>NC_141687.1:842693251-843940751 GCF_964263255.1 Lissotriton vulgaris | reverse complement strand
AGTCTTGCTGCAGCGTTGATTGAAGCTCTAAGGGGTGCAGTTGATGATTTGGGCAGGCCACAAAGGGTGATGCAACCGTATTCCCCTCTGGGTATAACCAGAGCTTGTACTGTCTGCTTAAAGTCATTGTGTGGTAGAAAGGGTTTTAGTTTCCTCAATGTGTTTTTTTCTGAAGGTTGGCTCCCTTTGTAGCATTGCTGATATGTTTTTGCATGTTGAGGTTACTGTCTACAGTTATTCCAAGTGACTTTGCTGAGTCCACAATGGTCGGTTGTACGTTGAGTGCCGTAATATGTTTGATCCAATCTTGCAATTTCGGGATTTGAGCCGGTGGGGCTATTAGAAGAAATTCAGTCTTTAGGGCGTTCAATTTAAGATGATTTTCAGCCAGCCAAGTTTGAGTGTTGCTAAGAGCTGTGTTGAGTAATTTGATATCCTCTAAGGACTGTATCTTGAGGTATAGCTGTGTATCATCTGCATACATGTGGTATTGTACGTTAGAGGTTTGTAGAATTTCCGTTAGAGGTTCCAGGAAGTTATTAAACAGTGTTGGAGATAGTGCTGATCCTTGCGGTACCCCCAGTGTCACTGGGACGGGCTTGGACAGGGTGTTCTTGATTTTGAATTGTTGTGTCCGATTTTGGAGAAATTAGTTGAACCAGCTTAGGACTGCCCCAGATAAGCCCATTCTATGTTTCAGGAGGTCTAACAGGTTCTCATGTTTAACCGTATCAAAGGCTGAGGATAGGTCAAGTAGGATGAGTAAACAAGATCCATTATGGTCAAGTATTTGCAGCGCATCATCAATGATGTGTGTCATGGCTGATTCTCTGCTGTGGCCTGCCCGGAAACCTGATTGGTGTTGGTTGAGTAGGTAGCTACTGAAGTGTAATAACGTATTACAACTGAATTCTAATTTCACAATGCCTGCTGCAGCAACAAAGGGGAAAGGTAGGACAAGGAGCATAATTAAAGCTGCAGTTTAAACAAGCATTGGCAAATCCCTTAGGTCTCACAAGTGAGGCCTAATAGCTTTGGCAATGAATCTAGATAATGCTGTGCAGCAGCGTGGAAGCACGTGTTTAATAAGGGCGTGCGGGTATGCTCACACCAGAGTGGCCCAGTCACTGGAAAGCTCTCCCACTAAATACTAGAGCAATCCCAACAGTAAAACAAGCATTTACAATGCAATGGTTTCACCTTTTGAAAAGTTTGAGCTATTGGCATTGTAAATGACAAAATTTGTATTTATGTGTTGGTTTTGAAAACAGATAAATAAATGGCATTGTCATTTACAATGCCAATAGTTTAATCTCTTAACCTCGAGGCAAGCACACAAGCAGACCCAATATCTTTGATATCTGGCCCTTTCGTAATTGAGAACAAAAACCACACCCTGTGTGAGACACAAAGCTGGGGCCTGGGCACAAAAGAGGAGTAGCAGGGCACATGCATCAATAATCACTGTATAGGTAGGTGTTAGCAGCTCATGAGCATGTACTTACATCTGCTTAGGGCATGCAGTGAAACAGGTCCAAATATGTATGTAAAATGATTTTGCAGACAGTGATCTTTCTTTAATGGAGGCCCAAAAGAAAGCACCTGCAAGGGAGAAAGTGGGAACGTAAACTTGAAAAACGAAATATCTCAATGGACACCACTTTTTACGGAGGGTGTTAAACAGAAGGGGAAATAAAACATTCATTCGGGCTCGCAGAACGTCTTCACACAACTTCTGTGTCCTTCACATGGTGCAGAACGGGCGGGTGCTAAATGATTTAGAGGCCCTAAGCACGTCAGCCTGATCTGTGCATTTTAGGCTAATAACACCACTCGAAAACACGCCTAGAAGATAAGCTTCACGGCGCGATGTTAAAGTGGCCCCAGACACCGCACAATGGGAATGGTCGAAGTGCCCATGGGCTGTGAGTGCTCTGCACTTCTGCAGCAGCGCTTTCAAGCTTTGCTCGCTCCAGGCCTGCCTGTCACAGCCACAACAGCGCGGCCACCCTCTTACCTCCCACACCACTGCCATCTGCCGCTTACCTCTTTACACGTGTCCAGCAGGCGTCCGCTTCCATTCCTTTAAATCATACCAATAAGTCTGGAAAGTGAAGTAAAATAAAAGCAGCGCGTGCCCCGTGCACTTCCGGCGCCTCGTGTCTCCTCGGACTGGTTCAGCAGACACCTAGGTGCAGCCGCGGCCTCCCTGCTCGGCCCTCCCCCTGCCTGACACCAGCTGACATCACGGGCTGCACCCCTGCCACTCCCCTCCCTCCTCGGGAAATAAGGCTCTTGGCACAGCAGGGCTGCCCCTGCCCTTGCCCGGGATGTGTCACGGATCAAAGGGTGAGCTCGAGAGTGCGCCGAGTTCTCCTGCAGCCTCTTTCACGTCACTGAAGTGAGCTCCCGGCTGCTGGCAGCTCAGTCTCTGCTCCACCCTGCTGAGACACCTTGACAAATGAGTACGAACCGGTTACACTGGAAGTGTAACCGTACACCGTCCGTGCGCTCACCTTCAGCACACTGCACGGGCCGGCACCGCGAGGGCGAGCCAGGCCTCTGTGCAGCGCCCATCAATAATTTACACGTCACAGAGGAGCTAGCCTTCAATGCGGGCATTCACACGAGCGCTGACAGGCACAGTCACTTGACACGTTCACTTCGGAGATCCCCGTGGGGTAGGGAACGCCCCCAGTCAAGCGCGCCCACTAGTAGGCGCTAGCATGGGGACACGTTAGGACAGAAATGCGTGCCAGTGGGCAGCTGGGTTGGCATACAACAGGCGATTTGAATGGGATGGTAGAGGCCCAGGTTTGGACGGGACAGGGAACCAGGCATAGTTTGGCATGGACAGGAGTCTGCCTGTAACAGGCACGTTGAAATGGGGGCGCAGAGGGAGAAGACGGCACGAGAGCTGGCACACAAGGTGCGGTCTAAATGGGGTGGCAGAGGAGGCAATATAAACAGGGTATGGGTTAGAGGGGACAGCGGACAGGTCCCCAGGTAAGGCCTGAATACTATAGCAGAGAGCAGCCAGCATACCTGTAATACATAGAAGGGGGGCTTGAACCAGATATAGATGGAAACGGAGGGTGGAGGGCGGCGGGGCCAGGACGTGTTTTTAAATGGAAAGAGGGTGGGAGATGGGCATGGCACCAAATCAATGTATAATTGAGAGACGGGGCAGTCCAGTTCAAGTTTATTTCTATTTGGAAAAAAGTCTTTAAAACAATAAAAACATACACAGATAACATTTTACAGTCCCCGACGCCACTTTATCGACTCTCTTCACCACCAGTGGGGGCAGTCCACCAGTACGGTGTGAACTGGGTCTTAAGGGGCACCAGACGAGTATGTTTTCAAATGGTAGAGAAATGCCCCAGGTACGTTTTACAAAGTAGCCATAGGGCACCTCACGTTTTGAATTGGTGGGGCAGACCAACAGGCGTGGACGGAATTGTAGGAAAGGTGACAGGGCACGTGTACGCTTTAAAAGGACAGTAAGAAGACCTGGGCACCATGTGTAATATGAAATGGAGGGGCGGGAAACGGAACATGTTCTGAACCGGAGGAGGCACGACAGCATTCATGTTTTCACTCAGGGGGCATGGCCAACAAGACACCAAGCATGTCTGGAATTAAAACAAGCACCTACGGGCACACGGACAGCGGCAGGGGGGGCGGGAACGGACAGCGGGAGGGGGGGCGGGAACGGGGACACGAACAGCGTGAGGGGGGGCAGGAACGGGCACATGGACAGCGGGAGGGGGGGTGGGAACGGAGAGCGGGACATCGCGCAACCCACCCCTGCAAACGACACGTTAAAAATGGCCAACACAAACATTTAAAAAAAAAAAAACATCCGCCCACCGCCGCATGACGTGCTAAAAGGGGCAGGATGAGAAAAACATTGCCGGAATGCCCACGAATCGCCTCGGACCATGACGGACAGATCTCACTTCCAATGGCTAGCCTCCATTTATGGAGCTAGCCAATGGAAGTGAGAGGCGTGACAAAGGTACCATACTCTTCTCAAAAGTTTTCGCCTGCGCGAACGCTGCTGCGCAGCGGACGCCAGGCGAAACCTAAAAATATAACTATAACCTAAAAAGTATCTCCTACAACTGGAAGGCTTTAAAAGAGATTAGGCCTGCTCACCCAAGGCTCTCTCTATGTATGCATGCATTGCTTTGTTTTTTGTATTTTGTTACTGTATATACCCAGCCATACAGTATTGCTGATCCCTGTCTGTCTTTGCAATTACTCTCCAAACAAAACTAATTTTAACATTTCTCAAATAAACTATATTTCCAGGTGTACCACGTTTGGTTTCAGGGTTTAAATTGAGTCAGTGGCTTAAGGTGGAGCCAACTAGTACTTAGTTTTGGGGACAAGTTCTATTATTTTTTTTGTTGTTACCAGACTTTGGCCCATAACAAGAGAGAGGAAAACAGAGAAGGGTGAAAAAAGATAGATCAGAAAGACAGAACAATGAAAAGGGAGAGAGCAGAGATTTTAAAGGAATATGCAAGAGTGAAGTAAAGGGGCCGGTATGTATGGAGGTGGAAGAAAGCGGAATGAGGTGGACAAACACTAGACTGCATGGGATTTAGAATCCCTGACATTCAACAGTACCGGCTGCAGGCTTCTGAGGAATTGTTTGGGACCCTTATTGTTTGGTTTATGCGAATATATAATATCCCCCAATTACTGTGTGTACCGGGTGTCTGCCTGGCCTTTTCTACAGAAGTTCTGTTTCAAATGTTACTTGCGGTTCAAGTAAATAAATTGCTTTACTGCTATGTTAGTGTCCAGGGATCTGGGGTTTCAATGATTCCCCTTCACCTACTGTGCTGTCTCTACTCGAAGAACCGCTCACTAACGAGAACATTCACACGTCACACAAACACAGCCACTTCTCTGCAGGTGTGCTCCTAATTGGACACCTGCAAGCGCTGTCACGAGCGCTGTCACAGCAGACTGCGTCTTGGCACGAAGGCGTGCAGCACCCCTTGGCGGACTCGCTGAGTCATCGAGCTCTCGCAGGCGTCACGCACGAGACCCGGTCTCCGGGCTCACATTTCACACTTCCAAGCAAATCGTCCTTTTATAAGCAATAATAATAAAAAAAACATAGAACACAGAATACCAAGCTTGAACGTAAACTGCATCATCATGCCAAGACATAGCTCTGGTTATGTAGATTACTTTTGGATTGTTGTCCATTGGTTATTGTAAACAGTGACCGTTTGATCAGCATTCGGAGATCAGCAATTTTAATGATCTTTTAGCTGGCAATGGAGAAGTCCAAATATGCTCTAGTGGCCCTATTTAGAGTTTAGCAGACAGGGTACTGTGCTGCAAATGTTCTTTGGTGGGTGTAGTGTCTGTTTTTCCCCGTCCTTCACAGCAGAGAAAATCTGGCAGTGATGGTTAGGAAAAAAAACTATAATGACCCCAGGAGATTGCTTTTGAAAAAAAACGAGTTAAAAGTTTGGCGAGTGGCCATCCACCAAACTTTTAGTATACTGGAAGGAACTCCTATGATGTAATTTCCTATCAACATACAGAGATGACCGCTAGGCCTGCGGTCATCTTTAAATTGGGCAGAATGTAGCTATCAGGGTGGCAGAGGTAAGGTCTCCGCCAGACCTTAAATTAGGTCCTCAACCTACTATTTGATTTTCAGTACTCATGCCGTTGACTTGCACTAGCTCTAAGAATGAGTAAGTAAAACAAACATTGGTATCATCCATGAAATGAGTCAGGCGGTGGTCAAAGTGAAGGGATCTGAGGGACACAGCGCGCCCTTACTTTTTTAATTTTAGAAGAACAGTTCCCCTACTTTTTTGCTTCAGTTGAAGTGTAAGGCAGGGAGTCTCCTGTGCTGTGAAACCGAGAAGGGGCTGTTATACAAGCCATATTGCCAGGGTGCCTGCTTCACTGAAAGAAATGCAAATGTAAGCATCTGGTCAGTTTCCAAATGGAAAAGGTGCTTGGAAGCCAGTATTGCCTTTAATTGAGGGAATCCCATGAAGCTTCCTGATGACACAAATGTATTCTTTTTGAGTGGTATTGTAAGGGAGAGCCCAACTAAGCTGTGGAGTGTGACAGTTATAAAATAATTTTTAGGCTACTTACAGTCTGGGTTTTAATAAAATCTATATTTTGGAAGCATTTTGTAGCAGCCTATCCTACATTGTGTGTTATGCAATTTAACAGCTTAAATGTTCAAAGTACTCTCAGTCACAGACTGGGACTTTGTAGCACTAACCATACACAAGTCATTATTCTCAACTACACCAACCCTGATTCAATTCGGTGGCTCTCTGGTGCAGTGCATTAACTAATAGAGGCTACATAATGTGCGATTGGGAATTTCCCACTGATTAACATAACTTGCATTTAATTTTAATTTAAACTCTGCGTTATTTTATATGTAGTTACATGAAGTTGAAATACTGAATAAAGTTACAGAATATATATTTTTTTGGGTGGGGGGTTTAGCCACCCCTCCATGCTCACTAGCCCCATCCCCATTGCACGCAGCATCACAGTTCCCATACTTTTTAGGTCTCGTGACCTACAATGCGCGCAAGCGCATTGAGGGAGCGAGAATTCAAGTCGACAAAATCCTCGTCAAACCAAGGGCTTTCAGCCGCGGTTTTCTTGTAGTTCACGTGAATCACGTGAGCAAACAAGCACGCGCATCAGCCCCCCTCCCTCCTAATTGCATTACGGCCGCACAGCACATCAAAGGGCTTCGCCCAGCGTGCGCTCTGCGGCTTCTCCTCCCCTACCACGCTTCGCCTCCCCTAATTGTTTTCTAATGCATCAAAGGCTTATCACTTCACACGGCCGCAGGCCGTGCAACCAGAGCAGTTGGTGCGCAGCCCCCCTCCCAGCACTGCCTTGTTTAAAATTAGGTGTTTGAGAATCTTTTATTTTTCACCATCACGGTTTTGTGAATTTGTTTTGCCCTTTGCTAACATTTCGGCCTTTACCTTTGAATTTGCCAATGTATTTTTTATTCCGCTTTGCAAAGTGCCTTTTCGCCAAACAGCGAGATCAGTTTCACTCTAATCGAATGCAGCCAATCTTGAAAATGTATGCTGAACATTTTTCGGAAAGCTTATCTTTTGCAGTTTTCCTTTGCACAATAGCCTATATTTGCATTTTTTTTCTCTTCATGTTTACCCATTGCTAAGTTTTTATATACACAATAGTACGGTACAAGAAAACACCATTAATACCCCAACCTGGCTTTTCGGCTAACTGGAGCTGCTGCGCCCCTTTCCTCTCTCTCCCCCTCCCCTCCCGAGCGGGTGCATAGCGCGCTTCAAAAGCCAACATGGACTCTGCTTGAGGTGCATTTTGTGTGCGCGGTTTAGACTTGTGGTGCTGTAAGACTTGTGGTGCTATGCAACACTATCTTAGTCGTTTGTGCAGATTGCTTTACTTTATCTGCCCCTACACGTCCACTTGTTATTTCATTTCGCGGCGCTAGGAAAACACGCGCACAGACGCAGCTCCTAGAGGGCACTCTTGCTAGTCTTTGTCCTTACTACACACTCGCACCGTAAGTGTTTGCCAGACATCGCGAGACAGTGCGCATCACACAGCCTGTAGATGGCAGACAATGTTCACAATCGAAAACCGCACCTTAGCCTTGTGCAATCCTAGATGTTTACAGAAGAGCACAAATAATAAGGAATTTGCGGTCTTTTTCAGGAAACCGCCAAATTTAATCAAGACTGCTGTATGTGTACATCGGAGGTTTTATCCACAGCAATAAATCATCGACCTCTCTCTGCTTCTTTAGTCCCTTTACCCACAAAAAAAATCAATAGATGCCTCTTCCTTTCTCCTAAACTAGGGTATATTAGCAAGTTGCTTTTTCACCCTCCTGCATAAAAAGGAGACTGTTGCTGAGAATAGATTGGTGGTTCGCTTGTTTGTAGGGAGCAGTGAATGCTTTCAAACATGATAGAATGATGGTGACCTTCGGATGAGAGCTGACTTATAAATGGATAAATGTGGTCACGATCTCAGAAAATAACCTTTAATTTGACCACATTGTTTGGATCATGATTTGTGCTAATATGTCCAACATTGCACCACAGATTTAATACTAAATGTAATTTGGGAACCATTGCAGGTAGTTTTTCGTATCTGTACTGTACGATTGTAAGATTGTTTTAAAGGAAAACCTCTGGAAACCACAGTGAAACTGTGCCATGGAAATAGTACATATACTCCCCCCTTCTCCATAAATTAAAGACTAATAGTGGCAGATCCAGTCCGACCAATAGGTTTCGGGAATTTAATATTAACCACAGCCTGCAGAAAATAAGAGTGTAAAGCTTGCTGTAATGAGCTTTACATTTCCACACTACTTTCTTTGGGTAACTGAAGATATTAAATCGACCGTCATCCCTGCCCCTCCTTCTAATCGTGGCTTTGCCAACAGCCAGATACTTTTGATGACTAGAGTCCTTTAGCTTTAATTCCCATGCTTTCGCCCTATGTTGAGTTTCTCACCCTCAGTACTCCAGAAGAAATGTCACTCCTTTGCAAATTGTCCGATGCAATGATTGTCCCTTTGATGTGGCTTGTGTGTGATTTACATGCCGGTTACTCGGGCCGGGGAAGGCGCCTGCCTCAAGACTCCGCTTGCCTCGCCTCTCCGTGTTAGTTTGTTGGGTCACCACCTCTCTGCATCCCTCCTCGCCGTTCCACAGCTCACCAACATTCACCCCCCTTCCCTCGCTCGCTCTCTCCCTATTCTGTGCCCCTCTTTGCTTTCTCCCTCCCCTCACTTTCCCTTTCCTCATCCACAAACTGAGCTTAATCATGGCGTCTCTGCTTCTGCACGGTGTGAATTTGGGCAAGTTGAACTGCAGCGTGAAAATAGAAAATCCAAGCTTAATCACGGCCACAACCACACACACACAACCACACACACACAACCACACACACAACCACAACCACACAACCACCCACACACAACCACACACACAAACAACCACACAAAACCACACACATAACCGCACACACACACACACAACCACGACCACACACACAAGCACAACCACACATACAACCACGCATACAACCACACACACAACCAAACACACAACCACACCGTCAGTGCACAATTTCACCAGGCACAGACACCATCAGTCATTGGTGCACGCTTTCACTGGGCACAAACACCACCAGCCGTCAGTGCACGCTTTCGCGGGGCACAAACACCACCAGCCGTCAGTGCACGCTTTCACCAGGCACACACACCACCAGCCGTCAGAGCACGCTTTCACCAGGCACACACATACCACCAGCTGTCAGTGCACGCCTTCACCAGGCACACACCACCAGCCATCAGTGCACACTTTCACCAGGCACACACACCACCAGCCATCAGTGCACGCTTTCACCGGGCACAAACACCACCAGCCGTCAGTGCACGTTTCCACCAGGCACACACCACCAGACGTCAGTGCACGCTTTCACCAGGCACACACACCACCAGTCATCAGTGCACGCTTCCACCAGGCACACACACCACCAGCCGTCAGTGCACTCTTCGATCAGGCACACACACCACCAGCCATCAGTGCACGCTTCCACCAGGCACACACAACACCAGCCGTCAGTGCACGCTTCCACCAGGCACACACACCACCAGCCGTCAGTGCACTCTTCGATCAGGCACACACACCACCAGCCATCAGTGCACGCTTCCACCAGGCACACACAACACCAGCCGTCAGTGCACGCTTCCACCAGGCGCACACACCACCAGCCGTCAGTACACGCTTTCTCCAGGCACACACACCACCAGCCGGCAGTGCACACTTCCACCAGGCACACACACCATCAGCCATCAGTGCACAATTTATACAGGCACACACACCACCAGCCATCAGTGCACAATTTCTACAGGCCCACACATCACCAGCCATCAGTGCACACATCAATTGTTAACGTATCCACAATTAATTATTGTAGCAATCGCAGTATGGCACACTTTACTTTTAAACATATTCCTCTAAAGCGCAGCATGCCACCATTGCTACAAAAATAAATACACATTTTTTGGCCTACAATTTATAGACTCTTGTTGCAATTGGTGTTGCAATATTTAGCAATGCCAATAGCTCAAACTTAATTAATGCGAGACCTATTGGCAACGCCAGTGCTTGTTTTTCATGCATTTCGACCACTGGAGTCAGCTGGAAACCAATATCAGCCTGGGAAATATGTCCAGACAAGCCTCGGTCAGAACTGGTAAATGGGGCTTTCATGTTTGGACATGCAGCTCATTTAGTTCTGAAACTAGCCGTCTGGAAAAATGTCAGGGTGGGAGAATGGCCAATCCGACACATAAAGCACACCAGGCTGGGGGGTAGGGGAGGAAAGACGGTGCAACCACTATCCTCGCCCTGACTGCTCCACGAAACCTTCATCAATAGCTGTTTAAACTGCCGTATTGATCACAAGGCCGGCGGCAGACCAGACTGAGCTCTTCCGCATTGCCATCTCTCTAGAGCTGCTGTTCCCGGATAATGGATAGAAATAACACACGAGGCTCCGCACAGACACACACGAGGCTCCACACATGACGTCAGAGGGGCCTCAGAGGAACTCTTTTACTCGAATAAGCTATGAATGATTATGTATGAGAAGGCGGCTCTGGAATACATACTGCTTGAGTTTTCACGCGTAGGAGGAAAACACTAATCCAAGTGCAGCAAGTTATGGAAAAGTGCAATGCACTAACCCAAGGTCGGCCTTGATTGCAATTAATACGCTTTATACAGTCAAGTAAAAAATTCACGGAATACACGGGCGGCTAAACACGTTACGAATAGCAATTTGAACATTTCAATTGGATTTTTAAACCAAATGTTTGCAATATTTTAAGGTGTATTGAGCTGTACTTCTGAAGATGAAAATAATTTATTTCGACAGCGTTTCTTTCCCTCAAACAACCATTTGCGACTGGACCCCGTGGGCGTTTGGGCTCTGAGGTACTGGGGAAAAATGGCCCTGCGCAGCTCTAGAGGGACAACGAACAAAACAAGCATTGGCAGAGGCAATAGGTCTCGCCTTTGAGATCTATTGGCAAAGCCAATTGCGTAGAAAGCGCTTTAAAAAACACGAAAGTAGGGGACAGCAACAACAGCAGAAGAGGGTGGGAGGGTGGTCAACGAAGAAGCGTGGGTGGGCTATGGGAAACTAACAAGGGCAATGAAGGATGGGTGGGCACTAAGCAACAACTGCAATGGATGGAGGATGCGCGGCAAAACACAACGGAAGGAGATTGGACAGGTGGGCATTAAGCCGCAAAGTAGGCAGGTTGAGGAGGCACTAAGGGCCTGATTACGAGTTAGTCGGGCAGCATCCCAACACCCGCATCATGAGTTCACGACAGGGCTGGCGTTGTGTCGGTGGTGCAACAACGGCAGCAACATAATTCAGCTCTAAGAGAGAGCCTGAAGGCAATACCGGCTGCACTGCTGCGCCTTCATCAAATCGGGCACACTGTTGCCCTGCACCATGTCGTGCATGGCACACAGTGTGTGCACAACAGGGAAGGCATGGTGGAACACAACATGTGCCTGGCCAAAATCCCCATGGGCTAAAATGCCCCGGGGCCTTTCTCCCTACCTTTTCATGTTGGGGTCCCTGCCATGAAAAGGTCGGTGGAAAGGCAGGTCATAATTATCACGGCGTTGCCCATGCTGACACCGCCACCATTGACCGACGCTGTCCACACCGCCGCAACAGCTCCTATCTTGGTAGTGGTGGTGGTCTGGAGGTAGTTGTGAGGCGGTCTCCCCGCCTGCATCAAAATCCGGCTGTCGGACCGCTAGATATGCACGTGGTCGGGCTGCCAGAATGCGAAGTCATAATTGGGCCCTAAGTGACAATGGAATGGGTTGAAGCTCCCGGAACGGAGGGGGTTTCAGCGCTCAAGCGAGAGACATGAACATGGACCATGTGATAGAACACATGGTTTGCGAGCCATTGGAACCAGAGAAGAGGCAGTGCTGGCTAAAGCACTCAGGACATCAAATATAGTTACTGATATTTCAAGATGGCAAGAGAGGACTTATTTTCCCATTTCCTTTCTGAAATGAACTAAAGATTTTAGGTAATAGCATCCTCCTGATAATCACTGCACTTATCTACCCCAACCTTCTGGTTTAATGACAACAGATTGACTAGGCTTAACATACAGTAATCTTTTAAATTGTGAAAGAGTCACTGAACCGGTTGTGTTGCTGTCATTAGACACAAATAAAGCCTTCTTTGGTTGAGTGGCCCTTCTGTCGTGTAGTTCCTACTTACCTGTCTGTTCTGCACAATGTTTGGACAACATAAACTAGAACTAGGGGATTGGTGTCAAGACTAATTCCAGACACCCCCACAGGATATGTTTGCCTATAGACCAGCTAGCTCACAGTGTCACCGTAAGCCCCCCTAACCTATTGGGGAGTGAATGCTTTCTGGCAACCACTGAAGATAACAAGCCTGACCCCCTAAGGGATCATGGAAAAAGTACAGATCCTTTCTTTCAATCACTCGTGCTCTCTTATTCTCAGAGAAGTATACAGAGAATGCACAGTGGACATTTTCAATACATTTATTGAACCAACGTTATTCTTAATACGTGTGCTGCAATGATCAATAGACAGAAGCAGATAAACGTGATTACAAACACTAGGGGCCATATGTATGAACACATTTTCCCATAGACACAGAATGGGCAAAACCCTTTGATACATCTGGCCCTAGAAGCGTAAATAGTAGGTAGAGTTCTACCATGGTGCTAAAACAATGTATATTTGCAGCTATATAAAGCAAGGCAGTATTTAAGTGTACTCCTATGAAGCAAACTCTACTCTAAGTGTAACTAGAGTGTGTGTAGGTGCAGAGCCAAGAATACTCTCAAGGGACAATCCAACCCCATTTCCTGGTAGGACAGAATGAAGAACCCTGTCCTGATCACAAACTGGACACCCCTCACGAGATGTCAGACAACTGCTTGGTGAATTCTTAGCATGCATGGACCTCCGTTGTCAGCTGGAGTACCTCCTATCGGGATGCTCATCTTTTATAATAGAAAGCAGACAATGTGGGTATAGATTAGCAATGTTGGAGAGAGGAGTTGGCCTAACCTCTAGGGCGGTCGACCTCGAATCTGGGGAACCGGGTTCAGGTCTCTGCAATGATGCTTAACATCCTGTGATTCTGGGCAAACCACTTAATCTCCCTGTGCCTAACAAACATGAATGTGTCCTCATGTAATGCAATTGGTGCTTTGTAAAGCGTTCTGATACCCAGTATTGGGTCAAGTTCACGCTATATAAAACCACATACATTTAAAAAAATATTTTATGGATATGTAGATGGCCCTGTCGCCCCGTGGATGAAGATATAGATGGCATTTGTACATAGTGCGAAACGAGACCTTGTATATCATGCTCAGGATGTTGTGATAATGTTGTGCGAAGCTAGATTTAAAAACAAGTTTAGTTTCAGGGATACTAATCCAACAATGTCATGCACGCAAATATGTGCAAAAGGTCACAGCAACATTTTTTATTTGTGAGGACAATGTACATAATGAGCTGCTTCGCTACATGGGCCTAACTTGGGAATATCATACTTCATGTTCTTAGTAATAAAAAAAAATAATATGTCCTAAAGCCACGAAATTCTCAATATGCACATATCATAAAGAAAACAGCTATAAGGTTTTCTTACGGTGGTTTCTGACCCTCGTCCATTTACACACCATGTTTGTATCTGCAGGCACACTGGAGTGAATGTGGTGAAGAAAAACTAAGATGCATATTTGGCGGTCTTTTTGGTCCATCCAAATATTTTGGAAAGAGATTGTAGAGCAAATCATAACTGCCATTAGGCTAAATCTAAATTCCCTTACTTTACTAATGGGTGGTATGGAGATGATATTCAAGATCTACTGATGAATTGCATGGCAAACTTCGGAGCCATATGTTTTTAGCGGCATCATTGACTATCCACCCTAATGGAAGCTTCTAACCCCTCTCACGTAAATGTGCGATGAGCCAAAATGTGGCAGAATTATATGATGGAGAAACTGACTGCTCAATTAAAAGACAAAATGAATAAATGTGAAGAGATCTGGGTTCCATTCTGAACATGCTGAGCCATCGGAAGATCCAGGGCATATCAGTGGTCAGAGGGCCTATGCCACCCAAGCACAACTTCAGAATTCGAACGCCACATTAGCTACCCTAATAATAGGACACATTAATGAATAATATACTCTACAAGAAGAAAAAAAATTCAAAGAAATGGACAGTAACTTAAAATCTAAAAATGATCACCTCAAAAGCAAGTTTTGTAACCAAACCATAAAGCTAAAATAAAAATAACCCTTTAACAAATTACAAAACATAAAATAACACCTCTCACTAAATTGAACTTAGAAACATTTACCGACACAGCTAACAAAATTTTCCTTCAAATAGGGTCAGGAAAGCAAAACTGTACCACAAAAACACCAAACAGACTAGTAAAGCAAGAATCTACAGATTAAATGAAATAAAGACAACATCCAGGATGTAAGTTTTAAAGTGCACTCACAATGTAAAAATATCAAAATGATTCTAACATAATTTTTTTTTTAAATGATGTGCTTTTTCTACACTCTAAAGATAACATATTGGAAGGAGCAAAATATATCACATCCCAAAAAGGGAAGTTTTAATGTAAATTTAGACGATATACTTATATTAAAGACTACATCACCAGTGAAAAAACCCACAGGAAATGCAATATATATTATTCAAACACCTGCTATGCCATTGCAACCACTAAAAATAAAATAGTTGAAAGGGTTTGGGAACATAACCATTTTTCTATTATCACTGAAATAGAAGTCAGACATATTTTACTGGACCTTAAAGGGGTGAGTACGAGCTCACAAAAGTCAACAAGAACAATACTTATAAATATTATACCAAATGTTCCGTAACAAGCAACAGGGCAAATCCCTTGAAAAAACCATGACATAAACCAAACTAGCTTCACTAATTATATAATTTGAGGGTAGTCGTGTAGACTTATCAGGCCACAGACACCAATCAAAGTATCACATTTCATGGTGGAACGTCTATGACAGCACCATGTCTTAAGAAGTAAAGACAAATAACAATTGTAGCACAATTCCTTTCAAAGAACACTTTGAGGATACCCCCCTACAGTCAATCAATTCATAGAGAGCTGCCAGATGGTGAGAATAGATTAATCCGTAAACCAACTCAAACCGAAAATCTTCAAACAAACTAAAAATATGCATGGTCTCTTAGCATTTAAATTAAGACTCTCTGCTAACAACCCAGGCCTACCAAATGTAGACTCAATTTTAAGAACACTGCTTTAAAAAAACATACTAAATAACAACACCATTTGACCTTCCTAAAACATGAACCCAAATCTGTTATCAACACGTATAGCTAAATATTATTAAGGCAGATTTAAAAAACCAATGCTCTAAGAAAACTGAAAATGCAAGGAAAGGATTAAAAAAAAAATATTAAAAAGAACTTACAATGGCGGGCAGCCTTGGTCCGCCCGCCACAGTAGCGGTGATTGGGTCCAACTGCCATACGTGCGGAGAGCCCGCATATTAAATTATGATGGGACCGCCACCAATGCTGTTGCATTCCACACTTTTATCATTGCCGCGGTGGCTGCTGACAGCAGCATCGCCGCGATGTTAATAAGAGTATGTTGTGCATTTCACTGCACTACGTGGCAGGCACTACACTGTGCCTGACTCTTGGTGCAGTGAAATGTAGGGGGTACCATGGGTACCCCCCAAGTGCACCCACACCTCCCCCCAACACAAGTGGGGCCCACAACGGGCCCCTGAAGACATTCTCCGCCAGCTTTCCAATGGCGGTTTAACCGCCAGAGAAAGGCTGGCTTCCGCCGGAATCATAATTGTGCCGGCGGAGTATGCTAGACTCCGCCACCATTGTGAGCTTGCTGACTGCTCCGCAAGGCAATTGTGACGATTGCTACTGGCGTAAAAAGTGGCAGACGGACTTTCCGTCCGCTGCAATACCCACCACCATCATAATATGGCAGGTGGGAAATCTCATGACGATGGCGGAACGATCGCCACCACCGGTCCGGCGGTAGCTATATTTCCGCCATCGTAATGACTCCCTAACTCTTTTTACATGAAATAAAAGCAAAACACATCCAGGTTAAATATAAATTTAGACATCTGAAAATAAAAATCTGTAAAGGAAATAACACATAAACCCACCCAAAAAGTACAGTAAAACATTGACATCAGTCTTAAACACATAGAACACATATATAAATTACAACTAAGGGGTCGATTATGATCTCGTTCGGAAGGGCTCAAAATCGTACCCAGTTCAGAATGACAGATTACAATACCCAGAAACCATTATACCTGACCGAATCGGTTCCTAAAGGCATTTGTACAGGTCGAGCGTTTCGCAGCCCATTCGTACAGCTCCATGGACACGGTTTCCGAGTGAGCGAGCGATTACAATGACAGATTCAGACAGCCGTTCCGATTCGTATTGTCCAGAATTAAAAGGCTGTCGGATTCTGTCTTTCTGGGTCTGTAACCAGTGGCGTAGGAAGGGGGGTATGGTGGGTGCGGGCCACCCCGGGTGTCATCACTGAGGGGGGTGACAAAACAGCAAAAATATGTGTTTTAAACACATATTTTGGCATTTTGTAAAGCCGGGGGTGACAAGTGTCATCACTGAGGGGGGTGACAAAATGGCAAAATGATGTATATTAAACACATATTTTTGCCATTTTGTCAAGCTGGGGGTGACAAGAAATTTTCTGCACCTGGTACCGCCTGACCTTGCTTCTCCACTGGCCATAGCAGTCCTCCCTTCACCCGTGGCCTTCCGAATGGGGCCCGTGCCACCGTGCCAGTCGGAATGCTTTCCGGACGAGATCGTAATCGGCCCCTCAATGTTATGTTTCACAATCAGGGCTACTGCAATACTCTAAATTAGGTAACAACTACTACATTTACAAAAACGTTAAGAACAACATTTACTTACAAAGGCTGGCCTTACTAAGTCTAAAAATGAACCCTGGGCGTAGTGGGCGTAGTGGGGCTTTGCGGAGCTACGTGAAGGGGGCGAGAAACTACGCCCACCTCCGCACTCCGCGTAGCCCCACTACGCACCGCAGGCCTCCCTCCCTAAATACTTTAATTTAAATGTTAGCAAGAATTAAAAGGCACTTACCTTGCCCACCGCTGCCCGCCGCGTCTCCGGGGCTCCCTCTCTTCATCGCCGCCGTCTTGGGCACTAATGCGCATGCACGGGCGGCCGCGCATGCGCATTTCTCATGAGCATTAGTCTGCCTGCCTCATTAGCACCGTCTGTGGAGCGTGCGTAGTGCCGAATTCTACGCCTGCTACGCAAAATGCGTAGAAGCCGGCACTACGCACACTCCGTGCACGGAGCGTAGCTGCCCACCCACCCTTACTAAAAACCTGCCCGCTACTAAAACCTTACAAAATAAGTTTAACAGTTTTACCTGAACCAGAAACCAGCAACAAGAAACCACAACAACAATCTCCCCGAATAGCTCAAAATGACGCAGAAAGACTGCAAAATAAAAAAACTTGAAACAAAATAGAAGAACAATTAAAAAAAAAATACTTTTGGCCCATAAAAATGTGTTTTATTTATTAATGTTTAAATTATAAACAACATGTTAACAATGTTAAATTGTTATGTATTTACAAAAATGCACTCTTTAATATAGTATAATGTTAAATAATTAAGTAATGCAAAAAATAGCGTTCAATAAAAATTATTGTATGTTATAAAATATTGTATACCTACAAACAAAAATATATCTATATTACAATTAGGGCACATATGTAGTTGTAATTATTTTGAAGTAAAAATATTATAACATTTACATATACAAAACATTTCTTGTAATTATTGAAAAATAATGCACCGTAAAATGTTATATATGAAAAGAAATGTTTAGAAAATGTATATAACAATACAATAAAAATATTAACACTTAATACATTATTTGTAAAAAGTAACTTTTTAGTGTACAAAATAAAAAGTTCAATCAAAAGTGCTGGAATTTGGAAGGTTCAGGTTTACTAAACCAACTCTAAAATGTACCACACTGGGAAAGAGTTTGACTTCTGCGGGTGGAGGGGGGGCAGATTTACTATTCCAACACCAAACCTAACAAAATTAGGGAAATATTGTACTATAGAGGGTCCAGACATACTATTCCAACTCCAAACATAGTTACATTTTGAAAAGTGTTGGATATCGTTGGGGAGGTGGGCAAATTTAATATTCTCACTCCAAATGTAACAATATGAGGGAAAGAAAAATACCCACTCACACAAAATAATACTATGCATAATGCTTAAAAACGACATTACAGAAATCCACTTTAATTATCCCTAAAAAGTAAAGCACACAACATAAAAAGTAAATTGAAAGCCTTACCAAAAAAGAACTGTATATTTTTTACTACAATTTTCAAATTAAGAAATATAAATTTTTTTTTAAATCACACATAAAAAATAAAAAATGCTCATTTTTAAAACATTTTTATAAATTATATAAAATGAAAAAATCCCAATATAACAAAATGCATGAATTACAAAAACACCATTGGTTAAAAGCAATACATGTATTGAAAGTAATTTAATTCAAAGATTTTCATTAAAAAATAATTAATTTTTAATTATAAAGGAACACAGAAATAGTATTACAATAATATTAAAAAACACAATTAGATCACAATTAAATGTATAAAAACATCCAATATAAACATTTCGTTTTTTGCATAATTAAAAAACAAATGCAATTAAATAAAAGCTAAAAATATAATTCAAGAGAAAACTGGTATAAAAAAATCTAAAACTAAAAATAATAATTACAACAACAATTTTAAGCACACTTGAAAAATGTAAATGTGTATATTGCTTCCCACAATATTACCATATAAGGCCAAGCTACCTCTCCTTAAAAGTATTATAGAAAAAACTAACAATTTGAGAACAAATACAGTATATGAAACCAAACCCCAAAAATGCACTTAAAGAAATTATATAAATTACAATGATATAACACACACTGATATTATTATCAATGATATTAGAAAAAAATGAATATCATTATTGTTTACCCTTACATTAGAAACGTTTGCAGGGTGAATAAGCAGAGATGTTCTTTATAGGTGGTGTGGATACCTGGGTTGGTGTGTATACAAATTATATCCTACTATATCTGGCTTACTCATACAATTAATTGGGTGTAATTTAGTTTGGGCTTGGCATTCCAATCAATATCATTTTTGAAAAAATCGCTAAAAATTTTATAATATCGAAAAGCCCACTACTTTTAATAATATCTTGCACCATGCTCCAATAAATAATTCTTGTTAATGTTATCCGGTTATATAGAGACTATTGACCCCCTAACATTACACCTTGCAGCACCGCTACGTGATTTCCAATACTAGTCCTCTGTCTATGTCCGTTTTTGGTAGAGGCGGCCAGGTACAACTACATGCGCAGGCGCTGTAGCAGTAACGGCGGCGTCCTTGAACAGAGCGAGGCTTGGCTGTAGTACACGGGTCGTCATACCGGCAAAAAGGTAAGAGTTTCTGAGGCCGGTTACGTTTCTCATAAGCCTTGATTTTAAGGTTTATGCAGCGGAATTACTTGTACTATCACGAGTGAGACATTAAACAAGCCGTGTCTCCTTTTCCCACAGAAACCTGACCCTAGGAATAGGCGCCCTTACTATATGCATCAGAAAGTGCGTATATAAGGTAAATGGGGCTTATACCGAATTTTAAAGTTCGAAACATGTATTTCCTTCCTTTTTGTTGATGCAAAATGTATATTCTAAGTGAGACCACATTGTATCTCCTTTTGTAGCTACCTGATTGATCAACTGGAGCCCTCTAGAACCTAATGGACTAAAACTCCAAGGTAAATCTTTGGGAATTAATCCTGGTCTCTAATTTGCGCATTTTGCATCTTTGGTGTATTATACACTGATACCAATATAATTATTTGTAGGTATTAACTTACCATGATGCATACATGAAGTACTGTACCCCTCCCAACATGTGGTGAGGATGGAATCTAAAAATAAGGTAAATAATAATCTCTTCTCTAACACATGTATGGGCTTAGAGAATTGTTTAGACCTAGATAAACTCTGGGCACTACTATTTGTTTTACAGGAGATTATATGGAAAGTTGGAACTCAGGACCATTTCTTCTTGCTCTCGCATTTTTGAAGGGTAAGAACATAACACCTCTCATGGGCTACGGCCTTGCAAAAAACCTACCCACCTCTGTTAGTAATCTCCAATTTTATCTTTCATAGGGTTAATATTATCCCTTGGTTGCCCTCGTTTTGTTTTTCCAGTCCTGATGAAGACTCGCAATCCCCAGGTTTAAATCACCGGTTGGGCATAAGACGAGTCGAAACGTCGACGGTATCTTCTAATTACCCTTGGACCAACTATTAAAGAACTTTATATAGTGCAAAATATCCTCCAGATTTATGTCTACTTATAACAGTGTCCTGATTCAAAAAACCTAATAAAGGTTGGCCAGGGTCTCAATACGGCTAAATATAGGTCCGATATTGTTTTCAAATAACGTGAATAATTTTTTCTATCCACTAATTTGTTTTTCCTTTCTGTTCACTTGTTTCACACCTTTGACCACCCCTTTTTTTGCACAGTTCCTCTCTTGGGCAACCTCTGTTTTTTATCAATTTGGAAATGAAATATTGTGTATAAAATGAATTGTTAAAATACAAAAAACAAAAAAAGATGATGAATAGGTTAATAAATCAAAAGTAATTCTTTTAACCGTGGTGTAGGTTTATCTAGTGGTACTAAGGTTTTTCAGTACAATAGAGCAGACTGATTGAGGTTGCTCTACTTACAAAATACTGTGGGTACTATAATTGATTTAAGGCATTCCGTATAATTAATAGGTCTAGCACCACTGTTTTTTCGATCTCCGGGACAATCAGCTGTGAGCTGCGGCGGACCGGGGAACACTTGTGTAAGTGCAAAGGAGCAAAGACTAAATACTAAAACAATCTGATAGCGTTTTAAAAAAGTTAAAAAAGCATCGAGTTTAAAAACAATGGCAAATTAGGTTCTGGTGTTTATGCTCCTAGGCGCTGCGGCTTACTGCTGCACGTCCCATCAGGCAGTCTGCCAAAAAGGATTCAGCCCCCAGAAGTGAGGGAGCTGGGAGGAGAAGCCACGTCCCTCTGCGACAATCAGCTGTGAGCTGCGGCGGAGCGGGGACCGGCTTGTGTAAGTGCAAAGGTGCAAAGACTAAATACTAAAACAATCTGATAACGTTTTAAAAACGTTTTAAAAGCATCGAGTTTAAAACCAATGGCAAATTCAGTTCTGGTGTTCTGCTACTACGCGCTGCAGGTGGAATATGAGAAGCGTCCGCTTAGCATCCGGTTTGGCATTCTACTTAAAATGATTCAGCCCCCGGAAGTGAGGGAGCTGGGAGGAGGAGCCTGGTCCCTCCGCGACATTCAGCTGTGAGCTGCGGTGGACCGGGGACCACTTGTGTAAGTGCAAAGGTGCAAAGACTAAATACTAAAACAATCTGATAGTGTTTTAAAAAAGTGTAAAAAGCATCAAGTTTAAAAACAAGCACTGGCGTTGCCAATAGGTCTCGCAGTAGGAAAGTTGGAGCTATTACAATTCCAAATAACAATGCCTTTTATTTTTGTTTTCATTTTAAAAACCTAAAGGGTTTTGTCATTTACAAAGCCAATAGCTCCAACTTTCCTACTGCAAGACCTATTGGCAACGCCAGTGCTTGTTGTATTAGGCACCCAAATACATTTGTGTTGAAGACCGTTTCTTAAAATTAGCTAGAGACCTCCCAAGAAGATTGTGTGGGCTACAGGTGTGATTTGATAGAAGGAACAGAATTGAAGTGGAACAGGTTGAAAACTCAGTGGTACAGATCTTTGCAGTGGTTGTTGGAGAGATCTGAGGATGAAAAGCACAAAAAAACGTATAAAATCTGCAGTTAAAAAATGAATCCCTTCCTGTGAAGTTGTATCTTTTATTGCACCTCTGAACCAATGCAGATCGCTCAACAGTTCATTGCTTTAAGCACAACTTGTTTAATGTTGCCCATAAACCGCCTGGTAACTTCCAAAAAGTGTAGGAATGACTATTTGCTTCCTACGACCCTGTGCTGCTGCTGCTTGCAGCATAGATGGGGTCCTCTCGCAAGCCCCGCCCACAGATGGCCACAGAGGGAGCTCAGTCATGGGGTTCCTCAATCCTTGCCTGCACAGTGAGCAGTCTGGGCTGCTGCCGGGCGCACGGACAAGGGCTGAGGGCGCCCTGGATGATGTGCTCAGCATTGTGAGAACTGAAGACACTGGTGTGTCCCTATCAACAGGGCTTAATTTGTGCCGGTGGTCGCAGAAGGCGCTCATTTTCATGGAGCAAGTCTTATTCATCATTATCAGACTGATGATGAGGGAGAGGGGGCGCGGGATGGCCTTGGTGACACCCCTCAAATATCCCAGGAGTTAAAAACACCAGTGTCGTTGAACAATTGAGTAAAGTAGGATACCCAAGGCGTTGCAGGGGTGCCTAGCGGCAGAAATCCTTGAAAAACTGAGGTGAAAGTGTCCTGACACTAGAAAATGTTTTCCAATTACATTGATCACAATGTTATATTTAGAAAGATTGTTTGGAAGCGACGCACAATATTGCACTCAATACATCAACATTTTCAGCGACCCTAAAGTGAAAGAGGGAGAGTCCTGGCTGGTTCTTCAAGAATATGAATATTCCTTTAAGACATTCGGGGAAATGTTGAAAGTGGAACTCACCGTTGTCTGCCCTGCGCACATCTGGGTAACAGACTTCGATGCGTTAAAGAAATGTCTTCATAACGCGTCCCTCTCAGTTGATTGAGAAACACTGGGAAGGACTTACACAATGTAGTGCACTCTTGTGTCTTTGAAGGAATGCGTCCAAATAACGTTTTAAATAATGTATCTTGATTTTGATGTGCATGTTACATTATCTTACATTCTCTTATGCAGATCAGACATGTTGAAAATCTGACGGAAAGGTTCTGACGTTTGACAAACACAGAAAATTGAAAAGATCCCCGACGCAGTGCAATGGGGGCGTGAACTGTTGAATACCGAAGGGGCATTCCGGCTGTGAACCCCAGAGCCCGAGTTGCTTTGTCCAATAACCTCTCAAAGATTTTGTGTCATTTTACCAAGCGCTTTCGCCTATTTTCTCAATCTGCAAGAATGAAGAAATATCCAATTAAAAAATAGGAGAGGTGGTTGACGCCCCACGGTGTGGAGAATATGCTGACGATGAACAAAGTAAAAGGCAAGGGAGCAGACGTACTGTGGGGGAACTTAAATGTGGCGGGGAAATGAAGGAGGTGAATGGAACTCTCTTCAGGGATGACAAACATAAACAAGAGAGAAAGTAAGAAAGCCATGCACTCTAACAAAGTGGTAAAAGAACAGCAGGACGTTGTGGTGAAAGAGGATGTCACAACCCTGGAGCACTGAAGTCAGGATTTAAAGGTGCAGGCACCGACCTATTGGAGGAGCAGACCGGGAAGACACCATTCAAGTTAAAGAGACGGTGAGCTGTTGACCCTCGGAAAGCCACACAGAATGTTTTAAATGTTGTTTGGGCAAGCTGCGCTGAACAAAATAAAGGCACACAGCCACCATGTAAACAAGGGAGAGAACAACACGAGTGGTGGGGGAAAACCACGAGGGAGACGCACGCACGGAGACAAAGTGAAACAACACGTACCTGATAATGCAGAGCGGCCGGGAAACTGAAAGTACGGCCGGCCTGCGGCCGGCCATGAATAATTAGGGGAGGAGAAGCCGCAGAGCGCACGCTGGGCGAAGCCCTTTGATGTGCTGTGCGGCCCGTGAATGCGCGTGCTTGTTTGGTCACGTGATTCACGTGAACTTAATGAAAACCGCAGCGCAAGAAGCCCTTGGTTTGACGAGGATTTCGAGCACTTGAATTCTCGCTCCGCTCAATGCGCTTGCGCGCATTGATAGGTCGCGAGACCTAACAATGGCAAATTAAGTTCTGGCGTTTCTGCTCCTAGGCGCTGCCGCTAACCGCTGCATGTCTCATCAGGCAGTCTGCCTAAAAGGATTCAGCCCCTGGAACTGAGGGAGCTGAGAGGAGGAGCCACACGCCTCCGCGACAATCAGCTGTGAGCTGCAACGGACCGGGGAACGGCTTGTGTAAGTGCAGATCTGATAGCGTTTTTAAAAAAGTTTAAAAAGCATTGAGTTTAAAAACAACAGCAAATTCTGTTCTGGCGTTTCTGCTCCTACGCGCTGCTGCTTACCTCCTCACGAAATGTTACTTAACACCAGAGATTATGCTGAAGGGGAATTCTTCAAATTGGCTTATGAACAAAAATAAAGGTGTCGGGACTGGCCGCAGCGCAAGTATAAAGTACGCCACTAACCTTTGCTCAGATGACCGGCAGAAACGACGTCTGATGATAAGCCCCCCAGTCCCACCAAGACACGATTCCAACAGCGAAATTACAAACTCTCTGTGTGAATACGTGCCCAGGCGGGAAAAGGGGAAGTGGATAAAACAATAAATAGGTGGTGATTGTTCTCTGTGGGTCCCTCTTTGTTCTGGCCAGCGGACTGTGAAGGATCAGGAGGAGCGTCCACCCTAGGTATAGGAAGGACAAACAGAAGGTTTACATCAATCCTTTAGAGTGATAGCCATAGTAAAGCCCAGAACCCTCTTCTGCCACTCACCAGAGTTTCACACCACCCAAACCGGGAAATCGCAGCTTAGGGCACTTTTGAAGACAAGACCAGCACTGCGAATGTACTCAGTCTTTGGGAAGATGCTGATGACTGAATCCCACAAGAAACAAGACTTCGATGCCGCTAGAAACAGAGTCACAGGAGCGTAAGGTCCTCAGAAAGCAGCTTCGGTTGTTTGTTTGCACAAGCCAGTCGCTGTAATGTTCGGATGCTCCTTTGTTTACGAGTCAAAAACAAATGATATATTTCGAGTCAATGTCCCCCATAAGTTCGCAACCCAGTCCGGGGAGAAAGAGGGGATCACAAAACGCGTCTCTTGCTAGATGTGAAAGAAATGTCGGAGAGCGCGTCTTTAACTGCAGACGCATTCTCAAACAAATACCTTCGTTTTCTCGAGGATGCCAGATAAACGCCAAAGCGGTTTGAATAGACTCCGCGGTCCCTCATTAACTGTTCACAAAAAATAGAACACGACATGTACAACGGAGGCGAGCCCGCACTCCGGCTGCTACAGTACTTATCGCAATACGTGTTTCACAGGATCCAGGACACAAAGTTCGGAACAGGTTCCATACACGGCGGGCTTCTATCTTCCAGCTGAATTCCGGCGGGGATCACCATCCGCCATTCCCAAATAATCCGGGTTGATTGACAAGCACCTTCCTCTTGGGAGGGAGGTGCTTATATAAGAACCGCCCTGTAACTCTGCTTGCCAGCCCCCTAGCATGCTGGTAGTTGTAGTGCCTCCGGCCAGTCACGCTCGCACTACACGGAACACACAAGTGACAGGGCTCCCTGAGATGAAACAGCACCCGCCTCCTTTGCCATGAAACCGCTACAAAAGGCTTCAGGAAATGTCCCAAATGCAAGGCTTGTACGTATGGAAATAAAACCAAAAAATACAAAACACTATATGGAAAAACAAAGGAAATAGAGCAATGGATTACCTGTGAAACAGACTTTGGGATTTATGTACTGGAATGTGTTTGTTGTATGAAATATGCTGGGAGTACCATCAATAAATGAAAACTCTGTATACTTCAACATTTATGAGCAATAAAAAAAATGGAGACTTTCAATATGCCATGGCCAAACACTCCATGAAGGAAAAGCAGGGAACATGACATACTATGGAGTAAAACTTAAAATAAAAAAACCAAGAGGACTGGAACTCAGATGAGATGAGAAGAATCAAAAATGATAATATTGATGGGCACAGAAATTCCTCACTGACTGAATACTGATGCAGAGTTGCACATCAATTTATAAGTATATGTATATTTGATGTTTTTCAATACCCCTCTGTTCTAATATCAAATCTTGAACAATGCAAGAGAAAATAGAGGAATTTTAGGTGATTGCCTAAGAATGATTTTCTCAAGAGTTTGTACACCTGAACCCATTGGAAGACACAATGGTGACTAAAAATAGGGAAGATATAGAATATGAGGAAGCATTATTGGGCTATTCCAGTTCTCACTCTCATTTTTACAAAGCTTCTGCTATAGGAGGGTGGGGAATGTAGAGATCTATGACTTTAAATAGAGATCTTCCCCCTTTCTTTGCTTCTTCTTAATTTATCTCTTGTTTAAATGGTCTAATTTGATCTTGAGGTTAATCATTCAATTTATGGGAAAATAACCTAAAATATAATTTTATAGGCAAATTTGCGGGGAGGATTGTGCTTCTACATAGAACAATCTGTTTAAAATGAAAAATATCTAACCATAAGATCTTTTCCACATAGATATGAAGTTGGGATCTTCTCTGCACAATTTAAAAAAAGCGTTTTTTGCACATAAGAACACTGATAAAAATAAGCAACGTAGGCATAATTTGCACAAAGGACTGCTTCGGAGAAAGCGCATTATCTGCAAAGAAGAATGAAACTCTTGAAAAATCAAGTTGCACTTGATTAATAAAAGGATGTTAACACCTTGGCTGCTAGGTGTTTTCCCCCCCATGTGCTGGAAATTACTCTTCTCCTGTATTCATGACGAGCTCAGCTCGTCATCAGCACAGCTCAACTGTGCATCATGACGAGCTGAGCTCGTCATCAGCATCGAAAGGGTTAAACACAGTATGGCATATTACTTTCTGCCCAGGAGAGGATAAAACATTGGTTATATGAGAAAATAATTAATAGTTAAGCACTGTATACTGATTTGCACTGATGGTCAAGAAAGTTACCAAGAATAACATCTCCTCACAATAATATATAAATTGGATGGTGCCATTGCATTTAAAAGGTACATCTTTTTCTTTTCAAAAGAGTGATTTCATGGCTAGATCTTCAATTCCGAGTGGATGTCTGACATCATTTTATATCGTTCCCCAGAAATTGGACAAATTCATATTTGAGAAGCTCACAATTAAGCTGTGCCTTGTACTCATTCCAACCAAGCAAGAGATATTCCAACTTCTCTGCATTCTATAATGGAAGTCTAATGCTAAGAGCAGTAACCACCATAGTTTTTATGTTTACAGATATTGACATGATTCTTCTTTAATAAGACAATAAGATTAGATGCAAATTCTGTGAGAGTTGTGTACACAACGGAGGTCTATTATAGAATACATCTAGTAAGACAGGATTTTGTTTTTTGTCTTTCAGAAATTATTGGTCCTGAGGAGAATCCCCAAAATGTGGGAGATTCGAAACTGGTAGACCACTGTGTTGCTTAGGCCAAACTGAATGGATTTATTCAGTTGTTAAATTGTGGATTGTGTTTTATTGGGTAGATGGCCTTGTATTCTAAGTATTGTTTTTGTGTTTATACAATATTGAATTGAGAGTGCTACACCAGAAAAAGGGTTTTGTGAAGCTACCCCAGCGTGGATATTTTTGTTTATATGACGTGAGAATGTATGGATGAATGTGAGGATTAGTATAATAGATGTATGATTCTGACACAGTATATATGTTTTGTATAGAGTTTGTATTTTAGAGAGTGAATGTGAAGTTCAATTCCAAAAGGGGCTCCAAAAAGAGAATTGATAGCGACTTTGATTGTTTGGATTTGTAATTAAGAGGAATTTCAACTAAGTTAGTGAAAATATTGAAAAAGTGTAATCGAACAGATATAAATAAAGTTTTTTGATTAAATTCAAACGGAAAGAGTGGTTTTGCAAGTGCAATTGTTTTATTCATTGTTCCTTGAATTTATGGTAAAATAACAGTGCAGTACCGGCAATTTGCTTTGTTTATTCATATTTTGGCGTGGCCTAGCTGCACTTAAGCCAAACCTAAGCGCAGGTAGCGGGAGCAGTCTTGCGAGGTATTTACCAGTAGACGCAGAGTAGTGTCTAAAATTGTTAATGAATATATCAGACAATTGTTCAGTTTTTCTGCTTCAATTGTATTGTGGACTCTCTAGTTTTGTTGTTGAGTTGATTATGATTGACTTTACATGTATCTCGGGAGAGTGTTGAATGACTGAGTGAGTGACTGATTTTAGGTGACGGACGTAAACCCTTAGACTATGACTGAATAAGACACATTCTCATATAGCAAAGACCACATTCAAAAACTTCTGAGCAACCCTCCATTGTTCATCTCTGCAGCATTAAGCTCCACTGCTAAAATCAATAATGAATCAGAAAAGCTAATACAATTAAAAAAGAAACAGATCAGAACGGACCTTCACGGTCACTTCCTTATCCAACATCTGAGATCCTGAACTATTGATAATAAGGAACATACCAGTCATCTTTACAGAGGACCCACTGTATAAAAAAGGATACAGTTTTATCTAAACAAAATTTAGTAGCGATCTAATGGTCCTAATGGTCGAAACAGCACAGAGACTTTCAAAACAACTAGAGGACCTCGGGCCCGAACGGTATCCCCATAGAGCTATATAAGCTCAACGCGAGCCGTTTAGCACCATTCCTCCGGGGCATGTTCGTCGAGAGTAAGGAAAGGGGCTGGCTCCCATATGATCTGCGAGTTGCAAATATTATCGTCATATATAACGAGGGCAAGCCCAAGACGTTGTGCTCTTCTTACCGGCCAATCTCGCTCTTAAACGCAGAACTCAAGGTTCTGGCCAAACTACTGGTGACCAGGCTGGTCAAGGTTATTACCACTCTGATCCACCCAGATCAGTCTGGCTTTATGCCGCGCCGAATCACAGCCCTTAACCTATGGAGGCTGCACGGGTTTCTGGGAGGCGCACCTTATATCCATGAACCGGCGGTTCTATTGTCACTTGATGCGACTATGGCCTTTGATATGATAGAGTTGCCCTACTTATTTTCAGTTTTGTGGAAGATCGGTATTGGCTCGAGTTTATAGGTTGGGTCTGCCTTTTGTATGCGGGTCCCTGGCCAGGGTTGTGGTGAACAACCATAAATCCACTGACTTCGCTTTGGCCAGGGGCACGCGTCAGGGGTGTCCTCTGTCCCCATTATTATTTGCACTGGCACTTGAGCTGCTGGCGGCGGGGGTCCGTTGGGACCGAACGATCAGGGGTCCACGTTGGACACCAGAATGGAAGAATAAGATCTCGCTTTACGCAGACAGCATTCTGCTATATCTCCCTTCCCCAAGGCAATCACTGATTAACTTTCTGGATGTCCTGGCCATATTCGGGAGGTACTCGGGTTTCGCCATTAACTGGGCGAAATCGGTACTCTTTGTCCTAAGTGGGGAACACCAAGACATCCCAAGTTCCTGCCCGGTACAAGTTAAGCCAGTGGGTTTTCGGTATCTGGGTATATACGTGACCATGGACCAGAAATTGAGATATGATAACAATTTGGGGCCTCCTCTGGCCAGATTCCGCCAAGATGTGTTGAGGTAGAAGTCACTGCCACTCTCCCTGCTGGGTCGAGCGATGTTGTTTAAAATGATGGCTCTTCCCCGCTTCTTATACGCGCTCCAAAACACGATGGATTCGGTACCTGCCACATATTTTACAGAAATAGAGTCCCTCCAACGACAGCTTCTCTGGGAGGGCAGACCCCTTATAGCTTTCTCTAAGCTTACTCTTCCCTGGTACGATGGAGGGATCGGCCTGCCAGATATCCGGAAAAATTACTGGGCCTCCCAGCTGGCGGTGGTAAACCACGCTGTCTACGGGTCTCCTCTAGACCCCGGATATGCGATGGATCGCGGTCAGATGCCTGGGGGGACTTTACTAGGACACTCTATACTAGGAGCGGCCGACTTCCTCTTGTCGGGCCAGCGGCACATGCGGTCCATGTGTGGCATGCAGCCACCTGATCCCTTAATTGGGAGGGGAGACGTACATTGGCGACCCCGTTGTGGAGTTCCGAGAAACTAGGCAGTTTGTGGAAATCGAAGGGCTTTGACAAACGGGATCTCATTGGGATAGCACAGATTAAGGATATCTGGGGGAAAGACGGGATCCTCACATTTGAAGCCCTGTAGGGAAAATACCAGTTGCATGAGAGTGAGCGTTACCGATACCTCCAGGTTAGACACACCCTATCTACAAATATTCCCCGGGGAACCATGCTCCCAGAGGCCTCCCCGTTGGAAGACCAGGTCTTGGATGGCCATGTCCCAGAAAAAACGATCTCACTATTTTACAAAAAACTGACAACCATATGGGAGATCCGTTGGCGACTCTCAAGGAGAAGTGGGGCACCGATGGCCTAGTACTGTATGATGAGGACTGGGGTGTGCAGTGCTAGAAAGAGTGGGAAAGTGAGAAAATCAAGAGAAAAGTGTATTAAAATTGGTTAGAAAAAGCACTTGACAAAATGTATTCCATGTGTGCCTAAAATACAATTACAACTACTGCACCAAGTGGACTAAGTAAAGTGAAGAGTGACACCAGGAAAACAAAAACAAGTGCACATGGTCACCTGAATGCTCCGTCGGTACTCCAAGGCCGGCGTCCTGGCCGACTGGGGACCTCCCCAGTCGGCCAGGACGCCGGCCTTGGAGTACCGACGGACAGAGCGGTGCTTCATTTTCCCCTGAGCCATTGCCAGGTGGGGTGAGGCCAGTCTACCTTACAGATCGAGTGATCATCACAGACTGTAAGGGTACTCGGAGCATTCAGGTGACCATGTGCACTTGTTTTTGTTTTCCTGGTGTCACTCTTCACTTTACTTAGTCCACTTGGTGCAGTAGTTGTAATTGTATTGAATTGCAGAAACTAGTCGACCTCTTTTACCTCAGGCGGTCTACATAATCAGACAGCCTTAGGTTGCACTTATTTTTAATATTGGTATGTTAGGCACACATGGAATAAATTTTGTCAAGTGCTTTTTCTAACCAATTTTAATACACTTTTCTCTTGGTTTTCTCACTTTCCCACTCTTTCTAGCACTGCACACCCCAGTCACATGTCTCTGGCCACTCACAACACCGAGTGGCAGACCACACTGTCATTGCCTATACCTTTCGAGGAACCCCCTTACCACCGGGTTGACCTCTGATTGTGGCACCGATTTTCTCAGACGGGTGGTACGGATAAAATCCCAAATGATGAAGGGCGGATCCGTATGGTGACTGATGGGTATTTTCCTCATCCTGTTGAGAGCCTTCTGTGACGCATCTTTTTAGAGGTCAGGGATTGGTTGGCTTTTCTTTACTTCTGGGCATATCTTTTGAGACCCTCTGGTACCTTTGTTGCTTATAGGCTTCTTGGGGATTGTATCCAGAGCTCGGTCTTTAAACTTCCCCTGGGTCCCCCCTACCTTAGTGTTTTTGTTGCAACTGAAGATTCTCCATCGGTCCCACACCACAGGACCTCGGCTAGTGAGGATGGGGCTGGCGGTAAATGGGGAGTGTCAGAGGGATTGTTTGGAGATAGGGACTTTCATGCACATCCTTGCGCACTGCGTAGATATACAGGACTATTGGGGCAAAATCCACGATAAAATTCGAGAAGTGACGGGAGTGGAGTTAGCGTTGGAAACCCGATGATGTCTTCTGAATGTCTGGGAACCCACAGACCTGACCTCCTATGGGAAACAATGGGTGACCCTGGCGTGCATGATTGCTAAGCGTAACATAGCCCAGCTGTGGGGTGCCAGTCAGGCGCCTCAGCTTGGGAAGTGGATGGAGGATTTAGACTTGTGTATGTTCAGGGAGAGATCAGTATATGTTGCTAGGGGGTGCCCCCGGAAGTGGGGGAAGGTCTGGGGCACTTGGAATAGTCATAGGGGGGAAAGATGTACTTCCCCGGTTATTAGACCGGCGTCGGAGGAGCTGGAACTCCCTGTGATCCCGTAAAAGTTATTCTAAAGTTTAATCCTGAATATGGTACTGTATATTTGATCGCTGTGAAAATCTGCTTGTCACCTGATGCATTTATTTTATTTTTAGGTCTCGCCTTTACCATTCCGCAGGAATGGGAAATGGGGAGAATTCAAGTCGGCAAAATCCTCTTCAAACCACGGGCTTTCAGCCGCGGTTTTCTTTAAGTTCACGTGAATCACGTGATTAAACATGCACGCGCATCGGCAGCATTTCTCCTGCAGGCTCGCAAAAGGCTCTCCTCCCTCCCCACATCAAAGGCATCAATCACCCTCCCACAGGCTTCCCCAGCGCTGCCACGCCCCCTGCTTCACAGCCAGGCCATCTGTTCCCTGCCAGACCTCTCACACCTCCGTCACAGCATGCCTGTGTACTTCAAAGGCTTATCACTGCACACGGCCGGCCGCAGGCCTTGCAACCAGAGCACTTCAGTTGGTGTGCAGCCCCCCTCCCAGCACTGCCTTGTTACTCTCGGCAGCCGTGAGTCCCTAAACACTTTTTATATTTAATTAGCAGCAGCAGCATTTCTCCTACGCCACGCCACATCAAAGGCTCTGTGCCACTTTCACCCACACAGCAACACTTACAGACACGCAACGCCACTCACACCCACGCAAGCCCACTATCATCCATGCAACACCACTCACCCACGCAACGCCACTCACTCACTCACTCACGCAAAGCCACTCACACCCACGCAGTGCCACTTTCACCCACACAGCACCACTTTCAGACATGCAACGCCACTCACACCCACGCAAGCCCACTATCACCCAAGCAATGCCACACTCACCCAAGCAACGCCACTCACCCAAGCAACACCACTCACACACGCAACACAACTCACCCACGCAACCCCACTCATCCACGCAACGCCACTCATCCACGCAACGCTACTCATCCACGCAACGCCACTCATCCACGCAACGCCACTCATCCACGCAACGCCACTCACACACGCAACGCCACTCACACATGCAACGCCACTCACACATGCAACGCCACTCACACACGCAACGCCACTCACCCACGCAACGCCACTCACCCACGCAACGCCACTCACCCACGCAACGCCACTCACACACGCAACGCCACTCACACACGCAACGCCACTCATACACACAACGCCACTCACAACGCAACGCCACTCACAACGCAACGCCACTCACAACACAACGACACTCACCCATGCAACGCCACTCACCCACGCAACGCCACTCACCCACGCAACGCCACTTACCCACGCAACGCCACTCACCCACGCAACGCCACTCACCCATGCAACGCCACTCACACACGCAATGCCACTCACACACGCAATGCCACTCACACCCACGCAGTGCCACTTTTACCCACACAGCACCACTTTCAGACACACGCCACTCACACCCACGCAAGCCCACTCTCACACATGCAATGCCACTCTCACCCATGCAATGCCACCCACACATGCAACGCCTCTCACACATGAAACACCACTCACACATGCAACTCCACTCACACATGCAACGCCACTCACACACGCAACGCCACTCACACACGCAATGCCACTCACACACGCAATGCCACTCACACACGCAACGCCACTCACACACGCAATGTCACTCACACATGCAACGCCACTCACACACGCAACGCCACTCACACACGCAAATCCACTCACACCCACGCAGTGCCACTTTTACCCACACAGCAGCACTTTCAGACACACAACGCCACTCACACGACGCAAGCCCACTCTCACACACGCAACGCCACTCTCACCCATGCAATGCCACTCACCCACGCAACGCAACTCACACACGCAACGCCACTCACCCACGCAACGCCACTCACCCACGCAACAACACTCACACATGCAATGCCACTCACCCACGCAACGCAACTCACTCAAAGCCACTCACACACACGCAGTGCCACTTTCACCCACACTGTGCAGTGCACAATAGGTCTCGCAGTAGGAAAGTTGGAGCTATTGGTTTTGTAAATGACAAAGCCCTTTATGTTTTTAAAATGAAAACAAAAATAAAAGGCATTGTTATTTGCAATTGTAATAGCTCCAACTTTTCTACTGCGAGACCTATTGGCAACGCCAGTGCTTGTTTGTTTATGTTTAATAAAAAGATATTTTAAAAAACTAGAGGAAATCGAAGCCTTAGAAGCGGAAAAAAAATCGAATCAATTATTTACGGACTCAAAAGCTCTGTTAGAAAAAGTTGAGAAAGACATCTTGGAATTTAAGGATTACACAATCAATCAAAAAGAAACAACATTTGAAAAGCATAAGAGGAATTTTTCATTAGAGAAAGCTTACCCCTACCTCCAACTCGATTTCTATTCAAGACCAGAGGCACATCGCTTTCTCCCAGAAAATCAGGGGCGATCAGGAATAATTTCATATGTTTTTCTGACACCTCGTCTTCTTCAAGCGGAAGCAAAGTAGAAAACACTAATATTCGACCAGGCTTTGCCAGAAGAGGAAATTTCCAGCAAAATTATCAACAGAATTTGCCACAACAACAACAGCCTTTTTTAGGGAGAGGCCTGCAAAGAACACAAGGAAAAACTTGTTACAATGATCAACCATGGGAGATGTCCACGAGGAGACACAATTACAAAAACTAAATGAGTCACCAATATATAATCTATCGGACAAAGTCTTGACAGAGATGGAGATCAGTGTGTTGGAAAAAGGTTTGACTTTTCTTCCTACTAAACCTACAAATTTTGTTCAGATGAAGGCTGAATTAATTGAATTTTGTAGGAAAATTCGTCTCACTACTTTTTTTACTGATCAAATATAAACGAATTCGGAAACAACAGGGCTTAAGAAGAAGTCTATCTTCTGCCCTCCGTCCGGTAAGATTCCCAAAGAAGTGATCACATTTGAAAGCACGGTGCTATTGGCTATAGCAGATAAAGAGAAAATAAGACATGATTTTAGGAAATCTAACCTGAAAAAAGCTCAAAAAGAGGCCTTGATAAATTTGAAAAATGATGACACCATAACAATTAAGCAGGCCGATAAGGGCAGGTCAATTGTAGTTTGGGGTGTTCCTCAATACTTAGCCGAAGTTAACAAACAATTATCAAATGTGGATTGCTATAAAAAGATCCCCAAAGTTCCAACGTGGGAGTTACAAAGACGGTTATTTGAGGTGTTAAAGTTTGGATATGATCAGGGCTTCCTAGGAAAAAAGGAGTATAAGTACCTCCAAAATAAACATCAGAGAACACCGATTTTTGATGTACTTCCGAAAGTACATTAAGATGAAAAGCAACCACCAGGAAGACCCATAGTTTCCGGCTGTAAGTCTTTGTTTGAACTGGTCTCGAAATTCGTGGACTTTTTTCTAAAACCTCTTATGTCGGAAGTAAAATCATTCCTGCAGGACAGAACAGATTTTAAAAACAAATTGGATCAGATGACCTTTGACGAAAATAAACATCTTTTAGTCAGTATGGACGTCGTCTCTTTATATACCCAAATCCCACAAGACGAAGGACTTGCAGTTTTGCAAACATTCTTAGACAGCAGACAGAGACCAGTAAAGATTCCCACAGAATTTATTTTGGAATTGGCAAGTTTGGCGCTGAACTACTTTAAATTCAAAGATGAGTTCTATTTCCAGATAAAGGGAGGAGCAATGGAGTGTCCATTTGCCCCAGAACTAGCCGTACTTTTCATGAGCAAGTACGAAGAGAAATTTGTTTACAACAACAACCCTTACAAACAGTGGATTGGCGGCTGTGTCTGCTATATTGATGATGTTTTTTTGACTTGGACAGGAGAGGAACAACAACGCCATGCGTTCCATGAGTGGCTAAACAACAGAACTGCTGACATCAAATTCAGCCTTAACCACTCCAGGCATAGGATGCCATTTCTGGATGTCAAAGTTTACCCTTCAGAAGGTGCATTGGCAACCACACTTTACAAGAAAAAGTCTGATAGGAACAAGCATTACACTTCACGAGCAATCATCCGCGAAGCCTAAAAGAGAAGTTGCCCGTAGGGCAATTCCTCAGAATAAGGAGAAATTGTTCTTTTAAGGACGAATATATGTTCCATGCCAACAACCTAAAGGAGAAACTTGCAACACGTGGATATCCCAAAAAGCTTCTAAAACGGGCAATGAAACGAGCCTGGTGGACACCTTGGGACACCTTACTAACAAAAAAAGAAAAAAGTCCTGTAGATCGGATAGTGTGTGTGTCGACATATTGCCCAACGTCCAATTGGCTTAAAAAATTAATCAATCACAATTGGCACCTGATTAAGAATTTGGACTCAAAGCTTATTGAGGCACCTCTGTTTGCGTTAAAAAAAGACAAGAGCATTGCCAATCAAATTGTAAGGGCTGCGTTACCCAAACAGAAAACTGCTACCTTGCGGGATTATGTAGGCTTACCGCCAATCAAAGGACATCACAAATGCGGAACATGCATCTGCTCCGATTTGACAATAGAGGGTGATGTGTTCACACACAATGGAATATACTGGAAATACAAACAATTCACGAATTGCGAATCTAAATATGTGGTGGATGGGATATTGTGCCCGTGCCAAAAGATATATATTGGCAAAACCAATCAGGAAATCTGACATCGGATAACACAACATAAATCCAGGATCAAAAAGAACATACAAACGGCCCCTCTAGTGGATCATTGGCATAGATATGCCCACACTAATAAAGACTTGAGATGGACCATCATCGCGAAAGATTCAAAAGGAGGTGACCTAGAGGCCAGACTGATCAAGAGAGAGGCTACATTAATTATAAAGTTCAATACAGCAGTTGATGGTTTAAACAAACTATCGGAAATTTATCATCTGTAAACTAATTTTCCATTCCAGGCTGATAATTAGTAGCTATAATTTGAAGACCACATCTGATTTGTGGTTGATGAGGCACTAGAAAATCTTTCCAAAAGTTACTCAACACACAAGGCTGCCAGCGATGGAGCAGACTTATAATATTAGGGACATTAGAATATAAGAGGAGAGCTTCTAAACATCTAGTTAATCTGCATTTGAACATCAGTAAAGATACAAAATACGTATAGAGCCATCATTTGGGACACCAAAAGGAACATCGCCAATGGTCATTCGCAGACCCGGGCCTTCAACGAGTTGCGTTATTTACAAAATTGTTTAAACGATTGTGAGACAGCGACCACTCCTGCTGACTAAGATATTCATACAAGAATGCTCGTATCACGAGTAATCATCTAGTGCCAAGACATTGGGCCATATGTAGGTAAATCAAGAATACCGAATCCTTAATACAGAATTTTACCGAATCGGTATTAAGAATTCGGTGAACGCGATGTAGATAAAACATCGCTAAACATTACCGATTCGTTAAAATTCGGTAATAAATACCGAATGCGGACGAATCTGTAATAAAATTAAATACCGAAATACAAATACCGAATCGGAGTTACAGAATACATTACCGAATCGGTAAATACCGATTCGGTAATTTAAAAATTCGTAATTCGTTGAATCAGCCAATCCAGTATCACCCAATTACTTCCCAAACAGGAAGTGGCCACACCCAGGCAGCTGCACAGGACCTGGAGCTCACTGTGAAGCAGGCAGGCAGGCAGGTGAGCTGAGGAGCCAGCAGCAACAGAGCCTCACAGCTACCAGCAAGAAAAAAAAAACTACTACAACAAGCATTGAAATGGCAAGCCAGGACAGGGAGAAGGAGGGAGGTGACAGGAAAATAAAACTGAAGTTCATTGACAAGGAGCTGGAGGTACTGATCCAGGATGTCAGCCAAGACCACCACAAGCTTTTTGGAGCCCAGTCCCACCAAGTGCTCGAGTCACAGAAGAGGCAAATCTGGAGTGATATTCAGGACAAAATCAATGCCATAGGTGTGACCCAGCACACCATAGAGGACATCAGGAAAAGGTGGTACGACCTCAGGAAGACAGCAAAACAAAGGATGTCAGAGAGACAGAGGCAGACAGCAAAAACAGGTGGAGGAAAGAACCGAACCCCAGCACCAACACCACTGGAACTGATGGTGGAGTCCACCATCCAGCCGGAGAGTGTGAGTGGCGTGGGAGACGCAGACAGCTCCGCCAGAGCAGCAAGAAAACAAGGTAAGAAGCATGCCATGCATGCTGTGCTACCCCCTCCCCAACCCCATTCCCCTTGGTGGCATGGGGGCTCCCACTCCACTCCATGTCTTACTGATTACCTGCAATGCATTATGGGCGATGTAGTCAGAGGGAACTGATGTATAGGACAGTCAGGCTAGCAAACAAATTATCATGGTAAAGTAATTGGCTACGTCAGGACAATCACTGTGCTCTGTAGCATGATGTTTAATGTAATTCTATTGCAGACAGAGCAGTGAGTACTTCTACATTTGTGTCATTACAGGTGAGTCATCTTGCAGTGCAGCAGAGGGCAGCAGAGGCAAGTCAGCCAGGCCAGAGGGGGGGGCAACATGAGGATGACAGCATGCCTGCAGGGACCACAAGCTTGGTGCCATCACAGCCACCCAATCCTCCACCACAGCCATCACCACAGCGCCAGGGAGGGCCGCAATCCTCTCTCACCCAGTCCCCACTGCGACGATCACCAACACCACCACCACCACAGTCAGGCAGGAGGCATGCCGTGCCCAGCTTCCGGCAGATGGAGGAGTCGTCAGAGGAGGGCACAGTGGGCGGACATAGTCCTATACATCAGGGATCCAACAGGGAGAGGGCTGGTACTCCATCCGAGGGCGCCCACAGTTCATCCCGACGCCGCAGGGCAAGGCCAGACAGTCCTGAAGCATCCGAGCAGGGAGAAAGTGTGTTCGCTGGACTGGAAGGCAACATGCTGAAGGTCCAGTGCCTGCAATGGAGGGAGATGAAATCAATGCACAGGGAGGTGGCAGACATCAACAAGCACATGCACAGGATAGAAAAGGGCATCAGTGCTATGGGAGAGAACTTGTGCGCGGGGATGGAGAGAGTAGCAACCTCAGTGGACAACCTCTGCATCCAGCTGGAGCAGGACCGTCTTGGGAGGCGCAGGGAGAGGCAGATGCTCCAGGCCTATAACAAGTCCGTAAACCGGCTGGCCACTGCAACATCACTGATGTGTCGCAGGTCCATCACCATGCAGGAGGAGATGGCTCATTGCAGCAGGGATGTGGCCAGGGGGATGTTGTCCATGACATCAGCTAAAGAGCTCCTACAGAATGCTAAGGCGGCCACAATGGAAGGGGGTGGGGACAGTGAGGAGGCTACCAGCCGTGGTAGCATTACACCCTCACCCACCGAGTGCAGGAGGCGCAGTGAATGCCAAAGGGCAGCAATGGAACAGTCCAACACACCAGCCAGTGTTGCTAGTGAACGTGGACGTGCAGCGCGTGGACGCAGGAAGTAGAGACCTATGCCTGTTGCCATACATGAGATGGGTGATGTAACCCATGTCTGATTGGACATTGATCACAATACTGGAGGTGTGCCTAATAAACACCTTAACATGTAACTGTTACTGGCTCTGTCTCGTTACTCACTCAGAAATAGTTTGAGGTAATCTCTGCCCGTCTCTGTCTCCCATCATGTTCATTTGCAGCACCTGCTGCGCAGGGCTCTGGCTGAGGGTTGTCCTCATCCCCGTCCTCTGAGTCAGATAGTTCCACTGCTGTACCTTTTTTTGTGACCAGATTGTGTAGCATTGCACATGTAGCGATTATCTTGCAACATTTGATGGGGCTGTACAGACGTGCACCTCCTGTTTTGTGGAGGCAACGGAATCTGCTTTTCAGCAATCCAAAAGTGCGCTCCACCACGTTGCGTGTGCTCCTATGTGCCACATTGTATCTCCTCTCCCTTGGGGTGGTTGGGTTGAGATATGGTGTGAGTAGATATGGCCGGAGGGCATATGCGCTGTCACCTATGTACAGAAGAAAGGGCCATTGATATGTGTGACCAACAGCTTGGGCCAGGGTGTACATCAGGGTGTGTCGCATTGACTTACCTAGTAGGTATCCGTCTCCAAATTCACCAGCAAGCAGACGTGTATGGATGCCATTGTTCCGGAAGATGTACGAGTCGTGGCTACTCCCGGGAAATTAGGCCACAATGTCAGCTATAATGTACTTGGCATTACATATCACCTGCACATTGATGGGGTGGGTGGATTTGCGGTTTCTGTAGATATATTCACTTGCTGCAGGTGGGCAGATGGGTATATGTGTCCCATCGATGCAGCCAATAACGTGTGGGATCTGCGCAAGTTGGTAGTATTCCAGCTTGGTCCTCTACAGCTCCGCCTGTGTACTGGGGAAGGCTATGTAGTGTTCCATTCTGTCCATCATGGCATCCAGGAAGGTGTTAAAGAAACATGATAGACAGCTCTGTGACACACCACCCACTGCCGCTATCACACCCTGGAAACTTCCTGATGCCAGGAGGTGCAGGCAAAAGAGTACCTGGACATGGGTGGGTCTTGCGTGCACCCTTGGTGTCTGATGCTCCAGATAGGGTTTTAGCTCCCGTAGGAGGTCAAGGATGGTATCTGGGTGCAGTCTGTACCTTTCATGGACTTCAGGTTCAGTCAATTGGAACAATGTGATGCGTAGTCTGTACACCCGCTCTTCCCGTCTCCAGATCCTCACTCCTGCTGCTCTCAAGCGTAGTCGCCTTGCTATGAGGTAGAGGGGCGCCATTGTGTTCACACTGTTGTATTTTGTGGCTGTATTTATGCACTGCACCTGATTACCACCTGCTCTTGAAAAGTGGTAAATACCGATTCGTTATTACCGATTTTGGTCAAAATCGGTAATACCGAGGTTTGCTACATCGCATTTCTGGGGTTTTTACCGATTCGTTATTTCCGATTCGGTATTCATGGTTTCGGTATTCTCCGATCGGTAAATAAGGAATCGGTAATTATTTACCGATTCGTTATTATCGATGCCATTCGGTATTACATACATCTCAAATGCCTAAATACCGGTTGGTAATGCCGAAAACGACCCGTTTTCAGTTTTACCGAATGGTATTTGGCCACCTACATATGGCCCATTGTCTGTTGTTACCGATTTTTTTAGATTTAGCCTCAATATGCACGTTGAACTCTCATTAATAACACACTCGACAAAATGACAAAGCCTTATAGAATTTGAAATCTATGCTGTATCGAGTACCCGTTAAAAGCTCAGAAACAAACTCACAATGTTAAATGAGCCATCATTTACAGAGAAGTCATTTTGTCTTTCCTAAAAGGTCAAAAAGATAATAGCTTGTTTTGTTTCGTAGAACGGAGTAAAGATAGCGAGCTATTTACATAGTTCGAGTCCCCTTAACCACAATTCCCAGCATCCTTTACTGAGTTGACGCTATAATCATTGCGTTTTACAACTGCGTTAGGACGCAACTAGCCAGGGTTGTGAGCGGGGATTGTTCACCCGTCGTTTGTGAAGATGGAGCCTCCGGAAAACAAGCCAGGTAGGAATATGAGACATAGTCATTTTTGTCCGGTTAAAGTGAAGCTTTTTATAACGGCTTATGAAGCCATGATCTTCTGAGGCAGGCGGCAGTAATCACTCTCTTAGAGAGTACTTAGATACAGAAAAATGGGCAGACAGGGCAGCGAAAGTCCAATTATTGTTTTTCGTCCCTTTGATGCGAACTGAGCGTGTATTTTGGAAAGATGCGCAATCACGGCTGACGATAAATGGTTTCACAAAACACATTCAGTTGACTCTGGCATGTCTCATGTAATGCCACACAAAGTCAACTCTCGTGTTCCCTACAGGCCTGGATTGATTTCACTGACCTAAGCAAAGAAGATAATGTGATTTTGCATGGTGGCATTGCATTTAAAAGGTACATCTTTTTCCTTCAAAAGAGTAATTTCATGGCTAGATCTTCAATTTCAAGTGGATGTCTGACATAATTTTAAATTGTTCCACAGAAATTGGATAAATACATATTTGAGAAGCTCACCATTAAGCTGTGCCTTGTACTTATTCCAACCAGGTAAGAGATATTCCAACTTCTCTGCATTCTATAATGGAAATCTAATGCTAAGAGCAGTAACCACCATAGTTTTTATGTTTACAGATATTGACACGATTCTTCTTTAACAAGACAATAAGGTAAGATCCAAATGCTGTGAGAGTTGTGTAGACGATGGAGGTCTATTATAGAATACATCTAGTAAGACAAGATTTTGTTTTTTGTCTTTCAGAAAATATTGGTCCTGAGGAGAATCTCCATAATGTGGGAGATTCGAAACGCGTAGACCACTGTGTTGCTTAGGCCAATCTGAATGGATTTATTCAGTTGTTAAAGTTTGGGCTGTGTTTTATTGGGTAGATGGCCTTCTATTCTAAGTATTGTTTTTGTGTTTATACAATATTGAATTGAGAGTGCTAAGCCAGAAATAGGGTTTTGTGAAGCTACCCCAGGGTGGGCATTTTTGTTTGTATGACGTGAGAATGTATGGATGGATGTGAAGATTAGTGTAATAGATGTATGATTCTGACACGGTATATATGTTTTGTATAGAGTTTGTATTTTAGAGAGTGAATGTGAAGTTCAATTCCAAAAGGGGCTCCAAAAAGAGAATTGATAGCAACTTTGATTGTTTGGATTTGTAATTGAGAGGATTTCAACTAAGTTAGTGAAAATATTGAAAAAGTGTTATCGAACAGATATAAATGAAGTTTTTTGATTAAATTCAAACAGAAAGAGTGGTTTTGCAAGGGCAATTGTTTTATTCATTGTTCCTTAAATTTGTGGTAAAGTTTGCTTTGTTTATTCATAACTGAAAAGAAGGCAGCAATATAGTCATTGTTTTTAGGTCCCGCCTGTCGATGCGCATGCGCATCGAGCAAGGCGAGAGTATTGGGACTTATCTACTCTTTATCCACACTGCAAGGAATCGTGGCGATTCCTTGCAGTGCCCGTGACTTTTAAGCTCAATGCGCATGCGCATTGAGCTTAAAAGCGCGTGCACGTCCGTCTTGGTTTACCCGCTCCGCCCCCTCCCCTTCCCGCCGTGTCGCATTTCTCCTCCCCCCTCCCCTCTCTTCCCTCCGTCTTGTTTGTTATTTTACCCGCTCCGCCCCCTCCCCTTCCCGCCGTGTCGCACTTCTCCTCCCCCCTCCCCTCTCTTCCCTCCGTTTTGTTTGTTTATTTTTTTTCTAGTCCTATTCACATGGTTCTTGCTGACTTGTCGTCGCGATTTTTTTTTTCTCATCCTTTGCATTGTGTACCTGTTGGTTTTGTTCTGAGTCGTATCTTATTAAATCAGTAAAGCCCCCGGGTTCTTTCTTTCATTTGGCAAGGAACTCGCAAACATTTTCAGAACACTTTAGAACAATTGTGTACCTGTTGGTTTTGTTCTGAGTCGTATCTTATTAAATCAGTAAAGCCCCCGGGTTCTTTCTTTCATTTGGCAAGGAACTCGCAAACATTTTCAGAACACTTTAGAACAAAGTAAGAAAGTACTGAGTTTGACTGCCCAGTTTAAATATACAATTGCTTTGGACTATTAACGCACATCCCCCATGAAGGTTTTTTTTTTTTTACTTGCCATTGTTTTTTAATGCGGTATTAGCTCTCTCAGTATTGGGTTAGGTGGCTTCTTTTACGAGGCACGCGTCCTGCATCCAGTGGTGGTGGCTTCTCTGTTGCACTTCTTGGATGACATCACTGTCTGGCGCCGCTCACTTATTTCCTGGAAATAGAAACGTACTTTCTGCGGAGAGGCAGGACGTGCCCCTGTAAACAGCGATCCAGCATTTCTATCAGATGTGCAACGTAAAACCTGACCAAGGCGAATGGAGGCTCTTTTGGGGGAAATTAGGGCAGAAAGATTTCATTTTTCCAGACTTTTATTTTTCAAGTTCGCCTGACTTCACATTCCTGGATTGCAGTCGCCGAAACAAAGCGGCCAGCTCTTCTTCCCTGAAGTGAATCCTTCTGGCGCTCAACACTGCCGCTGACGTGCTTTCAAAGGGGCGTTTAAGAATGACCCGACAGGGAGCTTGCTCGGATCGTTCCTTTGTTCCCCAATACGGAAGATGGGATGCAGCGACCCTCAACCCCTCACTCACCCTCAACCCCTCACCCTCAACCCCTCATCCTCAACCCCTCACCCTCAACCCTTCATCCTCAACCCCTCACCCTCACCCTCACTCACCCTCACCCTCACTCACCCTCACTCACCCTCAACCCCTCACCCTCACTCTCACTCACCCTCAACACCTCACCCTCACTCACCCTCAACCCCTCACCCTCAACCCCTCACTCACCCTCACTCTCACTCATCCTCACTCACCCTCAACCCCTCACCCTCACTCACCCTCAACCCCTCACCCTCACTCACCCTCAACCCCTCACCCTCAACCCCTCACCCTCAACCCCTCACCCTCACTCACCCTCGACCCCTCCCCCTCAACCCCTCACCCTCCCTCACTCACCCTCACTCACCCTCACCCCCTCACCCTCACTCACCCTCAACCCCTCACCCTCACTCACCCTCAACCCCTCACCCTCACTCACCCTCAACCCCTCACCCTCAACCCCTCACCCTCAACCCCTCACCCTCACTCACCCTCACCCTCACTCACCCTCACCCTCACTCACCCTCACCCTCACTCACCCTCAACCCCTCACCCTCACTCACCCTCAACCCCTCACCCTCACCCTCACTCACCCTCAACCCCTCACCCTCACTCACCCTCAACCCCTCACCCTCACTCACCCTCAACCCCTCAACCCCTCACCCTCAACCCCTCACCCTCAACCCCTCACTCACCCTCACTCTCACTCACCCTCACTCTCACTCACCCTCAACCCCTCACCCTCAACCCCTCACCCTCACTCACCCTCAACCCCTCACCCTCACTCACCCTCAACCCCTCACCCTCACTCACCCTCAACCCCTCACCCTCCCTCACCCTCAACCCCTCACCCTCAACCCCTCACCCTCACTCACCCTCAACCCCTCACCCTCACTCACCCTCAACCCCTCACCCTCACTCACCATCAACCACTCACCCTCAACCCCTCACCCTCACTCACCCTCACCCTCAGTCACCCTCACCCACCCTCACTCACCCTCACTCACCCTCAACCCCCCACCCTCACTCACCCTCACTCACCCTCACCCTCACTCACCCTCAACCCCTCACCCTCACTCACCCTCAACCCCTCACTCATCCTCACTCACCCTCAACCCCTCACCCTCACTCACCCTCACCCCCCCTCACCCTCAAACCCTCACCCTCACTCACCCTCACTCACCCTCAACCCCTCACTCACCCTCACCCACCCTCAACACCTCATCCTCACTCACCCTCACCCTCACTCACCCTCAACCACTCACACTCACTCACTCACCCTCACTCACCCTCAACCCCTCACCCTCAATCCCTCACCCTCACTCACCCTCACCCTCACTCACCCTCAACCCCTCACCCTCAACCCCTCACCCTCAACCCCTCACTCTCACTCATCCTCACTCACCCTCAACCCCTCACCCTCACTCACCCTCAACCCCTCACCCTCAACCCCTCACTCTCACTTATCCTCACTCACCCTCAACCCCTCACCCCCACTCACCCTCAACCCCTCACCCTCACTCACCCTCAACCCCTCACCCTCACTCACCCTCACTCACCCTCAACCCCTCACCCTCACTCACCCTCAACCCCTCACCCTCACACAGTGCAATAGGTCTCAGACCATTTCAGTTACAGCTTTAAGAAATGTTTATGGCTTTTTTTATTTGTAATTCTTTAGCATTGGCTACAGGAAACAAAAATGCTAAACATTTACAAAAAAAACCCATAAACAATTCTAAAAGCACTAACTCTAATGGTGCGAGACCTATTGCATTTCCAATGCTTGTTTAAATGGTGGTGGAGATAAGGGACTAGTCCCTTTAAAAGTACAATCTGCACTTGTAAAACTTTATGACCTTGTTGAAGGCTACGGCTGAAAAGCGTTGGTCTCATGTCTGCACCCGATGGTGAAACTTACTAAATAGGAGGAGGAGCTACGTCAGCAAGCAAGATGGCTGCTTAGGCTCCCGGCTCCGCCGACCTCCGTAACCCGCCGCGATATCCTGTATATTATCCTGCCTTTACGCCTAGTCTCTGTGTGCATGAACTGTTCCGCACTCCGATGGTGAAATCCGGAAACTTTTCTCGGCTTGTTTGACGAAGTTTCATTGAGTTTGCGGCCTACTCCAGCGGTGAAGCCGGAGCCTGGAGTACTTTCACAGCCGGGCTGTGGTGCAAGAACATCGGCCAGGAGAATCGGGCTGGGTCCGGTCAACCGGAGTGGAGGCTTTAATTCAGCCCGAATTTGGCTGCGATCGTTTTCATTGCTCAGCATCGACCGAGGGGTGAGTCTGCTTGCTGCCGGCTGCGGGTGGGGGCCCCCATCCCGCGGACCCGGTTTGCGCCCGCCGGGGTTCGGTGGTTCGGGGTCTCTGGCCTGAGGCCTTAACTGGATTGACTGTGGCTGCGGACAAAGACTGGTCACCCTTTGCATTTGCACGTTCGTGGTCCTGTCTGTCCCCCCCGAGGAAGCCAGATTCACCCGGGGAGGTGATTGTGACTGATATCGGGCATGAGAATATGGATCGAACGGTGCGTGAGCCATTGCTGGGGTCAATACTGGCCGAACTTTGGGCATTTCGCTCACATGTAGATACTTTGTTGAGCAAATTGGACACGCGCCTATCTGAGATGCTCCTGGTGGAACCGGGCCCAGCCTTATTGTTGGAACAGGAATCGGCAGCCGTTCATACCGCGGCCATTTTGACTCCATGCGAGAACCCCGTGAGGAAACACGTATTGGAACCATCGGACGGTGCCCTGGGAGACGGTGTTCCCGAGGATGTCACGGTATTGCTGAACCTTCCACCACCACCGGCTTTGGAGATATCGTCAGGCGTTCCCCTCCCGGAGACTTTTGTTTGTGACTTTCCTTTCATTTTGTGGTCATCTTCTCCTTTCCTGGTGACGCTACGACTCCTGTGCAAGATACAGTGGGACTGTTCATCTAGGAGGGAGAGTGCGTCTGCATCTACAGTTCCTACGGACTCACTGCCTGCCAGTAGCCATGGGCTGCTTTCTGATGACTCTCTTCTTCTTTATTGCTTCTTTGTGTGCCTTTGGGTCTCGCCGGGAGGGGTTTGTGTTCTTGTTCGGAAGGGCCAAGGTTAAAATCGACTGGGTCGGGAATGGTCAGTGTGGCTTTCATAAGTGTTGGACCTGCAACTGTTTGCTCTAAGAGGCTGGGCAGTGTCTCACGGTACCCTCTACTTTCTTCTATATTGCTGTCATAAACTTGTCTTTTAGTGATAGGGGGTGGCTGTTTCAGGCGGGGGGTCTACAGGGGCTGGGAGCCCACATGGAAATGCCCTCCTCCGTTCTTTTTCCTATCTTTGGGGCTTGGTTATTAGGGGCGACAGGCACGCTGCTAGTAGGGTTAGGCTGTAGCCATTTGCAGGGGTGCAGGGTGGGGGGCTGGAGTTTTTTTTTTGCCTTTTTTATTTTCTATGGCCTTTCTTAGCTTCTCTCTCTTTCTTAAAGGATCAGTATAGCTACGAATCATTCGGATCATTATTGTGTGCTTGTATTTCGTGCTTAGGCTTTTGTGATATCCTGATTCCTGGGTGGGCAGTATTCGTGTTCTGGCGCCACATGGAATGTATATTATGTTTTTTTTTTGTACCGATCTTTATGCTCTGGTGCCAATTCTCCATTATAGTGGTTATTACATGCATATCCTGTTTCTTACCCTGTCCCCCCGCATTCTGTTTGATTGTATGGCACCTGATCCTCTCTTATAAAATATAAAATGAAACCTCTGTCTCATCCTGGAACCCAGTTGTGCATTCTAATACAAGTTTTATCCTGAATCGCTGCCGGACCCTTGGGTTGTCGGCTAATGAGCTGTGTCATACTGTGATGTTGGAGATTTTAATTTGTCTAGTGGCCGGCCCCCGCGGTTGTAGGCCCATACTTGTATTTCTATTGAATGCAACAATAAAGGTTTTTCACAAAAAAAAACAAAAAAAACTTACTAAATAGAAAAAAGATTTTTACGAAACCTGGCTGTGCTGCTGTATCCTTGCTGCATCCATGGTGAAGATGGAAAAGGATAAGTTGCAACGGAGATGAATTTATATATGTATGAGCCTGTAACCAGGCGAGGTCGCCCCCACACACCCCTGCTCCTGCCTTCATAAGCTGTGCCCTTTGCTGTGCCCTTTGCTGCCTCGCTGCTGCCTTCGTTTTGTTCCTTCGTTTCTGCCTCCATCTGCTGTGCTCTTTGCCGCCTCGCTGCTGCCTTAGTTTTTATCACGTTTTTCTGCCTCTCCTAACCTTTTTTTACTTCTTCACAGGACGACCCAGCCGCCGCTGAGCCGTCCTCTGCCCTCCTTTCCCGCCGCTGCCTCCCTGCGGCCTCGCCCCCCTCCTGCCCATTCGCCGCCCGCTCCCGCCACCCAGCTGCTCCTCCCTCCCGGCTCCTTCTTAAGGAGACAGCACAAAGGTGCAGGGAACGACCGCTGAGCCTGTAACCAGGCGAGGTCGCCCCCACACACCCCTGCTCCTGCCTCCATAAGCTGTGCCCTTTGCTGTGCCCTTTGCTGCCTCGCTGCTGCCTTCGTTTTGTTCCTTCGTTTCTGCCTCCATCTGCTGTGCCCTTTGTTGTGCCCTTTGCTGCCTCGCTGCTGCCTTCGTGTTTATCATGTGTTTCTCCCTCTCCTAACCTTTTTTTACTTCTTCACAGGACGACCCTGCCGCTGCTGAGCCGCCCTCTGCCCTCCTTTCCCACCGCTGCCTCCCTGCGGCCCCGCCCCCACCTGCCCATTCGCCGCCCGCTCCCGCCACCCAGCTGCTCCTCCCTCCCGGCTCCTTCTTATGTCACCCCCACGTACCCGCAGCGTTGACGCGCAGCGGGCGCGCCGATTGTGCACCGAAGGCGCGCCAAAAGCAAGCCCGTCCGCGCCCGTCCACGCCTGGACTGCGCCCAGCGCCAGGACCCCTGGCCCCGCCGCCGTTGCAAGACTACACGACAGACCTACGACGCCGCTGCCCTCAACGCACTCAATAAAGGCCGGAACCCCACCTGCTGCCGAGCCGCCCCGAAACGCATTCACGGACCCTTCACCTGCAGAACCTGCAAGTTCACCTGCCTCCGAACCTGCACCGCACCCGCCAAACCAAGCTCCAGCAGCAACCTCAAGTGCATCCTGCTCAACACCCGCTCCGTCCACAGACACGCCGTGGAACTCTGGAACCTGCTCGACACAACATCACCAGACGTCGCCTTCCTCACGGAAACCTGGATGAACGCCTCCTCAGCCCCCGGCATCGCCATCGCCATCCCGGACGGGTACAAGATCATCAGGAGGGACCTCGTCAACCAGACCGGAGGAGGCATCGCCATCGTCCACAAGAACACCATCCGCATCACGACCGACTCCAACGACACCTTCGCCGCCGCTGAGCACCTCCACTTCCAGATTCACACCGACCCAAAGACGACCCTCAGAGGCACCCTCATCTACAGACCCCCGGGACCACGCACACAATTCAGCGAAGACATCACGGACTTCATCAGCCCACACGCCCTCCCCTCCGCCGACTTCATCCTCCTAGGGGACCTCAACTTCCACCTGGAGAAAAACGAGGACCGCAACACCGCCGCCCTGCTGGACAACCTCGCCAACCTCGGACTCAAGCAACTGGTCAACACCCCCACCCACTACGCCGGCCACACGCTTGATCCCGTCTTCTCATCCAGCAAGCATATCACCTTCAGCCACTCCACCGGACTCCACTGGACCAACCACAGCTGCGTCCACTTCAGCTTCAGAAGAACCACAACCCACCACCACCCGCAACAGGTTCCTCACAGAAGCTGGAGCAAGATCACCGCCGACCAGCTCACCACCTCCCTCAGCCAGAACCCACACGCCAGCACAACGGACCCCAGCAATGCAGCCCTCAACTTCACCCAGTGGCTAACCGCCTGCGCCGACGACCTCGCACCACTGAAGAACCCTCCCAGCAGACCCGGAAGCAAGAAGGCCTCCTGGTTCACCGACGAACTCAAGAACTCCAAGAAGACCTGCCGCACCCTTGAGAAAGCTTGGCTCCTCGACCGGACCACCGACAACATGACCGCCCTGAAACACGCCACCCGCAAGCACCACCAGCTCATCCGCACCACCAAGAAGAAATCACTGAAGGAACGACTGGACAACAACGCCCACGACAGCAAGGAACTCTTCACCATTGTCAAGGAGTTCTCCAACCCAAGCACCGGCAATAACGACATCACTCCCTCACAAGATCTCTGCGACTCTCTCGCCTCGTTCTTCCACCGCAAGATTGCCGACATCCACAACAGTTTCGGCGCACCATCCGCGCACCCAACCGTCGAACCAACGCCCCCCACGCCACCCTCCCCACCTGGACCACGGTGACCACCGAAGACACAGTCCGCACGATGAACACCATCCACTCCGGATCTCCGACTGACCCCTGCCCCCACCACGTCTTCAACACCTCCTTCGACACCGCCACCTTCCCCGAGAGCTGGAAGCACGCCGAGCTCAGCGCCCTACTGAAGAAACCTACAGCGGACCCCACCAACCTCAAGAACTTCTGCCCCATCTCGCTCCTTCCTTTTCCGCCAAAGTCATCGAGAAGATCGTCAACAGACAGCTTGCCGATTTCCTCAAGACGAACGGATCCCTCGACCCCTCACAGTCCGGTTTCAGAGCCAACCACAGCACCGAGACCGCCCTCATCGCAGCCAGCGACAGCATCCGAGCCCTGCTCGACAACGCGGAAACAGCAGCACTCATCCTCCTGGACCTCTCCGCAGCTTTCGACACTGTCTGCCACTGCACCCTAATCAAGCACCTCAGCAACATCGGCATCCAAGAGAAGGCACTGGAGTGGATCGTCTAGTTCCTCGCCGGAAGAACACAGAGAGTCCGCCTCCCCCCGTTTCGATCCGAGGCCACTGAAGTAATCCGCGGCGTTCCGCAAGGCTCATCACTCAGCCCCACCCTCTTCAATGTCTACATGAGACCTCTTGCCGCCATCGCACGCCAACACAACCTCAACATCATCTCCTACGCCGACGACACCCAGCTGATCCTCTCCCTCACCAGAGACCCCGACACCACCAGAACCAGCCTACATGAAGGGATGAAAGACGTCGCCGAGTGGATGAAGGACAGCCGCCTGAAACTGAACTCAGACAAGACGGAAGTCCTCATCCTGGGACCATTGCCCTCCGCCTGGGACGACTCCTGGTGGCCCCCAGCCCTGGGCACCGCCCCAAGCCAACAGACCACGAACGCAACCTGGGCTTCATCCTGGACTCCTCCCTCTTGATGACCAGACAAGTCAATGCCGTCTCCTCATCATGCTTTCACACCCTACGAATGCTTCGCAAGATCTTCCGATGGATCCCAACCGAAACCAGGGAGACGGTGACCCAGGCCCTCGTCACCAGCCGATTGGACTACGGAAACACCCTCTACGCTGGAACCACAGCCAAGCTACAGAAAAGACTCCAACGCATCCAGAACGCCTCCGCCCGACTCATCCTGGACATCCCCCGACGCAGCCACATCTCCGGCCACCTGAGGAACCTGCACTGGCTCCCCGTCAACAAGAGGATCACGTTCAGGCTCCTCACCCACGCACACAAGTCTCTCCACGACCTGGGCCCCAAGTACCTCAACGACCGCCTGACCTTCTACACGCCCACCCGCCAGCTACGGTCCACCAGCCTCGCCCTCGCCGCCGTACCACACATCCGAAGAGCAACCGCCGGAGGCAGATCCTTCTCCTACCTAGCGGCCAAGACATGGAATTCTCTCCCCATCCATCTTTGGCTGACCCAGGACCATCTCGCCTTCAGGAGACAACTTAAGACCTGGCTGTTCGAGCAGTAGCAGACCCCCTCCCCCAAGCGCCTTGAGACCCTTCCGGGTGAGTAGTGCGCTATACAAGTGTTATGATTGATTGATTGATTGATTGTATATATATATATACCCTAAAACTAAAAGTAATAACTGAACTACTCCAATTATGAACTATAAAGAATTATTCTGCCCATGTGATTTAACATGTTAAAGAATTGCATCTGCAACACAATGACACACCAGTCTTTCTTTTAATGTGTGAATTGTTTCTAAATACTGTTTCCAGACTACAACTCCCATAATGCCACTTAAGGCTAATATGGGCTAGTATAAAAAGGAAAATAGTAGAAGGACTTACTGACCGTGAACAAAGCCCTGCGTGGCTGAAACGCATTGGTGGGGTGAAGCTCTGATTAAAAGGCTTCAACAAGAAATTGGTTGTGCCGCTCCTTTTGTAATATAAAATAAATATATATATATATATATATAAAACCAAAGCTCCGCTCTTCATTTCACATGGCCGACGCGTTTCGAGTATAAAATCCTCTTCTTCCTGGGCTGCTTACATGAACAAAACATCAAATGCCCACAGTATTTCCGGTATTATTTATTTCAATTATTCCTAAAGTGGGCGTTTGCGCAGTGCAATGTCCTTGTAGTGTCTGATGGGACATTGAGTCCATACTGTGAGCGCTAATCTTCCCTTTTGTAAGGTCAATGTCTGTTCGTAATTAAAAGCATTGTGATAGTCCTTAGTAGGTGACGGAGTATTGAATCAAGCTCAGTTTGCATATAGAGCGACGTGCTGAACGGGCGTCGATTATTTCAACTCCTCAGCCTCTTATGTTCAAAGATGGTGCTCCACTCCACGGCAGGGCAGCCGTGCGAATATCTGAAACCAAAGTGCCCGAAAGCAATGAGCAGGCACACAACTTCGGTCTGGCTTTACAGCATTAGGATGCAGCTTTCCCCAATCAATCAATCAATCAAGGCATTTATATAGCGCACTACTCACCCGGAGGGTCTCATGGCGCTAGGGGAGGGGGGGTCCGCTACTGCTCGAACAGCCAGGTCTTGAGCTGCTTCCTGAAGGCGAGGTGGTCCTGGGTCAGGCGGAGGTGGGTCGGGAGGGAGTTCCAGGTCTTGGCGGCCAGGTAGGAGAAGACCTTCCACCTCTGGTGGCTCTTCGGAAGCGGGGGACGGCGGCGAGGGCATGGCTGGTCGAACGAAGCTGGAGTGTGGGAGCGTAGAAGTTGAGGTGGCTGTTCAGGTATCCTGGGCCTTGGTTGTGTAGGGCTTTGTGTGCGTGGGTGAGGAGACGGAAGGTGATTCTCTTGTTGACCGGGAGCCAGTGCAGGTCTCTCAGGTGTTCGGAGATGTGGCTGCGACAGGGGATGTCCAGGATGCGTTGTGCTGATGTGTTCTGGATCCGCTGGAGTATCTTCTGGAGTTTGGCGGTGGTACTGATGTAGAGGGAGTTGCCGTAGTCCAGACGGCTGGTGAGAGGGCCTGGGTGACCGTCTTCCTGGTCTCGGTGGGGATCCACCGGAAAATCTTACGTAGCATGCGCAGGATGTTAAAGCACGACGAGGAGACAGCGTTGATTTTTTCTGGTCATGGAGAGGGAGGAGTCCAGGATGAAGCCCAGGTTGCGTGCGTGGTCTGTTTGGTTTGGGTGCGCTGCCCAGGGCGGGGGGCCACCAGGAGTCATCCTAGGCGGAGGGTGAAGATCCCAGGATGAGGACTTCCATCTTGTCCGAGTTCAGTTTCAGGCGGCTGTTCATCATCCACTTGGCTACGTCTGTCATCCCTTCGTGTAGGTTGGCTCTGGCGGGGTCGTTGGTGAGGGAGAGGATCAGCTGGGTGTCGTCGGCGTAGGAGATGATGTTGAGGTTGTGTTGGCGTGCGATGGCTGCAAGGGGGCTCATGTAGACGTTGAAGAGGGTTAGGCTGAGCGAGGAGCCTTGAGGAACGCCGCAGATGACTTCGGTGGCTTCTGATCTGAACGGGGGGAGGCGGACTCTCTGTGTCCTTCCGGCGAGGAAGGAGATGATCCACTCTAGTGCCTTCTCCTGGATTCCGACGTTGCTGAGGCGCTGCACTAGGGTACGGTGGCAGACAGTGTCGAAAGCCGCAGAGAGGTCTAGGAGGATGAGGGCCGCTGTTTCTCCGTTGTCGAGCAGGGCTCGGATGTTATCGGTGGCTGCGATCAGGGCGGTCTCGGTGCTGTGGTTGGCCCGGAAGCCAGACTGCGAGAGGTCGAGGGATCTGTCCGTCTCGAGGAAGGTGGCCAGCTGTTTGTTGACGGTCTTCTCGATGACTTTTGCAGGAAATGGGAGCAGCGAGATGGGGCGGTAGTTCTTGAGGTCGGCTGATGGCTTCTTTAGTAGAGCGCTGAGTTCGGCGTGCTTCCAGCTCTCCGGGAAGGTAGCGGTATCGAAGGAGGTGTTGATGATGTCCCGCAGGTGGGGTGCGATGACACAGTCGGCCTTGTTGAAGACGTGGTGAGGGCAGGGGTCGGTCGGAGATCCGGAGTGGATGGAGTTCATCGTGCGGATGGTGTCTTTGGTGCTGATCGGGGTCCAGGCGCGGTGGGTGGTGGTGGGGGGCAGTGGTTAGGTCGTGGCGTGCGTCGGTTGAGTGCTGAAGCTGTTGTGTATGTCCGCAATCTTGTTGTGGAAGTAGGAGGCGAGGGAGTTGCAGAGGTCTTGTGAAGGGGTTATGTCGTTGTTTTCGGCGTTGGGGTTGGAGAGCTCTTTAACGATGTTGAAGAGTTCCTTGCTGTTGTGTGTGTTGTTGTCCAGTCGTTCCTTGAATGCAGTTTTCTTGGTGGCGTGAATCAATTGGTGGTGTTTTCCGCTCTTCATTTCACATGGCCGACGCGTTTCGAGGATAAAATCCTCATCTTCCTGGGCTGCTTACATGAACAAAACATCAAATGCCCACAGTATTACGAACAGACATTGACCTTACAAAAGGGAAGATTAGCGCTCACAGTATGGACTCAATGTCCCATCAGACACTACAAGAACATTGCACTGCGCAAACGCCCACTTTGGGAATAATTAAAATAAATCATACCGGAAATACTGTGGGCATTTGATGTTTTGTGCATGTAAGCAGCCCAGGAAGACGAGGATTTTATCCTCGAAACGCGTCGGCCATGTGAAATGAAGAGCGGAGCATTGGGGAAAGCTGCATCCTAATGCTGTAAAGCCAGAGCGAAGTTGTGTGCCTGCTCATTGCTTTCGGGCACTTTGGTTTCAGATATTCGCACGGCTGCCCTGCCATGGAGTGGAGCACCATCTTTGAACATAAGAGGCTGAGTAGTTGAAATAATCGACGCCGGTTCAGCACACCGCTCTATATGCAAACTGAGCTTGATTCAATACTCCGTCACCTACTAAGGACTATCACAATGCTTTTAATTTCGAACAGACATTGACCTTACAAAAGGGAAGATTACCGCTCACAGTATGGACTCAATGTCCCATCAGACACTACAAGAACATTGCACACGCCCACTTTGGGAATAATTGAAATAAATATTACCGGAAATACTGTGGGCATTTGATGTTTTGTTCATGTAAGGAGCCCAGAAAGAAGAGGATTTTATCCTCGAAACGCGTCGGCCATGTGAAATGAAGAGTGGGGCATTGGGGAAAGCTGCATCCTAATGCTGTAAAGCCAGAGCGAAGTCGTGTGCCTGCTCATTGCTTTCGGGCACTTTGGTTTCAGATATTCGCACAGCTGCCCTGCCATGGAGTGGAGCACCATCTTTGAACATAAGAGGCTGAGGAGTTAAAATAATCGACGCCGGTTCAGCACGTCTCTCTATATGCAAACTGAGCTTTATTCAATACAAGGACTATCACAATGCTTTTAATTACGAACAGACATTGACCTTACAAAAGGGAAGATTAGCGCTCACAGTATGGACTCAATGTCCCATCAGACACTACAAGAACATTGCATTGCGCAAACGCCCACTTTGGGAATAATTTAAATAAATAATACCAGAAAAACTGTGGGCATTTGATGTTTTGTTCATGTAAGCAGCCCAGGAAGAAGAGGATTTTATACTCGAAACGCGTCGGCCATGTGAAATGAAGAGCGGAGCATTGGGGAAAGCTGCATCCTAATGCTGTAAAGCCAGAGCGAAGTCGTGTGTCTGCTCATTGCTTTCGGGCACTTTGGTTTCAGATATTCGCACGACTGTTCCCCTGCCGTGGAGTGGAGCACCATCTTTGAACATAAGAGGCTGAGGAGTTCAAATAATCGACGCCGGTTCAGAACGTCGCTCTATATGCAAACTGAGCTTGATTCAATACTCCGTCACCTACTAAGGACTATATAGATATATATATATATATATATATATATATATATATATATATATATATATATATATATACAAACATACATATATATATGTATTTATATATATATGACTCTTCAAAGTGCGTATATGTGGAGTTACAAATAGTAAATCCATACCTCCCTCTATGCACTTCAATCCTCGACGTTTCGGTTTTCATTATTTTGGTCGTGATATTGTGACCACTAATCAATCCAAAATCAATATTCCATACCACACTCTTGTAAAAAAGTTTCTACGAGGAGAGTGTATTGCCCTATCCTATGTCAGAAAGCGAAAAGCCACATCTCAATAACATGGGATGAATGAATGGGACTTCTCGCCTTAAAACAAACTAGTATTATGAATTTACCAATAGTTAATGGGGGAAAGGGGTACACCCATGTATTGAATGGCAGTAAACTGGGAAAAGGAACGTAACCCGCCACCAGGTAAGTAATCAAACTATAGCATAACATTACAAAAGACTTAGGGCATAATTACAATGCCAGGTGGCCGGACCCCCAACAGCTATTGTGGCGGTCGGGAGACCATCCGACGAGCATGTGGCGGTCTGCCAAATTTCAATAGGACCATCAGGCTGGAGGTCAGAACTTTTCAGTACTATGGCGGGGGCATGCAGCGGCCTCAGGAATGTGCCGTAGCAGATGCCAGCACCATGCAGTGCCTTCAGAACGGGAAACAGCCACTACAACGAAGCCGTTTCCACGAATGCACTAACCACGCATGCTTTACAACGCATGCGTGGTTACCACTATAACCTTTACCACGCATTCCTTTACTACGAAAAATGTTGTAAAGGAATGTGAGTTAAAGGTGAAAAAAAATGGGGGGGTCTCCCCCCCCGCACCCCTCCCAAAAAAAACGAGAGGGTTTAAAAAAAAAAAAAAAAACTTACCTTTAACATGCTCTTCTGTGCCTCTGTCCTTCATGGAAAGAGCCTTCCTAACAGACGTGATTACGTACGTGCGTCTACGTACTCAATTAAAAATAGAGAAAGGACCACTTTGAAGAAGGAGAATACCGTCGAAAGAAAATGTAAGTACATTTTTAAATTATATTAATTTATTAGGTTAGGCATAATTTAAAAAACATGTATAGATGTCAACTACATAAACAATCATGCAGTCGGTTTAACATGAAAATGCAAATATCATGCATAGTTAAACAATGAAAAACGTTGTTAAACTATGCGTGGTAAAGGCATTTTCGTGGTAAACCATATGCGTGGTAATGGCATTCCGTTGTAACGCATGCGCGGAAAAGGCATGCGTTGCAACGGAATGCGTTGTAACATCATATAACCCTTCAGAACATCAGTGCACCATGGGCCATGCCCTATGTTGTACATGGCACACTCTGCACGCATGACAGTGAGAATCTAAGGAGGCAAATTTTACTGTGTGGCTCAATGATCAGAGCGGCAGACCATGATGCAGAGGTCTAGCTCGGGACCAGGGTTCAATTCCCTGCCTCGGCGGGTCTTGGGCTCAAATGTTCCACGGACCTGATAATTCTCGCCTCGGTGCCTATTCCAATCATGGAGTCCCACTCTGCAACTCAGGGCAATAGCTTGCTTAATCTCCACAACGGCCCCCACAACGCTAAGGATGCCTGGCCTCCACCTTGGGGGTGCCCAGGAGTGGACGCCTCATAGGGAAAGCCAGGATGGGGTCCACAGCGGTATTCGTACAAGCGCCTTGAGACCCTTGCGGGTGAGTAGTGCGCTATACAAGTATCAATTTACATTTTACTCAAGGCTGTGACTCCCAGGGGCCCTGTTTGGTCCCCCTCAATCCCTTTCCAACAATCTTTACATGGCGGGATTGCTGCCATGTGAAGGTTGTCAAAAAGGGATATCTAAATCCTGACAGCATTGCCTGCCTCAGCACCGCTGCCATTCTGGGACACTTTTCTGACCGATGCACTGTTGGGATCTTTGATCCTGGAGGAGGTGGCCGTGTTGTGTCTAATATCTGTGGTTCTGACTGCCAGTATCGGTATATGGCGGTTGGACCGAAGGGCTATCGGCAGTCAGACCGCCAACACTGGGCTGTCGGCAGTCCGAGTGACGACATCGTAATGAGACCAATGGAATTAAAAGGGCAACTTACAGCTGGTACTTCCTTGTAGTCCGGATCTAGACTACTGGGATTAAGCACCCTCAAGAATTTCCAGAAAAGGGATGACATTGGAATATCCACTCTGGGCGAGGTCTCACAAGATACAACACAAACATATAAATGCATAAAGCTTTACCTTACCCTCAAGTCAAGCTTTAAGAAAGGTTTAACCATCACCTAAGACTCGGCCATTGACTACAGACTCCTGAATTACAATTTGACCATACATTACATTAATAAATACAACCTCAAGGGAACTGACAGTCCTGAAATACTGGTGGGAGACAGATGTGACACATGGCAGTGAGGATTGGAATGAGGCCCTGATGCAGCTCAGGAAGGTTATGTGTGAATTTGATTCCTTCTGGTCCAATTAACCCCTTCGATGCTTGTGACAGAACCATTCCGTCAACAATCACGGTTGAGCTGTGCGGATGACGGAATGGTTCCGTCACGACCACACCCAGTTATGGAATGTCCAGCACACTGAGGAAGTCGGGGCCACACGCAAGGTGTTAAACATAATACATAAAATATATGTCATCAAAGTTCAACCTGCGTTGGTAGCTGCTATCAGGTTGGCACACATTTGTATGCACACTGTGAGGGTGCAACCCACTGAAGGCATATTGGGCTCCAGTCCTAAAATCGACAGAGGAGGTAAGTGGAGAAATGTAGAGGCTGAATAAACCAACGCCCCTACGCTCCTGCTGTTTTATGGGGACACTGGTTGATTAATTGATACAGAAACGTTCTGTAAACTTGGGATTAATAGTTGTAAAGGGAAATGTGGCCCAGCACTGGGGAAATGCAACACCTTTGGCGATGTATACAGAAAGGCTCTGAAAGTAGACTGGTGCATTGCCGCTGAAAGAGAAGTTTACACAAGGAGGGGCTCCCGAAAGAAGTACATAAAAATATTGGGTAGCTTGATGACATATCATAAACTAGAATAGAGTACAGTCTTGATCGCAGTAGAGAAATGAGGGCCCAGGGGTACATGGATGGAAGGGAAATCTGAGGGGGCCTCCATGTAGATTTGCCAGTGCTCACCAATGCACTTATGGGATACATGGGTATGCAACTGTAGTGTTCTGTTGACACATGAAACTAGCTCTGTGGCTTAAGTTATGCACTAGTTCAGATTTTTAAAGTACAATGCTTAAATATGTGTCTCCTACTCGGTTCTGGAATTGGAAAATATTTACTCCGGGAACCTAAAAATTGGGGGTCCGGATGTGACAAAGGAAAGGAGGTGGATCCACGAGGGGCATAGCTGGGAAAAGCAGAGTCTAGCAGATAATTTATACATTTATTTAAAAACAATCTGCTGTAAATTAATTGGCAACAAGGTCATATATGACAGTAAATTTGTTCTAGCGTCCTTCATTGGTCAAAAAGAGCTTGTATTATAAAATACCTTACAGGGTTAACACACCTACTACAGAGATCTTTGTCTGCCCAGCAATTGTGAGGCAGCTGTAATAGCTTTAATATAACACAAGTTCTTAACCCCTTCCATGCTCATGACGAGCTCAGCTCGTCATGAGGCACAGTTGAGCTGTGCTGATGACGAGCTGAGCTCGTCATGACACCAGCAAAATGGCAATTTCCAGCACAGGGGAAAAATAACCACAGCAGCAATGTGGTTAATGGAGCTCTGGGTGAGTTCTGTGTTTTGTCCAGTCACAGTTCTGACTTATAACGTAGCATAGAGGGTTAATGTGCCTGCTGCAATGCACATCATGTAACATGCAGATCACAGATCTATATTTTATGTAGATAGGTAAGGGAGATATCGCTGTTGACACTGAGATCACTTATTTTTTTTTGTCCTCATTTAAGCGATCTTCATGGTTATGGCAAGCAAGGTCACCGTGTATTGAGTGGAGTGGGGGTTGCCCTTGGATCACAAGGTAGGACCATGTCTTAAGAACCTACAAATTTTTTGAGTTTACCCATCACGGATCCTCCATGATGGTTCCCTTGAATTTGTTGGATCATCCCGTCCTACCCTGCCATATAATTCTTGTCCCAAAGTTCCCGAAACGTAGTAGTTTGCTTTCCCCTCTAAATTTATCCAGTTTCCTGACTTTATCAACTGAACGAAGCCAGTCTGCCACTTTGGGAGGAGATGGAAGAATCCAATTTATACACACCTCACGCCTTGCTAATAGGATTGAAGTAAACAATAGGTATTTCTGATTTTTACTTAAAACAACAATAGGTTAATTTGTGTCCAGAATGCCAAAAATAACAGTAAAGGCGCTTATCTGAATATTTATGCCTAGAGCTTTGTCAATAATCTTATCAATTTCATTCCAATGGGTATCAAGATGAGGGCATAAGTGAAACATGCGGATATCGTTTGCCATTTATCTCACCACATTTTGGGCACATTTTTGTCACCTGGTTATTCATTTTAGACAATTTTTCAGGCGTCCAATAGGACCTGTGTAATGTAAAAAGATTGTTTTTCTTAAGGGGTGCTGAAACTATAATATACCATAAAAAGTGCAGGATTCTTGCCAAAGTTGCTGCAAGTCTTGAGCCTGAAAAGCGTTCTTCCAGATGTCGTCTGGTGTGGTGAATTCATCCTAGTCCCTCTTGATCAGGTACCAGTACCACTTCGATATTTATTTTTGAGCAGGGTTTTTTAGCATTTCTTTCTCCAGTTTCGCAATATGCTCTGGATTTGTGTCTTGTGCTTTAGACCAACTAGCCAATTATAATATTTGAATCTTGAGATTTCAGCGTTGGTTCTTTCTGATAATAAGTCCCAGCTTTTTAATTTGCCACACTCTAAAAGTTCTCCCCATTTCATTATTCCTGCTTTTTTCAAAGGATCTGCTATGGAGTCTTTCAGGCATTCTGGTGTTCCCGGTGAGTTCCACATTGGTGCTAGTGGACTATAGTAAGGAAAATTCCATACCCTTCTTATCTCGTACCATAGTTGGTACGCTGATCCCAATACCTTTAGTTTGATTTTTTTTTAAACTTGGGGTGACCAAACTTATAGAGACAATGTTCATTGTCGGTTATTGCTTTCCAATAGGTAGAGTAAAAATCATGATGTCTGAAGAGATTCCTAATGTTTTTTAACTGAAACGCTCTGTAGTAAGTCATGAAATCTGGGCTGGTTATATCCCCTCGTTTTCTTTTCTTTTGGCAAAGCTTTATCCAGGCTATCCTTACTCCTTTAGAGGCCCAAATGAAGGCATTAATTTCACGTTGTACCTTCCTTATCCAATGAGGTTTAAACTCCAGTGGTATAGCATTAAATCAAAAAGTAAACTTTGGCAGGATCGTCATTTTGATAGCGTTGGCTCTCCCCATAAACGTAAGAGAGAGACAGCTCCATGATCTCAATAGCTTCCTCATTTCTTTTACTTTTAAGTCCAAGTTTACTTGAGCGATATCATCGACGTTTTTTAGAACTTCTATCCCCAGGTATTTAATTATATTTTTAGAACCTATCGCTGATGTGTCCATGTTCCAATGCATGGTCTCAATCTTCTGATGGTTAACTTGGTAGCCGGAAATGCTCCCAAAGTCTGTTAATAATTTTGTTATGGTATTAAGAGATTTATTTAGGTCGCTTGTGTAGATCATTAGGTCATCAGCATATAATGCCACTTTCAAAACCCACCCGTTAAATTTAAAACGGATGATTTCATGAGACCTCCTTATCATGTTAGCTAAAGGTACTATATAGAGATTAAAATGGTGAGGGGAAAGTGGACTAGTGCCTCCTTTGATCCGGAGTCCTTTCGATAGACTACTATTGATTAGTAGTTTTGCTACAGGGCTGAATATATGTTCGCTATTGCTCTTGAGAAGATATCCCCTAAGCCTGAAAGAGAAATGGCCTCCTGCAAAAATGACCAGTTCACACGGTCAAACGCTTTTACAGCTTCATAGGTAGGAACTGCAAGCAGGGACTTTTCCTGAACAGTAATGTCAATTGCTCCAATGAGTTGGTGAATGAGATCGTGCAACTGTCTCCCCCTAGTGAATCCCTTTTGATCATTAAGGATAAGTTTGTCTGATATAGATCCTAATCTTTTTGCTAAAATCTGCGTAAAGATTTTATAGTAGTTAAGAAGGGATATGGGTCTATACGACACGCATTTAAGGGGATCTTTACCAGGTTTTAAAATCAAACTAATAGTCACTTAGTTCCAAGTGTTTGGAAGTTGGTAACCTTCTAAGTATATGGTATTAAATAGGTCCACTAATCTAGGTGCTAAGGATTCCTTTAAAGCAAAATAAAGCTGATTTGGCATAGCGTCTGGCCCAGCAGCCTTTCCTCTTTTCGATCTATTAATCGCCTCCATGACCTCTTCCACTGTGATAGCTGCATTTAATAATTTACAGGAATCTACATCCAGCTTTGGAATTTGTGAGTCTCTTAAGTAAAGATCCATTGCTGGAGCTGATGGTAAAAGGTCTTCATCATACAACGACTGAAAAAAGTCTACAAAGGCTTCGTCTATATCTGCCCGGCCTTCTACTTACACTCCATCCCTGCCCTTGTATACTGCCATGAATGTATTTCTATTTGAGTCAGTTGTAAGCTTCCACGCTAGGAGTTTCCCACTATTTTCCCCATATTCATAATTTGACAAGGAACTGGCCTGTCACCTCGTCCGTACCCTATCCTCCAAATAGAGTGCTAGATCGTCTTTCTGTTTTAAGATTTCATCCATTGCTTTATTTCGTTCTATCTCCAAAATTGCGGCTTCCCACTTCACCTGTTTATCCGATATGTCAGCCTCTAACTGAATGATTTTAAGCCTTTTCTCCTTATTCCCACTTATTGCTAGACCAATTAGAACCCCTCTAATCATGGCTATATAAGCGTCCCAAACTACATGGCTAGGTGTTTCTCCATTACCATTGTCTTTAAAGTAACTTACTGTTGTATCTCTCAATTTTTCCATAGCTTAATGGTCTAGCAGGAGAGCGCGATCTAGTGTCCACTTTATCTCACCCTGCAAAAAATTATGACGTATGTCCTGCTGGACTAGGGAGTGGTCAGACAGGTGGGCAGGCACATGAAGCACTTTTTTCACCTTTTTACTTAATAGTTTATCTATTAAAAAACGTCAATTCTAGAGGCATGACCATATTTATGATTCCTGTAAGTGTATCCATTACTGTGATTCCCTTTAGTCTTCCAAATGTCAACCAGCCCCAAATCGTCTTTAAGTCTATTCAGCCAATCTCTCATGTTTGGAAGGTTGGAGGCTCTGCCAGGCGGGTGCCTATTACTTTTAGGATCTAATAAAATATTAAAGTCACCGCCTAGGATAATTGGTGTGGACATTGTAATTAACTGCGCATATAGGGATTGGAGTGCGTCGGGATCATCCGTTTTCGGGCCATAGTACCCAACCACAGTGAAAGAGCTATCTCCCAACTTGACATTAGCAGAAGCCCATCTACCTTTTGGGTCCACGCACTTCTCTACTATTGTTAATTTCGACAATTTTTTGATAATTACTGCTACTCCCTTGATACTACAGGATTGATCTGTACAAACACTATTTTCAACCCAATTTTAACATTTTATAATTTCAAGCCACTCTGCTTTGAGGAGGTGGGTTTCTTGCAATATTATAAAATCACTCTTAATTAATTTAAGAAATTCAAAGATTTTTTGTCACCTTCTCTTTATTCTTAGCCCATTTACATTTTAAGTTATGATTTTTAAATCGCCTATCTTAATAAAAAAGTGTTGTTCTGCCGTAAATCTTGCATATCGGACAGTATTTTCTTTTTGCTTTTTTTCCCGAATGCTCCCCACCCAAAGAAAAATAATAAACTTGCGCTAAAAAAGTAAGAGAACCTACAATACTAACCCTACCCCGGAGAACTCTCCCTGCTGTCATCAGACAAACCTAATTGCCTTTTTGAGATCCGCTGTCATGAAAATTTGTTAAACTGTCGTGGCTCCTGCTTTTATTTGTTGCTTTTTATTTTCATTTGTGTTAGAAATGACTCCACTTCTTTCGGCTCCCTGATGTTGTAGGTCTGATTATTCCTCATAATTCTCAAAAGGGCTGGGAATTTCATTTGGACCATTGCCCCTTCAGCTCTCAGGTTTTGCATGTAGTTTCCTAGAGCTCACTGTCTATCCGCAGTTGCCATGGAGATATCGGAGCGAATTTTGTAATTATAACTGTCTTTGGAAAGGGTGCCTACTTTCAAAGCCTTATTCAAAATGCTTTCTTTTAAAGTATATGTCTTAAAATTAACAAGTACTTTCAGTGGATTGTTCCTTAGTTTATTAGGCCTGAAGGGGTCCCTATGTACCCTTTGTATGTCTTCATCTAGGGTTTTTTCATCCAGCTATGGGGTAAATTCCTTTAGCAGTTTAACTACAAAACTCCTTATATTCTGCCCTTCCGAACCTTCTGGAATGTTCAGCATAGCTGCAAAATCGGCCCTGTACCAAAATCGCAGAAAGCGACCTTTGCAAATGTAAGAACGTGATGTAGCACTCTTGCAGTTGGTGGGAGGAAACGTAGGAGGGACAGGAAAGGGAGAAGCGGGGGCGAAAAGAAGTAGGCAGTTAGTGTAGGGACGGGAAGAAGAAGGGTCGAGATTAATAAAGCTCCTTGAAACAATCACCAGCGTCTGCCTCATCATTGCGAGGGCGACGCGACAACTGGCGACGAGGATGGGATGCTAGCGCTGTGCAAGTGAGCTGATCCCGGAGTTGTGACCTGGTTCCTGTGAGGGGCATAATTGGAGTCACCGTTGTGACGAGCGTGCCCCCCCCTTACTCCCCTTCGAGCGTGTGCCGTGAGTGTGAGAAGCCCCGCCAGCGAGTCCCTAAACCGAGGCTCCGCGACCTGGAGGTCATGTAGAGCAAGGCCCTGCGAGCGCCGTGTTCGCTGATGCCTGGGTGCCCACCCCAGCTGAAATGATGGTCGGTGAGAAGACACCGAGGTCGGGAGCCCACCCCGATCCTACCTGTGCCTGAGAAGCTTGCCAGCGTGGAGGTGCTGTGGTCCTGGTTTTCGCGAGTAGGCTGATTCCTGCAATCCAGTGTGGTGAGTGATTACCGGCAAGAAAGAGAACTGAAAGCAATAGAGAGCCAAATCTCGTCGGAAACGAGATTTCCAAAGCGGCGGCCATCTTGAAGTCAGGCGTTTTGCTCCTATCCCCTGTCAGGGATACGGAGCGGCCATTTTGAAGTCAGGCGGCTGTAATTTCAACAAGCACAAGCAAGTACAAGCTCTGAAGTCACCAAGCATAAGCCAATGCAAATTCCGAATACAATAAGCACAAGCAAATGCAAGGTTTGAATGCAACAAACATAAGCAAATGCAAATTTTGAATGCAATAAGCACAGGCAAATGCAAGTCCTGAATGCAACAAACAAGAGTAAATACAAGTCCCGAATGCACAAGCTCAAGCAAATGCAAGTTTCAAGTGCAATAAGCACAAGCAGACGGAAGTCCTAAATACAACAAGCACAAGTAAATGCAAGTTTTGAATGCAACGAACACAAGCAAATGCAAGTCTCAAATGCGACAAGCACACGCAAATGCAAGTCCTGAACACAACAAGCATGAGTAAATACAAGTCCTGAATGCAACATGCACAAGCAAATGCAAGTTTTGAGTGCAATAAGCACAAGCAGATGCAAGTCCTGAATGCAACAAGCGCAAGCAAATGCAAGCCTCGAATGCAACAAGCACAAGCAAATCCAAATCCCGAGTGCAACAAGCACGGGCAAGTGCAAGTCCCGAAGTAAATTTTCAGCACCAAGTGAAGATAAGTAACTGAAATTAAAGGAAGAAAGAAAATAAATGATCTAGAAACACGAGTAAACAAGTGTCAGGGAAGCTTTCTCTCATCAACCAATGTGGCTGGTAACCCGCGTACGTATTGTGAAAAGGAGCAAGATGTCGACATCGCCAATTATCAGTGCTGAGGAATCACCTGCAGCTGAGTGGCGACCATTTTGAACTCAGGCAATCAAAGCCTAACACACTGAAGCCTACTGAGACAGACATAAAAGCTGGAACATCTCTATAAGGAAAAGGTGAAACTGGCAGACAAAATACAGTGGTCACCTTTAAATAAGCTTTCTCAAAAATCAAAGGAAACAACTATACACAAGACCTCGACCGAAGAGGGTCGGCAAATAGCACAGGAAGCATAGTGAGCAGACCTGTGACACCATCATACCAGAACTTTCCTCCATCATGTCGGTGGGAAAAGAAACACAAAAATCCATTCCCTGCTTTGAAGGGCCACCCCCAGTGACACAAACTGGCATCCAGGATTTGGGTCCCAAATGGAACCGGTGGCTGGAGTCACTGGATGAATTTCTTGTAACAACCGGTGAGCGAAGGAATGGGAAACGTCTGCTACTACTACTTCAGCTGGTGGGTCACGAAGGCCGATGCCTAATTAGAACATTTTCAGCAAAGGACACAGAGACATATGGAAAACTCAAAGAGACGCTACGCGCTTATTTCAACACAAAAGAAGACGTAGATCATGAACGCATCGTCTTAAATGCAGCACGGCAGGAACCAGGGGAATCATTACCAAACTTCATAACAAGGTTACAAAGTCTGGTGCAATACTGCCATTTCAATATATTCACAAACGAGGAAGCAATTTGACTCCGGGTAATTGAGGGCTGTTCAATACCAGACACAATGCGCAAGATCCTGCAAAGGCAGTTCTCGCTAAAGGAAATCATCAGGAGGGCCGAAGCTGGAGAGCGGGCCAAAGCAAGAGAATTATCAAGAGAATTGCACCTTAATGTAAGAAAGGAAGATAAAAGAAAGGAGATATCTCTCATGTCTGTGAATAAAGCCCAAGAAACAAACAAAAGCAGAAAGAGGGAGGGCAAAGGCAGGCTGGAGATAAGACAGCAGGAGAGACAAAGTGACATGAAATACTCTGATTCAACAATACAAAAGAGAGTGGAGGATGGCAAACAGAAGACCGGGACGATCCAGGATTATGACAGCCTCACTGATATAACCTCAAGGAGTCATTCAACTTCAAGGAGTCATTCAACAAACGTTATAAACTATTCTGAAGAAGCATCAAGTGGGACAGACCACACGAATAGAACAGATGACAGCCTGCTCAACAAGTGTGAAGGAAAGACAAACTACAGAAGACTGGACCAGTCATGCCAACCCTGGAAACCGGTAAACGAACACACCCGAGCAACCCACTGTTCATCAAACTTCGTAGATGAGTCCGAAGAAGCATCAAGCAGTGGGAAACATCACACCCATGGCACAGACGTCAGTGCACCCAACAAGCGAGAAGAAGAAACAAACCACTTAAGACGGGGTGATTCACTCAGACACCGGAAAGGGGTAGGCAAATACACTGAAGACACCCGTGACAACGAGGAAACTGAGAGGAGACAATTAACATCATACGAGAGATGCAGAGACAAAATGCCCTGGGATCAAACAAAAGAAATAAACGTGTGGCTATCAAACAATCTCTCCACTGCAATAACACAGAAGACCCTTCGAGAGATGTACCCAAAGAAATGTCCCAAAGATAGCTCCGACTCCAAGAGCAGTTCATCACAGCCTACCAGCTCAAGAAACTTAACAGTCAAGACACACCCAAAAGAACGTTCTCAAAGGAAATCAGTAAAAGACTCCTCCGATTCAGAAGGCATGTCTGTACAATCATTCGGGTCAACAGAATCATGGTCACGTAAACGCCCATGGCATCGATCACCCGAATGCACAATGGAAACAGAGAACGTTCTCCCCGTCCAGAGCAACATATCTCATGCTGATGACTCAGAATATTCGATCACCCCGCCACGCAACATGTCATGTCAGTCTTAGTTATATCAAGACATGAATAATATACCATCACCCCGGATGGGGTCAGCGAGGCTGACTCAAAGGGCTTGCAGAAGGAAAACGAATATATGGGACATTACCCACCATGTTAGGAAAGGACTGTCTCATCAGTCTTCAAGGAAGGCAAAATGTGTTGACAGAGATAGATCATTCTCAAAAAAAAAGGGATGAGAGAGGAACATGCACAATGCCCGGATGGTCAAGGAGTTCAACATTCCCAAACGCGAGTGGGAGTGGGTGAGACAAACAGAGCCAGCAAATGAGTCCCAGAACCGAATCAGGACACCCATTTCAGATAATGCCTTACCGTCTGATATGCATGACTTTGAACATGAGGTCATTGCTGCCCCTGACCGGAAAAGTCAAAAAGAAGTGAAATTACTTGTGGATGCTAGGAAGAGAGCCAGAACCCCATCCACTCATAGAGGAGATCGAGTGTCAGTCGAACAAGAGCCACAAAGGAAGACAGACTGCCCCTATTGAGCTGGGCCATTAATAGTCACCCAACAAGAGGGAACTATAATCGCATCAGAGTCTGAAAATGAGTGGATCGCAAGAAACGTGCCACGTTTCTAAAAGTACCCATCCGCAGTCAAAGACTCCCTTGCCAATCCGTCAAGGACCCTGGTTAGTGAAAGTGACATAGCTGGTAATGTTCGGCCGAGACCCGATAGTCTTGTTGAATCTGAAGGCAAGAACTCTGAAGCTTATCGAAAATCGCAATGAACCACTCGAAAATATGCATGGCTGATTGAAGAACTGTAAATATGTCCACACCCTCACCGAGGTAGCAAGCCATTATCAGCATGATTGACTGTTGCATTTGTTCAAGAAGAGGGGAGATGTAAAACGTGATGTGGCACTCTAGCAGTTGGTGGGAGGAAACGTAGGAGGGACAGGAAAGGGAGGAGCAGGGCGAAAGAAAGTGGGCAGTTACAGTAGGGACGGGAAAAAGAAGGGTCGAGATTAATAAAGCTCCTTGAAACAATCACCAGCATCTGCCTCATCATTGCGAGGACGACGCGACAGCAAAGAGCTCGGCGCCACCTCCAAACCCCCCCCCCCTCTCTCCCTCCCCGGGGGAGAGGTGGGTCCAAGCACTTTGCCAGGGCCGGTTGTGGTTCCCAGTCTGGCCCTGATTAGATCCCTTTATAACTGCTCTTTTTTGGCTTTAATATAACACAAGTTCTTAATGCAAGTTAATGCCATTGTATCATCTACTATGTTCACTCTCAGGACCACTAAGAAAATGCTTCCTTTTCTGCCTAAGGAGAGTGGGCAAACGGTGGTCACGGCATTGATTATGTCGCGACTGGACTATTGCAACAGCCTTTATTTAAACATCCAAGAGAGGCTGTTGCATAGACTCCAGATGCTGCAGAACACTGATGCTAGGCTGATATCTGGCATACCAAAATTCTCTCCGATCTCTAATGAAATCCGCAGACTTCATTGGCTACCAGTAAGGCAACAAGTACATTTTAAATCCCCGTGTCTTGTTTTTAAATCACTTCAGAACCAGGGACCACGCTATTTGCAGGATTAATTGCAATGGTTTCGACCGTCTAGGTCCCTACGTTCATCAGCTCAAAAATTGGTGAGAGTCCCACCCATAAAAAAAATCTCGTTGGGGTGGGAAAAGCTTTGTGGTAAGCGCTGCAAAGATGTGGAACCAGCTTCCCTTTCACCTGAGGAACTGTACTGATTTGTTGCCATTTAGGAGAATGCTTAAAACTTGGTTTTTCTAGTCTCCTTCTTAATCTCTCCTCTTTCCAGGATAGCAGATAGCGCCAGGACACCCAAGGGTAACAGATGCGCTTAATAAAATAATTAACATAACATTAACAATGCAGTTCTAGGTGAGTTCTGTGTTTTGTCCAGTCACAGGTTTGACTTATAACGTAGCATAGAGGGTTAATGTGCCTGCTGCAATGCACATCATGTAACATGCAGTTCACAGATTTGTATTTTATGTAGATATGTAAGGGGGATACTGCTGTGGACTCTGAGATCTCTTCTTGTTTATAAGCTGCAATCCTTCTAATATAGCACAGTGAGGTATGAAGCCGAATCATGGAGCTGCCTGCAAAATGTAGGCCAGGGGTTTAGATTGTTATTGTTTATTTTTCTCAATCCTTTGATATTCCTAGGTTGCAAAGAAGGGTTCCTCCGCGAAGTAATAAACTCTTGTTAGCACAGACTACCACAATCACGGCATTACTGTTTATATCCTGACTTTGTATGTCTTACGACCATTCACTCTTAACATGTAATGACTACAAATCAAGCCACTGTGTGATTCCTATCCCTAATTACCCTCTTTGTCTTATTTAACATTACCTGTACACTGAGTTACAAACTTGTATGATGTATTGTGCCTGTGTGAGATGTAAATCTTTCTGACTACCTGTACTGGTAGGAGTAGTGCTATAAAAGAACTCAATAAAAAAAAAGTTAGTAGGTGCCAATTAAATCATTGTTAGTGTAATTACCCACACACAGAGATAAATAATGCATTCTTACAGTTCATACACATCTCTTACAAAGGGTCTTGAAAAAAGCCAAAACCCTGCCCCAAGTCATAAGTTCTCTAAAACACTTGTGAATTGATAAGGTGTGTGCCTTTGTTTCCTTAACATCTTGGTTTTAGGCTCCAGATGACTCTGAGCCAGGATCATACTTGAACAAAAGGAGTGCTGATGGCCCATTAAATCAGACATGTGTTTGTGCCCAGCTGTAAGTGAAAATAGGAATGCCCCCCTCACAGCCTACAGGTTGCTGCACCTAATGGAATGTAGACACAGTGTAGGCGCTATAATTGTGTCCAGGTGTCGGAAAATGACACCAGGGCAAATTCATCATATTTCCCTGGGTCTGCCAGAGCCTAGGTCAGGCCCAGACTAGAAGCCAGAACTGGGATCCAGCAGGAGCCCCCTACTTTCCAGCACTGCTCGTAGTGGTATCATCTTCATGAAGCAAACTCAAACAAAACAGGTTATATGCATATGAGTTTTGCAGGTGTTTTGTAAAATGTATGTACCTTACCATGTGAACGACATGACAAGTGTTGTTCATTTGTATTCTTCTAGCATAAAACTTTGGTAGGAAAACTAAAGTATAACATTTGTATCCCGATGAAAAACCTAGAGTGAGAGAAAGGAAACCTGAAACAGGGAAATATTTAGCCAACATTTAAAACAACACACAACCAAAACCGGAAATATAAACTATCTTTCATGCATTGTCAACAGTAGTAAGGCGAGAGAATTCTGCACTACAGCTTGGGGAACTGGCTGATCATAACTCTTATGCACGTGGGCAGACATAAGGGGTGCTTGCAGGTTGGGTCTGGCTTTTCTCGTCCAAAGGCTCATTGGCTGTCTGTCTGGCAACAACCTGGCACACATTATGATCCCCATTGCTCCAAAAACCAAGTTATTCATTGTAGGATACAACACTAACTATCAGCTGACTGTTGTGGAGGGCAGCGGGTAAAACTTTCACAAGCACAAATGAAGTTAATCACATCACCCTATTCAAAAGTAAAATATACTATATTTTTATGAATGCCTGATACTCCTAATGCTATAACTAATTGTACCCTGAATTACCCTGAGGGAAATCAACACACTTACAAAATGTTTGGTTTTAAAAAATGATTCTCAATGGACATTTTTAATTTTCTTTACAGATTTTCCCGATAAAATATAATAAATGCCCTTTTCATTTTACATGTTCTATTTTACTTTTGATGTGCACTCCCCCACACAGGTTTCATTAAAACATACAATTGACAGTTCCTCATACCTGGTCAAGGCTAACTTTCCTCAGATATCTTTGAGGGAAAGCATTGGTTTAACCCAAGCCTTGTATTCCTAGCCTCTAAAATAATCGAACACGCATCAGCCATGGCAATAGGTCTGGCTTTAAAGGGAATGTTGTATGGTAAAGTGAAGCATCACAAGTAAATAGCACATGAATGGATAATATATCTGTGTGGAAGCAAGGACTGAAGAATATTATTTGTGTAAGTAAAAAGGTCAGTTGACAGTTGTACCATCAAGTCAAACTAAAGTCCATGTAGGTTAATGAATGCCTTCCTCCCATCCTGTGCTGCTGACAGATTAAAACACCATCAATTATCTAGTTATCTAAGACACTTTAATAGATATTGTCATGTGAGTCCCCCTGAGTGTTCAAGCTTTGGGAGCTGTATAAATAAACAACATGCGGCTAGGGCAAGCACTATTTTGTGGAAAAACACAATTTATTTCCAATCGAAACATGTAATCCTGGCTCCCAAGGTGTAGTAGATCCAAAGCCCCTCTCCAGGTGATTCTCAAATAATTGTCTAGTGACAGCCGTCAAGACAGACCATAAACACGCATATTAAGGAACATTTTGCAGTACAAACCACACAACAAAAGATGCATGTGTAAAATACTCTCACTCTAGAAACCTTAGGGAATTGTGTGACAATCCCCTGTAACTCAGAAGGAATTTGCAAAAAGCATTTGTTATTTTTTTTGGTCAGCTTGAAAATGTTACGGCATAATTTCCGAATACAAAGCATTCAACAAGCATTGGCAAAATCAATAGGTGTAGCTTTTTATTAGTTGACGTGTTTGCTACTTGCTGGACGATATTGTGTGTTGCTACTAGCTGTCTTAAAGCTACAATGATATGGAAGGTGTGATTAGGGACCCATTTGTGAAACAGAATATATTAGCATAGTCAAGCTGCCTCAAAGAAGAGTCTTATGAAAAGGAGCCAACGGGTGATGTGTGCACTGTAAGTGGTGAAATTACAAGATATAAACACCAAGTTATGCATAGAAGCTAAAAAAGTCAGTATTCTTATTGCATTTTCAGAAAGCCTGTTTGCGCGTCTTTATGTTGTAAAATGAAAACAGCTATAAATCCAACAGCACATTATCATGACAGCATAGTAAATCTAATGAATTTGCAAGGGCAATTAGTGAATAGCAATGTGCTTTTAAGAGTGACGTAGGCCTCCCAAGAACACACACTTTCAAAATAACAAAGCCATACATCATAAATTAAAAAGATTCTGAGCCAGCAAAGTAAATGCCTCAAAGACCACACACTCCCTATAAATTACATATCTAAAAGGCATCTGCAGTCTGACAAATGGACTATTTAATTGCTCATTAAAAAAACTTATTGGACCACAAATGGGGCACCATAACCATCCCCATGGCTTTGATGGGAAGCCCATGCAGTTAATCACGAACCATAAAAACACTTGAAAGTCAAAGGATGAACGGAGTTAATCCAAAGCCTACTCTCTCTATATATACCTTCTTATTGTACATTTTGAAAGACATGAGTTCGTCCAGTAAATAAAGCTGTCTATTGACAGACCTACAAATCTGTTTCTCATTACATCCTACAATGCACTACTCCCTGTACCAACACATAAAACAGGAAGTGGCAAAGCAGGGTACTTAGTTTAACACAGTAGCCTACCTTCTGGTGACAAAGGGTGTATGAAACCATTTGTCACAAAGTTGATGCACTGATGATATGGATAGCCGACAGCCATTGATAAATGACTTAGAAGCACAACTGGGCGATGGGTGAAACGCTTGATTTAATCTCAGTTACTGAAATCAGTTGGGGACACATTCCAGTCCCTCTTTTTGCACACAATGCCACTCTAGACAGAAACCAGCCATACACAAATCAATTTTAGTCCAGCACCGATATGAAGAGTCCAGCCCGAGCTGCCACACCAAGCCCCATCAAGACATGGAGCATAATCAACTCCAGACTGGTTTCAGTTTGTTTAGGCCTCGTCAGTGGGGCAGCTTGAGTTGCTAGGCACAGTGAGAACTTGACTGATGTTTGGGAATACACAGTTCATTCGGAGTATCTGAATTAGAACACAAAAGTGATTTGGTAGAATGACTGAATCAATCTCAGTCTCTGATAAATACATTCCAGTCCATGTTTTTGCCCACTATACCAGACTAGATGAACCAGCCATATGTAAAATATTCTTGATACTGTTCCAATAAGAACAGTCTAGCTCAAATTGCCAGGCCTGCTTCCTTCCAAATGGAAACAAAGCACCCCACACCAGATTTGGCCAAAAGATGGACTGCTAAAGGATGCATTGGAATGCAGTCCAATCAATTACTAGTGGCTGATAATTTTGCAATCATTCACTCATAGCATATGCATTTTTCTCATTGCAATGATCTAAGTGAGTCCGGCATGCTGAGATGTGGGGCTCTTTCTCACTATGACACATGACTCATGCTGTACTCAGAGATGAGACCCCACTAGGCTAAACAGGCCTCTGATTGGCTCGTGTTACCATTCAGATGGGACCTGGTCTGATCTGGCCGATGAAGATTAACTGTTCCTATTGGAGGAACTCTGATTTGTAATAACGTGGTTGTTAGAAATGGGGTTATTAATTTGGGAGGGAGGTACACCCTACCAATTCAATAAACCAACTCTTGTTCGGTCAAAAAACAATTCTGAGTGAGTCCTTGCTCAACCCCAGATAGCCATGGCACAAGCAGCAGGCATCCCGAGAGAATTGTGTGTTGAGTTAATCCAGTACCAACAATTTTCATAAGCAAAAAGACCCCACGATAATCAAAATAGGTTATGGGGAACTGGAGATATAAATGTTTTGCATTTTAAGGCACAAAGTGCATAGAAAATATCAAGCAGTATGGAACTCAGACCTAGACCCAATTTGAGGCTGATAGCAATGGAGTGGAGGTCGGACATACCAAGTGATTTTTCCTGGTAGTGAATGTTTGACATTAAGATTTTGGGCTTAATTTAGGGTTTGGTGGACTGTGCTGGTACGGTAACATGGCAGATTACTTTACTCCTTCCATGGTGAGCGAACTCCCTCTGTCAAATTTAGAGATGTTCGCCGGCACAGTGGACATCTCTTGCATTTATGGGAACCACAGCCATTGGCACAACTGTACACTTTCATTTTCTTTTTTTTATTTTGAAAAATAAAATACCAAAGTGGGATTTTGTTTTTGAAAAGATAAAAAAATAATGACCTTCTCGTCATGTGAGATTTCTCCCATGGGGGTCATTAAAAAGTTTTTAACTTTTGCTTACAGCCATGTTTGGTGGGATGGTTTATAAAAGTAAAAACAGCCCATGTGTCTGCCCACTCTAAATCAAGCAGGTGGACACATGGGCAAACCTCCAATGGGCCTATCAATCTCAGGCTGTTGGGGGGTATGTAGGTGGTGGAGACGGAGTAGTCTCTGCAGTCGACATATTGAAGGTCTGTTTGTCTGTCAATCAGGCATGGGGGACCTTCAGTTTAGGGAGAGGGTACTCTGTATCCTGTGCAACCGAGTACCCTCGCAGCTAAATCTTTAATCAGATACCTTCTTCTGATCTGTCATGCAGCCCCTAGTTCCGCAGAGCAGGGTTTGTTTCTATTTAGATCTCTCATACTGCTACTTTTCCCAATAAGGGTGTCAGAGCACTTTACATCACGTACAGACACAATAAATCATACAAGTGTGTCAATCCATGCACAGCAAATATTCCTTAAGACAATAAGGGTCATAAGGTATGGAAGTCACATCTCATCTATATTTGTAAGCATTATGGGCTTAATTACAAGTTTGACGGTCTGTAGGACCGCCACTGGTAAACCCACCTGACGGATTCCTAGTTGAATTCAGGGCCGGCGGGCGGGCAGTGCGGAAGTGATGTCACCGGCACTGTTCCCAATAGGCCTCCCGCATGAGCGTGCGCGCACCGAAGTCAGACCAAGCGCGCAGGGTGCTGTTTTTAGCGCGCACGCACCATCATTTTATCCAGCAAGACTGCATTTATGTTAACTCAAGGCCCACAATCAGCCCCGCAGTGGTGCACCATTAGGAAAAGATAAACTGTGTCTCAAACACGACGTGTGCTTTAGCACACGTTGTTTTTGAGACTCTGCTTTTCTTTTCTTAATTGTGCACAGCTACGGGCTGATTGAGACCTTTTGGGTTAGTATTCATGTTAATTGCAGCGCACACGGGCGCTGCAGTTAACATGAATACTAACTCAAAGGGTCTCAATCAGCCCGCAGTTGTGCACAATTAAGAAAAGAAAAACGGTGTCTCAAATACAATGTGTGCTTTAACACAAGCTGTGTTTGAGACTATTTTTCTTTTCTTAATTGTGCACAGCTACGGGGCTGATTGTGCATAGCTGCCAAGGTTTAAAATTGCTATGCGTGACATTTTGAGTGACATTCAACAACTATGAGTGACACTTTCTAGTGAGCGACATCAAGCAAAGACAAGGGAAACATATACATAAATATTAGAAATTACACCAATTTTAGCAATGAGAAACTCAACGAAGATCTTAAAACTACTGGAAAGCACCAGAAATGGAAGGGCACTAGTGCCAATGCTAGTGCCAATGTAACCTGATGGTAGTTAAACAACTATGTAACCATATTAGGATGAGAGAGAGCAGACACTGAGCCCTGGCAAAACATGCACCACCCATCCCTAATTGTCTGAAGATAAATGAAACTCTCTCAGTTTAGTTAGTACTGGTGCCCAATTACCTCAGAAGGATGACTCACAGAGCAGCCCTGCCGCTCGGCCTGCAGATTAAACTGATGAAATGCAGATGTCATCTTGCAGATAAACCTCACACTCAAGATGACGAGACAGAGCAGCCCTGCCTGCAGATTTTACTGTCTACAGGGTCTGAAATTAAATCTGAGATCTCATAATTTGCAGCGTGTGTGCGCTCATGCTAAAGTTAGTACACAGAGAGACAGTTTCTTTTAAGTCAGTGGCAGCAGCGTCTGCCCAGTGTCGGAAACTAGTACGAACCTTAACAGTAACATTACTTACTTGAACGGTCTTCTGACTTCTCTGTCAGTCAAGACTGACTGTCTCACACCGACACGGCCTCATCCGGCAGCCACGGCGGTGAGCCGCACGGGGTCAAGGCCCCACTGCAGCACAGCAGATGATGACCGACACCACCAATCACTCTGGCAGTCTCCCCGCAGCGCCCGCGATCATGCCACTCATGATGCAGCGCCGCGGCCCAGCAGGCCATCATGCAGAGTGGAGTCTGCACTGTCTGGGTCGACGATGCTGCCGTCCCACCGCCGCCCGGTCCGAATGCCGCGGCCTGGTAATATTAATTAATTATGCGCAGCCAGCAGCAGCAGAATGAGGCAGGCAGCACTGCAGCGGCAAGCGCACTTGACTCCACTCGCCTGACTCCGACGAGTCCCCCGTCGCTTCTGGCCACCTGACCTCACTTCCTGCAGGACCGTGTGAGGTCACAAGTGGATTAATAATTCCCTCCCCCATGGTGAGCCACAGCCAGTAACTGTTACTGCTGCTCAGGACAGGCCCTGCCTCGGGTGTTTCAAATCGGCAGAGTGGTGTCAGTCACAGTGACTCAGACAGCCGCTCGTGCAGCACCGTGGGTGGTCCGGGAATAATTACTTAATGCAGCCAGGCTGCAGGCCCTGTGGCTTAGGCCATAGATTGTAACATTGTAGCAGCACTCTCAGTGCCAGAGCTGAGGAGCAGACAAGAATTGAAGATCCTTAACTGTTAATGAGCCACTAGCTGCTGGTGGCAAGTCTTCTGGGAGCAGCACCGCGGCGTAGCCAGTTTTGTGGCATTAAAAATGCGTGACAAAGCATTTCAGTGTGGTGATGCAGAACACCACACTGAAATGCGTTAGAGTCACACGTGATGCATGATACTTGGCAGGCCTGATTGTGGCCCTTTGAGTTAATATTTATGCTAATTGCAGCGCCCGCGTGCTAAAGCACATGTCATGTTTGAGACACTGTTTTTCTTTTCTTAAGAGTGCACAGCTGCGGGGCACTGAGATTTCGAATAGGCAGACTGCAAGTGGGTCAACTTGAAACACTCAAAATACGCCCAAGTGGAATATTATTAGAAATTACTCTTTCATGTATTATGATGGGCCCCTTTGGATTGAAGTCTTAAGCAATTTTGCAAAAGAGGGCTAATTGAAAATCAATGGACTCCAAGGGCACTCTGGTCAATTTGCATAGCAATTTAGTGATTACAGGTCACACACAGAGTTTACAACTCATTAGGCCACTTATGTGGTGCGAGTGTCCGGCACCACGAATTGGCGGTGCAGTAAGCACATTGTAAGGGAGGACTCCATCCCCTCCTCAGTATTAGTGCCTCATAACGAAATTGTCACTGGGGCCCAGAGTCCCCCTCAAATGATAGAAATGGTACAACTGGCCTGTGCCGCAGGCTGACAACTGTGCTGTGGGCATGACAACTTTAATCCCATCCTCAGTGTTGGCATCTCCCAGCACAATTGTTACTGGACCTCCTCAAGTGATGCAAGTGTCAAAATCCACAGCCTTGCATCAACACCCTGGTTTATTTCACTTAAATTAAATAGGGGACCAAATGCAAAGGTCCAATTGTCTGGAGTACACCTACAATTGCTCTTGTCCAAACCAACAGGCTGAACAACAAGGATAAGTCTGATAAAAGGCCATGAGGAAAAAAGGGTCTGGGTCAAGGGTTACCGCACAGCAACAGAGCATTGGCCCATGCTCACACGCAAGCACCCAGCAATCTCTCATCTTGATTCAGAGGATGCATGAATCTCTTGTCAGACGGCCACCAGACATATGCTATCGTAGAACTAAATCCAAAGGATACTAAACACTCTTACCAAGAACAACAGTAGATGTCTGAGGATTGTCCTGGCTCTTTCTGGTGCTGACGGTTGCAGGACCGGCCGGCCCTTGGCCGGCCCTTTGCACTAACTAGTGTGGCCCGTGCATGTCCCATGCTGCAGGAGGAGGAAGAGAGCTAGAAAGTGTGCAGCATGGGGATCAGATGTGGCACCACCTCCTTTCTTCTGTGCAGCAAGGCAGTATGGGACACTGAGTGCCTGGGTATACCAACAGCAGCAGGCTCCCTGATCATCTCAGTTGATGAAAGATTTTTCAATGAAAATGTTGTTGGTACAAAACATCAATATAGATTTCATGAAACTTAATAGGAACAGGGTTGACCATTACTATTGTCAATGGAAAAATGGATACAATTCTACAAACTGTGGGATTTTGCCAAGGTTTTGTGAATTACTGCTGTGAGGAGACCCCGAACATAACACACCAAATATCAGAATCGGCCCGACATACCAGCCGAAGTGACTCACCTTTGGTAAAGAGCCTCGCCACATCCCAATACCTGTCAGTAGCTCCCACGATGATGACCCTCCCCCTTGCTCTCTGCCCAGGCCGGGTCTTGATGCACCTGTGGCGAAGTCGGAAGTAGGAGAGACTAACCCCAGTAGGTGAAAAGGACCACAGAGACTGATAGTGGGCACATACCAGCCAGAGTGGAGAAGACATGGAGAATGTGCGAGAACGCCAGCAGAGAGGACGTGGAGGAGCAGAGCGGAGAGGATGGGAAGGAGCGGAGCCGAGAGGACGGGAAGGAGTGAAGCAGAGAGGACTTGGAATGGTGGAGTATCGAGGACGAGATCTGAGACAAAGACGAGACGTGGTGCTAGGAGTGGTGGTCCCCACAGGAGGAGGCTAGAGAGCGGCCGCAACTCGGGAGAGTTGCGGTGGAGCCAGTGAGTGACCGGAACTAGGGGGAAACAGGCACGGGGTGGCAGGAGGTCTGAAGGGGTATAACAGTGTGGCATGGGGTTTGGGGAGCACCATGAAGTTTTTGTGTGCCTTGTCGCTTCCTCACTGCACAAACCTCCTGGGCAATTGTACCCTTGTGCCTAAAGAAAAGTTCTGGCATATTTTTTTTTTTCAACTGAGTATTGTCACTGCACACGTGAATACCCAAATCTCTGAACAAATCTCCTTCCCTCACGTAGCCACTCGTACTGACCAGTCATTCAATTCCCTGATACTACAAATCACCAAACGGGTGTGGTGGCGGAGCCATGATTGCCTGCGGACAAGGTATCTCAGAGTCACTGTTAGTTCCTTGTTTCTCTTCTCTCTCACGAGCCTCCCTGGGAGAACCATTCAGCCAGAAGAAGAACCAACATCCCCTGGACACAGCCAGGACCTACAGGAAGCAGGAGGAGACCCAGAAAACCTACCAAGAACCCCCCCCCCAAAAGGCAATACCTAAGGACATTTCTCCCATATTGTGAAATAATACATTGATTGTCCCTTTTTATACAGCCTCCGCGTCGGCCTCCACTCCAACAACTGCATTTTAGACCTGTCAGCCTTAGGTTGGTCTTCCCCACAATGTTTCACCTACTTGCCCTCAATTTGTACTGGATTTTTGCTTTTGTTGACCTTAGGACTCTGCACTTTACCACTGCTAACCAGTGCTAAAGTACTTGTGCTCACTCAGCTAAACTTGGTTTAATAGGCATGCAACTAATTGGGAATATTTAGTTTACTTATAGCCAATAGCTATTCCCCAAGACAGACTAATAATAGCTGCATTTAGTCAAATGTTTTTGGTCAAGCAAGGATCTAGCCGTCTGCAGATAAACTGGCAAGGAGAGTGTAAACGGGCAGACACACTGGCTACTACGAGAGAAAATCAGGCAGTCAGAGGTGGTTCAAAAAGATAGAGCGAGAGCAAAGATATCAATCGCAATGCTTAAGTAACCAAACACTAACTTTGAAGCATGGGTTAGAAAAACGTTCTGTGATACCAGCTCCAGTTCCCCATCTGAGATGGTTTCACTCACTAACAAGCACACAGCAGGTTGTTTCTTTATAAAATGCATCTTTCTGTAGGTTTTTTTCCACGGAGGGGGTGCATTGCATTGTTTAGAACAGCTGCCATAACACAAAAAGGACGTTCATTGTAGCAAAGGCAATCTCTGAGCCTGTGAATTTATAAGCTCTTTGACACTGGAGGCGGAGAGTTTCTGCACTCAGGATTCTGGGAACTGTGGTCCACATGCCACTAGAAGCCGAATGTTCACATTCTGGACATTCTGTCGGTATGTTCACTGAGATCTGTTACTAAAAGCATATAGAACCATTCCTGTTGAAAGAAAATGTAGGCAAATATGGTCAGAATTTTACATTTTCATAACTTAAATGTAAGGAAAGTGCACATGTGTAACCAATTCATATCATGGCATGTGTATCTAAATTGAAAACCTGCTTTAAGACCATTCATGTGGTGCTGCATGTGTGGAAATGCGCTGTCTTTTCACTTTTTTAAGTAAAAGTTTGGAATTATATTTGGCGCTGCAACCCCACACGCGGTCTGGTTCCTGGCGCACATAGTCTTGGTTGCAGCGCACAAGGACCTTACCCTGCCGCACACAGAGGAAAAAAATTAAAGGGAACATTGGTCACGGAGCAGGTATATTAGGCTCGTAGGAGAGCCTAAACAGCATACCGCCACAGTGAAAGTGCCTAAAGCACGTTCATGCACGGTGTGGCATTCACCATATCATGCACGCCACACAGTGCACGCACGTCCATGCACTTTTTGGGGGGGCACATCTTGTGCCCCGGCACACACTTTTATGGGCATATTTGCATGGGGACCCTGTTAGGGACCCCAAGCCAAGCATTACAAGGCAGGGTCCCGCCATGAAATGCTTGGGAAAAAGGCAAGTAGGAATCTGCTTGGCGGTGCCAGCATCGGCACTGCAGCAATTCCCATCTGCTTTCCACACCGCCATTGCCTTGTGATCCTAGATACTGCTGGTGGCGGTGGTCTTGTGGCAGTCCCACCACCACCACGGTAATAGGGCGTTCAGACCGCCAATCCTTGCAATAAGGCCCTATATGTTAAGAGTGAATGATTGGTAGACATACAGAGTCAGAATACAAACCGTAGCACTGTGATTGTGGTTGTCTGTCCTAACAAGACTTCATTACTTCCTAAAGGAACCCTTCTTTGCATCCTTGGAGTAACAACAGATTGAGCCATAGAAACAATAATGGTATTGACCCATGACCTACAGTTTGCATGTAGCTCCATGATGCCGGCTCAAAGCTTGTCGTGCTGTATTAGAAGGATTTCAACTTATGAACTGGAAGTAACAAAATGATCTCAGTGTCAAAAGCAGTAGCCCACTTATCAACATAAAACACAAATCTGGGATCTGCTTGCAACAGGATATGCATTGCATAAGGCACATCAACCCTCTATGCCACTTTATGAGTCAAAACTGGGGTTGGGCATCACTGAACTCTGTCAGAACTGTGTCAATCACTAGAGTGGCACACAAAGACTTCCTCAGTAGGTGTGTTAACCCTGTAAGGTATTGTAAAATGCAGCCTCTTTTGGGCCAATGAATTAAGCTTGAACAGGTTTACTGTCATATATGTATGTCCTTGTTCTAATATACTTTTTAGGAGATATTTTTCATGAAATAAATGTCTTTATTGGCTGTATGTCTTTAATGGCTGTCAGACTCTGCTTTTCCCAGCTTTCCCCCTCATAACTCCACCCTTTTTCCTCTGCCACACCTTGACCCCCAATGTATAGGTTCAAGGAGTAAATTACTTCCAATTCCGGCTCTGAGTACGAGACACATATTTAAGCAGTGTAGTATAAAAATCTGCCCCAGTGCATAACTCAAACCACAGAGCTAGTTTCATGTGTCTACAGAACACTACAGTTGCATGCCCATGTATCCCAAGAGTACTTTTGCAAGCAATGGCAAATCCACGCTGAGACCCCCAGATTTCCCTTCCATCCTTGTACTCCTGGACACTCATTTCTCTACTACTACCAGGACCATACCCTATTATAGTTCCTGTTATGCCGTCAAGCCACTCAAAAGTTTACAAACTTCTTTCAGGAACCCCTCCTATGTAAACCTCCCTTTCAGCGGCAATGCACGGTCCATGTTACAGAGCCATTCTGTATGCATTGTTAAAGGTGTTGTTTGTGGGGATCAGGTCTCTCTCCAGCCAGATCTCCTGCAGGATTTAGTGCACTTTAGTCAGCTGAGCCTTCTTAGAGTCCAGAATCCAGCAGCATTTTGTGTTCCTGAAGCAGACTTCTTCCACCTGGAGTCTGAGGGCACAACAAGTGTGTGCACCTGCTTTGTGTGCTCCCCCCCCCCCCGGGCAAAATGGTATTACAGAATAAATAAATAAATCTGTATTTGTAAATCGAAAACTACTTGGTCTCAAGGCGCTGGGGGCTGTTGTGGAAATTAAGTGAGCTATTGCCCAGAGTCACACGGTGCTGAGCTGAGCTGCCGCCGGAGCCGTGGATCGAACCATGAGCCCTGTGCTCCGGTCAGCTGCCCTGGCTGCTGTACCACACCTCTCCAGTCACAGGGAACACAGATGCTTGTGTGCCCCCTTCTGTATACTGATAGCGCTGGCCCAAATAGTTCCAGCGCTATCATGAGAGGGAGTTCCCTCATTTGCGTGGGGGCATGGGGCCTTGCAAATGAAGGAATCACTTATTATGGACGCGGGGCAGGGGGAAACAGCGTTTACAATGCTGTTTTCACAACGCATGGCTATACAACGTGTTTGTTACAACGACCGCGTTGTTACCACGCGTGCCATTACATCGCAAGTCGTATCAACGTCTTGCTGTAGTTGCCGTGTAACACCAGGGAAGGTGTTAGATTTTGAATCCAACACCTTCCCTGCTGTTGCACAAACTGGAGTAGGAATAGTAATTAATATTATTCCTGGGTCCAGCGCACCCCGTACAACTTTGGTTGTAATGGCACGTGTGGTAACAACGCGGTCATTGTAACAACCGTGTTGTAAAGCCATGTGTTGTGAATGTATGCATTGAAACATCATACGTTCGGGGCAGAGGCAAACCTGCCCCTAGGAGATGCACTGAAAGTTTGCCACAAAAAGGTGGCACACTTTCAATAGGTCTCTTAATGGCGGCTCTCTGAAGGGGAGATCGGGATTCCAATGGACACCCCCAGCCCAAAAATATCCCCCTACAGGCAGGTGCAGTCACTTACTCTTTGCCCGACATGCTGCCTGACCTCTGAAACACGTAACGGATTTGAAGCAGCCGCTCTGTATTTCACTTGAATCTATTTCCCCTAGGGTAGCACGAGGTCGCGGTTGCCCTCTGGGCAATGCATTATAACTAATCCAGTGCACTTTTCCTGTTTGCACTCAGCACACTTTTTGAAAGGTGCACCAACAGAAAAAGTGAGCCGTATATATAATACATCCCTAGGAAGCAGGAGTCTCAAGTTTGAGATTCTTCTTCCAGCAGGCCATCTCCTTCAGAACGAGTACTCCCAGGACAAGCATAATTCTCAGGGGGTGAAGGTTGAGTATTATTTCATGGTCATTAATTACTTTGCGTTTAATCTTGTGTGATTATTCTAGTTCTATTTCTGTTTTTATGACATTTAGAGTACATGGCGACCTGAAGGCATTCCAGCCCTGGGTTCGAGGGAATATCCCAACAGAACGGGGAAAGCCATTTAAAATGACTTATTTGACTAGTCAAATCTTGATTGGTTTATGCAAGCGTAGATCATTGTCTGTCAATCAGATGGCCAGAGGAGGAGAATTCCAAAGTTTAGCTACATTAAAGCTTAAGGAAGTGCCACCCCTTCTAGCTCTTTTAATAGCCAGAGTGGTAGCAAGATAAAGATTCAGAGACCGAAATGGTTTATTTTGGGTGTAGGGAGAACACATTGATGTAGGATTGGCAGGCCCTGGCCTTGTAGAGCTCTATGGGCAATACATGGTGACTTAAATTCCACTCTTTGGGCTAGGGAAGCCTGTGAAGATCTCTCAATCCCTGTACTGATTGTGATTGAGGAAGTCCCAGTAATAAGCGTGCAGACGCGTTTTGCGCAATCTACAACTTCCGGAAAGCTCCTTTAGGTGACCCCAGATACAAGGAGTTGCCATAGTCCAAACACATGAGAACCAGGGCCTGGACTACCACTTGTCTTGTGGTCTGGAGGAGCAGAGGAAGCAGTTTGTGCAGCAGCTGCAATGCTCCAAAGAAACTGGCTGCCATGTTGGTGGCCTGTGCTTCCACAGTCAGCTTGTCTTCGAACCACATCTCTAAGCTCATTATAGTAGATCAAGACCTATGGGCCAAACCAATGTCTTGGTAGATGTTAGAGTTGCTCCCAAGATTCACTGATTCTGTTTTGTTCGATTGAGCTTCAGACAAGACTTGGTCACCCAGCTAGCCACTTGCTTCAGACAGGGTCTCAGATTGGAAGTTTAAAGATCCGAGTCTGGAGCAAAGGAGAACACCAGTTGGATGTTTTCCACATAGGAGACTATAGAGATTCCAAAGGGAGTCACAAGGTTGGAGATGTAAACTAAACAATGTGGGGCTAAGTGAGGACCCCTGCAGGACTCCACAGGCCACAGGCAAAATGTCTGATAAACAATCTCCGTCGAAGACTTGGAAGGTCCGCTCCTTTAGAAAGGACTCCACGCATTTCAGGGCTTTTACTGTGACTCCAGCCTTACCAACTCTATCTAAAAGTATAGAGTGGTCAACCATCTCGAACGCCCAGCTGAGGTCCAGGTGCACAATGGTCACTGTTACCCCCTGACCCAGTCTCCTTTTGTCCTCTTTCACCATCTCCAATAAAGTAGCCTTAGGGCTATGTTTAGGCCAGAAACCAGTTTGTGTAGAATGCAAAATTGAGTTAACTTCCATAAAGTTCGACAAACTTTTATTAACAAACTTTTCCACCACTTTACTTAGACCGGGGAGCAGGGAGATTTGAGGAACATTAGCTAAGCAAGGCAAGTCAAGATTCGGTTTCTTTAGGTCAGCTTTCACCATTGCATGCTTTCTTGGAAGGGGCACTGTGCCCTTTTCCAAGGACAGATTGGCCAGTTCTAATAGGATGGGAAAAGTGATTTCCAGCTTATGAGCAAGAATTCTCAAAAGTGCCGGATCGAGAGGGGACTCAGACTTGAATTTCCAAAACCAGACAATAAACTTGTTCAGTGAGAAGAGGGGAAAACAAGAGAGAAGTGGCAAGCATTCGTTCTCTTCAGATTTCAGTAAAATATAAGTATTACCATTGGTGGTCTTTTGAATTGATTGGTAGATGTTCAGAATTTTAATATAAAAATAATTAGTCAAGGCATTAAACCTGTCAATGGAAGGTTCGACCATAGGAGCATCCATGAACATCAACTTTGTAATCCTGAAAATATCTCTAGGGGAGTTGCCACATTGTTCATTTTGGTTTAAATAAAGGAGGCCTGATCTGTATCTTGTTGGATTTCGATGCTATACACCCTCACTTTTTCTCTGTACAATAGTTTTTTGGCATCATCATAATCCTTCCTCCATACCCTCTCTGCAGTTTTACAGTTCTTTTTTAGGGATCCGAGGTGTGGACAGTACCATGGAGCAGACTTACTTTTAGGTTTTTTAGCCATAATCTTCTTATGAATAGTTTGATCTAGGACAGGGTGCTCCAAAGTCAGTCCTGGAGGGCCGGATCCATGCAAGATTTGTAAGATAGCTACATTTATCTAAATGTGAATATGCTAAAAATCTGGAATAGATCCGGCCCTCCAGGAACGACTTTGTAGAACCCTGACCTAGGGACTTAGTCAACCATTTGAGGGTTTGAATCCAGGCAGGGTGATGTTGATCTTCGAATATCTCTCCAGCTATACTGGTTTAGCTTGGACCAGTGCAAGTCTTTAAGTGCCTCACATTTCTGAAGTGGAATGGGACCCAATAGTTCAAAAATCATAGAAATTCGATAATGGTCTGTCCAGAACAATGCTACGGGGTCTAAAATCTGTAACAAAGGATTGTTGGTAAATATGAGGCCAACAAGTGGCCCCCTACATGTGGAGGACCCTGGACTCTTTGCTTTAATTAGATGGCTGCCAAACCACACACAAAACCTGAAATTCTGGTATCACTGACTTCATCTAAATGTAGGTTTAAGTCCCCCAGAATTGTATAATTATTATACTTCATGGCCAGGTTTGATACTGCGTCCGGAAAAGATTGACTAAATTGACCAGAGGGACCTGGGGGTAATAAATAACATTTCCTGCAAATGTAGATGTGTAGGACAGTGAAAAGAGGCTAGACTTCAATATGATGGCCAGACCGCCCCCTTTTTATTTTCTCTATCTTTGCGTATTATATAATATTCTGGGGGCATAGCCTGCACCATGGAGCCAAGTTTCTGTAAGGAATACTGCATTCAATTTGGCATCTTCCAGAAGTAAATAGAGATCGTGCTGCAATTCAACAGATACACATTCCCTCCCAGCTTGCTTGAAGCTTTCCTAACTGGGGCTCACTGAAGACAATTCATAGTTGCAGTACTTACAGCTGTTTTCCCCCTTGTGCTTGTCCATTGTGTGACTGCAGCCCATACTGAGTACTCCTCTTAACTTCAGTAATGAATCACAAGAATACATTTTTGTTTCTGTAGGTGATAAGGCAGGATCCTTGCTCCTGGTCATGGTTGGGCGTGGACAGGCACAGGTGGGCTTGCCTTTGGCCCACAAACAGAACGCCTGCTGCAAGCATCCACTGCGCACCTGCTGCCCCTCCATCTTTTCTTCCCGCCGAGTCAAACCACTAGAGTACCGACCTGAATTGGCGATTCTATGGTGGGCCGGAAACTATAGACCTCGCTGATCTCATCGAAGTTAGCTCCAACCACAACAAAGAACTCTTCAACATAGTCAACGAGTTCTGCAACCCCTCAGCCACCCAAAAAATCATCATCCCTTCTCAAGAACTCTGCTGCACCTTGGAGCCACTTTAGACACCACCGTCGTCATGAACTCCAGTCACTCTGGAGCCCCCTCGGAACCCTGCTCCCACCACATCTTCAACCTCGGGAGCAGGACAATCAGCAAGGAGCTCACCACCATTGTTAGACCTGGCTTTTTCAGCTGATTTATCCCAAGATATTTGCTTTTTGGCCTCCTGTTTTTGACCCTGCTTTTGTTCGCTTTAGGAAACTGTGCACGTTACCACTTCTGATCAGAGCTAAAGTGTATGCTCTCTGTGTAACTTGTCATTATGGATTGGTGTGTTCATGATTGGCTTGTTTGACTTACTACTAAGTCCCTAGTACCGTACACTGTTTGTGTCCATGGCCTGTAAGTTAAATGCTGCTAGTGGGCCTGCAGTACTGATTGTGCCACCCACACAAGCAGACTTCCAAAGGGTTCTCAGACATGCCACTGCAGTGTCTGCGCATAGTCTCTACTGCTACGTCGACCTGGCAAATGCACCCACTTGCCAAGCCCTAACCTTCCCTTTTCTTACATGTGAGTCACCCCTAAGGTAGACCCAAGGTACCCCTGTGGGCAGGGTGCTGTGTATGCGAAAGGTAGAACATGTTCTGATGTGTGTGACATGTCCTGATAGTGAAATACAGTGTATTTAATTTTTCACTATTGAAAGGCTTTCTGTAACATAGAAGAAACTGGCAGTTTATTTATAACAACCTTTAAGTATGGAAGAAGTCTCAGGGACACAAAGACTTCACCACCAGCTGCGCTGAACGTCCTTACTGGGAGTTCTGACCTGCCAAGAGGTGCCTGTTGCTGTGTTGGGGTTCTGGAGATTATTCCTGCTGCTGGAAGCTGGAAAAGAGATGCAACAAAGAGATGTGCGATGCATCCGTGCCCGTTCACGACACATCGCCGCTGAAGAAATGGATGCATACCTGCCCAAGGCTGTAGAAATCGCTATACCCTAAATCCTGTGCACCGATCTCCGAGATAACCGCACCAATTCTGTCGCAGGTCCTGCTGTGCGGCTGCAAGAACCAACGTATCATGCGACCACAACTGCAGAGACCAATGCAGCGCTGTTTCAGCCGCTGCCGTATCGAGAACCAACGCATCCCTGATTTCCCCCTACGCACTGGGGCGACACATCTATAAGAATGTCTGGGAGCAATAAGAAACCAACGCGTCACCTCCCCACACAGTAAGAAACTGACGTATCACCTCCATGCACAATAATAAAACCGATGCATCACTTCCCCTGCATGGCAGTAAGGAACCAACGCATAACCTCCCCTGAAGTAAGGAACCATTGCATCACCTTGCCTGGGCATAAGAAACCGACGCATCAACTTCCCTGCAGCTGTTTTTGCTTATAATTGTGACGCATCCAAGGAACTTTGTGTTGTAAGTGGTGCTTCTATAGATTTGCTATGGACAGAACTGTTTTTATCTTCAAAAAGTCACATTTCGATTATTGTATGTTGCATTTTGTTTTTGGTCTTGTTTGGTTTAGATAAAGATTACTTATTTTTCTATACTGGTGTCCATTTGTAGTGTTTTCTCTGTATTCCTGTATGTGTGCACAAAGGCTTTACATACTGCCTCTGAGATTAGTCCGTTTGCTCGAGCCAAGCTACCAAGGGGGTGAGCAGGGGTTAGTTTATTAGTATATCCCCCTTACCCTGACTAGGAAGAAGGGTCCCTACTTGGACAAAGGTGCAAACCAGTGCCAACTAGAGAACCCCGTTTCTAACAACCATCTTCAAAGCATCCATATCCACTGCCATCTTACCTGATGAATGGAAACTCACTGAAGTAAAACCCCTACTCAAGAAGACTTTTGTGGACCTCAGGAACTACCACCCCATCTCGCTGCTCCCCTTCTCAGCCAAAGTGCTCGAAAAAACCACCAACCACCAGCTCATGGAGCACCTGGAGAAGAACAACCTTTTGGACGCCTCCCAATCCAGATTCCGTACCAACCACAGCACCGAAACCACCATAATCGCTGGAACCAGTGACATCAGAAACATCTTGGACCATGGAGAAACAGCAGCCTTAATCCTTCTTGACCTCTCGGCTGCATTGAATATTGTTTCCCTCCACACGCTCATCAAGAGACTCAACAAACTAGGAATCCAAGGAAGCGCCCTCAAGTGGATTGCCTCCTTCCTCACAGGAAGAATCCGGAGAGTCTGCCTACCTCTGTTCACCTCTAAACCCAAGAACATAATTTGTGGCATCCTGCAAGGCTCATCCCGTAGCACCATGCTATTCAATGCATGCATGACTTCCTTAGCCATCATCATCACATCCCATGGGGTAAGGATCCTTTCCTATACAGAAGGCACCCAGTTCACCTTCTAACAACCCGAAGAACCCTCCTCCATCAGTGCCAAGTTCCGCAACTACATGGCATGAGTAGCCAGATAGGATGAAAGACAACTGCCTTAAACGAAACACAGGCAAAACAGAAATGTTATTCTTAGGGAACAACAACTTGGACTGGAACGACTCCTGGTCGCCGTCCAAATGTGGACCCTCACCCACTCCGACTGACCATGCCTGCAACATTGGAATCATTCTTGACAGCAAGCTCTCCATGACAGTCAGCAGAGTATCCTCAGCATGCTTTCTCACCCTCCGCATGCTTAGTACGTTTTTCAGATGGTCCTCCGTTGAAACTAGAAAAACCAACACCCTAGCCCTAGTCACCAGCTGGCTCGACTACAGCACAGCCGCAGCCCATGCAGGTAAGAGCGATGGGGCAGTGGGGCCAGGTGAGAGGGGATTTAGACGGATGATGATGAGGGAAAATTAAATAAATAATTAGGTTTCCCACGTGGTCATATGTTGAAATAACCCCCCACCGCCCCTTGATCTTACCTGAACAGGCCGCGGCTGTGTCAGCAACACACTAAACATCAGATTCACAACAAATATCCTGAAAAGTCTGTAGATCATTCAGAACACAGCGGCCAGACTCATCCTTGACCTCCCCAGCCGTACTCAGAGCACCCCCTATCACCGGAAGCTACACTGGCTGCCAATTCAAAGGAGATGCCATTTCAAGATACTGATCCACACCTACAAAGCCCCGCACAACCAAAGACATGCATACATCGACCGCAGCATGAACTTCCACCAACCCTGCAGAAACCTATGGTCCACCTCACTCTCTCTCTCGCACTCCCCGCGTCAGCCGAATCAACAGTGGAGGTCGCTACTTCTACCTCACGGCAAAGTCCTGGAACGACTCCCCTTTACTCTCTGTACATCATACTCTCTGCTGGAATTCAGAAAAAGACCCAAGACCTTTCTGTGCAACTGAACTCCCCTATAACACTAGGTTTCAGTGCCAGAAAACCCTCATGAGTGATTATACATGCTTTACAAATCCTGTATGATATGTTATGATTGAGATTACCTCTCCTGTTCCTCCATCAGAGTGCATGCTGACCTTGCTTCATGTTAGCAGGAGGGCCTTCATGTTTCCCCTTCTTGGGCTTTATGGTGTAAAATCATGATATGAAGTTTGTTACTCCAGTTGTTTCAATATGAGCAAGCCAAAACCACAACTCCCAGAACACACCAGAAAGTCAAATTTAAGACCAGGGCAGGGCCTAGTACTCTTGCTGATTTGGAGACAGGTGGCAACCCGGTTTTCAAAGTGGACAAAGTTAGTACTGTTGAGCTAACGAAGTGGTTAGAGACAACTCTATTTATGAAGTGTTTTGTACATGAATGATTTTCTTATTTCAGTGCTAAATACATTAATTTGTGGGTGCTTATGAGGCAGCACCAAAAACATTTGGCAAGCCTGAAAATAAAGTGACCTCTTGTAAAGGCTGGATGCTGAGAAACTCCGATCAATAAGATCTGTGTTTTTACTGCCCAACTATTCAGCATTTGGTTTTCATTTGGTTTCCTTTTTCAGTTTTCACAATCTATCCTCGATGATGCACAGTTGTTGTATCTCTTTACTTTAGCAGGAAAGTCTTTTTCTCTTTTCCACGAGGAGCAAACTGGTACAAAAGAGCATACGCGTAGTTTATGAACCAGTGCACAGTTTATACAATTTGCCCAACAGACATAGTTTCACTACCTCGTGTGACTTACTGTACCCCAGCCCTATTGGCCATTCAAATGATAACTTGGTGTTATATTTATTTATTTTTTATTTTATTTTTGGAGTTTTCTATAGCGCTGGCCAGACCCAGATGTCTGGGTGAAATAGGTGTGGAGCAGTACAGCAAACAATAAACAAGATACATCCAAGTTCGGTTCTTAACAAAGTTGTTTGCCGCCTAAGGGGCGGTTTTGAGGAAGTGTTTTTGAGGTAGTCATAGTTCCACGGTGGGCTATTGAGGTAGAGTTTGGGAATGCACGGTTGAGTTAGAGGGTTTTTAGACGGCTCTTGAATTCGGGAAAGGAAGGGGTAGTTCTGATGTCCACTGGGATGCAGTTCCAAATTTTTGGTGCGTTGCCGGCAAAAGAGCAGCTGGCGGTTTTTTGATTCCGGGTTTTCAGGGGGATGAGTAATAGGGAGTTTGAACTTCTGAGATTTCTGGATTGGCCCGCCTTCTTGAGTTTGGAGGCTAGATATTCCGGTTTCCCTGTATTTAATTTAATTTAATTGTGGGTTTATATAGCGCTAGAATCGACTCCCGGAGGAGTATCTCCGCGCTTCGACTGCTGGGGAACCCGTCCTGGCTCACCCTGAGAGATGGTCCCTAATGGGTATCTCTAAGGTGCGACCAAGCATCCCCGGCGGTCTGGGGGGGCCGTTGTGAAGATGAGGCAAGCTAATGCCCAGAGTTGCCGAGTGTGGTCCCTGACTGGAGTAGGCACCGAGGCGAGAATTATCGAGCCCGCTGACCCTGGTCCACGACCCTGCCGCGTCGGGAATTGAACCCTGGTCCCGGGCCGTCCTCTGCTTACGGGTCTGCCGCCTCTAACCAGTGAGCCACACCACTCCAGCAGGGCTTTGTGTGTGAGACAGGCCGTTCTGAAGTTTGCGCGCATTTCCACTGGGAGCCATTTTAGATCTTTGAGTGCGGGGGATATGTGGTCGAATTTCCTTGCGCCTGAGACCATTCTGGCTGCTGCATTGAGGGTTGATTTTAGTGGTGCCAGGTGTGAGAGGGTTGTACCGGATAGGTTTGCGATTCCATAGTCCAGTCTGGACAGGACCAGTGCTTGGGTGGCTTGTTGGAGATCCCTCTGCGGGATGTGTCGCTTGATTTTGTTGAGGAGCTTCAGATTGAGGAAGGCGCTTTTTGCGGAGTTCTTGATGTGGTTTGTCATTGTTAGTTTGGGGCGACTCACCAAGTTAGGCAAAATGAGTGTGACATCCCGCACTTAACAACACCATGCTTGACATCACAGGAAGTGACATCACCGGTTGTGACATCACAGGAAGTAGCATCACAGCCCATGACATCACATGTGGCATCACAGGAAGTGGCATCACAACCCATGACCTCAGAGGAAGAGACACCAGATCTTAAGCCCTTACATATGTTTAGCAGGTCTGTCATGAGTACATGTAAGCGCATTACATTATTTTACAAATTGGATTTTCCATTGGGGCTGTGACAAAAAATTAGCACAACCCGACCCAATATCTGGACCTCAACTTATACATTTATGTTTATTTAAAGCCTGCCACAAAGAACTTGGCAACAAGGAGAAACGTGGCAGTAAATCTGTTCTGCTTAATTGGTTGCAATATCTTTATTTAAAAATGTCTCATGGAGTTCAGGCACCTGCTACAGAGATGATATGTTATAGATTTATGTTATAGATTTTATAGAGCTCACAGCTGCCCTAGCGAAGGGGTGTCTCAGCGCTATAATGCAACTGTCCTAGGCAACATGAGTGACGAGCAGAGAAACCAATTATGCAGGAAAGAGATACTTTTTTTTAACAATTCTTTTTATTGTTGACATCTACAATGGTTACAAGTACATTTCAGAATTTGCAATATCCATACGATCCATCTTGACATAGTAGTACATTAGTTGTTATAACTTACAATTACTACCCTCTTTTATGGTATTATTCCACCAGTGCAGGGTGTCTAGGCAATTGGGGAGGTTTGCATATGTTCCCTCTATAATCGTTCCATTTGCCCCAGATCTGGGTCCACTTCTTAGTACAGCCACGTGACACATACTCCGTCTTTTCCATTACCATGCACCAGTCCATGTCTTTTTTCCAGGTGCTCAGTTTGGGCGTTTCCGCAGCCCCCCATGGTTTAACAGTGTTCCTTCCTCTTAGCAATCATAATCTCAATGGCACCCAGGTTCTTTCTTTTCTAGTTAAGTCTGTGGGGTCCCATACATTCAGGATACACAATTTTTTCTTAGGCTCTATTTGTTTACACTGTACATTTGCCATACATTGGATTACCTTTGTCCAATACCGCTGGATATACACACAGTTCCAAATGGTATGTATAAAGGTCCCTTCCTGATTGCACCCACGGTTACATCTGGGATCCTCCATATACCCCATATGCAAGAGAACAGTGTTAGCCAAATAAACTCTTTATGTAATACTTTAGTTGCACTAGTCACAACTTTGATGAGATTGCAACCTCCCTGGGGGAAGACAGAGTTTCCTGCCATTCCTCCTCCTCCATTTCCATTGTATCTTCTTTTTGCCAGTAGTTTCGAAGTTGCAAGATGGGGTCAGGCATATTATTAATTAGTTTTCTATATACTAATGATATTGCTTTTTTGGGCATGTATTCGTCGAGAATCCTGTCTTCAAGTGGAGAAGATTCGGGAAGCTGTTGACCCCTCGGGATGACCGCTTGTAGTGTGTGTTAAATCGGCAAATATCGACATGTTTCTGTCTCTGCCATATCATATTCTTTTTGCAGCTAAGCGAAGGAAATCACCTCCCTCTTTCACAACAGGTTGCCCAAATGAGAGATGCAAATCAAGTTCCATGCCGTAAAAACTTTGGAGTGCCTAATTATTCTGCATACCACAAGAGGGTTGCCTGTATTATTTTACCCTCCCATCCCATACTCTTATTTACAGTGTGCCATATCTGAACTACGTGTTTGGTTGGACCCGTTCAGTTTAGTTTAGCCGAGTTTGTATATAGTACCTGGGTATAGTGCCTCTCGGGGAGAAGCCATCTATCCATCCTATAGCCGGGATCGTCATTATTTCTATACATGCAGTGGTTAATTGCCGTCAGTTGTGCCGCCCAATAATATTTTAGGATGTCTGGGAGCCCTATGCCACCATCATACCATTCTCTCGTCAGCTTTCGCATCGCTATCCGAGGTGGCTTCCTCTCCCATAGTAGTTCCCTTTGCACATTCTCAATGTTTTTAAAATAATCTGAATGGACGGGCCACGGAGAATTCTGTAGTAAGTAGAGAAATCATGCAATGCCATCATTTTAAATAAAGCAGCTCGCCCCAGTAAATACAGGGGGAGGGATCTCCAATGTTGAACATCGCGTTTGAGCTTTGACAAAGGGGGGAGAAGATTGCGCTCGTAATAAAGAGCTGGATTTCTGGTAATGAAGATACTAAGAAATTTAAACCCTTCCCTTGCCTCTTGTGTCTCATATCCCCTGGGCAGAACCGGAAAGTTTCTCCACAGCACATAGATGGCAGACTTTTATCAATTTATCCGGTAACCAAAATACTTGCCGAAGCTCAGAAAGATATGCAGCACTCTATTGATAGAAGCTCTCAGTGACGGCAGGTATAGTAATACATCATCCGCGTACAGAGAGATCGGGTCCTCCCAGCTCTCCGTCCACCGCAATCGCCTCATGACTGGATCTTTTCTTATCCATAGTGGCACGGCCTCGAGCAGGAGGGAAAAGGCCAATGGGGAGAGAGGACAACCCTGTCTGGTTCCTCTTTTCTTTCTATTATTTACCACAACTTGAGCCAACGGCTTACTGTACAGAGGTCTCACCCAGCCAACAAATTCAGGGCCAAAGCCCAGCTTTTTTAGGACCGCCAGCATATAGGACCACACATTCGTATCGAAAGCAATAGTGGGGTCCAGGGACATCACCACTGCTTCCTCCCTTAATGTCTATATTCGGCCCATAACTCCATGCAGACGCAAGAGATTGAGCAAGGTGTTTCTTGACTGCAAAAAAATCGGATTGATCCTGATGTATGAGTTTTGTGATAACGTCCAATAGACGGGTAGCTAATAGTTTGACTAGGATTTTAGCTACCGCATTTAACAATGATATCGGTCTATAAGAAGAGCAGCTATCCATGGGCCTACCACTTTTATGAATAAGCACTATCGTGGCCAGTCTTTGATCCTGCAGGAGCATCCCCCGGTCCAGACTCTCTAACAACATATCTGCGAGATGTAGTGCTATTGTACTGGGCGCTAGTTAATATAATTCAATAGGCAGTCCATTGGGACCCACCGCCTTTCCAGATTGTAGCTCATGAATCGCCCTTTCGATCTCAGTAGGTGTAATTGCCTCATCCAATCTAGAGGAGTCCTCTCCAGGGAGAACTGGAAAGGCCATATCCGACAGCAAGGCACAAGCGTCCTCTTCTGTGGATGTTGTGTGTGACATGTATATGTTATGGAAGTAATCTGCAAACCTGTGTGCAATATTTTGTGGGTCCATCAATTGTTTTCCCGTCCTCAGTTCCACCACCAGCCTGTTAGCTTGTTCCCTTCTGTCCAACCATGCCAAAAATGTGCCAGTTTTGTCCCTCATGTCATATATTTTAGTCTGTGCGGCCATATAGTGCCCACGGGCTGCCTCTGTGGCCAGGTCTTTATATTCTTTGGTCTTAATTTCCAGCACATGCTTAACTGACCCACCGGTCTCTCCTCCCAGTCTCCCTTCCAATTAAAGGATTGCCTCCTCCAGCTCTACCAGCTGGGCAGCCTTCTCCTTGCATCTCCCTGCTATCTGGGAGACCCCAGATCACCCATTTAAAGGCTTCCCACAACGCCTGCATTGCGGCCACCGTCCCTTCGTTTTCATGAAAGAACATTTCTGTTTCTTTCATTATTACGTTTTTCATTTTATGGTTTTGAGAAACCAGGGATTTATTGGCGCCACCCTTCCCACCTGTCGCTCTCCACTCTCCACCCGGGCCCATAATGGATTGTGATCGGATATGCCTCTTGCCATTTGCCGTACCTCCCTTACTATGCCCATCTGTCCTGCTGGCACTATTATGAAGTCGAATCTAGATAAAGATCGATGGGCTCCAGAGTGGAACATGAACTAGCTGCTTGTTGGATGAAGAGTGCGCCATATGTCCACTAAGCTCATTGCCTCCATGAAGTCTTAAATTTGTGTTCTTGAAGCTGTGGCCTCCCTTGGTGGGTAACAATCTAATTAATAATTAATAATAGACCATTAGGGAGATTTAATAATAAGTGTCCCAGATCTTGAAATGCCTCCGCCTGCAGGCCCGGGGGCACATACATGGAGAGTAACGTTAACGATTGACCCTCCCACCTACCCGCTAATGCACTATACCTGCCCAGATTGTCTTCCCATTTGCGGTAATAGAAAACGGGAAGGTTTTCGTGATCAGAATGCCAACTCCTCTACAGCCAGTTGTAAAAGTCGAATGTACCTCAAGCTTATACCCCCATCTTGTGAGGGCCCCACATGCATTACCTATCAGGTGTGTTTCTTGGAGGAGCACTACGTCTGATGAGTGCCTTTTTATGACCTGAAGTACAATCCCTCTTTTTAATTGTCCCCCAAGCCATTCACGTTCCACAACAGTAGCTTAATACCTTGTTTCCCCATCTAGTTCCTCAATCTCTATGTCTACTCGATCCTGCATACTAAGTGACGCCATCTGCGCCTGTTTCATTTTCACATATACTAGCATTACAGTGATGTCACCTGTGGATAATCTCCTCAAATATGTAGCTCGAACTGTGTCTAATGTGACTGTATCTAGCATGATAGTGTCAACTAATCTAAATATCAAAACTAAATTGACATAGAATCCCCATACCCCCTCCCTGCTTCCCTGCAATCTGGGCATAACAATGCCCTCATCCCCAACTATGCACAGTGCCTGTCGCCCCATATAGAATTATAAACAAAGAAAACAAGCATAAGTTTGAGGTATTGGTATTGTAAATGACAAATATTTTATTTATGTGTTGGTTTGGAAAATAGCGAAATTAATAGCTTTGTCATTTACAATGGCAATAGTTTTAACTTTCGCAAATGTGACACCTATAGCATTTGTATTGCAACATGTGCTGTATTTACGTGACTTAGATGTATTGATAATCCAAGAACAGAAGTGAAACATTAACATCTTTTTGTGACATTTGTAATAAAGCTTGAAACATTGAGAGAACATTTTTGAATCAGTTGTTGTTGAATGGTTGCACAGATTGATGCTGTGGTGGCGCGGAGTGATGTTGTGGTGGCGCTGAGTGATGTTGTGGTGGCGCTGAGTGATGTTGTGGTGGCGACGAGTGATGCGGTGGAGTTCAGTGATGCTGTTGTAGCGTATAGTGATGTTGTGGTGCCCATGAGTGATGTTGTGGTGCCCCTGAGTGATTCTGTGGTGGTGCTGAGTGATGCTGTGGTGGTGCGATAGATAGAGTGAGGGCGATAGATAGAGTGAGGGCGATAGATAGATAGGAGGGAGGGCGATAGATAGAGTGAGGGCGATAGATAGATAGAGTGAGGGCGATAGATAGACAGATAGAGTGAGCGTGATAGATAGATGGACAGATAGAGTGAGGGCGATAGATAGAGTGAGGGCGATAGATAGATAGAGTGAGTGCGTTAGATAGATTGAGGGCGATAGATAGAGGGAGGGCGATAGATAGATAGAGGGAGGGTGATAGATAGAGGGAGGGAGGGCGATAGATAGAGTGAGGGCGATAGTTAGATAGACAGATAGATGTTTTTTGCCACTGCTTAACAGTTCAGCACAAAACTTGCCAAGAATAACCCAACGTGAGGAACTTAGCTAAAAAAAAACATTTTGTTGCATTTTTGTTGAATGGTGCCAAACTTATTAAGAAAACTATAAATGACTTTACTATGGAAACTCTGACCTAGCCAGATGTGAAATTACCCAAGTAAGAGGGTCTGTTGCTATGGGCGTGACACACAAGCACAAAGGAGGGACTGATGGCACCCTTCACCACACAAAAAACAAGCATTGGTAAATGAATTAGGTTTTCCAGTCTGATTAGTATTTTTTTTTAAGTTTTTGCTTGGTGAGCAGTTCTGCAATTTAATTTAAAGGAACTTTGAAAAAGCGTTATGACTTGTTTGAGAAAGGATAATAATCAAAGGTAACATTGTGTGCATTTCTATGCAGGGAAGAACACTAGTTATTAATTGTGTAAGTTACAAAGAAGAGAAAACTAGCAGAAGAATGTAAAACAGCAAGTGGTTGTATGACTTGTGTGACATAATTCACATCTGGCAGGCTTCACTTTTCCTGATCATTGAGGGTGCACTATGGCGCTGCTGGGACTGTACGGATCCGATTTGAATGCACTTTCTTTTCTTAAGTCACAAATGTATAAAACAGTTAAGAGTCTGGAAACCACTATACAGCTCATTGCCCTGAATGTTTACTCTCAGTGTCCTGAATATGCACCCATGCCAGTTGGTCACCCTAGTTGCATAAGATAACAAGGCCCGTTTCATGATGGGCCCTGGCGGCATATCAAAGTTGAGAATGCAGCCCAAAAACCACATTGGCGCTCCATTAATTAAACAGGTTATATCTTGCCAAATAGGATTTCTCAAAGAAGATCAACAAGCTGACATGACATATCGGATACTGAAAGCCACAAAGGCTTCAGACAAACTGTGGACAGACGACTTTTGGCCTCCAAAAGTCAGGTTCATGAGAATTTGTATTACCTTTAAAGATCTACCTGGGTTTTTTCCAAATTTAAGGCAAGACTGGTTGGCCAGAGCATGGGCTTCCCCAAAAAAATTACCACCACTAGCCAAATGCTGCATCTCAGACGAACATACTGAGGGTATGTATTTAGCACCAAGCTAGGTGAAAATATGTCCCTCCCCAACCTCAGTAGCAAAATTATTTATGTATATATTAAAGAGTTGGGGCCAACCACTCATCCTAGTTCGACTCCATAGTTGCGATTTATAGGCTCCGAAACTATGCCATTCCTAGGAAGTCTGATGTGCAATCAAATGTAACGATAACTCTTGCTAACAATAACATATTAGCCAATTTGAGGGACTGCAACCCAACATTTTAATTCAGTTTTGTTCTATCCACCTTATTAAAGGTTTTAATAAAAATGGAGTGAGAAGAGTTTGACAGCTCGACAGTATAAAGGATCATGCTGCATTCAAAGAGCCACGATTCAATATATAATATCCTTTTCTTCAGTATTATATTAGCTTAGTGTACTTATGACATTACAATATGGCAAGCTTGTGAGTCTTGTGATTGCTTTTACAAATTCCCTTGGATTCTTCAGTGAGCAATCTTGATTTTAGAACATGTTACTACGCTTTAGCCTGAAAACGTTGATGTGGACATTCTGTAACACACTTTCATGCATGTTAACTCCATATGGTACTGATCCAGCCACCTAACACAGAACACTACAAATAGAGATGTGGGAACATTCAAGATTCTGGAAGCTTGTTATCCTGGTGCACTCTGTAGTGGTAAAGTTTTACGAACAAGTATTTGTAGTAGTTCTTAGTTAGCGCAACTCATGTCACAGGGCGTCCTAGCCCTTGTCTTGCAATAACAGGATACGTGGTGTGGCAGGGAGACTCCCTCCTACAAATGAGTGCGCTGTTTTTCAATGAAACACAACGGTTTCTTCTCCACTTTTTTCAAACTATCATATTCGAATTATTCCATATCTAATCGATCAATAATCCATGCTAGATCCGTATTTGATTTGTAGTTTTATTTCACAATTTCAAAATTTTGAAATTGTGAAATAAAACTACAAATCAAATACGGATCTAGCATGGATTATTGATCGATTAGATATGGAATAATTCGAATATGATAGTTTGAAAAAAGTGGAGAAGAAACCGATGTGTTTCATTGAAAAACAGCGCACTCATTTGTAGGAGGGAGTCTCCCTGCCACACCACGTATCCTAACATTCAAGATTCTGCCCATGATGGGGCCTACCATATGCAGCCAGTTGCTTGGAACACCAGCAGTCTACATGGACCACTTGTCCGGATGCTCCCTGTTTGCAATCATAGCATTTTTCTGAACAGGTATAGCAATATTTCCTTAAGAAAACGTGTAACAAAAAGAGGTAATAGGTTCAGGGCAGTGCACAGGACGTTAATATTTTAAAAGACACAGGGATGTACATCCTAAACTGATGTGGGCTAAATATGCAGACTTGCAAGCTGGATTTAGTGAAGAGGCAACAATTTTAACTGCACTAAGTTCACATCCAAGTATAGTTTCAAATGGTTCTTTTCAGAATCAAATGAAGTCAGTGACGCAAAAAACTAGGGAACAAAAATCGAACTGCACTTCATTGGCACACACACCTTTCTTATGACACATAACATAGATCTTTACGAATTGCTGCAAAGTATTACGCCCTTATTTTTAACTAAAATTATTAAACAAATTTAGTTGCTGATACACTAGGCTATAATACTTATTAAAGGTCCTAAATTACACCATGCCGCTGGTATTACTATAATTAGGAGACAACATAGGCAAAAATGCTGCACTTCTTAAAAACAAAATGCACTCAGGAAAACCTAAATATATTTAACCCTCCAAATATGCTAAATATTAAGCTTGGCTGATTTTTGTTTTTGTATATAAAACCTCTACTTAAATAAAAAGTAATTCATTGAACTGCACGATAAAGTATTTTAAAGACAGAACCTTCTAGAAATCAGCATTAAGGTGAAAACCAATAGTGGGTGGTGTGAAGGATCGTGGGAGGGCTGACTGTGTGAAGAATCTAAAGATTCAATCACACCCTCCTCCAGCATTCGAAGCTTACACATAACGAGCACTGCGATTACCCAGCAATGGAGGGTAGGAAAATGCAGCAAATTAGGAACCACATCCACCTAGCACAAGCTATTCTTCAGGCGAGAGAAAAAAGGCGGAGAGGTGCCAAAAAGACGGATATGGGTAAAAAACGAATACGACGCAGCACCCCCACGTCTTGCAAACCCAGAGCAGCAATGTTAAAACATGCATCAGATTGAAAGGAAAAATGGCAATATATTTATTAAAATTGCACCTATGCTTCTTTATGCAAAACTGGGCTTGAAACTTAGACAATAAGTCTTGTGTGTTTATTCATTTAACAGATGTCTGAGCAGAAGCGTGGGCATTATAGCACGGTGTAGCTGCCGTCTTGAAATAGATGTACCCGCTAAATATTCCTACGAGGAATGCGGGTATTTTTACTTTTGCCGTGAAAGACGAGCAGTGTGTCGACAAACTAAGGCACAACAAGTCGGATGGGGGTGGGGGGCGGGGGAGAAGGGGAGTGAGCGAGTGGGAGGGAAGCGCTGGCGAAGCGTCGCGCTTCAAGAGCCTAGTGGGGGGGGCGGAGGAGCCAGCGAGTGGGAGGGAGGGAAGGAGCATATGGGGATGGGGTGTGAGTGAGGGGGAGCAGAGGCCTTTGATGTGGTGCGCAAGGCGGAAGCCTTTGATGTGGTGTGCTAGGCGGATGGAATGACTGAGGGCAAGCACGCCCTGGCGAAGCGTCACGCTTCAAGAGTTAACATGCAGTGTGAGAAATCCGCTGAGAAATCCGCTTGTTCAAGAGAGTTTGTTCCCCAGCTATAGGTTCGAGCTATTAATCCCTGCAGCATTTAATAGCTCGACCTAAAAAAGGGGGGATGCTGTATCTCAATCCGCACCACTGCCGATTGTGTGAGACAGGGATAGAAAAGGAGTAGAGAGGTAGAGCCAAGAAAGAGAGCGGAGGCCTTATTAAGTTCTATTAGCAAACAAACAACAAAACTCTTTACCCAATGTACCTGACCAGATCAGAAATGACAGCAATTAGTTCTCCTTATCATTTTCCTGTTACCGCTTCCAGGAAGCTTCTGCTATGGCTGCATGTTTGGAAGGCTGGTCTTTCCTCTGTCTAGTGCTGTTGCCGTTAGCCACTCTCCAACCCTCCAGCCAGCCCTGTGCGAGTTCTGGAGTATCAAAAAATCAGGCCTTCCCCTCGGCCTTGACTCGTAGTTTTAAGGGAAATAGCATAGCATATTTAACCCCTTTTTCCGGAGTTGAGATTTGATGTCTTGGAAAAATATTCTCTGTCGTTGCACATTAAGTGTGAAATCAGGGAAAAATGTCACTGTACTATTATCAATCCTGAGTGGCGCAGCCATACGGGCTGTCTGTAAAATCACGTTACGGTTCCTAAAGTTGAATAAATGGGCCAGTATAGGTCGTGGGGGTGCCCCTGGCTTCGGCTTTCCACCGGGGACCCAGTGTGCCCTTTCCACAGAATTTTTTTGGGGAGAGATATGTGGTTTGAAGATAGTGCACGATAAGATCTTCCACAAAGAGATCGGGTGTAAGCCCCTCCGCCCGTCCTGGCACCCCCAATATACAAAAGTTATTTCTTCACGATCTCCTTTCATAGTCGTCAAGATTGTTTTCCATCAATTTAGTCTTCTCTTGCAAGTCTTTGATTTGTTGCTGCATTGTTTTAGACTCTTGGGACAAGTCTGCTGTGACCGTGCCGAGCGATTTGACCTTCTCTCGGATGTTCTGTAGGTCTGCGCGAATCAAGGTTACTACGGTCGTTATTGAGTCCATCTGCGCCTCAAGCGATGTATGCACCCCAGTGATAGCATCCATGATGTCATTCAAGGAAGGGTCCCCAGGGGACTGACCGGTCGCACCCCTCCCCTCGATATTTCCAGCTCCCTCTGTCTCAGCATTCCTGGAGGAGGCATATATTTGTCTATTTTTGTTTGGTATGTGGTCCAGACATTTCTTGCTTGTGTCACTGATGGGGAGTGTAGGAGGAATACTCCACCAAGCTCTTACCGCAAAATTATTCAGCCGTCCCTAGCTGGTACTTTCTGCCGCCTGACCCTGGAGCACCAAGCACAGGTCTCCAAGCGTCCTGTCGGAGTTCCCCCAGGGCTGCGGCGCAATCCGCCAGTCCACCGTGGTAGTTTGAGCTGTGGAAGTTGAACACATAAATTGCCCCCTTGTACTTATCTCCACTGTCCAGGAGCAACTTAACCAGTATCTCACTTCGCTGAAGTAGTAAAGGTACTGCCCAGTTATTTTGCCAGCGCTGATAAAATTGCTGCTAACTCATTGAGGATGCTGTGGCCCCTTCTGTGCTCTCATATGCTGGCCTGGAATTCTTGATGCAACATGAATCCACTCCTGAGTAAATGACGCATCAATCAATCCCTCGGGATCCCAAACCGTACTTCTAACCGAGAGGAGCTCCTCGCTGCTGCCAAGATAATTTTAGGCCAGGGAAGGCAGTGGGGAGCATCGCGCCTCGTACCTGCTGGCAGCCCATAGTTGTGGTGAGTCAAGGCCAGTCTGTTGCTCTGCTCCTGACGGCGTCTTTGTGAGCTCCGCAACCGCTGGAGCCGTCCTCTATCTCCCCAGCACCAGTCGGGTGGGCACAGCGGGACCCGGGTTCTCACCCCGAGTTCTCCTTTCTTCAGGGACGCTGACTCAGAGACAAGCACTTCTCTCGCGCTCCATGCTCCCCTCCGGATCTGCTCCAATTACATCGGCGTGCGGCTACGTGAACCACGCAGGCCCACGGTTCTAAGTCGGGCCTGCTGCGTAGTCATGGTTACAAGTTAGCGTGGTACCCCTGGAAGAGGGAGAAACTCTTAACCTAGGGAACACACTAGGCAGTACAACAGGTCTCGCAAGGGAGGAGGGGCAACTGATAGCAGAGAGTTTCTCCCTTGGGGAGGTTACTCCAAGTGAGGTACCCTATGCACAGAAAGGTGGAATGGTATCACTCTTGTTTTGGAATATAGCGGGACTTCGCGCAAAGATTGAGGATGGTAGTGCCCTAAATTATGTCCAAGATTATGAGGTTATCTGTTTACAGGAGCCTTGGGCTACCTCAGAACAACACCTGATGGGTTATAAAACCTATTTTTCCCCAGCAAAAGCAGTTACTCATGGCAGGGCAAACGGCGGCCTGGCCGTTTTTATAGCAAACACCATACCGGGGCTGAAAGTCATGGCCCTCCAAATAGAATCAAACTACCAAATATTAAGCCTTTCATTTGGGAAGAAGGAGATTGTTCTCCTGGTAAATTTTTACGACAACCTAATGGATAGTGAAGCGGTAAAAATACTTGGTGCACTCCGCCAAAAACTCGGCAAACTGATAAATTAAATGAAACTCACGGATACACCTAGTATCATTTGGTGGGGGGGATTTTAATCAGTACCCCTGTTCTAGAATTAATACTAATATCTGCGGGCTGGTGGATAATCAAGATGAGCAAATTGTCCACTTTAATCACTCTATGGTAGGAGACTCTCTAAATGAAACTTTATCCGAACTAGGCCTAGTGGTAATAAACAAGGTAAAAAATCTTTCCGGACGATTGGATCCAACTTATTTGGGGAGAGGGTGTGAGTCGACTATAGATTACATCCTAGCCACTACTACATTGGTAAATAAACTTAAGGAGTTTAGAGTACTGGTAAACACTCTAAGTGACCATGCGGCTCTGGGCGTGAATCTATTTTTAGAACAGGGGCAGCTCTCACCCCAGCTCATAATGATCGCTCTCGCCCAGAACAACCTACATTTATCCAAAATGAATGGTTATGCTCTAGGGTGGGGAAAGATAGATCCAGCCGAATTAACAGCCAAGGTGGTATGTGCTGTATATCCGGCCATATTGAAATGTTTAGACACTGACATAGGGGAAGAGGAGGTTCTTCAAAACTTTGGATTAATTCTGGAAAATGTGAATAAAACACTAACTGTAAAGAAGAAAGGGAATAGGGACACAAAAAAAGGGTGGTTTAATCATAAATGTACATTGGCCCACAAAAGCTTAAAAAGAGCATTATCCAACACACCCAGAAATCAGGAGGAAATAAAGATGCTGAGAAGGTCTTATAGATTAGCCTGCAAGGAAAGAAAATTAGTACTAAAGCAAGCCTTGTGGAACCAACTACATGAAAGTTCCTTGAATAAAAACAGCGAGACATTTTGGAAAGTGGTGAGAGCCCTGTTCCTAGTAGACAACAAAAACCAACCATCAGTAGAGGTGGCTATAGAGGGACCAGCATGGGTAAATCATTTCTCAAAAATCTTTGGCAAAAACTCAGAAGCAGTTCTTGTAGGGGGGAGCAATAGCGATAGTAATACCCAACAGTTAAACTCTCTTCCAATCCCATTAGTTTTTGCATTAACTGAGGTTATCGATGCAGTGAAGGCTAGTAAAAGTGGGAAAGCCCCTGGCCCTGATGGGGTACCAGTGGACTTTTTTAAATACAAATTAGATTTGTGGGCCCCAATTTTAAAAAGGGTATTTGACTCCGCTATGAAGTGTGAGCTACCTAAATCCTGGACCCAATCTACTATGGTCCCCATCTTTAAGAAAGGCGAAAGACAGGATGTTTCCTGTTATCGTCCAATCTTGCTCCTGGATTCACTGGGGAAAGTCCTGGGCAGAGTGGTTCTCCAGCGTCTACAGGAGTGGGCCGAAGACGGTGAGATTCTTTCCGATCTCCAGTTTGGCTTCCGAGAGCGTTTCGGGACAACGGAGCAAGCCCTAAATTTGGCATTAATGATGGGGAAATATGTCTCAGCAAAGCGGGGCAGGTTGTACATGGTTTATGTTGACCTGTCCGCAGCTTTTGACTGCGTTTCACATTCAAAACTATGGTCTGTTCTCACTGAGATGGGTATAGATCAGGCCCTCGTAACCTTTCTGAGAGAGCTTTATTCAAACGCTTCTGCTAGAGTACGTTTTGGAGTGAATGGCGAACTATCTGACTCGTTCGCGGTGGAGCGTGGTGTCAGGCAGGGTTGTGTCCTGGCTCCCTTTCTTTTCTCCCTCTATACAAATGGGCTTGAGGTTGAGATGTTGAGGGGGAGTCAGGACCTTCCTCGAGTAAGAAATCGGCCGGTTCCCGCTCTACTATATGCGGATGACGCCGTGATACTCGCACGCATTCCGCGTGAACTGCAGAAGGCACTAGATAGGTACACAAAGTTTATGGGCAGCCTGGACCTGCGCATAAACATAAAAAAGACTTACGTTATGGTGGCAGGAATAAGGAAAAAAGGGGGAAAAGGCATCTTCCTTGACAGCGAAAGGATTGAAATGACTGCCCAATATCCATACCTTGGCATTATGATGGATGAAAAGATAAATTGGAAACCAGCCATAGAAGCTCGAAAGCACCAGTTGTTGAGAGCAATCGCCGCCCTTAAAAAATTCTCACAAAAACTAGGAAAGAGGCCTCCAGTAGAACTGCTCCATATTTATAAAGCAAAGTGTCAATCTACCGCACTTTATGGGGCAGGACTGCGGGGACACAAAAACACTAATTCCCTACAGGTTGCACAGAATACCTTTCTAAGATTCCTTTTGGCGGTCCCCAGACGTGTATCTACTTTCGCTTGCCACATGGAGCTAGGTATTTCGCATATAGAGGACTTGGCAAAAATACAACCGCTCCTGCTCTGGCGACGTATCTGGACCACGACAAAGAATACTTTTTCTAAACAGATAGTGACAGACTGTATGTCACTGGATAATGCTGGGAAAATTGAGTGGCTCATGTATGTAAAGAACTTCCTCACTGATCTAGGGTGTAGTAAATATTATTCTGCCCCGGAACTAATTGGTGAAATATCCAGAAAAGATCTAAAAAAAGGGCATTGAGCCATGTAGAAGAGTTACGAATTTGTACTGAGGCAAGAAAACCCTCGATCCAACATTCCATGGCGGTTTTGACCACCCTAAAGATTGAGCCGTATCTGACATATGTCCAGTCACAATTTGAGCGTTTTCTATTGACAAGATTCGGAATGAATATTTTTCATAGATTGGTGGCTTTCCTGACAAAAAATAGCAGGGAAGAGTGTCTAACAGTGTGCCCATGCGATGATATATCAGAACAAACCACCATGCACACCTTTCTGTTTTGCAAATGTTACTCTGTACATCGTAAACTTTGGCTAATTCCACTGTTAAGAAAAATGGGTCTCAGAAGATGTCGCCCCCCTATGCTGCGTTTGCAATTTGTAGAATCAGAAATGGCTTGCAAATATATAGCGACTTTTTTAAAATGTATCTTTAATCATAGAGTAAATCTTTGACAAAATTCTGCTGTACTTTTTAGGAAAACTGAGAGAAACTTAAAAGTTGCTCGAGTAATATTAAAGTTAATGAGGGGAAAATGATTCTTTTTTATGATGTAAAAGTAATAACTTGATGACCGTATATGATAAGATATGTTTGTTGAAATTCTTTTATGGTTTTTTATGTACCTTGAAAACCGAATAAAGATTTACTTACTTACTAAAGTTAGCGTGTTTGGCGAGGCGATCATTTTGGAATTTCGGAGTCCAGTTCCCTTTTACCTGGGTCCATCCTTACCTCGTCTATCAACTGTGGCGGATAATTATCAGGATAAATGGCAGTGGGGGATTTCGAGCGCCGGAGCTCTTCTACATCGCGTCCGGCTCCATTGGCGCTTAGCCACGCCTCAAAGATACATTTTAATGGCTTTACGGAATAGTGCATGGTTTTGGATACTCTCCGGAAGGGAGTTCCAGAGCTTCGGAGCGAGAACAGGGATGGTGCGCCCTCCAGCCCGTAAACTCTTTACCCAGGAATCAACCGCCAGGTGCTGGCCCCTAGAGCGCAGCTGGCGAGAGGGTATGTAGGGCGTGAGGAGATTGGCCAGTATATCGGTGGATTGGAGATTCAAAATTATATGGGCGATACAAAGAGCTTTAAACTCAATCAATCAATCAATCAGCAGATTTGTAAAGCGCGCTACTCACCCGCTTGGGTCTCAAGGCGCTGGGGGGAGGGGGGATCACTGCTCCTCGAACAGCCAGGTCAGGTCTTGAGTTGTTTCCTGAAGGAGAGATGATCCTGGGTCAGCCATAGGTGGGTGGGGAGGGAGTTCCATGTCTTGGCCGCCAGGTAGGAGAAGGATCTTCCTCCGGCAGTGGATCTGCGAATTCGTGGGACGGTGGCGAGGGCGAGGCTGGCGGATAAGAGCTGGTGGGTGGGTGTGTAGACTGCGAGGCAGCTGTTGAGGTATTTGGGGCCCGTGTCGTGGAGAGCCTTGTGTGCGTGGGTGAGGAGTCTGAACGTGATCCTCTTGCTGACGGGGAGCCAGTGCAGGTCTCTCAGGTGGTCAGAGATATGGCCGTGACGGGGATGTCCAGGATGAGTCGTGCAGATGCGTTCTGTATGCGCTAGAGTCTTTTCTGGAGTTTGGCTGTGGTTCCAGCGTAGAGGGTGTTCCCGTAGTCCAGACGGCTGGTGACGAGGGCCTGGGTGACCGTCTTCCTGGTTTCGGTGGGGATCCACCGGAAGATCTTTCGGAGCATGCACAGGGTGTTGAAGCAGGATGACGAGACGGCGTTGAATTGCTTGGACATCGTGAGGGAGGAGTCCAGGATGAAGCCCAGGTTGCGTGCATGGTCCGTTGGCTTGGGGGGGGAGGTGCCCAGGGCAGGGGGCCACCAGGAGTCGTCCCATGTAGAGGGGGATGGTCCCAGGATGAGGACTTTCGTCTTGTCTGAGTTCAGTTTCAGACGGCTGAGCTTCATCCATTCCACAACGTCTTTCATTCCTTCCTGGAGGCTGGCTCTGGCGGTGGCGGGGTCGTTGGAGAGGGAGAGGATCAGCTGGGTGTCGTCGGTGTAGGAGATGATGTTTAGGTTGTGTTGGTGTGCGATGGCTGCAAGTGGGCTCATGTAGACGTTGAAGAGGGTGAGGCTGAGCGAGGATCCTTGCGGAACGCCGCAGAGGATTTCGGAGCCGCGGATCGGAACGGGGGGAGGCGGACTCTCTGGGTTCTTCCGGCGAGGAACGAGATGATCCACTCCAAGGCCGTTCCTTTGATTCCGGTGTTGCTGAGGCGTTGTATCAGGGTGCGGTGGCATACGGTGTCGAAGGCTGCTGAGAAGTCCAGGAGGATGAGTGCCGCTGTTTCCCTGTTGTCGAGCAGGGACCTGATGTCATCGGTAGCTGCGATGAGGCGGTCTCTGTGCTGTGGTTTGCTCGGAAACCGGACTGCGAGGGGTCAAGGGATCCATTTGTCTCGAGGAAGGCGGAGAGTTGTTTGTTGACGATCTTCTCGATGACTTTGGCAGGAAAGGGGAGGAGCGAGATGGGGCGGAGGTTCTTGAGGTCCATGGGGTCTGCTGTGGGTTTCTTCAGGAGGGCGCTGAGCTCGGCATATTTCCAGCTCTCCGGGAAGGTGGCGGATGTGAAGGAGCTGTTAATAATGTCCCGGAGTTGGGGTGCGATGATGGAGTCGGCTTTGTTGAAGATGTGGTGAGGACAGGGGTCAGGTTCGGAGCCGGAGTGGATGGTGTTCATCGTGCGGGTGGTGTCTTCGGTGCTAACCGGGGTCCAGTTGCCGAGGGTGGTAGTGGGGGGTGGTGGTTTGGTGGTTGGGTGCGTGGTCTGTGCGCCGAAGCTTTGTGTATGTCGGCGATCTTGCGGTGAAAGAACGAGGAGAGTGAATCGCAGAGGTCTTGTGAGGGTGTGATGTTGTTGCAGGCGCTGGGGTTGGAGAGCTCTTTAACGATGCTGAAGAGTTCCTTGCTGTTGTGGGTGTTGTTGTCCAGACGTTCTTTGAATGTTGTCCTTTTGGTGGTGCGGATCAGCTGGAGGTGTTTGGGGGTGGCGTTCTTGATGGCTGTCATGTTCTCTGTTGTCTGGTCATGGCGCCAGGCTGTCTCGAGGGAGCGGCAGGTTTTCTTGGAGTTTTTAAGGTTGTTGGTGAACCACGAAGCTTTCTTGCTGCCGGGTCTGCTGGGAGGGTTCTTCAGTGTCGCGAGGTCATCGGCGCAGTTGGTGAGCCACTGTGTGAGGTTGCGGGCTGCTTCGTTGGGGTCCTTTGTGTTGGAGGGAGGGTTCTGGCTGAGGGGGGTGGTGAGATGGTTGGCGGTGATCTTGCTCCAGATTCTGCGGGGAACCTGTTGCGGGTGGTGGTGGGTCGTGGTTCTCCTGAAGTTGAAGTGGATGCAGCTGTGATCTGTCCAGTGTAGTCCGGTGGAGTGGCTGAAGGAGATGTGCTTGCTGGAGGAGAAGATGGGGTGAAGCGTGTGACCGGCGCGTAGTGGGTGGGGGTGCTCACCAGTTGCTTGAGTCCGAGGTTGGCGAGGTTGTCCAGGAGGGCGGCGGTGTTGCTGTCATTGTTGTTCTCCAGGTGGAAGTTGAGGTCCCCTAGGAGGATGTAGTCTGAGGAGGTAAGGGCGTGCTGGCTGATGAAGTCTGCGATGGTTTCGCTTAATTGTGCGCGTGGTCCCGGGGGTCTGTAGAAGAGAGTGCCTCTGAGGGTGGTCTTGGGGTCGGTGTGTATCTGGAAGTGGAGGTGCTCGGCAGCGGTGATGGTGTCGTGGGAGTTGGTCGTGATTCGGATGGTGTTTCTGTGGACGATGGCGATGACTCCTCCGGTTTGGTTGACGCAGTCCTTCCGGGTGATCTTGTAGCCCTCCGGGATGGCTATGGTGATGTCGGGGGCTGAGGTGGCGTTCATCCAGGTTTCTGTGAGGAAGGCGACGTCTGGTGATGTTGTGTCTAGGAGGTTCCAGAGTTCGACGGCGTGTCTGTGGATGGAGCGGGTGTTGAGCAGGTTGCACTTGAGGTGAGTGTTGCTGGTGTCTGGCTTGGCGGGAGTGGTGCAGGTTCGGAGGCAGGTGAATTTGCAGGCTTGGCAGGTGAAGGGTCCGTAGGTGCGTTTCGGGGTGGCTCGGTAGCAGGCGGGGTTCCGTCCGGCGTTGAGTGCGTGGAGGGTGGCGGCCTCGTAAGTCCGTCGTGTGGGCTGGCATCGTCGGGGGTAGGGGTCCTGGCACTGGGCGCGGTCCAGGCACGGACAGGTGCAGACGGGCTTGCCTTAGGCCCGCATTCGGCACACCAGCGGCGCACGCCCGCTGCTCGGCCTCTTCGCGGCCTCCATATGAGGGCAGAGGGAGGGAGGAGCAGCTGGGAGGTGGGAGCGGGGCGGCCAATGGGAGAGAAGGGGGCAGGGCCGCAGGGGCTCAACGGCGAGGGAGAGCTCGGGGAAAACTCGGGGAAAAAAAACAGCGGGAGAAAAACGGCGGGAAAGGGACGGCGGGAGCGGGACAACAGGGCACAGGGATACAGAAGCAAACACAGGGGCACAAAATGAGAAAAATAAAGCAACTGGCACAGAGGCCGGCGCAGGGGTACAGAAAAAGGAAGGGGGCGAACAGTCAGGTGGAAAGGAAAACTTCAGCGGAGGTTCAGACCACAGGGGGCTGCGTGGCGGATGGGAGGAGAGACCTGCCTGGTGACAGGGTCAGAGGCCGCTCTCTACCACCGCTTCGCCTCCATATGAGGGCAGAGGGAGGGAGGAGCAGCTGGGAGGTGGGAGCGGGGAGGCCAATGGGAGAGAAGGGTGCGGGCTGCAGGGGCTCAGAGGCGAGGAAGAGCCCAGGGAAAACTCGGGGGAAAAAAAACGCTGGGAGAAAAACGGCAGGAAAGGGACGGCGGGAGAGGGACAACAGGGCACAGGGGGACAACAGGACACAGGGATACGTTTCTCCACTGGCAGCCAATGCAGTCTGCAGATAGAATCAGTAGTTGGACAGGTTCTTAGCAAGCTGAGGAGTGCCCGGACCACAGCATATTGAGCCCTAGGTAGGCGAAGAATCTCTGCTCTGCTGGCCCCAAAGTATAGGGAGCTGGCATAGTCCAGCCTGGATAGTTGTGGCCTGAATGATCACCTGAGGGATGGTTGGATCGAAGAATCCCAATAGGGGTTTGAGCCCACATAGGAGCCTAAAGCAGACCCCGTCTACTGCTTCAATTTGGGCCTAAAAAATAAGAGTGGAGTCCACCCATACTACCAGATTTTTGACTCTCTATTTTGGTGCAGGCGGAAGACCCAGAGTGGATGGCCACCAATGCTCACTGCACAGATGAGTATATTTACCCACCAACAAGATCTTTGTGTGCCAGCTAAATCTCAGGGAATAATAACGATAAGATAACTCTGGAGGATAATATATGTGCTGCAGAGAGTGTTTTGCCTAGTCCTAGTTTTGAATCAAAGTCGCATAGAGGGTTAATATGTCTCTTGTAAAACACATTATGCAACACGCAGATGACAGATTTTTATTTTATGTAAATGGGTAAGTGGGTTACTGCTTCTAAGACAAAGACCCTTTTGTTACTTGCAGTTCATAAATTGTCATCCTTCTAATATGGCACAGTGAGCTATGAAGGACATGTGGGTACTACACCATGTAATCCTCACTATCTTATTTATCACATCCTTTATATTGATTTACACACATATGATTTATTGCCAATGTATAATCTGTACATGTGATGTAAAGTGTATGCATAACTCTTATATACAGAAACCGAAAAAGGCAAAAGCATTTCTCTGTGAGGTGATAAGATGTGAACCTTTGTTTCCCCTCCATTCCATATAGGTGTGAGGCTCCTGATAGCTCCAGGCCAGGATACTCCAACAAAAAGAGGCCTAATGACTCCTTAACTCTGGCTTTCATTATGAGTAAAGCTGGGATCTGATAAGTACCTTCCCCACCTGCATGTTGCTGCTCGGAACAAAAGCAGACAACTGTGCAGGCGCTGCTAGAAGTGTTGAAAAAACACGTGTGAGGAGGGTCGGGGGGGGAATATTTAATGACCTTTCTGCTCACTCCCCTAAACAAGATACACAGCATACAAGAGAGCAGACCAGGTCTGAAAATGGTGTGTAACTGTAATGTTGACCGTGAGGCATTGCAGGTGAGTGTATATGACCAAGTGCTGTAAAGATAAATGATAAATGCATGAAGACTATTGGTCACATAAGGCTAAGGTAATTCCCATCAGACCACCCATATGGTGGAGTTTACGTCACGTGGGAAATACTTATCTTACCACATCACGTTTGACCATGTAGTGTCAATGTGTGAGAGGTTGTCAAGAACATGGTCTTATTGTGACACACTCAAGTGATGTAAAAAATGTGCAGTGCTCAAAAAATGGTAAAATAAAATTGACTACCAGGACTCTGCAGAGCATTGTCAAAAGAAGAAATCCAAGTGTCAAGGATTAAAAACACGCCAAGTAGTAAGACTACTCGCTGGCGCTGTGCAGTATGGTCGACATGTTTCAGCTATTAGAGCAGTTAGCCCAGCTTTCTTCAGGACCCTTGATAATAATAATTAGCTACTGCAACTCCATGTAATGTGTTGAGTGTGGGGTAACAAAAAATGTACTAATACAAAGTTACATATACACCAGGAACTTGTATACTTAAACGTCCACTGGAGGAGATGAAAAAAGTGTCTTCTTCCTGACGAGAAAAAAGAACACAAAGACAAGGTGTCAAACAGCAGCTGATCCCACACATCCACCCAGTGTGCACACTCAGAAAACCTACAGACACACCTACAGAAGTAATTTACATTCTGCATCATAACAAGCATATTAGCTTAATCACTTTGAGGCATTTCCTCTCGGTGATACTCACCCAGCTTTGTGTGGGTGAAGGCCTCACCTCACCCGGCAACCGCTCGGGAGTATGAGGCCCCGCTCTATTGTGTAGAAGCAAAAGACACAGTAAGCACACAACTTTACAGTGCCCAACCTAATAGTACTACACATAACCCAACAAACGTGTGATAGTAGACAAAATGTAACACCCAACACTGACCAGCCCTGGAGGTTAACAGGGGATACATAAAGATCACACAACTGGTGATCCCACATATAATTCAGTACACTGACGTTGCCGTGTGTTTTAATGTTAAAGGTAACTACTTGGGAATTGATGTATATCCTCAACACAAAGTTATTTGGAAAAAATTGGTGTCCAAAATTATATATAGAGATGGAAGAGACTGATGACTTATTAAAGACTCTAGCACATTTGCATCAAGGGAGATTATTGGACAGCCCCTCATAACAGCACCATAGACCCATTGTATTCATGGGCTCTTATCATATATAAGAGTGTCAAAAGGCAAAATCCCTGACCCTAAACTGGATTAGAAAGTAGGGACTATAACGGGTCCGAATGAACTCGCTGCTGTAAAGGTAAATGGAGAATCCAATTTACCGAACCGGGACCTTGACTAAGTCTAATACGAGCGCTCAAAGACTCACCTGTCCGTCGGTGCCATCGCGTCTGAACCGAGCGGAAGTGGAGGTGGAGAAGAACGTACTCCGCCTCCTTAAGTAGATCTTTTTTAATTGGATAATAGGAGTTTGTCACAGAGTGAGAACACTCTCACGACAGGTCGCGTTTAGGTGGAGCCGCTATTCTTTCGCGCATGCGTGGAGATAGTAGACCACGCCTGCGCACTCGGTTGCAAGCGCAAGCGCGAAGGATGCCAAACACGCATGCGCAGCGACCGGGTCTCGCCAAGGAGTGAAAACAAATGATCCTGGCAGGTATTACAGAGGGCGACGCTGCTCATGTTAGACAGACTAAATACATAACGAATGTACATAGCGCTAGGTTAACTGAGATCAATCAGGATCTCTATTCTGCCCACCTTCGGGAGACACTGCTTCTAATACATAGGACCGGTGGATTGCTATATCGGATAGAGTAAAGAACATTACTCCAATTTAACACTAAAGTGTGATTCCCTTAGAGTCAAAAACTTTTATGGGTAAGGAGTTGCATAGGCAAGGATCAAGAAATGATGGAACCTACTATGAGAGTGACTCCCTGGTTAGCTATTTGTACAGAGGAAAACGGACGGTGTGTGAGACATGCTCAAGACTCTTAGTTAGATAAAAGGGCATATATGTCATCTTAGGTCGCTGCTTAGTAATAGAGTGATGAGATTCCTTGGGACATCATTGTTGTTTCCCGGTGATAAAACAAGATCTAGTTATCCTTGGGTGTCAGTGAGGGTGAACAGGAAGGCTACACACAAATGGGTTGGGTGAGCTATAAGGTGCAAACTGAACTGCGTTTGCATCCTAAAAATGACCCGCAGCTAGAAAGCTGCACTAAATACTGAAAAAACACGTGTGAGGAGGGTCGGGGGGGAATATTTAATGACCTTTCTGCTCACTCCCCTAAACAAGATACACAGCATACAAGAGAGCAGACCAGGTCTGAAAATGGTGTGTAACTGTAATGTTGACCGTGAGGCATTGCAGGTGAGTGTATATGACCAAGTGCTGTAAAGATAAATGATAAATGCATGAAGACTATTGGTCACATAAGGCTAAGGTAATTCCCATCAGACCACCCATATGGTGGAGTTTACGTCACGTGGGAAATACTTATCTTACCACATCACGTTTGACCATGTAGTGTCAATGTGTGAGAGGTTGTCAAGAACATGGTCTTATTGTGACACACTCAAGTGATGTAAAAAATGTGCAGTGCTCAAAAAATGGTAAAATAAAATTGACTACCAGGACTCTGCAGAGCATTGTCAAAAGAAGAAATCCAAGTGTCAAGGATTAAAAACACGCCAAGTAGTAAGACTACTCGCTGGCGCTGTGCAGTATGGTCGACATGTTTCAGCTATTAGAGCAGTTAGCCCAGCTTTCTTCAGGACCCTTGATAATAATAATTAGCTACTGCAACTCCATGTAATGTGTTGAGTGTGGGGTAACAAAAAATGTACTAATACAAAGTTACATATACACCAGGAACTTGTATACTTAAACGTCCACTGGAGGAGATGAAAAAAGTGTCTTCTTCCTGACGAGAAAAAAGAACACAAAGACAAGGTGTCAAACAGCAGCTGATCCCACACATCCACCCAGTGTGCACACTCAGAAAACCTACAGACACACCTACAGAAGTAATTTACATTCTGCATCATAACAAGCATATTAGCTTAATCACTTTGAGGCATTTCCTCTCGGTGATACTCACCCAGCTTTGTGTGGGTGAAGGCCTCACCTCACCCGGCAACCGCTCGGGAGTATGAGGCCCTGCTCTATTGTGTAGAAACAAAAGACACAGTAAGCACACAACTTTACAGTGCCCAACCTAATAGTACTACACATAACCCAACAAACGTGTGATAGTAGACAAAATGTAACACCCAACACTGACCAGCCCTGGAGGTTAACAGGGGATACATAAAGATCACACAACTGGTGATCCCACATATAATTCAGTACACTGACGTTGCTGTGTGTTTTAATGTTAAAGGTAACTACTTGGGAATTGATGTATATCCTCAACACAAAGTTATTTGGAAAAAATTGGTGTCCAAAATTATATATAGAGATGGAAGAGACTGATGACTTATTAAAGACTCTAGCACATTTGCATCAAGGGAGATTATTGGACAGCCCCTCATAACAGCACCATAGACCCATTGTATTCATGGGCTCTTATCATATATAAGAGTGTCAAAAGGCAAAATCCCTGACCCTAAACTGGATTAGAAAGTAGGGACTATAACGGGTCCGAATGAACTCGCTGCTGTAAAGGTAAATGGAGAATCCAATTTACCGAACCGGGACCTTGACTAAGTCTAATACGAGCGCTCAAAGACTCACCTGTCCGTCGGTGCCATCGCGTCTGAACCGAGCGGAAGTGGAGGTGGAGAAGAACGTACTCCGCCTCCTTAAGTAGATCTTTTTTAATTGGATAATAGGAGTTTGTCACAGAGTGAGAACACTCTCACGACAGGTCGCGTTTAGGTGGAGCCGCTATTCTTTCGCGCATGCGTGGAGATAGTAGACCACGCCTGCGCACTCGGTTGCAAGCGCAAACGCGAAGGATGCCAAACACGCATGCGCAGCGACCGGGTCTCGCCAAGGAGTGAAAACAAATGATCCTGGCAGGTATTACAGAGGGCGACGCTGCTCATGTTAGACAGACTAAATACATAACGAATGTACATAGCGCTAGGTTAACTGAGATCAATCAGGATCTCTATTCTGCCCACCTTCGGGAGACACTGCTTCTAATACATAGGACCGGTGGATTGCTATATCGGATAGAGTAAAGAACATTACTCCAATTTAACACTAAAGTGTGATTCCCTTAGAGTCAAAAACTTTTATGGGTAAGGAGTTGCATAGGCAAGGATCAAGAAATGATGGAACCTACTATGAGAGTGACTCCCTGGTTAGCTATTTGTACAGAGGAAAACGGACGGTGTGTGAGACATGCTCAAGACTCTTAGTTAGATAAAAGGGCATATATGTCATCTTAGGTCGCTGCTTAGTAATAGAGTGATGAGATTCCTTGGGACATCATTGTTGTTTCCCGGTGATAAAACAAGATCTAGTTATCCTTGGGTGTCAGTGAGGGTGAACAGGAAGGCTACACACAAATGGGTTGGGTGAGCTATAAGGTGCAAACTGAACTGCGTTTGCATCCTAAAAATGACCCGCAGCTAGAAAGCTGCACTAAATACTGAAAAAACACGTGTGAGGAGGGTCGGGGGGGAATATTTAATGACCTTTCTGCTCACTCCCCTAAACAAGATACACAGCATACAAGAGAGCAGACCAGGTCTGAAAATGGTGTGTAACTGTAATGTTGACCGTGAGGCATTGCAGGTGAGTGTATATGACCAAGTGCTGTAAAGATAAATGATAAATGCATGAAGACTATTGGTCACATAAGGCTAAGGTAATTCCCATCAGACCACCCATATGGTGGAGTTTACGTCACGTGGGAAATACTTATCTTACCACATCACGTTTGACCATGTAGTGTCAATGTGTGAGAGGTTGTCAAGAACATGGTCTTATTGTGACACACTCAAGTGATGTAAAAAATGTGCAGTGCTCAAAAAATGGTAAAATAAAATTGACTACCAGGACTCTGCAGAGCATTGTCAAAAGAAGAAATCCAAGTGTCAAGGATTAAAAACACGCCAAGTAGTAAGACTACTCGCTGGCGCTGTGCAGTATGGTCGACATGTTTCAGCTATTAGAGCAGTTAGCCCAGCTTTCTTCAGGACCCTTGATAATAATAATTAGCTACTGCAACTCCATGTAGTGTGTTGAGTGTGGGGTAACAAAAAATGTACTAATACAAAGTTACATATACACCAGGAACTTGTATACTTAAACGTCCACTGGAGGAGATGAAAAAAGTGTCTTCTTCCTGACGAGAAAAAAGAACACAAAGACAAGGTGTCAAACAGCAGCTGATCCCACACATCCACCCAGTGTGCACACTCAGAAAACCTACAGACACACCTACAGAAGTAATTTACATTCTGCATCATAACAAGCATATTAGCTTAATCACTTTGAGGCATTTCCTCTCGGTGATACTCACCCAGCTTTGTGTGGGTGAAGGCCTCACCTCACCCGGCAACCGCTCGGGAGTATGAGGCCCCGCTCTATTGTGTAGAAACAAAAGACACAGTAAGCACACAACTTTACAGTGCCCAACCTAATAGTACTACACATAACCCAACAAACGTGTGATAGTAGACAAAATGTAACACCCAACACTGACCAGCCCTGGAGGTTAACAGGGGATACATAAAGATCACACAACTGGTGATCCCACATATAATTCAGTACACTGACGTTGCTGTGTGTTTTAATGTTAAAGGTAACTACTTGGGAATTGATGTATATCCTCAACACAAAGTTATTTGGAAAAAATTGGTGTCCAAAATTATATATAGAGATGGAAGAGACTGATGACTTATTAAAGACTCTAGCACATTTGCATCAAGGGAGATTATTGGACAGCCCCTCATAACAGCACCATAGACCCATTGTATTCATGGGCTCTTATCATATATAAGAGTGTCAAAAGGCAAAATCCCTGACCCTAAACTGGATTAGAAAGTAGGGACTATAACGGGTCCGAATGAACTCGCTGCTGTAAAGGTAAATGGAGAATCCAATTTACCGAACCGGGACCTTGACTAAGTCTAATACGAGCGCTCAAAGACTCACCTGTCCGTCGGTGCCATCGCGTCTGAACCGAGCGGAAGTGGAGGTGGAGAAGAACGTACTCCGCCTCCTTAAGTAGATCTTTTTTAATTGGATAATAGGAGTTTGTCACAGAGTGAGAACACTCTCACGACAGGTCGCGTTTAGGTGGAGCCGCTATTCTTTCGCGCATGCGTGGAGATAGTAGACCACGCCTGCGCACTCGGTTGCAAGCGCAAGCGCGAAGGATGCCAAACACGCATGCGCAGCGACCGGGTCTCGCCAAGGAGTGAAAACAAATGATCCTGGCAGGTATTACAGAGGGCGACGCTGCTCATGTTAGACAGACTAAATACATAACGAATGTACATAGCGCTAGGTTAACTGAGATCAATCAGGATCTCTATTCTGCCCACCTTCGGGAGACACTGCTTCTAATACATAGGACCGGTGGATTGCTATATCGGATAGAGTAAAGAACATTACTCCAATTTAACACTAAGTGTGATTCCCTTAGAGTCAAAAACTTTTATGGGTAAGGAGTTGCATAGGCAAGGATCAAGAAATGATGGAACCTACTATGAGAGTGACTCCCTGGTTAGCTATTTGTACAGAGGAAAACGGACGGTGTGTGAGACATGCTCAAGACTCTTAGTTAGATAAAAGGGCATATATGTCATCTTAGGTCGCTGCTTAGTAATAGAGTGATGAGATTCCTTGGGACATCATTGTTGTTTCCCGGTGATAAAACAAGATCTAGTTATCCTTGGGTGTCAGTGAGGGTGAACAGGAAGGCTACACACAAATGGGTTGGGTGAGCTATAAGGTGCAAACTGAACTGCGTTTGCATCCTAAAAATGACCCGCAGCTAGAAAGCTGCACTAAATACTGAAAAAACACGTGTGAGGAGGGTCGGGGGGGAATATTTAATGACCTTTCTGCTCACTCCCCTAAACAAGATACACAGCATACAAGAGAGCAGACCAGGTCTGAAAATGGTGTGTAACTGTAATGTTGACCGTGAGGCATTGCAGGTGAGTGTATATGACCAAGTGCTGTAAAGATAAATGATAAATGCATGAAGACTATTGGTCACATAAGGCTAAGGTAATTCCCATCAGACCACCCATATGGTGGAGTTTACGTCACGTGGGAAATACTTATCTTACCACATCACGTTTGACCATGTAGTGTCAATGTGTGAGAGGTTGTCAAGAACATGGTCTTATTGTGACACACTCAAGTGATGTAAAAAATGTGCAGTGCTCAAAAAATGGTAAAATAAAATTGACTACCAGGACTCTGCAGAGCATTGTCAAAAGAAGAAATCCAAGTGTCAAGGATTAAAAACACGCCAAGTAGTAAGACTACTCGCTGGCGCTGTGCAGTATGGTCGACATGTTTCAGCTATTAGAGCAGTTAGCCCAGCTTTCTTCAGGACCCTTGATAATAATAATTAGCTACTGCAACTCCATGTAATGTGTTGAGTGTGGGGTAACAAAAAATTTACTAATACAAAGTTACATATACACCAGGAACTTGTATACTTAAACGTCCACTGGAGGAGATGAAAAAAGTGTCTTCTTCCTGACGAGAAAAAAGAACACAAAGACAAGGTGTCAAACAGCAGCTGATCCCACACATCCACCCAGTGTGCACACTCAGAAAACCTACAGACACACCTACAGAAGTAATTTACATTCTGCATCATAACAAGCATATTAGCTTAATCACTTTGAGGCATTTCCTCTCGGTGATACTCACCCAGCTTTGTGTGGGTGAAGGCCTCACCTCACCCGGCAACCGCTCGGGAGTATGAGGCCCCGCTCTATTGTGTAGAAACAAAAGACACAGTAAGCACACAACTTTACAGTGCCCAACCTAATAGTACTACACATAACCCAACAAACGTGTGATAGTAGACAAAATGTAACACCCAACACTGACCAGCCCTGGAGGTTAACAGGGGATACATAAAGATCACACAACTGGTGATCCCACATATAATTCAGTACACTGACGTTGCTGTGTGTTTTAATGTTAAAGGTAACTACTTGGGAATTGATGTATATCCTCAACACAAAGTTATTTGGAAAAAATTGGTGTCCAAAATTATATATAGAGATGGAAGAGACTGATGACTTATTAAAGACTCTAGCACATTTGCATCAAGGGAGATTATTGGACAGCCCCTCATAACAGCACCATAGACCCATTGTATTCATGGGCTCTTATCATATATAAGAGTGTCAAAAGGCAAAATCCCTGACCCTAAACTGGATTAGAAAGTAGGGACTATAACGGGTCCGAATGAACTCGCTGCTGTAAAGGTAAATGGAGAATCCAATTTACCGAACCGGGACCTTGACTAAGTCTAATACGAGCGCTCAAAGACTCACCTGTCCGTCGGTGCCATCGCGTCTGAACCGAGCGGAAGTGGAGGTGGAGAAGAACGTACTCCGCCTCCTTAAGTAGATCTTTTTTAATTGGATAATAGGAGTTTGTCACAGAGTGAGAACACTCTCACGACAGGTCGCGTTTAGGTGGAGCCGCTATTCTTTCGCGCATGCGTGGAGATAGTAGACCACGCCTGCGCACTCGGTTGCAAGCGCAAGCGCGAAGGATGCCAAACACCCATGCGCAGCGACCGGGTCTCGCCAAGGAGTGAAAACAAATGATCCTGGCAGGTATTACAGAGGGCGACGCTGCTCATGTTAGACAGACTAAATACATAACGAATGTACATAGCGCTAGGTTAACTGAGATCAATCAGGATCTCTATTCTGCCCACCTTCGGGAGACACTGCTTCTAATACATAGGACCGGTGGATTGCTATATCGGATAGAGTAAAGAACATTACTCCAATTTAACACTAAAGTGTGATTCCCTTAGAGTCAAAAACTTTTATGGGTAAGGAGTTGCATAGGCAAGGATCAAGAAATGATGGAACCTACTATGAGAGTGACTCCCTGGTTAGCTATTTGTACAGAGGAAAACGGACGGTGTGTGAGACATGCTCAAGACTCTTAGTTAGATAAAAGGGCATATATGTCATCTTAGGTCGCTGCTTAGTAATAGAGTGATGAGATTCCTTGGGACATCATGGTTGTTTCCCGGTGATAAAACAAGATCTAGTTATCCTTGGGTGTCAGTGAGGGTGAACAGGAAGGCTACACACAAATGGGTTGGGTGAGCTATAAGGTGCAAACTGAACTGCGTTTGCATCCTAAAAATGACCCGCAGCTAGAAAGCTGCACTAAATACTGAAAAAACACGTGTGAGGAGGGTCGGGGGGGAATATTTAATGACCTTTCTGCTCACTCCCCTAAACAAGATACACAGCATACAAGAGAGCAGACCAGGTCTTAAAATGGTGTGTAACTGTAATGTTGACCGTGAGGCATTGCAGGTGAGTGTATATGACCAAGTGCTGTAAAGATAAATGATAAATGCATGAAGACTATTGGTCACATAAGGCTAAGGTAATTCCCATCAGACCACCCATATGGTGGAGTTTACGTCACGTGGGAAATACTTATCTTACCACATCACGTTTGACCATGTAGTGTCAATGTGTGAGAGGTTGTCAAGAACATGGTCTTATTGTGACACACTCAAGTGATGTAAAAAATGTGCAGTGCTCAAAAAATGGTAAAATAAAATTGACTACCAGGACTCTGCAGAGCATTGTCAAAAGAAGAAATCCAAGTGTCAAGGATTAAAAACACGCCAAGTAGTAAGACTACTCGCTGGCGCTGTGCAGTATGGTCGACATGTTTCAGCTATTAGAGCAGTTAGCCCAGCTTTCTTCAGGACCCTTGATAATAATAATTAGCTACTGCAACTCCATGTAATGTGTTGAGTGTGGGGTAACAAAAAATGTACTAATACAAAGTTACATATACACCAGGAACTTGTATACTTAAACGTCCACTGGAGGAGATGAAAAAAGTGTCTTCTTCCTGACGAGAAAAAAGAACACAAAGACAAGGTGTCAAACAGCAGCTGATCCCACACATCCACCCAGTGTGCACACTCAGAAAACCTACAGACACACCTACAGAAGTAATTTACATTCTGCATCATAACAAGCATATTAGCTTAATCACTTTGAGGCATTTCCTCTCGGTGATACTCACCCAGCTTTGTGTGGGTGAAGGCCTCACCTCACCCGGCAACCGCTCGGGAGTATGAGGCCCCGCTCTATTGTGTAGAAACAAAAGACACAGTAAGCACACAACTTTACAGTGCCCAACCTAATAGTACTACACATAACCCAACAAACGTGTGATAGTAGACAAAATGTAACACCCAACACTGACCAGCCCTGGAGGTTAACAGGGGATACATAAAGATCACACAACTGGTGATCCCACATATAATTCAGTACACTGACGTTGCTGTGTGTTTTAATGTTAAAGGTAACTACTTGGGAATTGATGTATATCCTCAACACAAAGTTATTTGGAAAAAATTGGTGTCCAAAATTATATATAGAGATGGAAGAGACTGATGACTTATTAAAGACTCTAGCACATTTGCATCAAGGGAGATTATTGGACAGCCCCTCATAACAGCACCATAGACCCATTGTATTCATGGGCTCTTATCATATATAAGAGTGTCAAAAGGCAAAATCCCTGACCCTAAACTGGATTAGAAAGTAGGGACTATAACGGGTCCGAATGAACTCGCTGCTGTAAAGGTAAATGGAGAATCCAATTTACCGAACCGGGACCTTGACTAAGTCTAATACGAGCGCTCAAAGACTCACCTGTCCGTCGGTGCCATCGCGTCTGAACCGAGCGGAAGTGGAGGTGGAGAAGAACGTACTCCGCCTCCTTAAGTAGATCTTTTTTAATTGGATAATAGGAGTTTGTCACAGAGTGAGAACACTCTCACGACAGGTCGCGTTTAGGTGGAGCCGCTATTCTTTCGCGCATGCGTGGAGATAGTAGACCACGCCTGCGCACTCGGTTGCAAGCGCAAGCGCGAAGGATGCCAAACACGCATGCGCAGCGACCGGGTCTCGCCAAGGAGTGAAAACAAATGATCCTGGCAGGTATTACAGAGGGCGACGCTGCTCATGTTAGACAGACTAAATACATAACGAATGTACATAGCGCTAGGTTAACTGAGATCAATCAGGATCTCTATTCTGCCCACCTTCGGGAGACACTGCTTCTAATACATAGGACCGGTGGATTGCTATATCGGATAGAGTAAAGAACATTACTCCAATTTAACACTAAAGTGTGATTCCCTTAGAGTCAAAAACTTTTATGGGTAAGGAGTTGCATAGGCAAGGATCAAGAAATGATGGAACCTACTATGAGAGTGACTCCCTGGTTAGCTATTTGTACAGAGGAAAACGGACGGTGTGTGAGACATGCTCAAGACTCTTAGTTAGATAAAAGGGCATATATGTCATCTTAGGTCGCTGCTTAGTAATAGAGTGATGAGATTCCTTGGGACATCATTGTTGTTTCCCGGTGATAAAACAAGATCTAGTTATCCTTGGGTGTCAGTGAGGGTGAACAGGAAGGCTACACACAAATGGGTTGGGTGAGCTATAAGGTGCAAACTGAACTGCGTTTGCATCCTAAAAATGACCCGCAGCTAGAAAGCTGCACTAAATACTGAAAAAACACGTGTGAGGAGGGTCGGGGGGGAATATTTAATGACCTTTCTGCTCACTCCCCTAAACAAGATACACAGCATACAAGAGAGCAGACCAGGTCTGAAAATGGTGTGTAACTGTAATGTTGACCGTGAGGCATTGCAGGTGAGTGTATATGACCAAGTGCTGTAAAGATAAATGGTAAATGCATGAAGACTATTGGTCACATAAGGCTAAGGTAATTCCCATCAGACCACCCATATGGTGGAGTTTACGTCACGTGGGAAATACTTATCTTACCACATCACGTTTGACCATGTAGTGTCAATGTGTGAGAGGTTGTCAAGAACATGGTCTTATTGTGACACACTCAAGTGATGTAAAAAATGTGCAGTGCTCAAAAAATGGTAAAATAAAATTGACTACCAGGACTCTGCAGAGCATTGTCAAAAGAAGAAATCCAAGTGTCAAGGATTAAAAACACGCCAAGTAGTAAGACTACTCGCTGGCGCTGTGCAGTATGGTCGACATGTTTCAGCTATTAGAGCAGTTAGCCCAGCTTTCTTCAGGACCCTTGATAATAATAATTAGCTACTGCAACTCCATGTAATGTGTTGAGTGTGGGGTAACAAAAAATTTACTAATACAAAGTTACATATACACCAGGAACTTGTATACTTAAACGTCCACTGGAGGAGATGAAAAAAGTGTCTTCTTCCTGACGAGAAAAAAGAACACAAAGACAAGGTGTCAAACAGCAGCTGATCCCACACATCCACCCAGTGTGCACACTCAGAAAACCTACAGACACACCTACAGAAGTAATTTACATTCTGCATCATAACAAGCATATTAGCTTAATCACTTTGAGGCATTTCCTCTCGGTGATACTCACCCAGCTTTGTGTGGGTGAAGGCCTCACCTCACCCGGCAACCGCTCGGGAGTATGAGGCCCTGCTCTATTGTGTAGAAACAAAAGACACAGTAAGCACACAACTTTACAGTGCCCAACCTAATAGTACTACACATAACCCAACAAACGTGTGATAGTAGACAAAATGTAACACCCAACACTGACCAGCCCTGGAGGTTAACAGGGGATACATAAAGATCACACAACTGGTGATCCCACATATAATTCAGTACACTGACGTTGCTGTGTGTTTTAATGTTAAAGGTAACTACTTGGGAATTGATGTATATCCTCAACACAAAGTTATTTGGAAAAAATTGGTGTCCAAAATTATATATAGAGATGGAAGAGACTGATGACTTATTAAAGACTCTAGCACATTTGCATCAAGGGAGATTATTGGACAGCCCCTCATAACAGCACCATAGACCCATTGTATTCATGGGCTCTTATCATATATAAGAGTGTCAAAAGGCAAAATCCCTGACCCTAAACTGGATTAGAAAGTAGGGACTATAACGGGTCCGAATGAACTCGCTGCTGTAAAGGTAAATGGAGAATCCAATTTACCGAACCGGGACCTTGACTAAGTCTAATACGAGCGCTCAAAGACTCACCTGTCCGTCGGTGCCATCGCGTCTGAACCGAGCGGAAGTGGAGGTGGAGAAGAACGTACTCCGCCTCCTTAAGTAGATCTTTTTTAATTGGATAATAGGAGTTTGTCACAGAGTGAGAACACTCTCACGACAGGTCGCGTTTAGGTGGAGCCGCTATTCTTTCGCGCATGCGTGGAGATAGTAGACCACGCCTGCGCACTCGGTTGCAAGCGCAAACGCGAAGGATGCCAAACACGCATGCGCAGCGACCGGGTCTCGCCAAGGAGTGAAAACAAATGATCCTGGCAGGTATTACAGAGGGCGACGCTGCTCATGTTAGACAGACTAAATACATAACGAATGTACATAGCGCTAGGTTAACTGAGATCAATCAGGATCTCTATTCTGCCCACCTTCGGGAGACACTGCTTCTAATACATAGGACCGGTGGATTGCTATATCGGATAGAGTAAAGAACATTACTCCAATTTAACACTAAAGTGTGATTCCCTTAGAGTCATAAACTTTTATGGGTAAGGAGTTGCATAGGCAAGGATCAAGAAATGATGGAACCTACTATGAGAGTGACTCCCTGGTTAGCTATTTGTACAGAGGAAAACGGACGGTGTGTGAGACATGCTCAAGACTCTTAGTTAGATAAAAGGGCATATATGTCATCTTAGGTCGCTGCTTAGTAATAGAGTGATGAGATTCCTTGGGACATCATTGTTGTTTCCCGGTGATAAAACAAGATCTAGTTATCCTTGGGTGTCAGTGAGGGTGAACAGGAAGGCTACACACAAATGGGTTGGGTGAGCTATAAGGTGCAAACTGAACTGCGTTTGCATCCTAAAAATGACCCGCAGCTAGAAAGCTGCACTAAATACTGAAAAAACACGTGTGAGGAGGGTCGGGGGGGAATATTTAATGACCTTTCTGCTCACTCCCCTAAACAAGATACACAGCATACAAGAGAGCAGACCAGGTCTGAAAATGGTGTGTAACTGTAATGTTGACCGTGAGGCATTGCAGGTGAGTGTATATGACCAAGTGCTGTAAAGATAAATGATAAATGCATGAAGACTATTGGTCACATAAGGCTAAGGTAATTCCCATCAGACCACCCATATGGTGGAGTTTACGTCACGTGGGAAATACTTATCTTACCACATCACGTTTGACCATGTAGTGTCAATGTGTGAGAGGTTGTCAAGAACATGGTCTTATTGTGACACACTCAAGTGATGTAAAAAATGTGCAGTGCTCAAAAAATGGTAAAATAAAATTGACTACCAGGACTCTGCAGAGCATTGTCAAAAGAAGAAATCCAAGTGTCAAGGATTAAAAACACGCCAAGTAGTAAGACTACTCGCTGGCGCTGTGCAGTATGGTCGACATGTTTCAGCTATTAGAGCAGTTAGCCCAGCTTTCTTCAGGACCCTTGATAATAATAATTAGCTACTGCAACTCCATGTAGTGTGTTGAGTGTGGGGTAACAAAAAATGTACTAATACAAAGTTACATATACACCAGGAACTTGTATACTTAAACGTCCACTGGAGGAGATGAAAAAAGTGTCTTCTTCCTGACGAGAAAAAAGAACACAAAGACAAGGTGTCAAACAGCAGCTGATCCCACACATCCACCCAGTGTGCACACTCAGAAAACCTACAGACACACCTACAGAAGTAATTTACATTCTGCATCATAACAAGCATATTAGCTTAATCACTTTGAGGCATTTCCTCTCGGTGATACTCACCCAGCTTTGTGTGGGTGAAGGCCTCACCTCACCCGGCAACCGCTCGGGAGTATGAGGCCCCGCTCTATTGTGTAGAAACAAAAGACACAGTAAGCACACAACTTTACAGTGCCCAACCTAATAGTACTACACATAACCCAACAAACGTGTGATAGTAGACAAAATGTAACACCCAACACTGACCAGCCCTGGAGGTTAACAGGGGATACATAAAGATCACACAACTGGTGATCCCACATATAATTCAGTACACTGACGTTGCTGTGTGTTTTAATGTTAAAGGTAACTACTTGGGAATTGATGTATATCCTCAACACAAAGTTATTTGGAAAAAATTGGTGTCCAAAATTATATATAGAGATGGAAGAGACTGATGACTTATTAAAGACTCTAGCACATTTGCATCAAGGGAGATTATTGGACAGCCCCTCATAACAGCACCATAGACCCATTGTATTCATGGGCTCTTATCATATATAAGAGTGTCAAAAGGCAAAATCCCTGACCCTAAACTGGATTAGAAAGTAGGGACTATAACGGGTCCGAATGAACTCGCTGCTGTAAAGGTAAATGGAGAATCCAATTTACCGAACCGGGACCTTGACTAAGTCTAATACGAGCGCTCAAAGACTCACCTGTCCGTCGGTGCCATCGCGTCTGAACCGAGCGGAAGTGGAGGTGGAGAAGAACGTACTCCGCCTCCTTAAGTAGATCTTTTTTAATTGGATAATAGGAGTTTGTCACAGAGTGAGAACACTCTCACGACAGGTCGCGTTTAGGTGGAGCCGCTATTCTTTCGCGCATGCGTGGAGATAGTAGACCACGCCTGCGCACTCGGTTGCAAGCGCAAGCGCGAAGGATGCCAAACACGCATGCGCAGCGACCGGGTCTCGCCAAGGAGTGAAAACAAATGATCCTGGCAGGTATTACAGAGGGCGACGCTGCTCATGTTAGACAGACTAAATACATAACGAATGTACATAGCGCTAGGTTAACTGAGATCAATCAGGATCTCTATTCTGCCCACCTTCGGGAGACACTGCTTCTAATACATAGGACCGGTGGATTGCTATATCGGATAGAGTAAAGAACATTACTCCAATTTAACACTAAAGTGTGATTCCCTTAGAGTCAAAAACTTTTATGGGTAAGGAGTTGCATAGGCAAGGATCAAGAAATGATGGAACCTACTATGAGAGTGACTCCCTGGTTAGCTATTTGTACAGAGGAAAACGGACGGTGTGTGAGACATGCTCAAGACTCTTAGTTAGATAAAAGGGCATATATGTCATCTTAGGTCGCTGCTTAGTAATAGAGTGATGAGATTCCTTGGGACATCATTGTTGTTTCCCGGTGATAAAACAAGATCTAGTTATCCTTGGGTGTCAGTGAGGGTGAACAGGAAGGCTACACACAAATGGGTTGGGTGAGCTATAAGGTGCAAACTGAACTGCGTTTGCATCCTAAAAATGACCCGCAGCTAGAAAGCTGCACTAAATACTGAAAAAACACGTGTGAGGAGGGTCGGGGGGGAATATTTAATGACCTTTCTGCTCACTCCCCTAAACAAGATACACAGCATACAAGAGAGCAGACCAGGTCTGAAAATGGTGTGTAACTGTAATGTTGACCGTGAGGCATTGCAGGTGAGTGTATATGACCAAGTGCTGTAAAGATAAATGGTAAATGCATGAAGACTATTGGTCACATAAGGCTAAGGTAATTCCCATCAGACCACCCATATGGTGGAGTTTACGTCACGTGGGAAATACTTATCTTACCACATCACGTTTGACCATGTAGTGTCAATGTGTGAGAGGTTGTCAAGAACATGGTCTTATTGTGACACACTCAAGTGATGTAAAAAATGTGCAGTGCTCAAAAAATGGTAAAATAAAATTGACTACCAGGACTCTGCAGAGCATTGTCAAAAGAAGAAATCCAAGTGTCAAGGATTAAAAACACGCCAAGTAGTAAGACTACTCGCTGGCGCTGTGCAGTATGGTCGACATGTTTCAGCTATTAGAGCAGTTAGCCCAGCTTTCTTCAGGACCCTTGATAATAATAATTAGCTACTGCAACTCCATGTAATGTGTTGAGTGTGGGGTAACAAAAAATTTACTAATACAAAGTTACATATACACCAGGAACTTGTATACTTAAACGTCCACTGGAGGAGATGAAAAAAGTGTCTTCTTCCTGACGAGAAAAAAGAACACAAAGACAAGGTGTCAAACAGCAGCTGATCCCACACATCCACCCAGTGTGCACACTCAGAAAACCTACAGACACACCTACAGAAGTAATTTACATTCTGCATCATAACAAGCATATTAGCTTAATCACTTTGAGGCATTTCCTCTCGGTGATACTCACCCAGCTTTGTGTGGGTGAAGGCCTCACCTCACCCGGCAACCGCTCGGGAGTATGAGGCCCTGCTCTATTGTGTAGAAACAAAAGACACAGTAAGCACACAACTTTACAGTGCCCAACCTAATAGTACTACACATAACCCAACAAACGTGTGATAGTAGACAAAATGTAACACCCAACACTGACCAGCCCTGGAGGTTAACAGGGGATACATAAAGATCACACAACTGGTGATCCCACATATAATTCAGTACACTGACGTTGCTGTGTGTTTTAATGTTAAAGGTAACTACTTGGGAATTGATGTATATCCTCAACACAAAGTTATTTGGAAAAAATTGGTGTCCAAAATTATATATAGAGATGGAAGAGACTGATGACTTATTAAAGACTCTAGCACATTTGCATCAAGGGAGATTATTGGACAGCCCCTCATAACAGCACCATAGACCCATTGTATTCATGGGCTCTTATCATATATAAGAGTGTCAAAAGGCAAAATCCCTGACCCTAAACTGGATTAGAAAGTAGGGACTATAACGGGTCCGAATGAACTCGCTGCTGTAAAGGTAAATGGAGAATCCAATTTACCGAACCGGGACCTTGACTAAGTCTAATACGAGCGCTCAAAGACTCACCTGTCCGTCGGTGCCATCGCGTCTGAACCGAGCGGAAGTGGAGGTGGAGAAGAACGTACTCCGCCTCCTTAAGTAGATCTTTTTTAATTGGATAATAGGAGTTTGTCACAGAGTGAGAACACTCTCACGACAGGTCGCGTTTAGGTGGAGCCGCTATTCTTTCGCGCATGCGTGGAGATAGTAGACCACGCCTGCGCACTCGGTTGCAAGCGCAAACGCGAAGGATGCCAAACACGCATGCGCAGCGACCGGGTCTCGCCAAGGAGTGAAAACAAATGATCCTGGCAGGTATTACAGAGGGCGACGCTGCTCATGTTAGACAGACTAAATACATAACGAATGTACATAGCGCTAGGTTAACTGAGATCAATCAGGATCTCTATTCTGCCCACCTTCGGGAGACACTGCTTCTAATACATAGGACCGGTGGATTGCTATATCGGATAGAGTAAAGAACATTACTCCAATTTAACACTAAAGTGTGATTCCCTTAGAGTCATAAACTTTTATGGGTAAGGAGTTGCATAGGCAAGGATCAAGAAATGATGGAACCTACTATGAGAGTGACTCCCTGGTTAGCTATTTGTACAGAGGAAAACGGACGGTGTGTGAGACATGCTCAAGACTCTTAGTTAGATAAAAGGGCATATATGTCATCTTAGGTCGCTGCTTAGTAATAGAGTGATGAGATTCCTTGGGACATCATTGTTGTTTCCCGGTGATAAAACAAGATCTAGTTATCCTTGGGTGTCAGTGAGGGTGAACAGGAAGGCTACACACAAATGGGTTGGGTGAGCTATAAGGTGCAAACTGAACTGCGTTTGCATCCTAAAAATGACCCGCAGCTAGAAAGCTGCACTAAATACTGAAAAAACACGTGTGAGGAGGGTCGGGGGGGAATATTTAATGACCTTTCTGCTCACTCCCCTAAACAAGATACACAGCATACAAGAGAGCAGACCAGGTCTGAAAATGGTGTGTAACTGTAATGTTGACCGTGAGGCATTGCAGGTGAGTGTATATGACCAAGTGCTGTAAAGATAAATGATAAATGCATGAAGACTATTGGTCACATAAGGCTAAGGTAATTCCCATCAGACCACCCATATGGTGGAGTTTACGTCACGTGGGAAATACTTATCTTACCACATCACGTTTGACCATGTAGTGTCAATGTGTGAGAGGTTGTCAAGAACATGGTCTTATTGTGACACACTCAAGTGATGTAAAAAATGTGCAGTGCTCAAAAAATGGTAAAATAAAATTGACTACCAGGACTCTGCAGAGCATTGTCAAAAGAAGAAATCCAAGTGTCAAGGATTAAAAACACGCCAAGTAGTAAGACTACTCGCTGGCGCTGTGCAGTATGGTCGACATGTTTCAGCTATTAGAGCAGTTAGCCCAGCTTTCTTCAGGACCCTTGATAATAATAATTAGCTACTGCAACTCCATGTAGTGTGTTGAGTGTGGGGTAACAAAAAATGTACTAATACAAAGTTACATATACACCAGGAACTTGTATACTTAAACGTCCACTGGAGGAGATGAAAAAAGTGTCTTCTTCCTGACGAGAAAAAAGAACACAAAGACAAGGTGTCAAACAGCAGCTGATCCCACACATCCACCCAGTGTGCACACTCAGAAAACCTACAGACACACCTACAGAAGTAATTTACATTCTGCATCATAACAAGCATATTAGCTTAATCACTTTGAGGCATTTCCTCTCGGTGATACTCACCCAGCTTTGTGTGGGTGAAGGCCTCACCTCACCCGGCAACCGCTCGGGAGTATGAGGCCCCGCTCTATTGTGTAGAAACAAAAGACACAGTAAGCACACAACTTTACAGTGCCCAACCTAATAGTACTACACATAACCCAACAAACGTGTGATAGTAGACAAAATGTAACACCCAACACTGACCAGCCCTGGAGGTTAACAGGGGATACATAAAGATCACACAACTGGTGATCCCACATATAATTCAGTACACTGACGTTGCTGTGTGTTTTAATGTTAAAGGTAACTACTTGGGAATTGATGTATATCCTCAACACAAAGTTATTTGGAAAAAATTGGTGTCCAAAATTATATATAGAGATGGAAGAGACTGATGACTTATTAAAGACTCTAGCACATTTGCATCAAGGGAGATTATTGGACAGCCCCTCATAACAGCACCATAGACCCATTGTATTCATGGGCTCTTATCATATATAAGAGTGTCAAAAGGCAAAATCCCTGACCCTAAACTGGATTAGAAAGTAGGGACTATAACGGGTCCGAATGAACTCGCTGCTGTAAAGGTAAATGGAGAATCCAATTTACCGAACCGGGACCTTGACTAAGTCTAATACGAGCGCTCAAAGACTCACCTGTCCGTCGGTGCCATCGCGTCTGAACCGAGCGGAAGTGGAGATGGAGAAGAACGTACTCCGCCTCCTTAAGTAGATCTTTTTTAATTGGATAATAGGAGTTTGTCACAGAGTGAGAACACTCTCACGACAGGTCGCGTTTAGGTGGAGCCGCTATTCTTTCGCGCATGCGTGGAGATAGTAGACCACGCCTGCGCACTCGGTTGCAAGCGCAAGCGCGAAGGATGCCAAACACGCATGCGCAGCGACCGGGTCTCGCCAAGGAGTGAAAACAAATGATCCTGGCAGGTATTACAGAGGGCGACGCTGCTCATGTTAGACAGACTAAATACATAACGAATGTACATAGCGCTAGGTTAACTGAGATCAATCAGGATCTCTATTCTGCCCACCTTCGGGAGACACTGCTTCTAATACATAGGACCGGTGGATTGCTATATCGGATAGAGTAAAGAACATTACTCCAATTTAACACTAAAGTGTGATTCCCTTAGAGTCAAAAACTTTTATGGGTAAGGAGTTGCATAGGCAAGGATCAAGAAATGATGGAACCTACTATGAGAGTGACTCCCTGGTTAGCTATTTGTACAGAGGAAAACGGACGGTGTGTGAGACATGCTCAAGACTCTTAGTTAGATAAAAGGGCATATATGTCATCTTAGGTCGCTGCTTAGTAATAGAGTGATGAGATTCCTTGGGACATCATTGTTGTTTCCCGGTGATAAAACAAGATCTAGTTATCCTTGGGTGTCAGTGAGGGTGAACAGGAAGGCTACACACAAATGGGTTGGGTGAGCTATAAGGTGCAAACTGAACTGCGTTTGCATCCTAAAAATGACCCGCAGCTAGAAAGCTGCACTAAATACTGAAAAAACACGTGTGAGGAGGGTCGGGGGGGAATATTTAATGACCTTTCTGCTCACTCCCCTAAACAAGATACACAGCATACAAGAGAGCAGACCAGGTCTGAAAATGGTGTGTAACTGTAATGTTGACCGTGAGGCATTGCAGGTGAGTGTATATGACCAAGTGCTGTAAAGATAAATGATAAATGCATGAAGACTATTGGTCACATAAGGCTAAGGTAATTCCCATCAGACCACCCATATGGTGGAGTTTACGTCACGTGGGAAATACTTATCTTACCACATCACGTTTGACCATGTAGTGTCAATGTGTGAGAGGTTGTCAAGAACATGGTCTTATTGTGACACACTCAAGTGATGTAAAAAATGTGCAGTGCTCAAAAAATGGTAAAATAAAATTGACTACCAGGACTCTGCAGAGCATTGTCAAAAGAAGAAATCCAAGTGTCAAGGATTAAAAACACGCCAAGTAGTAAGACTACTCGCTGGCGCTGTGCAGTATGGTCGACATGTTTCAGCTATTAGAGCAGTTAGCCCAGCTTTCTTCAGGACCCTTGATAATAATAATTAGCTACTGCAACTCCATGTAATGTGTTGAGTGTGGGGTAACAAAAAATGTACTAATACAAAGTTACATATACACCAGGAACTTGTATACTTAAACGTCCACTGGAGGAGATGAAAAAAGTGTCTTCTTCCTGACGAGAAAAAAGAACACAAAGACAAGGTGTCAAACAGCAGCTGATCCCACACATCCACCCAGTGTGCACACTCAGAAAACCTACAGACACACCTACAGAAGTAATTTACATTCTGCATCATAACAAGCATATTAGCTTAATCACTTTGAGGCATTTCCTCTCGGTGATACTCACCCAGCTTTGTGTGGGTGAAGGCCTCACCTCACCCGGCAACCGCTCGGGAGTATGAGGCCCCGCTCTATTGTGTAGAAACAAAAGACACAGTAAGCACACAACTTTACAGTGCCCAACCTAATAGTACTACACATAACCCAACAAACGTGTGATAGTAGACAAAATGTAACACCCAACACTGACCAGCCCTGGAGGTTAACAGGGGATACATAAAGATCACACAACTGGTGATCCCACATATAATTCAGTACACTGACGTTGCTGTGTGTTTTAATGTTAAAGGTAACTACTTGGGAATTGATGTATATCCTCAACACAAAGTTATTTGGAAAAAATTGGTGTCCAAAATTATATATAGAGATGGAAGAGACTGATGACTTATTAAAGACTCTAGCACATTTGCATCAAGGGAGATTATTGGACAGCCCCTCATAACAGCACCATAGACCCATTGTATTCATGGGCTCTTATCATATATAAGAGTGTCAAAAGGCAAAATCCCTGACCCTAAACTGGATTAGAAAGTAGGGACTATAACGGGTCCGAATGAACTCGCTGCTGTAAAGGTAAATGGAGAATCCAATTTACCGAACCGGGACCTTGACTAAGTCTAATACGAGCGCTCAAAGACTCACCTGTCCGTCGGTGCCATCGCGTCTGAACCGAGCGGAAGTGGAGGTGGAGAAGAACGTACTCCGCCTCCTTAAGTAGATCTTTTTTAATTGGATAATAGGAGTTTGTCACAGAGTGAGAACACTCTCACGACAGGTCGCGTTTAGGTGGAGCCGCTATTCTTTCGCGCATGCGTGGAGATAGTAGACCACGCCTGCGCACTCGGTTGCAAGCGCAAGCGCGAAGGATGCCAAACACGCATGCGCAGCGACCGGGTCTCGCCAAGGAGTGAAAACAAATGATCCTGGCAGGTATTACAGAGGGCGACGCTGCTCATGTTAGACAGACTAAATACATAACGAATGTACATAGCGCTAGGTTAACTGAGATCAATCAGGATCTCTATTCTGCCCACCTTCGGGAGACACTGCTTCTAATACATAGGACCGGTGGATTGCTATATCGGATAGAGTAAAGAACATTACTCCAATTTAACACTAAAGTGTGATTCCCTTAGAGTCAAAAACTTTTATGGGTAAGGAGTTGCATAGGCAAGGATCAAGAAATGATGGAACCTACTATGAGAGTGACTCCCTGGTTAGCTATTTGTACAGAGGAAAACGGACGGTGTGTGAGACATGCTCAAGACTCTTAGTTAGATAAAAGGGCATATATGTCATCTTAGGTCGCTGCTTAGTAATAGAGTGATGAGATTCCTTGGGACATCATTGTTGTTTCCCGGTGATAAAACAAGATCTAGTTATCCTTGGGTGTCAGTGAGGGTGAACAGGAAGGCTACACACAAATGGGTTGGGTGAGCTATAAGGTGCAAACTGAACTGCGTTTGCATCCTAAAAATGACCCGCAGCTAGAAAGCTGCACTAAATACTGAAAAAACACGTGTGAGGAGGGTCGGGGGGGAATATTTAATGACCTTTCTGCTCACTCCCCTAAACAAGATACACAGCATACAAGAGAGCAGACCAGGTCTTAAAATGGTGTGTAACTGTAATGTTGACCGTGAGGCATTGCAGGTGAGTGTATATGACCAAGTGCTGTAAAGATAAATGATAAATGCATGAAGACTATTGGTCACATAAGGCTAAGGTAATTCCCATCAGACCACCCATATGGTGGAGTTTACGTCACGTGGGAAATACTTATCTTACCACATCACGTTTGACCATGTAGTGTCAATGTGTGAGAGGTTGTCAAGAACATGGTCTTATTGTGACACACTCAAGTGATGTAAAAAATGTGCAGTGCTCAAAAAATGGTAAAATAGAATTGACTACCAGGACTCTGCAGAGCATTGTCAAAAGAAGAAATCCAAGTGTCACCGGGAAACAACAATGATGTCCCAAGGAATCTCATCACTCTATTACTAAGCAGCGACCTAAGATGACATATATGCCCTTTTATCTAACTAAGAGTCTTGAGCATGTCTCACACACCGTCCGTTTTCCTCTGTACAAATAACTAACCAGGGAGTCACTCTCATAGTAGGTTCCATCATTTCTTGATCCTTGCCTATGCAACTCCTTACCCATAAAAGTTTTTGACTCTAAGGGAATCACACTTTAGTGTTAAATTGGAGTAATGTTCTTTACTCTATCCGATATAGCAATCCACCGGTCCTATGTATTAGAAGCAGTGTCTCCCGAAGGTGGGCAGAATAGAGATCCTGATTGATCTCAGTTAACCTAGCGCTATGTACATTCGTTATGTATTTAGTCTGTCTAACATGAGCAGCGTCGCCCTCTGTAATACCTGCCAGGATCATTTGTTTTCACTCCTTGGCGAGACCCGGTCGCTGCGCATGCGTGTTTGGCATCCTTCGCGCTTGCGCTTGCAACCGAGTGCGCAGGCGTGGTCTACTATCTCCACGCATGCGCGAAAGAATAGCGGCTCCACCTAAACGCGACCTGTCGTGAGAGTGTTCTCACTCTGTGACAAACTCCTATTATCCAATTAAAAAAGATCTACTTAAGGAGGCGGAGTACGTTCTTCTCCACCTCCACTTCCGCTCGGTTCAGACGCGATGGCACCGACGGACAGGTGAGTCTTTGAGCGCTCGTATTAGACTTAGTCAAGGTCCCGGTTCGGTAAATTGGATTCTCCATTTACCTTTACAGCAGCGAGTTCATTCGGACCCGTTATAGTCCCTACTTTCTAATCCAGTTTAGGGTCAGGGATTTTGCCTTTTGACACTCTTATATATGATAAGAGCCCATGAATACAATGGGTCTATGGTGCTGTTATGAGGGGCTGTCCAATAATCTCCCTTGATGCAAATGTGCTAGAGTCTTTAATAAGTCATCAGTCTCTTCCATCTCTATATATAATTTTGGACACCAATTTTTTCCAAATAACTTTGTGTTGAGGATATACATCAATTCCCAAGTAGTTACCTTTAACATTAAAACACACAGCAACGTCAGTGTACTGAATTATATGTGGGATCACCAGTTGTGTGATCTTTATGTATCCCCTGTTAACCTCCAGGGCTGGTCAGTGTTGGGTGTTACATTTTGTCTACTATCACACGTTTGTTGGGTTATGTGTAGTACTATTAGGTTGGGCACTGTAAAGTTGTGTGCTTACTGTGTCTTTTGTTTCTACACAATAGAGCGGGGCCTCATACTCCCGAGCGGTTGCCGGGTGAGGTGAGGCCTTCACCCACACAAAGCTGGGTGAGTATCACCGAGAGGAAATGCCTCAAAGTGATTAAGCTAATATGCTTGTTATGATGCAGAATGTAAATTACTTCTGTAGGTGTGTCTGTAGGTTTTCTGAGTGTGCACACTGGGTGGATGTGTGGGATCAGCTGCTGTTTGACACCTTGTCTTTGTGTTCTTTTTTCTCGTCAGGAAGAAGACACTTTTTTCATCTCCTCCAGTGGACGTTTAAGTATACAAGTTCCTGGTGTATATGTAACTTTGTATTAGTACATTTTTTGTTACCCCACACTCAACACATTACATGGAGTTGCAGTAGCTAATTATTATTATCAAGGGTCCTGAAGAAAGCTGGGCTAACTGCTCTAATAGCTGAAACATGTCGACCATACTGCACAGCGCCAGCGAGTAGTCTTACTACTTGGCGTGTTTTTAATCCTTGACACTTGGATTTCTTCTTTTGACAATGCTCTGCAGAGTCCTGGTAGTCAATTTTATTTTACCATTTTTTGAGCACTGCACATTTTTTACATCACTTGAGTGTGTCACAATAAGACCATGTTCTTGACAACCTCTCACACATTGACACTACATGGTCAAACGTGATGTGGTAAGATAAGTATTTCCCACGTGATGTAAACTCCACCATATGGGTGGTCTGATGGGAATTACCTTAGCCTTATGTGACCAATAGTCTTCATGCATTTATCATTTATCTTTACAGCACTTGGTCATATACACTCACCTGCAATGCCTCACGGTCAACATTACAGTTACACACCATTTTCAGACCTGGTCTGCTCTCTTGTATGCTGTGTATCTTGTTTAGGGGAGTGAGCAGAAAGGTCATTAAATATTCCCCCCCGACCCTCCTCACACGTGTTTTTTCAGTATTTAGTGCAGCTTTCTAGCTGCGGGTCATTTTTAGGATGCAAACGCAGTTCAGTTTGCACCTTATAGCTCACCCAACCCATTTGTGTGTAGCCTTCCTGTTCACCCTCACTGACACCCAAGGATAACTAGATCTTGTTTTATCACCGGGAAACAACAATGATGTCCCAAGGAATCTCATCACTCTATTACTAAGCAGCGACCTAAGATGACATATATGCCCTTTTATCTAACTAAGAGTCTTGAGCATGTCTCACACACCGTCCGTTTTCCTCTGTACAAATAGCTAACCAGGGAGTCACTCTCATAGTAGGTTCCATCATTTCTTGATCCTTGCCTATGCAACTCCTTACCCATAAAAGTTTTTGACTCTAAGGGAATCACACTTTAGTGTTAAATTGGAGTAATGTTCTTTACTCTATCCGATATAGCAATCCACCGGTCCTATGTATTAGAAGCAGTGTCTCCCGAAGGTGGGCAGAATAGAGATCCTGATTGATCGCAGTTAACCTAGCGCTATGTACATTCGTTATGTATTTAGTCTGTCTAACATGAGCAGCGTCGCCCTCTGTAATACCTGCCAGGATCATTTGTTTTCACTCCTTGGCGAGACCCGGTCGCTGCGCATGCGTGTTTGGCATCCTTCGCGCTTGCGCTTGCAACCGAGTGCGCAGGCGTGGTCTACTATCTCCACGCATGCGCGAAAGAATAGCGGCTCCACCTAAACGCGACCTGTCGTGAGAGTGTTCTCACTCTGTGACAAACTCCTATTATCCAATTAAAAAAGATCTACTTAAGGAGGCGGAGTACGTTCTTCTCCACCTCCACTTCCGCTCGGTTCAGACGCGATGGCACCGACGGACAGGTGAGTCTTTGAGCGCTCGTATTAGACTTAGTCAAGGTCCCGGTTCGGTAAATTGGATTCTCCATTTACCTTTACAGCAGCGAGTTCATTCGGACCCGTTATAGTCCCTACTTTCTAATCCAGTTTAGGGTCAGGGATTTTGCCTTTTGACACTCTTATATATGATAAGAGCCCATGAATACAATGGGTCTATGGTGCTGTTATGAGGGGCTGTCCAATAATCTCCCTTGATGCAAATGTGCTAGAGTCTTTAATAAGTCATCAGTCTCTTCCATCTCTATATATAATTTTGGACACCAATTTTTTCCAAATAACTTTGTGTTGAGGATATACATCAATTCCCAAGTAGTTACCTTTAACATTAAAACACACAGCAACGTCAGTGTACTGAATTATATGTGGGATCACCAGTTGTGTGATCTTTATGTATCCCCTGTTAACCTCCAGGGCTGGTCAGTGTTGGGTGTTACATTTTGTCTACTATCACACGTTTGTTGGGTTATGTGTAGTACTATTAGGTTGGGCACTGTAAAGTTGTGTGCTTACTGTGTCTTTTGTTTCTACACAATAGAGCGGGGCCTCATACTCCCGAGCGGTTGCCGGGTGAGGTGAGGCCTTCACCCACACAAAGCTGGGTGAGTATCACCGAGAGGAAATGCCTCAAAGTGATTAAGCTAATATGCTTGTTATGATGCAGAATGTAAATTACTTCTGTAGGTGTGTCTGTAGGTTTTCTGAGTGTGCACACTGGGTGGATGTGTGGGATCAGCTGCTGTTTGACACCTTGTCTTTGTGTTCTTTTTTCTCGTCAGGAAGAAGACACTTTTTTCATCTCCTCCAGTGGACGTTTAAGTATACAAGTTCCTGGTGTATATGTAACTTTGTATTAGTACATTTTTGTTACCCCACACTCAACACATTACATGGAGTTGCAGTAGCTAATTATTATTATCAAGGGTCCTGAAGAAAGCTGGGCTAACTGCTCTAATAGCTGAAACATGTCGACCATACTGCACAGCGCCAGCGAGTAGTCTTACTACTTGGCGTGTTTTTAATCCTTGACACTTGGATTTCTTCTTTTGACAATGCTCTGCAGAGTCCTGGTAGTCAATTTTATTTTACCATTTTTTGAGCACTGCACATTTTTTACATCACTTGAGTGTGTCACAATAAGACCATGTTCTTGACAACCTCTCACACATTGACACTACATGGTCAAACGTGATGTGGTAAGATAAGTATTTCCCACGTGACGTAAACTCCACCATATGGGTGGTCTGATGGGAATTACCTTAGCCTTATGTGACCAATAGTCTTCATGCATTTATCATTTATCTTTACAGCACTTGGTCATATACACTCACCTGCAATGCCTCACGGTCAACATTACAGTTACACACCATTTTCAGACCTGGTCTGCTCTCTTGTATGCTGTGTATCTTGTTTAGGGGAGTGAGCAGAAAGGTCATTAAATATTCCCCCCCGACCCTCCTCACACGTGTTTTTTCAGTATTTAGTGCAGCTTTCTAGCTGCGGGTCATTTTTAGGATGCAAACGCAGTTCAGTTTGCACCTTATAGCTCACCCAACCCATTTGTGTGTAGCCTTCCTGTTCACCCTCACTGACACCCAAGGATAACTAGATCTTGTTTTATCACCGGGAAACAACAATGATGTCCCAAGGAATCTCATCACTCTATTACTAAGCAGCGACCTAAGATGACATATATGCCCTTTTATCTAACTAAGAGTCTTGAGCATGTCTCACACACCGTCCGTTTTCCTCTGTACAAATAGCTAACCAGGGAGTCACTCTCATAGTAGGTTCCATCATTTCTTGATCCTTGCCTATGCAACTCCTTACCCATAAAAGTTTTTGACTCTAAGGGAATCACACTTTAGTGTTAAATTGGAGTAATGTTCTTTACTCTATCCGATATAGCAATCCACCGGTCCTATGTATTAGAAGCAGTGTCTCCCGAAGGTGGGCAGAATAGAGATCCTGATTGATCTCAGTTAACCTAGCGCTATGTACATTCGTTATGTATTTAGTCTGTCTAACATGAGCAGCGTCGCCCTCTGTAATACCTGCCAGGATCATTTGTTTTCACTCCTTGGCGAGACCCGGTCGCTGCGCATGCGTGTTTGGCATCCTTCGCGCTTGCGCTTGCAACCGAGTGCGCAGGCGTGGTCTACTATCTCCACGCATGCGCGAAAGAATAGCGGCTCCACCTAAACGCGACCTGTCGTGAGAGTGTTCTCACTCTGTGACAAACTCCTATTATCCAATTAAAAAAGATCTACTTAAGGAGGCGGAGTACGTTCTTCTCCACCTCCACTTCCGCTCGGTTCAGACGCGATGGCACCGACGGACAGGTGAGTCTTTGAGCGCTCGTATTAGACTTAGTCAAGGTCCCGGTTCGGTAAATTGGATTCTCCATTTACCTTTACAGCAGCGAGTTCATTCGGACCCGTTATAGTCCCTACTTTCTAATCCAGTTTAGGGTCAGGGATTTTGCCTTTTGACACTCTTATATATGATAAGAGCCCATGAATACAATGGGTCTATGGTGCTGTTATGAGGGGCTGTCCAATAATCTCCCTTGATGCAAATGTGCTAGAGTCTTTGCATCAAGGGAGATTATTAGAGGCCCCCCCACCACCGCCATTCAGTAAGTTTACTGCCAGCGATGGATGTTAGATTACTAACCCTTTTACACTTCTGCTGACTTGGGTCATTATCGTGATATTTGTGGGTTTTCTTCTGCAATCTGTAGGTGTTGCGAGTGACCCTGACTAATGCCAAAATCCCGCCCTTAACTGGCACTTGAATTAGTGGAGTTGGAATCTGCATTTTGGGAGTGAACATCCACATTGTTGGGTAGGTGCAGTGTCATGTCGACGTTTGATGTTTTTTGAAAGTGAGATTAGCTCGTGATACTTATGGTCATTTCTTTGTTCAGACAGGAGGTGTATACAGTGTATAACCTTTCAATTATTTTGACTTCCGGCTGGAGGTCTTGGGTAAGCCCCCCCGTTTTGTGTATGTAATGTTGTTTATTTAGTTAGCTTTTAGGTGTTGGCACATGGGCTAATGGTTTATAGTGGTGTTGGGTGTCATTTTATGTATCACACCTCAAGCATGTGTCACAGGTTCAGTCACATTTTTTGTTGGACTGGGTGGATGATGCTTTAAGGGCAAGGTTCTGATACTGCTATGTACATTTGATTTTTAGATTAATATGTGCAGCGCATAGTCCTGAAGATGGTCCTGTGGATTATTTCAACCAATTAAGGACCGAAACGTCGACGCCTGGCAACGTTTTGCTTACTGTTGTCACATTAATTTGAGTATCAAATTATTGTATTTTGGAAAATACTGGTTTCAACATGATATTTGGTTTTTCATGTATATAGCAAAAGTTGCCTGATACTACTGAGAACTTTCGTTATCTGTATAGTAGTATTTTTGTTGCCATATTTTAGATTTGTGTATAAAAGAGAAAAATCCAAAAAAGTGATAATTTTGAGTAATAAAAAAACAGTTTAAATCTGTTTTCTTTTCCTTGCTCTATTTTCAATTGCTGACCACTTTTGTGGCAAGATTTTGAATTGACTGAATAGGATTGGAATAATTCCTTCAGGGACACCTGTTTAATTGTTAGAGTCTTTAATAAGTCATCAGTCTCTTCCATCTCTATATATAATTTTGGACACCAATTTTTTCCAAATAACTTTGTGTTGAGGATATACATCAATTCCCAAGTAGTTACCTTTAACATTAAAACACACAGCAACGTCAGTGTACTGAATTATATGTGGGATCACCAGTTGTGTGATCTTTATGTATCCCCTGTTAACCTCCAGGGCTGGTCAGTGTTGGGTGTTACATTTTGTCTACTATCACACGTTTGTTGGGTTATGTGTAGTACTATTAGGTTGGGCACTGTAAAGTTGTGTGCTTACTGTGTCTTTTGTTTCTACACAATAGAGCGGGGCCTCATACTCCCGAGCGGTTGCCGGGTGAGGTGAGGCCTTCACCCACACAAAGCTGGGTGAGTATCACCGAGAGGAAATGCCTCAAAGTGATTAAGCTAATATGCTTGTTATGATGCAGAATGTAAATTACTTCTGTAGGTGTGTCTGTAGGTTTTCTGAGTGTGCACACTGGGTGGATGTGTGGGATCAGCTGCTGTTTGACACCTTGTCTTTGTGTTCTTTTTTCTCGTCAGGAAGAAGACACTTTTTTCATCTCCTCCAGTGGACGTTTAAGTATACAAGTTCCTGGTGTATATGTAACTTTGTATTAGTACATTTTTTGTTACCCCACACTCAACACATTACATGGAGTTGCAGTAGCTAATTATTATTATCAAGGGTCCTGAAGAAAGCTGGGCTAACTGCTCTAATAGCTGAAACATGTCGACCATACTGCACAGCGCCAGCGAGTAGTCTTACTACTTGGCGTGTTTTTAATCCTTGACACTTGGATTTCTTCTTTTGACAATGCTCTGCAGAGTCCTGGTAGTCAATTTTATTTTACCATTTTTTGAGCACTGCACATTTTTTACATCACTTGAGTGTGTCACAATAAGACCATGTTCTTGACAACCTCTCACACATTGACACTACATGGTCAAACGTGATGTGGTAAGATAAGTATTTCCCACGTGACGTAAACTCCACCATATGGGTGGTCTGATGGGAATTACCTTAGCCTTATGTGACCAATAGTCTTCATGCATTTATCATTTATCTTTACAGCACTTGGTCATATACACTCACCTGCAATGCCTCACGGTCAACATTACAGTTACACACCATTTTCAGACCTGGTCTGCTCTCTTGTATGCTGTGTATCTTGTTTAGGGGAGTGAGCAGAAAGGTCATTAAATATTCCCCCCCGACCCTCCTCACACGTGTTTTTTCAGTATTTAGTGCAGCTTTCTAGCTGCGGGTCATTTTTAGGATGCAAACGCAGTTCAGTTTGCACCTTATAGCTCACCCAACCCATTTGTGTGTAGCCTTCCTGTTCACCCTCACTGACACCCAAGGATAACTAGATCTTGTTTTATCACCGGGAAACAACAATGATGTCCCAAGGAATCTCATCACTCTATTACTAAGCAGCGACCTAAGATGACATATATGCCCTTTTATCTAACTAAGAGTCTTGAGCATGTCTCACACACCGTCCGTTTTCCTCTGTACAAATAGCTAACCAGGGAGTCACTCTCATAGTAGGTTCCATCATTTCTTGATCCTTGCCTATGCAACTCCTTACCCATAAAAGTTTTTGACTCTAAGGGAATCACACTTTAGTGTTAAATTGGAGTAATGTTCTTTACTCTATCCGATATAGCAATCCACCGGTCCTATGTATTAGAAGCAGTGTCTCCTGAAGGTGGGCAGAATAGAGATCCTGATTGATCTCAGTTAACCTAGCGCTATGTACATTCGTTATGTATTTAGTCTGTCTAACATGAGCAGCGTCGCCCTCTGTAATACCTGCCAGGATCATTTGTTTTCACTCCTTGGCGAGACCCGGTCGCTGCGCATGCGTGTTTGGCATCCTTCGCGCTTGCGTTTGCAACCGAGTGCGCAGGCGTGGTCTACTATCTCCACGCATGCGCGAAAGAATAGCGGCTCCACCTAAACGCGACCTGTCGTGAGAGTGTTCTCACTCTGTGACAAACTCCTATTATCCAATTAAAAAAGATCTACTTAAGGAGGCGGAGTACGTTCTTCTCCACCTCCACTTCCGCTCGGTTCAGACGCGATGGCACCGACGGACAGGTGAGTCTTTGAGCGCTCGTATTAGACTTAGTCAAGGTCCCGGTTCGGTAAATTGGATTCTCCATTTACCTTTACAGCAGCGAGTTCATTCGGACCCGTTATAGTCCCTACTTTCTAATCCAGTTTAGGGTCAGGGATTTTGCCTTTTGACACTCTTATATATGATAAGAGCCCATGAATACAATGGGTCTATGGTGCTGTTATGAGGGGCTGTCCAATAATCTCCCTTGATGCAAATGTGCTAGAGTCTTTAATAAGTCATCAGTCTCTTCCATCTCTATATATAATTTTGGACACCAATTTTTTCCAAATAACTTTGTGTTGAGGATATACATCAATTCCCAAGTAGTTACCTTTAACATTAAAACACACAGCAACGTCAGTGTACTGAATTATATGTGGGATCACCAGTTGTGTGATCTTTATGTATCCCCTGTTAACCTCCAGGGCTGGTCAGTGTTGGGTGTTACATTTTGTCTACTATCACACGTTTGTTGGGTTATGTGTAGTACTATTAGGTTGGGCACTGTAAAGTTGTGTGCTTACTGTGTCTTTTGTTTCTACACAATAGAGCGGGGCCTCATACTCCCGAGCGGTTGCCGGGTGAGGTGAGGCCTTCACCCACACAAAGCTGGGTGAGTATCACCGAGAGGAAATGCCTCAAAGTGATTAAGCTAATATGCTTGTTATGATGCAGAATGTAAATTACTTCTGTAGGTGTGTCTGTAGGTTTTCTGAGTGTGCACACTGGGTGGATGTGTGGGATCAGCTGCTGTTTGACACCTTGTCTTTGTGTTCTTTTTTCTCGTCAGGAAGAAGACACTTTTTTCATCTCCTCCAGTGGACGTTTAAGTATACAAGTTCCTGGTGTATATGTAACTTTGTATTAGTACATTTTTTGTTACCCCACACTCAACACATTACATGGAGTTGCAGTAGCTAATTATTATTATCAAGGGTCCTGAAGAAAGCTGGGCTAACTGCTCTAATAGCTGAAACATGTCGACCATACTGCACAGCGCCAGCGAGTAGTCTTACTACTTGGCGTGTTTTTAATCCTTGACACTTGGATTTCTTCTTTTGACAATGCTCTGCAGAGTCCTGGTAGTCAATTTTATTTTACCATTTTTTGAGCACTGCACATTTTTTACATCACTTGAGTGTGTCACAATAAGACCATGTTCTTGACAACCTCTCACACATTGACACTACATGGTCAAACGTGATGTGGTAAGATAAGTATTTCCCACGTGACGTAAACTCCACCATATGGGTGGTCTGATGGGAATTACCTTAGCCTTATGTGACCAATAGTCTTCATGCATTTATCATTTATCTTTACAGCACTTGGTCATATACACTCACCTGCAATGCCTCACGGTCAACATTACAGTTACACACCATTTTCAGACCTGGTCTGCTCTCTTGTATGCTGTGTATCTTGTTTAGGGGAGTGAGCAGAAAGGTCATTAAATATTCCCCCCCGACCCTCCTCACACGTGTTTTTTCAGTATTTAGTGCAGCTTTCTAGCTGCGGGTCATTTTTAGGATGCAAACGCAGTTCAGTTTGCACCTTATAGCTCACCCAACCCATTTGTGTGTAGCCTTCCTGTTCACCCTCACTGACACCCAAGGATAACTAGATCTTGTTTTATCACCGGGAAACAACAATGATGTCCCAAGGAATCTCATCACTCTATTACTAAGCAGCGACCTAAGATGACATATATGCCCTTTTATCTAACTAAGAGTCTTGAGCATGTCTCACACACCGTCCGTTTTCCTCTGTACAAATAGCTAACCAGGGAGTCACTCTCATAGTAGGTTCCATCATTTCTTGATCCTTGCCTATGCAACTCCTTACCCATAAAAGTTTTTGACTCTAAGGGAATCACACTTTAGTGTTAAATTGGAGTAATGTTCTTTACTCTATCCGATATAGCAATCCACCGGTCCTATGTATTAGAAGCAGTGTCTCCCGAAGGTGGGCAGAATAGAGATCCTGATTGATCTCAGTTAACCTAGCGCTATGTACATTCGTTATGTATTTAGTCTGTCTAACATGAGCAGCGTCGCCCTCTGTAATACCTGCCGGGATCATTTGTTTTCACTCCTTGGCGAGACCCGGTCGCTGCGCATGCGTGTTTGGCATCCTTCGCGCTTGCGCTTGCAACCGAGTGCGCAGGCGTGGTCTACTATCTCCACGCATGCGCGAAAGAATAGCGGCTCCACCTAAACGCGACCTGTCGTGAGAGTGTTCTCACTCTGTGACAAACTCCTATTATCCAATTAAAAAAGATCTACTTAAGGAGGCGGAGTACGTTCTTCTCCACCTCCACTTCCGCTCGGTTCAGACGCGATGGCACCGACGGACAGGTGAGTCTTTGAGCGCTCGTATTAGACTTAGTCAAGGTCCCGGTTCGGTAAATTGGATTCTCCATTTACCTTTACAGCAGCGAGTTCATTCGGACCCGTTATAGTCCCTACTTTCTAATCCAGTTTAGGGTCAGGGATTTTGCCTTTTGACACTCTTATATATGATAAGAGCCCATGAATACAATGGGTCTATGGTGCTGTTATGAGGGGCTGTCCAATAATCTCCCTTGATGCAAATGTGCTAGAGTCTTTAATAAGACATCAGTCTCTTCCATCTCTATATATAATTTTGGACACCAATTTTTTCCAAATAACTTTGTGTTGAGGATATACATCAATTCCCAAGTAGTTACCTTTAACATTAAAACACACAGCAACGTCAGTGTACTGAATTATATGTGGGATCACCAGTTGTGTGATCTTTATGTATCCCCTGTTAACCTCCAGGGCTGGTCAGTGTTGGGTGTTACATTTTGTCTACTATCACACGTTTGTTGGGTTATGTGTAGTACTATTAGGTTGGGCACTGTAAAGTTGTGTGCTTACTGTGTCTTTTGTTTCTACACAATAGAGCGGGGCCTCATACTCCCGAGCGGTTGCCGGGTGAGGTGAGGCCTTCACCCACACAAAGCTGGGTGAGTATCACCGAGAGGAAATGCCTCAAAGTGATTAAGCTAATATGCTTGTTATGATGCAGAATGTAAATTACTTCTGTAGGTGTGTCTGTAGGTTTTCTGAGTGTGCACACTGGGTGGATGTGTGGGATCAGCTGCTGTTTGACACCTTGTCTTTGTGTTCTTTTTTCTCGTCAGGAAGAAGACACTTTTTTCATCTCCTCCAGTGGACGTTTAAGTATACAAGTTCCTGGTGTATATGTAACTTTGTATTAGTACATTTTTTGTTACCCCACACTCAACACATTACATGGAGTTGCAGTAGCTAATTATTATTATCAAGGGTCCTGAAGAAAGCTGGGCTAACTGCTCTAATAGCTGAAACATGTCGACCATACTGCACAGCGCCAGCGAGTAGTCTTACTACTTGGCGTGTTTTTAATCCTTGACACTTGGATTTCTTCTTTTGACAATGCTCTGCAGAGTCCTGGTAGTCAATTTTATTTTACCATTTTTTGAGCACTGCACATTTTTTACATCACTTGAGTGTGTCACAATAAGACCATGTTCTTGACAACCTCTCACACATTGACACTACATGGTCAAACGTGATGTGGTAAGATAAGTATTTCCAACGTGACGTAAACTCCACCATATGGGTGGTCTGATGGGAATTACCTTAGCCTTATGTGACCAATAGTCTTCATGCATTTATCATTTATCTTTACAGCACTTGGTCATATACACTCACCTGCAATGCCTCACGGTCAACATTACAGTTACACACCATTTTCAGACCTGGTCTGCTCTCTTGTATGCTGTGCTGCTAGAAGTGTCCTTCTTATGTCAGAAAATGACACCTGGAAGAGTTCAGCATATTTCTGTGAATTCCGGGAGAAGTAGGAAAGGAATGTGGCACTCAGCTAAAAGTGACCACCTTAGCAGCATGGTCCACCCTCAACTCGAGCCCTGAGGGTAAGTAATGGAAATGCATGTTTAAGAAAGTGCTTTTGTATGATGTATTCTAGAGAATATGTGTCTGTCATAACGTTGTGCTCTGGAACTAAGGGGCAGGCTCGGCATATTAGCAAAGGCGAACCAACGGTCGTGGGTTTCCTTGTCGAATTAAACTACTTTCATCTAGGATTCTTTGCAGCCTCTTTACCTTTATTTCGCAAAGCTTCGAACACTTACCCCATGACCTATTTTGCCTTCCTCCACTCATTTCAAATGTACCGGCCCCGCGGAAAGGTTCTGACACCCCTACAGACCTTCCGCCATTGAATGCTTGCCTCACACAGCTGAACGTGTTTTTTTTTCTGTGCAGAAACCTACAATGTACTGACGGAAAGATGTGTTCTTCCAATTGGTTATAAATTTGAGTGTCCTGAAATGGCCCGACACCTGTTTCCTGAATTAATTTTTTTTCATGCTTCTCGGAGGACATCTACTGGTGACAAAGCGCATTTTTTTCAACTTTCATGACAATGTTTACTACATCAGGTTTCCTGTCTCTCTTTTCTCGGGGAGTGTAGGAAATTGTATTTTGGGAGGAAACACACACAAATCCTTCACATACCCACATGCACGCACACAAGCACGAGCGCGCGTCTACTTCGAGGATGCACTGGTACAATAATGTATTTGTTTAAATGTTTTACCCCTGAGTGGAGCGGAGGAGAGGGAGAGACCTAACTGCAATGGCGGAAACGGCGAATATGTGGATTACGGCCAGAAGAGTCGATTTTTGGAAGAACGGAGCTGTGCTCGAGTCCCTGCGTTGGCACAACATCTTGTGATGCTGGGCAAAATCATTCTCACCTCACAAAATATGTAACTGGTGCTCATGGAAAGCGCTCTCGTGGACTTCGGCAAGTTCCCAATATATAAAACGGCAACACGGACGTCAAATGTTTTCCAAATGTGCGTCTAGGGTCAAAAGACTTGCAGAGGACTAAGCTAAGGGGAGAGAACTTAGGGTCATATCCAGGGCACAAGTCCTATAAAAAGAACTGGGGGGACTGACCAAGTAAGACAGTATTCACATGACGTCATGTCGTCACGAGGTAGCGCTATAAAAGAAATAAAATAGCGCTATTTAAATTATTTGTGTAAACATTGGGACAGACTAACCCATCTGACAGTCTTACAGTGTCTGCATTTATATACAGGGACATGTAGCGTCGCAGTCTAGTCGCCCGACATCACGTGACTCGCCGCAATGCACTGTGGGAGTGACGAAGCTCGGCAGCAATTAGGATCGCCGCACGAAGGCGAGCAGTCGGCTCTCCCCCTGAGCGCACAAATAAGTTAATAAAGAAGCGTGAGAAGTTCACACATCCTGCTCATGGTCTTAATTCTGGAGGGTCTTAGACCCATACATCACATTGGCGACGAGGCGGCAGAACCCAGGAGCCATTCCAGCCGCCATCACGGTAGGGAAGAGCCAATGAAAACACTGCGACGAGCGCTGCCTATGTACAACGTCCACTGAGGCCTGAAGGACGGGCGGGGGCAACCAGTTCCACCGCGGGAGGGCTTGTTGCGCACATCCTCCATACTGGCTCCAAGGAGGCTGTGTCGTCCACCAGACACCCCCCACTCGCCCGAGGGTTCCACGAGAGCCTTCCACGGCCACACATCAGGCACAGGCACCCGGCCCACAGGAACACGTGGTCTACCACGCAGCGGGCACGTTAGGGAGCACGCAGCAGCGGCGAGACAGCACAATGGTCACCCTACTCTCTACAGGGTTTGTCCCACTACTAGGTCACGAAGGACTCCAAGTGACTTCCGCCATACAGCAAGGTGCTCCACTTTCCAAGCTGCCCGCACCATGTGCGCACAGACATTCTTCCTCATGAACCCAGTACCCTTCCTGCCGAAACCAGGGGAACCAGCCATGAATTGGGCCGACTGGAAGGGGTACTTCTTGAACTATCTATCAGCGCTGGAAGATGAAGGTGAGGAGGAGTTCTCCAGTAAACGCTGGAAGAAGATCCTTCTACATTATCTTGGTCCAGAAGGCCTGCGTGTTTACGAAAACATGGTGAAAAAACCCAAGGCATCTACTGATGACGACGTGTTCCAACATACACTGGAAGACCTAGAGAACCCTTACCAGCAAGTAATTTGCACATCTCTCGACTGGTACAATTTTTTTCAGCGCAAACAGACCGAGTCGGAAACAGTGGAGGACTACATAGCGGCCCTCAAGAAGTTGGCCATCAACTGCAAGTTCGGCACCCTGCACAACGACCTCATAAGAGACCAGATCTTAATGCACACAACCCACTCAAGCGTCCAGGAGAAACTGTGGGTTAATGGTGAAGCGTCTCTCCCGGAGATCATCGCGATAGTCAAGAAAGCTGGGCTGTCCAAACGGTGGGCACTCGCTGCCAAGAAGGAACCTGTCCAACAGCCCACAGTATGCAAAGTGACAGACCGGAGGGTTCCAGCCGATAAACCTACGTCAAATACCGGATCAGCCTCCAGCAGGCAATCTACGCCTAGACCTAAGGGGCCCAGCCGCGCTCCATGGACATGCAAGGAACCTGGTACCGATGTGGCAGCTAATCACACATGGTAAACGATAGGAAGTGTCCAGCATTCCACGTCAAATTCTCCTTCTGTGGAGTCACAGGACATTTCGGCAGAGTACGCAGACGGAAGCCCAGAAGCTCCGCAGTCACATATGTCCGGGATGACTCCGATGACCAAAATGGAGCAGACCACTCCGACCAAGATTGCATACTTTGCATAGATGACCAAGTGCTAGGCATTGGCGACGTTGCTGAGAAGAAGCCTTCCTGCATGTTATTGATTGGAGGCTTCCTGATCGCCATGGTGGCGGATTCCGGTTGCCATACACCATCATCCAAAAACAGCTATGGGGATTCCGGTTGCCATACACCATCATCCAAAAACAGCTATGGGACAAAGACTTTGCCCAGGTGGTGGGGACCTACCTCCATCCCACTGACGTCCACCCAGTCACATACACGGGGGAACATATCCCCATGGTGGGGTTCCGAAGGCTCCTGTTCGAGTTCAAAGGCAGGCACACAGCTGCGAAATTGTACGTCGTGCAGAAAGGCCCCTCATTCCTGTGGGCGGACCAGGGAGGTCTGGGCATCCAACTCAACCCAGGCGGTGACACTCAAGTGCTTCTGATGGATGACTCATCCACACCAACCTCGTGGAAAGCAGAGTTTCCAGCGGTCTTTAGCGACCGTATCGGGAAGATGTCAAAGGTTAAACACAAAATCATACTTAAAGAAGGAGCGGTGCCAGTATCCCACAAAGTCAGGAATATCCCATTTAATTGCAGAGAGGCAGTACAGCTTGAACTTAAACTGTTGGAAGACAACAACATCATCGAACCAATAGAATGTGCAGAATGGCTCACACCCTTAGTGGTAGCGCGCAAACAAAGCAGAAAGATATGCCTTTGCATCCATCTCCGCTAACTCAATAAAAACATAATTGTCGACAAGTTCCTGCTGCCCAAAATAAACGAACTACTAGCCCAGACCAAGGGGGTCAAATGGTTCTCCACCATTGACCTCAAAGCCGCATACCACCAAGTGTTGCTCCACCCATCGTACCTGAAACTCATCTCGTTCATCACGCCCTTCGGCTGCTACAGGTTTATTGGGCTGCCCTTGGGTCTCGCATCCGTGGTGGCCATCTTCCAAAAACTCATGCACACACTCTTCAAAGATGTCCAGGGAGTTCTCTACTTCTGGGATAACATCCTTGTTATGGGGAAGACCAAGGCAGAACATGATGACATCCTGCACACCATACTGCATACACTGGCGGCCAACGGTCTCATGACGGAACATGAGAAGTGCAAATTCGGCTTACGCAAGGTGACCTATCTGGTACATGAGATCAGCAACACAGGCATCTCCCCAAAAACAGCCAATGTGGACGCCATCATGTCCGCGCCCTTTCACTAAAAGCAAAGAGGATGTCCCCTCATTCCTGGGGCTGGTGGAATTTTATAGCAAAGTCGTCAGGAACTTCGCTACCAAAACGCACAGCTTACACCACCTGCTGAAAGAAAAGACCACCTTTGCCTGGTCCGACGAGTCGGAAGCGGAGTTCTCGGCCATTAAAAGGGACATTTGTGAGACAATTCCCTTACACAGCTTTGACAGTGCCGCCCCCAGCATCCTGACCACTGAAGCCAGCGACAAAGGATTGGGCGCGGTCCTCTCCCAGAAAGCAAAGGACGGCACTGAGACCACCGTGGGATTTGCCTCGCGATCCCTCACACCCAGTGAAGAGAAGTACAGCGTGATCGAAAAGGAAATGCTAGCATCCATCTGGGCGATGGAAAATTTCGACAATATCTTTGGGGGTCCAGATTCAGGCTCCGCACCGACCACAAACCCCTGATCAAGGTTCTCACATCCAGAGGCAATGTCACAGCCACCACACGCATTGCAAAGATAACACTACGTCTCTTGGACTTTGTGTACGACGTGGAATACATCCCCGGCCCACAGAACAGGGTCGCAGACTACCTCAGCAGAGCAGCTGCCATGGAAGGAGCAGTAACGCCGTCAGCTTGGGACGAGTACAGCGTCGCATTTATGATGGCCACAAGCACACAATCAGTGCCCAGGACTGGGCAGACGCCTTATCGCAGGATTCTGAACTCTCGCAGATCAAACTGTATGTCACACACGGCTGGCCAGAGAAGAACCACACAAAGGACAACTTCAGGAAATACTGGGAGGTCCACGACAAACTCTCCATTAGCAACAAATCTATATTCCTCCTGCGAGGCAACAGAGTGGTGCCCACTAAGGAGCTGTTTGTTCGCATACTCCACATCAACCTTAAAGGCCGCCTGGGCATCGTAAAGGCTAAAAGAAGAATTCAAATCCTGTACTGGTGGCCGGCCATGGACAACCACGTAGAAAGATTCACGAGAGCATGCGAACACTGTGCCAGAGCGGACAAAACACTCACCACCATGAGACCCCCATGGGGGAGTTCAACACCCCCAACAACCCGTGGGAGGGCTTATCCATTGTCATTGTAGGCCCCATTCTGGATTCATGGGGCACTCCCAAACACTTAACAAAAAGAGAGGGGTGGACCAAGGAGCTTTGATCAGGTCCAGTGTCCATGCTCCTAATTTAATAGTGCTTACAACAAAGGGGACACTGTTCCTAATACGAGGTGCAGAAAGTCACCTATGTATGCGGGTGCAAAAAGTCACCCATATTTGAAAACCAAGAAAGAAAGAGAGATAGGATTCCTAGGTAAAATGACCCACAGTGAACAGGGAAAACATTTAGTGTCCTCTGTTGCCCTCACACACCTCGAGAGGTGTCATGCTTCATCATCGGGCAGTTGCTCCTCGTAGGGCCGGCGCTGCAATTCCCTACGGGCCCCCCCGAAGGGACTCTTTGTCGGAGATCTTTTTAGGACTGCCGGATGGTGCATGTGGGTGTGCGGGGTAAGGGGTCATGTGAGGGTGAAAGGAAGTGCGTGCAAATATTGTGTAAAGTACATAATGGGTAACCATGCAGCGAATGTTTATAAATTGTACCCAAAGCAGTCTAAGTTGCTGAATAAATAAAATCTAGCCCCAAGGGCATACTACGCCAGGGTCTAGACATAGGTCAACATGTTTCGCGCCTGTGTCGCCTTAAGGGTCGTTGGCGCTTCGTCAGGACCAGAGTGTTTAAAAATATGTGGTGCACGTGGAAATAGATTAAAATACCCTCATAATCGACCAGGGCGGGCAGTAACCTGTATACCCGACATCTGGCTACAGCTGCATGTTGTAACCGCTCCTGGTCAGTACCTAGAAAAGAGAATGGACAATAGAATGCAAATTTACGCATCAGAAACATCTTGACGCCACATACTGTGCCACCAATGTGTGCACAAACAAATTTAGAAGACAACCAGAGTAGCAGACACAAGGGACACAGGCCCGCACAACATGACTACGGAAGCCCAGATCCAGCAAGGCATGGTTTAATGCATCTAATACTCCCTAGTAGGGAATAAACGCCCCTATCCTATACTATACAAAAAACCTTTTTTGCAGTGGCATAGGAAGGGGCCCACTCGTAACTGTTGCCCCTCAATAAACTAGGGTATCAACCACTGTGAAACACGATGCTAGCAGGGCCTCATGGAGAATAAATGCCCCGATGCTGTAGACTCCAAATGCGTGCTCACCTCGCTATGCTGAGGAAACGTTTCCGCTGGCAGCAGGCAACGAAAAACCCCGCATTAACAGGCTGTAAAAGTAACAAATAATCACAGGGAGTTAACAACACAGGCTCGGAATGCCATATCAAGGGTGCTTGGTCATAGCGGTACCTGACTCACTTCCAAAATCTACTCACAGATTAGCTCGTGTGCTGTCTCCTCCACACCTACCCCATCGTTGCGTCTGCCCGGAAATGACATCGCATTTCGCGGTAGCTATTTAAAGCAGATCTCAGGGGTCAGGTGTGCTAGGCGATTAACTTCACCGGAACATCTTACTGGGTAGAGAAGGATCAGTCCGAATGCTCGGCTGTTAAGGACGCGCCGCGCATGTGCAGAAAGGGAAAAACTACTCCCCTACACATGCGCAGCGCTGACACTCGTATTGCTCGTGTACTCTAAGGAAAATGCGATACTTGTGGTTGAAGCCCAATGATTACAAAAGTCCCCTCTCAAATATAACTCATACAAACAAACCATGCTTGTTGTCGTGATGGCTACTTAAATGCGTGTGTATCCTGTTTGCAGGCCCCATAGTCATGGTAGTTGTTACATTAAGTAATACTTGCCCTGCAGGATGAAACAAATAAATAGCCACCTCACTGTCTGAGGCATAGGATGTAAGGAGGAGTAGTGGGGTATATCAGGATTAGGTAAAGTGTCACAAAAGGTGCAATTAGCTTCATAACCTCTCCTCCCTACCTACTCCCTCATCCATGAGAGTAAGAGACTATAAGAATCAAGTTACAGAGTATTAGGTGGAAAGAAATTCCAAGACGCTATTAAAGCCTTTGCAAAAATGTGGGCTCCGTTAGAGGTTGCCAGTTGGCAAAACCATGTTGTCCCGTGTGCCTGTAGAAATAAAGGAAAAGAGGATAGACTGGTCCAACGGCGCCACCGCCGTGCTTAAATTACTTAACAAAAAGAGAGGGGTGGACCAAGGAGCTTTGATCAGGTCCAGTGTCCATGCTCCTAATTTAATACTGCTTACAACAAAGGGGACACTGTTCCTAATACGAGGTGCAGAAAGTCACCTATGTATGCGGGTGCAAAAAGTCACCCATATTTGAAAACCAAGAAAGAAAGAGAGATAGGATTCCTAGGTAAAATGACCCACAGTGAACAGGGAAAACATTTAGTGTCCTCTGTTGCCCTCACACACCTCGAGAGGTGTCATGCTTCATCATCGGGCAGTTGCTCCTCGTAGGGCCGGCGCTGCAATTCCCTACGGGCCCCCCCGAAGGGACTCTTTGTCGGAGATCTTTTTAGGACTGCCGGATGGTGCATGTGGGTGTGCGGGGTAAGGGGTCATGTGAGGGTGAAAGGAAGTGCGTGCAAATATTGTGTAAAGTACATAATGGGTAACCATGCAGCGAATGTTTATAAATTGTACCCAAAGCAGTCTAAGTTGCTGAATAAATAAAATCTAGCCCCAAGGGCATACTACGCCAGGGTCTAGACATAGGTCAACATGTTTCGCGCCTGTGTCGCCTTAAGGCCATGAGGCCCTGCTAGCATCGTGTTTCACAGTGGTTGATACCCTAGTTTATTGAGGGGCAACAGTTACGAGTGGGCCCCTTCCTATGCCACTGCAAAAAAGGTTTTTTGTATAGTATAGGATAGGGGCGTTTATTCCCTACTAGGGAGTATTAGATGCATTAAACCATGCCTTGCTGGATCTGGGCTTCCGTAGTCATGTTGTGCGGGCCTGTGTCCCTTGTGTCTGCTACTCTGGTTGTCTTCTAAATTTGTTTGTGCACACATTGGTGGCACAGTATGTGGCGTCAAGATGTTTCTGATGCGTAAATTTGCATTCTATTGTCCATTCTCTTTTCTAGGTACTGACCAGGAGCGGTTACAACATGCAGCTGTAGCCAGATGTCGGGTATACAGGTTACTGCCCGCCCTGGTCGATTATGAGGGTATTTTAATCTATTTCCACGTGCACCACATATTTTTAAACACTCTGGTCCTGACGAAGCGCCAACGACCCTTAAGGCGACACAGGCGCGAAACATGTTGACCTATGTCTAGACCCTGGCGTAGTATGCCCTTGGGGCTAGATTTTATTTATTCAGCAACTTAGACTGCTTTGGGTACAATTTATAAACATTCGCTGCATGGTTACCCATTATGTACTTTACACAATATTTGCACGCACTTCCTTTCACCCTCACATGACCCCTTACCCCGCACACCCACATGCACCATCCGGCAGTCCTAAAAAGATCTCCGACAAAGAGTCCCTTCGGGGGGGCCCGTAGGGAATTGCAGCGCCGGCCCTACGAGGAGCAACTGCCCGATGATGAAGCATGACACCTCTCGAGGTGTGTGAGGGCAACAGAGGACACTAAATGTTTTCCCTGTTCACTGTGGGTCATTTTACCTAGGAATCCTATCTCTCTTTCTTTCTTGGTTTTCAAATATGGGTGACTTTTTGCACCCGCATACATAGGTGACTTTCTGCACCTCGTATTAGGAACAGTGTCCCCTTTGTTGTAAGCACTCCCAAACACCTCATCGTCTTGGTGGATCGATACTCGAAAAATGGTCAGAGCTCGAAATCAACGAATCAGTGGACACCGCCATAGATTCCTCACCAACATCTTCATGAGGGAAGGCATCCCCAAAACCATCACAAGCGACAACGGACCCCAGTTCACATCAGCCAAATGGACACCCTTCACCGAGTGCAACAGCATCCAGACAAAACACACACACGTCTACCACCCGGCAGGCAACGACCAAGTGGACCGCTTCAACCGGGTGATCATGGGCTCAGTCCAAGCAGCCATCAGTGCCGGAAAGAACTGGGAGACCAAAGTCAGAAGCACAGTTTGGGCGTATCACATCACACCTTGACTCGCATCACGCGTTACCTGACTGGGTTGCCGATGCACTCAAATCAACAGTATACAGATTGTTATGTAACAATACAACACTTAGTACAGAAATCAAAATGGCAAAAGTCTTTCTCAGAAACTCCAGTGGAAGGGTAATTCGTGGAGTCCTTTAATGAAGTATACAGCCAGCTGGCTGTATACTTCATTACTGCATGCACTCAAATCAACAGTATACAGATTGTTATGTAACAATACAACACTTAGTACAGAAATCAAAATGGCAAAAGTCTTTCTCAGAAACTCCAGTGGAAGGGTAATTCGTGGAGTCCTTTAATGAAGTATACAGCCAGCTGGCTGTATACTTCATTAAAGGACTCCACGAATTACCCTTCCACTGGAGTTTCTGAGAAAGACTTTTGCCATTTTGATTTCTGTACTAAGTGTTGTATTGTTACATAACAATCTGTATACTGTTGATTTGAGTGCATCGGCAACCCAGTCAGTTAGTAAATTGGTAGTTTTTCTACTCAATCTGAGTGGTTCTAAGGCCCTCCCACTCGCCGGTTTGCACCTTAGAAATCTTGTGCTTTATAACTTTCGTGCGTATAAACAGGCAGTGCACCCAGTGCTGTAACTGACCAAAAGCCTTGCAGGATCCCTACATCACGCGCTACCTCTCGCATTGACTATGCCAACGCTCTTTATTTCGGCATTCTGGTTGAACAGCTTCACAAATTACAACGGGTACAGAATCAAGCAGCCAGGTTGATTTTCCATCAACCTAAACATCAGCATGTTTCCCCCTTGCTGAAGCGCCTTCACTGGCTCCCGCCGGCCAAACGCTGCATCTTCAAAGTTGGCTGTACCATCTTTAAGTCACTACTTGGTCAGGGCCCTGCCTTTATTGCTTCCAGGATTCATAGGTATCTCCCTGCCCGTAACCTTCGTTCGTCTTACCATAACCTTCTTTCCGTCCCCTCTTTCAAACGGAAAAAACACGGGGCCTTAGGTTCTCATTTCTGACACCCCGTCTATGGAACTCCTTTCCATACGTTCTTAGGTCAACCTCCAGTTACACTCTCTTCAGGAAACTCCTGAAAACCTACTTGTTCTGTCAAGCCTATGAATAACAACTGCGCACTGTCTCCCATCATTGTTCATCCGTCTTTAGCGCCATGAAACCGCCTGGTGTCCGTGCGCTGTACAAGTAATTTTAACATAACATAACATACCATAACGCGCCCACCCTTACAGCCGACAGCCTGTTTAAGCTCATGAGAGGCAGGAAACCCTTTGCAATGCAGCCTGGATGGCCATGCGACTCCAGAGCAAATGGTCCCCAGTTATCGTCCGGAGCAACATTGAGAAAGCCCAACGCATCTACAAAGCACATTACGATAAAAGGCATAATGTACGGGAAGCCCAGCTGACGGAAGGCGACAGGGTCCGAGTCAAAAAAGGTCACCCTGGACAAAAAGGGAGACAGCAAATTCAGTGAGCCTCTGTGAGTAGTGGAGCTATACACACGTTCGGCATTGATGAGCGACGGCAAGGTGTGGTCACACTCCAGAATGGCCAAATGCAACAAAATCCTTCAGTGAGGCATGGACAGTAGCACATGTGACCTGGAAGCAAGTAACAGCACCACTGGGATAGAAGCACCGACCACAGAACCAGCGAAAGTGGACATGGAAGTTACCAACAGGAGCAAGGCCAGCACTACAGCTAATGTGGAAGGACATTCAGCCAAGCGACAAATACCGAGCTTGCCCAGCCAGAACACAGACGATGCGGGTATCCTGCAAGAGACTTTCGATACACAAGACAGAGACCCAGAGGAGAGCAGGAGGGAAGCCGGATCCAATGGAGGAGGGGAGCAAGGGATCCGAGCATCAGTCACACACACCCGCAAGGGACATCCAGTGAAGCTTCCTAAACGATTCAGTGAATTCCAATTGTGATATCTCTCTCTCTCTCTCTCTCTCACTCTCTCTCTCTCTCTCTCTAACTCTCTCTCTCCCTCTGTCCTCGGCCCTCCAGCCACAATTACTTTTCATTGTTGTTAAGGGGGAAGATGTATAGCGTTGCGGTCTACTCGCCCAACGTCACTTGACTCGCCGCAGGATTGCGGCGCGAAGGCAAGGAGTCAGCTCTCCCTTTGAGCACACAAATAAGTTATTAAAGAAGCGTGAGAAGTTCACACATCCTGCTCATGGTCTTCATTTCTGAGGGTCTTGCATCCATACACCACAGGACAGAACAAAGGCAAAATCATACCTCTTTTAAGTACTTGTGAAGAGCAGGCAAATCTGTGTGCTCTTGTTTCCCTCTGTGGGATTTACATTTAAGTGGGAGGTTCCAGGTGACCCACAGTCACCATATACAAACAAAAGGATGCAGGATGGCCCCATAACTTAGGCCGAGCTGGAGGTAAAAAAAGGGTCCCTCGCTGGCTGCACGTTGCTGCTGGAATGGAAAGCAGACAACGTACAGGCACTGCTGAACGTGTTCTGATGTCTTACACTGGTACAAGTTCACCATATTTCTGTGGGGCCCAAATTCTTGGCAGGTGGGACAGCGTCCACCCTGTGAAAATAGTTAGTGGATGCTGTGTACCTGCGTGTACCCCTGACTCGTGCCCTGGTCATATCAGAACTAATCGAAATTAGTATTTTGTTAAGAGAGCTCATACATAGTCAGTGCTTTAAATGGGCCGGTACGGAGTACCAGCATTTTTTTTATTTGAAGAGGGAGAGTACCGGCACTTCTCAAGAGAAATTCAATACTTTTAATTAGAGGGTACCAGCACTTCTCAGGAAAAAGCAGGTACTCTGGTACAGAGTACCTGCACTTCTATTTTTCGATTTCAAGCACTGTACGTAGTGAAGTTGTTCAGTTTTCTTTAATGCATCCACCATGTAACAGCACAGCACCGCTAGGCCAACTCAGCAATAACTGATACCACTGTTGTCTAGGTTGTGTAACATTCCATATGATGTACACAAAGATCCAGGATTCCGCATCACAGTTAAAGAGGCATGAACATACTTATTCCAACTATAGACCACAACACACTCAACCCCGAAAATAAAACAGGAAAAACGAATAAAAGTCTGGAAAAGAAATACAACTGTGTGGTAAATACCACAAGAAAACCTAGAAAGAGCCACAGGGCAACTGTTAAGAAACATTTCAGTGTTGCCGTACACAAAGGCCACTGCAACTCAATAGATGTGAACATATTAAAAGTTTTCCCATTACCCTTCCACAAAAAGGTTGGTTACACGTAATTCTTGAGGTAGGTGGGTCTCCTATTGCGTATTCCCACAGATGGCAACCTTGTTTAAGATTCTAGTTCCACCTACCCTTTGTGTTCAGAGTTGGTATCACGGTTACTCACATCGCGCATGTTTCTCCCCTACTCCCTGCTACATATGAGGTGCACTTTGCCAAGCGTGGCAAGCTCTACATCTCACCTTTTTCCAATAATACCACGTTCTTCTTGATTTCATCAATGCGGAAAGGTCCAGTAAAATTGGATCTTCTCTTGACAGATCAACTTGGTCATTTGTCACATACATACTCTCCCACCTGCCAAAATCTACGAATGCTACCATGTTTGGCATCAAAACGCTCCTTATAACCCCTTTGATGATCCACCACTTTATCTTTGTCAGGACTCACTGTTTCAATCTCTCACTTCAACCATTTGGGGTTGAATTTGGAACCAGCCATACGCCCTTTCAAGCTATGAAATGGAGAAATATTCCTAAAAGTGTTGGGAGTAGTGGGGTGCGCCCATAGTTTTCCTCTTAAACGTTTCCTTAGCGATCCTCTATGTGCTACAGCAGCTTGAGCACAATCTCTTCTTCAAAGAAACTCTGCTAATGCGTAGGACTAGCTTCCAACTAGGGTAGCAGTGACAGATTTCAAAAGGCCTGAGTGAGACACATAAAAGTAATTGTAGTGCAAGAGCAAAGAGGCAGATGATGAGCTTTATCTTGGCAAAGAAATGGAATGACTAGATGGGACAGGTGACAAATGTCGGAAAAATCTGGCGCATTTTTCCATAATAGCCAAACTCTGCATAGAAAAACTGATTTAACTAGGAACCCTTTGATGGTGATGCAACCGAGATTTTACTTGTGCATGTAGGAGCAGGTGGTAGCCACGGGCACTAATTGTGGACCTATTCTCCAACATCAGGATCAAAAAAGAATTAGACAGAAACTGGAGCAAGATGGAGAAAGCTATAGATAGGAAAACAGTGGTAAAGGAGGGGAGCAGAGGGCCCCTTCACAAGTGTCGATTCCCCTGCTGCACTATTGATAGCTATGCCCCTGGTAACCAGGGCATGCACACTCACCAGTGCTGACATGAGGAAAGGAAGCTGGTTATGGGAGGAGCAGAGACATTTTAAAGGGGGTGGGGCATACCAGGGCCATTGAGGAAAAGGCAAGGGGACGAGGATCCAATCAGAGTGTGCATCAGCTCTGGCGGGGAAGAGATCTGAACTTATCCTCAGTATATAAAGCACTACACAACGCCGGACCAGCATACCTCAACAAGCGTCTCACCTTCTACACCCAGAACCATCAGCTTGGCTCCGCTGACCTTGCCCTCGCCGCCGTCCCACGCATCCACAGGACCTCCACCGGCGGCAGATCCTTCTCCTACCTCGCTTCCAAGACATGGAACACCCTCCCCACACAGCTGAAACAGACCCAGGACCTGCTGACCTCCAGGAGACTTATCAAGACCTGGCTGTTCGAGCAGTAGCTGCACCCCACCCCCCGCTCAGCGCCTTGAGACCCTCACAGGTGATTAGAGCGCTCTACAAATAAGTGATTGATTGATTGATAAAGACCAGTAGGCCTGAGAAACAGATGGGGATTGCAAAAGCTAGGTCAGGAGTGCTGATATAGACCCTCTCGTCTTCCTATAAAGCATAAAAAGCATAAAGGGCAATGAATGGAAGAAATCCTTAAAAACTAAGCGGCCAAGACTTGGGAGGGGGGCCGGTGTTGAGTGTGGAACTCGAGACTGGTGTGCTGAAACATACTCTTCTTATCAGGACACCGAGTCAGCGAGAACCCTGAACGAGAAATGGATTCCTCCCAAGAGAATTATCGATTTTAATGTAAGAGAGACTCTGAGGTTGAAAACAAAGATTTGTAAAAACAAAAGACGATGAAAGGAAAATTGGACAATTTGGGAAATAAGAGACTTTGAAAGATACTGGTTGTGCTTTGGTATGATTATGATCTGACACAATATATTCTACTCATGAATAAATAAGTAAGATCATAGGACAACTCCCCCATTGCTCTTTCAAAGGCATGATGACAGAAGCGCCAGAAGTGGAACTGGAACTCTACAATATGGAAATCATAATTTAAAAATTAGCAGAAGGGCAACAGAAACTCACCCAAGCCATTCAAATGCAAGAACAGAAAGAAGATACAGATAGACAGACAATAAACACACAGTGCAATGCAACCGTGTCCACCAGCTAACAGTTCCCAAAAAGAACCAAGATGCTTTAACTTAACTGCTGATGTCATTGCTGCTTTATTGTCCATCCAATTGTTGCCTCTTTTCTACTACAGTTATTTTCAACAGGAGATAATCCAGCATATTTCTTTCCCATCTGAACCATCTTTGCAAGACTGTCCTTTAGTGCAGCATGGCCCCAGGAGAGATGGATCATTATATTGCTCCCCTTTTGCGTGGGGACATGCAAACAGTTTACCAAGCTGCCAATCCCAATGGTACTACAGCTTATCCAGAGTAAAAAAAGCGTTTCTTGAAACGTTGGTTCGACAAAGAAATATGTAGACAATCATTTCAAAGCATCAAACCAAAGCCTCGCAAAACACCCCATCAGTTATTTTATCGAACCAGGGACCGAACCGACAAATAACTGTTTACAAACAGCCCACGAAAGAAAATGTCATAGTCAAAATAGTAATGGAACAGTTTTTGAGGTTTTACCAGTTCCCATTCAAAAGTGAATTCAACAACTTCCTGACACCGCCCTCAACAGTGTGGTGGACTTGGTGGCAGCTTAAAAGAGGACATCCATGTTGGGACTGAAGCATCTATCCCCAGGTTTCAGCCCTGGCCCTAAGCTCCAGCCTTCGTGTCACATAGAAGATCTCTGGGAGACAACATTTCATCCCTGTAAAAGAGATGTGTTGTATGAGCGCCTTAATTGTGGAATGCTCTGCCCATAGCAACTCGACAGGCCCAGTAATGAGGCTAGTTTAGGAGGGGATGGGCGATCCCTGTAGTCATACTTTTATCAAGGGACTTTGTTCTCCATTATACCTACTTTGCCCCCCCCACACTCAGGGAGGTGTAAGGAAGTATAAAGTCCCTTGATTAAAGTTTGACTACAGGGATTGATCCCCCCCACTACCTCATGAAGTCCTAATAAGAGAGGATATAGACCATTACAAGAAAAGGTCCACTTTGATCTGTATGTTTGCATGCTTCATGATGTTTGTATAAACTATGATTCAGTTGGTAATTATCAACTATATATCGTAGGGATACTACTTACAGTTCTGGCCCTGAAGAAAGCCTATTGACACTTGGTGGCACTAAATACTGGGTGAAACATGTCGACCCATTAATGTTAGGGGTCATTATAACCACTAAACTTCTCACTGTTTTATTCTTGCCAAAGGACCTTGCTATTAAACAGGATTTAGGATTCTGAAGGTGATTTTAACTTGCACTTGTTTTCCCTTAGACTAAGAGCTCCACTCACAAACTGCATTGATTCCACTCGGTGTAGTGGTTGAGGATCCAATGATGAAGCATGCTACTGGTGGTACCTGTGAGTGAGGATCCTACTGATATATCAATGAAATTTCAGTATGCACCAATTTTCCTGCATGCAGATCCCCCAACACCTTAAAATATAATGAGACCAGATAACTGACCTCGTAGACCATAAGAGTTAGTTTCTGGTCAGGCTATCCCTCTCTTGTGTAATTATTGATTCCATCCAGGGAGGCTGAAGGTTACTCCTTTTTGGCTTCTCACTCCCTCTTGGTGATCTATCTCTTCCTTGGAACATCACACACTACCTCCTATGTGATGTACCTACCTGCAGAGACACACAGCTTCTCATGCTATTTCTTTTGCATGTACTATCTCTTAGGCACAAGTACATCCTCATGCACACATGCAACTGCTACTATTTCTTTTGCATGTACGATCTCTCAGGCACACTTACATATTTGCACTTCACAAAACTCAATGCAGGCTGAGAGTTGAGTTAAGTACACAGTAGCGGAATTGCACCAGGGTGGGCCAGTAGGCACAATGCTAGTGACACATGTAAAACTGGTCAGTTCATTCTGCTGATCATTAAAAATGCGATATGATGCCACCACTGCACTTGTGCTACTTAATTCCATGTTATAATACTAACAGTGGTTCAAGTACATAATTATACAGCACATAAATCTAATGCAATAAAAGAGAAAACATTTTTTTTTCACAAAAAAACAAACAAAAACCATTGATACCCATACAAAATATATATTCACCTTTTTACTAAGAACCCAGTATAAATATAATACAATATAAATTTTAACTGGCGGTGCTCACACAATTACACAAAACCAAAATCAGTACATACAGTAACCAGTGTAAACAGAAGGACAATGGCAGAGGCAAGAACATTAACAGAAAAACACTGATTGGACAAAACACATACCCAGAAATGGCAATTAAGACATCCACTTGAAAACATGCCAAAAGTAAGCGTTGAAGGTGTTTCGACCACATAGAAATTAAATGGTCATCATCAGGACAACACAATAATTGATAGAGCATCCAAGAAACAATTTTATTTAGGATCACATTCACTATTATTGGCTTATGAATTTGCAGTCAATCAAGAAATAAATTAAATCCCAATGGCTCAGTAGTCCAGTCACGAAATTACGGGAACCCAAGACGAAGAGGAACCTTGGAAACAATCCCAGCCCTCAAACGAACACCAGTACAAAATCACTAGCCGGCTTTGGAGAGGAATTTCATGTCTATCTGAAACTATGGAGCAGCATCAATTTGGACACCATACAAACGTAATTTAATTCCAGGTGACAACTGTAGCCTCATACCCCCTGAGGGTAATGCTTTGTGTGCACCTCTTGGTCTACTCAGACTACAGTCCATGTGACAGGCCTCGGTCATAGCACACATACATGATCTGTGTTTGGTGATGACCAAAAATTATTACAGAGACTCCAGATATCACTGCAGTCAGGGCAATCAGGGCAAGGGTACACGTCTGTCAACATGTGAGGGTCTTTTCTATTTGAACAAAAACCATTACAGGGGGAACCAATTAGGTGAAGAAAAGCAATGATCCGAACCACCAAAGAAAGAAACAACTCAACGATTTTCCAATAGCTCATAAACAAGAAGATTGGTTGAAACCTTAAACATCTGAGATCCTTCCAGCGAGAGTAACATCAAGACCTAGCATAGGATCACTTTGGATAAGGCCATAAAATTAATTGGTCATGGAAGATTATGATTCGCAGTATCTTGAAACTTTTCCCCTACGTGGTACATCAGTGGCACATATATGTGAAGTTACTAAACCATTCTTTGCACATGAACATTTCTTCAGAGATAATAATTGATCAAGAAGCAAATTTTATGTCACAACTAATGGCTGAAGTCTGTCAATTGGTAAATCTTACATGTTGACTGCATTATAGATTTAGTACATCCCCAAACAGACAGGTTGGTGGAAGGTCTTTATTACTTGCACATTTAAGTCTGGGGTTCTCTAAAAAAGGTCTCTATCTATGAAAACATTGCTAATGCATAATGCATTCAGCCTTTCCTCGGTCATGATATTCCTCAAGAATATTTTCATTTTGTCCAGATTAGAAAAACACCAGTCGAACTTTGCTATTGTCATGGGAGGGGTTAAAACTATGAGTAAAGTCACTGTCTCAGGGAGTGATTTTGAATTAAAGTAGCAATGAAAAGGCACCAGTAGCCTGCTGATGCACATACATTCTTTAAAGGGCAGACACGTTTTTAGATCTCTTTTATTGAGCATAGGGTAAGCTTGAACAGCCCCCTTCAGTGTTTGTTTAAGAAAGGAACCATCACAATTCACAAAATGTAGTAATGTGGCACTCATCAAACACGTAGTAAAAAAACATTCTTTAGCAGGTGGCAAGATACATAGCGATTAAAAAGAAATATCAGTGTGTGATGCACACCGAAAAGCATAGATTAACAAGTGTAAAAGGGGGAACAAAATTACTGTAAAAAAATGTATGTGGAAGTAACTGAAGATTTGCATGTGTCATTAATACAATTGTGCTAAACGTTTGTAAAAGTTATGTAAGAGGACAAATGAGAACACAATGGATGATGTATTATCAGCAATCATCGTTAGCAGATCACTTGTTTAACTTCTTTTTATTTTTAAATACAATGTAAATCAAAAATATAAAGGAAAGAAAAAATTAAGCACATTTGGATCAATTATTCGCACCATCCCTGTCTGGTTATATAAAAGGGAGAAAATAAGCAACAGTACAAGCTTAAGAAAAATATGTTTACATTCGTTATCAGGCAGCTAACTCCACAGTAAGAGTATCCGAACAGATTTTTTTTAAAACTGAATTCAACGAACTAATGTTAATAATCTTGAACAATGTCAGATAGATAGATTCTTACAAATTAAAATGTTTTTATTTCATTGCCTAACTTGGCAAAAAAATGTTCTTCTTGTGTAGAGCTCCAGCAGTTAACAATTCCATGTTAGGAAAAGTACTATTTTTGCAACTCCTGGTAATGTTAATCCTGGCTAAAGTTATACTTATATATACTAATTTCTTATGTATGGTAGTATTAGTGTGAATTATTAATATAGTTCAAAGGAAATCAACTTCGGCTCCTGCCACAGAAGGAGATTATTGTCTGACAAGATTTGCAGCGAATGGAGTATTTAGAAAAGTTGTGAGTCAGACGGGCTGCTGGCAAAGTGCATTAAGGACCTGCTATTCTGGGCCCCCCTTCATTTATTGAGATTGGCTGATGTGATATGGGCCGAATAGCTTTTTGTACTGTTGAAGTTGGAGATTGGTCTGTATTATACTCAGTGCATGGATTCAACCAATATCCCAAGGTCTGTTGCTGTTACCTCTTCATCGGCAGTGCTTGAACAATTTTCAGAGTGGGGGTGATTCCATCAATGTTATGTCACTGAAGTCATAGCAAAGTCACCGCCGACCCAACGAGGAGCAGCCCAGATGATGAAGCATGACACATGTAAGGGTGTGTGAGGGCAGTACATCCAACAAAATGGATACCCTACTGTAGGACTCTTTGAGACCAAGAGTTCTTGGGCACTAGGGTGACACGGACATTCTTTCACTCAAGGAACGGCTCAGCTCTCTTTTGTATTCATCATTTTCTGAGGGCGCATGCTGTAGCTGGACCTAACACTCCTGGCGAGTGGAAATTGCCCCCTCTCTCTATCTCCCCCTTGTTGCAAACAGTGTAAGAACTCCAACAAAAGTTTCTCATATGTTATAGGATCATCAGAGGTCAGGCTGTATATAAGAATTATTGTACAAGGTAGTGTTTTATACAGAGTTTGTGCTGCTGCCTTCACCTATGCAGCACTACAGAGATAAAATGAATAGCTGGGTAGTTCTTTATGGGTAGTCAGGATTATGTATTAGTGCAGCTATTCTTCTTATTAAGCATTTTGCAAGTAAATGTTTATGAATTATTACATTTTTATCAGTCTTTACAAGTTAAGCGAGTCGCCTGAATCCAAGCTATGAGGCTGATTATGATGGCGGTTGGACGAGGGTCTGACCGCCATCATTGCGAGAACAGGACCGGCCAACAGGTAGTCAGCTTTCCCGCCTATCAAATTACGATCTGATTGTCGTGTAGGTGGTCAGAAATATGCCTCTTGCCATTGAGGCTGGTGCTGTGGTCTCGAAAAGGGCTGCATCATAAGCCCCAATGGCAAAAGGCATTGTAATAAATGAATGGAACCAAATGCCAGTTGGATTTCCATGTAGATTTATTGTAGATTTTGAAGATCAGGAATCACAACATGGAGTAGTACAGAATTAGATGTAGAGTAGGTCTTCTCTACAGAGCCCCACCAGGAGCAGCTTTCTTGCTGCTCAGCTCATCCTCTCAACTGACACTCCACACACAGTCATACCATCATTCTATGACCTCACCACACATACCAACATTCCAAGAACAGCTACACTGGCTGAGCAGCAAGGCAGAGAGGCGTATTCCATTAAAGATCAGTATATTACACACCTTCCCCCTTTAATGAACATCAGAAAGGATAAACACAAGAATGCATAGTAATAGCAAAAATTAAAATATGCAATCAATCCAAAAAGGAATGCATTGAATTAATGAATGACACACCACACCACTTCCCCCTTTACAAACAAAAGAAGAATAGGCTTAATGCCCATAACTATAACTTTGGTGAAGAAGAGTATGCAGTGAATGAGGACAAGGGAGAAGCATAAAGGTAAGTGCAGATTTCAGAAGAACAGAGGATGGAAGAATGAGTGAAGATGGACAACAAGGAAAAGAAAGCATACTCAATATAAGTAATATACATGGTAAATGAAGATAAGAAGGTTATCCTCTTTACATCAATTTTAAAATTCAAAAACAGCATAGTAATAATGTGCAGGGTTGGGAGAAAATGGACACCAAGAAGCTGTAAAACACAAACTACTCACGATTTCTACACACCATGCACTAATGAGGGAATTGTGCAGGACTGGGAACGTGTAGGACAACCGCAAAGTGTAAATTCCAAGTCATTCACCCCCTTCTGCATGCCTCATACACTGACAGTGTAGGGTACATGACCTATTACGCATTACAAACCAAAATATGGGTACACTACCCATTGCACATTACCACTTTAAGAGTGGGTACACTGCCCATTTCACATTGCAAAATAACATATGGGTACACTACCCATTGCGCATCACAAAACAAAATATGGGTACACTACCTATTGCGCATGTCAAAATAAAGTATGGGTGCTACCCATTGCGCACTAAACATTTTAAAAATAGGGTCCACTGCCCATTGCGCATGTATAAATAAATAAGTGTAAAGGGAATACAACCCACACAGCTAGGTAAAACAAATATGTGGGTAATACAAGATAAAAGGGTAAACAACCCACAATGCTAGTCACAAAAACTATGTAGGGTAAAACTAGTGTAAAGGATGTGCAAAACCCACACTGAAAGATAAGAACTATTGTATGGAGACTAGCTCCCTTACAACAAATACCCTAAAGAGAACAAATAGAAGCCTAGTACACTGAAAGTATATAGAGCAAACAAATAAATAATGATAAACAACGTACTTGGAAAGGCGTGAGCATAAAATATACCTATGAAGACATCCAAAGATTTAACATAATATAGGCCATCAAGGCAGCAAATGCATAAAAATGCATGAAACACATTAATGGATTGAAGCAAAGCAGGCAATAAAAATAATAAATAAAAGCAAATGCTTCACTGTGACACCATCCTCACTTGACTGCACAGTATCCAAAAAATGAAGAATGCGTAAGTTTGTCCTGAAGATTGTTTTCAGCAAGTGTGTTATAGAAGCTGTACTGCTAATCTTCCAAGTGTCTTGTGTCAGGAATTCACACTGATCATAAACCGATGTCCAAAGTCAGGATATTCGGTTGATCGGGAACGCTGCCAAGAGATCATAGCAATAAACTTGCTTTGAACAGCGACAGAGCTCAACAGGGAAACTGACATGAGAACTTTTGATGCCTTGATGATGCACAAGAGCGCAGTTAAATGTAACTTAATTGAGCTGAGAGCACCAGTGAAATTAATTTCATTGTGCCACTCCCGCACTGACAAAAAAACAGTAGATAGCGTCACAGAAGTGCAGGACTGCAGTAAAAGCTCAAGATGGAGGTATGTAGGAGGACGCAATGCCAGGTGGCTGCAGCACACTGGTGTTGCCAGACGTATCTCAGCAGGGCCATGCTGTGTAGAAGACAAGGAGCAGGCTGACGTAGAACAAAGTGACAAAGCATCCCGTAGAGGAGAGGGTCAATGAGGCGCTGTATGATGCAGGTAAGCGTGCGCATGTAGAAAATGTCTCGTTCATCATTTTCAAAAGATGCGCATCAGTAAAACTGGCGTTTAGGGCGCATAGCTAAGATGAATAAAAACAGAAATGTACCTCTAATGTAGCGCTCAGCCAAAGCGTCGGCAATAATGTAGGCAAGGAGTTGCAGGTGAAAAGAAATAAAACTTGACACAATCTTGTAAATCCTGTGTGGTCACTTGGACGTGCTTTCATAAAGAAGAAATCTGACTTGCCTCAGAGTGAAACACTTTTAAAGACCCATTCTGTACAACCTCAAGTGGATGACAGTCTGATCAGCAGAGGATGGCAGTGACTTTCCACTGGCACTGCTGCCGTCGGTGTTGTTAGTAACTCTGAGAAAGTACTTCACAGCTTGCAGATCCATGAAGTGCTCGCAGGAATGAAAAGTCAAAGTTTTCCTGTAGAGCCAATTGAGGTATACAGGCAGTCTAAGTAGATGGCAACTATTCATACATGTTGTCAGATGCTGTCAATAAAGTACCTTAAGCACTCCCAGACTGTAGGAACTGACACCCTTCAGTTGTGTGCAGGCGGTAACTGGCACACTTCAGTTGTGTTCAGGCAGGAAATGGCACACTTAAGTTGAGGGCGACCGATGGAAGGTCGCCGGTGGGGCTCACAGGGTGCCAGTATGTCTTTTAAATGCACAGCTGTAGTTGTAGAAAATTCATACCTTGGGGTTGATTCCTGCTTTTTAAAATTTCTGTAGACCATCAGGTAGTGAGGCAGGTTCTTTCTGGATTGTCGCCAAATGTAATAAGTGAATGGAACCAAATGCCAGTTGGATTTCCATGTAGATTTATTGTAGATTTTGAAGATCAGGAATCACAACATGGAGTAGTACAGAATTAGATGTAGAGTAGATCTTCTCTACAGAGCCCTACCAGGAGCAGCTTCCTTGCTGCTCAGCCCATCCTCTCAACTGACACTCCACACACAGTCATGCCAGCATTCTATGACCTCACCACACATACCAACATTCCAAGAACACCCACACTGGCTGAGCAGCAAGGCAGAGAGGCATGAAAGGTGTATTACATTAAAGATCAGTATATTACAGGCATGTTTTCAAACATCCGAGTGCCAAGCACTGCACGGTGCCTGGCACATGCGGCATGGATGTTTGGGGGGGGGCATCACAGGTGCTTTTCGGGCCTCATAGTGGAGGCCGAGGGGGCACGCCAAAGTCCCTTTCCGACAGCCTTTTTATGACCGACATGGAAAGACTGTTGGAAATGGATAACATAATCCCTATGGCGATGCCTGAGCAGGCACCGCCCCTATTGTAGGGACTACGATCCACCTGACGGAAACATCGGTCGGTCTCTTTGACTGATATGGTCTGACCCACTGCATCATAATGCAGCAGTCTGACCTCTGCTGGATGTGGGTGGGACTGCCACCGACAGCCTGTTGGTGGTGGTCCCACTGACATCATAATCAGCCCCTTTGTCTGGACCTATAAATTCTACCTCAATGCTTATTTCTGATTTACTTCAAGTAACTACTTTCTTTACTATCCCTGACTGCATTAAAATCTCACCTTTTCTACTACTTCTACCCACCCTTGCTGTCCTGAGATCTGCCCTTACTATGATGTTGCTCCCCCTGACAGCCCTGCCCTGTCTCCTAGTGGGCCACCTCCATCCCTCTGTTTCAGCATGTCCCAAAAAGAAGCAGAGGAAAACATCCTCGTAAAACCTACCTTAGGCACCCTATGGGATTTATTTATAATTTGGAAGACGCGTATCCTGCGTGCCTTATTAAAAGTGGCATAGTCCATAATACACTTGTAATGAGGCAGATGGAATATTCGTCACATTGGTTACAGTGCCCCCAGTCTCAAAACTTTAAATCAGGCCGTATGTGATTCAATACCATGCCATTAATGAGCTCTCTTTAGTTTTTCTCAATCAGCAATAACCACATGCATTTTTGTAGATTTGTACCTCTTGCAGTATAACCATCTACATGGCTGCCTTACTTGCTACTAGGGTGTATGTACATCATATGGACCAAACAATTTGTTAAGCATATCCTGTACTTATCTGTTGTCAAACAGAGGTATGTTCTGGATTGAGGAATTATTTTTAAATGTGGTGGTTTATTCATGTGTAATTGTGCCCCATCTTTCTAGAACTTCTTAAAAATAGGACAAACTAGCAACATGTCTCTGGGACTCTGGAAACCTGTAACATTATAGGTGCTGCTTCGGCAATAATTCTCCAGATCGTCAAGTTTTGCACTCGATTATTAGGTGATGCCACCTTTTGTCCTATTGAAGAATGTAGAATGCATGCAGGACCTCTCTGTTGTGTTGAGCCTTGATCTTCTTTATCTGTGTGCACTGTGTTGTGTATATTTATTGAAGATGTATTTAGTTGGATTCCTGACCTTGTTGAATCTGGCTGCCCATACCCACCTGCCCCATCGATCACTGTCTTAATCATACCTATTTTTCTTCAAAACCGATAGTGGCGTAGGTGAAATTTTGACTTGCCTTCTGAGCGTCCACATTCGTCATGCCCTGTGCTTTATACGGGGTAGGCATTGCATTATGGTTTTCAAACTGTTGTTGCTTGTCAATGTCAAATAAAATGTTCGCTTTAGCTTTTGGTTGCCGGTTCCATGGAGTCCCTGTCACCCCAAATGTTTTCTTCCATGTTGAGGAGTCTACATCCGTCTCCTCCTGAGGACAGGTGAGGAACACTCATCTTCTTCTTTTGATTGAATGTTCATACTTTTCAAGCTTCTGTGTACCTACTCCAGTTCCTGTAGGTAAACCATGTCACATTTGTGGTGTCCTTATTGGTTCGCTGCTGAATAGTGGAAAATGTCCTGTGTGTCCCAATTCATTGTGTGACAGTGTTATAAGGAGAGCACAGCATATATAAAATGCTGTGGAGACAGTGTGAAGAGACAGGAATGACTTGCACAGTAAACATAACTCTGAAATGACTCAACAGTGACGGTGACAGAAGGCGAATCGTTGGTAAGTGTGCAGTAGAGACCTGAGCTGGTGTCTGGAATGCTGAGAGGGAGTTATATAATAGAATGTTGGTGTGTGTTCTGCAATGGAAGCTCGGAAATAGTAGCAAATGGAGGGAGAAAAAAGTCCTGACAGGATATGCCTGTTGTTGCTGTATTCTAAGGGCCTGATATGAAATAAAGAACTTACCTCCAACCTGATTGGCTCCAGATTCTTGTATGAAGACCATGCCCTCACACTTCAACATAGTGTCTCCAAGTCAAGTCAAGATACGCTTTATTCGATTTAAAATGTTAAATTATAAAAGCACAATACATACCAAAATACAACGTAAACAAGCATAAAAATAAACTTAAAAGTTAAAATTCATTAACCATAGGTTAAAAATTACAAACAAGCCTTTAAAATAGCATGTGTTAAAAATTATAGTGTCTTCAAGTTCCCTACCTAATTTTCGAACCTCACGGTGTCATGTGTAGCCCTTGTCAACAGACAGCATCTAGCTCTCTGTTGTTGAAGAACTATTGTGGACTTTTGGCCAGCCAATTGCTTAGGATTGGTTGGCTTTTTGCCACTTTCATTTGCTCGCTCCTCATTTGATGGCTTTCCTTCTTCTTTTTGTCTTTTGTCTTTTTAGTTTGTTTACCATCCTTTTGATTGACCTGCATCTTTCTTCTTGTATCTTGCCACTGCTCACATTTAGGTAACTACTTTTTTTTGCTTTGGTTTATAGCTCTCTATGGAATGCACGTGTTTTCTTGCTCTCTCCTTGTGTGCTACTTGCCCCGCAAATCCCCTTTCCATGCTCTCTGTGTTGCTTTCCTTAAAGCCCCAGCTAGGCTGTTGATTCACCCATTCCACCCAGTCTGTTATTTATATAATTGTTTTTCCCTTATCCAACCCCAAGCTTCTCCCTTGCTTCCCCAACTTCTCATTATCCCACTTGGCATTTGCTGCTTTTTTTCTTTTATTTACCACTCTCTACCCCACCCAAACAGCTTCTCCATTGGCCCCTCCTTGCTCTTGCTGCTCTGAAACTTTTAAATTTCTCTCAGCTGCTCTACAGTTGCTCCTATGGGCCTACCAGCTGTGTTCTTTTTAACATTTAAATCTTTTCTGGAAGGGCCAGGAGACTGCTCCTTTCTTAAAAGGCATTTCACTTGCATCTATTCATGTGTTTTTTATATTACCACTCCAAGATGGGCATCTGCCATCTTGGAACAGGAAATAACAACAACAAAATGGTCGCTGCATCATGCTGTAAGTATGTGTATGCGTGGAGGCACACACATTCATACATTTCATCATGCGGTGCCACCGTAGCTTCATGGAGCATACCTCCACATGTGCGATTACGTATGCATGCCTACACATCATCACACCTTTTTGTCAGTGGTTTTTAGCATCGGCACACAAGTATTGAAACAGCACTGGAAACAAGCATTGGCAAAACCTATTGGTCTGCATTGCCAAGGCAGAAGTTGAGAGCTGTTTGCTTTCCCAGCCTTGTTTTGTCAGGGCACATATAAAAATGAAGTAGGTGAGGGGTAGGGTGGCAATTTTCAAGTAGATATTTATCTTCTTTCAGGTACCCAGTCCCAACACCTTTCTCTGCCCTAGTTTGTGGTTTTTTTGTGCAAAGCACTCCTGCACTGTTAGTAAAGTTCTTTGTTTTACTATCAGGCATATAATATTCTAGCATTTAATGAAAGAGCTGTCAACCACTATGCAGGTACCACTATTATCTATACCCAGTGCTTCAACAGTCCCCGCCAGCCTGAGTTACGATTGGTTGGGTTGTACCTTACTGTCAACTTCATTCCTGGGAGACTGTTTTACATGAAAACACGCACTTGTCTAATTTACCAACCACAGGCAACCCTTACGACCGCTGCCTCACTCGAGCATCAATTTAAAGTAATGAAGTATTTTCAAAACTCAGAAAGCTCTTATTTTACAACATGCTTGTCGGTTGTGGAGAAATTCAATCTATACCCTGCTGTACGTGTGTTACGCTATATAAGCCTGGCCAGTGTATAATAAGCATTGTGCATTGCATGTTAGAAATGGACACACTTTTCTGGAAAAATTCATTTTTATTTAAACTACACATGTCAGTAAATGTTCACGTAATGTAGAAGCTTGACCAAAACAGTGACAACTAGAACTGGTATTACACATCTAGACAAAAAATAGTCCTTGTTAATAAAGTACTGCTTAGAATGCTGTTCCACTTGGGTGCCATGTTTTACTTCATCTGCTAAGCCTTCTTGCTCTGATGGAGCATCCTCCTGAACTTCGTTTCATATGATCACTTTGTAGGAAGGTAGTGGTATTTTACATTGTGCATTTAGTATTTTACAGAACTAGACACACTATGGTACACACTTCACATGACAATAATTGCACTCACCTCAAAAGTGACAGAAATGTGGATGTTGGCCCATTTTACTGCCACCCATTCCAATGCATGCTGTATTCACTCATTCCCATGCATGTGCTAGTCACTCATTCCAATGCATGCTCTAGTCATTCACTCCAATGCATGCTCTAGTCACTCACTCCAATGCATGTTCTAGGCACTCATTCCAATGGATTTTATAGTTGCTTATTCCAATAGGTGTTTGAGAAAAAACATGCAGTTAAATGGTCCAGTCACTCATCCCATTGAATGTTACATTTACTCATTCCAATGAAAGTTCTAGTCACTCAATCCAAGTGCTGTTCTAGTCACTCATTACAATTGATGTTCCATTCAGTGATTCCAATGAATATTCCAGGCACTTATTTCAATGAATGTTCCAGTCATTCATTTCAATGGATGTTCCAGTTACTCATTCCAATTGATGTACTAGTCACTCATTGCATGGATATTCCAGTCACTCATTCCAATAGATGTTCCAGTCATTCATTCCACTGGATGTTTCAATCAATCATTTCAATGGATGTTCCAGTCACTAATTCCAATGAATGTTCCAGTCACTCATTCCACTGGATGTTCCAATCAATATTTTCAATGGATGTTCCAGTTACTCATCCCAGCTGATGTTCTAGTCACTCATTGCATGGATATTCCAGTCACTAATTTCAATAGATATTCCAGTCACTCATTGCATGGATGTTTCAGTCACTAATTCCAATGGATGTTCCTGTCACTCATTCCACTGGATGTTCCAATCAATAATTTCAATGGATGTTCCAGTTACTCATCCAAGCTGATGTTCTAGTCGCTCATTGCATGGATATTCCAGTCACTAATTTCAATAGATATTCCAGTCACTCATTGCATGGATGTTTCAGTCATTAATTCCAATGGATGTTCCAGTCACTCATTGCAATGATGTTCCAGTCACTCATTCCACTGGATGTTCCGATCAATAATTTTAATGGATGTTCCAGTTACTCATCCCAGCTGATGTTCTAGTCACTCATTGCATGGATATTCCAGTCACTAATTTCAATAGATATTCCAGTCACTCATTGCATGGATGTTTCAGTCACTAATTCCAATGGATGTTGCAATCACTCATTCCACTGGATGTTCCAATCAACCATTTCAATGGATGTTTCAGGTACTCATCCCAGCTGATGTTCCAGTCACTAATTCCAATGGATGTTCCAGTCACTCATTCCACTGGATGTTCCACTCAATAATTTCAATGGATGTTCCAGTTACTCATTCCAATTGTTGTTCCAGTCACTCATTCCCATGGATGTTCAAATCAATCATACCAATGAATGGTCCATTTCATAGTGCATGGTGGGTTAGGAGCAGAATGGGGAGGAAGAATGCTGCTACACGGAGGCTGCCGACAGTGAACTCAGGGCACCCGACTTGAGCGCTCTTTGGGATTTAAGCCACAAAGAAGTAGCAGTGCCTCCTGTGTTAGGGTGTGGGAGCTCTGCCCTTCCAAATATCCAGTTGCTTTTTAACATGTTCTCTCCTTTTTCAAACACATTACTACTGTAATACATTAATGCCTGGCTACCGTCTGATTGAAGGAGCAGACAGCCAGGCACTAACAGGCCAATCCTGTGTGTGTGTAGATACTGAATATCTTTGCTAGCGGTACATCATTGCGCAGGGTTTACTTCTTTTGAGCCCTTGCTTTGCATGAGGTGGTGTGGTGCTGTATAAATGAATGGTGGTTATACAGGGGGGTAACCCAATGAAATCACGGGGACCTGGGTATAATATGTATTAAGAGGAAGGGGTCCCAGTGGAGGTGGGAAGCATAGAAACACTTTACAAGAATTAATCCAAAGCAATAGTTAAGATCCACAAAGTTTAATTCCAAATGGGATCCAGTGTTATAACTACACGTAACAAAGCAAATAGTCAACTGTATTTATGGTCATACAGTGCCCCAGGGAGGAATGGGAAGTGTTCGTGAGGAAGGTAGGGGAGTGATGGGATAGCGTGACAATAAAATCAACAATTTCCAAATGTTATAGTGCTATAAATCGCATAGCAGTGGGTGCCTCAAGTTTATGGCAACATTATATATACATAAGCATACGACACATGATACAATATATATGCAAATTTGGCATGTGTGGTTGCCGTAATTGAACAAGCCGTCGACGTTTCGACCCTCTGGGAATGCAGGATGATTTAACCTTGCTGCAGGGTCTTCATCAGGACCAAGGAAGGGGCAGGGGACCTAGTAGATAAGTATAATTAATTTAGTTACGAGGGATATGACTTCAACCTCTAATTAACACATAGGTAGAAACGTTGTTCCCACGTTTCTACCTATGTGTTAATTAACGTCGACGGCTTGTTCAATTACGGCAACCACACATGCCAAATTTGCATATATATTGTATCATGTGTCGTATGCTTATGTATATATAATGTTGCCATAAACTTGAGGCACCCACTGCTATGCGATTTATAGCACTATAACATTTGGAAATTGTTGATTTTATTGTCACGCTATCCCATCACTCCCCTACCTTCCTCACGAACACTTCCCATTCCTCCCTGGGGCACTGTATGACCATAAATACAGTTGACTATTTGCTTTGTTACGTGTAGTTATAACACTGGATCCCATTTGGAATTAAACTTTGTGGATCTTAACTATTGCTTTGGATTAATTCTTGTAAAGTGTTTCTATGCTTCCCACCTCCACTGGGACCCCTTCCTCTTAATACGTATAAATGAATGGAGCAGAAAACATAGAGTCTGGTTGACCCAGTGGTGCCCCCCCATTAAGGAGGAGGAGCGACCCCCTCCTGTCAAATAAAGCAATAAAACAATAATAAAACAGGTTTTAAAAACGTGTTTTATTATCCTTTTATTTTAATACCCCTGGACCCATCCCCAGGACTCTGACGAGTCTTGGGGACATTGGAGTTCTGGACTAATTAAGGTCCAGAGGTGCAGGGATACACACCCGAAGACCCCTGAGTTCTACCTGTCTCGGTGCACAGATAAACAGAATCACGAGCTTCTCGATGGTGGCGTCAAAGACCAAAGGTTTAATACTGCAGGGATACAGAAGTCACAGAAACTACACACGGGCAGATTCTAGGAGCCTGTTCGATTTGTACTAAGTGGGTTGCTCCTTAAATACACAATTTTTAGCTGTAGGCAACATTCTTCACATACTCGTACATTTCTTAAACTTTGTATCCTAAACAATAAATATTTGGCGTCAAACAGGAACAGTCAACGAAGTTCTGATGTCAAACATTACGAATGAGGGGTTCCCACTGTTCAATCATAATCTCATGTCATCTTCTCATTCAAGAGCCGGACCGCCTCATCGTAAATTTCGTTACCTCCCCATAATAAAGGCCCAGAAGGAAAGGAGCAGAGCCAGGTGTAGGAGATAGAAAAGCAGGATAAGAGATGTTTGTGGGTCGTAAATGGGCAAGGCTACTGTCTTCGGCCGCCTAATCATGATCAGGCCAACGAGCACGAGAACCAGTATAACAGGACTGGCCTCAGACAGAGGAGGCAGCTTCTGTCGAGTCATGCGGCCACAGCGTTTCTGAACTAAGGTTTACGTGTCATTAACAAGGTGCATCTCCGGGCTAAAGCCTACGTGTCCTTTAGCAAAATGAATTGATCAGAGGTCACTGTTTGTTCATTGACTATGTGAGGGCAAGAATACAAGATGGATGCCGTATTCCAAAATGGATGCCATTGGTGTACCGGAAATGTGCTCATAACAAGAGTGCTCTTGCTCATAGCATAGCGAAAACACCAGGATATACTATATGGATCATTTACGGGTCACTGGTACCGGAATTATAGGTTTACGACAATGTCGAAAACACGGGTTCAAATCGTCACTGAACCTCAGACCCTCCTTTTGCCCTTACATAGGCAATTTCTCACTCTATGTCAGGGTCTATCTCGATGTTCATCAGGTCAGTGATATGTTGCTGTAGCATTATTCTTTCTCGTACCTTGTCTCCCAACACAGGCGGTTTCCTTAAACAGGTTGCAGCACAGAGGCTACACAAGGCAGGACCACACTGGATAACAAGACAGCACGAGAATAGGAACACTAAGATAATACCAATGACCATCAGAACCTTCCATCCCCACGCTGATAACAGAGTCCAAAGCCATTCCATTAATGACCAATTTCCCTTGTCTACATGAATAGAGTCGGAGATCTTGTGTAGCTTAGAGATCGCTTCGTACACTGTTGGAGCATTATTAGGGATATAAACACAGCAGCTCGATTGGATCATTCTGCATACCCCACCTCGATCTGCAAGTATTACATCAAGAACCATACGATTCTGTAATGTCATGAGACGATCCGCCTGGAGCTCAGCTGTTAAGTTACTAAGGGCACCAGCAGTTTCTGTAATAGTAGACTCAACTACCCGTGTTAGCTGACGTAGATTTCTACTATTGGCCATAGGCCCCCAGAACGGAAGGAAACCTTTGAAGAAGTCTCCGGCTTCCTGACCAGCAGTATCTTCCTTGTTAAAGACACCTCTTACAACTCTGGTTTTGTGATAATTTGGGGCAGCTGTGTATGTCGGAGGCAACAGTCGAGCAATATAACATGAACCTGAAAAGTCAGCAGGCAACCATGTATATGCTCTATCTCGACAGATGAAGTAGGTACCCTTAGCAGTTAGGAAGGCAGGGGAAGAGTTTGATGGATACACATAAGTTTCAACACAGTCACTCTTCCCTAGCCGAGCTCTTGGATTCCTCCCATTACCTTGCAAACAGACTTGACCTCGGTGACGTACGACCCAAACTGGAGTGGAGCTATTACGCTTGTTTTCACCCAAACTAATGCTATACTCCGTAGCATTCCAACTCAAATAAACTCGTAGCTCATCTTTAGGAATAAATGGGGTGTTATTGACGTCTTTAATCATGTCAGTTATTCCCTTTAACAAGGCTTTATTAGCGGAGTTATACTTGGTGGAACGTGGAGGACGCGGGGGATAGGTCTTGAGGGCATAGACAAATACTGTCTGAAAGGCCCGACATGATCCATTATAGCTAAAAGGCAAGACCAGGTAGGGGATGCCCTTATCCATGGTATGTGGTATCAAACCATACACCCAGCAGTCCGTTGTGTTAATTACCAGTTGGTGTTGGTGCAAGAGCTGTACAAAAGTGTTATTTATAAATTCTGAGCGTCGAGCTTGCTCATGTTCAGGAAACGGATGAAAGGAATGAAGAGAAGCAACAGTAGGAGAAACAGGAACATGGGGAGGTACTGTAGTCGTGATCGGTGCAAAGATTAAATGAATACCAAAGGCAATTCCACTCACCAACGTTCTTAAAACAATCAAACATGTAATTGCACATTGCATCAGAAAGCATTTGTTATGTAAAATTTTGTATAATCTATTCCTGCGAGCATAAATTACATTCTCTCGGCGCAGCCCAGGAAGTTCCATCTTCTACAACCGCTCGTGACCACTGATGATTTGTACGTAGTTGAAAATGCCTCTATCAGCCCTGGGAGTTCCCAAAACCAACAGAAAGACCGAACTTGTGTCTGGCCCCCGCAAATTCAACTAGGCACAAAGCCACGACCCTACGGCGACCCAGACGGCAAGGTGACAGAAACAACAGAAATAAACGGAAATACAAAAATGTTCAGTAAACTTCCTGGCCGCTGATAATGTAATAGATCAAATATGAAAAATGCAGTTTCCTGCTTTATTTGTCCTTAGAATGAGAACGAAGGTTGTATCTCAGTTTTCCTGGCTTCGTTTGATCCGGGAATAGTCTATTTCCAGCAGGAGCAACAATGTTCGAATTCGCAGATGACAAATGTTCGTTCGATGCAATGTTCTGGTCAGTAATCAAAGAAGCAGCTTCAGGGGGGGAGTCAGAATTCGGTGAATCAGTTGTCAGTTCTGCATCACTAAAGGGAACATATCTAGGAACAGGGTCTGTGTCAGAGGCACCAATTCCTTGTCTAACCCAATTGTCATAAGGGAGTGGAAGGGGTACACGCTTAGTGTGAGTGGCGTGGACCCAATTTTTCCGGCCAACCACACGTACAGCAGTCCTTGTCGCCAAGAGCACCTGAAAGGGGCCCACAAACTTTGGTTGGAGATTCCTGGTCCGTCCGAAGTTCCGGATGAGGATGAAATCTCCGCGTTTCAGCTGGTGACCTGGACTTTCCGGAGGCTTTGGCAATGCATCGAAAACCTGTTGGTGAATGAGACTCAATTTAGCAGTCAAGTCAAAAAGGTAATCAATTAACATTGGGTACTCTAGCTGTTTAAATTCTCGTGGTCTCGGTACCCCCCAGACATTTGCAGGGCGGCCGAACACAATCTCATATGGGCTAAGCCCTACTCGAGAGTGCACAGTCGCTCTAGTGGATAACAAAGCCAACTGTAGTGCATCTGGCCAGGACAAACCCGTGGAAGCTTGGATCTTAGCAAGTTTCAGTTTAAGAGTACCATTGTACCCTTCAACTAAACCTGCTGACTGGGGGTGGTTCGCACTATGACATTTTTGTTTAATCCCTAATCCTGCACACACACTCTGCATAACTTTCCCTACGAACTCACTCCCATTGTCTGACCATACAATCTGTGGCATTCCATACCTGGGGAAGTATTCTTTCAGGAGGATTTTAGCAGTGGACAAAGCAGTGTTATCTTTTAACGGATATGCTTCAATCCACCTCGAAAAAGCACAGACTAACACTAGGACATATTTAAGGTTATTACATCGGTCCATGTGGATGAAATCCAACTGAATCACTTCGAAGGGACAAGAAGGAGGAGCGAAATGTCCAGCGGGTGTGGGGGTTCCCTTACCAGGATTATGCATCAGGCATACCATGCAGTTCTTAACCACTCTTTCTGCACACTTACTGATTCCATCATTCCTCTAGACTGGGGCCAACATTTTATAAATCCCTTTTGAACTGATGTGCGCTGCTCCATGCGCCATCGTTACCATCGCAAGCACATACGCATCAGGCAACATCCAACGCTGATGCTCCGACAAGTCAATCCAACATCCACTCGAGTCCAATTTACCCGTTTTCTCTTTCCATGCAATCTTTTCCTCTTCAGTCGCTTCTTCCTGAATTGCTTTCACACTTTCCACTGTGTCCTCACACATTCCCGATTCAGCAATCTATCTCGCAGACGTCGCAACGTACATCCCACTCATCGTATTCCTAGCTGTCTTTTTAGCTATCTCATCAGCAAAAGCATTTCCACGACCGACATCATCCGTAACCGCTCGATGAGCACTGCACTTTACAATTGCAACTTCAGTCGGTAAGGTTAGAGATTCCAACAAGTCATTGACTAACTGACCATGCTGGATCTTAGTCCCATGGGACGTAATAAAACCTCTTTCCTTCCACAGTCGACCAAAACTATGCGCTACGCCGAACGCATACTGACTATCTATAAACACATTCACTCTCTTTCCCTTAGCTAAAACACACGCTCTAGTCAATGCAATTAATTCTGCAGCTTGGACAGAATTCTGACTCACTCTTGCAGTCTCCACAATCGTACTCAAAGTCGTTACTGCGTAGGCAGCTGTCACATCACCATTCTCCAATTTAAAACAAGACCCGTCAACATATAACGTGCCATCTGGATCTGGTAACGGAGTGTCCTTAAGATCAATCCGTCCTTTTGTCTCCTCCTCGGTTCTAAAACAACAGTCATGGGGTTCAGAATCACTCGACTCCTGGCTAGTCGGCAATAGTGTTGCTGGATTCAGTACATTGCATCTTTTAATCTGAATGTGACTCGCTAGAAGTGTCAGCTCATAGCCTGATAATCTAGCACTGGTGAGGTGCTGAGTTTTCGTTCGGTTCATGAGTGTATCCACGGCATGTGGAACCATGACTACTAGCATATTGTTCATGACCAGACCAGCAGATTGTCGAATGGACACTGCAGCTGCTGCTGTAGCTCTTAAGCAACTCGGCAATGCTCTGGCTACCGGGTCTAATGTTGATGAAAAATACGCACAAGGACGTTGTTTATCACCAAATCGTTGCGTCAAAACACTCAACGCACAACCTTCTCTCTCATGAACATAGAGTGTAAATGGCTTGCTGTAGTCAGGTGTACCCAACACAGGAGCTGAACACAGTGCATTTCGTAACTCAGAGAAACTCTGCTGAGATTCGTCAGACCATGGCACCGGACTCGGAACACCTTTTCCAGTCAGGGCCACCAATGGTTTTGCCAAGAGAGAAAAATTTGGGATCCATTGCCTGCAGTATGAAGTAATACCTAAAAACGCACGCACTTCTCTCTGTGTGCTAGGAGCATTCATCTGCGTAATTGCTTTTATTCTCTCCGGGGTCAACCTTCTTCCCTCCTTTGACAAGAGATGACCTAAGTAGGTCATTTCTTGACAACAATATTGCAGTTTGGAAGGTGACACCTTGTGATGTAAATCCGACAAATGATGCAGTAGGGAAATTGTAGCTGTTTTGCAAGTTTCCTCGTCATCAGCAGCCACTAGAAGGTCATCTACATATTGCACCAAGGCAGAACCAGGAGGAAGCACAAAATAATCTAACTGACTTTTTAATGCCTGACTGTAAATGGATGGGCTTTCACAATAGCCTTGTGGAGCGCGCTTAAACCTGAAACTATGACCTCCTAGAGAGAAGCCGAAAATATCCCTGCTTTCCTCGGCTATCGGAATGCTGAAAAAGGCATTCTTCAAGTCGATCACTGAAAACCATGTGGCTGTAGCAGGAATCAACGTCAACAATGCAGTAATGTCTGGAACCACAGGAAACTGTGGAATCACAATTTTGTTAACCTCTCTAAGGTCAATTACAAATCTGTAGACTGGAGGTTTTGAAGGATCAGTGCGTTTTAGAATCGGCAGGACAGGGCTGTTACAGACATTCCCTCTAGTTTCTTCTATTACGTCTTTCTGGATCAAATCTTGCACTATCAATAAAAGCGCACGTTCACCTTCGCTAGAGATCCTATATTGTGGAATTCGTGAGAATTTAACATTTGTTTTCAAACTTACTACATAAGGAGGAATTTCCAAAAGACTTACATCATTAGGACCAGTCGCCCAAAGAGTATCAGGGAGAGAACGCAGCTCCAGTGGGAGCGCATCCTTTGACAAGTACATTGGGGAGATGATTCTCTTACCCAACGTAAGCTGTACTCCTGAAGGAGAACAGTATAGTGTCGCATACAGGCGTTTTAACAGGTCTAAACCAACCAGATTTTCATTGCAACCGGTCATCAAAATCAGGGGTGCTTTTAATTGACAAGGCCCAACAGAAATAGACAAAGGACCAGAAACAGGATTGTGAACATGGGCGCCTGAAAAACCTACTGAAACGTTCGTTAAGCCAGACAAAGGTGCGCCAGGGAGTTTCGCAAGCATGATAGAACTTTTTGCTGCACCAGTATCCAACAGAAACGGTTCGACCACACCTGATGTAGCTACTGCGACATAAGGCCCACTCTGATCTACTGGAACTGATACTACTCCCTCTCTTTGTCCATGGCTGTCCTAGTACTCATCTTGTCGAATTTCCTCGCTAACCTCACAATAATCTTCAACATGGTACTGTTGAGATCTACCAGGCTGTACAGATTGTCCGTTTCGCTGATCGAATAATTAGAAGGACGATCATTAGTCTGCGGAGGCATAGTGCCTCGTCCTCGGCCTCTAGGGGTTTGCGTAAAACCACCACGACCTCTCTGAGCTGGAACACCATTATTTTGCGCATTTAGGACTGGACACTCATTCTTATAATGACCTTCCTTTTTGCAGTAAGCACACTGATTCCATTGTACCTGCTGTCTTTGGTAACCGTAATCGGTCCTCTGATATGGCCCTTGCTGTGAGTTTGTCTGATTCGTGCGAGGCGGATATGCCTGCTGCAAAAGGACTTTAGTTTTTAAATCTTTTGTTTTCTTTTCTGACTTTTCTTTCTCTTCTTTATCCTGATTTTCATAGTACTGAGCGGTTGCAAGGATTTGCGCAGTCGTAGAGACAGCCCACGCACTTTCAGAATCTTTTAATTTATTACTAAGCTCTGGTAGCAAATTATGCACAAATTTATCGACAAACAATCTCTGGCCTCCCTCCGTGCTCATATCCTGACCACTGTGATCTACGAAAGTTTCTTCAAATCTAGTGAAGAAGTCAGAGACGCTTTCGTCTTTCTTCTGCTTGCATGCGGACAATTTGTCGCAATTAACGCGCAATGCTGGCATCAAAGTTTTCATTAAATCAATTATCCTACCAGGTAAATTAGCAATCAGAGGTTCGGGCTTAGAACCACCAATTTGTTGACCATCTGCCGCTACTATAACTGCCCAATCACCACCTAGGGCAACTTGATGATTTTCGTTACGAATTTTAGCCCAAATAGGTTGCCGCACTACATTGCCAAATAGCATGTCGATGTCTGCTAAGTTCATAACACAAGCTTGAACCGTCTGAGTCAGCTCTTTATAATACCCGGCTGGATTCTTACGCGGATCTGGCAACGCCTGTTTTACTGCTAACACTTCAGCTCGTTTCCACGGAATGTGTATCCACACTCTCTGGAACTGTGCTGGAGCGGCTACAATACCATTGACCGCATCAGCTTGAATGGCTTCGCGCCATATTGGCGGAACCTCCCTCATCGGATAATGACGACCTTGTTTTGTGCTACGTTTCTCTAGGTCCCTTGGTGAGCGGAGAGAAGGATCAGACCTATAACCGAAAATCAGTTCCATCGCTTCTTTTACGTCCTGACCTACTATCATACCTGCAGCAAATTTTTGCTGAACATGAATTAAATCATCCGGAACTGATTCAGAGTCATCCTCATCCCAATCCTCACGCAAAAGGGAACACATTACATCGAACACATAGCGCTGTGTCGGTTCATTCCATTGCATAAATGTTTCCAATACATCTCGTACATCATACCTTCCAACTTTCGAAATCCACCTAAGGGCCGTAGAATCTAATATTCCTCGTTCTTCAACATTAGGAAGCTGACTACGTCTCTGAGTAGAGCCAGAGGCAGGAGTCTTAATTAGGGTTTTGTAAAAAGGAGATAGAATATTAGTGACAGATTCGGTGATTTTCCGACGAACAGAAAGCGGAGACATATAGCTTGCAGAAGTTTTGAGAAGAGTAGTAGTTGGAACAGATGAAACAATAAGAGTAGGGGTAGCAGGCAAAGCAACTTGCGAAACAACAGGTATAAGCGGAGCAGGCATAGGCAGAGGAGCAGGCAACCCTGGAAGAGGGGGTGCCGGAGGAATATTGTTAACCACAGGGAGTGCAGGAACTGGATTCACAGGAGCAGGTATCCCAGGCTGTCCAGCAGCCGGTAACAAAACATGTGGCAAAGGTGGAGCAGTAGCACCCTGTGCATACAGTGGAGGTGACCTCAACAAATAAGACAACAGGGGATCCTTTTCAGGGTCCTCTACTGGCTTAGCAGCACATGATGGCAAGGCAGGGTAGCACTTGTCAATCACCAAATTATGTTCTCTATCAGATATCTCTATCGCTTTCTCAGTTTCATTGAGTTGCAGCTGCTTAGCAGACTGCATTAAGGTCAACCCTTGCTCTTTTTGCTCTTTCTTCAATTTCTTAAGCTCTCTTTGTTTGGATTCTTTTCGCCAACAACGGAAAGAATCAAACATTGCCGGCCGGGCTTTCTTCTTAAACAGTTTTATTTCCAAATTATCAAGGATTTCAGGTTCAAAACTACCATGTAGGGGCCAACTAAGGACACCATCCTTCCTCGTGTAACGGACCCACACCTCATTATAAGATATAGGACCCACACCATGCTTGCAATAGAGCTCGTAAGTAGGAGTTCCAATCGGAGGAACCAGACATGAGTCCTCCAACCGGGAATCCCTGTTGCAACCAAAACATACAGTTTTTCCGACTTACCATTTTGACAAACCGGAACACGGAACAAACACAAACAAAGATGCGCAATCAAACTTAGAACTTAGGCCTACCAAATGAACAAATGTATCGATACCCAAACCAAACCAAAGATTATCGTAACGAAAACAACCAGAGATAATCTACAAAACCAAGTCAAGTCAGAGAACTGAAAGGATTATCCGAACAGAAGCAACCAATTGATAAATCCTTACAAAGTAACCAAAAACAACTAGCAACCACTTAATACTTAACTGAGGCACTGAAGACGTCACCAAGGAGAAACCCGTCTACGTCTCGCCGTACTAAGGTCTGCACCTCGGGTCCAAGACAGGGCGACAGTCAAGGCAGCGGACCTCTGCAGCCGTCTGAATGGGAACCCTCATGGAAGAGAATGTCGGGCCACTTTTGCGATATACCGGGATCGATGAAGTGGGGCGCCTCCCTCTGGAATCTTCACACGAAGCTTCTCGAAATCTTCAGGCTTTTGGACCGGTATCGAATGACGTCGCCCCACGTTGGGCGCCAATTGGAGTTCTGGACTAATTAAGGTCCAGAGGTCCCAGGGATACACACCCGAAGACCCCTGAGTTCTACCTGTCTCGGTGCACAGATAAACAGAAACACGGGCTTCTCGATGGTGGCATCAAAGACCAAAGGTTTATTACTGCAGGGATACAGAAGTCACAGAAACTACACACAGGCAGATTCTAGGAGCCTGTTCGATTTGTACTAAGTGGGTTGCTCCTTAAATACACAATTTTTAGCTGTAGGCAACATTCTTCACATACTCGTACATTTCTTAAACTTTGTATCCTAAACAATAAATATTTGGCGTCAAACAGGAACAGTCAACGAAGTTCTGATGTCAAACATTACGAATGAGGGGTTCCCACTGTTCAATCATAATCTCATGTCATCTTCTCATTCAAGAGCCGGACCGCCTCATCGTAAATTTCGTTACCTCCCCATAATAAAGGCCCAGAAGGAAAGGAGCAGAGCCAGGTGTAGGAGATAGAAAAGCAGGATAAGAGATGTTTGTGGGTCGTAAATGGGCAAGGCTACTGTCTTCGGCCACCTAATCATGATCAGGCCAACGAGCACGAGAACCAGTATAGCAGGACTGGCCTCAGGCAGAGGCGGCAGCTTCTGTCGAGTCATGCGGCCACAGCGTTTCTGAACTAAGGTTTACGTGTCATTAACAAGGTGCATCGCCGGGCTAAAGCCTACGTGTCCTTTAGCGAAATGAATTGATCAGAGGTCACTGTTTGTTCATTGACTATGTGAGGGCAAGAATACAAGATGGATGCCGTATTCCAAAATGGATGCCATTGGTGTACCGGAAATGTGCTCACAACAAGAGTGCTCTTGCTCATAGCATAGCGAAAACACCAGGATATACTATATGGATCATTTACGGTTCACTGGTACCGGAATTATAGGTTTACGACAATGTCGAAAACACGGGTTCGAATCGTCACGGAACCTCAACGAGTCCAGGGGGATGACACTGCTGGTGGGGGAGTGGTAGTGCACTCCAGTTCCTTCACTGAGCATGAGGGTTTGGCAGCTGTCTCAGGCTTGCCAAACCGTCACGCTCAGTGAAGCTCTCTCCAGCCCCAGCTGCCTCCTTCCAAAGTTCCTGTGCACCTTTCGCCTTCTTTCAGCCGACCCTGCAGCACCACATGGATTTTTCCACCACTTACTAACCACATCCCACTTTTCAATGCACAAGAGAATGTCCACCTATCCTGGTAACCGTCTTGGTTCCCAGTTAGCTCACTCACCCTGTAGTATAAAAGAAGACGATTAGGCCTGGAAGAAACAGATTCCCCCTTTTTACTAGCCCCACCCGCTCCCAGTGTCCTTACCCCTGTACCAAAAACACCCTATTAGTACATATATCTTCTCACAAAACCTGGACCTCCATCTTCCCATCTGTCAAATTCTGCCCCTCGTGGCCTACACAAAAGCGCCGCAGACACAGCCCCAATTCAGAAGAAATCTGTGTCATAATTGGCTGTCTCCCTGTCCACTTTACGTAGCGCCATGCGTAAGACCTATGGTAGCCAAGAGGCTGCCACTCTACCTCCCGCCTCATGGAAAAAACTCCCCCAGCTAGAGGCCGTCCCAGTCTTGACATAATCCTGCCATTCTTGTATCAGGCACTCATCTTTGCACCCACTCTCTATCAATCACACTCTGCTTTTCCTGTTCGCTTGATCTGACTAAGAAAGACTCAACCAAAAATCCCTAATCTTCCTCGGTCCAAGCATACCTCCCCTCTTCTTGTGCCGTCCCCACAAATGAGAGGCCCGGAAAGCCCCCCAAACCCACCAAATCATACCTAATCTAAATACTGACACCTCAAATGGGTCGTAACAGCCCTCTGTCAAGACTCCCTCTGCACTTGCCACACACAAACATGATAGCCTCTCTCAACACTCCCCTCAGTTCGCCAAGTCCACTACTGCTGTGTTATCCACATTGAACCACACCATTACTGTTTTCAAGTTTCGCTCCCCAGACAATAGGAAAACTCCAAGAATGCATTACTTCCCTTGTTTCACCAATGTGATGGCTGACCTCTCTGTACATCAAAACACTCCAAACCCCCAAATTCTTGTTGCATCTGAAAACCTTTTTGCACCTGCCAGACCATGTTTCCCCCCGTAAAATCCCATGACACCATTGCATTCAGCCCAATTTTTGCCACACCCCAAATCTGCCTTATCCCCTGGGAAATCCTCACACTATGGTGCAAGGTTGCCCTTGACATAGCCATTCCTGGGCATCGGCAAAATGTTCTCCCTGCTCTCTATCCTGCATGCAATTCGAGAAAATTCCCCAGCCCCTTCTACATCGCCCTGACCTCAAATCTCCTCTCACACACAACCTGTAGCATAGACAACCTGATGCCCTCTTCCTTTCCGTTAAGCAACTGCGCTCCCCACTGTAAGGAGTCCAATTCAATACCCAACAGACTGCCCTGGGCCCGGTCATTTTTCCCCGGCTCCAAGGGCCCCCCAAAAGCCTATGTTAATTCTCTGAAGTGTTGTAACGCCCCCTCACACTCTCCTGAGGCTCCCTTTCCTTCGAACAAAAAATGTGCCCAGTTAATTTGACGCCCCCGGTGGCAACTGCTCCTCGTGAGAAATCCACTGCAAATGTATTAAATGTTTCAAAACAGGGGCCCAATAAATTGCACTGACCCTTGGCAATACCTTGTCCACCTATATGCCCCATCAAATTGCATACCAAGCGAAATCCACTGGGTGTATAGCCATTATCGAAAGGCCGAATTGACGTCACACTTTGCCATTTTTCCTCCCGTCCACACACTCGTGGCCTTCCCCATGTTCTGCCAGGGTGGCCAACGTGAAACATTGTGTGAGTCGATGCCTCCCAGCCACTGTAGCATTTGTTCTTAACTTACATGGGTGTCTGGCGCAGAAACCTTTGTTAAAGTTCCACCTGCCTACGTGGTGGACCGTGCCTGTTTTTGTTCTAAAAAACCCGATCCCCTTGCCCCAAATAAGACCCTTCCACTCCCTGTTAAGCGGTACGCCCTTGAAAGGACCAATAGGTCACTGGTAAGTCACTGGCTGGCGGCTGCATGTGTGGATGCTGAGGATTGGGTCGATGACATCCACAGCATTCATAACTCCTGATCTACTTTCCTCACTGTTTATCTGAGTCAGTGCTGACCCTGGCCCAAATTTCTCATTGTAGCTCAGCCATTCGAAAACTCTAAATATGCAGCTGTGCCTTACCGATAATTTCCATGTGTTTCAGCAAGGCAATTGCCCCATCCATCTGTTTTTTGTTGCCAAATCTCTCACAGCCCGTCACCCACATCCACTGATCAGCAGGATTTCCCTCTAACGCCCTTGGCTCCTTCTCTTCCCATGTCGTCCGCCCATCCCCATTACTTGAGTGCCCGCCTAGGACCTCCTTCTCCTTGCCCCAGGCTGCTGTTCCTATTTGCTCCGCGGACTTCACTTCGTCTTTGGCGCACTTGCCTCCTGCAAAACACCAATCTTTCTGATTGCCTTTTCTCCCTGTCCGAGAGCATCCCGCAGCCTCATCACCATCATCACGCACTTCTCCCACTTCCCATTCATCACTCTCATCCCCATAACCTGGCACCTCCTCCTCCTCACCCGCCATTGCACCCTAAACATCGCCACACACCACTCACTTCTTACTCTTAGCATCCGTGCCATTCCTTTTACTGCACTCATTCATTGTTGCTGCGCATTCCCTCGTTGGAGGGTAGGCTGCTGAAGAACCCCCTGCTGCTTCTGGCCAGCAACCTGGGGCCGACATGGCCCCCGCTGACATTGCCCCCTGCTACCAGCCTCACCTGCCGGTCCTGATCTCACTTCCCACCAGGCTGGTCCAACCTGGGGGTCCTGTGCACCACCGAGCCTCACCTCCGTGCTGGCAGTTCCTCCCCCCTTCTCAGGGGCCCAGCTGTCTGCAAAACCCAGGACCCCCTACACCCCTGCAGTCCCCTACCCACCTATCTAAGTCACCCTGAACCTCCGGCACTGGCTGAGGGATCCCCATCCCCCCACCCGGGGCAACCGCCGCCTCTCGCTCCCTGGTCTCCCGCCTCCTGGCTCCCGCTCTACAGATCCAGGGGTAGGTAAACCAATGCTGCTCCCAAAGAACTCCTCGCACTCCATAACCCTACAAACTAAGGGAAAATGGGGGGGGGGGGGGGGGGAACCCCCATCCCATCACTACCAGGGCCCTCTGGGACCGTATGGCAGAGGGGTCCGGAGTACACTTTCAGTCCTGGGCCCCAGCCCCTCTAGGCTTCTGTAGTGCGGGGCCCAGGTTGCCTATTTGTTGCACTACACTGCTCCCAGGTGAAAGACTCTGAGGTGGGTCCAAAAGCCCGCTTTCCTCAGGGTGCTCATTTGGCATTGTGGTCCAGCCGGTACCACATTCTGTGGTGCCGGCACACATAAGGCAGTCCCCCCCGCTCACCGTCTCAGCTGCTGTGTGTTGGGTTGGAGGGGCGAGGGGGGGGGGGGTTGAGCAGACCACCAGACAAGTATATGTGTGTGAAAAAGGACGCTTTATTGAAACAGGTGCACATTAACAAATTAAAACCTCGGCCAATGCCTTACAAAACTAAACCTCACTAAATAATAACTTCCTTAGTTTCCACCATCCCACCCCCACCCCTAAAACGTCATTGACCCTGCCCCCACCCAAACATTACATCATTACAAATCCAACAATGCAAACACCCCGCATAAACATTTCAACTTATCAAACCCTCCAAACCGTAAAACAAACTCCACAGTTTGCCCTCAAACCCCTCTTGGTCCCCCAACCTATGCAACCATCCCAAACAGTTATCATGCCCAATTCCCCCTGCCGAATGTGCCAACCAAGTAAAATCCAACCACAAACTTACCAAGCCTGCCAAAAACAACTAAACCCCGCCACCCAGAAAGCAGGGGGGAGAAATACACCCCCCTTTCTGCCCCCCAAAACAGTGCAAATACACTAAAGAGCTAAAAAGAGAAAGGAAAATTAACCAGCAAACAACTGAATCTTCAAACAGCGAGACAGAACTTCACGCAAATCCAAAAGATACAAGTCCATACCCAAACGAGAAAGGTGAACACCATCATCCCGAAAGTACTCCACCGCATCATACCGGATGTCACCATGCGACACACGACCAAAACTAAATCCCTGCAAAACTTGGAAACCTCTGAATTGATCTTTTTCCGCACCTTATCAATTGCCTTGGGCTTGTTGGCTCCTCTCCAAGATCTCCTCGGGACCAATTCCGTCCAAAAAACATGACAACCTGCCCACTGCTGCCTCAATAGAGAAAGATCCTTCTTTATTGCACGTAAGAGAACCACTCCCTTCACCCTGCACAGATCATTTTCTCCCAGGTGAATAACTAAAACATCAGGACAGTGGCCCCCACCCAACCAGGAATTAAGGGCAGGAATCAATTCCTTCCAGCACATCCCCCCTCTGCCTCTCCAAATAACATTGAAAAAACGTTCATTAAAACCAAGCAGTGATCCAAAATAGCTATTTCGTGCTTGAATCTGTGCCCACTTCACGAATGAATGACCCACAATCCAAATGGTGAGAGCCGTAGACCGGGGACCAGCCACCGAACCTGGAATGAGAAAAGCAGCATCAAATTTTAAGACAAAGAGGATGAAGCAAGCGCCTCGCCCACTTCAGGTCGTACATAGTGCTGAAAACACCTGGATGACCAACGCCCTAAGTGCATGATATCCTGCCCTGACCAACCCCGATTATGCGCCTCAGTCGCTGCCCCAATTCGAAAAGAATGAGTGCCATACTTCTTTTCATCCAGACCAATGCTCTTCAACGCTTTGCGTAGTACCATGCGCAATTGATAATCAGTAACCCTGGCGCCATTTGAGTGCTGAAAAACGCCAGCTTCCATAGCCCCACCAGAAATACTACACCATCTCCTGGCCCACTGCAAGGGGCATGTTACAAAGGGTGAGGATGCTTCTAACCAGACCCCTTTACCCTTACTTCTTTGATCCGTTTTTGAACGATGAAGCCATACATGAACACCTTTCTCTGACAAATGAACATCCCCCCACCCAACACCATCTTGAAACTTAGAACCCAACATCTCGGAAACCCTGAATGCTCCAAAAAACATCCACACCATAAGTGTGTAAAACAAGCAAACCTCAAAATCATCAGTACAAATAAAAGGAAGTGCCTACACCACCCGGGCCAGATTCTGCCAAGACAAGGGATTCCGAACTGACTGCTGCACACTGTGTTCACGAGACCACCCCTCCAATAATCTCCTCCCAACTTCACCTGCTGAAGGAGAGTAACCCCAAAGGGATTGGTGTCAGTACAACGCGGATTTTTACATCGCATTCCGTTACAACGGAATTTTTACAACGCAGGATCCATTACATCGGATGCCATTACAACGCATGGCATTACATAGCAGATGCTATTACAACGCATGGCATTACATCGTAAGTATAGGTAAGTATACCTTTTTAAAAAAAATGTAATTAAGTTAATTTAATTAAATTAAATTAATTAAAATACATTTTAAAATAGCCATTAATTTTATTTGATAAAATAATATCTATTTAATAAATGTAATTGTAATAAAAAATGGAAATAATTTAATTTAATTAAAATAATGAAAATAATTTAATGTACATATTTTTATAAATTAAATTAAAATAAATTAATTGAAATAATTTAATTAATTTAATTAATTTAATTAAAAAATGTAATTAATGTAATAAAATTAATTTAATTTATTAAATATATTTTAATTAATTTAAAAATGGTAAATATAATTTAATTATCCCTAAACACAAACCTACCCCTGAACCCTACAATACCCCTGTACCCCAAAACCCAAACCCTGCCCTAAAACCTAAAAACACCCCTGTACCCCAAAACCCAAACCCTGCCCTAAAACCTAAAAACACCCCTATACCCCAAAACCCAAACCCTACCCTAAAACCTAAAAACACCCCTGTACCCCAAAACCCAAACCCTGCCCTGAAACCTAAAAACACCCCTGTACCCCAAAACCCAAACCCTGCCCTAAAACCTAAAAACACCCCTGTACCCCAAAACCCAAACCCTGCCCTAAAACCTAAAAACACCCCTGTACCCCAAAACCCAAACCCTGCCCTAAAACCTAAAAACACCCCTGTACCCCAAAACCCAAACCCTGCCCTAAAACCTAAAAACACCCCTGTACCCCAAAACTCAAACCCTACCCTAAAACCTAAAAACACCCCTGTACCCCAAAACCCAAACCCTGCCCTAAAACCTAAAAACACCCATGTACCGCAAAACCCAAACCCTGCCCTAAAACCTAAAAACACCCCTGTACCCCAAAACCCAAACCCTGCCCTAAAACCTAAAAACACCCCTGTACCCCAAAACCCAAACCCTGCCCTAAAACCTAAAAACACCCCTGTACCCCAAAACCCAAACCCTGCCCTAAAACCTAAAAACACCCCTGTACCCCAAAACCCAAACCCTGCCCTAAAACCTAAAAATACCCAAACACCCCAAAACATATACCTCAGTACCCCAAAACATATACTCCTATACTCATACTTATTTAAAAAATTACTTTAATTAATATATTTAATTTATATTATTTAAAAACATAAATAAATATTTTTATTTATAATTAATAATAATTAAATCAATTATATAATATTAAATAAAATTTAAAAAAATTATATACTTACCAATACTTACGATGTAATGGTATGCGTTGTAATAGCATCTGCTATGTAATGCCATGCGTTGTAATGGCATCCGATGTAATGGATCCTGCGTTGTAATAGCTGCGTTGTAACAGCATTACGACGTAAAAGTTGCGTTGTAAGTGTTACATACCCCCCAAAGGAGTTTACCCATAAAGGAGATGTCCGCTAACTTACCAGCAATAGTAACCCTGGATAACCCTTTATCTATCAAGCACAGAATAAATTGAACTACATCATCCAAACGCCTCCAGCCAGGTTCACACCTGTGAGCTCCGGACGCCAAAAATTCCCTCCAAGCCAGGTCATATGCGGCTTGAGTAGATGAAAACAACGAACCTACCACCAACTGTAGGACCCTGTGTTGCCGACCTCCCAAAGGTGCTCCGGCATGCGTGTTGGTGTCCTGTCCGCCTCCGATGCAAGCCCATGGAACCTCTCCCACTGCAAACGAGACAAAGCATCCGCAATGTCATTGTCCACACCAGGAATGTGCAGAGCCCTAAAGCTGATATCATACCTAAGGCACCCCAACACAAAAACTCGTAGCAATTTCAGAATCTGGGGATCCCTGGCAGACTGTTTGTTGATGATGTCCACCACAGCCGATTGTCAATTCGGAACAAAACCTTCTTGTGGGCTAACTCCTGCCCCCACAGCGTCAAAGCAACCACCACTGGAAACAATTCCAAAAAAGCAATGCTTCTGCCACCATCCTTCCACAGATCCGGCCACTTCTCTGCGCACCACCTGCCTTGCCAATACAAACCAAAACCATCACTGCCTGCTGCATCTGAGAAAATTTGAACCTCCCACAGCCTGTCCTCCTCACGAGCCAAAGGAACTCCATTAAAGGAATGCAAAAAGGTGGACCACATCAGCAAATCCTCTTTCACACCAGCAGTCAATCTCACACGGTGATGAGGCAAATGATGTCCCGACAGTGCCCTGCCTAGACGCCTGCAAAAAGTTCTGCCCGCTCTCACCACCCTGCAGGTAAAATTCAAATGACCCAACAGGACCTGTACCTCTTTCACTGTAACCTTTGGTTTTGCCAACATTGTCTGTAAAAGATCCAACATTTTCACTTTCTTATCCAGTGGCAAACGAGCTTGCATGGCTCTTGAGTCAAGCTCAATTCCCAAAAAAGACATGGTCGCGCAAGGACCCATGGTCTTTTCCGGAGCCAATGGCACTCCCAAATAGTCCATAAGTTTTTGAAATCCGTCCAATGCTGCCTGACACTCAGAGGATCCCTGGGGCCCCACGAAAAAGAAATTGTCTAGATAGTGTGTGACAACCAGATTGACGTGTGAAAAACCACTGCAAAAAAGTGCTAAAAGTTTCAAAAAGAGCACAGGACATCGAGCAACCCATTGGCAGTGCTTTGTCCACGTACCATTTTCCATGAAAATGGATACCCAGAAGACACCAATCTTCAGGATGGACTGGAAGCAGCCTAAATGCAGATTTAATGTCGCATTTTGCCATTTCAACCAAATGACCCGCTGCCACCACTAAAGACATGGCCACATCCACAGAAGAATAGGACACTGAGGCTGACTCTTCATCAATGAAATCATTCACCGATGCCCCTTCTGGCCAAGATAAATGTTGAATCAACCTATATTGACCAGGCTCTTTCTTAGGAACTACTCCTATAGGGGAAATGATCAAGTCCTCCAAAGGCCAATCATCAAAAGGGCCTGCCATTCTCCCTTCAAGCACTTCTTTATCTAGTTTTCCCTGCACCACTGATTGAAGCTCATCAGCCGATTTCAAATTCCTGGACCAACCCCGCACACGAGGACCTGAATAACCCAATCTGAAACCTTCTCGAAAACCTGTTAACAAAATTTCTTGAGCTCTCACATCACCATATCCCGTCAGCCAACTGGACCAATTTAACCGGAGTACGAGCCTTTGGGCCCAACTCCAGAAGCATTCTTCCCCCCTCTATTTGCCTGGGATTGTTGGGAGGGGCCGGACGCGCCAGCACCCTGCTGCGACCACTGTTGCCCGCCTGTTGCTCTAGGCCCCCAGCATTTGACTGATGGGTGTTTCCTACCACATTGGGAGCATTCATGTTGAAATCTACAGAACTCCCTTGAACACAATCCTTTGTTAAAATCTCAACGGGCCCCACCTCCTGACTGCGTAACTGCGGTGTTTCCCACCCCTCCCCTGGTGGGCTTTCCTTGAAAGGGCCGATAAACTAACGGTAAGCCACTAGCTGTGAAAATGGTCTTACCACCCACTGAAGCACCCATCGTGTGTTGCCAAAGATCAGTGTCCAATTCGCCCCACTTGGCGTCAGGGTCCCACGCCATACGGACCCTGAACTCCTCATCATATTGTGCCCAAGCAAAACCACTACCAGTGATCTGTGCTTTCCTGATAACATCCATGTATTTAAATGAAGCAACGCAGCGCTCTGGAAACTTTTCGCAATACACACCAGCGTAAATTAAAAATGCTGACGTCCAGTTCTCAATAGTCAGCGGTACCTTAGGGCGCTTAGCCAGCTCATACTCCTCCTCCTTTGAGCCTTCTTTAGATAGCACCTCCCTATGTAGCAGCTTCAAAAGCTCTACATACTCACCTTTCCAAATCCTTTCTTTAGTGGAAAGCATCAAACGGGCCCCTAAAGGCTTAGTCACACCCATATAGGGTAATTTCTTAATTTTCAATTCCTTGCTATGCAAAGGGTCTTTCCCTTCCGCTATGGATGCAGTGTTCGTGCCACTGTCAACCTTGGCGGCCGCACTCTCACCATCACCTGTACCTACACCTTGATCTTTAACATAGCACCCCTTAAATAATTTACCTCCTGTCTCACCCTCTAATGACTCACCCCCGATCCCCACCAACACCATTTTTGGTTTGGCCCGTGGTTCACGAAGCTCACCTGGGTTTAACACGGGGCTTGCCCTGGCCCCGACCTCCATGCCATTTGGTCCAGTTGTCCACCATCCGAGGAACCCTTCCTGCGGGGCCGCGCTCTCTCGTTGGTCCGGACACCACCGTTTTCTTTGCTTGCACCGCCACTGGTGCCTGTAAAACACTAGAAGAAGCATGAAAATGCCCCCCCAGACACAGTATCACGCAGTTCCCCTTCCTCGGGGCTATCCTCATCATAGTCCAAGAGCAAAGGTTCTTCCATCCGGAGAGGGCTTGACACCAACAACCTTTTATGAGCTTTACCAGGCTCTACCACACTAGATTGGGCCTTACCAACCCTTTGTTGAACATTCAAAGGGGGAGCCGACTGTACACGCCGGTACTCCCCTGACTTTTTACTACTCCTGTAAAGATTTGCAGCAGACCAATCCATCCTCCGTGTGTGAAAATATGTAGGGGCCAGCGAGGTCGCGCTGGACCTGCATCTGCTGACCGCGCCGGGATCCCCCGACGGTACGGAATGTGCCGTGCTAGGCTCCACCCTCCCTTCTCCTCGGTGAAAATGGACTGGACTCCGCCCTACCGAGTCTGCTGTCCCACGCCGGTCCCTAACCTGAAAAGAAAAAGGCTGGACTGATGTGCCGGGACCCTGACTACGAACCACACCAAGACCAACTGACCCCTTTAACCCAACTCCCTGCATGATCCCTTTATCTTGCAGCACCACAACACCTGACGGAAAACAAACCCTACTGGGAGGAGGGGAAGGCTCCACCACCTCCTCCCCACTGCTCCAATCTAGTACAGCCTGTAATACAGCTGACGCAGGACCTAGAGTTTGGCCTCCAGACGCCACCTGTTTCTGAACCACTACATCAGGAGCCTCCATCACTTGACTCCCCAACTTAGGGTTATGCAATTGAACAAAACGCCCGACTGTTCCTGAGCGCCAAAACTAACTCCACTACTGCCCCTACCAGTGTCACGAACACCCTCAGACCATGAAGGAAAAACATCCAGTCCTTCCCAGGACCCAGCTCCCATTCCAAGCCCCTTATTCACCACCTACTTTGAAGAAAAAGAGTCTGCCTGCAACAAATTAATAGGAACCACCCTACTGGACCCCAAAGAATAAACAGGGGAAGTTAAAATGCCTGTTTCCTGTCCCAGCGCCCAACCCCCAGTCTGTGCCCACTCCCCCTCCCCTACTGACCCAATCCGAACAGAAAGTACTTCATCTCTATTGGAAGCTGCAGGGGAAAACAACAAAAGGCTGAATTGCCCCATTGCCCCCTGATCCAAAACCTCCTCTGCTGCATGAACCGGTAACTGCTGCTGCCTCACAACAACCTCCTGTCCCCGCACACATGAATGAACAGGTGACAAAAGGCTCGCTCTCCTCCCCAAAACATTCAAAATTGGCCCAGAGTCGCTCGCCGTGACCTCAGAAAAAGCCTGCCCCTCTCCCTCCAACGCAAAGGTATTCAATTGAGGGAGCGACAGGGAGCTAGTAACACGCACCCGCTCCTCCCCCCCTCCCTGAGTAGCAGCTGCCGATACAAACGCGGAGGCCGAAGCAGAGCGCTTCTGTTCACCGCGCTGCGAACCTCTCTTCCCCCGCTGTGCCGACACAGAGCCAGCCCGCACCAATGCCGCCGGAGCATGAAACAGCTCCCGCGGCCTCCGCACAGTCAAAGCCCCTACCTGCGCGGATCTTACCGGGACCAAAGACTGCTGGGCTTCATCACTCGCCGCCACCTCCATCTTCCGCTGGGCCGCCTTCTTAACACGAGAGCGACCACGCTCGCTCAACGCCCCCGAGCGGGAGCGCTTGGGGGTGACACAGGCTGCCACCACAGCGGCAACACCGTCGGAAGCTTGCCGGTGAGGCCGCGACGGGCCCTCAGTATTGCCGATAACTAAGTCCAGCCTCCCAGCTTCACTGAGAAGCCGAATAGCTTCTAGAACCCTATAGTCTTCGGCCGCCATAATAACAGAATAAATGACGTCGAAAAAGACAAGTGAAACGCAATAAATTACCTCGGGAAAAAATTCTCTAAACTACCTCCCGGCCACCAGGTCACCAAACCTAAAATGGTGGCCGGGGGGAGGAGCCAGCAGCATTTATGCTTGGGCTACCTCTAGTAGGAAAAGCAAGCCCAAACTTTGAAAATGCCCGGAGGACTGAAACACCCACCCCCCCCCGCCTGACCCTCCCAAACTGCCCGGGGGGGGGGGGGGACCTCCCTAAGGTCGGCTGCCCCCCCAAGCCTCCCTTGTCAGGGAGTTGCGCGGGCAGGGTCTTTCTCCCGCCTCCGCCCATTGCTCCAGACGAATCCCGTTTCAGGCCCCACCCTCGGCCCGGGATGCCATTTCAGTGTGGGGTGGCTCCGCTTCATATGCAGCCACTGCTGCCGCAAAGCACCGGATGCAATCGCGTGGGTCGGATCCCGCCAACCCCTCACCTGGTCTAATACCAGGCCTCGGGAGATCTGCCCGGCCCACCAGACATGACTCAAGCGGCGTGGCCCCCAGGCCTCTACCATTATGAGTGCCACCCTCACAGGAAAACACCAGTTCAGAGAGTTAGGCTCCCCTGCAACATACTATCCGGGGAATCCGCCGCACTAGCGCTGACTCCTTGGCTAACCTGTCTAATGAGCCCAACAGAAACCCCACTAACTTTTCCTCATGCCCTCTCGGTGGTGCTAGGTAACAGGAAGAGGCTGGGTCTTCTTCCCCTGACACCTTTATACCCTCCCTACTCCCGCACCCTCCCCTACTCTTTTACTCCCTCCTCACCTTGTCCTTCCGGCTATTGCGTGAAGTGACCCGGGGGAAGACTGATCTGCGACCTTCACTTGCCCAGGGGCCGGCATTGTACGTCAGTCTGCTTTCAATGTTTTCTAGAAACCGGTATGCCCGCAACGCCACTATGACTGTCTTTGCCATGCTGGTTGCCGCTCCTGATTGGGGATGGTGAGTGCTCCTCACCACAGGCAACTTTACAGTCAGAGCAGATGAGTGACTAGGGGACGTGATGTTGGGAAGGCGTGAAACATGAGGCGGATTCTAGAGCGATCCACGTAGGGCAGATGGGTATTTGGTGCACAGACTGGAGCCTGGTGAGAGGTTGTCAGTGGCCTTCGTGGCATCAACTCCACTTTGTCTAAGAACTCTCTAAAGGCAGATGCTGTGTCCGCATGTTTATGCTTGGTGAGCCGCCTAAAGGACTCGACTCTCTCCCCCTCCTCTTCATGCATTCCAAACCAGTGGCATATGTCACCCTGGGGCATGGAAACATTACATTTACTGACAGTGGCTGCGAAGCATGTTTAAACAGACTGCGCTGCATGTTTGCCTGCTTCTAAACGCTTGGTGGCCTGAGCTGTTTACATTGCTTTTGATCTGGCCATGATCATAATGTTGAGAAACAACATGTTGTTTCAATTTGGCCTTTCAGAATGATGTCACTGTTTCAATCACTACCACTTGACAGCGCTTCATAATGTGTGCACTCTGTGGGACACGTTTAAAGGACTGTGCACAACTTTTGATTCGAGATTTCTTGCGTCTAAGCAGTGTAAAGTATGGGCTCTTTCTGCATTAGAGGTTAACTCATGGAAAATTGTTTATGTTTAATAAATAATGTTATATGAGAGTAACAATTTGACATATGACAGTTCGAGAGTGTGCAGCCAATGCAAATCTAAGCAGGAAGCAGTCAGTTAAATCTTTGGGTTGCGTTACAATAAGATATTTCAATAGATTTGTACTTTTGTCAAAGAAAACTATACAGAGGGCGCCAGTTCATATGTTAACATTTTAGTTTTCCTCAGACCACAGTCTACCATTGAGAGAAGCAACAGCAAGATCTGTACTAGGTCCCAAGTTAATTAATTTGTAATTTTACCTAAATGATTTACATTATGCTACCTAATCGCAATTGAGGGTGAAAATGTGTCTGTGGGTGTATTGGTGTGACTGTATGTGCATTTGTATATATGTGTTTGATCACTGGTGCCTTTGATCACCCTGGAGTAAATGACATATTATAGCTATTTTTAGGTGCATGCTAGCTTGTGCTAACACAATAATGCACCATTTGTGATATATTCTGATTTTTTTTTTGGCATGTTTGGTAAACTTCAGAAAATAATGGCTGATAAGTGACATATTGTTCGCATTTTCCCCCAACATATTTCGGGGCCAAAAGTGACATCCTCTGGGCATCCTTTAGAACATGCTGGCTAACTCTATCATAATAATTACCAATGAGTGTCGTCCAGCAGCTTCGGCAGGGGGGGTGCCAATGGGAGGACATGACCAGAAGGCAGGAGGTGACTATGGTCCAGCAGAGAAAGAATCAGCTTTCAGCTTGGCCCCACCTTATAAAAGCGGCCTGGGACTGCCCACAGCTGCCTCTGGCTAGCACAACCACCTCTGTCCGGTCACTACCATCTGAAAGAATTAAGAAATATATATTTTATTGAGTTTTAAGGCAAAATTGCAAGTAGACGTAAAGATTTCAACCGTTCCTGCCCACCACCCACAGCCCACCCCCATAGGCATCACACAGGCTCTCAGAGAGACAATCCCCTCCCAGTACACACAGAAATTACGGCCACTGTTTGCATTATTCTCCCCCCACCCCCCATCAACAGCCATTGGCACGGGGTCCTCTGTCTGTGGCTCAATCATGGCAAATATTCCCTCAGTTGTTCCTCCACAACTAGCAGTTGTCGCTCCCTCAGAGTTTCACTCCATGTCTTTGTTGCAGGCCTTCTACTTGTCCCAATTTTTCTTGAACTTGTTTGGGCAACTTCTTACTTTGCAGATCTGTTCTGCCCTCATACACCAGTCCATATTACGCTCTCAGTCCATCACCTTCGGGACCGCAAAACCATTCAATTTTTGGATCACATCCCACATGGTCACAATTATTGCCATATTGGAGAACAAGAGTGATTGTTTACCCCAGATGGCTAACATGATACGTTTTGGAGTAACGTCTAGTGTGGTATTTATGACTCTGGATACCCTGGTCCCCCCACCCCCTTCCCCATCCAGAAGGGCCACAATTTTGAACACTCCCATGTCTTGTGACTCAAAGAGCACCATGTCAGGCAGCTCTTCGAGTACCTGGCAGAGAGGCACAGTCTCATAGCAAAGAGTCGCAACCTCATATAGTATACACTGTGAAGTTTTTTAAGTTGGATAAGCCTAAAATTCGCCCGAATGACAACCTCACCAGGGTAGTTGCAGGCTTCTCCCTACTCGTCATCATCAAGCCTACCTAGGCCGCCCTCCCATTTTTCTCTCAGGACCTGGAGCAGCCGGGTACTGTGGGCCAGCAGGGTATTGTACACAGCCGACATGGCATGCCCTTCTCCAAACATTGACCACCATAGCCACAGGGGGAAGGTGAGTTAGAAACTCATTTTTACATGCCCGTGAACAAAGGATTGCCTGCTTTCCCTGCTAGGCGCAGCCATTGCCGTACGCCACCGCCATTGCGTACAGCCACCGCCACCGGGCCTGCTCCAGTTTTCAGCACGCCACTTACCCAATTCTGGAGCAACTTAGTTTATTCTTTGGTACGGAGTGGATAACTGTGACATATTGGTTCAGCATGGACATTTGGGGTAAGTTCTGGCAATATTCTGACTATCACTTTCCTAAGGATGTATGTCGTTACTACGCATGATTTTACAACGCATGCCTTTACCACGCAACTTTTACAACGCAAGTCGTTACAACGACTTGGTTGGGGAGTGCTGGATAGTGAATAGTTTAATTTACTATTCCAACTCCAGTCCCCGTGGATAGTAGGGAAGGTTTTGGATAGTAAATTAAACCATTCCCTATCCTACAGCGCCCCCAGCGCAAGTCGTTGTAACGACTTGCGTTGTAAAAGTTGCGTGGTAAAGGTAGTGCGTGGTAAAAGTTGCGTTGTAAACGCTGTTCCCCCTTTCCTAATAGTGGCTATCCTTGCCAACCTGCTGTTATTCCAAACAAAACCCAGGCTGTTCTTGGCTTCGATGTCACCCATCCTTGAATTACTAATTCAATTATTGACCCAATTCTGTCTATTCCTTGCATAAGAATGGTGAAAATATTCACCATATGATAGACCTCCTATTTAATGATGAATGGAAATGAAAATCGGAATCTGTACTAGTGCAAGTGTGTGGATGGTGAAAATGAAAAGATGATGTTTAGTAGTCAACCATAATTGCTCTTTTACTACCACGTGATCTCTTTGTAACTGAGCAATAGCACAGCTTTGTGAACCAGTAATATTTGTCTAGCTGTGCTGTCCACATTCTGTCATTGACATTTTTATAACTTGTGATTTGTGTACCTTACCTTTTTTCATCTAGAGTCTCCGCTACAACATGTGTGTGAGGATCTACTTGAAAATGGCTACATCTATACTACTATTATAAAGAGAGAACACAAACCTTTGAGCCAGGTAAACTCGAAACGTACACCACCAATCAAAACACCCAAGACATCGTTGAAAACCTCAGGGCAAGCAGAAGGACATAGGCTATTAAAAATAAAAAATATACGTTGTTTAAAAAATGTCGAAATAAAAATAAAGTAGTCCCTTGCAAGTAGCTCCGGCCGCGACGTCTGCGTGATGACATCATTTGCGTTTGCGCTCCCTGGCAACACTTCCGGAAATGGCGCCGAAGATCGTGACCTGCTGGGAGGACTGCCGCGGCACTGCTTGCTGCTGTGCGAAGTGGCGGCCTGTGCGGGCGGAGCGCCTGGAGAGTGGCGGCCTGTGCGGGCAGGGCGCCTGGAGAGTGGCGGCCTGTGCGGGCGGGGCGCCTGGAGCGGGACCGGCGGCTGAGGTAAGGATCTCCGGGACACGGGCGGGAGGGGGCCGGGGCGGGAGGGGGCCGGGGGCAGAAGTGCACGCAAGCCTCAAATGCTGCCCCCAGCCCCTTTCTGCCCCAGGCAACGCTGGGGCGGACTGCTAGTGTGAAAATAAAGTGAAGAATGAAGCTTTATGCATTTTGAAAATAGATATTTGACCTTCCATAACCAAATGTTCTGTACTGCCTGTATGTAATTCGTAGAGATCTAACCAACTTTTAGGGAACATTGCATTGAAAGTCCCACTGTTTTACAACCATTTTGCATCATCGTCTTGAGTAAGGTGAGTTTTGTGACTCCTTCTGAAGGTAAGGGTAAGGCTTGCTTGGCACAGCATAAAAGTGCCCCTTCAGGGTAGTGCGCCTGTCAAAATTATAATGCAAAATGCACCCTTTTGACCTATGTCTTTTCAAACTCTTTGTAGTTCAAGAAAGACATAGTTGAGGCTCGCTCAATTCAGGCACTCAGCTGCCCTGGTTCAAGAAAGAGATTTCCACCCCACCACTTTTAAAGTTCACCAGCTGCCGCTGCAAAGCGTACTCCACATGAAGCGGAAACGCAAAATCTGAGGTGGCGAGAAACCCGTTCCTCTCCCCCCCTCCACACACACACACACACACAGCTCATGACCACGTGACTGCCACCCATAATGGACTCAAATCTCAATCCACAAGGCAATATGAGCTTATATGAGACTTCACTGTAGGAGAAGCGACCTGTGCAGCAATGGGATTCAAGGACATGCAATGGCATAGATGGGTCTCTGCATTAAAAGTGTCTGGCATGAACGTGCAATGAGAGAGCGGAGCTCCCAGCTTCTGTACTCCGAGTTTTCACGGAAGGAGCATCAAGTATTAATAAACGAAGGGTTTTTTTCAAAACGGGTGCTTCTATAAAGAGCCTTTGAATTAATTTGTGACATACATTTTTTAAAGATATAAAATATTTTGTGGTGTTTTGCAGTTGGACGCTGAAAATACCCAGCACTGCTACAATTAAAGTTTAGCAGTCAAGCTAAGAAGTGCTCGTACTTTGACATTAAGGGCCTCATCACAAGTTGCCCAGAGCGGTATCAAAGGGGAAACTGTTTCGAGCGATACAATGGGCCAAATGAATGGGCCTTTTTTTAAATTCACATACTCGGGCCATTTGCAACCGGAAAAAGGTTTTCCCAATGTACCAACCCCTATTTTGCGTTATGGTAAAACCTATTATTGAATCGCGAAATGGGTTAGCTATTCGCTATTAGGAAGGGGTGTGTTTATGGCATTCCTTCCTATTAACAAATCGCATCGTTATATAGGAATGTTTTGTGACCAAAATGCAGTCGCAAAACATTCGCATTTTACCACCTACTTCAAGTAGGTGGTAACCCATTCGCAAATGGGAAGTGATCCCCAAGGGACCCCTTCCCCTTTGTGAATGTATGCAAAAACTTTTTTTAAGACCAAGCAATGGCCCCACGGACTACTGCCTACTCTTCAAAAATGAAAAGAAAACTTTTCTGCTTTTTTTCTAAACGGAACCCGTTTTCCTTTAAGTAAAACGGCCTGCATTAAAAAAAAAAGGTTTGCTTTATTTAACATAACGGACAGGGCGGTCTTCTGTCCACAGAAGGCCACTATCCCGTGATTTTGATGATTCCTAGGGGGGCGCAAATGGCGACTTACCTCATTGGTAGGCCGATTTGCGGCCCCCTAGGAATCGCTTTATGAGACTCTTGGAGTTTCATACATTTCTAATGTGCACTGTAGAGGCACAGCCTCACTCGATCCAAAACCCTGCAGTACCCAGCATTTCCCGTACTGCCATATGCCACCTGCAGGAAGCAGACGGTAAATGGCGACGGGAAAGGGCCTGTAACTCGGCTCACAAAGGGGAAATTCATCCTTAAAAGTTCCAAGTCGGGTAGGTGTGGTATTCCAAGTTCGCCGTGTTATTCCTAATGCTTGGAATAGCCATTAATTGATGTGCAGATCTGGCCAGAATCAGCGATCCTATTCCAACGCATCGCTGCAACAAAAAATAGGCCACGTGTGAAAAGTATTGCTGTCATTGTGATACCAGGGGGTGCGAGCTGTCGTTTGTGGAATCTCCTGCACTTTCCAGCTGACTCACGTCACTTGCATAGTTTCCTCTCACGTGTTCATTTTGACAACTCGCACGCATTTCGCATGCAGGTGTTTATCTTGCTCAGCTTTTTCTCTAGTGCGTGGTAACATTCTGTGTCAGACTGCACAACTGCTCATCTTTTCCTGGGAGTGACGCAGCACAAATTACGTTCACCCACTAAATACTTGCAATACTCCGGCTTTTCACAGAAAAGCCTAACTGGCATATTTTGACGTTTTATGAGAAATTCCATGGGTGGGTGACGACAGAATTACGTATCTTCAGTCGTCACCCTTGTGAGAAATGTGTCCAGCACTAATACAGTTGTGACATGACAGGATGCTCAAGTACATTCCACCAGGACGGCCCATTAACTTCCTGTCACCCTGACAGCCCTTCCCCTTTTCCAACATAACGCTGATTTAATATCCGGCACAATGTCGCTTCTTTTCGCACTTGCAAGCTAACTAGCTCGGCTTGTTTTACTGACGCTGTTCGACGGTTACAGGGTTAGCATCTGTCAGAAGTTAACTCTAGACGGTTATTAAGGGGGAGTACTTGAGTCTAAACACTGGGGACATGACGGAGCTTCTATTAACAGCTCAAAACACTGAAGAGAAACCTTCCCCTCAGCAGACAGGCGTGTAACCTGACCGTTCACACCCCTTAATCTCATAATAACCCGTCAGTGGACTTCTCATCAGGGTCTGCAGTTAAGACCTCACAATGGTGTCTCCTTCCACCATCCAGACTGTGTCACACCCTACCCCCTCCCACCCCGTCTGCTGTCTGTGAGCTCCTCACCCATCCCCCGCTTTTCCACAACCCCCCAGTCTGCTAATCTTTCTACCGCCCTAGAAATGTGCTTGTATGATTTGTGTTACTTTACGCCGCCCCGGCCCTGAGCTCTCTCATATACTTTGTCTGTGTCTGATCTGTGTTACTGTCATCTGTGTAGAGTCGCACTATGACTTATATTGTAATTGTAGTTATATAACACTTACTACCCCTGACGAGGCAACAAAGAGCTGTAGAGAGGCCCTGGGGGTACACACGAGGGGGACACACGGCTTAGTTCAAGTTAATTTATTTATATATGAGAGCACCGGGAACAGCACCAGCTCCTAACGCGGCTGGGCTACAATGCCTAAAATGGCTGCTCGCGCTCCCCGCGTTCCCTGTCATCTCGTGAGAGGAACACTAGAGCGCTACTCTACATATCTCCCCCCTTTAGCAACATTGCAATACAAACAACAACAACACCAGCAATGTACTGTAGCCAATGATAGTTCTTACTGATAGGTGGTTATGTTTTCAGGTCGAACTCTCGATATCTTTTAGGCAGTACCACGGTCCTGCCTGTGCGGGTGTGCTTCAACGGGGTGCGTGTCCTAGTGTCTCTGCTGCCACTGGGTGGGGCATCGTTTGGTGTCTCCCGTGTTTGGCCCCCCATGTCCGAATCACACGCTCCTTGGTCCTCCTGCTGTACGTGTATACCAGTGTTTTCTAGATTCATCTGTGTACTGGTGGTGTTCGTCTCTTCTGTATTGATGCTCCTGGTGCCACTACTTGGTGCTTCTGTTTTCTTCCTCCACCAGGTTCCCATTGTCATTCCTTTCTGGTTGCGCTTCTCCCGTTTTGGCCCAATTCAACACTTTGTTGCACCTTGACATTCTGTCTTGGGACCATATCTTTCCGTCATTTAATAGGGCAGATCTGGTGTAGATTTCTCGTACTTGCAGGGGCGTGCTATACTTGCTGTTGCCCTTCCTCCTCAACTGAGCAAGCTTCACTCTGACCGATTCCCCCTTTTCCAGTGACGATTCTTTGAGATTGTGTCGCTTGCTGTAGTGGTCCGTGTAGATCTTTTGTGCTTTTTCCAAGTTGCAACGCACTACCGCTGGAGACCATTTGCTCTGTACTGTACGTTGTTCCATGCTACGTTGTCTCTGGTAAATGGGTCACGGCCCCTCAGTAGTTTCAATGGGCTATATCCAGTCTTGGTGAGGAGATTCAGTAAGCCCCTACTGTACACTTGAGTTCTGTCTCCCAATTCTTCCTGGCATTGATGGCTGCTTGTACTGACCCCATGATAACCCGGTTAAATCTTTCAGCTAGGCCGTTCCCGGCCAGATGATTTACCGGGGTGTGTTAAGTCTGTATTCCATTCCGTTCCATGAATGCATTCCATTTGTCGGACGTAAATTGGGGTCCATTGTCACATGTTATGCCTCTTGGAATTCCTTCTCTCAGAAACGTGGCAGTGAGGAACGCCAGTACAGCGTCGGTGTCCACGGTTTCACATATCTCGATTTCCGGCCACTTAGAATACCGGTCTACGAGCATGATGGCATACTTGGGTACACTCTGTGCATCTAAAATGGGGCCCAGGATGCCCACTGACAATTCATCCCATGGATTGACTGGATTGGTGACCTTCCCTAGTGGAGGTCGCAACATGGTCTGCATCTTGTCTGCATTGCTGCACTGTACACATTTTCTGACATGCCTCTCCACCTGGCTGTCCAGCACCGCCCACCAGTATGCTTGTTTGACTCTCTGCATAGTTTTCACTATGCCCAGATGTCCTTCATGCAGTATCGAGAGTAAGCGCTTTACCAGTTGGCCTGGAAGAACCACTTTGTCTCCTCGTAGTACGAATACATCGTTGTCCCCAACTGACAGCTCTTCTCGAACCTCATAGAATTTCTGATGTTCTGCATCCAAGTGTTTCTTCTCTGGCCACCCAGTGACTATGAACCGTTTAAGTGCTGTGAGACTTGCGTCGTTGTTGTATGCCAATCTCCACTCTTGTGCACTTATGACTGCCTCTTGGTCCTTTGTGAATGCTATAGTGTAGTCATCTTCATCCATTACCTTAAATGCATCCTCCATTGCCGCTGCCCTGCTGAGGTAGTCTGCGACCTTGTTCTTGGCGCCCGGGTTGTATTCAACATCATGCACATAGTCCAGCAACCGCAGAGTCATTTTCACTATGCGAGGCGTAGCACTCGCATGTCCACTTAATGTGAGAACCTTTACTAACGGCTTGTGGTACGTTCGGAGCAGGAATCTGGAGCCCCAGAGGTATTGGCGAAATCTTTCCACTGTCCGAATCGCTGCAGGCATCTCCTTTTCTACCACACTGAACTTTGCTTCATTCGGGCCGGGGATCGAGGCGAAAAGCTGACTGTTGTCATTTCGCCTTCCGCGGACTTCTGCATAAGGTCTGCCCCTAACCCTCTGTCACTCGCGTCTGTGGTGAGCATGGATAAAGCCTGTTGGTCAAACCCGTGTAGAGGCACAGCCTCACAGATGTCCTCTTTGATTTGTCGACATTTTTCCTGGGATGCCTCTGACCAAGTAAAGGCGGTCTTCTCCTTTAGTAGCTGACGCAAATTGTGCGTTTTGGTGGCAAAGTGAATATAGAATTCCGCCATTCCTAGGATCGAACGGACGTTGTCTTTGTTTCTAGGTGTGGGTGCGTCCTTAATTGCCTTCGCATTCGCCTGTTTAGGTGTGACTTCTTTGTCACTTATTTCGTGGCCTAGTTACGTGACTGATGTTACCCCAAACTTGCACTTGTCCCATTCTGCGGTGAGGCCATTCTGTGTCAGAATGCGCAGCACTGTGGTTAGCTTGGCGTCATGGTCCGCTTTGGTTCTCCTCATGATCAGGATGTCGTCCTGGAAATATTGCACTGTGTCTCTGAAAAGTTTATTCATCAACTTCTGGAACACCGCTACAGTGGATGCTAGGCCGAATGGCATCCGCCGGAACTGGTAGCACCCAAATGGCGTGATGAACGAAGTTAGTTTCTTGCACATGGGGTGTAGTGCGATCTGGTGGTATGCTGAGGTTATGTCTATGGTGGAAACAATTTGATGCCTTTCGTCTGGGTCAACATCTCATTTATCCTAGGCAACAGGAACTTATCTATTATAATGATTTTGTTGAGTTCCCGCAAGTCTATGCACAGGGGTACTTTCCCGTTGGGCTTCCTGGCTAAGGGGTGCCAGCCATTCCGTGCTCTCGATGGGCTCAATTACTCCATTGTCTTCCAAGCGCTGCAATTCTTGTTGCACTGCGTCTCTACAATTAAAGGGTATGTTCCGCACTTTGTGTCTCACTGGTTTGGCCCCCTCCTTAAGGTATATCTTGTGAGTAAACTTCGTCAGCTTGCCGATGGTGCCTCCAAAGACTGTCGGGAAGCCTGACTTCCATGTGTTGGCTTCGTATGTTTGTGCGTGATCTGTCATCAGCACTTGCGTCGTGCCACCAGGGTTTAGTTGAATCCCTAATTTTCCTTGATCCACCCATCCCAGCACTGAGGGTCCCTTCTCCGTCACATAAAGCTTCCCTTCTGCCGAGCGACCTGAGAATTCAAACTGTAGTGGGTGATATCCCACCATGGGAATAGGTTCTCCTGTGAATGTGACCGGATGGATGTCCGGGGGAAGAAGGTGTGTGCCTATGATCTGCGCAAAGTCTCTGTCCCAAATGCTGCGTTGTATGATGGTGTATGGGGATCCTGAGTCGGCGACCATGGATACTTGAATGCCCCCTATGGAAAGTTCACACAACGGTTTGCGTGTCCAGGAGCAGTCTATGCCCAAGACCTGGTCATCTATGCACAGCACACTGTCATCATCGTTTTTGCCCCCCTCCTTCTTCTGTTTCTGAGGCTTGCGCCAAATATTTTACTGACGTTTTCCGGGGATTGCGTCTACAGACTTTCTCCAAGTGTCCCATTATCCCACAGTAGAGGCATTTGGCTCTGAAGGCGGGGCATCGTTTATCATTGGCTGCGTGTGCCCGGCTGCCGCACCTGTAGCAATTGCCTTGTCCTCCCCTTGAGGCCTCTGGTTCGTGGCCATTTTGGGGGCATATTTCGTGGGATGCCTAGAGCCACCTGTAAACGGCTGCTTCCGCTCCTGGGGAATGGCATCTGTTACTTTGCTCACTGTGGCTTTACTGACATTGTCCTTTTTGGCGGCTTCTGCACACCTCTTTGAGAGTTCTGCTTTTTTTACCATAGCCACTAACTCTTTGAGAGGGGCATCACCACTGACCCACAGCTTCTCCTGTATGGATGTATTCACCGTGTGTGTGATGATTTGGTCCTTAATGAAGTCATCATGGAGTCATCTGAATTTACAGGTGACTGCCAATGTCTTCAGTGCTGCCACGTAGTCATCCACTGACTCCTTGCGATCCCTTTCCATTGAAAGAAGTTGAAGCGGTCGATCGCAGTGCACACCACTGGCTGATAATGGCAGTCCAGGTCCTCTATGGCATGTTGGAACACATCGTCGTCATCTTGAGGACTGGTCTTTTTTACCAGGTTCATGTACACCCTGATGGCTTCTGGGCCTAAATTGTGTGGCTGCATCTTCTTTTTCCACATGCTCGGAAAGACTTCGCCCCCTTCGTCCTCTAGCGCCGACAAATAGTTCAGGAAGTACTCCTTCCAATCTTCCCATTTCATGGCCGGTTCCTCCGGTTTCGGCATGAAGGGTACCAGGTTTGTGAGGGAGAAGGTTTGGGCACACATGTCGGCCTGCCTTCTTGGTGGCTCTTCGTCCATCCTGGGTGGAGTGCTCCCCGGCGCACTTTGCTCGTGCGGGCCTGTTGCCCCTGCTTGGGATGTGAGGTCCTCTCCCACCCTGCCTTGTCCTTGGTGCGCCAGGTTCAGGTGTCCGACGGCTGCTTGATGTGCCTTAAGCTGCTGGAGCGTGGGGTGCCTCGCGTGGCTGCGGCTAGAGTCTCTGCACTCACTTGGTGTGCCTCTTGGGGTGCCTGCTGCTGGTCCTTGCCAACCAATCTGCTTGGCTGCTTGGTGCTGGGTCGCAGGGTCTCGCCGACCTAGAGCATGACAGGCTGGAGTGGTGCTTTACTGGGCTCTCTCTGCGCTCTGTTGGCATGTAGGCCGTTATCACCCTGCAGCGCGGGAAGGGCACCGCTGCACTCATGGTGCTGCTGCTCTTGGTTACTGGGGTGGGGCTAGCCAGTTGGTGGCAGGCAGGGATCGTGCTTTCGGGGCCTCCCTGTGCACTCTAAACTTGTGGGCTGGTTCTCGCACTCTATTTCTGCTGCACCGTTATCTCCACCACAGTGCTCATGGTTCTGACACTGTTCTTGGATCCTCTCGTGGTGCTGGCCAGCTGCACCGCTTCTCCCAGTCCTCCTTATAACATTATAACATTAAAAGTAAAGTGCGGGTGCCGCGATTATACCAAAAGTAAAGAAATAGAAAAAAAAATCTATTTCTTTACCTTTGGTATAATCGCGGCACCCGCGCTTTACTTTCAATGTTATAAGTAAAGCGCGGGTGCCACGATTATACCAAAAGTAAGAAATAGATGTTTTTTTCTATTTCTTTACCTTTGGTATAATTGCGGCACCCGTGCTTTACTTATAACATCAAAAGTAAAGCGCGGGTGCCGCGCTTCTACCAAAAGTAAAGAAAAACGAGCCCTGGTTTCGGTTTCAAGTATCGCGCCCATGTCTGGGTACGATAATTGAAACCATGTGATGGCACAAAGCGCGTAATAGACACCAATAGGCCGTGGGCGGAGCAATGCGCCCGCCTTTGGCCAATAGCGTGCAGTCTTTCATTAAAAGACGCACGCCAAAGCCAATGGGGTAGCTGAAAAGGAAACGCACACGCACAAGCGTGTGCGATTCTTAGGTCCGCTCAGATTACCCGTTTTTCACCCACAAAATGTCTCGTGCTGCGCGATCACTGCTGCGCAGTGCACCGCTAGGCCGAGACCTAAAAAGATTAGTGGTGCAATAGTGTTGGGAAATTTGAATTAATTGGAGCGTTGGAGCGGTGGACATGTCAGTCTCAAAGTCCGGTGTGCGGCGTGCTTCTTTGTGTTCCACAAGGGAGGTGTTGCTGGATGTAAGCGGGTGCTCCGATACCCGCACGCCGAGGCCACCCTGTTGAGGTCAGGGGCTTAAGTTCGGAGAATATTGTTTTTGATATATATATATATATATATATATATATATATATATATATATATATATATATATATATATATATATATATATATCAGGGGAGAGGATGTAGCCTAATGGCTAGGACGGTCGATCTCAAGTCTAGGGAACTAGGTTGGAGTGTTGGTAATGACGCTCAACATCCTGTGATTCTGGGCAACCTTTGGTTTAAGTTCGCACTATATAAAAGTCCAAAAAAAGATAATTATATATATATATATATATATAATTTATATATGTATAGTGCTATTATAGGCTGTGCAGTGAGCCCTCTCTCATTCGCTTTTCCTGTATATTGGTGTTGATAGTAGTATATTGGTGTTACTGTTTGCTATGCAGCATTCCTTCTCTTATACCTTGGGCATATATGACTCATGTTATTATTAGTTGTGCATTGAGCTCTACCTGGGCCCTTTTTCCTGCATGACAAGTCATTGTAAGTAAGTAGTGCAGTCAGTAAACTCTCGACCTCTGTGCAGGTAGTATTCATGTTACTGATTAGTGCACAGAGTCCTTTCCCATCCGTTACTTATTTATTGCTTGAGTTACTGTTACGGATGTACAAAGTTGCAAACCCTTATGTATCACACCTTGTTGGACTTGGCCCTTATGGCTGGTTCACCCCTAAACTTTTTGCTTGTAATGGTGACCTGGTGATGGTGATTTTTGGGTTCTGCGCACTTTCACTGTGTCCCAGTGGAAAGTGCGTGCTCACTCTAAGTGCATGTGATGAGATAGGCCTGCCCTCCCATAGGAATGCATGGGGAATGTATGTGTCCCTGGTAGTTCCTGATGCGTGGGGTGTACAGGTTAGAATCTGATATGTGCGAACTCGTGAGAGTGAATGCTTCGCAATGGTGTATGTGGCATGAGTGTGTCTTGTGCGGAAATGCCACTTCTAGGACTTGGCATATTAATATAAAATATGCCTGGCGTGTGATTGGTTGGAGCTGGCTGGTGAGCCTGGCTCCAGGAAGGCTGGATGGGTCTGCCCGGTGGTGAGTGGGAGATTAGCATGTTGATGGCTGGGGAGGGCTGCACCTGGTCCCTGATGGGCCTGGACTTTCCCCACACAATGCTGGCTCCGCCCACTGTGGTGCGACTGATGACCCTAGCCCTGCCAGTGAATGAAATGGGTGGTTGAGCTATCATGAGTGCTCCAAAACCAGCTGCGACTGGTTTCTCCCCCACCATGCACCCTTAGACAAAGGAATGTGGTGTATAAAAATGGGGCTGTGTCCCCACAGATGTTTTTCTCTTCCAGGATCCTGAGGGGGCTGTTGCTGCTGTTGCTGGGCCAGAGGACCGCCACTTGGAGTGTCTCCCTGCCTGGAGACCCAGTGTGCTGGCTCTGGGCCCAGCCTTGCCCCCTGCCTGCCCTAAGGACTTTTGCTGGGCTTATTTGGCCTTCTAGCGCCTGGGAGCGCTTTTCTCTGCCTCCAGCGCTGAGGAGCGCTTTATTTTGGTCCTGCGCTCGAGAGCGCTTTATTGGTGCCTTTAGCGCTGGTAGCGCGTTATGCCCACCTCGAGGTATTGTGGACTTCGCCATTCGAGCGGCTGCCCACACCGCATTTGCCCGTGGAGTCACCGCCGCAGCCCGGAGGAAGCAGCACCGCCTTTGCCCGAGCCGAGGAGAAGCCAAGGAGCAGCTGCTGGCGTCACCCGGGAGCCGCGCTGCCATTGGCTGTGGCTGCGGGAGGCTCGCCGGGTGACCTCTGCTCTGATTGGCCGATTGGAGGAAGGAGCTGCCTGCGGGGGCCGCCCGAGGCTCCCCGAGCTGGAGAGGAGCCCCGGACCTTCACCGGAAGCCGGTGAGTGCACCAGACAAGGGAGGGGCGCCGGGACACATTGTCGGTGTCCGCCCCCCCCTCGGTAGCGTGACCTCGCGCTTTGTGTTTTGAGCCCAGAGGAGGCTCACGGGGGCCTTCGTCTTTCCTCAAGAGCCCCGAGAGGCTCAGGGCGCACCATTGCCTTGGGAGTCCCCAGGAGGGGGACTCCCGCTTACAGCGCCCCCATTGTTCCAGAGCCCAGAGAGGCTTGTAACGGCGGCATCTTGGCATCACCAGTCCCCAGGGGTGACTCCCACAAGCTGCATCTTTGTGATCCAGAGCCCCGAGTCTCCTGCCCATATGTTGCTTTAGAGTCCTGAGAGACTCAGTGCCACAGTCCTTTCTCAAGAACCTAGAGAGGCTCCCCGGGGGCATTTGTATTTAGGGGCCCCATTGTTGTTTGAGAGCCCAGAGAGGCTCTAGGGGGCACATCTTTGTTCTGGGGCACAGAACCAGCGAGGTTCCCACGTGTGTGGTCCCCAACACCTTCATCACAGCTGCCCAGCACTTTGTGGGCAGCTGCCACGTTTAGGCCTTGGGACACAGGGACTGCCACAAGTGGTGGCTAATGTGGATTTTGCGCTATAGTGTCTTCTTTCTTTGCACCTCTGAATGTAGGTTCTGCATCATGTGTCTCCTTTCCTTACACCTCTGAATGGGTAGTTTATTCATCATGTGTGTTGTGGCTTTTACACCTCTGAATGTATTGTGATGCATCATGTGTTTCCTTCCTTGGACCCCTACAGGTATAGCGATACTTATGTGGTTTCCTTCTTGCTAGTACAGGTGGTACTAGCGAAGCCCAGGTTCCTTGTGTGATCTCCTAAGATAGTGAGGTCCTGGTTACCAGTAGTGACTAGTTGTGTGCTATTTTGTGCTACAGTGATTATTATTCCATGTCCTAAGTGCTAATTCTACCTAGTGCTGAGTTCTAAAAGTGCTGATTCCTGACAGTGGTCCAGGTGGCCCTATCTTGTACATATCCCTTGTAAATTCTGCCCGTGCCTGTTGGCACATTGTAAAGTGTGTGTTTTTATCTAATGTGTTTTGGTGTAATACAAAGGCTATTTTTATATATAACCTTGTGTGGAGTTTCCTTTGTGGTGGGCCTTGGGTGTTGTTGCTGGGGTGTGTGCGCAAATACTTAACTCATATCACCTCCAAGTTTAGCCTTGCTGCTCGCGCCACGTTACCTAGAGGGTGAGCAGGGGTTATCTTGGCGTGTAACTCCCTTGCCCTGACTAAGGAGTGGTGGTCTCTGACTGACTTTGGCGCAAGCCCTGGCCAGCCAGGGATCCCATTTCTAACACACCTCAACGCATTTTTCTAAAGCTAAAACAGTATATAACTGTTTGCATTTTAGACAATCATGGGCAAAGTCAATAGGTCTCGCCTACTCGTAGTATTGGTTTTGTCAGTTTTTTTAGCTATGTTGTACAGCAGTGTGGCTGTAGTGCAGCATGACTGGAAGTTAAAAAAAACAGGGTTTTGGCATAGATTTCGCTGGTCATGTCATGTCACTTTTATATTACTCGCCGGAGGGAGGGGTGAAGCAATATTGAGGGTAGGTCGGGGGTTCAACAGGGACAACAGAGGGTGTGGGGAGGGAGGAAATGTGCTATGACGCGGGCAGGTGGTATTTGTTATTGGGGTGAAACATGGACAGCAGTAGGAGGGAGGAAGAGAGAAGAAGCAACAACATGGACAGCAGGAGGATGGGTGGGGGTTAAGAAGCGACAACACAGACAATGGGAGGCCAGATGGGGGAAGAAGCAACAACATGTACAATGTCAAGAAACAACAACACAGAGAACTAGAGGGCGGGTATGGGAAAAAGTAAAAAAAGGAAGAAGGGATGGTGGGTGGTGGCAAGAAGCAACAAAGCAGACAGCAAAGGGTGGGGGTCAGGGGGAAGTAACAACATGGGCAATGAAAAGAAGCAATAGCACAAGCAATGGGATGTTGGGTGGAGGCAAGCTGCAACACCATGAGCAGAAGGATGTGAGTGGGGCTTAAAGCAGCAAAACCACAGAGGTAAGGCAGGGGGACGAGTGGGGCAAGCAGCAACACCATGAACAGAACAAGGGAGGAAGGACAGGTGGAGACAAGCAACAACATGGAAGGTGGGAAGGAGGGTGGTTGGGGACAAGCAACAATGTGGATGAGGGAGGGCATGTGGGGGCCAGCACCAACACAGATGAAGGAGTGTGGGTGGGGCAAGCAACACAGATGTGCAAGCAACATGGATGAGAAAGGGAGAGTGGGTGAGGGGAAGTAACTGATAAGGCAAGTGAGGAGGAGAAGTACACATAGGAGCCAGCTGAAAAATACGCACTCTGGTAGAGTGCTCAAACAGAAAGAAAAAGGTAGCGTGAAACAGGGTCGGATTGGCAATGCGGGCATTCGGGCATGGGCCGAAGGGCCGGTGTCTCTGTGCCCTCTGTGGGCCGTTTTTTTTTCTCCCCTTTCCCAGCCGCACAGTGAAGCTGTATTCATTTCTCTATCTCTGTCTCCGTGCTCTCTGTGGACTAGGAAAGGGGAGGAAAAAAAACGGCCCACAGAGGGTACGGAGACAGAGACAGAGAAATGAATGCAGCTTCACTGTGCGGCTGTACATCGATTATCCGCTGTGGCCTCTCCTTCACCCCCTGCCCTGCAAAGCAATCACGCTGAGGGTGGCTTGGGAGGGGGGTGATTGTTTGCAAAAATCGGCCTCCCTGGGGGCCAGGTGTTTCCCAGGCCTTTGAGCCATTTTCACCTCGGCCCCCCAGGGGCCCACAGCACATAAACAGTGTTAGTTTTAACACCTCGCCCACAGCCCTTCACATTCAGGGCATAGTGGGCGAGGAAGAATGGGTCTCACTGTGGGGGCCAGGTGATTTTTGCAACTTGCACCATCTTCACCTCAGCCTCCCCCTGGCTACCATGGATGACCCAGCAGCTGTGTTTTGTGCTCCCCTGCCAGGACATTGCCCTGAGGCCTAGAGGGCTGGGGAGGGCTGATTAATTTGTAATTTACTAATTGCAGGGGCCTTACTACTGTTCATGTGCTCCTGAGCTGAAGGTCTGGGAGGGCTGAGTAGGTTAGTAATAGCAGGGGCTTCCTGCTTATTAGGTGCTCCTTCGCCGGAGGGCTCGAATAATTTTGTGACAGAAAGGGGCCTTGCTGTTTTTTTAGTTGCTCAGCATATAGGCCATTGTCACCTTGGCCCTGTGTCCTGTGCAAGAAGAGTATCCTCTCACTTTCATTCCTTGTCTGTGCCAAACATCTTAAGGATTTTGGGGGCCCTGGGCCAAACATATTTTTGGGCCCCTGTTCGGAACAGATTTGAATTTATAATCCAATTTCTGCTCTTTGATGCCCTCTTTCAGCTGGTCACTGGACAGAGCACTACCATACTTGTCCAAATTCTTAATGTATTTACATCTAATATTCAAGGACATTGACGTGTGTTTTCAATATTACAACACAGTAGCAGCTCACTAAAATTACTGAACATAATCTCAGTGACATCCTCCTATTTCTCATATGTGATGGCCTGTTTGATCTCAAAGACATTTTTTTATGGATGTTGCATGAAACATAAACACATTTTTCTCCAAAATCTCTGTGATAGGTACTCATCGCCCAAATTAAAAATAAATTTGAAAAAATGGTATTGAAAACAATCTGTTTAAGGAGTATGCATGGTCATTAGGGCAAGATTCTCTGCAGAACAGAGCTGGCTCTATCAGGGGGTTCCCTGAAAGGCTGGGGCCCAGGGCCAGAGCCCACATTGCCCATGCCTTAAAACGTCTCTGGTCTGCACATAGGCATATGTGGCCTGACGACAGAGTTGCTGAGATCGGGATTCAAGTTTGAGTCCCAGCGTCTGCTCAACAACCAGTGATTTTGAGCAGATCACTTCATCGCCCAGGCCCTTAAATAAAAAATCGGATCATGTGTACTGTAATTGTTACTCAGAAATAGAACTGTGTTTTTTGTATATGGACATCACCTGCTGGTTGTGAAATACATTTATGACTAGATTGTACAAATACATTTTCCAACATTCTTTACACCCCAGACTGCCTTTTCCTCGTTTGTGAATTCTTACTTTTGTTATTACATGTTCTATTCCCAGAGATTCCAGTCTTACCCTTTCGCTTTGACTTTGTGCTAGATTTCTGATTTATGTGAAGATTAGAGTCTAGGACATAGCTGGTTGGGAAAGAGTAGCTAACGACATTGTGCAGGGCATTAAGACTGCAAGAAAGTATTCAGTTATCAGAACTGCAGTGCTCCTAATCTTTACCAATGTTACTTGCTCTGTAAGCTTTAAAAGGCTTAATTTGGGGGCGTGGCCAAGATGGCGGCGTAGGAGGTCGCACTCTTCGGAGCTCCTGCCGTCGGCCCTCTATAGCACGGGCTCTGGCATCGCGGAGCCCCTTTTTAGTGACCCCAATAGCCCGCCCGGTGTCCCTACACTGCGGGGGTCCAGTTGGCTTGTTTCGGACCCGCAGGGACCGCCGGTGAGACGAACCGCCGACCGGCCTGTGACGCGGCCTGAGCCCGCGGCCGGCACTGGGGGTGGAGCGAACAGCCGGAGACCCTGCAGCCGAGCTGGAGGCCCGAGATCGGGCGCGACTTCCTGCTTAACCCAGTGAGTCCTCGGCGGGTCTGACCCGCGCCTGCACCGGCACGAGGCATCGGTAGTACCGCGAACCGACTGCTTCTGCAGACCCGCCGCAACGACACACATGTGGAGATTGGTGGGGGTACCCGCCGGGCTACGGGTACAAGGAGGTGGGAACAGTGGCGATGATCGAAAACCCGCGGTGAACGCGGAGAACTAGCCAGCGGTGCCGCAAGGCAGGGCTCAGAAATGGGATTCCCGAAAGGGGGACCATAATAGAGACAGTGGGGCTGAGAGCCTGTGATTTGAGGCCCCTCCACGCGGTTTCAAGAGTCTACAGCAGGCCCGGCCCGCGCATGAGAGTTGCGTGAGGCGGCAGACGGACGCCATGCCTGTTGCTACTGCGGGCCTGCCGAGGAGATTACTCCGGAGAGATCGCGGACGCATGGCCAGGAGCTTGGTGCCACGTGAGAGCTACGCCGCTGCCCATGGTATAGGGCGGCAAGCACGTCTAAGGAAGCCGGTGTGGTGCCTACGAAAAAAGACGCGGTCCCGGCCCGGTGCGGAAGGGGCTCATTGGAGCCGGAGAGAATCCTTGCGGAGGGGCCCTTGGCGAAGGGTAGCACACATCAGCGCGGTCCTCCGAGACAAGGGCCTAGTCGGGCGCCATTTTGTTGTGCGGTGCGAGACGGCTGTTGACGCTTGGTCATACACTCGGCCACCGGACCGGGCGTCTTTCCAGGAGGTGAGCCCACCGCGGTGTCACTATCATGTCGCAGGGTTCAAAAATCCGTAAGGACAGGACAGTGAAGGGCATGTTCGCAAAAGTCCACTCGCCCGCGACGGCTAAGGACGCTTCTGTTGCTGGTGCAAAACAGGGCACGTCGGATACAGACGGCGCGGAGCCCATAACAAAGGCCTTCCTCGAGTCCCTCTTCGCATCACTGCGGGACGACATCCACACTCTCAAAAAAGAATTTGCAGCGGAGATCCGGACAGTGCGATCGGATCTGGACGGTGTGGGGGAACGTGTGACAGATTTAGAGTCAAAACAAGATAACCGTGACACCGAAACAGAGGCACTACAACAGGAAATCATACGCCGCCACGACCAACAGGTGGATCTGCAATCGCACTTAGAGGATCTGGAAAATCGTTCCAGACGACACAACGTACGCATTCGGGGAGTGGCGCACTCAGATGAGGATAAAGACCTTTTCAAGTTCACCAGGGAGCTCTTCAATCATATCCTGGGCCGGCTGGAGGATATGGCACTACCGATTGACAGAGCACACAGGGTGGGACCCCGACGTACTGGGTCGACTTTCCCTGCAGACATCCTGATCTGTGTTCAGGATTTCCGCACTAAGGAGGAAATCCTTCAGAAAGCGAGGCTGAAGCAGCCCATCTCCTTCCACGGCCATTCCCCGACGCTTTTCCAGGATCTCTCTGCACTTACACTGCAGAAGCGTCGCTGCTTCAAACCGGTCACGAGCCATCTCCAACAGCAGGCTATACCATATAGCTGGGGGCACCCATTCAGGATTGTGTTCAAGCTGAACAACAAACTCTATCAACTTCGCTCCCTGAGGGAGGCCTGTCAGGTGCTAGGTATAGAGCTACAGACAGAGGAGGCAGAGCAATCATCTCGTAAAGGAGGAACGGAAAAATCCTCATCTCAATGGCGCCAACAGCGGAACCGGCGCCGCATCAAAAGGCCTCCGAAGACAGAGATCGACAGTGGTCGCAGGGCAGCGGTGGAGGCAGTATCTGCAGACTTATCATCACAGCAACCGAGCGGATGATGCTCTTGAACCTCGCAAAACCCGGGGTCTCAGATGCTCTTTTTGGGGGTCGACGGGGGGGGGGGGACACGAATGAGAGACTGGGCTTCATTTCCCCCGTGCATCCGTGAGACCAGTCATCTGTGAGAGATGATGGACAATGGTGTACTTTTCTGTCACTTTACCTTTCAGTTACTAGTTTTGGGATGTTGGCGAGGGGGGGGGGGGGCGTGGAGGGTGGGGCTGGAGGGGGGGTAGAGTTTGGGATGTACATTTTTGCGGGAAGGAGAGGGAGGGATTCCAGGTCCGGGGGGGTCCACCACGACAAACTGGCAAGAATTTTAAGTATCTTGTAGCAGGCCACGTCTGGATATGATTCGAAAAGATGAGGGGGCCATGCTGGGGTGAGGTACAGGCTCCGGGGGTGGCCCAGGGAACATGGAGCGGGAGAGGAAGAGGGTGACTTATGGCCCCCACTGAAGTGCGCATTCTTTCCCTGAATGTGAGAGGGCTCAACAACCCAATCAAACGGAGAGCAGTACTATCCTGCCTTGAACATGCACAAGCTGACATTTATCTCCTACAAGAGACGCATTTACTGCAGAAGGACTGCTCGAGGATGAGGGCGCGTAACTTTCCACAACAGTTCTTCTCATCCGCCCGAGCAAGAAAGCTGGGGTTGCGATCTTGGTGGGGCAGAGGTTTCGAGGGTGGGTACTACGGAAGGGAGCGGAGATAAAGGGGAGGTTGTTATCGTACCACTTCTCTTTGGGGGGGTCTGAATTCACGATTTGCTCAGTATATGCCCCTAATGAGGGACAGGAAAAATAATTTCACGAAGCGCTTAGCGTAGTGGCGGCATCCGAAGATAGGCACGTCCTTATAGGGGGAGACCTCAACCTTGTGCTCGACACCACGTTAGATAGGTCAGCGCAGCGCACTACACAGGCGGGGACCTTGTCCGAGGGGGGACTGACGAGACTCGGGGAACTAGGTATGGTAGACCTCTGGCGCAGCTTCCATCCAGGCACTAGAGCATACTCGTACTTCTCGAGCGCACATCGCACATACGCCAGACTGGATTGCTTCTTGGCCTCTACTTCCCTCCAGGCGCTGACATCCACTGTAGATATAGGAGTAGCATCCCTTTCTGACCACGCTTCCATTTTGGCGACTTTCCTTTTCCCCCAGTGCAGCGACCCTCCCGTTGTTGGCATCTCAGGGACACGCTGCTACACCGCCAGGAGGTACCCGAGAAAATTATAAGCGCGATCAAAGATTATCTGCTGTATAACAACACCTCTGACACTTCCCCGGCGACACACTGGGCAGCATTAAAGGCAGTGCTTAGAGGAGAGTTCATAGCTTTATCTTCGGCGGAAAACAGGGCGCGGGCAGAGAAAAGGGACAAACTGACACAGAAGGTTAGGGAGTTGGAAGGCATGCACCAAAGGACATGCGCCCCCAGGATCTGGAGGCAACTAACATTTGTTAGGAAACAGTTGAGCGCACTGGACCAAGACAGGGCGGAATTCGCAGCATTGAGGGTGCGCCACATGTACTATACGGGGGGAGACAGGTGCGAACGCCTGTTGGGTCGAGCGCTCAGAGAGAAGTGCCAGCGTCACATGGTGAAAGAAATTAGAACGCCTGGAGGGAGCCTAGCCACGGAGGATGGTGAGATCGCGGCCGCCTTCGGCGATTTCTATACTTCCCTGTACGCTGGGTCGATGCTGGATCACGCAGTGGGTGAAGCATTCCTCGAGTCTTCCCGGCTCCCGGTGCTCACATCGGATCAAGCTGCGGCCCTGGAATGCAACATCAGACCCGAGGAAGTCATCTCAGCCATATCCAGGCTCAAGCTGGGAAAGGCCCCGGGGCCTGACAGCTTCACAGCCATTTTTTATAAAACGTTCTGCGCCCAGGTGGTACCGCTGCTTACCACTCTCTTTAATTCTCTTTCGGAGCCGGGCGCGATCTCGGAGGACCTACTGGACGCCACCATCTCTGTGATCCCAAACCGGTAAAGGACCACTCGAGGTGGAGGCTACTTAACATAGATTTGAAGTTATACACAAGCATTCTTGCCGCGAGACTTGCCCCGCTAATGCCGAGACTAATTGTTCCGGACCAGGCCGGGTTCATTTCGGAACGTCAAACCGTTGATAACACAAAGAGGGCGCTACACCTCATAGAGAAGGCCACACGTACGACGGGGGAATATATCATGCTTGCAATTGAAGCGAAAAGGCGTTTGATCGAGTCCACTGGCCGTATCTGGAGCAGGTCTTGGTAAGGGCCGGATTGGGAAACCGATTTCGCACCTGGATCCTGAACTGCTACTCGAGGCCCTCGGCGACGGTTCGTGTCAATGGGTGCTCCTCGCCCGCTTCTCCATAGAGCGGGGCATGAGACAGGGATGTCCATTGTCACCCTTGTTATTTGCCCTCTACATGGAGCCCCTAGCACAGGCAATGAGACTCGCCCCAGGGGTCCACGGAATCAAAATGGGAGCCTTTGAACATACCATAAGTTTGTATGCGGACGATGTTCTGCTGTCGCTATCCTCTCCCGGAGAGTTGCTCCCAGCCTGTGTGGCTATTCTGGATGCCTTCACGGAGGTGGCAGGCTTCAAGGTCAACCTAAGCAAATCAGTGGCGCTCGACCTATCACTGGAGGCGTCTACGAGGGCGCACCTGCAGGGGCTTTATCCCTTCCCATGGGCATCTGAAGCGGTCCCATATCTAGGTGTCCAATTGGCAGCTACCCTACAGGGTACGGTTCGCCTTAATTACGCGAGACTCCGGCAGACGATCCGGTCAGAACTGGGTAGATGGAGACACCTTCCGTTATCGTGGCTAGGCAAAGTAGCAGTGATCAAAATGACGATCCTACCGCAGGTCCTCTATTTGTTCCGAGCCATCCCTATGAGACCCCCAGAGGGATGGATCCAACAAACTCAAGCTGAATTAGCACATTTTATCTGGAACGGGCGTCGTCCACGGATGAAACTTCGCCTGGCGATGTTGCTTCCTGAGAACGGTGGACTGGGCCTACCAGACCTGTTATTATACTACCAAGCGGCGCAACTACAAACATTGGTGGAGTGGAGTACATGGGAGTCCGAGAAGCACTGGCTCTTTCAAGACCAGGCTGTAGCAGGCCGCACGCTGCAGGAGGTTCCTTTCCTGCGGCGGCGACATCGACCCCCCAACCTCTACGCTTCGTTCATCACGAGAACACCTTTGAAGGTGTGGGACCATGTGAGTGTAGCACACGAGCTGACATCCTTCCCATCCCCACTAACGCCCTTGCTGAACAATCCAGACTTTGGTCCTGGTATGGACACAGCGGCATTTGGGAGATGGAGTCCGGCGGGATGTAGGGTACTTTCACACATGTACGCGGAGGAAGGGGTTATTCCCTTTGATGCCTTCCGTCGTGAATACAGTTTGCCTGAGGAGGAACGCCTCCGTTATTTCCAGGTGCGACATTGGGCACTCCACGCAACTATCAGGGACGGAGCGAATCGCAGACTTAGCGAGTATGAATATTGGCTACTCTCGAGGAAGTCTGACCGCAAATTAATATCAGATATTTACCGCTTGCTGTTAGGTAGATACACCCATGTCCACAATTCAGGGAGAGCGAGGTGGAAGAGGGACCTAGGGCGCACACTGAGTAATAAAGAATGGGAGGGCATTTGTTATATGGCTCGTCACTCTGCACACCACATGGGACTGACGGACACCCTCATTAAAATCGCCACATATTGGTATTACACCCCGGAGAAGCTCAATGAGATGGATCACACTCGAGACACACTATGTTGGCGGGGCTGTGGGGAAAGCGGTACACTAGTACACATATTGTGGGATTGTTCTCACCTACAAGATTACTGGAAACAGGTACTGGATGAGGTAGATTTACATTTAGATACTACCCTTCAGAGATTCCCCGCTTATGTGCTGCTGGGCTCACCCAATCCCATAACCTATCCACTGCGCTCCCATCGGGGTAGACTGATAGCCATAGCCCTGGGCTCTGCGCTGCAGAATGTCCTCACTCACTGGCGCACTACAAACATACCCACTTTTCAGGGCTGGTTGCACCGTCTTTGGAACAGCTGTCTTTAGTTGCCAAGCGGGAGGGAGACAAATACCCAGAATTATGGCGGCCCTTCTTGACACTTCTGGCCACCGAGTTCAGGGAGGTGACTTGTCCTAGATATCTGCGCCTGCTGCGACTGTCGCAGTGCGAAGTCAGAGAATCATCGAGCTAAACTAAGTATGGGCGGAAAATCCGTTCCGCTCGCGGATTTTGCGGATTTTTGGTAAATTCGCAATCCGCGATATTCGCGAATTTCCCGCAAAATCTGCAAATCCGCGAGCAGCGGATTTTATGGCTTGCTCGCACTGTTCGCGTGAGTTCGCGGCTTCCCAGTTCAACTTTGCGCCCAGCGAATAAGCGCTAAATTGCAGAAATACGATCTTAGCAAAACTGAAACTACTTACCAGGTTCAAAAGTTCAAGCTCATCATTAGTAGCCATTTCCTGTAGTGCTTCCTGAGGGGCCCCTCCAGAGTTCAGTTGCCTACTTGCAACTATTATGTGACCCTGCTCTGACCCTCAGAATAGTTACACATATGCCACAAAGGTCCTGAATTACAGCTAAGGGAGACAAGCAGGAGCCAGGCTGGAAGTTCAAATCCAGTGACACATTAATCAGCCCCTAATTCATTATTGTCAGTTGGGGCAGGGCAGGTGTTGTAACTAATTTTGCAACAATGAAAGCACTTAGCAAGTGCAAAAGATCACTAATCAGGAAGCACTAAGGAAGCAGGTGCCAGCTAAAAAAATATTCTGTGACACATTAATCAGCCCCAAATTAATTCAGGTCACTTGAGGCAGGGAAGGTGTGCTTTGCTTTGCCACAATAATGTACACTGGACAACCAGAGGGTGCTGTGATGAAACAGAGGGTGGCATGGGTGGGCCAGAGGGTGGCATGAGTAGTCAGAGAGTGGCAGTGGTGACAGAGGGTGGGAGTGATGAAGAAGAGTGTCCCAAACAGGCTGGACACGTAGAAACAACAAGTTCGCAAAACTTGCGACCGGACAGGTAAGTTCGCGTTTGCGAAATTGTACAAAACCCTCGCGAACTGGCAGAAACCCGCGCGAACACACAAAAAAAATCCGCAAATTCTCGAGAATTCACGGATTTTGCGGATTGCGAGTTCGCAAATCCGCAAAATTCGCGAATGCGAGATTCGCAAAATTCGCCCATGCTTAAGCTAAACGATCATAACTATGCGGAGGACTTTTGGACCTGGAACAGGGGTGGTGGGTGGCCAGTTCGGGAGGGCGGTGGGGTTTGGGACACAAGGTTTCAGTGTTGCTCTCTTTAATGGACACTACTATGAAGCCTTAAACGGACCTGGCCGGCACAACAACTGCCGCGTAATGATACTGTGCGGCTTCAAACTACCGCCAGCGATCCTCAAGAGACCTTCTCTCCGCACTTGATTCAACTACCAGGGTCCGAGAAACGCACCTAACTACTCATGTTTGTTCTTTAATGTCAATGTTTTGATTTGCTACTAAAAGCTGTATCAGCACTGGGTAGGCCGAATGTTGACGCCGAACCAGTGTGTAAAGTATGATGGTTTATCAGAACTGAATGTGCAGCGCAATAAACACAATTTAAACATAAAAGGCTTAATTTACTAAATATTTTTCTACAAATTAGACCTCAAAGAGTAACCAAATGGTGTTCCATGAAAGGGCACGCCCCTTGAATGTGGGCCACACCCCTTAATTGTGGGCCACGCCCCTTGAATGTGGGCCACTTTTTTCGTCAGTGCCCGGGCCAAATTATGATCCCAATCCGACCCTGGCGTGAAAAGAAAATGAACAGTGGAAGGGCACAAGTAATTTGTCCACTCTACAGGGGAGGGGCAAACACACAAAGTCTGCGGAAGCTGACCAACAAGAAACAAGCAAATGAAAGTGACAATGAAATCAATCAATAGTAAGGAATGGGCAGCCTCCTGGCCCACTGTCAGAAAACAAAAGATCTTGCAAGTGGCAGTACATGTGGTGTCTTAGGTGAGGCCTAAAAATGAGAGGCTACTTATAGTAACATATGTCGAGTCCACCCTTTTCCCTTTTCTGATCCCTCCACTTGGCCTAAAAGAGTTTCCTTGTCTATCTGCAGGAAAGTGTCTAACCCATGGATGTCAATTAGGGGTCGCCAGGGTTCGAAACTACGACCCCTAGGTCACCTGTTGTGACTCCTGCCACCTTGCTTGCGACCCATTGGGGCTAGCATAATCATCACTCATTTCTCACTCTTCTTTTTAGCCTCCTGAGGCTGGCCAGTTAGGGATTACCTGGACTCAACAGTTATGCAAAAAAAAGACCAACCCTAGTGGTGTGCTTGTGCACCACATGATCACCCCAGTGGTGTAAACACACTGAGCAAACCACAGGGACGTCGATCTGTAGGAGCGCGTGAAAGCGGTTCCTATGAAGGCCCTTGTATAAAGTTCACACAATTATATCACTTTGTCCTGCCCCCCGGGCTCTCCACCCACCCTCCCTCACCTCGTCACACACAACAGCCTCTCCTCCTTCCCAGTCGTCAGAAGACCTTTTGTAGTGCTCTCTCTCAGATGCTGTGCAATGCATGTGCATTGTGCAAACTGCCCCAGCCCAGGCCAGCAGCCAAGCCAAGCCATGGGCCGCCGTAGAATTCGAAAGCAACCAACATTCAGTGGTAGTGAATGATGGCCCTGGCTGCCTGGCATAATTATTTGTTCCGCTCCGACCGGCCCCTCAGTTTTCATCCCTTTCCTCCTGCTGTAGTTTCCTTCACTTAGTCCAACATTACATGTCGAATGAACAGTGTTGAGTGAAGGTAAGAAACAGTATCCCATTAACAGTTGTCCCTGAAACCCAGGGTCGGATTGGTAAACCAGGCATTCTGGCATCAGGCGAAGGGCCACTGCCTGAGGCTCAGTTGCAAACTGCTTTTTTTAATTCAGGGGTGTGCCCATTCTAAAAGGTTTTGCGGTGAACTGACCTGTTTTATCTGGGATCACCAGTGGCTGTGTGGGGCATAAGCACCCTCTCTCAAAGCTTGCAGAAGGAACAGACAAAATATTGTAATCTACCCCCTGTTAGGTGGCGCTGGCAGCATCCTTGCATGTCCCCTGCTGTGCCAGCCCATTAGGAAATGGCGCTGGCTTGGGCCACTTATGAACACAATAATGTGTGCAGATTGAGGCGGACGAAGGGTGGGGGATGAGTACGACCAGCATCGCTGAAGCCCAGCTGTGAAGAGCCTATGGACTGATTTACACATTCATGATTCATTGGCTCTATATTGTTAGTGATGAAAAGTGCTCTGACACCCTTGACTACTGGTATGAGTTGCGCTATAAAACAATGACATGCATGTGAGAGAGGGGCCAACAAAGACTGTTGCACTGGGTGACACCAGGGCTACAGCTTAAAACACCACGTATGTTACACATACATTTACAAGTTGGTCATGCATATACTATCCAGGAGACCAAAGTATATAACACCTCTTTTAAATAATGATCTTTAAACGTCTCTTAACTTGTTGCACTTCCCTTGAATGCACGCATGCATTCTGAGGCGGCTGGTGAGAGATGTGGTAGCGAGAAGCCACAAATCTCTTTTGAGATACACCAACATCTTGTTCGGCTTAAACTCTCACTGCAGCCATCTGCTTTTGGCTTAAAACTCTGACCACAGCCATCTGCGGCCCATATCATTTAATTAAAATTGGTTTAGCTAAAACATATATTTTTTTTATTTTGAAACATTTAATATTAAAAAATACCCAAACATTCCACATTTTAAAGTCCATGCAAAATACGCCTCATGAGAAACATTTGCCCTTCCACCAGGTTTAAAAGGAGCATTTGATTAAAAAAAAAAGAAGTTGTGAAGGGCAATTTTCCCCTTCCTCTCCGTATGAGGCCGGCAGCGTCATTCGTATGACCCCTCCGCTGCCCTGCGAGCACATGATAGACGTGGGTTGGGATCCTGATCAGCCTTGCTGGAGCCCAGGTGTGGTGGGCCATGTCATAATTTCACCTCCTTGCAGGATCCGGCTTTATGCTGCACATGTCCCTGCCCCGTCGCACATGTCCTGCAGCAGTGCTATCCCTGCAAAGCCACGGACCTTGGGAGTACTGGAGGAGGAGGCAAAGAGTGAGAACTAGGATACAACTGAATGAGTGAGGAGGCAAAGAAAGGGTAGGGGAGATCCTGGGGAGGAAGAGATTGAGCAGGTAAAGTGACATAGAGGGAGGATAAGACAGAGTTAGGGCCATGAAAAGAATAACAGGGACAGAAAGAAGCAAGGATTAGAAAGAAAGTGATGGATGGAAAGAATACAATTGTGGTGAATGAGCAGGCAAGAGAAAAGCCTACCATAAGTGAGTGGAAGAGAGAGAAAAAAAATTGAGAAAATGAAAAAGTGAACAAAAAGAGAATGAGAAGTAGAGAGACCAAGGGTGGTGAAAAGATCAGAAGTAGAGGATTTTGTGCGTACACGTGCATAAAAGAGGAAGAGTGATAAATAAGAGAGAGAGGAGCGATGCCATGTACCTCAGCAGCTGTGCTTCCTGGGGGTGTGCAAAGGGTCTGCTTCAATTGTTGGTGATGCAAGCTCTGCGGTTGGGACTAGACTTGATACTCTTACCCGTTTATCCATAGTGTGTATTTGTAGAGGACGGCCAAATGCTTTCATATAGCACTTCACTTTGCATTTTTGTAAGCACTGTCTTTAGAAGTGTCACTCAATATTCCAACCTCAAAAGGATGCTTTAGTTTTGCCTCTATTAGAACATTTCACCTGCAGGTCACAGCAGATGCCATCAGCAGTTGCAAATCAGTGAGCACTCTTGAGCAGATCTCTATGGTGCAGAGCTCTGGGGTCGCACTGACTTTGATAGAGAATAGATTTCTCAGACATCTTACCAATCTCCCACAGAGCATGTCCACACTCTGTGCTGCAGGACATGGGATTTTTTCTGATCTCCTCTACCATTAAGTCAAGACCTCCAACTTTTTGGCACAAACTCTGGTCAACACCTGAAGTAGAGCCCTCCAGGGAAGCAATGAGGGAGCTTTTAAAAACAGCAGGCCAATTAAGTATCAAGTGACTACTTTATTTAAAGAAGATGCTTTATGCTGTAGGCCTTGAAAATCTCTGGGCCAACCCAGAAGCTACTCCCAGCTATTCACATCAAGAGATTAAAGATCGATGCAGGGACTACTTCTGGGGTAATAGGATCAAAACATGTAAGACTGGTAGCTTATTAGACCAATTCCTTGACTTTAACATATTGCCATCATATGAAGTAGCACTCGATTCCATATAAGGTTCTTTACCTGGACAGCTGTACTTGACGTTCAGGTATGGGACACTCCCACTGGCCCAATTCACCTTTAAATGGGAGAGGTCCTTCAGCACATACAAAGCATGCCTGGTCTGCAAATAACCTCTCTGAGTCAATTTCCCACTTTTTATTCTTCTGCATGCATATCGAGTCCCACACAAGAAATTGATTATTCCATTATGCAATCTTATTGGTCTTATGTCCCTTGAATTAGCTCTGAGAGTTCTTGGGTCAGACACAAGAGAAGTGATAGTGATTGGTATGGACAAGTATCTACAGGCAGTCTGGCTAATCCGCAAACGATTAGAAGGAATATCTGCACAATCACTGGAGTTTCAGGCTACTTGTCCACCAGAGGGAGGGTTGTGAAATCGCTATATGTGCCCGATCCTCACAAACTTTAGTCAAGATATCCACATACAACGAACCCAGATCTATTGTGTTTCCAAATTTGGAGTGCTCCTGCCTTGTTTTAATAGCTAGAATGCCTCTAAAATTGCTATATTAGTATTGCAAATATGAGTAAATAGTAATAGATTATTTTTAGTGATCAGAATATGCGCATGTTTTTAAGCAATTTATTATTTTTAGTTACAAACAGTATTGTGCAATGCTTTTAAAGAGTGTTTTTGGATTGTAATCTGACATAATATTGATTAATTGATTGAGCACTCTTGCAAGAGCACATTACTAGTAAGAGTCTACGTAGCCCTGGAGCCTTCATGGGGCTGTTGACATGGCCTCTACACTCACTGCTGCTTATGCCTTAAAGGTCAGCAGTGAACCAAGCTAAGCATGCCCTTCCCCAAACTTTGGAGCACACTGTGTTGTTTATAAAACATATAATACATTTAATGAGTACTGTTCCGTTCTGAGGAGGTAGCACTGGATGCCACTTTAAAGGGACTTTTAATAGGACTGCAATGACAGTTCTAAACACATTGGTAATACTTTAATGGGGCAATATCTGAATTTATAATAAAGATCTTAATGATGTTAAGTGATGCTTGTGGTCTCATCCCATCCCCAGCAGGAAGGGACATTTAAGATTCCCGCCTCACCTTACTATGCCTGGGCCCCCATCCTCACTCTCCAGCCTGTCAGAGCAAGAAACCAGCAAGAGACATTTTAAGGAATGAAAAATGTGGACAATTGAAAAGGCCCCTACGTTCCAAGATACCTTCTGCTAAAATTATCTCTCACTCTGTTTTTTCTCACCTCTGACTCTTTAAAAAATATCTCTCTCCCTCTCTCTATTATCTCTGACTTTGTCTCCCTTTCTCTCTTAAGGGCAAAAGCAGTGCATGGCGAGGGCACCAGTAATAGTTACTTTAGGGTGAATTTCAGTGGTTTTCTTAGTTTCAAATAGTAGGTTTTACGTGACATTGTCACCTAAATATAACAGCCCTTTAATCTTTGTTGTTTTCCAGTGAATTTCAGAGGTTTTCTTTATGTAAAGCTAGATATTCTCACAATTCCTAACTATAATGACACTTTGTTTTTTGCAGAATTTCTAGGCTTTTTGAAACATAAAGTAAGATGTCGATCGTACTGCACGGCAGGGGAGCTGGATGAGTGTCTGACCTGGCATTGTTCATTGTGATGCCCCTGTCAAAACTTGCTGTCCCTAACCCCCCCTGCTCCTTGCCCTCCATTGTCTAAGTCCATACCCCTTCCACCAAGTCCAGCCCTGTGTGGCAGTTGTTCTGCCACTCCCCTTACCGCCTGTCCTGCACAGTTAGCTTGCTGTCCCTACCTACTGCTTACCTGCCCTCTGTTGTCCGAGTCCATGCACCTGCCCCCTCCCTCCTGCCCTGCATGGTCCGATGTTTCTTCAATGTCCGATGTCTGATGTTTCCTCAATGTTATGTGCAGTGTAACATGTCATGCCCTAACCCTTTTTCTGTATGTTAGACATTTTAGTAGTAGGGTTGCTGAGTTAAGCTGCAAACAAAGGAACACAGAAAAATGTATTTCCCTACTACAGAACCCAAAGATCCAAAACAAAGATCAGTATTGGATTTGTCCACTAAAAAATTGAGCTGCGAAGACCCCCTACAGGTTCTAATGACAGCAAAAGGAAACTATAGGAGCCCCATAAAACAGAAAATATTGCAATATTTTACTATTAAACAGGCAACCACTACTGCAGTTACCTTACAGGCAATAGGGTCTTGATTGGAATGGTGCAGCAAGTGTAGTGGCACCGGGCCCAAAAGTTGTCAGAACTCCTCTGAACACAAAATATTGCTATTACATAAATTAATTCTATTATTTATCTCTTTCATTTTTGAAAATGTTGCTATTACTTACCCACACTATACCACTAGTAACAGCACAATATATTGCCTTTTTGTACATAAACAAGTCATAACACTTTAACAGACTTTCTGTAACTTATAATGTACAACTCCTCAGAAAGCTACAACTTACAACAAAAAACTGCTTATTATTAATCATATAGGTGAAACCTAATGCATTTACCAATGCTTGTTGAAACTGAAACCAGGCGAGCCTTATAGAGATGGGAGTCCCCAGACGTGCATTTTATAGTGACGGAAAGGGGAAAATAAACGCAGGACATAAATAAACTCTTTATGTGCTTAACATTATTCTTAATAACTTAATCCTATAGGTATGTCAGTAAAACTTTAAATATAATTTAGGACTGTGACCTGAATTAAAGACTTGCCTTTCATCTTGTTAACAACAGCTAAATGCCTGGCACAGAGTCAATATTTTAAATGTAATGGGGAGCCCGATATTAAGAGAGGAAGGATTGCAACAGCTGGGAAAGGGACAGTTACTTTAAAGTGTGTTCTTCTTTTTCATGTGCTTGTCGTGGAGTTCATAAATCTGTTAAAGATCAAAATGTTGTGCACTGCCCCCTTATGCTGATCATCTGATTGTTCCCAGTTTGTTCCTACCCCACCACCAACTATCATATTTTATTAATTTCTTCATATTGTTTGACTGACATTCGTAAATGCTGTAAATAAACCATTTTTAAGGTACTGACATAGGAAGGATGATTGCAAAAAGAACAATTGATGGACAGAATGCAGAACAATGTCATGCATTCACCCCAGTAGAGAGATCTGGGCCTAAATCCATCATTTTGTTGCTTACTATGCTATTCCAGTTTGGACCCAGCTATATGCAAATCAGTCTTGACCCTGCACCCAATGGGAACAGTCCAGCCCGAACTGTCAGGCCAGGTCCTCCCTGGACTGGAAACAAGCATTCTAGGACCGGTTTTGGGCATTCAGCCCTCATCAGCCAGGATAGTTTGACTCCAGTGGCATGGAGAGCACAGGACCCACGTCAGGGCATACCCGTCCCACTCGCGTGACAAATGCAAAAAGAACAATTGATGGATAGAATGCAGAACAATGTCATACATTCACCCCAGTACAGAGATCTGGGCCTAAATCCATCGCTTTTTTGCTCACCATACCATTCCAGTTTGGACCCAGCCATATGCAAATCAATCTTGACCCTTCACCCAATGGGCACAGTCCAGCCCGAACTGCCAGGCCAGGTCCTCCCTGGACTGGAAACAAGCATCCAAGTATGGGTTTCGAGCTTTCAGCCCTCATCAGCCAGGATAGCTTGACTCTAGTGGCATGGAGAGCACGGGACCCACATCTGGGCACACCCGTCCCACTAGGGGTAACATATGCAAAAAGAACAATTGATGGACAGAATGCAGAACAATGTCATACATTCACCCCAATACAGAGATCTGGGCCTAAATGCATCGTTTTTTTTGCTCACCATGTCATTCCAGTTTGGACCGAGTCATATGCAAATCAGTCTTCATCATGCGCCCAATGGGAACAGTCCAGCCCGAACTGCCAGGCCAGGTCCTCCCTGGACTGGAAACAAGCATTCTCGGACCGGTTTTGATCTTTCAGCCCTCATCAGCCAGGATACTTTGACTCCAGTGGCATGGAGAGCACAGGACCCATGTCTGGGCATACCCGTCCCACTCAGGGTGACAAATGCAAAAAGAACAATTGATGGACAGAATGCAGAACAATGTCATACATTTACCCAAGTACAGATATCTGGGCCTAAATCCATCGTTTCTTTTGCTCACCATGCCATTCCAGTTTGGATGCAGCCATATGCAAATCAGTCTTGAGCCTGCACCCAATCGGAACAGAGCAGCTGGAACTGCCAGGCCAGGTCCTCCCTGGACAGGAAACAAGCAACCTAGGACCAGTTTCGGCTTTCAGCCCTCATCAGCAAGGATAGTTTGACTCCAGTGGCATGGAGAGCACGGGACCCACGTCTGGGCATACCTGTCCCACCCAGGGTGACTAATGCAAAAAGAACAATTGATGGACAGAATGCAGAACAATGTCATACATTCACCCCAGTACAGAGATCTGGGCCTAAATCCATCGTTTTTGCTCACCATGCCATTCCAGTTTGGACCCAGCCATATGCAAATCAGTCTTCACCCTGCACCCAATGGGAACAGTTCAGCCCAAACTGCCTGGCCAGGTCCTCCCTGGACTGGAAACAAGCATCCTAGGACCGGTTTCGGGCTTTCAGCCCTCATCAGCCAAGATAGCTTGATCCAGTGGCATGGAGAGAACGGGACCCACGTCTGGGCATACCCGTCCCACTCGGAGTGACAAATGCAAAATGAACAATTGTTTTACAGAATGCAGAACAATGTCATACATTCACCCCAGAGATCTGGGCCTAAATCCATCTTTTTTTTTTGCTCACCATGTCATTCCAGTTTGGACCGAGTCATATGCAAATCAGTCTTCACCCTGCACCCAATGGGAACAGTCCAGCCCGAACTGCCAGGCCAGGTCCTCCCTGGACTGGAAACAAGCATTCTAGGACCGGTTTTGATCTTTCAGCCCTCATCAGCCAGGATAGTTTGACTCCAGTGGCATGGAGAGCACAGGACCCACGTCTGGGCATACCCGTCCCACTCAGGGTGACAAATGCAAAAAGAATAATCAATTGTTTTACAGAATGCAGAACAATGTCATACATTCACCCCAGTACAGAGATCTGGGCCTAAATCCATTGTTTTTTTGCTCACCATGCCATTCCAGTTTGGACCCAGCCATATGTTATGTTATGTTATGCTATATGGTTTTATATAGAGCTCAGCTGCCCCAGCCAAGGGGTGTCCCGGCGCTGTCACTAACAAGAAGGGCAGACTGCCCCAAACAGGAAGCACAACAAAACTCAACATAACAACTGCCTAGAGCTTACTTTACAGGAAAAAGATGGGTCTTAATGGCCTTTCTGAAAGTCAGCACATCTTCTAAGCCACGGATCTGGATCGGCAAAGCGTTCCATAGTTCCATGCTTTTTTTTGCATATGTGACCTAAGTGGGAAGGGTATACCCAGACATGGGTCCCATGCTCACTACGCCACTGGATTTAAGCTAGCCTGGCTGATGAAGGGTGATGCCCAGTAACAGGTCCCAGGGTGCTTATTTCCGGTTGAGGAAAGGCCAGGCTTGGCATTTCGGGCTGGACGGTTACTACAAGGAACAGGGTCAAGACTGATTTGCATATGGCCAGGCCCAAACTAAGGTGGTGTGGTGAGCAAAAGAATAATGGATTTAACCCAGATCCTTGTGACTGGGGTTGAATGTTTGCGTTCTCTAGCATTCCGTCCATCAATTGTTTTTTTTGCATATTGGAAGGATGATGCCTGAGTTGGCTTTCATGAGATGCAGGTTTGTATCCTGTGGAGGTAATGTCAGCGGTGAGTATTAACTCACTAATCCATCTTTTTGGCACATTTGAAGTCTTTCTCTATTTGTCATTATTCCCCTTAGGCTGGTCTTAATGGAGAGGGTAGGAGACTAAACAATTGTAGAAAATAGCGGAGAGAAAAAAGAGTGTAAAAGAAGATGGGAAAAAGAAAACTGTGGATAAAGAAGGGAAGGGCGAGATAAATAAATAAGTATTATTGAGGGGTAAATGACAGGTCACTGACCCAGTAGGGAAGGATGAGAAAAGCTGCTGGGTGGTGGAGAGGGTACATGAAAGATGAAGAAGAGGTAGTTTAAAGCAAACAAGGAATGACAGAGGGATGGTGCAGGGAGAGGTTTTCAGATGGAGCAAGTGTGGTGGGGGGGGACTAGTAGTCATTGTGCTTGCTGCCTGCCTTCCTCATTGCTTCTTTTGAGTTAAGCACTGAGATCAGCTAAAATACTTGGAGTCATGACTTTCTGTCTATCCTCTGGCCACCTCAGTGCTACACTTAATGGTATTTCTGATGATGTCACTTCAGTGATGTCACATGTTTGAGAGGTTGTACCGCACAGTTCAGGTACCAGGGCGATTTGGAAATTGTCTTTTCTGTGACTAGGCGTGCTCAGAGATCTCTCTTGCGCTGCTCCTATCACCGATGTTCATATAAGCTCTCTAATGTCTCAATTGTGCTTTTATGAATTGTGACACCTTGAACTGTACAAGTAGCTCTCTAATAGTTTCTGTACATGCATTACTTGTGTTACCGTACGCCAGAAGTGTCCAACGTAGGTCCAAGAAGGCCAAAGCCTTTGCAGATTTTCAGCATATCCACGGGCTATATAAATGCATTTTGTTATTTTGGGTACATATCCAGAAAATCTCTCAATCATCAAGCTCACCTGGACATCCACAGGACACCCCTGTTGTGCCATCTGCAGTGAACGGAGCTCCATTCACATTAAGAGTCACCCTTGTTTTTATTATAATTCCAGGCACCAAGTTCTGATTTACTGATACATGCGAACACTACCTTCACTGTCTATCTCTATTATTCTCCTTAAAGACCCCCCAGTGATGGCGCAAATCACCAGCGAAATAGAATGAAAACTAATTTCAATCAAATCTCCAAGGAGGCTGGGATGCTGCAGCTGGACTGGCATCTACAGACCAGCCACCTCACATAGGACCACTGTGTGTCACACAATATTTGCTCTCTTTAAATGGTCACAAGTCCTTCACCAAGTGATCTTGAAATCACCACCCAGAGTAGATTTGCTGCTCATGCGTGGTGGTTCTACGCTTTTGAAATGCATTATGGATTTCCAGGGGTACAATTAGACCCAGACTTTGGGAACTAACGTGACACGTGCATTTTAAACATAATGGTCAAACCTGATACAATCACAACAAACATGTTGTAATTCATTTGAAATTGTTTAGAACCTACTGACAGGGCAATTTAAAATGGGGGATGAATGATTTAACAACTAAAAAGCAACTGTTACAGTTGTCAATAGAAAGCATTTTTGATCCAGTTTCCACAGAGCTGTTTCAAGATTGCGAGCCTTTTTCCAATTCCTTCTGTGAAATGACAGTGAGCGCATGAAATATTTAAAATTCAATTTTTCAAAAGAATCTCCTGCCTGACTGTTAGCAAAAGTACGTTTTCAGTCTTATCTCTGAGACGTAGCAACATCCGTTTGAGACTGCACAGATACAGGTCTCAAAATATTAAACATTGGCTGACAAATTACAGGTCTTATGCATGCTATGCCTCTGCTGCAATTTGAATAGAACATGAAAGAGAAATAGGTTGTTTAAGCATTAGATTCAAATTGAAAGGCACAAGTGTATGAGTGCAGTCCGGCCTATGTTTGAAATATTTGGATGTATAGGTATGTCTAAAAAAAGTTTGGGAGCAGAGATACTGAGCACAGTGGGGCGGGGTCAAAGGCGTGCATCAAAAGAACAAGATATTAAGCAACTATTGTGTTGGTCTTTCACTTTCAGGTAACTGTATACGCAATAAGACTGTACCTAGTTCAAAAATTGCACACATTGCATTGAGTAGGAAGGGCGGGGGCTAACATTAGATCCATCCCATCAGTTCCTGAGTGCTTAATAGTTTGCTAGGCCTGCGGTATAGATCCTGAGGAAATCCTTTACTTATTTGGTAGACCAAATAAATGGAATACCCACAGTCATTCTTACCACCATAACAAGTCTGTAGTGTTGCGCTCCAGTTGTTACGCGAGCGCGTAATGACGTGGAGCGCGGCCGCCATTTTGTGGGTGTACTGAGCGCCGATATCGGAGCGATCCAGACGCATTTCCCGGCGCTCTTCTGCATTAGAGAATACATTCACATAATCAACCCCTAAAGTGTGTGCCTTATTATACAGACATCCAGCATCATTATAGTGGCGACAAGGGTGGGATCTGAGCAGGAAGCAACACCAGGATCCACTGGAGAGCAAGCAAGGAGGCCACGAGGTGCAGTTACCTGGGGGGGGGGGGGGGGGGGGGGAGTGCACAGCAGGAGAGCGTGGCAGAGGATTACACCATAACAGGCAAGCATCCACATAAGAAGCAGCCGAGATCTGGGGGGGCTTGCACACCGCATAACAAAGAAGGGAGACACCTAATTCCACAGCAAGGGCAGAAGTAGAGCCCCGAGTGGGTAGAAATAACCAGCACGCCCTAGAGATACAGGAACACGCCAAAAGGGAAGCAAGTCACAGAGATAGACCACCCACGACGGAGTGAACCGACGTCCCACCAGGCGCAGCGTCACATAACTCAAGCACCTACTAGGTAGCCCGGGCCCTGGCGGAACAAACGCAGCACGGAGAGCAGGGTGCCTTGGAGCCCCAGCAAGATCAAACGCACCACAGGAGCATAATCACGCCGGGCAGTCCACGGGGAGAAGAGACAGCGCCAGATAGACAGGCAGAAATGTGTGCGCAGGCGTCTTCGCTTACGACTCCAATCCCATTCCTACCCAACCCGGGCGAGCCCCAGATGAAATGGGAGGACTGGAGAGAATATTTTATGAACTACGTAGAAGCCCTAGAGGATGAGAGCGGAGAGGCATTTCCCAGCAAGAGGAGGAAGAGAATCTTACTCCACAACTTAGGCCCAGAAGGAATCAGGGTCTTCCAGAATCAGGTCCCCGCGCAACGGCAGGCCGCTGACGACGACGTGTTTTGGCATGCGATAGAAGACCTAAACAACCATTATAGACCGGCGGTGTGCACGTCTATAGACAGATATAATTTCCAGCAGAGGAAACAAGCAACGGGTGAGTCCATCGACGACTACGTGGCGGCATTGAGGAAGTTAGCAATCACATGCAAATTTGGAGCCTTGCATGACGAGTTTATCAAAGACCAAATAGTCATGCACACGACAAACACTGCGATCCAGGACAAGCTATGGGTGAACGGGGAAGCTACCTTGAATGAGGTCATAGCTATGGTAAAGAAGGCCTAGCTATCCAAAAGATGTGCAGATGCTGCCAAGAGAGAGAACATCGCGAGGCCCATGGTCAATAGAATCATTAAAGTGGAACCACCGGAAAGGGGCAAAACAATTGCGGCAGAAGGGAAAGCGCAAGTCAAATGGACTCCAGGTCCCACACAGGCAAGGAAACCGAACAAGGAGGGCACTAACACGTGCTACAAGTGCGGGAGCCCATCCCATCCGGCATATGACAAACGTTGTCCTGCCTTCCAGGTGAAATGCATGTATTGCGGAATTGTAGGACACTTTGAAAAAGTGTGTTGTCGCAAGATGAAAAGGCCAACAGTTAAGCACATAGCGCACGATGAGGAAGTTGACGAAGATGGGGAAAACGAAGACGACAAAGTATTGTGCGTCGAAGAACAAGTGCTGGGCATTGACTGCAGGCGGTCCAGGAAACCACAATGTGACATGGTTAGAGGAGGGTTACCGGTCAAGATGATAGCGGACTCTGGCTCTCCGTACACCATTGTACAACGGACAGTGTGGAGGGAAAATTTCGAACCTAGCCAGTGATAACACCTTGAACCTCCAGACATACGTCCCGTCACCTTTACGGGTGAACCCATTCCGATGGTCGGATATCGTGTCCTGAAGTTTGTGTTTAAGGAACGCAGAGCGGAGTGCAATCTATATGTGGCTGAGAAGGGTCCCTCGGTGCTGGGATGGATCGACCAAGGTGACTTGGGCATACAATTGAACCCATAAGGGGACACACAAGTCCTGATGACCAGCATAGAGCATCAGCCAAACTTCACAAAAATGAAAATCGAGTTCCCCACGGTGTTTGGAGGAAAGGTCGGGAGACTAACAAAATTCACGCACAGAATTTATCTTAAGGAGAACGTCATACCAGCGTCTCACAAAGTAAGGAATATACCTATAGCAATCAGAGAAGCGGTGCAGCAAGAGCTGCAGAGGTTGGAAGACAACCGGATCATTGAACCGATAAACTGTTCAGAATGGCTAGCCCCGTTGGTGGCGGTGACGAAACCCAACGGCAAAGTTTGCCTGTGCGTGAACTTACGGGAACTGAACAAGTGCATAATCGTGGAGAAATTCCCTTTACTGAGGATAGAGGAAATGCTGGCAAGAACAAAGGGGATACAGTGGTTTTCCACCATTGATCTCAAGTATGCATACCACCAGGTAGCCCTGCATCACACGAGCCAAAAACTGACATCTTTTATTACGCCCTTCGGATGTTACCAGTTTCGCCGGATGCCTTTCCGCCCATAGCTGATGCACAAGCTATTCAGAGACACAGAGGAAGTACAATATTTCGAAGACCACATCTTGGTGATGGGCAAGGATAAAACCGACCATGACAGGAAGCTGGCGAGAGTTCTGCAAGTATTGGAAAGAAACGGCCTGACAGTGGAATGGGAAAATGCAGGTTCAGAATGGCATCAGTGACCTACTTAGGGCTCGAGATTGGTGAGCAAAGCATTACACCCAAACACGCTAATGTCAAGGCAATATGTGAAGCGCCCGCACCAAAGAACAAGGAAGAAGTGAGATCATTCTTAGGGATGGCCGAATATTACAGTAAGTTTGTGCAGCATTTCGCCACCAAGACACACCACATGCGGCTACTCATACGTGACAAAACAGCCTTTGAATGGACAGAAGAAGCGCAAGGAGAATTTCAGAGAATCAAGGAAGACATCAGCAAGACAGTCCCTCTACAAGGGTATGATCCACAGGGACAATCCATATTGGTCACTGACACGAGTGAAAAGGGACTAGGGGCAGTCCTCATGCAAGAAAGGAAGAATGGAGAAATGGCGACTGTCAGCTTTGCATCCAGGTCATTGTCACCGACAGAACAGAAATTCAGTGTCATAGAAAAAGAGATGCTGACGGCGGTGTGGGCCATGTGGAAATTCTGCCAATTCTTATGGGGCACGAGGTTCCTACTTAAAACAGACCACAAACCCCTGGTCAAAGTACTCACGTCCTACGGTCACGCAAGCGCTACACCCTGCATCGCCAAGATGACGCTGAAGTTGTTAGATTTCAGATATGATGTTGAGTACATCCCGGGAACTAAAAATAAGGTGGCAGATTATCTCAGCCAAGCCTCAGCGATGGAGGAAGCACCCACTGGCGCTGACGAGGACGGAGAAAGTGATAAGCGGTCAGGAATGGAAACAGGCACATGACAACAACACAGATATCAAAGAAGTTAAAAGCGTCCTACTGCAAGGATAGCCGGAGAAAAGACACCTGAAGGCGGAACTCAGAAAATTCTTTGAGGTGCAGGAGGAATTGTCCATTGGAGACCAGGGAACATTCCTGTTTAGAGGGGACAAAGTAGTCCCTCCAGCGTCACTGATACCACACTTGCTAGCCGTGTTGCATGAAGGGCACTTAGGCATTGTAAAGACAAAGTTGAGAGCCAAGCAAGTGTACTGGTGGCCGGCAATGGACATCCCGATCGAGAGACAAGTACGTGAATGTGACCAGTGCCAAAAAGCGGATAAATCTCAGACCCTACTACGGCCGTCGTTGGGAAAGTCGACAACCCTGCCAACCCTTGGCAGGAATTGTCTATAGACATTCTAGGGCCAGTACTGGATGCACAGGGAAAACCGAAGTACCTGTGTGTTCTCATTGATCGATTTTCAAAGTGGCCAGAGGTAGACATTCCGGAGGAGATGGACACGGAGATAGTTCTTAGGTTTCTGACTGCCACCTTCCTTAAAGAAGGCATCCCCCGCTCTATCCTAAATGACAATGGACCTCAATTTACATCGTAAAAGTGGTATCAGTACATGGCACGGAATAGCATCAAGGTGAAACACATGTCGGTCTACCACCCAAAGGCAATGGACTCGCCGAAAGGTTTAATTGTGTTATAATGGGCTCCATACAGGCGGCCATAGCGATGGGCAAGAACTAGCAAAAGGAAGAATGGAGTATGCTCTGGGCCTACCGCATTACACCCGTTTGTACGGGACACAGTCCGTTCCAAATTCTGAGAGGACGTGACCCTTTCACCAAGGATATCTTGGCATGGAAGGAGAAGACGCTCACGAGTAAATGGTCACCCGCAGTGGTTCAACACAACTTGGAGAGAGCACAGAGAATATACACTACGCACTATAATAAGAGGCGAAATGTGAAGGATACAATGTTGGAAAAAGGAGAGTGGGTCCGAGTCAAACTGGCCCAGTTGAGAAGGAAAGGAGAGAGCAAATATAGCCTTCCCATGCAAGTAAAGGAGGTGTATGACAGAGCGGCATTGCTGAGCGACGGAAATGTGTGGTCGCAAGATCGTATGGCAAAGTGCAACAAGATACTACAGTGTTCCCGAGAAGATGGATCACGGACACAAGAGAACCAAAGTTCACCCACAGACAGTCTATCATTGTGCGAAGGGGGGAAGGAGCCAGGTGTAGAAAGAAGTGTAGTCGATCATGAAGTGGAAGACAACCCAATCGCAGAGGAACACCCATAGGCGACTGACAAGACTTTGGAGGTAGGGAGTGCCAAGGGAACAGGAAGGAGACAGGCAAACAGGGCAGAGGACAGTGAGAAGAGCATCACCTCCACTCCGGTAAGGCGTACACGTGCAGGAAGAACCATAGTGAGACCTGCCAAATATCGAGACTATGAGCTGGGTGAAGTGAAGTAACTTTTGCCCTCGAGACTCAGAGACTTATTGTATTTTGTTGTTGTCGTTGTAAAGAGGGGAGATATGAAGTGTTGTGCTCCAGTTGTTACGTGAGCGCTCTTCTGCATTAGTGAATACATTCACATAATCAACTCCTAAAGTGTGTGCCTTATTGTACATTCATCCAGCATCATTACAAAGTCTGTCTTGGTCAGAAGATTTAAGTGGCAGAACTTTGTTATGTTCCTATGTTTGATGTTCTATTTCCTCAGAGATTCTATCTGAGAATGTACTGATGTAAAGGATAGTGAGGGTTCCCTGGGTGTCAGTTGTTGAGGTAGAGGCTTGTGTGGAAAATCGTTTGACGTCATTCTCCTTTCCTACTATTAAATATCCTCTACATCTTGCTTTTGGAGTCAGAGGAATCATTTATGTGTGAGGACACACCCCAAGAAAACTGTTGACGACTGACTTATTAACGGGGGTAAATCTCATATATATGACATCAAAACCTCCTTGTGTGTGGATCCTCAAATCTATTGGGCTGGGAGAACACAGGGGGCGAGTTCATTTACTTGGAACACAAAGCTAGTTTTGACAGCATTCTCTAGAAAACAAAAACTTTAATAACTATACTATGTATTATAGTGGGGAATTTAATGTTAACTTTGTGGTGCTGATACAGTAGAGCCTCTATTAAGCGTTAGTTTTAAGGAAATTTGGGACTTACAGAAATTGGGCACTTGGACAAAAGGTATTTTTCGCATACAACATGATTATGAAACTGTTTTTTTCTCGAGATTGGAAAATTTCTCTACCATTTTCACAATGTGGAACTGTGCAGACTGAAATTGTCATTTTGATTTGTTGTGTTAGTTATTTTAGCTAGTTGTGGTATTTTATTGTTTTAAATATTGTTTTTATTTTTACACTGGTGTACCTTATTCTTCAACAAGAATTCGTCAGAGAGTGCACCTGCACGTCAGCCACTGAGAGCTCAATCCCCACCTCACAATAACTCTGCAAAGCTCTTGTGAACATGTCCACGACAAGATAGCAACCATCTATAGAAACTTCAACCTTCAACCTTCTCAGCACCTCATCAACTACCACCACCAACAACTTGCTCACCAAATGAGAACAACTCAGCACACCAAACACAACCAGACTTATTAACTCCATCCACTCAGGAGCACTCACTGACCCCTGACCCCACCTGTTTTAAATTTTGGGAGAGACGAGATCAGTTGCCAGCTCACCACCATCCTAAACACCTTGTAAACCACAGCTACCTTTCCGGATGCCTGGAAACTCGCGGAGATCAGATCCCGCCTTAAGCATCCCTCCGCAGAGCCCAGCGAACTCCAGAACTCATGTCCAATCTCACTGCTCCTGTTCCCCGCAAAAGTCCTGGGGAAGGCCATCAACCTCCAACTCAGCAAACACCTGGAGAGAAACAACCTACTGAAACCGTCCCAATCAGGCTTTAGAGTCAACCAAAGCACCGAGATATCGCTGATCACTGCCATGGATGACATCCACACCTTACTCGACAGAGGAGATTCATCCGCACTGATCCTAATTGACCACTCCCACCGCACGTTCATTGATCAACTATACCATATTGGAATCACAGACGAAGTGCTCAGATGGAAGGCATCCTTTCTTAAGGGGCGTACCCGGAGAGTCCCCCTCCCTACCTTTACCTTAAAAGCCAAGCACACCATCTGCCTCATCCCCCAAGGCTCATTCCTCAGCCCAGCCCTCTTCAATGTCTATATGACATGACTCGTAGACATCATCAGATCGCACAATATAAATATCATCTCCTACACTGATAATATGCAGCTCGCCCTCCCGCTTTTAGCCGACCCCACCTTGTCTAAGACCAACTTCCACATCTGTATGAAGAACGTCTCAGCCTGGATGAGGTACAATTGCCTGAAGTTGAGCATGGACAAAACCAAAGTTCTGATCTTGGGCAGGGACATGGCCATCTGGAAAGACTTGTAGTGGCTGTCAGAACTAGGACCTCCCCCATGTCGAAACACCATGCTCCCAACCTCAGCATCATTCTCAACAGTGAACTCTCCATGACATGTCAGGTCAATGCTGTTTCCACAGTCTTCTTCTAAAGTCATGCTCCCCAAAGTCTTCAAGTGGCTCCCATCTTCACTAGGAAGAGGGTGATGCAGGCCCTCATCATCAACTACTGGACTACAGCAACATACTCTATGCAGGCACCACCACTGAACTTATGCAGAGACTCCAGACAGTTCTGGATGCAGCCACAAGACTCATACTCAACTTGCCCAAAAGGGCCCACATCACCCAGCACCTGAAGGACCTCCACTGGGTCCCAATTCTGAATAGATGCCAGTTCAAGCTTTTGACCCATGCCTACAAAGCCCTCCAACTACATGAACCACTGCCTGCATTTCCACCGACATCCCAGGAACCTCCACTCCACACATCTAGCCCTTGCACAGATACATTGCATATGCTGCTCCAGAGGATGCTCCTTCTCCCATCTTGCCCCTAAAGCCTGGAACGCCCTCCACCTCCACCTCCTCACCATACCCTCACTAGCCCACTTCAGGAAAGGGCTCAAGACCTGACTCTTCTGATAAGATTGGCAGAAAGCAGCTAGATACAGTCTCGGGTGACAAGCCATGCTCCACAAGTAGGACTTGAATTGAATTGAATTGAACAGCATGGCAACTGCCAGTATGTCCAAACCACCTCAATTTTAATCTGACACAGTAGAATCAATTTTACCTTGAGTAAGGTGGAAGAAGCTATTTGGTTTTCATTTGGTGGCTATTGGTAGGGATACATTCTCAGCATACACTACATAACTTAGTTGAAGATGGTAGGAATATTTATGAGTTTGGATGAGATTGCGGTTAGCAGAGAAGGAGACAGTGGGTGCCAGTGCCAAATCAACCTGGTGGGGCAAATAATTGACACACTCTGAGGCTCCTACAACATACAGCACCCACAACAATATGGAATGAGGTCAAACTGATGGTTCTTCGTAGACGCACCAAACTACAGCAACTTGCAAGCACACCTAGAATCCCTACTGAAATCCAGGTCCTGAAATGTTTCTCTGCTCTGACTCCCAGTCACTGACAGGGCGAACACATCAAACAAAATCACAGAAGAGGGAATCAAGACATAATTCTGTTCTAAATAAATACACTAATTAATTGTTGAACTCCCTCAACTCTCTCACGATGTTCTTCTTTCAGGGTCACCGTCACCGTATGTCCTTTAGAAGACAGCCAGAGCTCCTGTCTCAGCTGTTCACGAGCTTGGCTGGTTTATCGTTCAACAGCATGCTTTTCATATTAAAAACCAGTGGCGGCTCCTCCATTATGCTGGAGGAGCATCCCCCCACTGCTTTTAAGCAGTGTGAAGCATAAACATAAAATGACAATACTTTGCGTTATTATCATTTTATGCTGCTTCCTGCTGCTTTGCGGGTGGGTGGGAGGGCAAGCTGCTCCGCTCTTGGAGCAAGGCAGGGGAGAAGTGATGCGCAATGACTGTTTGGTCAGCCCTCATGGGCGCCCAAACCAGTTATGGAAAATGTCCCCGTTCTCTATGCAGGCTGTATTACAGCTTGCATGGAGAACATGCCCAGGCCCCCATTTCCTGGTTGAGCGACAAACCAGGATGCTCAAAACCAATCACAAAGCTACATTGCAGCGTTGTGATTGGTCAGTGGGGCCTGCTTCCTGTTTCTCGACGTGCACGAGGAGAGCAGGAGCAGAAACGCGGGACTTGGCCGACGGCAAGGTAGGTTTATTGTTTTGTATTTTTTTAAGACTTGCACCATGAGCACTCCCACCCCCGCGTAACCGCCTCCACCCTGCACGATCCCCCGTTCCCACCCCAACACCCGTGAGCCATGCCGGCCACCCCTGTTAAAAATATTAACACGGCAGGCTTCGGTAGGATGATGTCCAAAGTAAAGGCGAGCAGGATACATGCAAGTACAGAGACTACATCATGAACTCAAGTTTCAAGTCTCTGCTGTGAACGGAGTCCGCACACTCTACTATCATAATCACTTCCTTTTCCTCCTTTTCTGTCATAAAGACTTAGACCAGCCCATCTCCTTTCCGCGATCGTCCGGGCCCAGGATTGGCTGGAGCGCCCAGAATATTTCTCTGCATTCAAACTGTCCTTCAACAAGCTTCCAAGGAAGTGTCTTTTTTCCATAGCAATTCACAAATGCAAAAAAGAAGATCCTGGTAGTGCAGAATTGTAACCGGATTGTGTAGGAAGGAAGATGTGTAACGCGATGAAAGTTATATCCTATAATCCAAGATGTCTGACTGCCATCTCCAAACAATATGAAGGATCAAGCATGCTTGGGAATTGTAGTTTCTTTGTCGAGTGCCATCATGTAGAGTATTCGTCACATCTAAAAGTATTTTGCAAGTCAACATTCTGTGAACAGTGTCATATAGTGGCCCCTCTGCCGCCCACCATTAGTGGTACGTCATGCCTCCTGATCTGCCCCATGACACATACTACCGCTACTGCCCTGGTCGACCGGACACTACAAACAGTCAACAAAAAAGTTATTGGCTAGCATGAAGGTGGCCCGTTCATAGAACAGTCCTCATTGGAGCCATTGAATGGTGTTCCTGCACTACTGTAATTAATTCGGAAGAATGTATGAAGATTGTGAGTATAAGAATGGCACTAACCCTGTAAGAAAGAGAGATCCGCCACAAGATGGAACTCTTTTTATATTATGGTTGTGAAGGGCATTTTATCTAACAGCATCCTTAAATCAAGGGAAACCACAATCCTTGGCTTTGATTGACAGACCAAGGTTGGGCATTTCTATCTTCATAGCATCTGTGCCCATTCACTCCCACTTTTTGCTGGCCTGGCTGTGGGTGTTTCATTTCATCAAGGCCCCTTCAAGTGCTAGCCTTAATTGATTCAAGGGCTCTTGGATGCTTTATTGATCAGACATATGCTGAACTCTTGGAATTGCTGGTATTTCAAAAAGAGTGAGCTGAACTTGTAAAGGGAACTAACTGGTGGGCAGCCCTCAATGTTAGGAGAGGTGCTTCATTTTACCAGAGCTATACCTCTGTCCACAGAGACTGGTTATTTGGAATGTCTCACTTGTGATCTAATTGCTCGGCCCCTGTAATTGGACTACTTGGTTTTATTCCTACAATCTCTCTATTGATTGGACTACTAAGCAGTTGATACACTGTTCTGCTTTCCTAGGCAAGATATTAATTGTGCAAAACCCCTGGTCAGTATCTAGACCAGTTTGGAGGAAGTGGATATACTTTCTCCACTCAGTGTTTGTAACTGTGCTATTGCTTTAGTTCCTGGAGCCAAGATTTCTCATCCACTAAAATATCCCGTGACATTTAAGGAGGGTGACGTTTCGAAGCCATATTTGGAGAAAATGTAAATAAAGAGTTAATTTTAATTGGGCGCTGTACATATGTGGTTCCAATTTCCCTTATACCAAACTCTGATGGGGACTTCCACCCCTGAGTCCATGGGGGCTGACGAGACAAAATTGAGCTAAGCGAAGCTTGCTAGGTATTAACCTTTCTCAAACATAGTTTTATTTTACCAGTGGCAGCTAGGTGGCTGTGCACAGCTGACTACTACACATAGGCTAGCTGTTAATGCATATGCGACAGTACATAGGCTTGCACAGTCCCACACCAATATATAGATATTAACTGCCATTGAAGAATGCAGAAGCTTGCAGCGCTTCTTACCCTCTACGCCACTCCTGTGTACCTTCTGGGTCTCATCACTACCTGCCCAGGCCGCTCCTGTCTTCGACTTGGTGCAGCCACACATATCCACCAGTTGTGCAGGTCTTCACCTCTGTGCCCAGTACATGCATTTGTGGTTGCCAGCAACCCTTTTTGACCACTGAGGGACGTGCCTTCTCCTCAGATCACGCTGCAGCCTCCATGTCGTTTGCATCAGCCTCGGACATGGGCACTTGGACCCAAAGGTCCAGGCAGGAGTGGCCGGCGTAGTCAAAACAAGTCCCCCTGCAACCAGGACCCTTTATTTTCGAAAGTGCACAACTGCTCTGTCTCTGCTCCACAACATCACTGTTGAAAGGTGGGGTGGCTTTAGGGTGACCAACTGGCATGGGTGCAAATTCTGGATGGCAAGTGTAAAAATTCAGGAAAAAAATTCAGGACAGTAGGTCAAAATTCAGGACAAAACTTAAGGACAAAAGGTACGTTTTACAGACATATCAAAGGCAACCAATTAAGTACAAGTCAAAATACGTTTTATATGAAATTGAGACAGTCGTGCACTTCACGGTTTTTCGGTATGCGTGCAGCTTTGAGCAACTGTGCAGGTCTTTTTGTGGTATTTCATATAATAATAAACTATTTATATGGTTACTGCACAGGGGTATCCGGTCTGATATTTTGTTTACAATTCATGGTCCTGAGCAGGCATGTTTGGTGAGAGAAGTGGTCAAGAAGATCTGCTCGGATTGATTTTGTTACTAGCCTCTCATATCTTAGTGCCATTGTGAGATGTAAAGCGGCATGCACAGGTGAACTAAAGGGAGGATTGCTGTGATTAACCCACTATAGGGAACCCATTATGGGTGTTTCAGCAAGTGAAACTTAAAATATGGAATTTGCTTATGGGGCTTTGCAGAGAGTTGCAAAAGATGATGGAGGTCACAAAGGTTCTTTTCCCTGCAGCTTTCTTAAAGAGTGCACTGTCAATACACTGATACATAGTTTTTTTTTGACGCCTTGCCTATTGCTACAAACACAATATACAGCTCAAGCACAGCTCATGGCACTACCAGCTCTCCCTAAAATCTTACACCTAAAACAAAACATGTAAACACTTACAATTACTAGTGTAACATTCAAGTAGCAGTTGGGTGTCACTCAAAATGTCATCTATTAATTCTTTCATCCATTATTCAGTCTTTCACCATTCATTCTGTCCTTCTATCTGTGTGCGCATCCATATTCATACTTTTCAATCATTTGCACAACTATCCATCATCTATCGTCCCATCCATCATTTCACTCATCCATCCATCCACCCTTTCACCCAATCCATCCTTCCACTCATCTATCCACTCTTCCATCCATCCATCTATTCACTCATCAATCCACCCTAAACCCTTCCACCCAAGCAAACATTCATTCATCCATCCACTCTTCCACCCATCCATAAATTCACTCTACATCCAATCATTTACCCGTTCACCCATCCAGCCATCCTTTCACTTACTCATCCATCCACCCAGTCACTCATCCATCCACACATTAACCCTTTCGCTAATCCATCTTTTCTTCCAGCTCTCCACCTTCCCTTTCACCGTGTATGCATTCTTTCATTCATACAGCTGTACATTCTTCTTTTCACTCATCCATGCATTCATTCGCCCATCGATTCTGTCAGTCATTCATCCATGCTATCATTCATCCATCCATCTATCCATCCATCTTCCCTTTCTCTCTCCATTCCCCTTTCACTTAACCACCCATCCTTCACCCACCCACCCATCCAGTTGCAAGCAGAAGAGGCCCATCAAGAACTTCACCCACACTGTAGTTCCTAAAGCAAGGGGTGGGGTTGGGTGGGGGAGGGTTCACTATGCCCCTGCACATAGGCAATCTGAAAACTTGGAAGTCATGCATGATGCACAGTGCCAGGACGCGAGGTGACTGTGACATGGTGTTGTTTCCATAGATTTAAGTGGGATGAAAAAGCTGGTGGTCTCTCTAAGGGGCATGTCTGATATAATTAAGGGTGTGGCTTAAAACACCTCACCTTAAAACATATGCTGAGCATAATGTGCTGCCTGACTGGTATTTTGCTGTTTCTATAATTGCATCCGGTAACATTAGACCTACAACAAGCCAGTACTATTGGCTTTGTCAATGGATGCTAGTTGCATAAAATAAATCAAAAAGCAGCACCTATGCCAATGTTTTATATAATAATAAAAGTGCTTCAGCTCTGTAATGATGAGACTGTGTAAGAACTATAACTTTTAACTTTGTGTGTTTGTTTTGTTCATTTTTCCCTCTAACATTAACAGAATGCCCTGCCCTAGACAGAGGCTGGAGGAGGACCACCACATGCTGTAAGAGCCTAAACTGGCCCATTGTCATTCTGTATGTGGCAATCAGCCGCAGACAGAATAACAATGGGCGGGGTGGGGCGGCTCTTGCGCTCCGAGGATGAGTGCGAGGCGGCATCATCGAGGAGCTGAGGCCTCTCGCAGGGGCACAGCCCTGACCCTTACAATGTCCAAAATTACAAACAAAAGGCACCTGTAAAAAGGATCCTCACGGACAATGGACGGGAGGTCCAAATTACGGACGGTCTGTGAAATTTACGGATGGTCGGTCACCCTAAGTGGCTTCTTTCACAGGCTGCAGCAGTGAAATGCTTCAGGGCCTTGAGGAGATCATGGGCAGCAGCCAATGCCAGACTAATATGGTCGGGTACTCCCTTTGGCCCCTCTCAATACTTTAAAAACCCCTGGCGCAAGGTTAGTCCCGCCCCGGTCTTCCCTCTCTTTGCCCCAGGGATTGGACAACCAGACTAAGAGTTTGTAAGTTATTTGGATTAGGGGGGAGTGACCCCCCGGCCGTATTTATTAACAGTACAAACAAATATTTCAAACCATTTGTTACAGAAAAATTTTAAACGCAGAAAGTACAGTTTACATTGATAGACACATGTTGTTGAAAGAGCTAACCTTAACACATGCTAATACAGAAGGCACTCCTACCATAAATCTAACAATGGACGATATGACTTTCTGCATGTCCCTTTGAGCCTGAATGCAAAGTCAACGTCTGGCAAGCTCCTCTCCCCTCCCTCCTTCAGTCCTAAGGGTACTGCCACTATTACTCCTGGAGCAAGGTTGCGCAGGGGGTCCAGCTTATCGGACGGATCTTTTTCCCCCGGGCCCCCCCTACGCCCGGTCCTTGAACTCCATAAAAGGGGGGTGCAGACTGCTGCGCATGCGCATACGGGGGTGGCCCCAGGCCCACTGGGAAGATGACTCCCCCGGCCCCCATACCCCGACAGCCTACTTACCGGCTGGCACTACCCCAGGAGTTACATGGTACTGACCGCTAAGACCGCAGACTATGCTTACCAGTGTTGGCCTGACCAAGGACACCTAAATATGACAATAGCTAAGCATGCAAATTACATATCCATTTTATTTACATTATCACTGCTCGAAGATCACAACCTGTGGAATAAAGCAATTTTTAGGTCATAAAAAGAACTATATACAGTATGGATAGAAAAACAACTACCCAGAAATCCTGCTTTTAGGGGATGGTGGGTGGGCAAACGATTAAACAGTCACGGAGCGCACGCGCAGATGCAAAGAGGGAGGCAGCCGCGAAACAAAGAGGCTGTCTCCCTCGCAGGCTCCCCCTTTAAGGGTTGGGGAGCCAGGGGTACTTCCGGGGAGATCTCTTGAACCGGAAGCATTGAAATGCTTCTGGTTCGCTGGTGTGGTGCGGGGGCGCGATTGGCTACTAAAAAAGGGGGGGGGGGCGCGAGGGCAGCGTCACTGATGACGCGTTTCCTCACCCTCTCCCTCCTTGTGAATCGGGGCTAGGGGGACCGCCATAATGGCAGCCCGTCCCATTCTGGTCCTGGCTCCTGCAACGCTCTTGCCCTCATTACATTTGTAAAATAAGGGGAAGCCACTGATGTCTGCATTCCTTACTCTTAACTTTCTACTTTTTCCCAGGACAGTTTGACATTTGACAAAAGTATAAATCGATAAATTAAATAAATATGATACTTAACATTTATTGAAAATAATGTGTTCATTTAGTTCCTGAACTGACACAAACAATTGTCCTTTGTTGGTAATAGAGAAAGGAGATATTCAGCCAATGGCTGCAGTGCACATGATATAAGCGGGAAGCCTGGGCTAAAATTGTGACTTCATCTACTTGACCACATTGTGTGATCCTAGTCAAATTGTTTTACTTCATTCTTCTATATTTTGATCACAGGTCAAATTTCAGAGCCTATGAAGTATTTCTGTCCAGGTGTGCGCAATACTAAAGATGGCACTTATGTACTGTTTAAAAGAGAATACAATAACAATACACAGAGCACATAACAAACAATTGACTTCTCTTGGTTCACTCATGGCAACGTTTTCATGACAGATTGGGAGATTTTAATTAGGCCGAAGGTCCTTATTTAGATCTCAGCGGATGGGTTACTCTGTCACAATGGTGATGGGTGTGCCATGTGCCGAAATATAAACCCCATAGGATTGAACGGGATTTATATTTTGGCGGAAGGGATATCCGTCACTGGGGTGGCAGAGAAACCCGTCCGCCGAGATCTAAATAAGGCCCTCGGTTTAGGTTTAACCACTATCACTTTAAAAAGATGACCTTGCAGTGTTAAACTCCTAAGTACTAAAGTGAAACACAAAATCTGAAAATATAACCTTTTTATAATATTGACAGAAGATGTATCATATGATATATATATATATATATATAATATCAGACCTTCATGCAGCAATCTATCATGATGGTATCTTGATAGTTTCTGCAAAAATGAAACAACATCAACAGGCCAAAGAGGTATTAGACTGGTTACACTCCCATTCTTTGTGCACCAAATTGGAACAATTCATTATGATCAAATAATATATATTTTCTTTAAAGAAATAAATAACTATTAAAATATCTTATTAATCAAAGAACATTGGTTAACTTATAATTTGAATAAAATGCTAAGAACCTAAAGCCCCAATAAATCCCACTAACATATAACTTTATTGTAATTATAAACAAATAAAAAATAAAAGAATATCAAATTAATTAATTTAAATAAATTATTATATATTTAAAAAGATGCTCACTCAATCCCCCTAAACCCAACAATCCAAATAAAAAAGTATACATTACTAGCATTTAATATAAAAAAAATTAACATGAAACCACATAAATAATGAATGAAAAACATATGATACAACAACTTATCATACAAATTATACTATAGTGAACTATGTTGTAAAATTTAATATTATTGTAGAAAAGTAAAACAATGTATATACTTGCCTTTCGATAGTTTTATCCATGATATATATGTAGTCACAGTATGTTGACCACGATATTATGGTCAAGCAATAACTCGTTACATTCTACTTTGGGGTTTTCTCTGTTTTTTTTCTCTTTTGGTTTGCATCCCACGTTTTTGCCATCTTTCTTTCATGCCCTCTCATATTTCCTCAGTGTTCACTTTTTTATTGAACTTGTTCTCCGTGTATAAATTGGCTCTTTTGCATCGTTTGCATCTCCAGAAGGAGAAAGCTGAATAAAAGCTTTACAGATTGGCATTGAATACCAGATCATTCCTCTAAACAAAGAAAATAGATCTTCCAACCAGTTTATTGTTCTTTCCTGATTTCATCCTAAATATGCTTCATGGCTTGTTAGTTCATTTACTCTACTGGGCAGCGTGGGGAAAGGAGCACTTCGTCTATCACTTCCACACGTTTGGCAAATGCATCCTGTGGTGGGATATATTTCCAGTTAATGCTCAAGCAGCTTGTCCTCCCCTTCTCATTCTGGTCAATCGATCTCCTGCGTTTGAAGGAAAATGTATCCGTTTCAATTGAATTGAATTGAAATGAATGAATCAGAAATCTGTAAAGGCCAGCTTCATTACCCTATTGTCTGGAAAGGGTACACCACTTCTGAAAGTGCTTGGGATTTCTGGCTTGTTTTGTTCATGACCCTCGTTGTCGTTACCCCCCACAAACAATAACCTGGTACCCTTCCTCAGGTAAATAGACCTGGGAGGAGAGAATTGTACCTTCAGGGCATGGTGTGCTGGTCAGGGTAATAGTGCAAACTTATCTGTCACATACACCATTTGTACCAAAGTTTGCTTATATATTTTGAGGTGAATTGTGATGTTGGACTCCGGATGACTGGCATCTGGGGTATAAGCTGATTCTCACTGGGGCGGTGTTCTTCCGGGTTCTGAGGGACAGACACTTCCAGGTGAAGACATGCAGAGGCGCAAGAAAAGACACGTACACTATCATTGTGGTGCCTCCCAACTTATCTCAAAATAATAATGGGAGTGGCCCACCAACCAAGGGACTGGGTACCAACACGATCTGCAAATAGAAAAATCCCTACGCCTCCTCATTGCAGACGGCGGGCTGCAATGAGGTGGCGTATCATCGGCAGTCACAAGGACGACACGCTACTGCCCTCGCCGCTCGTAAGATTTTCAGTTTCGCCGTATCTGGGAACCTCACAACGTAAGAATATCGTGATGATGATTCAGCATAGTTACGACTGACACCCATTCCTATAACATTGGACTCCATTGACCTGACAGGGTTGAGCCTTTGTTAATCTGGTTATAGAACGCAATATGAGCAAAGATTAAACAACAAGATCGCCTGGGTGACTTAAGATATACCAATATTGTGAAATATGAATTTCATCCGATGAGTTCAGATCTTTGGGGGAACCATCTTAGAAAACGCACATAGGTCCAACCACAGAGAACAATAGTGAGGTAGTGTCTGGAGGACTCATATTAAGAGTGGGCCTTATCAATTTAACCTGGGAGTTATTTTAACTTGGAAAAGAGACAATCTATCATTCTGTCTTGAAAAAAACACCGAAACGCGCCAACGCAAACTACTCTTTGAATTAAATTCGAGGAGCTATTAGGGTGTCATCTGCTGATACTAGCCTGACATGATGTATAGACTCTAATCGGATTAATGATTTATGATGTTTTTCCAATGATTCACTTCAATTTTGTCTCTTTTTGTATTTTTTTATATTTTTATTGTCTATTTTGAATGTATAAGAAAATTGTTTTATCACTGTGTTTTTAATAATTTGCATTGATTGATCAATAAATTAGACCAGAATTTGTATAAATGTAGTTTTTATTTTGTAATGTTTTTCGGTATGAATAACCATGGGCTTTTCTGATTTTTGACACTGGTGTGAATGAAGCGTGGTTTGAACTAGGGTAACCATTAGTGATATTTATCCAAGGGATTTTTCTTTTTGCCTCCCAACTTATCACAGTTGCGTTCAGTTCCTACTTATGTGTAGTCTTCCTCCACCTGGCTTTGTGTCCTTCACTCGTTTTGAGTTCAACGTTCCTCGGGTGGAGGGGTGGGGGAGGAGGGGTTATGAAATTGTTTTGTGGTTTTCCCTGCACAATTGAGCCCTGATGTTTACGTTCTACTGCTGCTCATCCTCAGGCGATGCCTTTACTCATGCCAGTGAAATTCTACTGGATGTTTGGAAACCTTTCTTAGGTGTACCCCTCAGTCCATATTTCCTATTGGAAGGCCTACAATAATTTTGATGTGACGGTGGTGGTGGTGCGCTGGTGCTCAGGTGGTGTGCAGGGATGCTGAGTTGCTGCTCTGCACCAATGAAGCATCAGTGCAGTATCACCTCTGCTCTGCTGAGGTGATACTGCACTGATGCTTCATTGGTGCTGCGCTGCTGCTGAGCTGGGGCTGTGCTGGTGCTCAGGTGAGGCTGCGCTGGTGGTGGTGCCCTGATGCGGAGGTAGTGCTGTGCTGATGCTAAAATGGTGCTGAGCTGATGCTAAGTTGGTCCTGCACTGGTGATGGTGTACTGATGAGGAGGTGGGGCTGTGCTGATCCTGAGATGATGCTGTGCTGTGCTGATGCTGAGGAGGTGCTACACTGATACTGAGATGGTGGTGCTGTAGTGGTGTGCTTGTGTGGAAGTTGAGCTCAGATGGTGCTGAGTGATACTGAGGTGGTGCTGAGTGGTGCTGTGTTGGTGCTGAGTGATGCTTTGGCGGTGCTCAGGTAGTCCTGAGTGATGCTGAGTGCTGAGATTATGCTGAACTGATGCTGAGGTGGTGCTGCACTAATGCTGAAGTGGTGCTGCATTGGTGCTGAGTTGTTGCTGTGGTGGTGCTGCGCTAGTGCTGAGGCTGTGTTGTGCTGATGCTGTGGTGGGTTTGCGCTGGTACTGAGTTGATGCTGCACTGGTTGTGGTGGTGCACTGATGCAGAGTTGGCGCTGTGCTGCTGCTGAGGTGTTGCTGTGGTGGTGCTGAGTGATGTGGAGGCGATGCAGTGCTGGTGCTGAGGTAATACTGAGTGATGCTGTGGTGATGCTGAGTGATACTTTGCTGGTGCTGAGTGATGATGTGCTGGTGCTGATTCTTGCTGAGGTGGTGCTGCTGCACTGGTGCTCAGGTGGTGCTGAATGATAGCGAGTTGGTGCAGTGCTGACGTGATGTTGCGCTGATGCAAAGGTGGGGCTGCGCTGATGCTGAAGTGGTGCTGAGGTGATTGTAGCGATTGTGGTGCCCGGGGGTCGAGGGATGGTACTACTATCAAGATCCCGAAGATGGTATGCGTGTGGGGACGTTTGTAGAAGAGGCAGAGTGAACTACAGTGACCAGCATTCCAAGGGGCAAGCAGGAAGAGCCATGAGACCTAAGGCATATTAGCCCCTCCCCTTCTCATGGACGGTGCTTGTCAATTTTTGTTTGTTGAGAGGATCGGAGTGGCGGAAGGTGTTCCCCGCCGGATTCCAGCGAGAAGCTAGAAGATTCCTGGATTTGAGAAGCCGTGATTACCCAGCGTTTGGAACTGTCAGCGCTTTTCTGATAAGTACTCAAAAAACGGAAAAACGGGCTCGTTTTCGTTTTCTGCCTTGTTGTTTAAAAGTCCCTAGCTAGTTAGATTAGGGCACTCTTGGGACGTTTGCTTGTTCTTGAAACTCATATTAGGCAGCGTTCTGCCTGAAGACGCGCTGCGCTAATATTCCTTGTACTGTCTCGCCAGAGAGGGTTTCTGGGAGACGTAGTCTCAGAACTGTTTATTATTTTGTTTGTTTTGTCACGGACAGTTCTTGCCACACAGAGAAAGAGACATTATTCCACGGACGTTTTCTTGTGGGTTCCCTGAAGCAATCTTGTGGCTGACACTGAGAGCGGTTTGTGCCATTTTAAACAACCGCTATTTTTCTACTTCCTTTTTGACTACCTCAGGCCACAGTTTCTGAACTCATTACAGAACGAGTCATAGTCCTTGCAGGCTTGCTGTGGTGTCCTCTATTCACTGCCAGGGTTTTGTATGATTCCGGTGAGTGGTGTGCCTACAAATTGCTTCATATACTGTCCGAGACACCTGAAGTGTAGTGTTGACTGTGTTCCTTACTTTTCCCTAATCAGGTGGGTCCTCTCCTGCTGTCCTAAGCATCTTGGTGACCAGACTCCCAGGGGATCCCAAGGAATCATCGCTACCCATTTTTTATTTTATCCACTTCCCCTTTCCCGGCTAGGTACGTGTGCGCACAGTGTGTTTCGCTTCCACTGTGGGTTCCGTGTCTGGTGGGGTAAGGAGAGCTTAGCATCCGAAGTCGTTTCTGCCGGACACCCTGAGCTAAGGTTAGTGGCGTGTGTGAGCCTGCGCTGCTGCCAATCCATGACAGATTGACAAGCCCAAGTTGACACACCGGCCCGAACGATGAATGTCGAGGCAGTCTTGGCCTCTCTGGTGGAAGGCATGGCCGCCTTACAACAGGAAGTAGCCACTTCCAGAGCTGAAAATCAAACCCTGTATAAAGAAGTGGGCACCTTAAGAAGGGAAGTCGCAGGACTAGTCCATAAAGGAACAGGAGGGAGTCCTTATATTAAACCTGCTACCTTACCTCCCCCTGGCGCAAAAAAACCTATAGAAGTAGAAGGGGGTGGGTTCTCTGTTCCCCCTCAATTAGCCACCTCTAGTGCCTCCTCGGCTGAAGCCGCTCATACCGTTCATGTGGTGCAGACCGTAGGCGTTCCTTTAGCTTCCCCTGAACGCTTTTACGGAGACCCCCGTAAGTTTGAAACATTCCTGAATCAATGTAGGTTACATTTTTTATGTAAGCCCGGGGTATTTCAGGACGATTCTGCTAAGACAGCTTTTATGATGTCTTATATGGGGGGTAATGCTGCTAGCTGGAACATCCCTTTGCTGGAGAAGAACGACCCAGTGTTGCACGATTTTTCTGCTTTTTGTGTTGAGTTGCGCAAACTTTTTGATCGCAAATCTCACATGTTGACCCTGGATAGGGAACTACTCACCATACGTCAAGGTTCGCAGGACTTGCTGACTTATATCACCTCATTCAACAGGTTGGTGGTAGAGACCGATTGGCCCCCTGCAAAACGCATCTCGTTATTTTATCAAGGCCTTCGTGGTGAATTAAAAGACGTCCTTGCACAAGTGGTACAGTTACCCGACACCTGTGAAGAATTCATTGATTTGACTGTCCAGTTGGACCACAGGCTCCTAGAGAGAAGAGGGGATAGATCACGAGGAGACAATCGCCCTTTCTACCCTCGCTTTAGAGGTCCGATAGAAGAACGTTCCAAACCCTCCGAAGGTCCTGAACCCATGCAAATCGGTGGTATCCGTGGACCGCTGACACAGGAAGAAAAAGAGAAAAGGCGTCGTTTGAAGCAATGTCTCTATTGCGGTAAAGGGGGTCACTTCATTAAGGACTGTAGAGCCCGGAACACCGTTCCAGCCAGAAACCCCGTCCCAAGGATACAAGCTCTAGTACAGTCCGATCAACCGACGGAAAACTGAAGAACCCAAACCAGGAAGAGGTCTCTGTCTTGGGTTGTTTGCCGCAAATGATCTCCCCATGTCTTGCAAACACGTTGCATCCTGCCGTGGCGCATATGAACCTTCAAATCGTTCTCTGGGTCACCCCACAGAAATCATTGAATATAGATGCCTTAGTAGATTCAGGAGCCACCGGGAACTATATTGATCAGGAGTTTGCCATGAAGATCGGAATTGCATGTGAGAAAAAAGAAAAACCGGAGTTGGTGAAAGCTGTGGATGGAACTGTTTTATCATCGGGTCCAGTGGCCTACCACACCTGTCCCATGCTGATGCACATTGGAAACAATCATCAGGAATACATCCAGTTTGATCTCATTGATGCCCCCCAGTTTCGGCTCATCCTGGGAATGCCCTGGTTAACTCTACATGATCCAAAGGTCTGTTGGGCCGCACGCACTATCACCTTGTCATCCGATTACTGTCAGGAACATTGTACTCAGGTTTCTTCGGTTCCCTGCACTACCGAACTCTCGTCTTCTCTTTGTCTGGCGGCTGCATGTCCTCTTGAGCGATACTGTTGTGCCACGATACTTCCCTTGGAGTATCAGTCGTTCTCCCCTGTGTTTGACAAACAACAGGCTACCCAATTGCCGCCACACAGGGTATACGACTGCAGAATCGATCTCGTACCAGGAGCAGATATTCCATGTAGCAGGGTCTATGCCATGACCGAGAAGGAGACAGAATACCTGAAAACATACATTGAAGAGAACTTAGCATCGGGATTCATCAGGCACTCATCATCTCCTGCCTCATCCCCTATGTTTTTTATTCCAAAGAAGGATTGCGCAGAATTGAGGCCCTGTATCGACTACCGAGCCATTAACCGTGTGACCATCAAAAACCGGTACCCTCTCCCCTTGATACCTGTGCTCATGGACCAACTCAAAGGAGCCAGATACTTTACCAAACTCGATCTGCGTGGAGCCTATCATCTGGTGCGTGTCAAAAAAGGGGATGAGTGGAAGACAGCATTTCGAACGAAGCTGGGCCTGTTTGAATATAGGGTAATGCCCTTTGGGCTGTGCAATGCCCCCGCCGCATTTCAGTTTTTCATGGACGAGGTTCTGCGGGGTTGTCTAGAAACCTATTGCATAGTCTACATCGATGACATCCTGGTGTATTCCTCCACTCTTTCCGAACATGTCATGCATGTGAAGTCTGTGCTAGACCGGTTACAACGTAACTCTCTCTACGCCAAGTTGGAGAAATGCTTGTTCCACGTCCAGGAAGTGTCCTTCCTTGGGTACATCATCAACGAGAAAGGCTTTCAAATGGACTTGAGTAAAGTGGAGGCGATACTCAATTGGACTACACCCAAAACCGTGAAAGCTGTACAAAGCTTTCTCGGTTTCGCAAACTACTATCGTAGATTCATCAAGGATTTCTCCAGGATCATACATCCGATTTCTTGTTTGCTAAGGAAGAATACGCCTTTTGTGTGGAGTAAAGATGCGGACGCGTCTTTTCAATACCTGAAGAAGCAGTTTACTCAAGCTCCTATTCTTCGTCACCCTGACTCACAACTACCATTTATACTGGAAACCGACGCATCTCAATTTGCTGTGGGGGGAGTGCTTTCCCAAAGACACCCTAGTACGGGCCAAGTACACCCTGTTGCCTTCTTCTCTAAAAAGCTCACGCCATGTGAGGTGAACTATGCCATAACAGACAAAGAACTTTTAGCTATAAAAAGAGCATGTGAGGAATGGCGTCATTATCTACTAGGCGCAGTACATACAGTTGAGATCTATACTGATCACCGGAATTTGTTATTTTTGAAAACAGCTAAGGCCCTCACTCCCCGACAGTTACGGTGGTCTCTGTTTTTCTCTGACTATAACTTCATTATCAAATACAAACCCGGACCCCAAAATGGGAAGGCAGATGCGCTGTCACGTCTGGAGGATGGAGAACTGAGAAAGACCGAAGACATAGAAACACCTTTGATCCTTCAGGAAACAACTGCAAGCGTGGGATCTGTAGCTCTCCTGTCGTCAAACAACTTTCTTGAGGACGTGAAAATAGCCCTTGCAGATATGAACGTACTTGAATGGATACAAGAGGATCCAGAGCATCGCACGGAAAAGGATGATCTCGCCTACCAGGATGCTGCGCTGTTTATCCCCACCGATGCCCTAAGACAACGAGTTTTGGCCTGGTCTCATGATTCGGTTCTGGGGGGTCACATGGGAATGTACAAAACTATTGCTATCGTGGAGCGTTCCTTCTGGTGGCCTCAGCTAAGAGAGGAAGTCCGGTCTTATGTGAGGAACTGTGCCATCTGTACGCAAGGAAAAGCTGTGCATGCTCGACCGGTGGGACTACTGAGACCCTTGCCCATACCTCCCCAGCCTTGGCACACTCTCTCCATGGATTTTATTGTTGAGATGCCCCCTTGTGATGGAATGACAGTGATATTAGTTGTCGTCGATCACTTGACGAAGATGGGCCATTTCATACCTCTGGAGGAGGTCCCCACGTCTACGGAATTAGCAAAAGTGTTTCTTCAACATATAGTCCGGGCCCATGGTCTTCCTTGTGTATTGATCACCGACAGGGGTTCTCAGTTCACTTCTCGATTCTGGAAGGCGTTATGTACCACCTTGAACATTGATGCCCGTCTATCCTCCAGCTACCACCCTCAGACGGATGGAAAGACGGAGTGCCTGAACCAGACCCTGGAGCAATATCTTCGTTGTTTCTCTCTGAGGAATGATATGGACTGGACTGTGTTACTTTGGATGGCCGAATTCGCATACAACAATGCCGTGCACTCAACACTGGGTTGTTCGCCTTTTTTTTGTCTCCATGGGTACCATCCACACATCCTTCCCTTTGAGTGGCCTGTCCATTCCCCTGTTCCTAGCATCCATGAACACCACGCCCATCTGAGAGCGGTGCTGTTGGATGCACGAAACAGCCTGGCCGATGCCCAGTCCGCGCAGAAACGCTTCGCTGACAGGAAGAGGAGGGTCGAACCGACATATGGGGTGGGAGACAAGGTGTGGCTCTCCACCAAGAATCTCCACATTAAAGGGCATACCAAACTGACACCCAAATACGTGGGCCCCTATAGTATAGTTGAAGTGATCAACCCTGTTGCTGTGAAACTCCTGCTCCCGGTGGGTTGGAAGATTCATCCTGTGTTCCATGTCTCCCTCCTGGTTCCCTGCCCTCCCAGTATGAGGCTCCCGGTAGCTCCGCTTCCTATTGATGTGGATGGTCAGGAGGAATTTGAGGTGCAGTCCATCCTAGATTCCCGTATGGCGAGGGGCAGGATCCAGTACTTGGTGGAGTGGAAAGGTTACGGCCCGGAAGATCGGTCTTGGGAACCCTTAGGGAATCTGCACTGTCCGGAACTGGTTGACCGGTTCCATGCCCTGCATCCGGGCAAGCCTGGTCGACCGCCGAGTCGGCAGTCCTCGAGAGGGGGTTCTGTAGCGATTGTGGTGCCCGGGGGTCGAGGGATGGTACTACTATCAAGATCCCGAAGATGGTATGCGTGTGGGGACGTTTGTAGAAGAGGCAGAGTGAACTACAGTGACCAGCATTCCAAGGGGCAAGCAGGAAGAGCCATGAGACCTAAGGCATATTAGCCCCTCCCCTTCTCATGGACGGTGCTTGTCAATTTTTGTTTGTTGAGAGGATCGGAGTGGCGGAAGGTGTTCCCCGCCGGATTCCAGTGAGAAGCTAGAAGATTCCTGGATTTGAGAAGCCGTGATTACCCAGCGTTTGGAACTGTCAGCGCTTTTCTGATAAGTACTCAAAAAACGGAAAAACGGGCTCGTTTTCGTTTTCTGCCTTGTTGTTTAAAAGTCCCTAGCTAGTTAGATTAGGGCACTCTTGGGACGTTTGCTTGTTCTTGAAACTCATATTAGGCAGCGTTCTGCCTGAAGACGCGCTGCGCTAATATTCCTTGTACTGTCTCGCCAGAGAGGGTTTCTGGGAGACGTAGTCTCAGAACTGTTTATTATTTTGTTTGTTTTGTCACGGACAGTTCTTGCCACACAGAGAAAGAGACATTATTCCACGGACGTTTTCTTGTGGGTTCCCTGAAGCAATCTTGTGGCTGACACTGAGAGCGGTTTGTGCCATTTTAAACAACCGCTATTTTTCTACTTCCTTTTTGACTACCTCAGGCCACAGTTTCTGAACTCATTACAGAACGAGTCATAGTCCTTGCAGGCTTGCTGTGGTGTCCTCTATTCACTGCCAGGGTTTTGTATGATTCCGGTGAGTGGTGTGCCTACAAATTGCTTCATATACTGTCCGAGACACCTGAAGTGTAGTGTTGACTGTGTTCCTTACTTTTCCCTAATCAGGTGGGTCCTCTCCTGCTGTCCTAAGCATCTTGGTGACCAGACTCCCAGGGGATCCCAAGGAATCATCGCTACCCATTTTTTATTTTATCCACTTCCCCTTTCCCGGCTAGGTACGTGTGCGCACAGTGTGTTTCGCTTCCACTGTGGGTTCCGTGTCTGGTGGGGTAAGGAGAGCTTAGCATCCGAAGTCGTTTCTGCCGGACACCCTGAGCTAAGGTTAGTGGCGTGTGTGAGCCTGCGCTGCTGCCAATCCATGACAGTGATGCTGAGATGTGGTTGCACTGCTGCAGAGGTGGGGCTGCACTGGTGCTGAGGTGGGGCTGCACTGGTGCTGAGGAGGAGTTGCACTGGTGGAGGTGCACTGATGTGGAGGTGGTGCTGTTCCGGTTGCTGAAATGGTGCTGTGCAGATATTGAGGTGGTGCTGTGCTGATACTGAGGTGGTGTTGATGCTGTGCGGGTGCTGAGGTGATGTTGCACTACTGCAGAGGTAGTGATGAGTGATACTGAGGTGATGTTGAGGCAGTGGTGTGCTTGTGTGGAGGTGGTGCTCAGGTGTGGCTGAGTGATAGTGAGGTAGTGCTGAGTGATGCTTTTATGGTGCTCAGGTAATGCTGTGCTGGTGCTCAAGTGGTGCTGAGTGATGCGGAGTTGGTGCTGCGCTGGTGCTGAGGTGATACTGTACTGGTGCCATGGTGGTGTTGCGCTAATGCTTAAGTGGTACTGTGTTTGTTGCTGAGATGGTGCTGTGCTGGTGCTGAGGTGGTGTTGTGCTGAGGCTGTGTTGGGGCTACACTATGGCTGGGTTGGTGCTGCACAGGTGGTAGTATGCTGATGTGGAGGTGGTACTGTGCTGATGATGCGGTGGTGCTGTGGTGGTGTTGAGTATTGCTGAGGAGATACTGCGCTATTGCTGAGTTGGTGCTGAGTGATGCTGTTGTGGCACTGAGTGATGCTGTTCTGTTACTGTGCTGATGATGAGGTGGTGATGCGCTGATGCTGAGGTAGCTCTGCACTGATAGTGAGGTGGTGCTGCACTGGTGCAGAAGTGGTGTACTGCTGGTGCTGAGGTGGTGCTGTGGGTCTGCACTGGTGCTGAGGTAGTGCTGCACTGGGGCTGAGGTGGTGGTGCATTGGGACTAAGTGATGCTCAGGTAATGCTGTGCTGGTGTTGTGGTGGTGCTCAGGTGCTACTGAGTGATGCTCAGGTGGTGCTGCTGTGTTGCTCCTGAAGTGGTGCTGAGTAGGCTGAATGGTAATGCAGTGGTGCTGCCCCTGTGCTGAGGTGGTGTTGCGGTGGTGCTGAGGTGGTGTTGCACTTTCTACTTGCAGGATATATTGTTAAGTAACATCACATGCTGCGTTTGGGGAGCACGAGGAGGCATCCCATAATATTGGTTTTTATTTCACCAATGATTGAAATCTAAAAGAAAGCATCAAAAGTCGAAGGCGTGCAACTTAAAGCTGCTTCCCTTTTCATAAAATGGAGCAATAATAGCATGGTTGCCTCTTTAATTGTATCCAAATATTTACACTGTCAAAAACACAATGTAAATAGGTTGATGCTGCTGTAAGACTTCTTTTTAATTGTCAAGAATAAAGAGGAGCCCCTTAAAACCAAAGGAATAGGGCACTATGCAGTGATCAAAGAACAGTATCCTTTAGACAAAATGATATTACCTAAACATCATCCTATCTATGCGTAACATTCAAACTTGATTTCTCACCTTCAGTCGCACTCGTCCATACTCAGGAAGATTGAACCATATCTTACCAACAGATAAACCAATGAAAAAATACAAGTTGATTTATTAGTTTAAAAAGACATAATTGTTTTAGGAAAAGACATGATAGTTGACATGATCCTTCACATAATTCATCAACAACAATCCTTTACACAGAACATAACATAAAATGTTTAAAAACCATGACAATTAAAAAAGAGAGTAACTAACAGAGACAGGTATAGTATGTCATTTACATATACACATCTGTTATATAACAATACCATAGGCATGGAACCTGGTACTTTATCATTTATACTGATTAGCCACCGCCCTTGTTCACGTATTGTGTGGTTTACTAGGCATCCTTGCCTACGGCATTGTTATATCACAGATGTACTGTGTAAAGGATTGTTGCTGATGAATTATGTGAAGGACCATATCAACTAGTTATTTTCCTAAAACAATTGTGTCTTTTTAAATTAATAAATCAACTTGTATTTTTTCATTGGTTTATCTGTTTATTTATTTATTTATTTATTCAAAGTTTTATATAGCGCGAACAAGATCCTTACAGATATCAGAGCGCTTCACAATGACATGGTAGGGGCAGTAGGAATGAACAGGGGTAATGGGAGCAATGTAGTAGTCACTAACATGAAAGGATAATAATAACATACATAAAACATATCAATATACAGTCAGGTAACATATCAATATACAGTCAGGTAAACAGGTAGTATAAGACGGCACAAGTCATTGATCCCACTACAGAGGTGTTCAGGTACACTTTGGGTGTGTGGAAAGCTTATACCAGTGTTTTAGTATAGAGAGAGCACTGAGTGGGGGCAACCGGGAGGGTGAATCAGTGACCCAACGTGTATCATATATTGTAAGAAAGTAGCGTAGTAGTGTCTCCATCAAGTAGAGGTATAGTGCCAAAAGACAAGGTGAGTATTGACACAAGGCAATGCAGAGTCTCTGATCCAGCACCTATAAGGTTCAGGAGATCTTGGCCAGAAGGATGGTTTTCACCTCTTTCTTGAAGAGTGCAGTGGAGGAGATACGCCTGGTTTCAGGAGGGAGCGCATTCCAGATCCTGGGTGTCATTCCTGAGAAGGAGCGCTTATAAGTTTTCTCTTTCCGGAATCTACGGGGTTTCAGGAGTAGATTTTTTGAGCTTCTATTGGATCTCGAACCTCCTGATATAGACAACTTTGGAGCGAGGTAGTTGGGTGCATTGTGGTGCACGGCCGCGTGTGTCATAACTGCAATTTTTAGTTGTATTCTGGCTTCAAAAGGCAGCCATTTTAGGGACTTTAAGTCTGGGGAAATATGAGAATATTTTCTTGAGCCAGTAATGAGTCTTGCGGCAGCGTTCAGGGAGGCTCTTAAGGGTGCTGTTGTGGATAGCGGGAGTCCGCTGAGGGCCACAATTCCGTAGTCTATTCAAGGGATGACTAACGCTTGTACAGCAGTTTGGAAGTCTTCAGTAGGGAGGAAGGGTTTAATTTTCCTCAGTGTGTTGATTTGGAAATTAGCTGCTTTTGTGGCTTTGCTGACGTGCTGCTGCATGTTGAGCTTGGCGTCTAGTGTGATGCCTAGGGATTTCGCTGAGTCCACGATGGTGGGTTGGACATTGAGTGCTGTTAGGTTGTTGAGCCATGTTTGGGTGGTGGAAATTTTCGCCGGGGGTGAGATGAGAAGGAACTCAGTTTTCAGAGCATTTAGTTTGAGGTGATTATCGGCTAGCCAAGATTGAGTGTTAATAAGCGTGGAATTCAGATGTTTGATATCTTCCCGAGATTGAAGCTTTAGGTACAGTTGTGTGTCGTCGGCGTACATATGGAATTGGACATTAGAAGCTTGGAGCAAGGTGGCGAGCGGTTCCATGACGAGGTTGAACAATGTGGGGGAGAGGGAGGATCCTTGTGGAACACCTAGATCGGCAGGCACAGGTGAAGATAGCACATTGTCGATCTTGAACTTCTGAGACCGGTTGTGAAGGAAGGACGAAAACCATTTGAGAACCGTTCCCGATAGACCCATTCTAGTGCTTAGCAGCTACAGCAAGTTCTCATGTTTGACCGTGTCAAAAGCTGACGAGAGGTCAAGAAGGATGAGGAGGCAGGACTCATTGCGATCAAGAATTTGGAGGGCGTCATCAATTATGTGTGTCATAGCTGTTTCCGTGCTATGTTTCGCTCGGAAGCCTGATTGATGAGAGTTGAGGAGGTCAAATTGGTCAATGTGTCTTGTTAGTTGGAGTTGGACACATTTCTCCAGCAGTTTGGCCAGGGTGGGGATATTGGTGATGGGCCGGTAATTGTTTAGGTCAGACGGATCAGCTGTAGGTTTCTTGAGTATAGGCGTGACTTGCCCCACCTTGAGGGAGTCTGGAATGAGGCCTTGTTGCAGGGAGCAGTTGATGATTTTGGTCCAGAGAGGGAGGAGCAAGGGGATGAAGTCTTTTACAGAATTAGCAGGTAGAGGGTCTGTGAGGTGATTAGAGGGCTTCAAGGTGCAGAGCAGTTTGCGTATTGTTTCTTCCGAGTAGGTATCGAAGTATAGCCAGGATGCCATGTTTTTAGGTTGAGTGTTAGCCATTCTTGTGTGGTTGGGGAATCGGCTTACATCCATGATGAGGTCATTTCTTATGTTGTCAGTCTTTAGCTTAAAGAAAGCAGAGAAGTCTTCACAGTGTGGGGTGTCGCTTGTTGTGCTATTTGATTGTAAGGGTTGTGCCTTTGTTTGGGTCTTGATTAGTTCGAACAGTTTTCTTGGCCTGTTTTTTGCTTGGTCCAACTGGCGGCTGAAGAAGTCCAACTTTGTGCGCTTTATTTTCCTGAAGTAGGCATTTCTCTTGTTTTTAAGCCTTTTGAGGTGCAGTGCTGAGGGGTCCGCTCTCCAGGTGCGCTCTGCCATTCGCATCGAACGCCTGTCGTCATTGAGTCTGTCGTCATACCAGGGGTTAGAAGTTTTGGTGGAGACTCTCTTCAGTTGCAGTGGAGCGACTTCATTGACTAATGTATTCATAGATTCAAGGTAGTGGTCAGTCAGTGATTGAACATCCGAGGCACCTGAAGGGGGAAGGAGGAGATTGCCGATGTGGGGAGGCAGAGTAGAGGGGTTGAGATTCTTCATGTCCCTTTTCCATGTTTTGGATTTGATTGGTTGAGCCGGGTTAGGTTTAACTTTTTCATTGATAAAGAAGGTGATAATGTGGTGATCTGACCAGTCGCAGGGTAGAATCGTCTCCAGTTGTGTAGAATTCTCTTTGGCAATGATGAGATCAAGTATCGAGCCTTTGTCGTGTGTTGGTCTATCGCATATTTGGGTAAGGTCAAGCGCATTAAGGAAAGTTTTGAGACTATTCACCACTGTGTCTTTCTGATCGTTCCAGTGGAGATTGAAGTCACCCAGGTAGGCTTGGGTGGTCTGCCGACCGGCATTGGAAGTGATCATGTCCATGAGTTGTTGGGTGAATATGAGATTGTCACCAGGCGGGTGATAGATGAGATATAAAGCACAAACTTGTTTGCCCTCGCTGGTGATGTCGAGGCAGAGGAGTTCACAGGAGGAGAGGGAGGGGGAGGTGACTTTAGTAACGGAGAGGTTGCTTCTAAAAATGCATGCAATTCCCCTGCCCGTCTTGTCCGAGGACCTGTCTAGCCTAATGATGTGATAGTTGGGGGGGACTAGTATGCCCATAATCGGGGTAGAGGCTTCAGTGAGCCAAGTTTCTGTTAGGAAGGCTAGGTCCAGATCCCTAGCTGAGACAAGATCAGCGATGTCGGAGGAGTGTCTCTGGGCCGATCTGCAGTTGAGTAGGATGCATTTGAGTTTGGGAGAGAGAAGGGTGGTCGAGCTTTCTAGAGTGAGGGGAACTTTTTCTGAGATAGTTAGGGACGGAACCTCTGTTGTTGAGTGTTGGGAGCCTCAGAGGGTTTGTAAGAATTGTGGGTATGGGGATGTGTGTGCTAGGTATGTGTTTTACCGGACCTGGGCCATAAGTGCGTAGGAGAGAGCATAGGTCGCGGTCCGACAATGGGTTGAGGACACGGCGGGGGCGGTGGGAGTTGTTGCGAACGGGATAGTCGGCCAGCGCGGATGTCGTTGGAGGCGGGGGTATGTAGGGCGAGAGCGTCCTTTGTAGGGTAGAGGGATGATGGGAGGTAGACTGGGCTGAGATGAGAGAAGGTCTTTGATTGCGTGGACATCTTTTTTGATTTGTAGAATATCCTCTTTGACTTGTTGGAGGGTGGGTAAAGTCAGGTCAGGCCATTGGTGAATGGTTGTGTAGTGAGCTGGAAAGCGGGCAGGGAATCGAAGGGGGGGGTATACTGGCGTTGTTGGAATGTTCTGCGGTGCAAATGGGTGGGATGGCATTCAAAGAGTGGGCGTCTTTGTGGGCGGGGGGTGTGGGTGAAGTAGGCGGTGAAGGCGGTGGGTGGGAGGCATAGGTAGTGCCGTCAGTGGGAGACGGTGCCGGTGAGTGGAAGAGTGAGTGAAGGCTGAAGACAGTGGGGGAGACCGGGGGGTAGTGAGGGCTGAGAATAGGAGGTGGGAGAGAGGGGGATGCTAAGGTAGGGGAGGTGGTATGTTCTGTGTGTGTTGTTGGGAGGGTGTGAGTGTGGTGGGTGGGAGTGGGGAGGGAGCTGGGGGGGGAAAGGTGTCCGCCGTGGGGGGTATGGGAGGGGGGGTGGATAGACTCCGAGTGGTGATGTTATCAGATGATGGCGTGTTGTGGGTGAGAGTTGTTCTGTTAGGTGTGAGAGTGTCGTGGGTGAGAGTGGGGAGGGAGCTGAGGAGGGAGAGGCGTCTGTTGTGGGGGGGATGGGAGGGGGGGGTGGATAAACTCCGAGCGGTGGTGTGTTCAGGTGGCGTGTTGCGGGTGGGGGTTGTTATGTCAGGGAGGAGAGGGATAGGGGGGATGTGAGTGGGGGTAAAAGGGATCCTGTTAGAGGGGCGGTTAGTATAAGAGGTGGCGACATTTGTGTCTGTCCTTGGGGAATGTAGGGCGTTGACAGCAAGTGGGCCATTTACTGGGGTACTGGGGGTGTCTGTCCTTGGGGAGTGTGGGGTGTTAACAGCAGGTGGGCCATTTACTGGGGTGCTGGGGGTAGAGGTGTTGTAGGTGGGGGCTGCAACGTCAGGGGTGATAGTGCTGGTGGAGATCTGGGTGGGGGTCCGCAGATTGGAGAGGTGCTCTTTGAACTTGGAGAACAGGTTGTCTAGTAGTTCCAGATTCTTGTCCGTGGATTGAATTAGGACAATCCCGTTGTTATTGATAGTAATGGTAGTCCTGCCAGGGAAGAGGTGGGAGGGTGTGATAGAGAGAGTTAGGCCATGAGTTGTTTTCCTGGTGGAGGAGACGGTGAGTAGGGTTAGGAACGTTTTTTTCCATTGGGCTCTGCGTGAGGTGTGGAAGATGATATCGGTATTCAGGGCTCCATTGCCCGGTGAGAAGTAGGTGTCGGCAAAGAGTGTTTCAGGGTGCGACCTCATGAAGTTATGTTTAAAACGTTTAGTGGCTTTTTTGGTGAGGGTGGAAGGGTAGTTAATTCTAAAACTGTGCTTGCCGTTGCGCTCCATTTTAGAGGCTGTAATGTTGGGTGTAGGAGCTAGGGCGTCATAGGTGACACTAGTGAGCATCCAAAAGAGATATGAGGTAGCGTCCAAAAGAGATATGAGGTAGTATGTATCTTAATCTAAATCACTGTATCTAAATACAATAATCACAATCAGACTCAGCAGTCGTTGTAAACATGGTCAGAATCAAAATCTAAATACAATAATCACAATCAGACTCAAAATACAACGAAAACGGGATGTAGGAAGTGGTAATTGGTGCAGTCCAGGGAGAGGAGTGGAATGAGTTCACCTTACCGCAGGGGATGGAGACAGAAATATGTGAAGGGAGATCGACGTAGAATAAGCATAAACATACTAATAGTAATAATACAGGTATGAGGTAGCATAGTACTAGTAGTAATAAAAGTATGAGGTAGCAGTCGGTGCAGTACTGAGATAGAGGAAGAAGGGTACAGCTTATAACAGTGGATAGTCTAGAGGTGTAATATTAGTGATACACTAGAACAAGGTACAGGTATACAGAGTGAAGAGATATGCAGTTTTTTTGAAATATGAGGTAGTTAACGGTGCAATACTATATTGAAAGTGCGAGGGGTGTAATATACCTAACGGAGTATAATATTAATGATATACCAGGTCAGAGTCTATATACATAATACATGTGCAAAAGAAAAGCAGCAGGAGTCAGAGATGCCCCTAGTGAGCAGCCAGAAATATATGAGATATCCGTCAGTGCATTAAGTACATGTAGAGGTATAATACTGCAATAAACTGTAGACACTCGGTACTTGAGATTAGGAGAGAGGAGAGATAGGGTCAGACCACTCCAAAATGGCCGCCAAAGTAGAGGAGATAGCTACGGCAGTCCTCTGTTTGTTTCTGTTGCTTTAGGCACAGGGAGGGCAGAGTCAGATTCTAGATTCTGTTTGAGCAAGGCCAGATCCTCTCTTGCTGGGAGGGAGTCTTATCTGTAATTTGGTCTGTGTGGGGGAGTCAGAGACAGACCTGGGAGCCTCGTGGGCCTCTTCGATGCTGGAGGCGATTTATTGCTGCCGTTTTATGGCCACAGCCATTTTGAATAGAGGCACAAAGGAAAAAACGGGAAATGTGTGCAGGGTCGATAAATACCTTCTTATAGTTCTGCCCATATAGACCCACGATGTTGCCAGCAGTTATCTGTTGGTAATATATGGTTCAATCTTCTTGAGTATGGACGAGTGCGACTGAAGGTGAGAAATCAAATTTGAATCTTACACATATTTAGGATGGTGTTTAGGTAATATAATTTTGTCCATAGGATACTGTTCTTTGATCAGAGACTTCTTTTTAAACTACACTTCAATTAGGTAAGTATATTATTTACGGTTTGGACATTTGAGCTAATGAAACCAAAAATGAAGTAGGAGGAAAAACCACATAGTTTCCGGCTGAAAAAGTGCTAGTGAAACCAAAGACAGTGGAAAATAAGAGAAGGCCCTTGGCTGAGCACATTCGGAATGCCAAAACAAGCCCAGGCAAAAGAAAAAGTAGTGCGCCGAAACTAACATTTGACCGATAGTGAAATTATCCATGTAAAAGGGCCAGTCTCCAGGGTGTGACCAAAACAGCAAACGGAGGGACAAATGTACACCATTCACCAACAAAAACAAAGGAATTTTTAAAAGCACACAAATTGAAACAGATGGGTTTGCTTAAAATCCATACTGTAGAAACGGTATGTCTCGAGAGACAGCGCATGCGTTCCCTAGGCGAGACCCAGAAAGGAGGGATGGGAAAGAGATGTCTACCCTATTTGGGAGTCACAATGGAATTTATCAATGGTTTGTGACAGCATTTGGGGTCACAAACCATTGATTTGTTGCCCACCTCCAAGTTGTGATTGCACCTGATTTGCAAAGTGGAAGCTGTTCCAATTGGACCAGTCATTGCAATTAAATATTGATTGAGAGGTTGGTATTAAACAGGCAGACAGCATTTCTGAAAAATTATCAGAATAATTATGACTGGCTCTGTCATAATATTATGCACTCGTCCACTCAGTTAACATCAATCCAACTCAGGCGCACTGTGTCTTTCCTGCAATGGGAAACATGTGATTATACACTGAATTCCACTAAAATACTATAGTTGCAAGACAAAAAAAAATCAAGTTCCATGTGTAAAAACAAAAAGGGTACTTCAATACTTTTTCAAGCTTTCCTTTAGTATTATTTTGCTAGTGGATACCGGTCAGGTTGGCCTTTCCGGTATGTTTTTATGCCTCTGCTTCTGGCAGTGTAATGTATAACTAATTTCCTGCTCCAATAGATGTGGAGGAGCCACTGAAAGCTCGAGCCAGGCTCAAGCCGGAAGCTTGGCTCTGGCTCAGCCCAAGATCCTGTTGGAACCTCAAGCCCCTAATGAACCAGGTTTTCAAGTGGCTTGTGCCCGCTGCCCCCTCTTCATAGGAGGTGGCGTTATGGGCAGTGCGGCCGACTTTGGAACAGGGGAGCCAGTCAATTCTTAGCATCTGCTCAACATTCTGTGATTCTTGGAAAATCGCTCAGGGCCAGATGTATGACCATTAAGTTTAGCATGTCGCAAATTGTGCAAAATTGCGACTTGCAATTTTTGACTTGGTAAACTTAATGTACAACAGTGTCTCAGACACTGTTTGCGATTCCCAATGGGGTCGCAAATTCCATGCCTCATGAATATTAATGAGGCCGTCGCAATTTGCGACAGCATTGGGAATGGCTAGCCCTCCCAGGGATGGTGACCTGCTGGGGTCAGCATTTTACCATGTCTGGGACTGCTTTCAAATAAAGCGTATTTTAATCTTCAAATGCAGCCCATTTTCCGGAAAACGGGATGCATTTAAAAAAGAAAAAAGAAACTTTTCAGTTTCATTTTTTAAGGGCAGACAGTGGTCCCAGTGACCACTGCCTACTATTAAAAATTATTTACACACCCATTCACAAAGGGAAAGGAGTCCCCTTGGGACCCCTTTCTGTTTGCGAGTGGTATACCACCCACTTGAAGTAGGTGGTAAGCTGCAAGTTCTTTGCGGCTGCCAATGCGGTTACAAAACAACAGTACATGGCATGGTTGACTAGCTATTAGGAAGGGACGCACTTCTTAATATCGAGAGTCGCAAATGTTATTTTGCGAGACAGTGACTTGCAAAATAGCATTTTTACATGCCTGGAACCTTTTTTGTGGTCGCAAATGGGCCATTTTTCCATTTGAGGCCGAAAAATGGGTTGTACATCTGGCCCTTAATCTCCTTGTGCCGTGAATAATGAACGTGACCATGTGTAATTAACTGGTGCTCATGTAAATCACTCCAATACTTCCAAATAAAGTTTGTGCTATATAAGAAATGCACAGAGGTGAAAACAAAAGGTTAAAGAGGAAACATATATTCATTTTGTGGCTGATTTGTACATATTGAAACCCGAAAACCTTAAGAAATTGCGGCTTCCTTTCCTAAATTGTGTGATTTTGGGCAAATAATTTATTTTACCAAAGCTGCCTTTTCTTCATTATCACATATGTAAGTACTTTCAAATATGTGAGTTCAGAATGCCAGTTGTACAAACACCTATTGCGTTTGATTTAGTAGACTATAAAATGATTCTCTATAATAATTTGGGCCACTTACAGGTTTTAGAAGACAACTGTCTTGCCTCTTAGTTCAACATTAGTTCATATTTAACAAATATCACTTTAAAAAAATATATATATATATTGAAAAAGCATAGCATCAAGACACAATTTCCCTTGCACAAGCTTTACAAAGGTGAAGTTAGCATTTAAATCAACAAAACACTATCAAATATTCAAGAGCACAGTCCACTTTTAATTACTTCTTCTCAGAGCAGTGTTATAATGTTATGTGTTATTGCCAACGATTCCACGTTAAGGGAACACTCCTTTTATGAGTTTTGAAGAGACTTTGTTATATTTTACGTGATGGTTGCTATATGATTTGCATAGCAAAAATTTTCAGGGCTCGGCTCCTGCAAGGGCTTTAAGAACCAAGCCCGACCCTTGACTCGTCACAGGTTTGGACCTCACTGTTGGCTGGCCCGTCGCCCACCTTTACTCCCGAATGACTCGACTCGCAGACCGTGAAAAACGCAAAACTGTCAGCGCATTGTACAAGCTGTTCTCGGTTACCGCTAGAGGGCAGCCTTAACTAACTTTTGAAGAAAGACCCAGGCGGACGGTTATTTTTTACTCTCCTCCGTTTTCTCTCAGGTGGTAAATGAAGGAGCAGGGTGCTGTGGCAGAGAAGAGTGCTGGTTTAAAGGAGCTGTAGAATGCAGCAGTGATAGTGCAGCGAAGGAATTAGTGTCACATGATCCGATGATCACACAATTAATTCACTGTGAAGTAATAAAACGTGGGTTCAAATCCCATCAACTGACCCCATTGTGGGATCCGGGATCAATCGCATCATAGCGGCCAGGCCCGGCTCCAGGAACTTTTGTTTGGGTGGGCCAAGGGCACATTTGGGTGGGCCACTGCGGGCTCAATGTGTCGCTTCTGGAGGTAGCCTACAAATAGAAAAAACTGTACTCCTGCGTGTGATAGAAGGGGATAACAGGAGATTCAGGACCCTCCATTATTTTCCAAATCTCTTTCTAATCGTTAACACTCTCAAAAAGTGTTTTGATCCCCATGTAAGGTCCTTTTGATGGGCAGAGGAGGTTTCTGAGGTGGGAGTATCAGGCAAGTAACACTACTCAGCCTGCCTCGTTGCCAGCCTTCAGAGAGAATCTCTCTTCATTATTACCTCCATCTGACCCCAGACTCTGCAGTACACTCCCTTCCAGGCCTGATCATCAATTTTCTACAATCTCTCTACCGTGCACCTTAACTCACAGCTAACCTTGGTCCCCAGCCCCATATCAGGCACCACCTGGTTTCATTCTCCATAATCCCACTAAAAATATTTGTAAAATCACCTTCAAACTGAAAACCCTGAATATAAGAGTAAATATAATTAGCACACACTTTAAAATATGTTACACAGTGGCCCTAATGACCCGACTACTAATTAAATAAGCAAAAACATTACAGGGTCTATTATAGCGCCAGTGTGAAAGTATTTATTGGTGTCCCACCACTGACCTCTTACTCGATAGACAACTTTACTACCACCCTCCAACAGTGTACTTAATCTCTCCTTAGCCCCTTTCAGTCATGACCTCCTCATCAGACTCCCTCCCTACCTGCCCCCACCAGTGTCCCTCATCTCTCCAAAACCCCTCCCCATGACCACTTCCTCAGACTCCCACACAAATACCCTTCACCAGTGACCCTCATCGCTCTATAACCCCTCCCCCATTGACCTCCTCCTGAGTCCCTCACTGCCACCCTCCACCAGTGTCCCTCATCGCTCCAAAGCACCTCCCCCATGACCTCATCGGATTCCCTCATTGCCACCCTCCTCCCAGACTCCCCCACTACCACCCTCCACCAGTGCCCCTCATCTCTCCGTAGCTCCTCCCCATGACCTCCCCCTCCTCGGATTCCCTCATTGCCATCCTCCAACACTGGCCTTCATCTCTCCGTAGCCTCTTCCCCTCATGACCCCCTCCTCAGACTCCCTCCCTACCACCCTCCACCAGTGCCCATCCCTCAAAAGCAACCCCCCTCATGACCGCCTCCTCAGACTCCCTCCCTACCACCCTCCACCAGTGCCCCTCATGACCTCCTCCCAGACTCCCCCACTACCACCCTCCACCAGTGCCCCTCATCTCTCCGTAGCTCCTCCCCATGACCTCCCCCTCCTCGGATTCCCTCATTGCCATCCTCCAACACTGGCCTTCATCTCTCCGTAGCCTCTTCCCCTCATGACCTCCTCCTCAGACTCCCTCCCTACTACCCTCCACCAGTGCCCCTCATCACTCCAAAGCAATCCCCTCATGACCTCCTCCTCAGACTCCCTACCTACCTACCACCCTCCACCAGTGCCCATCACTCCAAAGCAATCCCCTCATGACCGCTTCCTCAGACTCCCTCCCTACCACTCTCCACCAGTGCCCCTCATGCCCTCCTCCTCAGACTCCCTCCCTACCACCCTCCACCAGTGCCCATCATCACTCCAAGCAACACCCCCTCATGATCTCCTCCTCAGACTCCCTTCCTACCCCTCCACCAGTGCCCCTCATCACTCCAAAGCAACTCCCCCTTATGACCTCCTCCTCAGAATCCCTTCCTACCACCCTCCGCCAGTGCCTCTCATCACTCCAAAGCCCCTCCCCCATGACCTCCTCTTCAGACTCCCTCACAAACAACCTCCACCAGTGCCTTCCATCTCTCCGTATCTCTACCCCTCATGATGCCCCCTCGGATTCCCTCATTGCCACCCTCCAACAGAGCCCATCATCACTCCATAGCCCCTCTCTCATATGCATTTTATTTCTTGTATAGCGCTACTCGTAGTGTAGGGTATCACAGTACTGTACATCACACACACATTATGCAGACAATGATTCATAAAAGTATCCAAATCAGCCTATAGGGAATGTCACATAAGCTAATGAAGATTACCAGGTGTAGGAATCACATCTCATCCATGCTGCTGGGCAATATGTATTAAGAGGGTTGGGTCTGGAGAACCACAAACACGGGATTTAAAGCATACCCCAGTGGTTGGCTGTACTGATTAGAAATTATATCTGCCCAAACTCTGTATTGCAACATTAGAATAATGAAATACTGGGAAAATTCGAACTAACTAGCAATACAAAAAAAAATCTAATTATACCATTCTGGTTTGTATACACGTCTTTGATCACACTGTCCTATGTATCAAAGGATCTCTGTGACAAAGGCAGTAACCTACTGAGCTATCCACGTTAACTACAGTTCTATTGCATTTAAATACTACAAACCAAAAAAAGAACGCTCTCCAGCAAGATCAACAATCCCCAAGGTTATTTGGACATTTAGTTGTCGTGCATCCTTGCAGAACCACTCATGAATGATACCAACGATTTAAACCCACGATATAAATGAAAATGAAATAAACACGGCGTTCTAAGTATGTCTTTCTCACAGATTTAAAAAACACAATAGCCACACATTCTCTTACTTGCTCCTTACGAACTCTGTCACAGCCGGATCGGTTAAACAAACAGCTCGAGGGGTCAGGAAGGTCAGGAAAACGGCAAAACAAACTCCTCTTTACCAGCAGAAAAGAATTAATTATCCACAAATCCAGTTCCAAAGAAATGATTTGTCCCCTTCGTAGTGCCCCTAATGTACCTGCACGAGTCGGCGGGGACACAGCCCACCTGCCTAATAGGAGATGCGTGATTGGGGGTGCGAGCCCAGGCCCAATCACGCAACTCCTAAAGAAAGATAACGTTCGAAGAACGTTTTAACTTGCAGTGGCCATATTCTGCTGGCCTTGCTGACGTCACTGCCAGGGCCAAAGGTTATGTTTGGGTGGGCCAGGCCAAAGTTTGGGTGGGCCCGGCCCACCCGGCCCACCCTCTAGAACCGGGCCTGATAGCGGCCCAGGATGGACGCGCTTAGAAACAGGATGAATAACCGTCAGCGCTGCAGAGTCCTGTCGCTTGAACGTACAGTAGGAGCTGGGAGAAGAAGGGGCGCTGATGACGTCCTTCTGCTTGAAGTGCTGGTGTCTTTAGCCGCTGGCTTCTAGGAGCGACAAGTTGATTTTGTCGCGTTGTGTATTCCTTTATGTATTGTTGTTTCTTCTTTTGTCTCTCATACAAACATAATCTGTCCAAGGGATTTCGAAGAAGACCCACTCGTTTTTAGCTTTTAATGTGCCATGGGGCAGCATGTAAAAGGCTTTGAGTTTCTGAAGCATATGTTTACTGGAATGATTTCTGCACTCCGCATAACAAGAAAACACACATGATGCGCAGAGCCGCAGACCTCTTCACACCACCCAAAATACTATTCCTTACCCTCAGCACCGCCCCCAAAGCGTCAGACCAGGACTTGCTAAATGCGTTGCCCTCTGCAAGATTTAAGTTATTTACTGAACAAAGCGCCATCTGCCGAAGTGTGTTTGTAACTTAAATTGTAGGTCACAGGTTCGGTCCTACAGATAACTAAATTCCAAACTTTTAAAAAAGCGCTAAGAAAGATAAATATGTTATACCGAATTTACAGAATCATATGATGAAAATATAATGTATTTTAACAGAAAAGCCCCGATTTTAAATCCACGTGAAAGGCCCGTGCCGTCCCAGCAGCACCAGAAGCAGAATCCCATGAATGGAACGCGTATGACATGACAGGCCCTCCAGTGTGACGTCACGAGGTCCAGCGTACGTGCAGAGAGGGGAGGCCTCTGAGGCGGCAGAGACAGGAGAGACCGATGTTGGGGAAGAATGTTGGGTAGGAGAGGTTCGACTTTCAGGTTCATCGCTGGTTAATGTTTGTTAGAGTTTGTCAAATCTAAGCAATTGGAATATAGCCGTACCTTGCGTGCCGTACATCCCACCCCGGTTAAACTGTAACCCATGGTATTGCCCATAAAAGAATGATGCATGATGACACTTGAAAAGTCTCCACTGTGACGTGTCTTACGTATAACAGGCTGGTAACCAGGCAGCTGCAGCATTGCACCCGGGGACACCGGCCAGGGAGGACCACTGCTGGCGGTTCGAGCTGGGGGCAGGGAGAGGACGAAGCAAAAGTGGCTTCGCAGGCTCCAAAAATTAAAGAGATATGGGTGCGTGTAAGCGGACACGGTGAGTAAATAAACCAAACGAAAAGTGAACTGAAAACGGAACTTGAAACCAAACTGAAAACGGACTTGAAAGTGACTAGAAATTCCTATTCCCTTCCCTTCGTTTCCCTTCAATTTCATTTTTTCCTCTTCAACCCTTTCCGATCAACCTTTCTCTACTTCACATTTCTTTCTCCTCTCATCTCCCTTTCAACCCTTTGAGAACCAGTTACGTTATTCTTTCCTTTCTCTAGGGCCAGGCCATTCCTTTCCTTTCGTTTCCTTCCCCTCTGTTTTTGTTTTGTTTTCATTACTTTTCAATTTTCTTTCTTTCTTTCTCTCCACTCCACATCTCATCCACCATCTACACTTCTATCCCCTTACCGTCCCCTCCCTCCTCTCCATGTCTCCCCCCTTCAATCTCTGGTATCAACTTGTCTCCCCTTCCCTCCTTTAAACTCTCCTTCCCTTCCCGTCCTTTCCCACTCCTTCTCTCCCCTTCACTTTCTGCTGTCTTTTTCACTCTACTCACGGCCCTCCCTTTTCCTCTCTCAATTTTCCTTCCACCTCTTCCTTGCCTGTCGCACCACCCCCTCCTCTTTCCACCTTTCCTTCCTTTCCCTAACCATCCAGACCCAAATCCCACATCACCCCTCTCCATCACCTCTCCCTCCTCCCTCCATCTCGTCCTCTCCCCCTATTTATCCCCTTCCCTCCCTCCCGTCCCTTGCATTCTCTTCCCTTCCCTTCCCTTCCCTTCCCTTCCCTTCCCTTCCCTTCCCTTCCCTTCCCTTCCCTTCCCTTCCCATCCCATTCCCATCCCATTCTCATCCCACCCTCTTCCCCTTCTCTTCCTCTTCCCTTCCCTTCCCCCCTGTCCCTACTTCACATCCGCATCCCCTCTCCCTTTCCTCACCTCTCCTCCCCTCTTCTTCCCTCCCTTCTCTTTCTCCTCTCCCTTCCCCTTCCACTCCCTTTCCTTCCTTTCCCTGTCCTCCCCCTTGCATTGTTCCACTTCCCTTCACTCCCTGCCCCTCCCTTCCATCTGTTTTCTCCTCTTCCTCTTCTTCCCTCCCTTTCCCTCTTTCGATTTCCGACCTTCCCTCCCCTTCATTTCCCTTCCCTCCCTGCCCCTCCTCGTCCCTTCCCTTCCCATTCCCTTTCCGCCCCCTTCCTCTTCCTATTCATACCCCTCCCTTTCCCTTCCTTCTACTTTCTTTTCTTCCCTTCCCTTCACTTCCCTACCCTTAACTTCTCTCCCCTCTCCTCCCCTTTCCTCCCCTCCCCTCCCCTCCCTTTTCCTGCTGTTTACTCATCTCCTCTTCCCTTTCTTTCCCTTCCTATACCTTCACAGCTCCTTCTTCCTCCCCTCCCCTTCCCTACCCCTCTTCTCACCTCCCCTCCCCTCCTCTTCCCTTCCCTTTTCTCCTTCCCTTTGTCTCTCTTTCTCTTTTCTTTTTCTTTCTCTTTATACTCTTACTTCTGCTCCTTCTGTCTCCTTCCCCTTCACCCTGTCCCTCTTCTCCCTATCTCTTCCCTTCCTTTCCTTTCCTCACCTCCCTTCCCCTTCCAGTACCACCCCTCCCCTTCCATTCCATTCCCTTCCCCTCTCGTCCCTTTTCTACCCTTCCTGCTGTTTTTATCCTCCCCCTCTCTTTCACCTTATTTACATCCTGCCCTTTCCTTCCCTGTCCCTCTTTCACCAGCGCTTATCCTTCTCCTTAACCTTCCCATTCCCCTTCCTCTTTTCCTTTCCCCTTCTCCTCTTTCCTTCCCTTCACCTTCTCTTCCCCTCCCCTTCCCTTTCCTTTCCTCCCCCTCCAGCTCTCCCTCCCTAACCCCTCCCGATCCCTTTCCTTTCCTTCCTGCCTTCCTGCTATTTTCTCCTCTCCTCTTCCTCCCTTTCACTCTTTCTATTTACATCCTGCCGTTTCCTTCCCTGTCCCTCTTTCACCTGCGCTTATCCTTCTCCTTAACCTTCCCATCCCCCTTCCTCTTTTCCTCCCCCCTTATCTCTTTCCTTCCCTTCACATTCTCTTCTCTTCCCCTCCCCTCCCCTCCCATTCCCTTTCATTTCCTTTCCTCCCACTCCCCCTCCAGCTCTCCCTCCCTAACCCCTCCCGATCCCTTTCCTTCCCTTCCTGCTATTTTCTCCTCTCCTCCTCCTCCCTTTCACTGTTTCTATTTACATCCCACCCTCCCCTTACCCTTCTCCTTAACCTTTCATTTCCCTTTCCCCTTCCTCTTTCCGTCCCCTTCCCTTCTCTCCATTTCCTTTCCCTTGTCTTTCCTCCCCCCTCCTCTTCCCTTGACTTCACCTTTGCTTCTCCTTCCCTTCCCCTTCCCTGTCCCTTCCCCTTCCACTCCCACCCTTCCTCCCTCTCCCTTCCCTTCCCTCTCCCTTCCCTTCCTCCCTTCCCCTCCTCTTCTCCTTCCCTTTCCTTTCCTTTCCTTTCTTTTCCTTTCCTTTCCTTTCCTCTCCTTTCCTCTCCTTTCCTCTCCTCTTCCTGCTGTTTTCTCCTCTCCCTCCCTTTCCCTCTTTCTTTTGACCTTCCATCCTTTCTTTCCCTGTCCCTCTGTCACATCTACTCTCCTTTCTTCTCCCCCTCCCATTCCATCCCTTCCCTTCCTCCTCCTTCTTGTCCTTCAACTTTTCCCACTCCTTCTCCCTCCCTCTCTCACTCCCTTTCCTGCCCCCACTGCCACCCCCTCACCCACGCCCATCCTCTTCCTTCTCTACCCTTCTCTTCCCCTCTCCTTCTCTCCCCTTCCCCCTTCATTGTTTCCCTTCCCTTCTCTCCTCTCCTCCCTTCCAGCTGTTTTCCACTCTCCCTCCTCTTCCTCTCTCCCTATTCCTCTCTCGATTTTCCACCTTTCTTTTCCTTCCCTTCCCTACCCATCGCTCCTCTTCAACCACCTCACCTCTCCATCTCCATGTCCCTCTCCTTCCTGCTTCCTACTCCCTACTCCCTACTCCCTTCTGCCTCCAACTTTTCATCTCCCCCTCTTTTCCCCTTCCCTTCCCTTCCTACCCGACCCCTTCCCTTCCCCCTGTTGTCTTCTTTTCTCTCCACTTCCCTTCCCTTCACTCTGCTTCCCTTCCTTTCCTCTTCCCGCCCCCTTCCATTCCCCTTACCTTCCTCTTCCCTCACTTTCCCTTCCCTTCCCTTCCCGATGCTTTTCTCCCCTTCCCTCCCTTCCCTTCCCTTCCCTTCTCTTCTCTTCTCTCACCCCCCTCTTTCCTTCCCCTCCCCTCCCTTGCCCTCTTTCTATTTACACACCACCCTGTCCTTCCCTGTCCCTACCTCCTCTCCTCTCCTCTCCTCTCCTCTCCTCTCCTCTCCTCTCCTCTCCTCTCCTCTCCTCTCCTCTCCTCTCCTCTCCTCTCCTTTCCTCTCCCTCCTCTCCTCTCCTCTCCTCTCCTTTCCTCTCCTCTCCTCTCCTCTCCTCTCCTCTCCCATCCTCTCCCCTTCCCACCCCTCCCCTCCCCTCCCCTTCTCTTCCCTTCCCCTTTACATCCCTTTCCATCCTCTTCATTGTTTCCCCTACCTTCTTTCCCTCCCCTCCCTTCCTACTGTTTTCTCCTCTCCCTCCCTTCCTTTCCTCTCTGGATTTCCCTTCCACCACTTCCTTCCTAGTCCCACCTCCCCCTCCTCTTACCACCTTTCCTTCCCTTCCCTCCCTACCATTCCCCCACCTTGCCTCTCCCTCCCTTTCCCTTTCCCTTTCCCTCTCCTTCCTACTCCCTTCTACCTCCAACTCTCCCTCCATGCTTTCATCTCCCCCTCTTTCTCCCTTCCCTTCCCTCCTATCCCCTTCTATCTCTGGTATCAATTTGTCTCTCCTTCCCTCTTATAAACTCTCCTTCCCTTCCGTTCCCTTCCATCCCCTTCTCGTCCCTTCTCTTCCCTTCCCATCCCACCACTTCCCTTCCTTTTGTCTTTTCCACTCCTCTCCCTCCCTTTTTCTCTCTCGATTTCCCCTTCTACCACTTCCTTTCCTGTCGCACCTCTTCTCATCTTTCCATCCTTCCTTCCCCTACCCATCCCTACCCCTCTCCCACATCACATCCTCTGCACTCTCTATCTCCCTCTCCTTCATCCTCCGTCTACCTGCAGCTCTCCCTCCATCTCATCTCTCCCTTTCCTTCCAATCCTTTCCATCCCCTTCCCATCCCTTCTAACCCCCTTCCCCTCTCTTCCTCTTCCCTTCCTTTCCCTCCCCTCCCTTCCCATCCCATCCCAACACCTCACCCCCTCCCCTTCCCTTCCCTTCCCTTCCCTTCCCTTCACTTCACTTCCCATTTCCTTTCCTTCCCGTCCCCTCTCTTTTGCTCTTTCTAGTTTACATCCCACCCTTTCCTTCCTTGTCCCTACTTTACATCCACATCCACATCCCTCTCCCCTCCTTTCCTGTCCTTTCCTCTCATCCCCTCCTTTTCCCCTTTCTCCTCTCCTCCCTTTCCTTCTCTTCCCTGCCCTTTGCTGTTTCCCTTCCCTTTCATTCTCTCCCTCCCCTCTCTTCCAGCTATTTCTTCCTCTCCCTCCTTTTCCCTCTCTCAATTTCCCTTCCCTTCCCATCTCTCCCCTTCCCACCCCTTCCTGTCTCCTTCCGTTGCCCTTCCCATACTGTTCTATTCCCTTCCCCTACCCCAACCCCTCCCCTCCCCTCATCTCCTTTCCCCTCCCCTCCCCTCCCCTTCCCTTTCATTTTCTTTCTGCTGCTTTAATTGACCCTCTTCCCTTCCTTTCCTTTTCTTTCCCTTCCCTTCCCTCCCCTCTCCTTCCTTCCCATCCCCTCCCCTCCCCTTCCCTCCTCTCACCTCACCTCCCCTTACCTTCCCTTTGTTTCCCTGCCTGTTTTCCTCTTTCCTCTTCCCTTACCCTTCCCTTCTTTCCCTCCTCTCGCTTCCTACTGTTTTCTCCTCTGCCTCCCTCCCTTTTCCTCTCTGGATTTCCCTTTCACCACGTCCTTCTCAGTCCCACCCCCCTCCTCTTCCCACCTTTCCTTCCCTTCCCTACCCATCCCTACCATTCCTCCACCTTGCCTCTCCCTCCCTTTCCCTTTCCCTCGCCTTCCTATTACCTTCTACCACCAACTCTCCCTCCATGCTTTCATCTCCCCCTCTTTCTCCATTCCCTTCCCTCCACTCACCTTCTATCTCTGGTATCAACTTCCTTCCCATTAACTCTCCTTCCCTTCCTCTCCATTCCCTCCCCTTCTCTTCTCTTCCCTTCACTTCCCGTCCCTCCACTTCCCTTCCTTCTGTGTTTTCTACTCCTCTCCCTCCCTTTTTCTCTCTCGATTTCTCTTCCACCACTTTTTTTTCTGTTGCACCTCTCCTCCTCTTCCCACCTGTCCTTCCTTCCCCTACCCATCCCTACCCCTCTCCACATCACCTCTCATGCACTCTCCATCTCCTTCATCCTCCTAACTGCAACTCTCCCTCCATCTTATCTCCCCTCTTTCTCCCTTAACTTCCATTCCCTTCTATCCCCTTCCTATCCGACCCCATCCCATCCAATCCCCTTCCCCTTCTCTTCCTCTTCCCTTCCCTCCCCTTCCCCTGCCTCTCCCTTCCCTGCCCCTTGTTGGTTTTCTTCCCTTCTCCCTCCTCTCTCTTTCAGCTGTTTTCTCTCCCTCCCTTTTCCTCATTTTTACCCGTCCCTCTTTCCCTTTTTCTTTCCTCTTCCTCTCTTCCTCCCCTCCTCTCCTTCCTCTTCCTCTTCTGACCCCTACTCCTTCTCCTACCCCTTCTTCTCTTTCTCCCTGTCCTGAATGGGACTGAAAGGAAGAGGGAAAGGGAGGGGATGTTAGGGAAAGGTACTGTGAGGAGAGAAAGGGATTGAAGCATAGAGGATTGAGGAAATAGGTAAGGAGGGAAAAGAAGGGAAGAAAAGAAAAAGAGGAGAGCAGAGATAGGCAAGGTTGGAAGTGGATGAAAAGAACAGAAAAGAAAAGAACGGAAAAGAAAGAAAAGGAAAGGAAAAGAGGAAAGGAAAGGAGGAGAAATAGCTAGGGAAAGTAAAGGGAGATGAAAATTGTTCCCAAAGTATTGGAAGAGACAGCAGACGGAAAGGTAGAGGACAGGGAAGTTGACCAGCAAGGATATGAGGGGGCAGAAAGGGGAGAGAATGGAAGGAAAGTTATGAGAAATGAAGGGAATGGAATTGGAATGCCAAGTCAGTTTCAAGCTAGTTTTCAGTTTAAAAACATATTCTGTCCTCTCTCTAATAACTCCTACCAATCCCCACCCCTTTCCCTTTCCATTGTCCCTCAGGTCCCTCTCATCGTCCTGCTTGTTGTATAAAGTATTGAAACATTATACACCAGTCTGATTGTCGAAAAATCTGACGCTACCCCCCCCCCCCCCCACCGCTACTCTCCACCCCCCACCCCCCCAAATCTTACTGGTGAAGCTACACACACCTGGTTTCAAGTCCAGTTTTCAGTTCACTTTTCAATTGGTTTATTTACTCACCCTGTCCCCTTAGCCCAGTGGTTGAAGTGGGCGGGATCAGAGGGGCACAATGTGACCAGACTTTCTTAATTTAGTGTTCCCCCACATTCTGTGCAAAGATAACCTCGCTGAGACGGTTAATTCCAAGAGCTGAAATTCTTCAGCTGCAGTGTAAGGCAGTGAGACTCCAGTGCTGTGAAACTGAAGGGGGAAGACAGGTAAACAAGCCTTCTTCATAGGGCGCCTGCTTCACTGAAGGAAGTGTAAATGTACACAATAGTTTAATATGCAAATGTAATGGGAGCGCAGAAGCTGGTATTGGCTTTGATTAATAGAATCACTAAACACTTCCTGATGGCACAGATTTATTCTTTTTGAGTGGCATTGGAATGGAGCTACCAGCTGGCTGTAAAGTGTGTGCGTTTTAAAGGGGCGTAACACAGGCTCCTGCGCCACAGACTGCAGGGGCTTGTGTTATCCCCTTACTATTCTCCACTGCTTCAACCAAGATTCAATTCCGTGGCTGTCTGCTTACAGACCCTAGGCGGGCAACTAGAGCTAAATTTTGGGAGGGGGGGGGGGCTAAAAATTATTTGGAAGGGGGCTAATTCTTCCAACCATAGACAGAGTGACTGAAAGAAGGGACGAAAACACAACAAAAGCCTAATTTACAAGTAAATGGTCTTTTAAAGACCTGTTAAGTACTCCGGTGCGGCTGCAATTAGATGCTCGCCAGCCCGTGAAGCTGTGTCAGCCCAATGGGTGTTGCGCGCCTGACAGACATCTACAATGCATCAGCTAATAGAAGTTTCAGAAACTATGATAGTGCATTTCCCACTGATTAACTTGCCTTGCATTTAAGCTGTCTTATTGTATATGTACATACCTGAAGATGAAATAACAAAAAAGTTTCAAAATTTGTTTTTTTTAGCCATGCCTTTGACTCTGCCCCCACGCCTCCTCACCCCGCCTCTCCCCCATTGTGCCCAGCATCAAAGTTCCCATACTTTTTTAATGGCACTTCGACCATTGCCTTAGACCCACTCCTGTTTCCTTCCTTTTTAGGTCGAGGACCTAAAGGCTGCGCTTGCGCAGTCTCCGGTCGGAGATTTAATGATTTGGAGTATGGGGGCTTGAACCTGCCTCTCTCCTCCTCTCTCCTCCATTGGCTGGCTTCCTAAACAGAGGCCAGCCATTGGAGGAGACAGGCGTCACTCCAAACAAGCCCCGTCTCTTTCGGATTCCGGGGCGTGTTTTTGGTGTTCTTTCCACCTGTGACGACATCCGTCACTCATAACGCCAAAACATGCCCCCGAATCCGAAAATGTTAGGAGCTTTGCGGCCGCCATTTTCCTGCTCCTTACGATGAGGTAGGCCGCTGCTGTCTCGTTCCCCGCCGTGTCTTTTTCCCGCCCCCCTCCTGCTGTCCGTGTCTTTGTTCCCGCCCCCTTCCCGCTGATTAGGTCGGCCGCTGCTGTTCTCGTTCACCGCCGTGTCTTTTTCCCGCCCCCCTCCCGCTGTCCGTGTCTTTGTTCCCGCCCCCCTCCTGTTGTCTCCGGATTGCCACCTGCGCCTCCATGACCCGCTGCCACTCCACCACTAGCAGGCAGTTAGCGCACTGACAGTCCAGCCAGCGGCAGAAGCGATTGTGCCCCTTCAGGCAGGACACCACCCGGTAGTTGCAGGGGGTGCGGCTCAGCTTCCTCTGCTCCCCGCAGCCCTTGTCGGTGCCCGTCGGGGTGCCCTGTGCCGGGGGGCGAGACCCCGGCGGCACCTCCTCCTCTTTGTCATCTTCCTCCTCCTCGCAGGTGTCCCCGGCCGGCGGGAGGCTGAGGCTTGAGGGCGCGTCGCTCTCCTCTTCCAGCTCCAGGCTCTCCACGTCGATCTCAGAGTCCCCAGCAGCCACCTGCAGCTCGTACATGGCGCCCCTCCACTGAGCAGGCCTCTCTGCTGAGACTAATGAAGCAACATTTCACAGAGTGGATATCAGGCCCCATTCACGGTTAGGAATATGAAATGCGTAAATCTCCTCGTGTTTTCACTGCTGGCGTAGCGCCTACCAGGCCCGAATGGCTTCAAGGTGCTCTATGCTCGCAAACCCGCGTCATGAACCCTTCTCTTTGAGCAAGACCCGGGCGTTACAGGCCCTTCGGCCCTCTTTGTGCAATTACATGCTTGAATTTCTGTACATAATCAGATACTGCCAGGCTTAGGGGGTAGGGGGCGGCGGGGGGATGCGGGTTTGAGTGATTCCGCAGTGAAATCGCCGGATTAGCGCCTGATTGAGATGTCTGTTCGCGAGATATGACAAATTATCACAGCTCTCTGCTAACTCGATATTCGGTTCATTTATCTGAAGCGAGAGAGAGGGAGGGAGGTACTTGCATTTATATCACGCCTTCCACATCTACACAACAACTAATTTCACATCCTCTTTCCAGCACTACGTGTCTGTGTGTCCCCTCACCCGAGTACACAGGACCGCATGCGCGGGGCCTGTGGAGAGGTGGCTTGAATTATTTCCAAAAGCTGTAAAATTCAAACTTTCCTTTCAAAGACACCATGCTGAACCCGCTTCGTTTGCAGCATCGTATTATGTTATTTCACAGAGTGGATATCAGGCCCCATTCACGGTTAGGAATAAGAAATGCGTAAATCTCCTCCAGTTTTCACTGCTGGCGTAGCGCCTACCATGGCCGAATGGCTTCAAGGTGCTCTATGCTCGCAAACCCGCGTCATGAACCCTTCTCTGTGAGTAAGACCCGGGTGTTACAGGCCCTTCGGCCCTCTTTGTGCAATTACGTGCTTGAATTTCTGTACATAATCAGATACTGCCAGTATTGGGGGGTAGAGGGCGGCGGGGGGATGCAGGTTTGATTGATTCCACAGTGAAATCGCCGGATTAGCGCCTGATTGAGATGTCTGTTCATGAGATATTACCAAATTAATTATCACAGCTTTCTGCTAACTCGATATGAAGTAACACAGATGGGATTTTATGAGCCCAGGGCTCTCGTGTTTACTTATGATAATTTCTGGGGGAATTTGCATGTCATCAGCCCAGTAATCTACTCCTTCTTCCCCCTGCGACGAGGATTCCTCGCTGCTGTCAGAAAAAAACCTCCAGGCTGCAGCGCCCACACACCGCCAAGACAAGGCTCGGGAATAATATTTCAAGATTTCAAGAACGTGCTATATTCCGCAATTGTTTTATTCCCAAAATGGCGCCAGGTTTGAATTCTTGACTAAGCTTCTTTCCGTGAATGTTTCACACATTGTTCTGAAGGGGCACCAACTGGCTCTGCTCCTGAAGTCAAGCACATTTTGTGCGCCATGTTTGTTCTCCAGTCCTTAAGCGGTTGGGTAAACTTTTCCAAAATGTGCTTTGGGCACGAAACTCCCCGAGTGTGCACCCCGCATACTGGCACCTTCTGTGCCGGAGCCAGCCCACAGTCCCCGAAAACTCACATTGCACTGGAATTAGAACCATTTAAGCATGACACTTCAAAACGTTAAACGTTAAATCTCGGAAGTCTGTAGGGTTTGCTACTCTGAAACCGCCAAGCTTTGGCAGGTGAAATATAATTTTGGTCCACAGCGCACGCACGGGGATCCCTGGATCCCACCGCCCCGGACACCCCTCTACCCCGGAGGTGACCCTGCGGGGGTCGCCTTGAGCCCGCGGCCCCATGCCAGTTGGGTCATGATCAAATCGCCCTCGCTTTCTGCCGCAAGAGATTGTGTGTTCGGCCAGCAGCCCAGTGCCGCTTTCCTGCACCCTGCGCCGCCCTCGGACCCCGCGCGCCAGGCCCAGCGGCTCCCCATCAAGGTGCTGAAAATGCTGACGGCCCGGAGCGGACACATCCTGCATCCCGAATACCTGCAGCCCCTGCCCTTCACGCCCGTCAGTCCTATTGAGGTAAGAGCCTTGGCTGTGCTTGCTCCCCTGCCCCCTGGCTGTGCTTGCTCCCCTGCCCCCTGGCTGTGCTTGCTCCCCTGCCCCCTGGCTGTGCTTGCTCCCCTGCCCCCTGGGTGCACTTGCTTCCCCCCCCTGGCTGTGCTTGCACCCCTGCCCCCTGGCTGTGCTTGCTCTCCTGCCCCCTGGCTGTGCTTGTTCCCCTGCCCCCTGGCTGTGCTTGCTCCCCTGCCCCCTGGCTGTGCTTGCTCCCCTGGCAGTGCTTGCTCTCCTGCCCCCTGCCCGTGCTTGCTCCCCTGCCCACTGGCTGGGCTTGCTCCCATGCCCCCTGGCTGTGCTTGCTCCCCTGCCCCCTTGCTGTGCTTGCTCCCCTGCCCCCTGGCCTTGCTTGCTCTCCTGCCCCCTGGCTGTGCTTGCTCTCCTGCCCACTGGCTGTGCTTGCTCACCTGCCCCCTGGCTGTGCTTGCTCACCTGCCCCCTGGCTGTGCTTGCTCCCCTGCCCCCTGGCTGTGCTTGCTCCCCTGCCCCCTGGCTGTGTCATCAGCCGGGAGTATTTAAACTGGCCCGGTGAAGCTATTCGTCCCCCATCCTTCCTGCCGTGCCGTCTTGGCTCTTGCAGACCTGCTGACAGTCTTATACCGGTAAGCCTACTTAGGGAACATGTTGCATTGTTTTGCTTGATGCCTGGATTTTCTAGTCTTTGATGAATTATGCCGGGTATAATGTCCCTTGCCTGAGCGGCTACCATGTGTATGTGTTTCCAAGGGGGAGATGGGCTATACTTTTACTCAGGAACACTGCCTTGATTTCATACTTGATGGGTGAGACTCGAGGCTTAATGAGGAGGGCCTAGCCATATGGTCATTACATATATCTGTAAGTGATGGCATTATGCCTTTAGTTAGCAGAAGCTTGTATCGTGTGTGGCTCTGTCTGTGTGTGGCTCTGTGTGTGTGTGTGACTCTGTGTGTGTGTGTGTGACTCTGTGTGGGTACTTTTTTTGTAGGTGGCTCTATGTGTGGGTGGCTCTGTCTGTGTGAGGGTGGCTCTGTGGGTGGCTCTTTATGTGTGTGTGGGTGGCTTTGTGCGTGTGGCTCTGTTTGGGTGTAAATGCAATAGGTCATGCATTTGCGAGCGAATAGGCTATTGGCATTGTAAATGACAATGCCATTTATTTAACGATTAAACTATTGGCATTGTAAATGACAATGCCATTTATTTATGATTAAAAAAAATAGTCATGAGCAATGCCAATAGCTTTACCTTTAATAATGCCGAGACCATTGCATTGTAAATGCTTGTTGAAGCCTGCTAATCCCTTGGAGCTTTAGCCTCTCACTGTCCCCCGCTCCAACCGCCGGCAGTCTTCCTCCCTGTCCGGTGTCCCCGAGTGCTATGCTGTGGCTGCCTGGTTACCCACCTGTTATACGAAACACACATCACAATGGAAACTTACCAGCGTGCCATCGTACATCGTTCACCTCTTTCCGGGTGATACCATGTGCAGTCGTTTAATAGGGGGAGCAGGCAAGGCTCTGTTTAGTCCACACAAAAATTATGCTGTAATGAACCTGAAAGAAGATCTTATTCTACTCGACATTCTTCCCTAACAGTGTGTCTCCTTTTCTCTCTGCTGCGGCGGAGGCCTTTCCTCCTTCCGAACTCTGGCCCCCATGACGTCACACTGGAGGCCCTGTCATGTCATAAGGGTTCCATTCACAGAATTCTGCTTCTGGTGCTGCTGGGAAGGCACAGACCTTTCACGTGAATTTAAATTCTGGTTGGGGTTCTCTGTTTCCGTTTAAAAATAAATTATATTTTAATCATATAGGTCTGTTTATTACATAGTGAACGGTCTGACACTTTGGTGACGTTGATGGGGTAAGAAACAATATTTTGGGTGTTGTGAAGAGGTGGTGCCGCCTCTGAGCATACAGAAAGAGGTCTGTGGATCGTGTGTGCTTTGATATAATGTGGAAGGCAGAAATCATTCTATTGAACATATGACCCGGAAACGAAAAGCTTTTACGTGCTGCCCCATGGCCAGGCCCGGACTGGCAGGTGCTGGCACCGGGCCATCCCCCGGTGCGCCGCAAGGGTGAGGGCCGGTTTTGTTACAGGGCCGTTTTTGCAGCATAGCTGCAAAATCGGCCCTGTAACAAAATCGGCCGAAAACCGACCCCGGCAAAGAGCTCGGTCGCACCCCCAGGGGGCTGGCCGAGCACTTTGCCGGGGCCGGTTTTGGTTCTGAGTCCAGCCCTGCCCATGGCACAAAAAAAGCTAAAAACGGATGGATCCTCTGTGAAATCCATTGTTCAAATATGAATTCTATGAGGGCCGAAAGTGGAACCAGTACATAAAGGCGACAAAATCAGGCAAGTCGCTCCCAGAGGCCAGAGGGTAAACACACCAGTGCAGCAAGTAGAGAGGGGGAAGTCATCAGCACCTCTTTTTAATTTCTACTATTAGTTCAAGAGGTAGGAATTTGTAGCGCTGCGTCTTATTTACCAAAGCTTCTAAACTCTTCCAACTTAGGCCGCTACGAAGTGATTGGTCCCGGAGTGACCCCACAAAGTGGTCAAGAGAAGAAGTTGAGATTTGAAAACATTTGATTGCTCCCAGTGAATAAGGTGCCCACCAGACTGTAAGCCACCATGCCATGCCCCCTCATCCCACCCAGAGGGCAACAGGACACAGCAGGAGCCCCTCTTTCTGAGCTTGCTTATCGATGTTTCCCTGTGGGCGACTCAGACTCAGGTTCTTTACTGTATTCGTGGAAACAGATTCGTGCATTTAAGAGCTTTTCAACCCGAATATAAGTGGGGAGGGGTAGGGACAAGAACTTTAAATTTATGATCCAATTTCTGCTCTTTCATGCCCTATTTGGCCTATTCTAAAGATTCAGCTAGGGGTGCGGTGGAAGTACTTAATTTATCCCCAAATGGTGACTCAACCCCTATAGTGGCTCCAACGGATGTTTCGGCTACGACCACCGCCCCAAAATAAATTCCCTCCCCTGTTTTACAGACAGTAACAACTGGGACAGCATTTATACCAACCTCAGCATCAGTATTGGTCGCGGCTGCTGCAACGGCAGCTATAACAAAAGATCCTGGCTCTACTTTAACAGGTCCCGCTTCACACTGCGCATAGGGATTCCAGATCCCGCTGCAGTGCACCTGGGAGTGGAGCGTGTAGCTACGCGCTCCCCACATACATTACTGAACTTGAGTGTATTCGGGCTTGCACAATCCTGGGTTGCACGCAATTGGTCAAAAATCTTTGGTCGAAGTAAAAACTGGATACAATGGGAGAAAATGGTGTGCAGACCACCTACTGCATCTACTTTAACAGGGGCAATTAGCAGCAGGGATATATCTCTACTAAATGCCTCTCAGATCAACACAACTCTCGAGTGGAATTTTCAAGGGGAGGTATCCTCATCATTTCAGATGATCTTACAGTTGCTTAATGAGCAAAAGCACGAAGCACAAGCTCACTATCAACAGATGAGGGAGGACAGCAGTAAAACTCAATCTTCGCTGCATGAGTTGGCTTGCAAATTAGGGGCTATTTCTCAGGAAGTTGAAGAATTGCAACAGAGAGTTGATATAACAGAAGAAAAATCAACTCATTCCGAAATAGTAGTGAATAAACATGAGGCTTAGATTGTTCTAATGCAAACTAAACTTGAAGATTTGGAAAACTGGCAACGCAGACAGAATCTTCAAATTTTTGGGATTGTGGAAGGGGCTGAAGGAGCTGATCCCAGAGCATATATTGTGCATTTATTTCAGAAAGCATTTCCTGAACTATCAGATTGGGATTGGGACTCACAGATACAACGAGCCCATCGGCTACCTCTGATTCATAGAAATAAGGGGAGTCAGTATCCTCGCCCAATTCTGATCTACGTAGGTAACTTTTTGCTTTGTCAGGCAATTGCATTAAAAGCGAGGCCAATACTCCAGTTTCTATTGACTCTGTTACTTTTTTTGTTGGATCAGACTTAAGCAAACCCACTATGGAGCGGCGCTGGAAGCTTCGACAATACATTGACCCAATAAAGGATTTGGGGGGTCAAGTTTTCCTGCAAGAGCCTGCCAAACTAAAAGTTTTTAAGAATGGCCGCACATATTACTTTATGGAAGAAAGTGAGGTTGAGCGAGCAAGCAATGGTTAAATGGAAATTGAAAAAAATGGACAATGAACTGCCTAACCTAACTCTATCTTACGATGAATGATGAATTATTCTATATATATATTAATTATGATCGAAGTTCGGCGTTTATTAGTTGAATTTGCGGAATATATGATCTTATTATTTTCTGATACTAGATATTGCAAGATGTGATACGTGGTTTTGAGTCTGCAGCATTAGATTGGCGGATCCTCGCGGCTGTGACTCCGCTTTTGCTGCCACTACAGCGGCAGCTGGGTTAATGGGGGGACCTGCATAGAGGGACAGAGATGGGAGGGGGAGGTAGGGGGGTGCGAGGTAGGGGTTGTGGGGAGGGTGATTTCTCAGGGTAGAAAAGGCATCATGGGGATAAGTAGCTTAATGTTAATGCTTAGCAAGGTTGATCTGTATAAAAGCTTCAAGGATAAGAATGTGTACTATATAAAATGTAATCAATTAAAATGTTTGGCATGGAATGTGGCGGGTTTAAACAGCAGGATCAAAAGAAGTCTAGTGTTTGAGGAACTTAGAATGTATAATCCACAGATAGCTGTAATAACGGAGACTCATATTGCATACAAAGATAGAAAATTGCTTAAACAACTGGGTTATGATATCTTAGTATGCACTGATTTGAATTCTTCAATCCGTCGTGTGGCAATTTTAAAACAAAAACAACTTAAGGCAGAAATTAACAAAATCTTAACCGATAAAGCTGGCAGGTGGGAAATAGCACAGGTAACACTCGAAGGCTGTAAATATACAATCTGTGGTATTTATGCTTCCAATTTAGACAAACCCAAAATCATTGATCAAATTAATATGGAGCTGCTTAGTTGGGAAGGGGAGTGCATAGTATTGGGAGATTTTAACTGCATCATGAATTATAATATAGATACGACTAGAAGGGGTTCATTCCAGAGAATGCGGAAGACCCAGGCTGCAATTCTCGGTCTGGCTGCTATCCATTCTATTAAAGATGCATGGAGATACCTGCATCCTAATACAGCTGGCTATACTTACTATTCTGCCGCACATAAATTATGTTCACGTATAGACATGGCCTGTGTTTCGGATTCAATCCTGGAGACTAGTACCATGGTAATTTGTCCAAGAGTCACCTTGGACCATAACCCTATTCTTTTGTCGTTTGATATAGTAACAGAAAAACAAGTTCCTCGGTCTTTTTCATTCCCCAGATACTTATTTTTGGACTCTATCTTTTTAAGTCAATTGAAAGATCACATAAGAGAATTTATAGATATAAATATGCACTCAGCCTTACCAATGATAGTTTGGGATGCATGCAAGGCAAGCATCCGTGGGTTTGCACCACAATATATCTGGCGACAAAATTCGGAGCGCAAATGCCAAAATGAGAGAATGACAGCAGATATACTCCATATTGAAAACCAACTAGCTGAAGCTTTATTGACAGGGGTGGCTAGCACGGAAGTATTAAGCTTTAAATTAATAGAGTTAAAATCAGCATAAAAATTTTTATTTAGGGAAAAAAGTATTGCCAAATTAAAAAAATATCAGTTAAATCAGTATGAAAGCGGTGAAAGGATAGGTAAAATACTGTTGTATAAAGTTGCTGAAGATCGGGCTCAAATGGCTATTAAGGAAATTAAAGGGAATAACAATCAAACATTTCAGGACCCTAATTCGATCTTGCAGCAATTTGCCCAGTACTATCAAGATCTCTATACGCCGGAAAGTGAGGTTACTGATGATGAGATAATAAGATATATAGCTTTAAATAAAGTTAAACATATGGATGAAGAACAATCGGACCTATTAATGAGGGAAATCACAACGATTGAAATCAGAACTGCTATCAACTCCCTGGCATCTGGTAAAGCCGCAGGAGAACATTCGATCCCTTTAGAATTATATAAAACGTGCATGGAGGAACTGATACCATTACTATTTAAGGTTATTCAAGCTATTGGGAATGGGGAGCAAGCTCCCAAGTCCTGGAACTCTACTCAAATTATTTTCTTTTTGAAAAAGAGCAAACCAGCTTATGAAAGAGGGTCATATAAACCCATATCACTTTTAAATAGTGATGCTAAAATATTTGCAAAGGTTCTAGCGACTCGACTGGCACCATTAATGTCACAATTGGTGTCACCCCAGCAACATGGGTTTATACCAAAGAGGGATACTTCGGCACATATCAAAATGGCCATCACGGCGTTCGATGTGGCGCGGGTTGAGCCAACCCCACTCGGTATGATTTTACTTGATGCAGAGAAAGCATTTGACCGAGTGGGGTGGGGCTTCCTATGGGCCACACTACAGGCTTTTGGCATAAAAGGTCAAGTTCTGAAGTGGATCCAATCTCTATACGATAGGCCTATAGGTAAAATCTGCTACATGGGAAAATGCTCCCCTACTTTCCCAATCAAATGTAGGATGAGACAGGGGTGTCCTCTGTCACCTCTGTTATTCGCCCTTATAATGGAGCCATTCTTAATTGCACTGCAGAGCCAAGACCAGATCTCTCCTTTTTTATTCGGCTCGAATTCTCTTAAAATAACTGTCTATGCTGACAACGTTGCGATTTATTCCACCAATGTGTTAGAAGCAATGAAGGGCATTGTAATAGAGGCAGGAACATTTGGTTTGGTTTCAGGATACAGGCTTAATACTGGTAAAACCCAAATTGTCATGAATTATAATTCACTTCTTCCATTGACGGGGGTTTGTGAGGCAGCTACCTACTTAGGGTTAAAAATCTCATTGAACATTAATTCAATATGTGCTTTAAACTATGAGTCGTTATTAAGAGAAACTATTACATCATTTAAGAAATGGCATAAGCTACCTTTAAGTATTATTGGCCGAATAAATTTGGTCAAAATGAAGATTTTGCCTAAATACTTAGATCTCTTCCACTCTATCCCCTTACGGGTAAATAACTCTTATTTTAATGGATTAGATGGTATTATTAGCAGCTTTATTTGGGGGTATAAGAAAGCTCGTCGGGCTATTACTTTACTCAAACTCCCATTCAACCAGGGTGGGTTGGATCTACCAAACATTAGATCTTATTTTTGGTCCGCTTTCTTGACTCGCTTCCGAAGTTTGATGATCCCCAATAAGTGCTTGTTCTTTCATAAACGTATGCTAGGTGAGGATGTAAATATGTTCCTTTACAGGTTAAATGACCCTAACTATTTCAAACGGGTGAAGTTCAAGATGGCACGGGACACTATTAGTATCTGGCGTTTCATCCTTGTCAAGTGTAAGGATTCTCTATTTCATTACAGAACCCCCTTGTGGTTTAATCCGGGTTTTCCGGGAATTTTTCACGACCCAGCCGGTCTAGTGCTGTCTGATTCTGGCATAACAACGTTGGTAGATTTGCATGACCACAGGGGTTTTACCACATTCGAAAGATTGAAGGTGTGTTATAATCTTATAGAGGGTGCCCGGTTTAAATATTATCAGATCAGGGATTATTTTGTTCGGAAATTAGGATTTATTACTATTTTTGATTCTGATTTATGGAACTGTATTTATAGGGAAACTGATAAAGCACTGATTAGTATTGGTTATAGAATCTTTACTGGTTTTAGAATTGTCGACTGTGTAAAGCTAGCAGATATATGGAGTAGGAAACTGGAAACTGACGTGGCACCAAGCTTGATAACCTCTTCTTTAAATAGCTTAAATCGCTCTGTTCACTCCTCTAACCTTAAGCTGCAGCTATTTAAAACTATATGTCAACTTTATTACACGCCAGATAGGATTCTTAAATGGGCAACTGATAACAGCAGTAGTGATCGCACGAAATGCCCAAAATGCGATCAAAGAGCAGCCGATATTACTCATATGCTTTTTACGTGCCCACAATTAACTGAATTTTGGAATGGAGTAACTAAAGTTTTATCTTTGAAACGAGCACGTCCAATTACATTTACATTCTTAGATGTACTTGTGGGCACGTCTGGGGGGAGCGGTTTCCAGTGCGATCTGATGAACATTTTAATTTTGTGTGCCAGACTGATAATAGCTAGGGTTTGGATTCAACACAACCCGCCCATGGTTATGGAATGGTGGAGCCTTGTAAAGGAAATATATCATATGGAATTTGCTTTAGCATCAACCAGGGGATTGCAAAGGAAATTGAAAGTGGAAAGAATTTGGGGACCAATAATGTAATGAGATTAGTATTTTCTCTCTTTTTCTTTTGTTATTTAGTGTTTTTAATGCTTTATGATTTACGTACTGCCTTGCTTATGTTACATTAATGAATAAGCTATCCCTGTATGTACTTGTGAATCTTATGTTTTATTATATGCTTATCCCTCATGATGCGAATAAAAAATATTTAAAATTTAAAAAAAAGAACTTTGCTGCAGGTCCTGGGTGAAAAAAACTTTGAAAAGAAAAACCGCTTCCTGCTTTTATTGCAACACTAACTTAACCACAAATTGTGTGATTCTCATGACGTCACCTAATTTCACTGAGCTTCAAATTGTCAGTATGTGCAACAATAAAGCCAAGTAATGTGAAAGACCCCACTGATAACTAATCTTTTTGTGTCTGGCTCTTCAAATGTATGAACAACTCTCCTCCATTCTCCCTGTAGAAGTACAGGTGCATGCAAACTTACACAACGTTCATCTCTATAGTTTTTCTGATAAGGTTTCATATCGGGTTAAGCCCATATTTCTAGGATCCTTCATATGATCACACATAGCTTCCTCAGAGAGGTGAGGGACAACTGTGCTTAATTTGAGCCGGTGGTTGATCATGTGAGACACCGGCACCCATGTTTGGAGATTGCCCCTTATATTTCCTTTGATGACATTTACCCGGGAGCAATAGAGGGTAAAAGGCACAGTGGGGAAAGAAAGAAAAAGGAAGAGAAAAACGAGAAAATGTCACAAAGGGAGAAAGCAGGACTCCACAAGAGTGAAATAAAGGGGTAGTAAGTGTCTTGCAGTGGGCTAAAGAGGCCGGGGGTCAATTAAAGTCTACGCTGCATTGTTATTAGGTGCGCTGACATTTAATAGTGTTGGCTGCGTATTCTGAGTCGAATTTCAGACACTGGCACTAACTGTTTTACAAATTAAGCACTTGGAACCACCCTCTGATTCTAGGATCTCACATACAAGATCACACATAGCTTCCTTAGAGGGTCCACATTTTGATTCTAGGATCACCCATAATTCCCTTTGAGAGGTGAAGGGAGCACCCCCCTGATTCTAGGTTCTCACATACAATATTGCACATAGCTCCCTTAGAGAGGTTAGGGACCGCTCTGATTCTTTGATCTCTCATTTAAGATCGCATATTGCTCCCTTAGAGAGGTGAAGGGACGACCCTCTGATTCTAGAATCTCACATACAGTATTGCACATAGCTCCCTTAGAGAGGTAAGGGGCCACTCTGTTCTTGGATCTCTCATTGAAGACCCAATAGAGCTCCCTTATTTGGTGAAGGGGCCATCCTATGATTCTTGGATGTCTCATATAAGATCCCATATAGCTCCCTTAGAGAGGTGAAGGGGCCATCTTATGATTCTAGGATGTCTCAAATAAGATCCCATATAGCTCCCTTAGAGAGGTGAAGGGGCCATCTTATGATTCTAGGATGTCTCAAATAAGATCCCATATAGCTCCCTTAGAGAGGTGAAGGGGCCATCTTATGATTCTAGGATGTCTCAAATAAGATCCCATATAGCTCCCTTAGAGAGGTGAAGGGGCCATCCTAGGATTCTAGGATGTCTCAAATAAGATCCCATATAGCTTCCTTAGAGAGGTGGAGGGGCCACCCTCTGATTCTAGGATGTCTCATATAAAATCACACATAGCTCCCTTAGAGAGCCGAGGGGCCGCCCTCTGAATTAGGATCTTGCATTTAAGGGCTCATATAACTTTCTTACAGCGGTGAAATGGCCACCCTCTGATTCTAAGATCTTTCACACAGGATCACATTGACCTCCCTTATAGGGGTGAGCGGCCACCCTCTGAAAACAAAATGCGCCCAGTTCTCTAAAAGCGCTGGTTGGTGGTCCTCGGGTCACAGATGATGAGTCCAAGGAGGAAGCTGAAACCGGTAGGGCTCATCTTCTCTGAATTTGTTTGACTGCTGTGTTTAAGGTTCGTGGTGCCAAGGACAGTGCGGCAGAAGGCAAGTGCCTAGAGCCGAGGAGCCTCATGCCCCTGCAGGTAAGGTCACCTCCGAAGAGTAGGTGTTTCTGTGAGCATTCTGGTGAGATTGTTCAGTTGGTTTATTTATTTATTCACAAAGATTTATATAGCGTGAACTGTAAACAGTGGGGTGAGGGTTTAAATGTCGGCAAGAACCAATTTAGTCTAATGTTCTTCAGGGGATCAACAAATGCAATGTCTTTGAGTTGGGTAATAAACTTGAGGCAGTTCCTTGTGTGATGTGTGCTACACAAACAACACAAATAATAATGTCTGTGTTACATCCCATGTCAGCATCCAGCCATTGGGGTCCCCTGTTTCCCAGGGGGCCAGTTAGCTGAGTGAAAGTGTTACCTTTTTGTTGGCCGTGATTAGGGTGCACACTTTGCCTTCAAGGTTTCCACTAGTGTGGGACGTATTTGATCTAATTTTTACTCTTTTCTTTGTTCCACACACCAGTCACTCTAGTCGGAAGCGGGCTGCCTTGTGCAGAGAGGTACAGATAGGCAGGTGCCTCTGAAAACTGTGAAGGTAGTCAGTGGCAACCAGGATCGACCCGATCCCTTGTGCTGAAACACTGCAAGGTAGCCGAGACATTGTTGTTCAACAAGTATATGCTTCTGAAAGGCTGGTGTAGCTTAGAAAAACTCTGCTCGCACATGCCCGCTTTCTCCCAGATGGAAAGAAAGCTCAGAGTCGAGCAGCAAATTATTAGCTGTACCTTTGAGCCACTAGGTAAATTGATACAGGCACATTAATACCTCAGGCTCTTTACGGTGCAAAGGTGTCTGCAATGAGTAGGCGGGTTGCTTGAGATGGCTTAGAAGGTAATTCGTTGAAACTGCTCTTAGATTTACAGAAAAATGCTATCATACAAGCCACCAGAAGGGAGTTGAGAACAGTAGCTTGGAGTGCGCTGGCAGACGACAGAGCCTTGCACTTCTATTTATTGATTAAAAGCAGGGTCCCTGGGGAGAAAATGTTGGCGCTAATTCTACCAGAGATACTGGCAGTGGCAGCCTTCCATACTAGGAGGAAGCCTGTGATAGAAATGTTAGAGCCCCTGGACGGTCCTGATTTGCGCACTGAGGGAGGGACATTAGCTCAAGTTAGTCATATAAAGAGCTCCCTCAGACAATGTGCTGTTGATACCAGTTGAAAAGAGGGCCTTCAGTATCTCAAAGTTAAGAGTTCCCGCTGTGCAGGAGAGCATGGATTTCTCCCCGTACCTCAATGCAATTCCAGATAAGTCTTTAGGGGACGAAATTCTTCAGCTGAGGGTGGGAATCGACCCAGGTTGGGGAATATCGAGTTTTAAAACCAAAGTAGATGAGTGCCCTGGCCAATGCCCCGGGAAGCCGGGTAGGAAATATTCAGTGATTCACCTATTAACCCATTAACCGCTGCAGTAAATCAGCCGCGGTGCGTGCGTTTCCGTGCGCGGGTGGGACCACGTCGGCCGTGCGCAGCACTACGAAGGTACTGCTTGCGATGGCCAATGGCCGACGGCAGCACGCAACGGTATAATGGTTTGAGGAAAGGAAAAAGATTCTCCGACTGTATTTAAAAAGAAAGATATGGGCTTTAAATTGTTGTGTGATCTTAGATACCAGGATGTACTCATAACCACTGGTCAATACCTGCAAAAAATTATAACAACTCAGGTTAGACTTTCTTCCTCTTAGTGTTCTAAGATAAAGGTCGGCTCGCCCTAAGGTGGTGTTTAGTACCGGCAAATAATGTGTTGCAATAAGGAACCTATGTGATTGTGATAAGCTGCTATGCACACTGCACTTTACAACATTGTATCAGAGCAAAATGAGCTGTAAGCTAATGGTTAATTTGTCTTTTTAATGTGTTCTTAATTTATTTGGGACTTTGGGTTGTCGACCAACTGCTGTCTTTTAGCGGCGGAGTTTTTTTAGTGTTTAAACGGCTATTAGCAGAAGTCAAGTGTTGGTCAAATTGAACCAAATGAGTGCTGCTCACTATTAATTTTATGACCCTCAGGATTGTTTACTTATAAACTGGGTAATGTGCAATATTTCTGTAAGAATTTATTTCTTGGAAATAATATATTTTTGATTTAATTTGAGTCGAGCAGATGCTGCTGACATGTGGTACAACTCGCAGAAGATAGGCTCAAATTATGGGAGAGCTATCTCTGCCGTTTGTCCTTCTAGTGGCTATACATTCAGTAGAAATTGCACTGTTAATCCCAGTCCTCTGAAATTGCAGAACATTGTGACATACAAAAGGATCCTCAAGAACAAAATTAAACCATTAAAAAATGGCCAGCATGTCTTAATTGATTTGAGGGAGTGAACAAATGTGAGCACAAGTCTTAGGGCAGCGGAATGAGGAAGACTGAAGAGAAACTTGAAAAGCAAATTAGCCGGTTGAAGGACAATAGGGCTTGGGTCCTTTCTGCCCCGCCTTCAGCTTATTTATTCCCCCAGTTAACCAAACCTAATGAAACAGGGGTACCCGAAAAGGAAGAGGACATCTTGGACATCCTTGGTTTCTACAAGCTGGCTGAAGGGGTGGGGTGCACCCACAGGCGCAGCCAGGAATAGGGAAAACTGGCTGCTCTACCAGATGGGAAGACACAAGAATATAATGCACAGGAGAGCACAGAGGCAGTAAGGGAAACAAGACAGGCTAGCAGCAGAGGACAGTGCAAGGTGGGTGAGACAAAAGGCTGACTTAGCAGACCTGTAAACTAGTGAAAGGACTTGTTCATGCCAGAAATCGGTAAAACTTCCACCTGGGCGGGAACAGAAGCCTGCAGAGACATGATACAGTCAAGCTATCGAGTTTCTCATCTTCTGGTGATTCTGACAACGAGGCGCTTCCTATGCACCCTCTCAAGAATACCCCGGACTCTGTGAGAAAATAAACATGCATGTACCATGGTCCCTGTCAGACTTAATAAATATAAAGAAACAACTTCCCAATAAGAACTGCATGCAGTATTTCAAGTGCGCCGACCGCATTGGGTGGATGAGAATCAATTGTTACGATTGGTGGTTCTGAGTGGAGTGAGAGACCTATTGATCCATGAAAGTAACTGGGCAAGCCAGGCGCCAGCAGATGATTCTTTGTGTGTTGGGAAAGAAACCTTGGTGAATGCAGTCATGGGAGTGTGTCCAGCTAAAACTGATGGGACTAAGATTTCAAATTGTGGGCAAAAGAAGGTAAATCACAGGCATATTATTTAGACAGGTAAAAGGGTGTGTTTAAGCGTTATTCTGATATTGCTCGCCCCACAGGACACAGAAGGAAGGTGTGGGCGCTGCCCAGGGGCGGCTCTAGGCTCATGGCGGCCCTGGGCAGGGAGCGTAGGTAGGGGGCCCCGGAAGAGGGGGTCCGGACAGGTCGGAGCACGGAGGCCAGTGAAGAGGGGGGGTCAGGGTGTATGGAAGTGGAACAGAGCCGGAGGCCGCCAAATCCCTGCTAGGGGCCACCACGCAAATATGTATCCATTGGCAGAGGATTATTATATTAAGGATATATATCGGTGTGGTGGCCCCTGGGGTTTGGTGGCCCTGTGCAGGTGCACAGCTTGCACATGCCTAATGCCGGCCCTGCGCTGCCTCTGTACAAGAATTGTTATCAAATGTGCAGAATCAGTTCAGAATGATTACCACTGGATGGCAAACCAAGAGTTTATCTGAATATGTTATTGTAGCAAACCATTGGATGCCAGTACAGGATCGTAAGAAAAACGAATGAATCTAAGTTATGGTTGTTGCAATTATAACAAATGAAGCAAACAGTAAAGGGAAGAGGAAGGAACGAGAGAAATCAGGAGTCATATTGAGGAGGCTACAGGGCCTGAAAGGGAGAAGGACAGGCTGGCCAAAGAAGCGGGTGTGAGTGAGTTGATGAAGAAGTGTGGATCCTGTTTTACATTTGCACAGTTGGGATATAGAAAAAGGGACTGTCCAATTCCTGCCCCCAATGCTCCTGAAAAGTACAACTCTCCTGAATTTATTCAGATTACCCAAGGCCATTGGAGGAAGGTGTAGTATTATGTGGTGATCCTGGGTTAGGCTTCGCCATGCAATACTGTCACAATACTCCAAAGATGATCCTTGGACTCACAATAATAAATCCTTAGCTCAGTCTTGTTAGAGTGAGAAAGAGCAGTCAGGCTTTACAAGGGGAACATCTGTTAAGCATTTCAGAATACAAACACGAACGATAAGCAATTGACACGACTCAAAAGAAATCTGACACCATTTATGAAAATAAAGCAGATTGTTATAGAAATGTAGACACCAACAAAAAGTCAATCAGATAAGTATAACCAGAGATATGAATTTTAGAAGCAATATTAAATCGGTGCAAAACAGTATTGCAAAACTTTATCATTGCGGTCAATGGTAAAAAGCTCTAGTGACAATCAGTTACTTGCAGGTCAAGTTGCGTGGAAGCCAAGTAGGGTAAAAGTGATGCATGTCCCAGAACTAAGCCACAACAGTCAGTTCAATTTTACCTGGTTCTAGAAACCTGGGTGCAGAGTTGTCCTTGCTGTCCTTGGTGCTGAGGCGGGAGCCCTGGGGGAGCTGGTTTTACCTCTTACATGGTGCTGGTAGGGAACGAGGTGCAAAAAGTCGACAACAAAGCCACTAATGATGTCAGATGAAGGTTTTACAGATTTCCCTCGAGGTGGATGTAGTGTTGAGTAAAGGGTGTAGTTGCTGCACTGGCGACCAACAAGCCTTGCCAGTGGTAAGGTCAGCAAAAAGTGATTTAGATGTCGGAAGGTCCGGGAGAGAATGGTAGCCGCCTGAAACTTGATAGCAGTCAAGACTACGTGTTCCACAATGCACTGGACCATTTACTTTTGGGCAATCCCAATGGCCAGTGATTCTTTAGTTACAGTATGTTGTTTTTACCTGCAGTATTCAGGTAACTAGTTCCAATAGTCTAGGGGGTTCTGGAGTTGTCTTTGGTTCTCAAAGGGGTCACTCTGTCTTGGGAACCAAGCTTGGATCCAGGATGATTCAACGTTTTGCAGTTTTAGGAAGGTTGCCACAGGTGAAGAGTATGACGCCTTTGTTTGAGCAGATCCTGTTGTTGCAGATATGGGTCTCCTCTTTGTCCTTTGTTGCAACTCAGATCACAACTGAGGGTTTGGTGTCAGGGGTAGCCCTTCAATCCTAGATTTAGGGGTGTGGGTGCAAGTGGCCAATTGGCTACTACCCCCAACAGCTAATCTGCCCTTGAGTTGACTACATCCAGGGTCGTAAATCACCTTTTCTACAGAGAACCCTCTATTCTACAACTTTTAAAAATAGTAGAAGTGTTCCTTATCGATACAGACCAGGTAGCCCACCCTAGAGATGTGTTTTGCTAGTCTTCTGGGGTCGTACACCTCCTGAATACCTAATTTTCCTACCTGCCTGGGTGCAAATATGCTTGGGGGCAGGCTGTTTCCTCCTTTGGGAGGCAGCTTGTTTGCATATCACAGGCAGTGCAGGAGTTGAAGCTCAACCCCTTGATCTGTTACTTCACTAGCCATCCTGTCAAGGAGGGAGGTGTAACCTCCTTCCTGTCCAGGCCACTGTTTCTGACACCTGGGAAAGTTCACACCTCCTGGCAGGGGGTCAGATTCCTGTCTCGTGGCAGCAGCTGCCGGCTGGCAACCAGAGCACAGGAAAGGCTGTGCCAACCACATGGACAACCTCTAAGGTTGCCACCTGGGTGCATGATACATAGTCCTCAAAATGAGATTTGTGTCAGGGGTGATGAGGCATGTTGTTTGATACCAAGCATAACATATTTTGGTAGTACCATAGTGGAACTGCCAACCTTGGGTTTGCCCGGGTCCCTGCCCTTGTTAGCCTATGGACTGAATGAATGAATGAATTATATCTTGTATCGCGCTAACTTAGCCCAATGGGCGTCAAGGCGCCTAAATCAAATAAAGAAACAAGCCCGGTCAGACAGCAGTATCTCATTGGTAGGCTCTGATGAAGTACCAGGTTTTCAGGGCTTTTTTAAACAGATCGATGGAGGGTAAGGTTTTTATCTCCATCGGAAGAGAATTCCAGAGCTGAGGAGCGGCGACAGAAAAAGCTCTTGCTCCCCATCTGGTCAACCTAGCGCGAGGCACTACCAATTGATGTAACCCGGCCGATCGAAGGCATCTCGTGGGTACATCACTTATAATAGCCTTTAATGGTACAGGCCAATATTGGGACATATAAGTTTACAATTACATGTTCACGCCTATGAAATAATGCATACTGCCTCCTGGGCTCAGGCAGTCTTTGTTAGGGTTGACTTGCATATATTAAAAACAGTGCATTGACTTTGCCACACATAGTTAGGGCAACGTTGAGCTCAAGCAGTTTGCGCTTCTCCTGCAGTCTGCAATGGCAGGTCTGCTGTCAGTAGTTTACTTGGGTCATTCAGGGTGGCACAAACTGTGTTTTAGGCCCTGGTGACTCCTTTAACAAACATGCCTTGGGTACCACTGGTACCATATGTTAGGGACTTATACGGGGGTTAAAGTCCTTGCCAATTAGGGTTACCAATTCACACATATCAGTTTTATGGGGAAATCACTGGCACTGGGGCCTGGTTAGCAGGCTTCAGTGCACCGACGGAGTCTAAAAGCAGTATCTAGTACTCCATATGGGGGCATAAGGTGGGGGGGGGACATCTACAAGAAGGCCTGTTTTCTTACAGCCAGTGTCAAGATTACTAGTACAACCTGACAGGTGCTGACTGCGCCATGAATACCCTTATCCAGGATGATCAGAATAGCCCTCTACATGAAGTGTACCATTAATGGGAAGCCTAGTTCATGCCTCATTGAAACCTGTACTAGCCAGTCTTTCCTCATATTTTCTGAATTTCCTTCCATACCTCTATTGGCTTATCCATTGATGCAGTTGCCATTTCCAGTCAGAAAGTTCCCCTCTACACTTCAGACATTGTTCCACCTAGGTTCCATTACTTAATAAATATGCCTTCCTATTAAGACCCACATCCCCTGAAAAGTTGAACCAGTTAGGAAGAGACTTACTTTGCAAATTGAACCATGCCATTTTCTATACTAATGATGGCGTTTTCAGGAACGTTCCACTGCATCATGAAAAGGAGGTTTTGGCTGTGCTTTGTGAATGAAATTTGTCTTCTATTGAATGGAGTTCCCATATCTCTGATGAACTGAATAAACTACTTACACAGGTCTGTTCTAAGTTGTGGCCACTGGCACAAATTACTTTGGTTACAGTGCAACAGCTGAACACATCAAGATTAAAGTAAACCCTCTGAAGAAACAATGTCACATCCCAAAATATCCTCTCTATCCTGAAGCCAGAAAAGGAATTTAACCAAAAATTTAGGACTTCATCAAACAAAATTCTTGTGCCTACTGCTAGCTGATGCAATGTGCCAAATCTTCCTATAAAAAAGGCGGATAAGACCAATTTGTAGCATTTCATATACGATTTCTGCGCTATCAATAGAGCGGTGATTGCCAGTTTCCTAATAGTCCCTAATCCCACCACCATCCTTTCCTGCATCCCAGCTACAGCCCAGTGGTTTAGTGTGGTGGACCTTTGTTCCTCCTTATTTTATACCCCCGTTCACAAAGAGAGTCTATAATCTTGATGCTCTTATTCGGTGGATCTTTTTGAATGAAGCAAAGATTTTCTCAAGCATTTACTGATTCTCTTTCTATCAATTGCCAAGCTTTCAGGCAGGATTTGGACACATTGGTCTTCCCTGAAATCAACACATTAGTTCAGAATGTTGATAATTAATTGATCACATCTATCTGATATATTGGTTTGTTTTTCAATTATTAACTTCTTTGTGTTTTGTTAATAAACATTTTCAAGAGTACTTTGAGATAGTGATTTTATTTGACAGTTGATGTACTAAAAAGCCAGTGGTTTGCAAGGTTGGCACCAAGGGTGTTAGTGGAAGGCATAGTGGAAAGTATCTTTGGTCTATCTGTGTGGGTGCCTTTTAGGCCAACATTGTGGCTGAATTTGAATATTGTCTTATGAAGTAAAAATAAAAGTGGTGGATATTCATATTGATAAAGCATTTGCTTTATGTAGTACTAGAGAGACCTGAAGGAGGCTTTATTTGTGGTTCGGACATCTGAGATGTTGTTCAGACAGTAGTTCAGATTTGGCTTTGATTATGTTTGTTTCCAGGGTCAAATATCTGATCTCTATTAGACTTGAGGCTGAAGATTTCTGAACATTATCTAATTGATCAAGGCAGGAGAAGGGGATGTTGGTGACCAAAGGATGATGTGAAGTTTCTTGATTGGTGTGTCTGTCGGTCTTCGCCAATTGTTTCCTATTTATATGGTGCCAGAATTCTGTAATGGGATGATGCTTCAGTTCTTAGTATGAAGTTTCAGCTTTTGTTTAGCAGAAGGAACTTTTATATTAATCTTAGAAAGAGATAATTTTTTACACGTGCTGATATTTGATATGAAAATGTAGTTTTTCTGAAATACACTTCTTATTGCACAGAGGAAGCATAGAGCACTGTGTCTTGATAATAGATACTCGACTGCCATGTAGTGCATTTCTCTGTTGCTTGTTATTCAGTGCAAACTGCAATCCCTTTTCGAGCTCTGAAATAATCATAGAGCAGATAAAACAAGCTAAGAATGTTGTTGAATTAATGGTGCTGCAAAGATATGTTTATACAAATATGCATTAAAGGGTATTTTTAACTGAAATGCTTGTGATTTTATAGAGGAGAGTTATGTCTGAAACACAAATAAAGTTACACGGAAGCTATAAAATCAATTTGTATCTATTATTAGGGGTTGTTCTATTCATAAATGCAAATGTTTTAATGTGAACAAAATACAAGCGACATAAGTGCATTCATTTTCTATTGGAGCTTTCCAGTAAATTAAGCTTGAGATCAGCGTTATTTCACCCTGAGCCTACATTGCATTAATGAGATAGAGATCAGTTTCCAAGAAGAACAAGCATTAGCATAGCTAATAGGTCTAGGGTTAATGAGTGACCGCTTGTATCATGAGCTCTTTAGAACGAGACACACAGGGGAGAGCCAGCAGAATGGAACAGAGAGGGCTCTAGTTGTAAAGTAGTCCTTCAAGGAGGTCACTCCAAGCACCTGAGTGGTGGAGGAAGAATAGATCCAAACTTCCATCAGCATTTGGTGAGCGAATAATATCTCAATGGGCTTCAGCAAGAAATAATTGACAAAGTCTCAAGCCAATGGCTGAAAAGAGGCAGGACGAAGAAAGCCAGTGGCTGAAAGAGATGGATCATAAGTTCACTCAATATATATTGTTAACAATAGGTCAATTTAACAGCTGCGCTGTAAAACATGGTGTGAAATTCATGTAATCTGATTTTTTCATATTTACACAAAATGTAAGAAAAATTATGCAAAATTAAGCATAACTATGCAAATTGCAACACTGGCATTTTGCTCCAAATGTTAGCACAAAATGAGTCATAGAGTCTATTTTAACTAAAGGATGCATTTTGCACTAAACAACTTAGCACACAAAGAGCCACAACCATCAGCCACTTGCGTGCAGGTCATTTGCATTGTTCCTATGCGCTCGCACTAAATATTTACAACAAATGTTGGTTAATTATGCAACATGGAATGATAGTGTAATTTTAAGAATTTGTGTAAGAAGTGTAACAAAACAATTCATGAAATTATGTGAGACTAGCCCAGTCTGACAGACATTTTGCTTGGGCCTAGTAGAAACGCACATCTAAAGCCCACTCTAAACATATCTAAACTGTGCTGTCAAAACCAGCCTTAAAACGTGTTTTCTTTGTATTCACAGATGGCACATATGTAAGCACCACATGTGTGCAGTATCAGTACTCCAGCTGCTCATGTGCACAGGGTGCCTGCAATCCTGTATAAGAGGCCATCCCTAATTTACTTATAACAGTGACTTCTGACTAGGGTGACCAACTGGCATTGGTGCAAATTCAGGACGGTGAGTGTAAAAATTCAGGACAATGGGTCAAAATTCAGGACAGAAATTCAGGACAGGAGGTCAAAATTCAGGACAAAACTTCAGGACAATAGGTACGTTTTACAGACACATCAGAGGTCGCGCAATAGTATATAAGTAAGCCCAGCCATTTCCAAACATATTCAACCGTTTGCAAACCTATCCATCATGTATCCTTCCATCTATCATTTCACTCATCCATCCCTTTATCCATCCCCTCATCCATCCTTTCACTCATCTCCATTATCCATCCATCCATCCACCATTTCACCCTATCCATCTGTACACTTATCCATCCACTCTTTATCCCATCCATCCATTCACTCATCCATTCAGCCATTTACCCTTTCACCAATCCAGCCATCCTTTCACTTACTAATCCTTCCACCCATCCACTATTTTAGTCATCCATCCATCCTCCCTTTCTCTCTCCATCGACCCTTTCACTTAGCCATCCTTCCTTCCATCCATCCATCTACCCACCCATCCATCCATCCATCTACTCATCCACTCATGAATCCATCCATTGATCCTATCACTCATCCATCTATCATTTCACTCCTTCACACATCTATTCATCCTTTTGTCCATCTACCCTCCCTTTCACTCACTCATCCATCCTTACATCCACCCTTTCACTCATACGTCCATTCATTCACCCTTGCACTTTTCAATCCATCAATCCATCCATCATTTCACTCATCCACCTACCCACCCATCATCCACCCACCCAACCATCCACCCACCCACCATCCACGCACCCACTCATCCATCCTTTCACCTACCCACCATCCAATCCACTGATCCATCCTTTCACCCACTCACTATCCCCCCACCCACTCATCCATCCATCCATCCTTTCACCCACCCACTCATCCATCCATCCTTTCACCCACCCACCCACTCATCATCCATCCATCCTTTCACCTACCCACTCATCATCCATCCTGTCACCCACCGACTCTCCATCCATCCATTCTTTCACCCACCTATCATCCATCCATCCATCCATCCATCCATCCATCCGTCCTTCCCCTCATCATCCATCCTTCCCCTCATCATCCATCCATCCTTTTCCCTCATCATCCATCCTTTTCCCTCATCATCCATCCATCCATCCATCTACCCACCCACTCATCATCCATCCATCCTTCCCCTCATCAGCCATCCATCCTTTTACCCACCCCCTCATCATCCATCCATTCCCTAATCATCCATCCTTTCACGCACCCCCTCATCATCCATCCATCCACCCTTCCCCTCATCATCCATCCATCCACCCTTCCCCTCATCATCCATCCTTTCACCCACCCCCTCATCATCCATCCATGCATCCCCTCATCATCCATCCATCCATCCTTCCCCTCATCATCCATCCTTCCCCTCATCATCCATCCATCCATTCTTTCACCCACCCATCCATCCTTCCCCTCTATCCATCCCCTCATCCATCCATCCATCCCCGCATCCATCCATCCCCTCATCCATCCATCCCCTCATCCATCCATCCCCTCACCCATCCCCTCATCCATCCATCCCCTCACCCATCCATCCTTCCCCTCATCCATCCATCCTTCCCCTCATCCATCCATCCTTCCCCTCATCCATCCATCCTTCCCCTCATCCATCATCCATCCTTCCCCTCACCCATCCATCCATCCCATCCATTTATCCTTCCCCTCATCCATCCATCTCCTGATCCATCCATCCTTCCCCTCCATCCATCCACTCCATCCATCCTTCCCCTCATCCATCCATCCTTCCCCTCCATCCATCCATCCTTCCCCTCCATCCATCCATCCTTATCCTCATCCATCATCCTTCCCCTCATCCATCTTTCCCCTCATTCATCATCCAGCTACCCTTCCACCCATACATCCAGCTATTTACATTTTCTCTCCATCCTTCCCCTCACTCATCAATCCATCCATCCTCTCTCATTAGCAATTTATTCAATCTTTCATTCATCCATTCACCCTTTCACTAATTCATCCAGCCATTCACCCATCCCTTCACTTACTTACTCGCCGACCTTTCCATATTAATTTTGAGCTGAACCCTTTTGAGAAGAGGCCCATCAAGAACTTCACCCTCGCTGCAGGGGCTGTTCCAGGACTGGGACAGAAGCCACCCAGGGAGGAGACAGGATCCACCACAGGGGGGGACAAGAGCCACCACAGGTGGGGATGGACTGGAGCCACCACATGGGGGGGGACAGGTGCCATCACTGAGGGGAGGGCAGGAGCCATCACATGAGAGGGAACACAGGGGTGGGCATGCAGTATTCTAGTATCATCTTGGGCTCCTCTCCTGCACAAGACAACGAGAAGACAGGCTCTCTGTCCAAAATGCCATCCCCCACTGTGATGCACAGTACTTACAGGAGATACTCTAAGAGAACTGATTGAACTGATTGTCCTCCATACTTTGTTAATCAGTGTGGGTGCGATTGTGCCATTTCTTAATTTTCTTACATTATAGACTGCATGTTTGAAGAACCGAGGTTTGCTTACAATTTAGTGACAGTAATTAAGCTCTGTGAAGAGAACCACGTGCTGCCTCGGTGTAATCAGGGGTGTAATCTGGCCGAGTCTCGGATGTTTGGGGCCCTGGGTAGAAATAGAATGTGTGAGCCCCCCTCTAAATAGCAGAGACATGACACATTCAGGGCTGTTTGCATGTGAATAGATGTCGCTGCTCCTGAACTGGCAGCCCCTCCCTCTCAGTCACCTTTGAAGCACCTCTTAACAGCTCATCAAGGGCTGGAGGTGTGAGGGTTGCCATCCCGCTGTGCCTCTCCAATGCTGCGGGGCATCTGAGGAGCTTTGGTGCAGCATCGGAGTGAAGAAAAGAGGTGGGTGCGAGCTGTGCCGGCTTTAGGGTGGAGCAACCGGTGCCCTGTTAAAATGACGGACAAATGGCGTCCGTTAAAGATTCCTTCACGGGACAACGGACAGACGGCCGAAATTACGGACTGTCCGTGAAATTTACGGACGGTTGGTCACCCTACTTCTGACGTCTCTAGTCACCTGTAACAAAGCAATGATGTAGCTCCGCAGCCGTAATAAGTTACTACAGCTGAGTTCAGACTCACGATGCCTGATGCGGAATCCAGAAGTCCGGGTAAAAGGCAGGTCACAGAGCATAATTACAACCACAGTTTAAACGAGGAAAATGGGAACTGGCTTTTCCTTCTTCTGATATATTTCTCTAAAAAGAAAAACTGTTCAACAGAAAGGAGATATTAGGCAACATGCGTTTCTTCCACCGTATAACTCGTTGAAGAAACAATAGAATCGCTCTAAGTTTCTTCAAAATCTGCGACACTGCATTTTTTTAACCTGTTTTTCATTAATGCCTTAACCGCGGGCGTTCTATTAGTGGGCGGGGCTGCGACGGCCTTTGGCCGTTCTCAGCACTGGGGAGGGAGTGGTCCCGTCGGCCAATGGCTGACGTGAGCACGGAAGGGGTTAAAATGAATCTAATATAAGTGTGCAAAAATTACTAAATGCATTTCGGTGTGTTTAAAGTCTCAGTACACATTCTGCTTTTATTCTTCTTGTTTGTAATGAACATGAAAGAGCAAGACTCTAAGGGACTGGTTCACAAACTGCACTTTTGAGCAAGTTTACACTTTTGAATCCGTTGACTACTTTTCAGTATCCACAAACTTCAGGTCTGTAGTAACTTACACTTTTGCAGTAACTTGCACTTTTATAGGAGGTCCAGCACTACACCAGTCTAGCCTTTCTCTCACCTGTGTCGTGTAACAGTGGATGATCAGAAATTTATAAGAAGAAAATTGTAACCTGTGTCTGCCATTTCTGTGAAAACCTTTGTTTGACGAGGACGTGTAAGAATTTGGTGCTTATTCTTTTTGGGTTCTTGTAGCAGGTTATGACTATTGCTCGACTCCTTGTCTATAGTTGTTTAGGGTTGTTTTCCTCATTACAGACAGCAACCTTTATCTCAGGCTTCTTTGATTACTCTGGCCGATATCACCTTTGAGGGAATGTTTGCTACTTTGGTCTTAAAGCTTTAAAGTTAAATAAATCAGTTTTTGCTGTTGGGCTGGCTTGAATTATTTATTTAATTCATTCTGCATCACTCAGGTATCTGAGTCTGCAGTTGACATTATTCTCTGAATTTTGTGCTGCATACAGGTATAGCAAGGCATCCTTTGAAGCGTTTCTTATTGTGGAATTTGTCCACTTTAATATGACTGAGGATCTTGTTCCTTTTGCCATTCGCTTTTGAAATGTAAGTATATCCCAAAATGAGAAGTAGAAGTCATCTGTTTTTAGTCTCTTCTGAGTTTGATATGAAAGTAGCATATTGTTAATAGAAGTGAGGACGATGACTTTGTCTTTCAGTGTATAGTTATTATAATTAATATCGACTTTCCCATAAAGTGGTACCTTCAGTATTCAAAACATGTTGTAATTTGTATGTTTGCATAGCCAGTTTTGGCATTCAAGTAAACTCTTGTGCTTGGGCCTTAACTTTAGATGTTATAGAGGCCAGTGTGCAATAATATTTTTAAATCATTGGTTTAACACTATGAGTTGTAGTGTCAAAATAAACGGGAAACAGCCACTACAACGAAGCCGTTTCCACGAATGCAGTAACCACGCATGCTTTACAACGCATGCGTGGTTACCACTATAACCTTTACCACGCATTCCTTTACTACGAAATACGTAGTAAAGGAATGTGAGTTAAAGGTCCAATAAAGAAGAGGGAGCTTGGGGGGGCGAGGGGGGGTCTCCCACCCCCAAAAAAAAACAAAAAACGAGCGGAAATAAAAAAAGAAAACTTACATTAAAACGGACTTCAGTGCCCCTGTCAAAAATGAAAGAGCCTCCACAACGTCGTAGCATAGCGTGTCCGTCATTATAGAAGTCCTTTTTTTATTTTCTTAGACGTGTTTTGACGCTTGTTTCTGTGGATGATGGAAGTATATGCTGCTGATGAAAGGGTGCAGGTGTCGGGTAAGAAAACAAATGTATGATCAAAAAAATTACCCCGATTTAAAAGTATGAAGTGTTTCTCTCCTTTCGGTAGACTGACCCTTCTCAATGCCTCATTTCCCTGGATATAGCCTACTAACGCTAAAAATAATATGCAAAAAATGTTTAGCCTATCACTATCATTATGTAGAATGGAATGACATATGTGCCTAAGGGACGTAAGATGTTTCGAAGATGGTTTTTTCCGTAGAATAATCCTGCGTTCAAAAATGCTGCGTGCTAAAGCCACTTGCGAAGTAAAATTCGCGTGGTAATGCCATGCGTGGTACTGGTTAGCGTGGTATAATCACATAACCAAAATAAACTCTTCTATTTATGCCTCAGGTAAGGGCGATGAACAAGTTTAGTTTTTTTAAACAGATTTTATTGAATTTTTTAATGTACCTTGCCAGTAAGTGTCTGACATACATCAGTCACATACAGGATGATAGCATGTTGTCAAAATTAAAATACCCGTTAGGTACACTTTGTAGTAGTAGTAAAAATACTTTATTGTATTAATCATTTGATTACAATAATAGAGAATAAGCAAGCATCAAAATAGAATAAAAAATCACATAATTTCCATGCGTGGTATCCTATAAAAAAACATACATAGATCATGATACCTGTTTTTGCATCTATATACATATCCAAGTAGTAAAAGCCATCTAGTCATTTAATGTTTTATAAGCATGTACTAAAAACGGAACCATCCTTCTAATTGCACTTTCCCCTGCGAGCCTAAAACAATAATGTATAGCCTCCGTAGTTGTTCTTATTTTGGCATTATTAAACACGGGGCATAAATATGTCCTCCGTATAGGCAAAAGCCTGTGGTAAATGCATATTAAATGTTCAAGAGTTTCCTTGCTGATTCCACAAAGCTGACATACCTGTGTATCTTTGAGAGCCTGATTCCAAGTCCCTTCGAACTACCCTATCGGAATGTAAAATTGTCTGTACCTTAGGTATTTCCATTTAATATAACTGGTCAGATTCCACCCAAGTATTCTTGAGCCTGCAAGGTATATGTATCAATTATTAAGCCTGTATGTTTATATTTCCCGTAGAAGATCTAAATTCCACTGTTTTAACTTTAATGTTTTATGTATTAAAATTTTCCACACATTCCTGGTCATTTGCCCCATCTCCTGTATATCAGGCAGATCATAGGAGTCTATTTCCATCATTATACTGGATAGTTGCCGATCTCTTACTTTTTTATTCCGGAGTTCCTCCATTATTAGATGTTTCAATGTGCATGAATCGGCCTTAGCACTGTCAATAATATAGTTAACACAACTATTCTTATGCAGCATTTCCAGAGATTTTAGGCCAAATTCCAATCGTATCATACATTGTGGAGTAGCCTGTCGTAGATGGAGTATGGTGCATACATAATTCATGAAACATTTTTCGAGCTCAAAGATGACTTTTTTGTTCATGGCAAGAGATGCATACAATAAAAACGGAATCATTTTCATTTGTAAGCAGAACATACGTAAAAACCAAAACTTCATGCTGACTGTCCCCTCCCCCAGCATTGGTAAATAGTATTGACTACATTTACAATAAAAGTTGCACATAATATCATATGAAATGGCCATCAACAGCCAATGGAAGCTGATCCCTAAGGGGTTTGTGAGGGAAGAGGGGGAAGAGCTATAGCCCTGTAGGTAGCCCATCTAGACCAAATGTTCCTGTGTTTTTGTGGGCATCCCTGTGCTTGGAAGACTGCTATTTCTGCCCCCATGCAAGTGTCAAGAGCCCTTCGCCATTTCCCTATTTTCGGCAGGGAGGTTCCTTTCCAAAGCTGAGCAATATCACGTGCCGTAATTGTGAGCCCTAGGAAAAGTGTTGTTGTACTGATTCCCCCCTATATTTTCAGTACTATGAAGAAGGAACAGTCAGGGATCCAGCGGGAAATCCAATGACAGCACCTCCTTAAGTCAGGTCTGAACCTTGTGCCAGAAGGGCTGTATTGCAGGGCAGCCCCACAGCGTGTGAAAATACGACCCCCCCCTCCCAGTCACAGCATCGGTACAGTGGGGAAGCAAAAACTCCTATCTTTCAAAGATGAAGGCATGTATAGATACCCTTTGGACAAATTTAAATTGAATAAGACTGTATCTAGAGCACCCATAGGACTGGCGATGGCTTCTACCCAATCGTCGTCCGTCAGTTCGGGGATATCATCCTGTCATGCCGTCCTAGTCTTATGAAGGGCTGTGTTGGCGTGTATAGTCAGTGTTTGGTAAACCTGCCTTATTTTGTGAGTGCACAAATCCCCCATAAGGATGCAGCCTTCTAGCGGGGGAAATTCAGGGAGGTCATCTATGTGTTGAATCGCTGGAGTGAGCACGTGGCGAAATTGGAGATATTTATAGAATTGGGTTTTATGAAGTTGAAACTCTTCATGTAGTTGCTGACAATATTTTAACATGGTGCCCCACATGACATCTCCTAGAGTTTCCGATGAGATCCCACTGACAGAACCCCCTCAAAGCTCTCACCTTGCGCAGCTAATTACCTTGCCACAATGGCGTAGTCTGGGTCAGGCGCCCCACCATCCCATCTGCCAGACCACATATCTCCACAGCTGAATCGTTGTTCTGCTGGCATGGGGTAGAGAATCAAGTTTCTGTGTACTGTATAGTAACCGTAGCTTAGGAGTCCCTGCCATTGCTGCATGTTCTAGGGCATACACCGAGTCTGTAGGCATATTATACCACCTGTCATTTATGACCAGGAGATGGGAGGCCACATAATTTGAGTATACATCAGCAGCAGCGATACCACCACAGTATGTAGATTGTACACATGTCTGCAGGGCCACTCCTACCGCTCCCCCACCTCAGAGGAATTTATTAAGTATTGTATTATTTGCGCGAACCAGGACCGCAAAATATAATAGGGAACATTTTGGAGCCTATAAAGCACCCTGGGGAGAGAAACCATCTTGAAAATCGCTGAACGCCCATACAGCGAGAGAAGTACGGAAGGCCAATGGAGGGCTTGTCATTGAGCCTAACAAGAAGGGGGCAATGAACAAGTTAGTTTTGGAATATCAGTCAGGATTTAATGTCCGCGATGTTTGCAGTAGAACTGTCGAAACGTGTTGGCGTCTAGATCTGTCACTTCTATCAATTACAAGAAGGTCTCCATGTTGCACTTTAATCTGCTCTGAAGAACTGCCTTCTACAGTTATCTTAACAGCTCTACCATAGAGTTATGGGACATGATAGATGGGATTGTAAATAATTTCTTCTTCGTCTCTAGTATCTTAAGCGATAGACAATAACTTTGACCCACACCTCATGCTGATGATGCCCCTGGGGATTTCTTGAATGGGGTCGAAATGCTGACTTGACCATCGATGAGGCCTACTTTGTGGAAACATGTTTCTCATGTTGATAGACTCTGAGAAACATCTTTAGAAACTCTTGGTTTTTTTTTTGCCTTTTTGTTTATTTGCTATCCCTTTGTAGCTGTGAATTCATATACTATTTGCATAGCAGGTGGATCTCCCTGCCTTGTTATAAGGAATATTTAAATAATTTTGTAATAAATAGAGATAACGAACCACTTATTTGCCCCTTCTTCTGTATTTGTGGATTTCAGCAAAACATTTTCGTTATGACCAAGCCAATGTATTGCTATCTGTTTTTTTCTACGAATAAGCTATACTAAATTATACTGCCCAATGGTCCTTCTTCTGTGCTGCTGGTAGCCAGAATGTGTCACAATAATATGCATGTAACCAAACAACAGCGCAGTAAGTAGGACTAAGTTTGGTATGTGTTTTTAGTAGTTTAGTAGGTTCCTAAAAGATGGGAGGGATAGCACCTTGAGGCAGCTAATGTGTATCTGGAACATCTTGAGGCTCGATGTGTTACATTGGCTAGGTATCTGGGCGTTCATATCTCCTTTAATAGTGATACGATCAGTAGCGGCTACTGGAGGGAGTGCTGCTGGCGGTGGGGCGGGGGAGGGGCAAGGTGGGGGGTAGTAAACTCCGGCATATATGGCCGAACTGAGGTAATAAATAAATAAATAAATACATTAAAAAACTAGTTTAATTGCGCACGCTATATTGCCATTTGCCTTTGCAGCGTGCGCAATGTAATTTGTTTGAATTATTTATGTACTTACCTCGTTGTACTTATACTGGAGTTTACTACCCCCCACCCTGCCTCTCCCCCGCCCGCCCCACCACCCCGCAGCACTCCCTCCAGGAGCCGCTTCTGTATACGATTATCACTCTAAATTATGACGAGGAAGCTCTTTCAATACTCAGAAAATTTCATATACTACATTATGTCAAATCTGTAGATGTAACTTTATTAAAACGGTCATCTTGCTATAGTATCTCTTCTTATTTAGATCCATACCCTTGTATCTCTATACGACCTTTTTCAAAAAAGTTGAAAGAAGCTGGCAAACATGTATATGACAATTAAAAAAACCTTGAGGTGCTATAAAATATCTACAGCTTCCCCATAGTGAGGGTGGGTTTGCACTTCCAACTCTTTGGAACTACTATATCTTTACGTTTATACCAAGGTTTTCAGCAGTCGTTGAATCAGGGAAATGGGACCGGGCCAGGTTACTCCCAGGGTATCAGATCTCTCCTCAACCGTCTACACCCAGCAAAGGCTTGAGTAATATGGCCTACTTCAAACTTCCAAGGTATAGGGTAAGGTCTGGCAGGATATCGTATCCACTTGAAATATACCGTTGTTTCATCAGTTTCCTTCTCTTGAGTTTAATCCTTGGATCCGCTTTTTAGAAATGGAGCTCTCCTGTTTTTCCAGGAGATAAGTAATGAACATCAGCTCCCCAAAATTGGATAATTTTGTTATTTACAACTAAGAGAATTTCAATCACGTCTTCCTTCCAAAGAAATTAGGGGGTCATTAGGATAGCGGACGGACTTGTGTCCGTCCGCGACCCCAGAGCAGGAGGGAACCTCCGCATGGCATGCGGAGCTCCCTCCTGTGCAATTAGGATGTGACCGCAAGGGTTGCGGTCACATCCTCTATTTTTAACATTGCGGCGGGTGGAGCTTCAAGCTGCACCCGCCGCAATGTTAAAAATGCACGTATTGCATTTGCATGCAGTAAGAGGCAGGCACCGCGCGGTGCCTGCCGCTTTCTGCATGCAAATGCAGGGGGGGTACCATAGGTACCCCCCATGTGCACCCCCCACCCCCCCTTCACTGCGGGGGCCCGCAACGGGCCCCCGCAGTGAAGTTCCGTATGCTTTTCCACGGCGGAAAACCCGCCGTGGAAAAGCATAATTTACAGGCCATCCTAATATGGTGGACGGTGTCTGGAAGACACCGTCACCATATTAGAGGTTTTCCGCCACGGTTGTAAGCCGACCGCGGCGGAAAAGCTGCGGACGGAAACCAGGACCCACCAGCCATCCTAATGTGGCGGTGGGCCTTTGGTCAGTCCCCTGTGGTTTTTCCGCATCCTCTGGGCCGGCGGTGCCTTCCGCCGGCCCCGAGGATGCGGAAAAACCGCAATCATAATGACCCCCTAAGTATGGATGGTAATGAGTTTCTACAAAGCTATGTCAAAACATCAAGGTGCGGTTTCATTTATATTTTTGAATTTAAAATTGGTGGGCCAAAGGAATATGGCAAATACATAAAAACTCATTACATATTTCTTAAATCTTACATATTTCCTAAATCTTTTAAGGCAGCTTCTCTCCTGAAATAAAAAAAGAAGATACTCAAAAGTACACTTGGAAAAAACTAACAGCGTCCAACAAAATGTGAAAAATACGCCATAATTATATTTACATGTTGCAGGTTAATGATGTTATGTGTGAAAAATAAGTTGTCTCATCGAAGCTCAAAAAAGGTTGTAGACCAAACATAAACTCTCAAGTCAATGCAGTGGCAGTTGGTTCTCTTATACTGTCACCTCCATATGCCTTTGTACATACCATTCTGCCTCTACACTTATTTTCTGCCTGGTCTTGTCTCGACATCAGAAACCCTTGTATGACTATCTATTGAATAATGAGTGTGGGCAGCTTCCCATGTGCAACATTCTGTTACTGTTGATGTACATTGTCCTGTAAAGACACCATGCTGATACAGGTGTAGTATCAGTACCAGGTCATTTCAGAGGCAACGGGAACAAAGTGAACATTGTTGGAGGTGAGCATTTGTCCTTTGAGCATGTTGCTGAAATTCGGGACTGATGAGCCAAACGTCATGCATCGTCTTAAGGTCATTGTTCTAATATTATTGCCATTGACTTAACAGATAATATAACATTGGAATGTTGAGTGTTCCACTGAAGGATGGGGAGTGGCTCCAAGCCAATAAAGGCTACTGCTTCAACATTCCGATATTTAGATTTCCATTTCTCCCTTTTTAATTGAGAACATTCTTCAACCAGTTTGTGGAATATTGTAATAACTTTATAGTCCTTTTGCTCTTGACTATGATGTTGTTATAGGAACTCACCATTATTAATGGCCTGAGGTGCATGGATTAGGGCCTTTGACAACTGTTAATTCAATTTTCAGTAGGCTTTTAATGCTTAATCATGCTAGTTACTTTCAATGACTCCCCAAAGCACCCATGGAAAGAAATAGACTATGTTCTATTTTTGTATTTTAACACTGGCTGTCCTTATCCTTTCCCACTGTTTGACGTGATAAATAGTTCTCCAAAGTGTTGCTCATCATTCATGTTCCAATCACTGATGTATAAATTCAGAGTATACCGTAATTGTACAAATAGTCAACACAGAACATCAATCTTCAAAATGTTGACAGAATGCCTGAATTCCAGCTCAATGAATATTAGCCCTTTCATGAAGCCCCACTATTTCTGCAATTGTGATCTCTGTCCATTTAAGAAATAATGGTTGCAAGGATGCCAAGTTGCAAAATGTGATGCAGGCATGGTGGTCTGCTGTCCCTTGCAAGCTCCCATCCCTGCTTTTTCATCAGTTTGAAATAAGGCATTTTAAATGTTGGAAACTGCCATATTCACAGAACTGATGCCTAGGCGGAGACCTTTTTTAAAAATTTGAATGTGTGCTTACCTGCGGTGTTTAGAGATTCTGGAAAGGTCACATCACCCACAACTTATTGTGGCATGCAGCATCATAGACAAAACATTCACACCAGAGTGGGTAAATACCATTCTGGTGGACTCAGCCCGTGACAGGAGTTCTTCCATAAGTATTTTAAGTATTTTCTGGAATAAAGCAGGGGTCCTGTTCAATGAAAATATTTCTGGGATTACCCACTGGACTTTATTTTATTCATTGGTGTAGGAAACTGGCTCTTTGTGTGATATATCAAAAAGTTGGTATATTCTGTAAATAGTCCAGGGGTTCCCTTACGAGTGGACAGGGGCTTGCTATGCAATCCCAAATTGCTCTGTTAGAGGGTAGTGTGGTCGAGCAGCCTTAGGCTTAACACATGAGTTCAAGACATTTGCAAATCCACACAATGATCAATAAATGAAGACACGACTCAAGAAGGAGATCCACACCAATTTATGAAAATAACAAATATCTTTATATATGTTTAGGAGGCAGAGAAACATCGCTCAGGTAAGTGTGCTTTCAAATATAAATTATTTTCACTTTAACCCCTCCCATGCTCATGACGGAGCCGCTCCGTCATGAGCATCGGCTGAGCTGTGCTCATGACGGAGTGGTTCCGTCATGGCCCTGCCGCCGCGCCTGCGCGGCGCGTTCTATTGAGCAGGCGGGGCCATGACGGAACCGCTCCGTCATGAGCACAGCGCAACCGCGGCTTGTGACGGAGCGGCTCCGTCACGAGCATGCGAGCGTCGCTCGGCCCCCCCCCAGCGCTGCGGCGGAATTGCCGCCACAGCAAAGGGGTTAAAAAGTGGATACTGCAATTTCTGAGTTCTGCAATGTTATTCAATGGAAGGAAGAACAAGTTCTGCAGACAGGTACAGTACATCGACTTACAGGACCAATCTCCAGGAGCTACGATGAGTAGTGGGCAAGTTCTAAGGCAGCACCAACAGTACACCACCAGAGGCACAAGGGCGGCCAGGTGCAGGGGTGCAATCAGCATCGGGAGCCCAATGTGTTCCAATGAGGATGTGTCACTGTAAAAAGAGGCTTCAGGCTCTGGCTAGAAAGCCTGTCTGGCTGAACCATCAAGTGGGATGCTGGAGATGGAGAGGGCACTTTTGGTCCTCTTCTCCAAGGCCCAGGGGCGACGGGTGAAGGGTGTCCTTAGGCGTCGGGTTTTTCCTTACCGGAGCAGTTGCGATTAGAGGGGTCTGCATGCAGAGGCTGCAGGTGATGTCGGGGAGTCCAGGAAAGATGAAACTACGATGGACTCAAGCTTTGGAGGAATGAGTTACCTTGATGACATCAGTGGCCCACTTCAACTTGGGCAGGAGGCAGCGGGTGTAGTGGTGACTTATGTTGGATTTAGGCAATACCGGAGTCCTCAGAATCTTCTCTTCTGGAGTTCCTTTAGAACAGGTCCGCTATTCATGGGAGGTCTTGAGTCTCTTCCAAAGGCAGGCAGTCCTCCCAGGTTTCTGGAGTCAACAGCTGCAGGACGAGTCGACTTTGGCTCAGTTTTCAACATGGGATACAGACAGGCCAGCAAGGTTGGTACCAGGTCAGCTGCTTCTTCTCTGCTTTCTGCATTTGCAGCTCTTCTGTGTCCTCTCTCTACTTAGGTAATCAGGACTGCTTCTCTGTTGCCAGGGACTCCCCTATATGCTGATATTAGGGCTGTTAGGGGAGTGTAGGATAGTAGTCACAATGCCCCCTATATGACCACTTCCTGTAGGAAGTGGGCATAGCACTGTCCCAGATGGCTACTTCTGAAAAATGGTATCCAACTCTCAGTAGCCCACCTTAGGGGTGGTACTAACCTGGAGGTAGCATGCCTACCTGCAGCGCCTGCACACCCCTCTGGGTGATTAGCACGCTCTACAAATATGGATTGATTGGTTGATTGACTAGCTAATTTTACTGCCTATCCAGGTGGCAAGGGGGCCCTGGACAAAGGAGTCACATTACTCTTCTATTAGTGGGAGCCAGATTTGCATTTTAAAGGTGGCATCTCTTTGAGGCTTGCTGCCCAAGGAAGGCTATTTGACAGGTCATCCTGTGGGAGTGGGTGCTGCACCCTCTTCCTGGACTGGCTTTGTCCTGGGTCTCCTGAGAGCAGAGGCTCTCACCTTAGGAGGTCAGAACAGTATCTTGGTGGCAGACTGGCAGAAACCAGTCAGCAAGTACATTGGGGGCTTGTAGGTTTTCATGGGCCACCTCTAAAGAGCTCTCTGGGTGCATGCATTGGCAAATCCAACACTGACATCAGTGTGGGTTTATAAATATGAGATTTTTGATACCAAATATCTCTATCTTCAGTGAAGCCATCATTAAGCTGGGGAACTCGTGTTCACCAGTGTCCTGTAACAAAAACCCAGTTTCCTAGGGTTGTGAATCCTGGATATGTGAAAGAATTAATGGGGTAGTGGTAGGCCTACATTTGTTCAACTACCAACAAAACTTAAGCCAAAATGCTTTTGCTGTATTCAAAGCCCATTCTGGTCAGTTGGCTTTTCAAGGCTCCTATGCTCCCCTACTAACTAAACAAACATGCTGAGCACAGAAATGAGGTATAATGATCTCATACCTGTATTATTTCTCCTTTCAGGAGCACCTGTACTTACAGTGGATTCAGGCGTGTCTTGCCAATGCAGGAGCACTTCCCCTTGTTTTACACTTTGCCGAGAGATAAATGCCTCTGTTTTGTTATCAACTTCTTGCCTGCCTGTCAGTCACCAAAATAGCAGCTGTGTGGATTAGGCCAAATTAATAGTGCTAAAAATGCATATCTTGCCATTTAACTGAGGACAAGAGTTCTGGAAAAGACATACACACATAAAGTGATGGTCCTTAGCCAAGAGCGCGGCTCCAGCTGAGATATAGAACATCCACCTATGTATGCTAAGGTACGGGGTCCGCCACTAATCCAGAGATCTATGCTATACCACCAAATTGCTTCAGTAGTACAGAAGGGGTTAAGCACAGCTGTTGGATAACATTCCAGGGCTTTTCATGGTATGTGGCTGATTAACTATGCTAGTGATATTATTGATATGTATTTGTTTTCTAATTGTGGTGCAAATATTGCATCTTATAGTGCGATAGTTTACATAAACTTTGGAAACTTCTAGCGTGTCTCTTTCTTATCTTATTGTGGACAAGTGTGAGTGACAGAGCGAAAGTGTGTCCTGTTACTGTGATCCCTGAGAGGGTCTAGAGTGTTGTGTTCTGGGGTGCCAAATCACTTTTCTCTCTGGAAAGGTTAGGAGGGCAAATAAGGCACTATAGCTAGTCAGACTATGGGCCATAGATACTGAGTTGATATGATGACTCAGTCACAACAGGCTCATGATCTATGGTTACTAGCGTTGTCCTGTTCCTGATCAGAATCCCTGCAACAGAAGTTGGAGTTGGTTGAGATGTCAACTACAAGTGAAGTGTTTTGGCATCATGTGCGAGGCCAGGAGATGTGCTCCATACTAAATGCAATGGCATATATGTTGGGTTTATCTGGTAGGCTTGGGATGTTGTGTGGAATGTAAGATGGAAATTGAAGTGCTTACGACTTCACTGATACAGGAATGTGGAATTGTTTTAAATTGTAGGCAGTTGCTTTTCCTTTGGCTGCCCTGCCTGGTGTTACTATAAAGCTTGGAAGTAAACTTCCCTTTGAAAAGCATCTTTGGAGTCAGAGTTGTTCATAAAGATTGCACCTTTTCGATAAAGCAACATTGTACGAATAGGATGGTATGCAAACGAAATGTGGGGATTGGGTTTGTGCTCTTTGTGTATAAACTATTGCTTGGATGAACAGTGAAGGAGCTCCCTCCAATCTGATTTTATTTTAAAGGGAGGATGATCAGGAGTGGAACCATTTGGGATTTGAGGTTTCTTCATTAACTGTACAGTTTGATTTTTCACTGTAAGAAGAAAGGCTCTGTTCCATGGTACTTCTGATGTGTGATGCAGGGGTCTGTGAAAGAGATTTGTCTTGTAAGGGGTAACCGGTACAGAGCCTTGAGAGCCGCAGTATTTTGTTTCCATTTGCTTAGGTTTCAAATATGTGAGGCTCCTGCCTTCAGGATTTGTTACAGTTTACCTTCTAGGTTTGCATAATTAAGAGGTGAGGACACTGGGGTCAGTGAGAAACAACCTTTACAACGTGGTCATTACACCGTAATACCTTTACAACATGGTCGTTACAACGACTGCGTTGTTACAATGCAGTACCATTACAACGCAAGACGTTACAACAACTTGCTCTAGATGGCGCTCTAAACTAAGGAATATTATAATTTACTATTCCAACACCTTCCCTACTGTTGCACACACTGGAGTTGGAATAGTAAATTATACTATTCCTAAGTCCAGCGCGCCATCTAGAGCAAGTCGTTGTAACAACTTGCGTTGTAATGGTACTGTGTTGTAACAACACGGTCGTTGTAACAACAGCATTGTAAAAGCAGGCGATGTAATGACTCGCATTGTAAAGAGAGATATTCGGGTCAGTGACACCGGAATGCTGTGCAATAGGCATAAATAGGAGAAGATATATTATAGTGTTTGTCATTGTCCATGATCCCTGCGAGGTTCTTCGCAGGTGTTGATGTGGTGGGAGGCCTTCCTAGCTCTAGGGGCTAAGCAGTTATAGGGTCATAAATGTGGCGTGTTTCACAGGTGGGTATTTCCATTTAAATGCCTGAAGTTTAAATGATTATTTAGTATCCAATGGTCAATTGGAAAATGTTGTTTGTGAAGATCAGGGGTTTTAAAGTTCGAACTTTGTTCATGTTTTAAAATGATATTGGTATCATCGGCATACATTTACCAAGTAAGCATGAGGTCATGAATTGGAAACAGTTATGTGTAACAGTAAACAGTAAACAGTAAAACTTTATTTGATCCAGACCTCAACTGAGATCAACAAATACAAAATTAGAATGATTTTAAATACTCATATAAATGCTTAGCGAAAACACTTTTGCTTTTTTGTTTTAGGCTCACTACAAGATGGTCAATAACGATGTTCAACCACCTTCTCAAACAACATTAGAATAGATTTGGTAGAATAAAATCTTCGAATTGTACTTCTTGTTAAAACAGCTTCAAGAAGCTTTTTAAAAACGTAAACAAATTATGACAAATATATTCATTAACCGGAAAGTTACACAATGTAATTAGATCTTGAACAGAAAAAGCGTTATACTTTAATTGAATTGGGATTATGTAACGTCGTCAGGCCTTAACTATGCTTTCTTTGGGACAGATTAATAAAACGTGAAACAAATCTTGTTGGCCACCTTTGCAAAGTTCACATAAACCTTTAGGGTTATTAGTACCATCCCAGCTAGCTAAAAAAGTGGCTAAAAGGAGTATACCCAAGCGTAAAAGTAAAATACACCGACTTACGCCGGCATGCTCTAATTGAAAACGCAGGTAAGGGACAGAAGTTTTGAATTCTTTTTGTTCAGCAAACCGTTTATAGTGCTTCAATTGACAACAGTGATCTTTATCAGATTCAAAACTGATTCTAGGGGCTGAATATTTTAAAAACAATTTCAGGTGTGCTGGGGGCCACTCCTGTAAAAGTGCAACCATGCATTGTGAAACCTCCAAGGCTTTTACCATATTCTTATTAAAAGTATACCCAGACGCTTCCTCTCTAAAAGACTCTAATTTTAACAAATATCTTAAGTGTCTGGGTCTGCATGTAGTAAATTGTAGGCCCACCTAATATTAGATATTACTCTGGCAAATATTCCTGTTACCGATAGCTCAAGACGTAGGGCTTGAACTGGGACCGACTGTGCCACTTTTATCAGGTTACGGAGTATTGTCCCTTCTTTTACTTTTAGAGATTGCCATGTTTTAATTTGTGAATATTCCATGGCATATGATACGATCGGAGGGATTTTCATACTGTAGACTTCCAGCATTGAAGTAAAGTGTCTACTTCCTGTGGAAAGGTACAATATCTGTAAAGCCCCAACATGGGAGTCTGCCTTCCGGTTCAGGTGGCGAAGGTGGGCTTTATCTAGGAGGTTAGAAGTGAATGTGCGATCCAAATACACATACTCTTTTACAGTCTCTATTGGTTTGTCTCCTAAAGAGCAAGTATAGGTTAAAGGCTTCCTTCTGCCACTAAAGGGGCGTGCTTAAGTTTTATTAATATTTGGCATCAGGAAGTTTTCGGTTGCATAGAGATTTAGTTCATTCAAAGATCTTTGTAAACCTATCGGGGGGGTCTTGTCAAGAATTACGATATCATCTACATACACTAAACAAATTATATCTACTTGAGCTAATTTTGGAGGAAAATTTTTACTTTGAGAGAGACGCCCTGGGAGATCGCTGATATAAATAGAAAATATTAAGGGAGCTAATAAGCATCCTTGTTTTAGCCCATTCCGCGAAGGGATGGGTTTGGTTAGGCCATTTTCGCCTCCCATTTGAACTCTGCACCATGTAGATGTATGAAGGGAGATTATTATTGTTAAGAGATCTTTGGGTATCCCTAATTTAGCCAATTTTCTCCATAATGTCGGACGATCTACACTTTCGAACGTCGTCGAGAAATAGATGACAGCACAAAATAAAATGTGGCTGTTTGACTTCACAAACTTATCAAGCACAGTTTGGGAAACAGCAATATTGTCCAATGTAGAATGTTTTGGGTGAAACCCAGCCTGATACATAAGATTTACTTTCCCGTAAAAAGCCCAATCTATTAAGTGATCCAAAATGCTAGCAGCGATGATCTTACCGGAGGCGTCTAGGAGAGCTATTTGTCTATAGTTTGCAGGGTTTGTTCTGACGCCTTTTTTTAAAAGAGGGACAACCACGCTCCCTCGCCAAGATTCAGGAATTTCTCCACTTTCCAGGCAATATTGGAAAAGAGGGGCTAAAAATGTTCCCCAGTCATCAGCGTTTAAAAAAAAACTTTAATAGGAATCTTACCTGGACCCTTTGCCACTGAAGACCTGGCAGAGGAAATCAAAGTAGAGATCTGCACGGCTGAGATTTCCATTGTAATCTATTCAGGAAGTTTCATTGATGCCTGATCCAGTTCGGGGGGAAAAAAGGGCATGATGGTTGGATTTATAGAGCCTTAAGATATACTTTCCCCAATCTGATGATGATACAGGAGAAGCTTCAGCAAATTTTCGTATACCCATCTGCCGGGAGATTATTTTCCAGAATGCTTTGTTGTTATTGTGTTTTACTGCCTGTTGGATGTCTACCCAGACACAATCTCTCAGAGCTTGTCTTTCTTTCGCCTTTTTCCGTTGGTGTAATTTTTTCAATTTCATTATTTCTCCTTGTCTTAGTACGCAAAAAGAACGAAATTGCATTCTAGTCAATTTATTTAATTGTTGAGAATTATTATTCTCCAGAGTTTTTCGAGTCTGGCATGTTTTAACAAGTTCTCATCTCGGAATGATACCTTGGAGAGAGGCAACTACCGTCTGTAAAGTTACCTCGAATCTGTTGATTAGATTACCAATATTACATATGGTTTGTTTTACTAATTGCTTTAGAGTTTCAATGGATCCTTCCTGTTTTCTGATTTACAACTGCCTGACCTTCATAGGAGTGGAGAGACCACGGAGAGGAGTGCTGGGTATAGATTTCGACTTCCACAGTAAGTAGTGCATGATCGCTTTCATGTGAATGTCCAGTAGAGAGCAATTGAACCTTTGAGAATAAGCATAGGCTGCAGATGAAATAGTCTATAATTGAAGACTTAGTTGGGCCCAATCTGGTAAATGCCGCCTGGATATCGCCATCTTTTCTCCCATTAATTATTACGCCATTAATTGCTTCAATGGATGACAAAAGCATTTTCACCCTTTTGTCTGCTTTTAATTCGTCCGGGAGGACTGGAGTTGGGATCTGTCAGGCTTCTTCATATGGAGATTTCCCCCTGTTATAGATAAGTGAATTTGAGATCTTACCATTGAACTCCCCAGCCATAATCATCATAGGGTATCCCCTTACTTCTAGTATATATTCAATTTCCTTGAATGCTTTAATCAGGATTTGATCTTTTGAGGTATTTTGAGGTACCTGGTGGAAAATAAATATTGAAAAGTAAGAGGTCGGAGAGAGACTCCAATCTTTCTTTCCGGCACTTAATACTGATGCATTGAACATTTGGGAGTGATAGCTCGATTTCCTCCGGGTCCCAATCTATCTCTTCTCTCAATAGGCTTGCTAGGCCTTCTTTTGCGTGACCTCTTCTGGAAGCCTCTGCTGCTTTAGCGAACACCAAGTAATCTTTATGCACGAAAGTTGTCGTGGACCATGTTTCTTGGAGTAAAATGATAGACGGTGGATGTTCCAGAATAAAAAGCAATTTTTCAGATGTCTTTCCCGCGATGTTCCATGACGTAATAACATGCCTAGGGCTAAAAAGGCAGTTTCAAATCTTTGCCCAACTTATTCCTGTTTAGAGAGCCCGCAATCCAAGCCCAGGAATTTTCATCCAGATACGGCTTTTGCCGTGAGTCTGATCCGTTAGAGATCTGCAGGGAAAAATCTTGCGCATATTTCCTTTCTTTTTCTTCCGTTCTCTGTTGTTTGAAGTTATCAATAGAGGTGCCTTTTATTCCTTTGGCTTCCCTATCCCATTACATGCGGAACTGGCCTTTTTAACCATAGTTATATCGAAACCATTTTTTTGAAGAGTACTTTGTTCTTTATTTATGATAGCTGGGACGACATTAGACCAAAACTCAACGCGGACCACCGAGTAAATTGTCTTGTCTGGAAAAGAGACTAATTTTATTTCACCTGAGGTTAACAAATGAAGCAGTCCAATCTTATTTAACAATTCAACTATTCTTCCTCGATTTAATGGACATTTACCACTGGGGAATATATTTGTGAAATCTAGTACGTTTTGGAGTGAGACCTCGAGATCCTCCTTAGAATCTAGGATGTCACCCTTACCCTCTGTTATATGTTCTTTTGGATTTGGGCAGTTTGATGAGTAATTAAAAACTAGCGGATTTAATGCTTTACTGCCTTTTGTTTCTATTGGGATGATTTTTGGAGAGGTCTGCTGGCAAGTATTGAATGATCCATTGCTCTTGGGGAAGTTGGTTTCTTCCTCAACCTGTTCTGCTTGACTTACTTGGAGAAATTTTATTTTTCGCGATGCTCTTTTCGATATTCTCTGGTTTGCTCTTTTCTTCAACAATTTTCATTTATTCTTTTTCACTCACTTATGTTTCTCCTTTTCTTGGGTCGTTCTTATTGGTTCCAGAGGAATTCGTTTGATCCGAGGAGACACTTCCCCTTTCCTTTCAGTTGGTCGAAAAGGGGAGAGACCTGGTTTTTGATTTTTAGCTTTTTTAGAAGATCAGAAAAAAAGATATTGGTTTTTGGGTAGCGTTCCCCTTATCTCTTCCTGGTCCTGGTTCTTTAAATAGTTTTCTAAGCGAATAAATCTCATCACCATTTGGGGGATTCATTTTTAGATTTTTTGGTATTTGGCACTTTTCTATTTGGTTTCCCTTCTGCTTTTCCCCCTTTTCTTGCATTGGCGAAATACAGGGGACCGGGACGGTTACATGACACTTCCCTTTTCTGCCCACGTCTTGCTGTGGGCTTAGAGTTTGCATATGTGTCATTTTAACTGGTAAATTTGATTGAGCCATTTGTTTTTTCCTTTTTTTGTCTACGAGATATTGAAGGATTCCGGTGTGAGTTTCTAAGATCTGATCTGAATTTTCCAGATTCTTTTCCAGAAGTGTTAGTATCAAGTCCATAATTCTCTGTAGAGACAGAATAGCACTAGATACAGGATCTTGACTGGGCGCTGATTGAGGCAATATAAACGACGGGAACTCAGTAGATCGAGAGAAATTTTGATCTAGCTCTAGCAAATTGCTCGGAGTGCTGGATAATATACGGACTGTTTTTGAGCATTATTAGACTCAAGATGCATAGGTGAGATAAGGTTGATATCCGGTAGAGTAAAATCAGTTAGTGCAACATGAGTTAGGCCCTCCTTTATTTTCGTTTTAGAAAATATTTCTGGAAGGTCTTTCATGAGTGAGGGATTCTCAAGCTCTTTGTGCTCATGGGACGGTGTGGGATCATATATTTTCAGAGGATCTGACGGTTGAGTATTTTGAGGAGGGACATCCCTAGATGAGAGGGCTCTGTAGGCTAGGTCCTCACTTATAACGTCAGCTATTCCTTTTACTATAATTGCGAATTGCTTTGTCTGATCCTCTTGTGAAAGCTTATTTACGAAATCTGTAGTCGATATCGCCGAAGGTGAGAAGAAATTTGTTATTAAGGATTTCTCTATAGGAGCCGAAGATAAAGCTTGAGACATTGTACAGGAGCTCTTGTAGTTGACTGAAGATCACGCAGATCCCACTTTTTTTCATGTGTATAGTGCGGGACCGTAGCCTTTTGTAGACCATACCGCCTTGCCGTTAGGGGGGGGGGGCTGAGAGATGAATTAGCTGAGATATTTTCCCCCTATCTACTTACTGAGTGGTAGAACACCCAACCTCCAACAGCTTTCACCTGTTTTCAAGCCTTCGTGTCTTCCTGCCCGCCTGCTGATAGTCTGGCAAGCTATCGCCCTTAGCCAGTTTCAGGCTCCTCTTCGGATCACCTTATCACCACCTTGCCACCTTGCCACTAGGCAACTCTGTGCATTATTTGCACTATAGGCAGGTCTCCGGACTTAGGAAGATACGACTCTCCCCCTTTCCAGACACTGTAGGATGGGTCACAGGATGGCTCACCTAAACTGAATTTGCCTGAGCTTTCGAGTTTTTAACTTAATATGCAGGAGTGCCTGCAAATTCTGCCGAGTGCTTCCAGGGGCTAAATTGGAATTGAAAACCGGCTCACTTCAATTCTACCGGAATCTCCCTTCAAGGAACTCATCCCATAATACTGGAAAGTGAGCAACAGGAAGCATCAGTGGGTCTGGAGAAAACTTCCAGACGCAGCTATGGCCGCCGCCGCTGAAAAATCTGCTGACGATCTACTTCTTTTATTGAGGTTTCTCAGATTACAAGGACACAGGGATACAGGGGAGGTGCAGAAATGTGGGATGCGGGGATGATTAACAATCTTGTACCGACCTGCCAGTGTCCGCTAGCTGTCCGCGTTTTTTCGCTTTCTCCATTCCTCCGCCCCTGCTCCCACTTCTGCTCTGCGCTGCTCGGCAGCTGCGTCCAAGATCTGGGCGGTGCACCCGCTGGCATCTTACCGCTGGGGAAGACGGCCCCGCAGCTCAATCCCGATACCTGCGGATCCCAAAGACGCGGTTCCACGCAGTTTCCACAGTTTCCGTTTTCGGCTCGGGAACCAGGAAATGGGTTTGCTCCGCGAGTGCTTGCCGGTGCTTGCTGGTGTTCGCAGACCGAAGCGAAAACACACAAAACAATGCCGGCACGCCTGCACTCCAGCGGCTCTCCCCCGGCGGCTCTCTCCCACTGCCGCTCGTCTCCGCAGCCGCTCTCCACCCGCAGTCTGCACAGTCTCTCACTGCCTGTGCAGTCGGTACACTTCCGACTCTGTGCGCACTGGCCTGTTCTTGTGAAAGCTCTGTCTCAATCCGCGTTTGTTCACCTGGAGACTGTGAGAGTCCAATGAAGATGCTCTCTTGGGGCTTTTGTTCAACCTTCAGACAAATCTTTTCCTGAGGTGAATGCTGATGAGCAGAACAGAAGTGTGACACTTTGGGCTCCGTCAGTGACAAGGACTTTTTTTCTAACCTAGGGTCTAACCCTGGATTCCTGGAACATTTTGTATTTGAACAAGTTGACAAGTGTTTATTTATTTATTTATTTATTCAAATTTTTAAAGCGCACTGTTACCCGGAGGTGTCCTGGCGCTGGGTGATCACTAGTGTGCGTGTGCTGAGGAGTTAATGAGTAAAGAGCCACGTCTTGAGGGCTCTCCTGAATGCCAGCAGGTCAAGAAACTGTCTGAGGCTCTGCTGCAGTGCGTTCCAGGCCTTAGCTGCACCCAAAGAAAAGCTCCTGCCCCCCAGCGATCTTTCCTGAATCTTGGGACTATCACCAGCCCCTGCTCGGCTGACCTTAGGGATCTTGCAGGCTTGTACCAATGGAAGAGCTGCTTCATACATTGGGGGCCTAGGCCATGCAGTGCCTTAAAGATCACGCAAAGTCATTTGAAAACTATTCTTTTACGTACTGGTAACCAGTGTAGCTTCACCAGGTCATGTGCTACCGAGGCAAACTTGGGTGTACCCGTGATCAGGTGGGCTGCTGCATTCTGCAGGATCTGGAGTTTGTTTAGTAGTCCCTGTTGGGCATTCAGCAGGAGGCTGTTGCAGTAATCCATTCGGGACATCATCAATCCTGTTACCACTGTCTTCCTATGTTCATCCGCCAGAAACGGCAGAACTTTCCGAATGGTTTTTAACACATAGTGGGTTGTTGAGGATAGTGCGTTAATTTGTGGTTTGAAGGACAGCGAGTCGTCCATTAGTACACCCAGGTTTTTAACCTTCGCCACCGGTGAAGGGGGGTCCCCATGTCCTCTGGCCACCAACGTGGGGACCAGAAGTTGTCTTTAGACCCAAATAGCAACACTTCCGTCTTTGCTGAGTTGAGTTTAAGACAGTTTTGTGCCATCCAGCTGCTGACCTCTCGCATGCAGCCTCTGAACCTGTCTGCTGTGCTTTCTGTTTCACCCGGGAGCAGCGACACCACAATCTGTGTGTCGTCTGCATACGATGTAAGGTTAAAACCAAAGGATCGAATCAATGGCGCTAGGGTGGAGACATACACATTAAAAATAATATTAGCGATAGGCAAGGTCGAAGTTGTTTTTCAACTCTATTACATTCTCTGGAAATCTAGATGGATAAGATTCATGTTAATTTAATAATCTCTCTTGGTCTATATCCTGTCTTTATGTTTGTTCAATGAAGCTGAAGATCTTATCAAAACCACAGTTCAATGAGTGTATAAGGACTTTTCTATTAGATATTGGCTTGTAATTTTCTGGGTAGTACTGATTAAACTGCTGCTTTTTTGACATGTGTTTAATATAAATTTGTTTTCAGGCAGATCGGGATCTCTTTTTAGTTAATAGAAATCTATTGATGATTGCTCCAGTTTGTATGACAACTGTTTCTTTCTGTATTTCTATACTCCTGCTTCCTTTCAGTAAATACCGATAATCCAATGTTGAAGACAGAATGTCCAAATCATGTATGCAATGCTAATCCAAGACAACAGGCTCATCAACTTTCCAATGGGCACACGCACCATTCCTGAATCGAAGGCCTGTACACAGGCTTGATTCCCTAAGGTGAAATGATATGAACAGCAAAGCTTATAGTTGATCATGCTGAATCATCAATAGCAGTATTTCATTATTCCTACAACAAGCACACAATAGAAAATACTAATCGCACGAGATGCTGACTAGTCAGTCCCTTTCTTATATCCATATAAAATGAATTGAGAAAATGGATGAGGAAAACCCGTCTGCTATTATATGAGGAGTGTGCGTTTTAGGTTTGGGATCCGCAATGCTCAAAACACTAAACTATGACCCATAATCTGCACTATGACCATTTTGCAGGGTAGGAGGAGTAGCACAGAGGAGAAGGCTGCACTAGAATGAGGCAGTTTTGAAGATAAAGGAAAGCTAAAATGGAAGACGTCAAGTAGAATATAAAAGAACATATTTGATTGGATGGTGGAGATGTGCATGGAAGTAACATTAGGTAGTGATTAGAAAAAAAAGTAACTACATCTGTTATTGCTTTTGAAAAAATAAAAAAATATATATGCTGTTAGGGATAAGCTTAAACGTGTAATCAGATAACCACAACTGCTACAGTTTAATTAGAAGCCGGTATGCTGCTTACATAAAGTAATGTGTACTTTTGACCTAGTAATAGGTAGAGAGTGCTGCTAACAAGGTCACCTTGGAAAAGGAGCTAAAAGAATATGGGGAGGGGAACAAAAACGACTGCACTTTGAAAGTCAAAAGGAGTGCTGTGGTAATCATGGAGCCTTTGGTTTTTAATTGAGTAATTTTTACAAAGTAAAACGTACATGCAAATTATTAATAGTAGATAAATAAATACTTCTACGGTTTCTGTGTGGATCCGCAGGTCCACCGCAAAGTTACACAGGGGCCATAGAGTTGTGGAGGAAAAAAATTGTCTTCTTCCCAGGAAACATAGAAAGGGTTAAAATACTGACCATTTAGAAGTGGTATAAGAAAAATTATATGTAAAAGGTAGCCTGTGATTTGTTAACCACAGTAGAATAAGTAAGTGCACATGGTCATGGGTAGCCATTTTAGCTGCTTTTGTCTTGAAAGTGGAGGCGTATATTGCCATACCTCTGACTAGAGATTTCCAAAAAAATAGATGTTAAAAGACTGAGAAATTAAAGTTGGAGGATAGCAAAAATCTTTTACGGGTATGTTAATTAAGTTGTGGTATAAAAGAGCCTATTTAGATAAAACATTGTGAGTGTATATAAGATGAGAGAAAATGTGTAGCTTCTAGACACCAGACTAGAAGGCAAAACTGAAGGTACCTTAGAAGAGAACATTAACAAAACAATAGAGTGATTAAGAAAGGAGAAAGAGTAATTGGTATACTGAAAATGTAGTAATTTTATTAAGTTAGTGTGAATGAATGTGTTTTGAAGTAGTCAGGCAGGCACTTACACGCCCAGTTACAATCCCATAAAAGCACTTGTATACCCATCACTCATATAGCCAGACAGTGACTGCCAGACTCAGTCACACACCGACAAAACCATTCACACACCCATTTACTCACCTATATATACATTTATCTAATTTTAATTATTTACAGATTCATACAGGCACTGGTACACCCACTCACACACCTGTACAGACATATATGTACCCAGCAGTCAGACAGTCAGTTACACATGCACCTACACACCTATACACCCACCATACAGCTACTCACATATCTATTTACAAAACCATACAGTCACTCACACACCCAGTGAGAAAGCAACGGAGACACTTACCCATACTTTCACCCATCCACAACGCACGTATGTATCTGATAGTAACTAGGCAAGTTGCACTCACAGTTATATACCACAAAATTCACTAACACAGTCAGTAAGCAATCCATACAGCCACTTACATACACATTTACAGACTCATTTAGTTACTAAGAGAGCCAGTCATATAGCAACATAGTTTTTTTTCTTTTTTTTCTTAACATTTTCAAACAGTGTACAACTGCATAACAAAACCAACATAAGCCAGTCATTATGTATCTTCAATTACTTAATCCAGTGCAGTCCTGTGCAATCGTCTAAAATAATAATTCTACTTTCACGTTATGTCACTGCAGAAATATCATTACATACATTTAAGTAGTTGCCTTCGTTCGAAGTCCGTGCTCCAGCAGTTAGCGGTTCCATAAGTCAATAGCTCACACACAATACAAGGTACCGACAGCATGAAAACAGAAACAGTTACTCATTAATCATTATCAACCATATGTACCTCAGAAACCCAGCAGCCTTTATTCGATTCGGAACCTCTTACCATGCAACATTATTCCACCATGTGCCCCGCTCACTCAATGTCCTCCCCACCAGTCCCATCTCCTTGTTGTTTCCCCCGCTGCCACTGAATGAACGGCTCCCAAATATCCCGTGGCCTGGAGGTGGGCGGCATCAACTCCCAAAAGGTACTCAGTTGCGTGTGCCCATAAGTGACATCTGCCAGCCAGCTCTTTACTGACGGCACCTTCCGTCTCCCCCAATTCACTGCTACTTTACGTTTAGCATACAGAAACAGCGTCGCATGCAGTTTTCTTAATTTGGGCACACTTTGTTTCACATATCCCAAAATTCCCAAATCTGGGGACGGGACATCAGCTCTCCCCACAATTTGATTTATGGACTCCAAAATTCGAAGACCAATAGTCCCCCAGCTTTTCGCACAACCATGTCATGTGCAGGAATGTTGTTGGGGATTGCCTACACCTCCAGCAACTATCCTCCTCCCTGAGCCCCATTCTGTGTAGGCTGACCGGCATCCTATAGAACCTGTGCAAATATTTAAAATGGATTAAATGCAGCCTGTAGTTGGGGGAAAGCTCAGTAAGTTGCTCACAGCAAAAGTCCCATTGCTCCTCAGTGAGTGGGGTAGAAAGCTCATTATTCCAATTTTGCAGGGCCGTAAGTTGCACTAATGGAGCGCCCTTCTGCATTTGCCTATATATTCTAGTTACCAATTTTCGGGGAGAGGGCGAGCTCACAATTGTTTCTAGCGCTTGAAAGGTTGGGGGAGCCAGCGGAAATTCACTGCTCAAAGCACGGCAAGCCGACTTCAGTCTATGGTACAAAAACAGTTCTGAAAAGGGCACCTCCTGTCCCTCAGCGGCCATAGGGGGGGCATGAATTCATTGTTAGGGAACAGATCAGCAAATGTGTGCAGGCCTAGTTTTCGCTGCATAGATGCGCCAATACCTCCCTCAATGCAGGAAAGCAGGGGATTCTGTGCCAAAGATAACAATGGTTCAGAAAAGGGGGTGGCGATGAACAGAGTGTCTGAATTAAGCAGACCACTCTTACCCAGTCCAACGTTCAGGGCTTGATTCATCACCGTTTTTTAGCTCACTGCACCATCCCAGCTCAGAACTTGGCTATATGCAAATTAGTCTGACCCTGGCCCAGTGCATCATGGGAACAGGGCAGACCAAACTACCAAGCCAATTCTTATACTGGGAAGGAAAAAAGCTTCCGGGGACCAGTTTCTGGCATTTCAGCCGTCTTCGGCCCGGCTTGCTTGAATCCTGATGGTGCAATGAGCAAGGGACTCACATCTGAGTATACCCTTCCACGGTTATGGTGGACAAAAATGATTCAGAAAAGGGGGTGGTGATAAACACAGTGTCTGAATTAAGCAGACCACTCTTACCCAGTCCAAAGATCAGGGCTTGATTCATCACCGTTTTTTAGCTCACTGCACTATAGGTGTGGCAGGGTATACTCAGACATGAGTCCCTTTCTCACTGCACCATCAGGATTCAAGCAAGCCGGGCCGAAGACGGCTGAAATGCCAGAAACCGGTCCCCGGTAGCTTGTCTCCTTTCTGGTGAAGAATTGGCTTGGTAGTTTAGTCTGCCCTGTTCCCATGATGCACTGGGCCAGGGACAGACTGATTTGCATATAGCCAAGTTCTGAGCTGGGATGGTGCAGTGAGATAAATAACGGTGATGGATCAAGCCCTGATCTTTGGACTGGGTAAGAGTGGTCTGCTTAATTCAGACACTCTGTTCATCACCACCACCCCCTTTTCAGAATCGTTTTTGGCCACTATAGGTGTGGCAGGGTATACTCAGACATGAGTCCCTTTCTCACTGCACCATCAGGATTCAAGCAAGCCGGGCCGAAGACGGCTGAAATGCCAGAAACCGGTCCCCGGTAGCTTGTCTCCTTTCTGGTGAAGAATTGGCTTGGTAGTTTAGTCTGCCCTGTTCCCATGATGCACTGGGCCAGGGACAGACTGATTTGCATATAGCCAAGTTCTGAGCTGGGATGGTGCAGTGAGATAAATAACGGTGATGGATCAAGCCCTGATCTTTGGACTGGGTAAGAGTGGTCTGCTTAATTCAGACACTCTGTTCATCACCACCACCCCCTTTTCTGAATCGTTTTTGGCCACTATAGGTGTGGCAGGGTATACTCAGACATAAGTCCCTTTCTCACTGCACCATCAGGATTCAAGCAAGCCGGGCCGAAGACGGCTGAAATGCCAGAAACTGGTCCCCGGTAGCTTGTCTCCTTTCTAGTGAAGAATTGGCTTGGTAGTTTAGTCTGCCCTGTTCCCATGATGCATTGGGCCAGGAACAGACTGATTTGCATATAGCCAAGTTCTGAGCTGGGATGGTGCAGTGAGATAAATAACGGTGATGGATCAAGCCCTGATCTTTGGACTGGGTAAGAGTGGTCTGCTTAATTCAGACACTCTGTTCATCACCACCACCCCCTTTTCTGAATCGTTTTTGGCCACTAAAGGTGTGGCAGGGTATACTCAGACATGAGTCCCTTTCTCACTGCACCATCAGGATTCAAGCAAGCCGGGCCGGAGACGGCTGAAATGCCAGAAACCGGTCCCCGGTAGCTTGTCTCCTTTCTGGTGAAGAATTGGCTTGGTAGTTTAGTCTGCCCTGTTCCCATGATGCACTGGGCCAGGGACAGACTGATTTGCATATAGCCAAGTTCTGAGCTGGGATGGTGCAGTGAGATAAATAACGGTGATGGATCAAGCCCTGATCTTTGGACTGGGTAAGAGTGGTCTGCTTAATTCCGACACTCTGTTCATCACCACCACCCCCTTTTCTGAATCGTTTTTGGCCACTATAGGTGTGGCAGGGTATACTCAGACATGAGTCCCTTTCTCACTGCACCATCAAGCAAGCCGGGCCGAAGACGGCTGCAATGCCAGAAACCGGTCCCCGGTAGCTTGTCTCCTTTCTGGTGAAGAATTTGCTTGGTAGTTTAGTCTGCCCTGTTCCCATGATGCACTGGGCCAGGGACAGACTGATTTGCATATAGCCAAGTTCTGAGCTGGGATGGTGCAGTGAGATAAATAACGGTGATGGATCAAGCCCTGATCTTTGGACTGGGTAAGAGTGGTCTGCTTAATTCAGACACTCTGTTCATCACCACCACCCCCTTTTCTGAATCGTTTTTGGCCACTATAGGTGTGGCAGGGTATACTCAGACATGAGTCCCTTTCTCACTGCACCATAAGGATTCAAGCAAGCCAGGCCGAAGAAGGCTGAAATGCCAGAAACCGGTCCCCGGTAGCTTGTCTCATTTCTGGTGAAGAATTGGCTTGGTAGTTTAGTCTGCCCTGTTCCCATGATGCACTGGGCCAGGGACAGACTGATTTGCATATAGCCAAGTTCTGAGCTGGGATGGTGCAGTGAGATAAATAACGGTGATGGATCAAGCCCTGATCTTTGGACTGGGTAAGAGTGGTCTGCTTAATTCAGACACTCTGTTCATCACCACCACCCCCTTTTCTGAATCGTTTTTGGCCACTATAGGTGTGGCAGGGTATACTCAGACATGTGTCCCTTTCTCACTGCGCCATCAGGATTCAAGCAAGCCGGGCCGAAGACGGCTGAAATGCCAGAAACCGGTCCCCGGTAGCTTGTCTCCTTTCTGGTGAAGAATTGGCTTGGTAGTTTAGTCTGCCCTGTTCCCATGATGCACTGGGCCAGGGACAGACTGATTTGCATATAGCCAAGTTCTGAGCTGGGATGGTGCAGTGAGATAAATAACGGTGATGGATCAAGCCCTAATCTTTGGACTGGGTAAGAGTGGTCTGCTTAATTCAGACACTCTGTTCATCACCACCACCCCCTTTTCTGAATCGTTTTTGGCCACTATAGGTGTGGCAGGGTATACTCAGACATGAGTCCCTTTCTCACTGCACCATCAGGATTCAAGCAAGCCGGGCCGAAGATGGCTGAAATGCCAGAAACCGGTCCCCGGTAGCTTGTCTCCTTTCTGGTGAAGAATTGGCTTGGTAGTTTAGTCTGACCTGTTCCCATGATGCACTGGGCCAGGGACAGACTGATTTGCATATAGCCAAGTTCTGAGCTGGGATGGTGCAGTGAGATAAATAACGGTGATGGATCAAGCCCTGATCTTTGGACTGGGTAAGAGTGGTCTGCTTAATTCAGACACTCTGTTCATCACCACCACCCCCTTTTCTGAATCGTTTTTGGCCACTATAGGTGTGGCAGGGTATACTCAGACATGAGTCCCTTTCTCACTGCGCCATCAGGATTCAAGCAAGCCGGGCCGAAGACGGCTGAAATGCCAGAAACCGGTCCCCGGTAGCTTGTCTCCTTTCTGGTGAAGAATTGGCTTGGTAGTTTAGTCTGCCCTGTTCCCATGATGCACTGGGCCAGGGACAGACTGATTTGCATATAGCCAAGTTCTGAGCTGGGATGGTGCAGTGAGATAAATAACGGTGATGGATCAAGCCCTGATCTTTGGACTGGGTAAGAGTGGTCTGCTTAATTCAGACACTCTGTTCATCACCACCACCCCCTTTTCTGAATCGTTTTTGGCCACTATAGGTGTGGCAGGGTATACTCAGACATGAGTCCCTTTCTCACTGCACCATCAGGATTCAAGCAAGCCGGGCCGAAGACGGCTGAAATGCCAGAAACCGGTCCCCGGTAGCTTGTCTCCTTTCTGGTGAAGAATTGGCTTGGTAGTTTAGTCTGCCCTGTTCCCATGATGCACTGGGCCAGGGACAGACTGATTTGCATATAGCCAAGTTCTGAGCTGGGATGGTGCAGTGACATAAATAACGGTGATGGATCAAGCCCTGATTTTTGGACTGGGTAAGAGTGGTCTGCTTAATTCAGACACTCAGTTCATCAACACCACCCCATTTTCTGAATCGTTTTTGGCCACTATAGGTGTGGCAGGGTATACTCAGACATGAGCCCCTTTCTCACTGCACCATCAGGATTCAAGCAAGCTGGGCCGAAGACGGCTGAAATGCCAGAAACCGGTCCCCGGTAGCTTGTCTCCTTTCTGGTGAAGAATTGGCTTGGTAGTTTAGTCTGCCCTGTTCCCATGATGCACTGGGCCAGGGACAGACTGATTTGCATATAGCCAAGTTCTGAGCTGGGATGGTGCAGTGAGATAAATAACGGTGATGGATCAAGCCCTGATCTTTGGACTGGGTAAGAGTGGTCTGCTTAATTCAGACACTCTGTTCATCACCACCACCCCCTTTTCTGAATCGTTTTTGGCCGCTATAGGTGTGGCAGGGTATACTCAGACATGAGTCCCTTTCTCACTGCACCATCAGGATTCAAGCAAGCCGGGCCAAAGACGGCTGAAATGCCAGAAACCGGTCCCCGGTAGCTTGTCTCCTTTCTGGTGAAGAATTGGCTTGGTAGTTTAGTCTGCCCTTTTCCCATGATGCACTGGGCCAGGGACAGACTGATTTGCATATAGCCAAGTTCTGAGCTGGGATGGTGCAGTGAGATAAATAACGGTGATGGATCAAGCCCTGATCTTTGGACTGGGTAAGAGTGGTCTGCTTAATTCAGACACTCTGTTCATCACCACCACCCCCTTTTCTGAATCGTTTTTGGCCACTATAGGTGTGGCAGGGTATACTCAGACATGAGTCCCTTTCTCACTGCACCATCAGGATTCAAGCAAGCCGGGCCGAAGACGGCTGAAATGCCAGAAACCGGTCCCCGGTAGCTTGTCTCCTTTCTGGTGAAGAATTGGCTTGGTAGTTTAGTCTGCCCTGTTCCCATTATGCACTGGGCCAGGGACAGACTGATTTGCATATAGCCAAGTTCTGAGCTGGGATGGTGCAGTGAGATAAATAACGGTGATGGATCAAGCCCTGATCTTTGGACTGGGTAAGAGTGGTCTGCTTAATTCAGACACTCTGTTCATCACCACCACCCCCTTTTCTGAATCGTTTTTGGCCACTATAGGTGTGGCAGGGTATACTCAGACATGAGTCCCTTTCTCACTGCACCATCAGGATTCAAGCAAGCCGGGCCGAAGACGGCTGAAATGCCAGAAACCGGTCCCCGGTAGCTTGTCTCCTTTCTGGTGAAGAATTGGCTTGGTAGTTTAGTCTGCCCTGTTCCCATGATGCACTGGGCCAGGGACAGACTGATTTGCATATAGCCAAGTTCTGAGCTGGGATGGTGCAGTGAGATAAATAACGGTGATGGATCAAGCCCTGATCATTGGACTGGGTAAGAGTGGTCTGCTTAATTCAGACACTCTGTTCATCACCACCACCCCCTTTTCTGAATCGTTTTTGGCCACTATAGGTGTGGCAGGGTATACTCAGACATGAGTCCCTTTCTCACTGCACCATCAGGATTCAAGCAAGCCGGGCCGAAGATGGCTGAAATGCCAGAAGCCGGTCCCCGGTAGCTTGTCTCCTTTCTGGTGAAGAATTGGCTTGGTAGTTTAGTCTGCCCTGTTCCCATGATGCACTGGGCCAGGGACAGACTGATTTGCATATAGCCAAGTTCTGAGCTGGGATGGTGCAGTGAGATAAATAACGGTGATGGATCAAGCCCTGATCTTTGGACTGGGTAAGAGTGTTCTGCTTAATTCAGACACTCTGTTCATCACCACCACCCCCTTTTCTGAATCGTTTTTGGCCACTATAGGTGTGGCAGGGTATACTCAGACATGAGTCCCTTTCTCACTGCACCATCAGGATTCAAGCAAGCCGGGCCGAAGACGGCTGAAATGCCAGAAACCGGTCCCCGGTAGCTTGTCTCCTTTCTGGTGAAGAATTGGCTTGGTAGTTTAGTCTGCCCTGTTCCCCTGATGCACTGGGCCAGGGACAGACTGATTTGCATATAGCCAAGTTCTGAGCTGGGATGGTGCAGTGAGATAAATAACGGTGATGGATCAAGCCCTGATCTTTGGACTGGGTAAGAGTGGTCTGCTTAATTCTGACACTCTGTTCATCACCACCACCCCCTTTTCTGAATCGTTTTTGGCCACTATAGGTGTGGCAGGATATACTCAGACATGAGTCCCTTTCTCACTGCACCATCAGGATTCAAGCAAGCCGGGCCGAAGACGGCTGAAATGCCAGAAACCGGTCCCCGGTAGCATGTCTCCTTTCTGGTGAAGAATTGGCTTGGTAGTTTAGTCTGCCCTGTTCCCATGATGCACTGGGCCTGGGACAGACTGATTTGCATATAGCCAAGTTCTGAGCTGGGATGGTGCAGTGAGATAAATAACGGTGATGGATCAAGCCCTGATCTTTGGACTGGGTAAGAGTGGTCTGCTTAATTCAGACACTCTGTTCATCACCACCACCCCCTTTTCTGAATCGTTTTTGGCTACTATAGGTGTGGCAGGGTATACTCAGACATGAGTCCCTTTCTCACTGCACCATCAGGATTCAAGCAAGCCGGGCCGAAGACGGCTGAAATGCCAGAAACCGGTCCTCGGTAGCTTGTCTCCTTTCTGGTGAAGAATTGGCTTGGTAGTTTAGTCTGCCCTGTTCCCATGATGCACTGGGCCAGGGACAGACTGATTTGCATATAGCCAAGTTCTGAGCTGGGATGGTGCAGTGAGATAAATAACGGTGATGGATCAAGCCCTGATCTTTGGACTGGGTAAGAGTGTTCTGCTTAATTCAGACACTCTGTTCATCACCAACACCCCCTTTTCTGAATCGTTTTTGGCCACTATAGGTGTGGCAGGGTATACTCAGACATGAGTCCCTTTCTCACTGCACCATCAGGATTCAAGCAAGCCGGGCCGAAGACGGCTGAAATGCCAGAAACCGGTCCCCGGTAGCTTGTCTCCTTTCTGGTGAAGAATTGGCTTGGTAGTTTAGTCTGCCCTTTTCCCATGATGCACTGGGCCAGGGACAGACTGATTTGCATATAGCCAAGTTCTGAGCTGGGATGGTGCAGTGAGATAAATAACGGTGATGGATCAAGCCCTGATCTTTGGACTGGGTAAGAGTGGTCTGCTTAATTCAGACACTCTGTTCATCACCACCACCCCCTTGTCTGAAAGATAACGATGGGGCATACATCAGCGGGCCACCCACCCTCTTTCTCAGCTCGTCTCACACCCATCTCAATGTCTCAGCCGTGTCAACCCCACATCTAGGACATCTTGCCTTCCCGCATTTAGCCACCTGTAGTGGTATCGGTGCCATAGTGTCGTGTTCTACAGCGACGTGTGGCTGGAACGGGGTTGGGTGCACCCAAAAGTGTAAATATTGAGCTTCAGCGCATAACGCATAGAGGTGCATGTCTGGAGCTCCCAATCCACCCTGTTGCAAAGGCAGCATCAGCACGTCCCAGACCGCCCTGGTTTGTCCACCCGCCCATGCCAAAGTGACAAGATGTGACTTTAGTGCAGCGAAGAAGTGTGACGTCAGTGGAATCGGGACATTAACGAATAGATACAAAAATTTGGGTAATATGATCATCTTTGCCAAAGCAATCCGCCCAGTAAGGGATAGAGGAAACTTTGCCCATAACTTCACATTACCCTCCAGCCATGTCATAGCACGTCCATAGTTCAAATTCCAGATTTCCTGTAGATCTCTACTTATCCGAATTCCCAAATATTTAACCTTGTCTGCCTCCCATCTCAGAGGGAACTCAGATGCAACCTCTGGAGTGCTGTCTGTTAAGGGGAACACAACTGACTTTGCCCAATTTATACAAACACTTGCCAGACCCCCAAACCGGATAAACTCACGCAACACTGGGTCTAGATTGACTTCTGGATCAATAAGGTATAGGGTCACATTATCTGCGTATAAGGATATTAACAGACTTCTGGAACTAAACACTTTTCCCGAGCAGTGTGATGTTGTCTTATTCAGGCTGCCAATGGTTCCATTGCTATGGCAAAGACCAGCGGGGACAAGGGGCAACCCTGCTGCGTACCCCGCGAGATGGGAAAGGGAGATCAAGCCATTTATTTGTATTCTAGCACTCGGGGCAGTGTATAGTAAACGGATCCTACTGATAAAGAGCGGGCTGAACCCCATTCTGGTCAAAATAGCAAATACATATGGCCATTCCAGGGTGTCGAACGCTTTTGTGGCATCCAAAAAACCCAAACGGAGCGTGGACATTAGGGTGCAGATAATGTAGTGTAGAAAAAATGGTGCGTAAATTTTGCGATGTTGATCTCCCCGGGATGAACCCCGACTGGTCAGGGAGAGCTATTAGAAGCAACAAGGGCTGTAGCCGGTTAGTCAATAACTTGGCAAACATTTTCACATCCACATTGATGAATGAGAAGGGCCTATAAGAGTCCAACTCATCCGCAGCTTTTCTCGGCTTCAGCAACGTAACTATTAAAGCCTCTCTCATTGTGTCAGGTAGTTTGCCCACCTCCAAAGCCTCCTCGTACACCGCCAGCAGCCTGGGCGCCAGCACCTCCGCAAATACCTTGTAAAATGCGGTTGTGAGGCCATCAGGACCCGGTGCTTTGTTTAGAGGCATACTTTTGATAATTAGTTCAACGTCCTCTGTAGTTATCGGAAGGTCCATCTACTTCCTATATGTGTCATTGAACCATGCCAATGCAATGAACTCGAGAAAGGACCACATCCCCTCCGGGTATTCACTTTGGGTGGCTGGGTATTGATCGGAGTAAAAGCCCGAAAACATCCTCAATATCTCCTCCTGCCCTCTTACCACACTGCCCATATAGCTACATAGTTAGTTACACATCCAGAGGATCTGATAAAGTCACTCTTATATGTACTCAACTACTGACACAGTACAAAAGGGGGTGGTGATGGACGGAGCATCTGAATCAATCAAACACTCACACCCAGTCAAAAGATCTGGGTTTAATCCATCACCGTTCTTTAGCCCACTCTGCCACCCCAGTTCAGACATGGCTACATGCAAATCAGTCTGACCCTGTGCCTCTTGGGAACAGTCCAGCCCGAACTGCCAAGCCATGTCTCCCCTGGACCGGAAACAAGCTTCCGAGGACAGGTTTCTGGCATTCCAGCCGTCTTCAGCCCGACTTGCTTGAATCCAGTGGCAAAGTGAGCAAGGGACTCACGTCTGAGCATACCCTGCCACACTTATGGCGGCCAAAAGCAGTACAAAAGGGGGTGGTGATGGACGGAGCATCTGAATCAATCAAACACTCACACCCTCAAAAGATCTGGGTTTAATCCATCACCGTTCTTTAGCCCACTCTGCCACCCCAGTTCAGACATGGCTATATGCAAATCAGTCTGACGGGACCCTGTGCCTCTTGGGAACAGTCCAGCCTGAACTGCCAAGCCATGTCTTCCCTGGACCGGAAACAAGCTTCCGAGGACCGGTTTCTGGCATTCCAGCCGTCTTCAGCCCGGCTTGCTTGAATCCAGTGGCAAAGTGAGCAAGGGACACACGTCTGAGCATACCCTGCCACACTTATGGCGGCCAAAAGCGGTACAAAAGGGGGTGGTGATGGACGGAGCATCTGAATCAATCAAACACTCACGCCCAGTCAAAAGATCTGGGTTTAATCCATCACCGTTCTTTAGCCCACTCTGCCACTCCAGTTCAGACATGGCTATATGCAAATCAGTCTGACCCTGTGCCTCTTGGGAACAGTCCAGCCCGAACTGCTAAGCCATGTCTTCCCTGGACCGGAAACAAGCTTCCGAGGACCGGTTTATGGCATTCCAGCCGTCTTCAGCCCGGCTTGCTTGAATCCAGTGGCAAAGTGAGCAAGGGACTCACGTCTGAGCATACCCTGCCACACTTATGGCAGCCAAAAGCGGTACAAAAGGGGGTGGTGATGGACGGAGCATCTGAATCAATCAAACACTCACACCCAGTCAAAAGATCTGGGTTTAATCCATCACCGTTCTTTAGCCCACTCTGCCACTCCAGTTCAGACATGGCTATATGCAAATCAGCCTGACCCTGTGCCTCTTGGGAACAGTCCAGCCCAAACTGCTAAGCCATGTCTTCCCTGGACCGGAAACAAGCTTCAGAGGACCGGTTTATGGCATTCCAGCCGTCTTCAGCCCGGCTTGCTTGAATCCAGTGGCAAAGTGAGCAAGGGACTCACGTCTGAGCATACCCTGCCACACTTATGGCAGCCAAAAGCGGTACAAAAGGGGGTGGTGATGGACGGAGCATCTGAATCAATCAAACACTCACACCCAGTCAAAAGATCTGGGTTTAATCCATCACCGTTCTTTAGCCCACTCTGCCACCCCAGTTCAGACATGGCTATATGCAAATCAGTCTGACCCTGTGCCTCTTGGGAACAGTCCAGCCCGAACTACCAAGCCATGTCTTCCCTGGACCGGAAACAAGCTTCCGAGGACCGGTTTCTGGCATTCCAGCCGTCTTCAGCCCGGCTTGCTTGAATCCAGTGGCAAAGTGAGCAAGGGACTCACGTCTGAGCATACCCTGCCACACTTATGGCGGCCAAAAGCGGTACAAAAGGGGGTGGTGATGGACGGAGCATCTGAATCAATCAAACACTCACACCCAGTCAAATGATCTGGGTTTAATCCATCACCGTTCTTTAGCCCACTCTTCCACCCCAGTTCAGACATGGCTATATGCAAATCAGTCTGACCCTGTGCCTCTTGGGAACAGTCCAGCCCGAACTGCCAAGCCATGTCTTCCCTGGACCGCAAACAAGCTGTACTGACACTCATTGTCACCCATACAAACCATTAACCCTTTAAACATGTCTCAGGCGTGCTACAGCAAAACCTCTGTGTTCAGTTTAGCTGCCAGGTTGACTTGCCATTTAAATCCCCTTGCCAAGCCTTAAACTCCCCTTTTGTTACAAATAAGTCACCTCTAAGGTAGGCTATAGTAGGCCACAGGACAGGGTGCTATATGCTTAAATGGTGAGACATGTACTTTGAAGTTTCAGTGAGTTACATGCACACTAAAAGACCCATATGCCCAGTTATACATCCAGTGTCCCATCCATACTGTGACTCACATACATATGTACAAAAGCATAGAGCCACTAACAAATCTAGTCAGACAGTGACAGAGTCAGTTACACATTTACTCACACACCCACATAGCACTTATGTAACCAGCAGTAACAGAGCCAGTCACAGAGTTACATGCTCACTAAGACAGCCAGTAAGTTATTCTTACAGCCATTTACAAACACATTTACAGACACATAGCGTTACAAAGAGAAGGAGTCATATGCTGACGTAATAATTTACATATCCAATGTAAGCCTGGGTGGAGTTCGGGTAGCTCCGCTACACGGAACTCCGCAAAGTACCAAAAAACTCCGCTGCCCATCCAGGAGCTCCGCAAGCGGCGGAGCGAGTAAAAAAAATGCAGTTTGTGCTAATTTTCAGTGCTGGGTGTTTGTCTCTGCTGTGAAAGTAGCACGACCGGCACCATGCACAGCGCAAGCTGGTGCAATCAGGCGCTGCTTCCTTTCTGCTGCTCAAGAAGATTTTCTACCCGAGCAGCAGCTTTCTCAATGCGGACGTATGATTTCTCAACACCAGCGGTCGTGAGTATACGCGACCACTCTAATTGAGAAATCCGCCTGCCCGCATTGAGAAATGTCACCTGGAGGTTGATTTCCCTCGCTTGCACTCGCCACCTTGACGTGACGAGCGTAAATGAGGAAAAATCTTGCTGGGAGGCTGATTTTCCTTGCTCGCCAACTTGATGTTTATGAGTGTGTGCGAGGAAGAAAACTCTGCTCTGCTAAGCGGAAGGTGTTTTTCAGAACTCCACGAGCTCTGCGTAATGCGGAGAGCGGAAAACTCCACAAACCCCGCGTACGAAGCGGAGTTCATCGCCCAGAATTAAGCGGAGTTCACCGACCAGAATTAATCCAATGACACACCCACAGAGGGACTGATACACTCAGGACCTACTGCTATCAAATGTCTTCATTTTTCGAAGACAAAATAGGAAATATCCAATGGGAGTTAGAACTAGCTCTCCTTTAAGGGTCGATTTGGAGGGGAACACCCACCTCCCTGAGAGGAGCATCCTTGACAGTTTTTTTAGAAAATTACCTTAGTTCAGACACAACAGGTTATACTGTCCTGCAAATCTGGACCCCCTCATGATCCCTGCCCCCTTGCATCCTTCATAAAATTGTTGACATTGTCAACCGAGTGATCAATCAAATCTTGAATACCTCATTGGCCACTGCTCAGGTCCCAACTGACTGGAAATTAGCAGTCGTCAAACCACTTCAGAAAAAACATCTGGCTGATCCCACAACTCTTTTGAACTTTCGTCACATCTCATTACTCCGTGCTCTGAGTGAAATCACAGAAAAATTGGTAAATGGCCAGGTAATTGCTTATCTGGAAGAGGCTAATATCCTCCACCCTCGGCAGTCTGACTTTCGCCCAAGACACTCCACAGAGTCTGCTCTGTTGGAAGTTGCAGACACGTTAAAATTGACTTTGGATGCTGGTAAAAATGGCGTGCTGACTTTATTAGACTTATCAACTGCATTCAATATCATTTTCCATGACATTCTGCTACAATACATAAAGAACTGTGGGATCTCTCATCTTGTATTTAGCCTGCTACTCCAGAGACTGTGCGTGCAATTTTACTGCCACGCCGACTCGCCATTTAAAATCCCTTGCCATTGTTTAAATACTTCCGTTTTTACACATGTATGTATGCATGTATGTATAGGCATTTATATAGCGCACTACTTACCCGGAGGGTCCCAAGGTGCTTCGACCGCTACAAAACCCTTCCTGGCTTCCCTGAGAGATGGTCCCTTAATGGGTATCTCCAGGGTGAGACCAGGCATCCCCGGCGGTCTGGTGGGGCCGTTAGTGAGGATGAGGCAAGCTAATGCCCAGAGTTGCCGAGTGTGATCGCTGATCAGAGTGGGCACCGAGGCGAGAGAATTATCGAGTCCGCTGACCCTGGTCCAGAAACCTGCCGCGCCGGGAATCGAACCCTGGTCCCGGGCTGTCCTCTGCTCTCGGGTCTGCCGCCTCTAACCAGTGAGCCACACTACCTCACTAAGGTACGCTCAACGTCGCACAATGGGCAGGGTGCTGTGTAGTTAGAAGGTAAGACATGTACTTTTAAGTTTCAATTACGTACACACACACTTAGTCCCATAAACTTACTTATATAGCCAGTCGCCCACCTATACAGCCACAGATTTACCTATTTATAAAATCAAACAGCCACTGTCACATCCAGTCAGTCGATGACATAATCACTTACACATCCACTCACACACTCAAACAGTACTTATGTATCCATTACTAATAGAGTCACGGGCACACACAGTTATGTAGCCAAACACTGACTAACGCACTGACTAACACAGCCAATTACTAATCCATACAGCCACTTATATGCCCATTTAGACACCCATACAGTCACTAACACATCTAGCCCGTATAGACACTCATACAGCCGCTAACATACCCAGTCACATACTGAGACACCCAATTTGCCTATGGAATCTGAGCAGTTTACCATGCTAGATAGGGGTAAAGGGTATGTGCTTCTTTCTGAAACATGGTTCATTCACCTATCCCCAATTGGTATATTAAATTGATCCGTAAGACCCTTGTAGAGTGCACTACCAATGCCCGGGGGCTGTAAAGTTAATGCAAGTAGTGGGCCTGCAGCACTAATTGAGTCATCCAGACTAGTAGCCCTTTAAAACTGACGGAGTCCTGCCACAGCTGGGGCAGTGTTTACTGCCACTTCATCTTGCTATTTAATACCCCTTGCCAAAGTTTAAACTCTATTTTTTTACACAGACGTCCCCCCTAAGGTATGCCCTTGGTAGTCCAATGGGCAGGGTGTTGTGTAGTTAAAATGTAAGATATGCACTTTTTAAGTTTCAGCCACTTACACATGCACTTACAGACCCATACACCCATACAGTCAGTCACCCACCTCTACAGCCAGTCACTCACCTATACAGCCTCACATACCTATTTAGAGAACCATATGACCACTGTCACATCCACTCACACAGTACGTATGCATGCACTACTAATAGAGCCACTTGAACACACAGTTACACAGTAAAACACAGAGTGACACAGCCAGTTACTAATCCATACATCCACTTATATGCACATTTAGACATCCAACAGTCATTAGCACACCCAGCCCATTTAGACACCCATACAGTTACTAATACATCCAATCACATACAGAGACACCCAGTTCACCTAGGGAATCTGAGCAGTTTACCACTGCTAGATAGTGGCAGAGAGAATGTGCTTTTCACCTAAGCATGGTTTCATTCAATAATCCACATTTGGTATATTTAATTGATCTACCACTAATAGAGCCTCTTCCACACATAGTTACACACCAAACACCCACTGACACAGTCTGATCTACTACTACTAGAGCCTCTTGCACACATGGTTACACACCAAACACACACTGACACAGTCAGATACCAGTCTATACATTCACTTACAAACCCATTTGAACACAGAAACATTTACTGTAACACCAGTCACATACTGAGACACCCAGTTCACCTCAGGAATGTGAGCAGTTTACCACTGCTAGATAGTGGTAACGTAAGTGTGCTTCTACCCTATACATGGTTTGATTTACTTAACCACAATTAGGATATTTAATTTTTCTGTAAGTCTTTAGTAGAGTGTACTATGTGTGCCCAGGACCAGTAAACTAAAAGCTAGTAGTGGTCTTGCATCACTAACAGTTTTATATTTTGTTTCTAATTTTCTTGAGGAAGAAAATAGGAAAGTTATTAAAAGGGGTAATGGAAGCCAACTGGGATGAAGCAACCGGCTTCAGTCTGTAAAAAACATGAATGTTCAACGAGGAGGAAAAAAATAATTAACAACAGTGATTCTTCACTGTATTCAGTTATACAGCCACAGATGACATCTGGCGTGCCACGGGCATCTGACATTTGCTACAGTGAGTTACTATCTCAGATAACTTATCAGATACAGATGTACCAGTTTTGACAACCAGTGACAATGATTCCCCTAAGGCAACTACAGATAATGATTCTTTTTCCACTGCACCTACCTTCTTTTGCATTATGAGATGGCATATACATTGATGGATAGTTTTGATTTTCTTCCAAATGGAACTTGTCTCATGGGAATACTTCTTTCTAGTATGTCTTGGACAATTGCTTGCTGCAGACATTGCGCTGGACAAACTTGGCACTAACCTTTTCTCTCCAGAAGGAATACTGAAATGTTTCCAAGAATTATTCTCCTTTTTGAAAGTAGCATCTCTTCCTGCTCATGCAGTACAGGGTCAGATTGTCCTTGCTGGTCTAAAGACATACCTGCATCTATCTAAAGTACTTGTGCACAAAAGTGTATTTGTAAATGGTTACATAAGTTATGTTTTATTTGTTTGCATTTCGTTTGGTTTAAATTATATAATGTTACCATCTCAGATAACTTATTGCAGTAAACTGGTACTGTTATTTGTTGGAACTTTTGAAGGTTACCCCAAGACTATTACAGCTGGCGAGTGTGCTTCTTCTCCAGTTGCCTTCTTCCACATAATGTGATTGCATGTCCTTTTTTGGGTGATTTTAATATGCTTTTACATGTAACTTGTCCCATAAGAACACTTTTTACCAGTCTTTCTTAGTTTTAGAATTTCTTTATTATTTTTAGAAACAAAAACATCATAAGCAACTGGTGGAGCAACAACCTTTTGACAATTGCAATACATTTAAATCCCCAAAAACTCCCTCCACCCATCAACCAACCCTCCCTTACCATTCTTTCTTGATAAATGCTTGCCACCGATGTTACGCTGCACAAACTTGGCAAATACTCAACTCTATCTTTAAGTTCTCCTGGTGTTATGTTATGGGAAATGTAAAATATGACCACATAGCGGAACAACACACACAAGCAGAGAGCACTCACCTATATATGGTGAAAAACCAGAGTAGGCCAATATCTTGTGCTGATGAGAGGAAGATTAGTAGTTCACTTGATGACAGAATGGAATAGGTAACTTGAAAGGACTGCAGGTAAAGACCAACTCGTGTTTAGCAATCTTAAAAACATTTATGGTTTTAACACGCGGGTTCACCGGCGAGTACTTCGTGTCTCCAAATAGATTGTAACCTGATTAGACAATGGGTATAGGAAACTCCATTAGCTTAGAGCACACAGAGGTCTTAGGTGCACAATGATGAAAGCGCACACTCTATCAAAATTGTATTTACCACAAATATAAATGCACTCACGTACAACAATGGCAAAGTTTGTTAAGCATTGTTAGAAACTGCAACAAAGAATATATATTGAATTAGGCCTAAGGTGTAGCAGCTGCCCATACAGGTAAGAGCGGTGGGGCTGGGGAGGGGGGTGAGATTTTAACAGACGACGACGAGGGAAAATTAATTTTTTATTTGACTTTCCCTCATGGTCGTCTGTTGAATCTCCCCCAACCCGGCCTCATCACCCCAACGCTCTTACCTGCACAGGCCGCTCCTGTAATGACTCACCGCTGAACTATATAACACTTATTACTCAGTTGTGTATAAAGGAAGCTGTTTGGGATATGTCAAATTGAGACCGGCTGCCTGCCTGTGTGCAAGGAGAGTCTTTCTCCCTGTCGCAACAGTGAAGTGCTGTCTTTGCATTGCCAAGAGGAGTCTGTGTCTTTTTCATTTCTTAAAGCTTTTAGTCACCCTGTAATCGTCTGCCTTTAATGTTAGAGTTTGTTTCTCTCAAAAAGTCATGTAAGTCATCACATTCTTCACAACTGAAGGTAGGAAACAAAGTAAGTGCAGCTAATTTTTCAACATGCACTTGAGCTCACCATGACGACGATACCCGTACTCATTGGTCCAACGTTGGCATAGCATCAAATTTTACAAATTTGGAGGGGTCAAGTAAATAGCAGCACTGCACGTACATGATTTGGGTCCTAGAATTGTAATTAGAAGTTTGGGATGGGGTGTGTGTCCGTATTTGTAAATAGTTAAATAATTTATGTTATGTTTATTTGTTAATTTTTTGGTTTAACTTGCGTTGCAATATGTTAAAATGTATTTGTAAATTGATAACAAATATGTATTACTAATTTAACTTATGGGTCACAAATACCCCCATACAGGTACTCATACATGAACTCACACACCTATAGAGTCATTCACACAGGTACGGGCATGCCCACAGATACACTGACACACTCACTCAAAAACCCATACAGTCAGGCACACATCCATTTACACATTCATACGCTTACTTATATATACATTGGGCCCGATTCACACAGGGAAAAATGAGACAAAGGTCTAACTTTACGACTTTTGGAATTCACAAAGTGCTTTTACTACTCATAAATTCCCTTTGTGAATACTGAAAGTCATAAAGTTCAACTTTTGGTGTTCATAACAGGCATTTACGAGTACTGAAAGGCTTTTTGTGAATACTAAAAGTTGTAATGTTAAACTTTAGTCTCAGTTTACCTTTCTGAATCGGGGCCATTGTGTGCAGTTTTTTATTTCTACAATCTATTCGATTGTTTATTCCCCACTTTTTCAATGATGATTCATCATCAATAAACTTTATTCCGCTTTATACATAAAACCATAAAAGTCATACAAACATCAATAAAACAACTTCCAGGTTAAAGAATGAAAATTAACATAAATCCCAAATCATCTAAACACGAGATAAAAATACTGACTAGCAATACAAAAGTTAATCACTGCTTGCCCTTAGTCTGACGGCGACTTTTTTGAGAATTCGATAATAAAGGACTTTCTAGGAACAGTATAAAAAGTGCAAAATATTAAAAAGTGCATCATGCCCTGAGGAGACTCACTGTCGCAGCTGCAGGGCATGAGGCACTGATGACCTCTGTGAGAACCATGAGGATGTGCCAAAAGATAGTGAAACAGGTTGAGCCTGAACCTTGTCAATAAAAAGCAGACATGAAAACTTTTAAGCCCTAAAAGATAAGGCTCAGTTGTTGGCACTGTTTTCAGCGCAATGTACTTAAGTACGCTAGGCCTACACAGCTCTTTTCCCTGTCTATCACAGTGGCACCTTCTTAAAAAGCACTCTTTGGCCCAAAAAAGGTCCCTCTTACATAAGCTTGGGGTTAGTAAATAGTTTGGCTCTGCCTAGACTGGAGAGGCCAACTCTAATGTACTGAAGTCATCCGATACGCAAGACATGGTCAAGGGAAAGACAACCCAGTAGGACGTCTTTACTAAGTGTGTCCTCTTGCTTAGCCCAAATCTTAAGCCACAGGACCAGAGGACGGACAGCCAGTTCATCTGAGAGGAAAGACATCCCCAGCTCTTCGCGCATAACGTAGTACGGGGTGCTTTGTTGGACAGAAAGGACCCGCCGCAAAAAGGAGTTTTCAGCACTTTGCACAGTCCCTACCTCAATGTGTCCCCAGATCTCACTCCCGTAACTGGCCTTTGAGATACATTTGGCTTGATGAATCTTCAAAAGAGCCTCTGTTGGTGTACCTCCCACTCTGCTGCGCAAAGTTAAAAGTAGCTGCAGAAGCTTTCACTAAGTCCCCTTTCTTCCGAGTAAGCAGGGGGAACCAACTCAAGGAGTCGTCAAACACCACTCCCAAATAGGGGAAGACAGTAGTCTTAGGTATAGACGAGAGTCCCAATTTAAATGTTTTCTTAGCCTTACGGGGACCCACCTGCATAATATATACGATTTAGAGTGATTAACTGACAGGTCCAAATCCTCCATAAATAGGGTAAAGGAGTTCAGGAGAAGTTGTAAACCCCTGGCTGTCCTTGCCAGGAGGACTGCGTCATCCACATATAAGAGAACCAGCAGGCTAAGCTTGCCTACCTGGGGACAGTCAGCTTTTGTAGCCAAAAGTGCCTTCTCTAGGGAGTTTATATATAAGTTAAAAAGAAAGGGTGCTAAAATGCACCCCTGGCACAACCCCACTTAATGAAAAACTGACGGAACACTTAGCATATCGGACAGCCGCCCTTGAATCTCGGTGAAGATCCCTTAGGAATAAGATAATATTGCTGTCAATGCCGATAGAGGACATCAAGTGCCTCAGCTTGGACCTGTTGACTGCTGAGGACAAGTCCATGAAGGCTAAGTATATGGGACTTGAGCGAGCCACAGTATACTTATTCAGAACCATGTATAGATTTAAACACTGTTCCACAGTGGAATGATCTGGTAAAAAGCCATATTGAATCTCTGCTAAAAAATATTTTCTTCAGCCCAGGAGACAAGTCTTTTAAGTAACATGCGACTCACCACCTTCACCACAGAATCCAAGAGGGAGATTGGCCTATAACAAGAGGTGCTGTCCCTATCTACCTTTTAAAATACCGGGACTATGGTTGATAAAGCCCACAAATCTGGACGACCAACCTGAACTGTAGCATTAATGACAGGTGTGAGGACAGGCACCCAGGTTTCTACATGGGCAATGTAGAGATCTGGGGGAACCCCATCTGACCAAGGGTCTTGCTTTTAGTCCCAGTATACCAGCTCTCACCTCCTGTGTGGTGAAAATGAGTTCCGCCTTGGCTTCCACCCTTTCTTGCCCCTCAGTTGACAGGGTATCTGACTGAAAGATACCCTCAAACTGGTGTACCCAATCATCCTCTGTGATGTGGGCATCCAGAAAGTTAACATTATCTCCAGATAAAAGTGGGCTGTTAAAAATGCCCTAGGACTTAAAGCTGTTACGCAATGTGCTTGCCTCCATGGAGTTAGGCCATGCCTCCTCCTTCAGGGTGGACTTGCGAGTTGCTATCGTATTTACTGGCTTAATGCTGCGCTCCGCACTTCTGAAACACAGGGCTGCACCGTATTTACAAGGATATTGTGCAGCTCTGCGTTTCCCCCTTTGCTGGCGCTAGATTTAGCTGCCTAGCGCCAATGCAGGCACCCCTACACCGTAGTGCATAGATGTCTGCGTTGCAGGGGAAGATTGTTTATGTGCAGGAAGGAGTGCCTTCCTGCACATAAACAATCTGTAAATGCTGTTTTGTAACTTCCATGTGTGCTGCGTATTAATACAGCACAAATAGAAGTTGCAAAATGTCATTTTTCTAATGATTGTTTATGTGCAGGAAGGGACACCTTCCAGCACATAAACAATCAATGGCGTATTGCTGTCTCCATGTGTGCTGCACAACACAGCGCACATGGAAGCAGCAAAAAACATGATGAAATTAAACATCTCTCCTTGTTGCCCCAGGGTAAGACTAGGTTTTCCCTAGTCTTAATTTTGGCGCTGCTCCATATTTATGCCACGCATATAAATATGGGGCATTGTCAAAATGAATGGGTGTTGAGGTTCAAAACCCACCGCAACACCCATTGGCCTCCCCTTTCACACTAAGTATAGTAGAGGGGGCCTCTTTCATTCAACGTGTTATGTGTGAGACAGCAGATCTTAAAGAAAGATCTCTTCTTCATTGATAGCCAGTGCAATTCTCTTAGCAAAGGAGCCGAAGCAGAGCCTGCCGGACGATTTAAAACCATTCTCGCTGCAGTATTCTGTACAACTTGGAGTTTGGCCAATAGGGTCTCTCCCACTTCGGCCAGCAAGGCATTACCGTAGTCTAGACGGCTAATTACCATTACCTGGACTAAAGTTCTATGGTGGGGGTGGGCATATAAGGAAACATTTTCCTAAGTAGCCTCAGACCATAGTAGCACAAACTCGTAGTGGCTGCAATATGATCCCTTATAGTCAAAGCCCGATCCAGTTTTAGGCCTAAATTATTTACTGACTGTTTGGGGGAGGGGCAGTGCCCAACTGAACAGGCCACCAATCATCCGACCAAATGTCCGTGGCTTTACCCGTTAACATCACCTCCGTTTTTTCCAGATTCAACTGGAGACAGTTTCCTGTCATCCAGTTGGAGATGGCGAACATACCAGTGGCAAAACGGACTTTGTCGACCTCTGGGTTTGGTCCAATGGTAAACACAAGCTGTGTATCATCAGTATATGAGATGATCTCAAAACCGAGCTGCTCGACAGTCCTTGCCAGCTGAGCCATATATATATATTGAAAAGAGTTGGACTTAGACAGGATCCCTGCGGTACACCCTTATCAAGGCACATTTTTGTCGAGGTATAGGGCCCCAACATGATAGTTTGGGTTCTCTCAGACAAGAAATGTTTGAGCCATTTCAGAGCTGCCCCATTGATACCACAGGAAAGAAGTTTCTCTGTCTCTGCCAGCTTAGGATGTGAGATGGTATCAAAAGCTGCGGAGAGATCTAGGAGAATCAGAATTACTGAACCTCCTGCATCAATACTCTGTCAGAGAGAGCCGGTCACCGCCAGAATAGCGGTCTCTGTGCTAAAACCTGTCTGGAAACCCGACTGCGAGGGTCTAAGATATGATTATCTTCCAAGTAAGAACTTAATTGTCTGTTAATAATACTTTCCAATATTTTACCCAGCAGTGGTCATAAAGAGATAGGTCGATAATTGCCAAGAATTAGAGGATCAGCAGTGTTTTTTTTATATTGGGCGAACAAATGCCTTCTTCCAGATAGCTGGAATAGTCCCGTTTGGATGGAATGATTGAAAATATCTCTGATTACCGGGGCACAGCTTGTGGCTAGAAGGGCCATAGTTTTTGGCGGACAAGGATCTATTGGTGACCCGGATTTGGCAGCAGTAAGGACTTTTATGACCTCCTCCACTGTGATTAGTTCAAAATTATTTAGAGAGCTGGTTACTATCTTATCCTGCTCCTCAGATTAAGTGGAGGGTACAAAATCAAGAGAGACTGGTGGTAGAAAATGTTCATAGATTTTTTATATCTTCTCCCGGAAGTAGATCACCAAGGAGGTACAAAACTCCTGGGATTCCATAGGTGCCTGTCTACAGACTTTAGGGGATACAAATTCCCGTACAATGCCAAACAGTGTTTTCGGGGAGTTGCTAGCTATGGTTGATGATAAACCGACGTCTGGCTACTTTTAAGTTGAGATGATATTTAGACAGAGACTGTCTATAGAGAAGTCTATTTTGATGGGTCTTGTTAGTACGCCACGTTCTTTCCAGATTCCTGCAACTAGCTTTTTCCATTTTTAGGTCTTGCACCTTTTCTATTTCGCAGAAATAGAAAACAGGGGTGAGTCCTTATGTCGCTGATCCAGTTCTTTCCCCAAAGGCTCTCTTCAGGCAGCTGATTGGCTCTCAAGGAGGATTTTCAACAGTTCATGTGCAGCCCAATCATGTGACCTGCTCTCATGCACGAGCCTTCAAAGCCTCAGCCATTTGCTTCCCAACCAGCGCTGCAGGCCGTGACTCGCGTCAAAGGCAGCCCAGCCCAGCTTCTCCCAGCAGGCAGCCCACTCCCCTCCCTCTCTTGACTTTTAGTGACTTCACACTTCGTGCCCCTGTCCCTTCAAGGCAGCCCAGCCCAGCTTCTCCCAGCAGGCAGCCCATCCCCCTCCCTCTCTTGTTTTATTTTTAGGTCTCGTAGCTGCTCCCCTAATTATTCACTGCCCACGGATGTCTGCCACCCTCTCTTCTCGCCCTCTCCTTGGTTTTTTTTCTCTTTGCTTGTTTGGAAAAGAGAGGCTGCAACACTTTAGTCGCCAGACTTGCTTTTGCAGTATTTTGGCAGAAGCACACCTGTGAGAAATCTTACTGGTTGGGGTAGGAGGGGTTGTGGGCGCAAACAGGAATATTTTGTTTTGGGGGCATGTTAATGACGACATAAAGGGAAAAAACGTGAAAAAAAGAAAGAATCAGCTATATCGCAACCTTTTTCTCAGGGGCCACGAGGCAAGAGTCCTTGGTGTGCAGAGTCCCGCATTGATGCCGCTCCCCGCCCCCATCAGACCTGGTGAGAGCTTCACACTTCAATGGAATGCTCTCCCCCGCCCCCATGCCTCTTCTCTCACCCTTTCGCTTCTCCGTGACGCTTCTCCAGCGCGGCTTGGCCCGTTCCCTCCCACTCGCTCGCATCCCGCCCCCCCACCAGGCTCTACTGCACAGTCAGGGAGTTGTTGCACATTCACTAAAGGTATTAACCACTTTACAGAGCAACCCAACTAGCTTTTGCCTTTTGCTTTGTTTTTATTGCAGCGCAGAGTTGCAGTGTCCTGCATGCACCCTGTGTGTCTCGTTTGCATCCCGCCCCCCCCACCATGCTCTATTGCACAGTTAGGGAGTTGTTGCACATTCACTAAAGGTATTAACCACTTTATCGAGCAATCCAACTAGCTTTTGCCTTGTTTTTATTGCCACGCAGGGTTACAGTGTCCTGTGTGTCTGTCTTTGTGTATGTTGGTGCCTGCAGAACAAGCGCCAGCGGCCAATGCTTTTTTTTTTTAATTGCCGCGCGGCGTTACAGTGTCCTCCTGCATGCGCCCTGTGTGTCTCTTTGTGTATGTTGGTGCCGGCAGAACTATTCAAAAACATTGGCACACAAACTTGTTTGATTTTAATAAAAGGCATTCAGACAGATGACCACATCTTAACTTACATAATTTTTTCGGTGTGATATTTCAATACGTCGAAATACCACTTTCAGTAATGATTCAGCTACACAGTTTATCCGCTTTCAATGTTTGTTTTTCGATTATTCAATCCCTTGCAGTTGCCACAGTAAAACTCGAAAGGGATGTTATTATTTTGCTTAAAGAAAAATACACGATTGTTTGATAGACCATGACTTTTTTTTCCTTTTCCTTCCCCAAACACTTTGGGGCAGATTTATGTTAACTGGCGCATCCCCAGGGTTGCGCCAGTTAACGTGTGCCACAGTGCGCCACAGCTCCGCCACCCATGGTGCAAAAACGGCACAGATGTGTGACGCATCTGTGCCGGAAATGTGGCGCATTGCTGGAGTTGCGTCTCAAGCGCGACGCAGCTCCAGCAAGGCTCGGGGGTGCCGCATCTACACAATGCTGCATCAAGACCTACGTTAAACAATAAGGAGGGTGTTTTAGGGGAATTTTTATTGACCTGGCATTGCTACAATCCCTACATACTATTAAAAAACAAGTAGTAGCAATGGGTCAAGGATGACTAAAGCTATCTAAAGAAACTGTGTATTGATATCAGGATACAATCAAGGAATCCAAGATATTCGTGGTGAAAAATTGTGTTCCCATCAGATACCCATCCTGTACCGCCCTACATCATTTGGGATCCTTCACCCGAAGGAATGATTTCAATTTTTAAATCACTATAATTCACACATCAGCAGTAGCATTCTTTGTTAAGGTCCTGATGAAGCAGGAAGGGATCTTTTGACCCAGTTACACTGCAGAAACATGTCGACCTCGATTCCATCTAAGTAGTTATTTGTTACACTACTTTGCACTGTTTTTATCCTTGGGTGTGGATAGGATCCCATTAAAATTTATTTTCCATTTCCGCAACCCAATATTAATTCATTCACTTATTTTTTGCACACAGCACTTTCAATAATTTCTTTGCACTGCTAGTCAGTCTACCCCCTGATACTACTTTTTCTTTCATCACATCCCTGTATCCTTCAAAAAGATTAGGCTACAATCTACCTAATCCATAGTGGACATGCTTCCACTTCCTTCGGGTGAAGGATCCCAAATGATGTAGGGCGGTACAGGATGGGTATCTGATGGGAACACAATTTTTCACCACGAATATCTTGGATTCCTTGATTGTATCCTGATATCAATACACAGTTTCTTTAGATAGCTTTAGTCATCCTTGACCCATTGCTACTACTTGTTTTTTAATTGCATCAAGACCTACGCCTGCTTCAAGCAGGCGCAGGGTTTTGAGGCAGCATTGGCCTGAAAGTGACTGAGTGAAATCTCATAGATTTCACTCAGCCACTTTCAGGAGGCGTTCCTGCGCAGGAACGCCCCCCCCCTGCGCAGGAACACCTCCTTATGGCGCAGGGCTTTACAACGTGACGCATCTCCTAGATGCGTCACGTTGTAAATAGATTTAGAAAAGGGGGTGGTGATGAACAGAGTGTCTGAGTTAAACAGACCACTCTTACCCAGTCCAAAGATCAGGGCTTGATCCATCACCGTTATTTATCTCACTGCCCCAACCCAGCTCAGAACCTGGCTATATGCAAATCAGTCTGTCCCTGGCCCAGTGCATCATGGGAACAGGGCAGACTAAACTACCAAGCCAATTCTTCACCAGAAAGGAGACAAGCTACCGGGGACCGGTTTCTGGCATTTCAGCCTTCTTCGGCCCGGCTTGCTTGAATCCTGATGGAGCAGTGAGAAAGGGACTCATGTCTGAGTATACCCTGCCACACCTATAGTGGCCAAAAACGATTTAGAAAAGGGGGTGGTGATGAACAGAGTGTCTGAGTTAAACAGACCACTCTTACCCAGTCCAAAGATCAGGGCTTGATCCATCACCGTTATTTATCTCACTGCCCCAACCCAGCTCAGAACCTGGCTATATGCAAATCAGTCTGTCCCTGGCCCAGTGCATCATGGGAACAGGGCAGACTAAACTACCAAGCCAATTCTTCACCAGAAAGGAGACAAGCTACCGGGGACCGGTTTATGGCATTTCAGCCTTCTTCGGCCCGGCTTGCTTGAATCCTGATGGAGCAGTGAGAAAGGGACTCATGTCTGAGTATACCCTGCCACACCTATAGTGGCCAAAAACGATTTAGAAAAGGGGGTGGTGATGAACAGAGTGTCTGAGTTAAACAGACCACTCTTACCCAGTCCAAAGATCAGGGCTTGATCCATCACCGTTATTTATCTCACTGCCCCAACCCAGCTCAGAACCTGGCTATATGCAAATCAGTCTGTCCCTGGCCCAGTGCATCATGGGAACAGGGCAGACTAAACTACCAAGCCAATTCTTCACCAGAAAGGAGACAAGCTACCGGGGACCGGTTTCTGGCATTTCAGCCTTCTTCGGCCCGGCTTGCTTGAATCCTGATTAAGAAGTGAGAAAGGGACTCATGTCTGAGTATACCCTGCCACACCTATAGTGGCCAAAAACGATTTAGAAAAGGGGGTTGTAAATATTTTTGTCCACCCTAAGCGTGGAAGGGTATTCTCAGATGTGAGACCCTTGCTCATTGCACCATCAGGATTCAAGCAAACCGGGCCGAAGACGGCTGTAATGCCAGAAACCGGTCCCCGGGAGCTTGTTTCCTTCCCAGTGTAAGAATTGGCTTTTGTAGTTTGGTTTGCCCTGTTCCCATCATGCACTGGGACAGGAACAGACTAATTTGCATACAGCCAGGTTCTGAAACTGGGATGGTGCAGTGAGCTAAAAAACGGTGTTGGATCTAGCCCTGATCTCTTGACTGGGTGAGAGCTTTCTGCTTAATTCAGAGACTCTGTCCCTCACCACCCCTTGTTGTAAATATTTTTGTCCACCCTAAGCGTGGAAGGGTATTCTCAGATGTGAGACCCTTGCTCATTGCACCATCAGGATTCAAGCAAACCGGGCCGAAGACGGCTGTAATGCCAGAAACCGGTCCCCGGGAGCTTGTTTCCTTCCCAGTGTAAGAATTGGCTTTTGTAGTTTGGTTTGCCCTGTTCCCATCATGCACTGGGACAGGAACAGACTAATTTGCATACAGCCAGGTTCTGAAACTGGGATGGTGCAGTGAGCTAAAAAACGGTGTTGGATCTAGCCCTGATCTCTTGACTGGGTGAGAGCTTTCTGCTTAATTCAGAGACTCTGTCCCTTACCACCCCTTGTTGTAAATACGTTGTAAATAGAGCGCATTGTTTGCGCCGCAGTTGCGTCAAATAAAGTGACGCAATTGCGGCGCAAGGGCATCATAAATCTGCCCCTCTGTACCTCTCAGGAAAACTGGCGCAAGTTTATTTAAGACCAACACAACCCCTACACACAACTCGCACGCACACTGCACATCAATCTCTGAGTCTGTTTCTATGGAACCCCGCCACTGTCAAGCATATACATGTGTCTGATTGCACGGGACCCCAAATTGGCAAACCTACCGCAAAGCTAAAATGTAACAGTGTTCAAAGCATTGAAAGAATCTTCGGGGTATGTCAAAAAGGTCGACACAACAATTTTTTAATATTAACACGTATCCGCCTAAGTTTCGGGTCTGTTCAGCTTCAGGGCACTCGTTAGTTGCTAAAAATCAATTTGAAATTATGATTTCAAATAGTTTTTGTTGTGATAATGCTTTTAATATATTTGGTTGCGGTTAATTACACTCGATTGTTTTTTGAATGCTTGCGCCTAAAGAATGGTGATGGGAAAGCTGTTTAGCATGCAATGTAATGCTGTCCGGATCGAAGTATAACTTTGTACATATTTGAAGTATATTTATCACACGTTATTTTTGTTGCCGTGATGAAGTTCCGACAGACAGGTAGAGTCACTGCTTTTTCAAGACTGGTGGCGAAATCTGGTGCAGAATACTTTTTATTTACTTTATGTAGGTGTTTTGTGTAGCTCCCAGGGTGCTATCCGGCTGCACCAGTGCGCTAGCCATGTAGGATGCAGTGAAGGGGAGTGAAGTGCAACAGCCCGAACGATGTCTCAGGTGATCAAGCAGCAAATTTCAAATCAAATGAGCTTCCGGGGGCAGACGGCCCAGATCACAATTGAATTTAAAACACCAGGGTTTCAGTTATCAATAGTGCTTCTCTTCTGATGATATTTACTTCATAAAATATTATAACTTATGCAGAATGTTTATAACAAGATTCAGAGGAAAGGATGTCACAATAGTACAGTTGAACCCAGAGTTTTCTTCACAGCCATACATCTTGTTGTCCAATTGACCCCCGATTGGAAATGGTATTTCTACACAAGGTCGTAACAGCAAGTGTGTGCGTGTCAGAGATCTATGAACGTTAGGCGGTAAAAGCTATCGACGCTGCACTCAGAGTGGGGGTAGCGGGGATGGCGGAGGTAGACAAAGCTCGAGAACAGATTCTTAAAAAATATATGTTTTAATTAAGGAGCAAATAACAAGATATTCATCCAAATACAGCATGAGATTGGCTTCAATGACATACGAAGTGAGAAGGCACTGCCGGTGTCCGTCGTCTTAAAGTTACAGATCGCGGAAAACAACTTTATTCTCAACTAGCAGCCCGTCCCGACGTTGTCCGGGTAGGCTTTGCGAGGTGAAAGTCGTCACCAGCATTGTGCAACCCGGACATGGCCAGCTCCTTTTTGTGTTTTAGCAATCAGATCCTTTTGCCCACTTCCCCTCAAAGTACTTGGCCTTCTTTTGTGAGAGCCTGCGCACCTTCCCTCCCCCCCCCCCAATCTCCTGTAGTCACCAACATTGCGCAACCCGGACACGGCCAGCTCCTTTCTGTGTGTTCCCCTCAAAGTACTTGTCCTTCTGTTGTGAGAGCCTGCGCACCTCCCCCCCCCATCTCCTGAGCCCAGTCACCTCATCCTCACACTATCACTGGAGTACACTCACTTCTGCGCTCCTCCGCAGTGAACCGTGTGTTGGTTCACACTATCACTCGAGTACACTTACTTCCGCTCTCCTCCCCGCGCTCCTGGCCATAGGCTGAACACCGCCTTATTTTTTTTCTTTACGGCTGCACTTTTGCCGCTCCTCCCGACGGCTCCAGTGGCGCACATTGCAGTGAACCGGGTGTTGGTTGCACTTTCGCCGCTCCTCCCCACGGCTCTAGGAACGCCATTGCAGTGAACGGGGTGTTGGTTGCACATTCGCCGCTCCTCCCCACGGCTCCAGGAATGCCGCCTTACTTTTGTTGTTTACGGCAGCACTTTCGCTGCTCCTCCCCATGGCTCCAGTGGCGCACATTGCAGTGAACCGGGTGTCGGTTCCGCGCTCCTCCACACGTCACGCCCACACGCTATCACGTTGTATGCACCAAACGCCGCGTTATGCGCCCATGAAGCTGACGCTGAACGCTGCGATCAATCACTGTATGCCTACGCCTAAGGACTACGTTCTTTCCCCCCCTAATGTATATGGTGTGGTGATTTTTAGCCTATGTCCATCTCCTGGACCTCCCCTTTCCAACGCTGTATTGGGTGTTGTGATTGGTGGTGTACTTCTGGAGTTTACCTTGCCCAAAAGTTCCCAGTTCTCTCTTTATAATAGTAGTATAGATAAATAAGGGGGTCGCGGAGCCGGGCCCGCTCTGTCCAGGACTCGGGAGTTAGAAACACACTCCATCCAGTGGGCTCTACAGTTTCCCCTTCTCGCTGTGCTTGGTTATTCAGTATTATATGTTCTTAGTCCCTTCATCTTCCCTTTCACTCTGTCGTTCCATACTTCACCCTCTTGACCACCACTTCCTATATCCCTCCTCCCCGTCCTTTGCCGTGCTTTCTTTACTTTTCAGTCTTCCTTCCCCATTGTTCCCTCTCTCTAACGCCTCTTTTTATCCCCTTCATTTCCACCTATTGGTCCTTCACATCAGTCTCATCTTTCCCGTACTTTCCATCGCACAGCTTTTCTTCTGCCCTGTCCAGTTCTTCCTCCCCCAACCATCATCCACTCCTCCCTCCCCTTCCTTTCTTACCTCCTTACTTCCTCCCAGGCATTTTATTTCCTTCCTCTTCCTTTTTTCACCCCCCTCTCCCCATCACCCCTTCCTACACCCCTGAACTCAAACCTCCCCTCCCCTCCCCTTCATCATTTGAGGGAACAAACGCACATGACAGTAGGTGAAGGTTCCTAAAACCTTCAATAAACAATCCCCTCTCTTTTTAACTATCTGTAAAAAGTTGTTCGGACAAAGATTCAAGGCAATAAGAAAGGAGGAAGGGTGGTGGAGCTGTTGTGGGCAGTGATTGCAGCTGGTGCTTTTATTGAAGGGACCTTGCACATCTCTGGTTCATCTCCGCGTCGAGGAGGGGGCGCGAGTCATCCCTCTGCAGTCAGAGATGGGAGATTGTTGACACTCCACCTCTGATCTGGCAGTTTACATAATGTATGCTTGACTGGAGTCATTCATTCTTCGTGCTTTCTTCCTGTGTCCTCATTAGAATACAAATATCAAGTTTGTGATAGTTTGTGTACTGGATCACAGGCCTCGATGTCACGCAATCTTTCACAGTTCACAGGCCTCGTTACTTTCACATTTCACTGCACGTTTTACCTCACGCTTCCCCCGTACCGGCTTCTTTCACAATTTCCAGGTACAGGTTCAGTTTCTATGGTCTTGCTCACAGGCCACAAGTCCTAACAAGCATTGGCATAGCCAATAGGTCACACTTTTGGGACCTTTTAAACATTTAGTTATCCAACACAATACCCTTGTTAGGTCTCGTCTAAGGCATTGCTTTAGCAATGCTTTGGCCGAGATATTAAGTAGGGGTCTCAGAAATGCTCCCAAAGGTGGATTGCCTACAGTGCATGTGTGTGGGCTCATGCACATCGCACACAATTTGGTTTGCTTGCAACCGCATCAGACTTCAAACACTTCAAAGGAATCCGCTCGGCGCTCCTACTAACATAAATTAACAAGTTGTTGTCACAAAGCTTCACAGGAAAGACCAGCGACGCCATATGGACAGCAGGCAGCCATAACACATCTTTCCCACTGTGGTAAATATTTGATTTACCGTCTTAATTTCTATGCAGGTAAGTACTTAAACAAAAATAACTCAATCGGAAAGAAAGACGCAGAGTCCGTGGTGTTAGAGTTCTTAGGGGTTTTATTCCTTAAAAAGGAATGGTTCTTGGTACCGGATATCGGGTTCCTGCCACCACTGGGGTGCAGGAAGGGATAGAGCATACTTTATTGACATTACATTACTTTTATACTTAGTATACACAATAGAAGTCAATGCAGAAGGCGTAACAGCTGAGAGAAACAAGATAAGGATACACACGTGTTAGCAATACGTAATCAGAAGGCGTAAACTAAGGCGTGCACAGAGGTGTGTTCTAGAAACTTCACATGTAAGTGTCAGAAGTGGGTGGCTCTATGACAGAATAGTGCAGAGTCAGCAGGAATTGGTAGCTAGGATGCGCGCGCAGCTGCATGACGTGTGATTGACGTAAAGTTGGAGGGTGCAGGGGACTTGACATTTACACTAGAGGAAAGAGACAGAAGTCTGGCATGTCAGATCAACTCGTTCCTATATCATATCTGACATCTGATGTTTGGGAACCATATTATCTGGAAGGAAAAGGTCTCTCGGACAGAGGCTATTCTATACTGACTGTGAGTGCGTGTATAAGCGTCTGGATGTCTGCATGAGATGCGAGGGGGCATGGGCCTACCATGGTAACAGAGACTATGAATTACTTGGACGGAGACAGTGAGGCCGGGCCCTTTGCTCTGCAGCTGGAAGGATGTTTACTTAAACTAGTAGGCAGGAATGTATTTTTGAGGAGCGGAACAGATAATTCGAAGGTTGAATACAGTCTTGGCAGGCAACAGGCTGAGCTAAACGCCGTGAGCCGCGCAGGGAGTAAGGCAGAGGTCACGGGTACAGAGGCCGGCCCAGGCTGAGGCATTTTAGAGTCTGAAGGCAGAAAAAGGCTCGATGGCAGAATTCAGGGCCTACTTCGCCTGGGCTGGAAAACGTGTAAAGTACACCACAAAAAGACGTTGGCAAGGCATACTTAGAAACGGACTATTTAACCCGTTCAGGGTGGGTCTGAAAGAGGACATGTTAACGTTGGACGCAAATGTGTTTGCGTCTTCATAGCTGGCACAGGAGGGAAGTTACATGCACTTTAAGTTCGTACATGGAGACGGTGGGGTACACGTTAGGGAACATTTCTTGACCATAAAATTTATATTTCCTCATTCCCTCCTTGTTCCCTACGGACCCTTCATGATATATCGATCCTCATGAACCTATCAGTCTGTTCACGTAACATCATTTGCTCTTCTTTCTTCTTTTTGCGTTTTGCATGAAAACTGGAATGCGGAATACATGACGTGGCGCACAGACCGCAAATCGCTGGCCCACATTGTAGACATAGGCAACAACTGAATACTATGAGAAGACCAATGCCTAGGAAGGATAGGATCTTCCATCCCCAAGCAGTCAACGTTGTCCAGAACCAACCGGACCAAGTCCAGGTGCCTGGATTCTGATGTATCAAACTTGCAATTTTATGAAGACGTGTGATAGCTTTATATACAGTTGGCGCGTTTTCTGGAATGAAAACACAGCAACTTGACCCGATGACCTTACAAGCTCCGCCTCTATCTGCCAGGATGACGTCAATAACAAGACGATTCTGAAGAACAACAACCCGCATGGCGGACTGCTCCTCTGTTAAGTTGCCTAGAGCGGAAGTAGTTTCATTCACTACTGCTTCGAGGGTTCTAGTTAATTTGCGTATCAGTTTACTATTAAAAACAGCACCTAAGTAGGGGAAGAAACCTTTATTAAAGTCTGTATATTGCTCCCATGCCGTTTCAGTATAGTCGACAATCGGGAGATCTCTTCTGAGTCTACTGTTTACTAGATTTGTATTTCTGTGATAATCAGGAGGAGCTAGGAAAACAGGGGGCAGAAGGAAGGCAATGTAACAGGTACCATCCCAATCTGGAGGTAAGCGTATGTATGCGGTATGGCCACAAACAAAGTAGGAATGACGAGTAGCTCTAAATGTAGACCTGCCCTGATCACTGAATTCGACCACAGTGGTACATTTACTATGACCTAAGTGTACTGAACCCTTCTTTCTGAGACATAAATCACCAGTGACTGGTAATACTGACATAGCAGGGAGAACTGGTGCAGCTTCGGATTCAACAGTAAGAATCATGAGGTTAATTGTGTAATTACCTAATCCATATACTTCTTTTTCTAGATCAGTTCCTGTCCTAGTGGGAAGTCCCTTCTTGTCAGGGTAACAGGCGTTAAGCAGAACTAAGTTCAGGTTTCCCCAAACCCAATTTCCTTCGAAAATAGCAATGTCAGAATCTAAAGAATTAATTAATCTGAACCATGCACCACAGGAGCCATTGTGAGTGAACGGGTACGGAAAAAGAGGCAGAACTCCCTTGTATTTCTGGTAGGGAGGGAGTCGGCCACATATCCAACAGTTGGTAGCATTGTTAGTCTGATGGGAGTGATGTAACATACTAATGAATGTATTGTTGCGCAGAGCAAGTCTGTAAGATAACTCATGTAAGGGTAATTCACTAAAAGAATGTTCGGCAGAGACATTGTAAGCAGATTGTGTATGCTTGAAGATAGGGTAATATACAGGCAGCAATATACTAGCAGCAATAATCAGAAGGCTTAGAAAAAACAAAATCAATAATGTCACTATACAGTGACTACGGAGTGATTTACAATATGCACGTTTCTTGAGTTGTCTCTCTCTCTCTCTATCTCGATCTAGGGGATACATGTCAGAAACTAATTTAACCGATTCACCTAGGGGAGGACTTAAACAATTAAACTGTCTGACTTACTAGATCGTAATTTTGTTTTATACTCCTCTTGCGGAGTTTTCTCTCTCTTGGGAACTTTAAAGTCACTAGATTCTGGGCAGTCCTTTGAGGGGGTGGAGGAGTCAGTTTCTGGTAAAAGTTCATTGCATTTTTTTATATGACTCGTATGGATCCACCCCTTTCGGCCCTCAACCTTGATGGCGGTCCTTGTGGTCAGAAGGACGAGCTTCGGCTCCTGCCAGCGGGGCTCCAGCGGACTCCTCCTATCGAAGTTGCGGATCAGCACAGTATCGCCTGGACGGACATCGTGTGGCTTTACATCAGTGTTGTCGGGAAAGGCTGCGGCAACCTGTGAACGACATGATTGGTGAGGAAATATAAATTTTTGGTCAAGTTATGTTCCCTATCGTGTACCCCACCGTCTCCATGTACGAGTTAAAGTGCATGTAACTTCCCTCCTGTGCCAGCTATGAAGACGCAAATACATTTGCATCCAACGTTAACATGTCCTCTTTCAGACCCACCCTGAATGGGTTGGATAGTCCGTTCCTAAGTATGCTATGCCAACGTCTTTTTGTAGTGTACTCTACATGTTTTTCAGCTCTGGCAAAGTAGGCCCTGAATTTCTGCCATCGAGCCTTTTCCTTCCTTCTGACTCTGAAAGCCTCAGCCCAGGCTGCCCAGGCTGCCCAGGCTGCCCCTGTACCTGTGAACTCTGCCTTACTTTCAGCGCGGCCCACCACGCTTAGCTCGGCCTGCTGCCTGCCAAGACTGACTACAACCTTCGAGTTATCTGTTCCGCTCCTCGAAGATACATTCCTGCCTACTAGTTTCAGTAAACATTCCCCAGCTGCAGAGCCAAAGGGCCTGGCCTTACTGTCTCCGTGCAAGTAATTCATAGCCTCTGTTACCATGCTCCCATGGAAGGCCCATGCCCCCACGCTTCTCATGCAGACACTCAGGCGCTTATACCCGCACTCACAGTCAGTATAGAATAGCTTCTGCCCCAGAGACCTTTCCGCCCAGATAGCTCAGTTCCTAAACATCAGATATCAGATATGATAGAAGCACAAGTTGATCTGACATGCCAGACTTCTGTCTCTTTCCGTCAGTGTAAATGTCAAGCCCCCTGCACCCTGCAGTTTCACGCCAAATCACACGTCATGCAGCTGCGCGCGCATCCAAGCTTCTGATTTCTGCTGACATTGCAACATTTCTGTTTTAGTGCCACCCACATGTGACACCTACCTGTGACGTTTCTAGAACACACCTCCAGTTACGCCTAGTCCACGCCTTCTGATTACGTACTAGTAACACGTGGATGCTGTTATCTTGTCTACTCTCAGCTGTTACGCCTATTACATTGCTTTCTATGATGTATGTTAAGTATATAAGCTATGTATTGTCAATAAAACTTCGCTCTATCCCTTCTTACACCCCTGTGGTGGTAAGAACCAGATATCCAGGTCATGACCATTCCTTTTTAAGGAATAAAACCCCTAAGAACTCTACCACCACGGACTCTGTTTTCTTTCTTTCCGATTGAGTTATTATTGATTAAGTACTTACCTGCATAGAAATTAAGATAGTAAATTAAATATTTACGACATTTTGGCGCCCGAACAGGGACCCCTCCCCCACCTCACGCGCCGGTTGGTGCATTGCAAGCTCTTTCCCCTGCCATCAGTTAGAAGGAAACTACGCGTACCGGCAGGATTTCCTGCATCTCCCTCTGGCCCACGGAGGTGACGAAGATTGCGATCAGTACCCAGACGAGGCGGTGAGGAGTGCGGAGGATCCCGACAAGAGCCTAGCCGAAAGAAGCAAGGTCCGAGGTGTCAAGAGGCCCACCAGTTTTCCGAAGTATCCACGTGTCGAGTCGAGTCGAGTCCGGTCCAGTCCAGTCGAGTTTTCCGAGGCCTTCTGTTTTCCGTGCTTCCCGGTGAGTACCATTGCTGGGACGTATCTAGACGGGTTTGGGTACACAAGTCCGGTCTGCACTGTTTTAGGCAGTGTATCTGTACTGTTTAGCAGTACATCCGATGATTCAAGTTCTTGCACTGTTTTCAGCAGTGTATCTGTGCTGTTTAGCAGTACATCTGATATAGGGGGTAGTCGTATATGTCGCAAAATGTCTTTTTGTGATTAATGTCGTGGTATGAGTGTGACTGTTGTTATGTGCATTATTGTGTTCTTGTATAACTAGCTGTACCTAGTATTAAGTAGCAAGGATTGAGCGTTCACTACTGAGTAAACAAGATGCCATTTTTCAACAAGTTAAAGCAGATAGGAACTAGGAAAGGGATACTAGAGGAAGAAATTCCTATCCCCCCTAAGGATACTCCTGGAAACTTTATGTACCACAAGCATGGCATAGATGCCATAGTGTATCTAGATTTATGGGCCGACTATACTAAACATCTAGACGAGAGACACAGATGGCCAGTTACTGGAACATGGGATGCCGAGTGCATCATGAAGGTAGAGGAAGCATTATGGAAAAAGAAAGCCAGACAATCTCAGAAGGACGCCATAGAGCTTTGGCGTAAGGAATCCCGTAAGCGTGCTGAAAAAGAACTACGTAGAGAGGACAGACTTAAAGAATCAGAGATAGCCCAAGAAAACGAACTAATTACTGAAGGTATCCGAGTAAAGTCAGAACAGATAGACCGTGCACGAAATAACGTCGTAAACGGTATGTATCTCGCGGCCGAGGGTTCGCCTGAGGCCATTTCAGAAATACCGAAAAATCTACCGTCACCATTGGTTCCAACTAAAGTAACTCACAAGACTACTAAAGACATATTCCTGAACTCCTATCTAGAGGATGTAGCACCCGCTTACACCAATCTGCCTGTCCGCACCCTGCCTAAAGACAGGGACGGGGGTGGTAACCCGCCCCAAGATCAGATTCCGCCTGTTCCACCCCCTCCACCGCCTCCCATACCTAAAGTTAATCTACCAAAGCCACGTTTACCTGACCCTGCTAAAGGACAAATTCAAGTACAGATACAGACTCCACAGAGAGATAATGTCCAAGCTTCAGCCTCAGGAGGTGCGATGGGGGGTCACCAGACCCCGCCATCAACACGCAGGTTACAGCTCGGGGACTTGCAGAGTCCCTACACGTACAAATCACCCCGTCTCGACATACTCAAAGGACAACTTACAGTTTGCAGATATGATCCAGTACCCGGCAAAGACGATAGAATGATAATGGCATCACTACGGTTACGATCTGCTACTGATTTCCTGCTGATGTTTCCAGGAATGAACGAGCACCTAGATAGAATATATCAGTTTATTCAGACTGGGAAAGACCCCGACAGTATTAGGGATGCCATGGAGCATCAGAAAGTTGACGTTCAAGGACAGATACTACGTTTTTTCATAAATTGTCTAATAAGAGAACGAGACAGGCCCGAGACAAATCAGGGTGAATTAGATGCCCTCAGCAAGTGGGGTCAAAATATATCTGAAGGAAAACACGACAAGGGGACTTGCATAGCCAGTATGTACAAGAGGATAAGAAGAGCAGTGATAGACGTACACAAAGGAGAGAAAGAAAAGGCTTCCTCCGAGGGGGAAGAAGAACCTGAAGAGCCAGAAAAGACTACAGACACTATAGCGTATGTAGGTAAGGGAACTTACCTTAGGAAAGGCATCCGTCCAGAAAGCAAGAGGGTTCTTTTCTCTGCCTTAACAAACCCGAATTCTGCTGAACATCAGTTCCAGGAGACTGATAAAAGGCTTCGAGATCGAGTAGGGTACCATGTACTAAATTCTATGGATGAACAAGAACTAGCCCGGTCAGCCATATTATGGACTGAAAACCCAGATATATACCATGATGACACCGTAGCACAGACATTCCTGAACCTTTCCCCAGACGAGCAGAAATTAGCAGGTGTATACATGATTCAGCACCTTCTCACGAAATACAGAAATCAACATTCTGATCCAGGTCCCTTACCCGAAACATTAGAAGAACTACTCATGGATAGATGGAGAGGTTTAAGTACCAAATTAATTCAAATAATTCTAGAACAACGCCATAAATATGACACTTTCATAAGCTCCGAATATGTCCCCGCCCCGCCCCCAGAAAGAAAAATGTATCATATGGAACGTCGGCATGGCATTGAAAGTCAGAACCCCTTACGGGAAGTGCACCCAGTTATGGGTGACGATCATAACTTGAAACGAGTGTATGTACACACGCCTCTGACTAAGTTAGAACTGTTAGAAATGAAGAAACTAGTCCCGTGCCATGATAAAGACCCTGCAGGTTTTCATAGAGAGCTTAAAGACATGTTACTGATGGGGGATTATACGTACGAAGATATCACGAAAATGTTAAAGGTACTGCTGCCCACGGGCATTTACGAGAAACTAAAAGAAAAAGAATGGGAGGTGGGAGAGAAAAAGATTGTATGGACAGAAATAGAAGACGAAGAGAATAAACGAGTCCCAGGGGTAGGCCTTGGGGAGAAAACTAAAGCATTGCCAGGTCTGATAGTACAGGTTCTGCCAAGATTATTGACAACTAGAAAGGAAGACTGGGATGCAATATCAGCCTGTAAACAGAAACCCGACGAAGATACTAGTGACTTCTATTCAAGATTCGAGAAATGTTTCATTATTAATAGTGGTCTTAAACCAAGTAGCGAGTCGTACCCGCATCTTTTTGTATCAAAGTTAGTCGAGAATTCCCTGTTAGCAGTTAAAAACCGTGTATACAAGGTCGAGAGTACATGGCAAGCCAATACGCCATCCCAGATGTTACAAATGTTACAATATCATCACAACAGAATTAGAGAAGAGCAGGATCAGGAACAAAAACGTATGAAAGACACGAAAATGAAAATGCTAGTAGCCCAATCGGTCTCAACCGATGGCCACAGAAAGGGTACGACCCAGACAGGTCACACCACAGCTCCCGTTAAAGGGACATGCAACTATTGCAAGCAGCCAGGTCACTATGTACATGAATGCCCAGTTCTGAAACATAACATAGCGACAGGTAAAACTAAAGAAAGACCGCATCCGCCTAGACAAGACCATAACCAGCATCAGTCTTCACAGAATATGCAGCCTATGCAGAATACACCGCCTACGCATGCTTCATCTCCTACAGCACAGACAGTAGCGGTATCACAGCCACAGCCCATTGCCGCAGCACAGCAAGTTTCACAACAGATGTACCAATATGCCCAGTCCGCTTACCCCGATTATCCACGATATACATGAAACAGCCTAGAGAGGGAGGGTGGCTTGCCTCTTATTGAGATTCCTGTAGATCAAGAGGGTCCTTATGTACACAGTCAAGTATTGGGAAAAGACAGAAAGTTTTTAATTGACACAGGGGCAAGTCGCACCACAATCAGTCATGAGGAAGTTCCAGGGGCACCCCTCTCAGGCTCACAGAATGTTTCCCTTGGTTTTTCAGGACAGCCCATTGTAAATGAGGTATCAGAACCAGTTCCCCTGGCTGTGGGTCCGTTATCACGTGTTACCGACTTGTTACTTACGAAATCCTGTCCAGAAAATCTGTTAGGGATAAAGACATTGAAGGCTCTAGGAGCCGTGATCTGCTGTTCCCCGGAGGGAGTTAGACTCTTTTTGCGGGATTTCAAGGGTCATTATATGTTACGTGAGTTTGATGTCAGATTGAAAAATGTACCAGATCACCTGTGGGCAAAAGGCCCAAATGATGTAGGATGTATGCACATTACCCCATACCGTGTTACACTCAAACAAGGTGTAGTTTTACCCAGAATCAGACAATACAAGTTACCACCCGATGCTGTAGTGGCTTTACTGGAAATCATTGAAGAGCTCATTACCCAGGGAGTGGTCGTAGAGACCGACTCCAATATCTGTAATTCACCCATCATTCCGATTCTTAAACGTACTGATCCCAACGCACCGCCAGTATATCGGCTGGTGATTGATCTAAGAGAACTGAATAAATGCATTATTCCACAGTACCCTGTGGTTCCCGACATCTCATCCTTATTGACTGCTATTGATTCAGAAGCAACGTTCTTTACTGTAATTGACCTCAAGAACGCTTTCTTCAGCGTACCTATTGATCCAGAGAGCCAATATCTCTTCGGATTCAGTTTAAATGGACGCAGTTTCAAATTTTCACGCGCACCTCAAGGATTCACAGAAAGCCCCAGCATCTATAGCCAAGCACTGAAAAGACAACTTGATTGTATAACGATGCCAGTTAACACCGCTTTACTGCAATACGTCGATGATCTGCTGATCACCGCACGAAGTGAGCCCGAATGTGAACAAGCATCACTGACAGTTTTACATTTTCTGGCCGACAAGGGACACAAGGTGTCTCCTTCGAAGCTACAATTCTGTGTTCAGCAAGTTGTGTACTTGGGTCACTTGCTGTCCAAAGTGGGGAGACAGCTCACTCCCGATCGCATTCAGTTAATTGCAAATATGCCACAACCTCAGACCCAAAAGGAAGTGCGGGCCTTCATAGGCCTCACCTCGTACTGTAGACAATGGATTCCTCAGTATGCATTTCTAGCCAAACCACTCATTCAGTTAACAACACAGGAGGCAGCGACTTCGATTGTCCTTCCCTGGACTCAGGAACATACACAAGCCTTTGAGGAATTAAAGAAAGCATTATGTCAAGCACCTGTTCTAGCGACACCATGTTACAGCAAACCTTTTACACTTTTTGTTACAGAACGTGAAGGTACAGCACTGTCTGTCCTCACTCAAGACCAAGCAGGTTCATACAAGCCGTGCGCTTATTTTTCGAGTACATTGGATTCAGTAGCCCAGGCACTCCCTGCGTGCTTAAAGTCAGTAGCAGCAACAGCATTAGCAATCAGACAGAGTGATTCAATTGTTTTAGGACATCCATTAACAGTTCAAGTTCCACATTCTGTAGAGGTTCTTTTAAACAGAACCCAGACTCAACACTTGACCATAGCACGATTGACAGGTTATGAATTGACACTATTCCAGCCACACATAGAAATCAGACGCTGTAGCATCTTGAACCCCGCAACATTGTTACCTGCACTTATGACCGATCCAACACCGCATGATTGCATAGAGATCATTAATACAGTAACAAAACCTCGACGAGACCTAACAGATGTTCCACTGACAAATCCAGACCTGACACTTTATGTGGACGGTTCATGCATGAGAACAAGTACAGGAGAATTAGTGGCCGCATATGCAGTGACCACTGAAACTGCAGTTAAAGAAACACACCGTATTGACACACTGTCTGCTCAAGCAGCGGAGCTCATCGCTCTGACCCGAGCTTGTATTCTAGCCAAGAACAGAAATGTTAACATATACACTGATTCCCGCTATGCGTTCGGAGTCGTACACGACTTCGGCATGTTATGGCAAGAGAGAGGGTTTTTGACCTCCCATGGTGCCAAGATTCAACACGGTCCCCTCATTCAAGCATTATTGGAGGCAATACATTTGCCCTCAGGCATATCAGTCATGAAGTGTAAAGCACATACTATGGTGACAGATTTTGTCTCCCAGGGTAACGACCTGGCAGATCAGACAGCGAAACATACAGCATTGACTCACACCCAGACTACTGATGTGACAAAGACAATAGTACCAACTCAGTGTATGTCAGTCAGGGATCCCACCCTAGACGTAATCGATATCCAGACACATGCCACTTCAGATGAAATAAAGAAATGGACCGAACTAGGAGGGATCCAGACAGATCAAGGATGGGTCACAAAGGGAAAACCTACATGGTTCCTCCCCGACTCCATGGTTCAAAGCATGATAAATACAGCACATAGTCCTGCACATCTAGGAGAAAAAGCTATGTTAGACAGTTTACAGAATCTCTGGTACAACAAACACTTACGAGCAGCAGCAAAACAGAAAGTGCGTACTTGCATGATCTGTTGTCAGTTCAATCCAGGTAAAAGCGTCCCTGTAGAGCAAGGTGGATTTCATCCTCCCGATCACCCTTTTGAAGTCCTCCAGATGGATTATATCCAGATGGACCGTTGTTGAGGATTCAAATATGTCCTCGTAGTTGTTTGTGCACTCTCTCGTTGGACCGAAGCCTACCCAGTCTCAGATTACACTGCCCCGACCACTGCCAAGCAGCTGGTTCGAGAATTCTTCCCACGATACGGCCTGCCTCGTGTCGTGTACTCAGATAACGGACAGCCGTTCTCATCCAAACTTATGAAGTATGTCTCCCTTTTGCTAGGATATCAGTGGAAATTCCACTGTGTCCGACATTCCGAAGCCGCAGGCCTTGTAGAGAGGCATAACCAGACACTTAAGATACGTCTTGCTAAAATATGCCAGGAGAAAGGGGTCGACTGGATAGTCGCCCTGCCAGTTGCGCTGTTCTATATGAGAATGGTTGCACATTCGAGATCAGGACTATCCCCGTACGAAGTGGTCTTCGGCAGACCACCGAATATGTGGGGGACGCCCATTCCTAAGAAAATTACCGATGTTGATTGTAACATGTTGACAGATTACCTTGCCTCCTTGATGTCTGCACTCCAATCATGTCGTTCACAGGTTGCCGCAGCCTTTCCTGACAACACTGATGTAAAGCCGCATGATGTCCGTCCTGGCGACATGGTCCTCGTGAGGAATTTTGACAGGAAAAGCCCGCTGGAGCCCCGCTGGAAGGCGCCGAAGACCGTCCTTCTTACTACGAGGACCGCTGTGAAGTTGGAGGGCAGAAAGGGGTGGGTCCACACGAGTCATATTAAGTTATGCAATGAACTGAAACCAGACCTTGACTCGCCCACCCCCACCAAAGACTGTATTAAACCTAGTGACTTTAAATTACCTGAACGAGAGAAAACTCCCCAAGAGGAGTACCGACTCAAGCTTCGATCTAGCAAGTCAGACAGTTTAATTGTTTAAGTCCTCCCCTAGGTGAATCGGTTAAATAGTTTCTGACATGTATCCCCTAGATCGAGATAGAGAGAGAGAGAGACAATTCAAGAAACGTACATACTGCAAATCACTGCGTAGTCACTGTATAGTGACATTATTAATTATGCTTTTTCTAAGTATTCTGATCATTGTTGCAAGTGTACTTCTTCCAATATATTGCCCTATCTTCAAGCGTGAACAATCTGCTTACAATGTTTCTGCTGAACATTCCTTTAGCGAGTTACCTCCACATGAACTTTCTTACAGACTTGCGCTGCGCAACAACACATTCATTAGTATGCTACATCACTCCCATCAGACTAATAACGCTACAAACTGCTGGATATGTGGCCGACTCCCTCCCTACCAGAATTACAAGGGAGCTCTGCCCCTCTTTCCGTACCCGTTCACTCACAACGGCTCCTGTGGTGCATGGTTCAAAATAATTAATTCCTTAGATCCTGATATTGCTGTTCTCGACGGGAGCTGGGTTTGGGGAAACTTGAACTTAGTCCTGCTCAACATCTGTTACCCTGATAAGGAGGGACTCCCCATTAGAATAGGAACTGATCTTGAAAATGAAGTATATGGATTAAGTAATTACACAATTAACCTTATGATTCTTACTGTTGAATCCGAAGCTGCACCAGTTCTGCCCGCTATGTCAGTATTACCAGTCACTGGTGAATTATGTGTCAGAAAGAAAGGTTCAGTACACTTAGGTCATAGTAAATGTACCACTGTGGTCGAATTCAGTGATCATGGTAAATCATCCTTTAAAGCTACCCGTCATTCTTATTTTGTTTGTGGTCATACCGCATACATACGTCTGCCCCCAGATTGGGATGGTACCTGTTATATTGCATTCCTTCTGCCACCTGTTTTTCTGGCCCCTCCTGATTACCACAGAAACACAAATCTAGTAAAGAATAGACTCCGAAGAGATCTCCCGCTTGTCGACTATACAGAAACGGCATGGGAACAATACACCGATTTTAATAAAGGATTCTTTTTCTTTTTAGGCCCCGTCCAAAACAGTAAATTAATACGTAGATTAACTAGAACCCTTGAAGCTGTAGTACATGAAACTGCCTCCGCCTTAGGTAACTTAACCGAGGAACAGTCCGCCATGCGGGTTGTTGTCCTTCAGAATCGACTTGTTATTGACGTCATCTTGGCAGATAGAGGTGGAGCCTGTAAGGTCATCGGGTCGAGTTGCTGTGTTTTCATTCCAGAAAACGCGCCATCTGTATACAAAGCTATTACACGTCTTCACAAAATTGCAAGTTTAATACATCAGAATCCAGGCACCTGGACTTGGTCCGGTTGGTTCTGGACAACATTGTCCGCTTGGGGATGGAAGATCCTATCCTTCCTAGGCGTTGGCCTTGTCATAGTATTCAGTTGCTGCCTGTGCCTACAGTGTGGGCCGGCGATATGTGGACTGTGTGCCACATCGTGCATTGAACATTCCAGTTTTCTCTCAAACAGACAACGGAAGAGAGATGAACAGATTATGTTACAAGAACAAACTGATCAATTTATGATGATCGATATATCATGAAGGGTCCGTAGGGAACAAGGAGGGAATGAGGAAATATAAATTTTTGGTCAAGTTATGTTCCCTATCGTGTACCCCACCGTCTCCATGTACGAGTTAAAGTGCATGTAACTTCCCTCCTGTGCCAGCTATGAAGACGCAAATACATTTGCGTCCAACGTTAACATGTCCTCTTTCAGACCCACCCTGAATGGGTTGGATAGTCCGTTCCTAAGTATGCTATGCCAACGTCTTTTTGTAGTGTACTCTACATGTTTTTCAGCTCTGGCAAAGTAGGCCCTGAATTTCTGCCATCGAGCCTTTTCCTTCCTTCTGACTCTGAAAGCCTCAGCCCAGGCTGCCCAGGCTGCCCAGGCTGCCCCCGTACCTGTGAACTCTGCCTTACTTTCAGCGCGGCCCACCACGCTTAGCTCGGCCTGCTGCCTGCCAAGACTGACTACAACCTTCGAGTTATCTGTTCCGCTCCTCGAAGATACATTCCTGCCTACTAGTTTCAGTAAACATTCCCCAGCTGCAGAGCCAAAGGGCCTGGCCTTACTGTCTCTGTGCAAGTAATTCATAGCCTCTGTTACCATGCTCCCATGGAAGGCCCATGCCCCCACGCTTCTCATGCAGACACTCAGGCGCTTATACCCGCACTCACAGTCAGTATAGAATAGCTTCTGCCCCAGAGACCTTTCCGCCCAGATAGCTCAGTTCCTAAACATCAGATATCAGATATGATAGAAGCACAAGTTGATCTGACATGCCAGACTTCTGTCTCTTTCCGTCAGTGTAAATGTCAAGCCCCCTGCACCCTGCAGTTTCACGCCAAATCACACGTCATGCAGCTGCGCGCGCATCCAAGCTTCTGATTTCTGCTGACATTGCAACATTTCTGTTTTAGTGCCACCCACATGTGACACCTACCTGTGACGTTTCTAGAACACACCTCCAGTTACGCCTAGTCCACGCCTTCTGATTACGTACTAGTAACACGTGGATGCTGTTATCTTGTCTACTCTCAGCTGTTACGCCTATTACATTGCTTTCTATGATGTATGTTAAGTATATAAGCTATGTATTGTCAATAAAACTTCGCTCTATCCCTTCTTACACCCCTGTGGTGGTAAGAACCAGATATCCAGGTCATGACCATTCCTTTTTAAGGAATAAAACCCCTAAGAACTCTAACACCACGGACTCTGTTTTCTTTCTTTCCGATTGAGTTATTATTGATTAAGTACTTACCTGCATAGAAATTAAGATAGTAAATTAAATATTTACGACATTGGAGTGCAGACATCAAGGAGGCAAGGTAATCTGTCAGCATATTACAATCAACATCAGTTATTTTCTTAGGCATGGGCGTCCCCCACATATTAGGTGGTCTGCCAAAGACCACCTCATACGGGGATAGCCCTGATCTCGAATGAGGAACCATCCTCATATAGAATAGTGCAACTGGCAGGGCGACTATCCAGTCGACCCCTTTCTCTTTACATATTTTCGCGAGTCGTGTTTTCAGTGTCTGGTTATGTCTCTCTACAAGGCCAGCTGCCTCGGGATGTCGGACGCAATGGAATTTCCACTGGTATCCTAGCAGGAGTGAAACCTGCTTCATGAGCTCGGACGAGAAGGGCTGTCCGTTATCTGAGTACACGATACGAGGCAAGCCGTACCGTGGGAAGAATTCTCGAACTAGCTGCCTGGCAGTGGTCGGAGCAGTGTAATCTGGGACTGGATATGCTTCGGTCCAACGGGAAAGTGCACAAACCACTACGAGGACATACTTGAATCCTCAACATCGGTCCATCTGGATATAATCCATCTGGAGGACTTCAAAAGGGTGATCGGGAGGATGAAATCCACCTTGCTCTACAGGGACGCTTTTACCTGGATTGAACTGACAACAGATCATGCAAGTACGCACTTTCTGTTTTGCTGCTGCTCGTAAATGTTTGTTGTACCAGAGATTCTGTAAACTGTCTAACATGGCTTTTTCTCCTAGGTGGGCTGGACTATGTGCGGTATTTATTATGACTTGAACCATAGAGTCGGGGAGAAACCATGTAGATTTTCCCTTCGTCACCCATCCCTGATCTGTCTGGATCCCTCCTAGTTCAGTCCATTTCTTGATTTCATCTGAAGTGGCATGTGTCTGAATATCGATTACATCTAGTGTGGGATCCTTAACAGTCATACAATGTGTTGGTACTATAATCTTTGTTACATCAGTTGTCTGGGTGTGAGTCAATGCTGTATGTTTTGCTGTTTGATCTGCCAGGTCATTACCCTGGGAAACAGAGTCTGTAACTTTAGTATGTGCTTTACACTTCATGATGGATATGCCTGAAGGCAGATGTATTGCTTCTAACAGTGCTTGAATGAGGGGACCGTGTTGAATCTTGGCTCCGTGGGAAGTCAAGAAACCTCGTTCTTGCCATAACATTCCGAAGTCGTGTACAACTCCGAAAGCATAACGAGAATCAGTGTATATGTTAGCGTTTCTGTTCTTGGCTAGTATACAGGCTCGGGTCAGAGCGATGATCTCTGCTGCTTGAGCGGACAGTGTGTCAATACGATGTGTTTCTTTGACTTCGGTTTCAGTGGTCACTGCGTACGCGGCCACTAACTCTCCTATACTTGTTCTCATGCATGAACCGTCCACATAAAGTGTCAGGTCTGGGTTGGTCAGTGGAACATCTGCTAAATCTCGTCGGGGCTTTGTTACCGTATTAATGATCTCTGTACAATCATGCGGGGCTGAATCTGTTATAATCGAGGGTAACAATGTGGCAGGATTTAGAATGTTACAGCGTCTGATTTCTATGTGGGGCTGGAATAGTGTCAATTCATAACCTGTCAATCGTGCTATAGTCAAGTGTTGAGTCTGGGTTCGGTTTAGAAGGACCTCCACAGAATGTGGAACTTGTACTGTCAATGGATGTCCTAATACAATTGAGTTGCTCTGTCTGATTGCTAAGGCTGTCGCTGCAACTGACTTTAAGCACGCAGGGAGTGCCTGGGCTACTGAATCCAGTGTACTCGAAAAATAAGCGCAAGGCTTATGTGAACCTGCTTGGTCTTGAGTGAGGACAGACAACGCTGTACCATCACGTTCTGTAACAAAAAGTGTAAAAGGTTTGCTGTAACATGGTGTCGCTAGAACTGGTGCTTTTCATAAAGCTTTCTTTAATTCCTCAAAAGCCTGTGTATGTTCCTGAGTCCAAGGAAGGGCAGTCGAAGTCGCTGCCTCCTGTGTTGTCAACTGAATGAGAGGTTTAGCTAGAAATGCATACTGGGGAATCCATTGTCTGCAGTACGAGGTGAGGCCTATAAAGGCCCGCACTTCCTTTTGTGTCTGGGGTTGTGGCATATTTACAATTAACTGGATGCGGTCAGGAGTGAGCTGTCTCCCCACTTTGGACAGCAAGTGACCCAAGTACACAACTTGCTGAACACAGAATTGTAGCTTCGAAGGAGACACCTTGTGTCCCTTGTCGGCCAGAAAATGTAAAACTGTCAATGATGCTTGTTCACATTCGGGTTCACTTCGTGCGGTGATCAGCAGATCATCGACGTACTGCAATAAGGCAGTGTTAACTGGCATTTGGATACAATCAAGTTGTCTTTTCAGTGCTTGGCTATAGATGCTGGGGCTTTCTGTGAATCCTTGAGGTGCACGTGAAAATTTGAAACTTCGTCCATTTAAACTGAATCCGAAGAGATATTGGCTCTCTGGATCGATGGGCACACTGAAGAAGGCGTTCTTGAGGTCAATTACAGTAAAGAACGTCGCTTCTGAATCAATAGCAGTCAATAAAGATGAGATGTCGGGAACCACAGGGTACTGTGGAACAATGCATTTATTCAGTTCTCGTAAATCAATCACCAGCCGATATACTGGCGGTGCATTGGGATCAGTACGTTTAAGAATCGGAATGATAGGGGAATTACAGATATTGGAGTCGGTTTCTACGACTACTCCTTGGGCAATAAGCTCTTCAATGATTTCCAGTAAAGCCACGACAGCATCGGGTGGTAACTTGTATTGTCTGATTCGGGGTAAAACAACTCCTGGTTTTAGTGTAACACGGTATGGTGTAATGTGCATGCAACCTACATCGGTTGGGCCTTGTGCCCACAGGTGTTTCGGTACATTTTTCAATCTGACATCAAAATCTCGTAATACATAGTGACCCTTAAAGTCACGCAGAAAAAGTCTAACTCCTTCCGGAGAACAACATATCACAGCTCCTAGAGCCTTCAGCGTCTTTATTCCTAACAAGTTTTCTGGACATGATTTCGTCAGTAATAAGTCTGTAACACGTGATAATGGACCTACTGCTAGGGGGACGGGTTCTGATACTTCATTTACAATAGGCTTTCCTGAAAAACCAAGGGAAACATTCTGTGAGCCTGAGAGGGGTGCCCCTGGGACTTCATCATGGCTGATTGTTGTGCGGCTTGCCCCTCTGTCAATTAAAAACTTTCTGTCTTTTCCCAATACCTGACTATGTACGTATGGACCCTCTTGGTCTACAGGAATCTCGATAAGGGGCAAGCCAACCTCCCTCTCTAGGCTGTTTCATGTGTATCGCTGATAATCGGGATAATCAGATTGGGCATACTGGTACATTTGCTGTGAAACTTGCTGAGTCGCGGCAATGGGCTGTGGCTGTGATACCGCTACAGTCTGGGCGGTGTGTGATGAAGCATGCATAGGCTGTGTGTTCTGTGAAGTCTGTGGCTGGACCTGGTCTTGTCTAGGCTGACGCGGTCTTTCTTTAGTTTTACCTGTCGCTATATTGTGTTTCAGGACTGGACATTCATTTACATAGTGGCCTGGCTGCTTGCAATAGTTGCATGTCCCTTTAACAGGAGCTGCTGAATTATTTGTCTGCGTCCCACCCTTTTTCTGACCGGCAGCTGGGACTGACTGGGCAACTAGTATTTTCATTTTCGTGTCTTTCATACGTCTTTGTTCATGTTCTTGTTCTTCTCTAATTCTGTTCTGATGATATTGTAACATTTGTAACATCTGGGATGGCGTATTTGCTTGCCATGTACTTTCGACTTTATATACACGATTCTTAACCTGTGTTAGGGAATTTTCTACTAATTTACTTACAAAAAGGTGTGGGTATGACTCGCTACTTGGTTTCAGGCCACTATTAATAATGAAACATTTCTCGAATCTTGAATAGAAGTCACTAGTATCTTCATCGTGTTTCTGTTTACAGGCTGAGATCGCGTCCCAGTCTTCCTTTTTAGTTGTCAATAATCTTGGCAAAACCTGTACTATCAAACCTGGTAATGCTTTAGCTTTCTCCCCAAGGCCTAGCCCTGGAGTACGAATTTTTTCCTCGTCTTCTATTTCAGCCCATATAATCTTTTTATCTCCCACCTCCCATTCTTTTTCTTTGAGTTTCTCATAGATGCCAGTAGGCAACAGTACTTTTAACAATTTCATAATATCCGTATATGTGTAGTCTCCCATGAGTAACATATCCTTAAGTTCTCGGTGAAAACCTGCAGGGTCTTTATCGTGACAGGGTACTAGTTTCTTCATTTCTAACAATTCTAACTTTGTCAGAGGTGTGTACACATACACACGTTTCAGGGTATTATCGGCACCCATAACTGGGTGTACTTCTCGTAAAGGATTCTGTCTGTCAAAATGCTCCAAATGAAACATTTTTCTTTCTGGGGGCGGAGCTGAAACATGTTGTGGGCCTAAGAAAGCGTTATATCTGTGTCGTTGCTCTAGAATTATTTGAATCAACTTGGTACTTAGGCCTCTCCATCTATTCATAAGTAGTGCTTCTAATGTATCAGGTAAGGGACCTGGGTCCGAATGTTGGTTTCTGTATAACGTGAGAAGATGCTGAATCATGTATACACCCGCTAATTTCTGCTCGTCTGGGGAAAGGTTCAGAAATGTCTGTGCTACTGTATCATCATTGTATATGCTAGGATTGTCAGCCCATAGTACTGCTGACCGGGCTCGTTCTTGTTCATCCATAGAATTTAGTACGTGGTACCCCATTCGTTCTTGAAGCATTTTATCGGTATCTTGAAACAGATATTCAGAAGAATTCGGTTTTGATATACCAGACAGAAAAACTCTCTTGCTTTCTGGGCGAATACCTTTCCTAAGGTAATTTCCCTTACCCACGTACGCTATCATTTCTTTAGGTTGTTGCTCGGATTCCTCTCGGTCGTCCTCCTCGGAGGAATCAAGGCGGTCGTTATCTGCTTCCCTTTCTTGTTTCTTTCTTTCGTGTATCTCTATTACTTCTTTCCTGATCTTTTTGTACATACTTGCTATACAATTCTGTTTATCGTGTTTTCCCTCGGCTATGTTCTGGCCCCATTTGTTTAGTGCATCCATCTCGTCCTGGTCTACCCCAGGCCTGTCTCGTTCTCTTATTAGACAGTTTATGAAGAACCGTAATATACAGCCTTGAGTGTCAGCTTTCTGGTAAGCCAGGGCCTCTTTAATACAGTCAGGATCTTCCCCAGTCTGGATAAAATGGTATATTCTATCTAGGTGATCAGTCATTCCTGGGAACAACATTAAGTAATCTGTAACTTTTCGTAAGCGTAGAGATGCTAATAACATCCTATCGTCTTTACCGGGTCGTATCTGCAAACTGGAAGGGGTTCTTTAAGCATGTCGAAATTTGAGGTTCGGGGTGTACGGTTCTTTAATATGTCCCTTATGTTTAACCTATGTTGTTGTGGCGGGGTCTGGTAACCTCCTGTCGCACCTCCAGAGGCGGAGGCTTGAGCATGACTTGTCTGTGGGGACTGTGTAAGTAACTGAACTGGTGTTTTTCCCGGGTCAGGCCCAAACGGATTCAGGGTATTTATCTTAGGTGTAGGAAGTGGTGGAGGAACAGGTGGAACAGGATTCCGGGCGAGTGAACTTTGTTGTGGTAAGGGCGGGACATTGTCTTGGAGTGGGTTGCCACCTCCGTCACCGTCAGCAGGTGGTACCTGGGCAGGTGGATTGGTGTAAGCGGGAGCTACATCATCTAGATAGGAAGCAAGGAATATGTCCTTTGTAGTCCTGTGATTTACTTTAGTTGGAACCAATGGCGGTGGCAGATCTTTCGGTATTTCTGAAGTGGCTTCAGGCGAACCCTCGGTCACTAAGTACATGCCATTTACAAGGTTATTTCGCATGCGGTCTACTTGTTCTGCTTTTACTCGGATTCCTTCATTAACTAATTCGTTTTCTCGGACTTTATCCGACTCTTCTCTATGTCTGTCTTCTCTTCGGAGGGCTTTTTCGGCACGTTTATGTGATTCTTTACGGCAAAATTCTATGGCGTCTTTCTGAGATTGTCTGGCTTTCTTTTTCCATAGTGCTTCCTCTACTTTCATGATGCACTCGGCATCCCATGTTCCTGTAAAGGGCCATCTGTGTCTTTCTTCTAAGTGCTTAGTATAATCGGCCCATAAATCTAGGTACAGTATGGCGTCTAAGCCATGCTTATGGTACATAAAATTTCCAGGAGTGTCCCTAGGGGGGATAGGAATTTCTTCCTCTAACATCCCTTTCCTAGTTCCTATCTGTCTTAACTTATTGAAAAACAGCATCTTGTTACTCAGTGCTTGATACTCGATACTTGTCACTTACTTCTGAACACAGCTAGTTACACAAAAACACGGTAATGTACACAAAACAGTCACTCATACCACGACATTAATCACATGAAACATTTTGACCACATATGACTACCCTTTATACTAGATGTACTGCTAAACAGCACAGATACACTGTTGAGAACAGTGCAAGAACTTGGATACTAGATGTACTGCTAAACAGCACAGATACACTGTCTAAAACAGTGCAGACCGTGTTTGTGTACCCAAACCCGTCTTTACCGGATACATAATAATGCACCCGTCTAGATGCGTCCCCAGCAATGGTACTGACCGGGAAGCACGGAACGGAAGGCCTCGGAAAACTCGACTGGACTGGACCGGACTGGACTGGACTCGACTCGATACGTGTATACTTCGGAACTTCGGAACTGGTGGGCCTCTTGACACCTCGGACCTTGCTTCTTTCGGCTAGGCTCTGGTCGGGATCCTCCGCACTCCTCACCGCCTCGTCTGGGTGCTGATCGCAGTCTCCGTCACCTCCGTAGGCCTGAGGGAGATACAGGAAATCCTGCGGGTACGCGTAGTGTCCGTCACGACTGTGGCAGGGGACCAAGGCTGCAACGCACCAACCGGCGCGTGGGGTGGGGGAGGGGTCCCTGTTCGGGCGCCAGAATAATGTGGTAAATATTTGATTTACCGTCTTAATTTCTATGCAGGTAAGTACTTAAACAAAAATAACTCAATCGGAAAGAAAGACGCAGAGACCGTGGTGTTAGAGTTCTTAGGGGTTTTATTCCTTAAAAAGGAATGGTTCTTGGTACCGGATATCGGGTTCCTGCCACCACTGGGGTGCAGGAAGGGATAGAGCATACTTTATTGACATTACATTACTTTTATACTTAGTATACACAATAGAAGTCAATGCAGAAGGCGTAACAGCTGAGAGAAACAAGATAAGGATACACACGTGTTAGCAATACGTAATCAGAAGGCGTAAACTAAGGCGTGCACAGAGGTGTGTTCTAGAAACGTCACATGTAAGTGTCAGAAGTGGGTGGCTCTATGACAGAATAGTGCAGAGTCAGCAGGAATTGGTAGCTAGGATGCGCGCGCAGCTGCATGACGTGTGATTGACGTAAAGTTGGAGGGTGCAGGGGACTTGACATTTACACTAGAGGAAAGAGACAGAAGTCTGGCATGTCAGATCAACTCGTTCCTATATCATATCTGACATCTGATGTTTGGGAACCATATTATCTGGAAGGAAAAGGTCTCTCGGACAGAGGCTATTCTATACTGACTGTGAGTGCGTGTATAAGCGTCTGGATGTCTGCATGAGATGCGAGGGGGCATGGGCCTACCATGGTAACAGAGACTATGAATTACTTGGACGGAGACAGTGAGGCCGGGCCCTTTGCTCTGCAGCTGGAAGGATGTTTACTTAAACTAGTAGGCAGGAATGTATTTTTGAGGAGCGGAACAGATAATTCGAAGGTTGAATACAGTCTTTGCAGGCAACAGGCTGAGCTAAACGCCGTGAGCCGCGCAGGGAGTAAGGCAGAGGTCACGGGTACAGAGGCCGGCCCAGGCTGAGGCATTTTAGAGTCTGAAGGCAGAAAAAGGCTCGATGGCAGAATTCAGGGCCTACTTCGCCTGGGCTGGAAAACGTGTAAAGTACACCACAAAAAGACGTTGGCAAGGCATACTTAGAAACGGACTATTTAACCCGTTCAGGGTGGGTCTGAAAGAGGACATGTTAACGTTGGACGCAAATGTGTTTGCGTCTTCATAGCTGGTGCAGGAGGGAAGTTACATGCACTTTAAGTTCGTACATGGAGACGGTGGGGTACACGTTAGGGAACATTTCTTGACCATAAAATTTATATTTCCTCACCACTACTCTTTTCCTACCATTTGTTTTGTCGCTTTCCAGCCGATCGACTGGCTTCCAAGAAAATCAAGATTCCCAAGTGAACTGCAGTCTTATTTATTATTCTAAAAAAAAAAGATAGATAGAAACATATCTTGGAAATAGCAATGGGAATAATTTGAGTTTTAGTAACCTTATTTCTTCTCCCATTCGGTCACGCTTCCTATCCTCTCCTCTTTCATTGTTGCCTTCTCCCCTAACTCTGCCCTCTTTGTTCTCCCGAATTTTCTATTGAATCTCCTCCACCCATCCTATCTCTTTCTCTTATTTTTCCCCTCTACTTATTCAGATTACTTCTCTCCTTCTTTTCCCCCTCCTTATTCTGTTCTGGATCTGCATCTCAATCCATTCTCCCTTCTTTGCCCTCTCTTCACTTTCACCCCATCCATTTTGTCCTGCCTCTTCATTCTGCCCCATCGCCCCTATTCTGTACACTGTTCTACAACTACATCACGGAACTAGGTGCAACCAAACACCAACAACACCTCACACACAAGGGCATGTCAAGTACTTGGATTTTCGTCACAATAAAATACTTTTACAAATTATTTACAAAAGTTTAAGCTATTGCCATTACAAATTACAATAACTTTTATTTAAGTATTCATTATTAAAAAAAATTAAAAGCAATTGTTATTTGTAATATCAATACATCTAAGTCACGTAAATACAACACATATTGCATTACCAATGCTATAGGTGTCACATTTGCGAAAGTTAAAAGTATTGGCATTGTAACTGACAAAGCTATTAATTTCGCTATTTTCAAAACCAACACATAATTAAAAAATTTGTCATTTACAATACCAATAGCTCAAACTTTCCTATTGCGAGACCTATTGCATTGCAAATGCTTGTTAGTTCCGCTGTGTACCAAAGGGTAGAAGGCCGCCGTTGAAGGGAGCCCTGTTTTTTTTTTTGGCATAACAGCATCAAAGGCTGTTTCTAAGGCAATATTAAAAGCCTCCAACTTTTTGGAGACTCCCAAGAAGTTAGTTACCGGTTCCGGGGAGAAAACTTAATTAAATGTCTCTAAAGAGAGATTGCGCCAAATCCTTAGCTGTTCATGGTTTTTGTCTCATGGGTCGTTTAGGGCTCTTTTGGCCTGACTGCTGAATATGGATCGTAATCATAGCGTGATCCGTCCAAGAAAGGGGGTTCGGGGGGGTTCATATCTCAACTTGTCTGTGTTAGAGAAGACCAGATCTAATAGGTGGCCCGGTCTTTGAGTGGCGCCTTCAAATTGTTGGGTAAGTCCCATTACTTCTAGAGAAGAGAGAGTTTTTTAATCTCAGGATCAGTGAGATTTTCTCCATGGAAGTTAAAATCTCCGAGCAAAAGAAGTTTTTTTGCTGCAAGAACATGTAATGCAAGATGTTCCACCAAGAGATCTGTAAATGTGGCTCTTGGTCCAGGGGGTCGATAAACTAAGGCACCATACCAACTGTCGGAAGCAGACAAGGAAACCTTAAAAATTCCTAGTTCTAAGCAGTCATTGTTGACAGTGAAAACCCACTTTATGTCCAGATGACTTTTGAAAGCAATAGCAATACCTCCTCCTGTTTTAGTCTCTCTATCCAAGTGAATAAATCTGTAATTTTCTGGTATGGCCAGAGTAATCATAGGGTGATTTGAGGGGCACAACCATGTTTCTGTAAAAAAACATAGGGCGGGGTCATAGGACACAATCATGTCCCATATTTCAAATGGGTGTTTTGCAAGGAATCTTACATTGCACAAAATGTTTTTCTGACTCATAATAATTGGCTCTCAAGTTTTTCTAGGGGCTTGGGGATCCCCAGCAAGGGTTGTCATTTGAAATTGACAGCAACTGCAGGTTAACGGCCCCTCTAAGATATACGGGAGCGTCTGAGTATAGTTCGCATGCGAGTGATTATTCAGCTGTGCTAATGATTTGATTTCAACTAAGCATTTGGCTGAATAGTATAAGGAGGCTGGATGGCAAATATCTACCTTAGTAGAAGCAGCGTCTCTGGCCTCTGGGCTCGTTTGGGTGCGGACGGGACCAGACGGGCTTGCCTTTGGCGTGCCCTCTGCGCATACGTGTTTGCATCCTCTTTAGTAGAGCCCGAGGAGCAAAATACTAGCGTGCTAATCACATTGTCCCCCCAAGATGTCTGACCGCTCCTGCGGTGAAATGAATACGCGTTGTCCCACTAAGAGCCCAGCACCTAGTCGGCTAAGAAAGGCAGGACAAAGACCATCAGACAATGCCAATTAAAAACGTAAGTGCAATTATTAAAAATACCATGCTGCGCAATTTGAAGATAATGTGTCTACTCCCGGCTTCCGCCTCAGGAGACAATTCCCTAGTGCACTGCGCACGCGTTTGCTTCCTCTTTTGAACAGCCCGAGGAGCGAAACACTAGCACGCTAATCGCAATGTGCCCCCAAGATGTCTGCCCGCTCCTGCGGAGAAATGAATACGTGTTGTCCCACTAAGAGCCCAGCATCTACTCCTTCTTACAAATAGTCCACAAAATATGGAACGCTCTCCCAAACAATTTTACTAATTTCCCCTCTTGGGAAACTTACTTACACACTTACTCCAGATCAATCCGCTGTTCCATCTTCTCCCTCTCCCTGCATTATAAATCTCACTGTTCCTCCTGCCGTAGCTCATTCCAATAACCCCTCACGTCTCCTCTTCACTTCCCCCCTTTCCAGTTACCATCACTCTACAAGAATGTCACACAACGAATCAGATCCTCCTAAAGTACACATCAATACCCCTTCACATCCCCTCTCCACCCATCCCTTCCCTATGGACTCCCACACTGAAAAACCACCATGCATCAAACCAGTTCATGTCATGCCCTGGGACACCACACTAGCACTAACCCCTCCTCGCCTTACCACAGCTCAGGCCACTACTATGATGACTCTATACCTGACCCCACACTCGATGAGATACTACTATCCCTTCAACAAATAAAAGAGGACATCCAAAGTCTTCATGACCTGATCCGGCATTAACCCAACCCAAAAGCAAATCTTATGCATCAGTAATGCACTAGCCCCCCGCCTCAACTCCCCAAATGGAATACAGTACCCTACCCTAATGCCTCGTCCCGCCCGACCAGGGAAAAGAGAACCCTATCTCCAAGTGAGCTCACTTCCCTGCTTCATTTCTACGAACTCCCTTCCCTACCCTCTAAACCAGCACACACTGACGACACACAGAAACTGTCCTTAATCCAATCCATCCATCCCAATGCATCTACAAGTACAAGACACACCCCCAGAGGTATTGATGAAAATAACCTCAAGAGAGTACCCATCTCCCATGATTAGAATACCACTTTGACGAAAGGCCCAGCTAAAATGTACCCTACTAAATTGTAGATCAGCATCACGTCATGCCGCCGATATAGCTGACCTCATTATAACCAATGATCATCTTGACGGAAATCTGGCTAAACAAATCATCCACACCCATCTTAGACATTTTAGTTCCCCCAAACTATTACATCACAAGACTTGATAGATTTGATAAGCTAGGGTGTGGCATTGCCTGTATTCATAGGATCAACCTCTCTGTGAACCGCTCCAACTCCCCGTTATTCTCTTCATGTGAATACTTCTGCCTAGACATCTCGAGCAATAACAAACAAATATGCTCACTCCACTCTTTCTACCATCCTCCTGGTAACAACCTTACCTTCATCGAACACATTATGGATATTCTAGCCTCAAATGTCGGTCAACAGATTACTCAGATCTTCCTGGGGGACTTCAAACTCCACTGGAACGATCTAAATGACCCAGAGGTCAACAACCTCAAAGCTTTCCTGTCCGACCTCAACCTGTCCCAAAGTTTTGATAGTCCAACCCATGATAAGGGCTCAACCCTTGATCTAGTGATCTCCAAAGTAGACTCTATTCAGCTTGAATCGATTCTTCCTTGCGACTGGTCCGGCCATCACATAATCCCCTTCCATAACAAGGAAGTAGTTAAATCACTCTCTATCCAACCAAAGAGAACACAAATCTGGAGGAGGAACCTAGATAACCTCAATTCTACTGCATTCGCAACCGCTAGCCACATCCTCACGCCCCCACTGGATGGATTAAATGATGTACAGGACTTGAACAATCACTACTTCAACTCTTTGAACAGGGTTCTCAACAACCTAGCACCCCTACAATTGAAAAGAGTCACCACAAAAGACTCAAACCCCTGGTATGATGGTAGGCTAAATGAAGAGAGAAGATCACTGAGAGAAATTAAAAGACAATGGAGATCCGCTCCATCCGCTGCCCCTCAAATTACTAAGAAGCACCAGAAACTCCTATTACAGAAAGATTAGACATTCAAAAGCTGACTTTATATGTTATCAATTACACCAAGCTAAGAATCGCCCCAAAAAACTATTTGAAATAATCAAAGCTCAATCTAAGGGTGTCTCACACTCCCCCCAAGCTAATTCAGAAATACTCCCCAATTGTGAGGAGCTTGCTGCCTTTTTCACAACAAAGAATGAAAATCTAAAGACAGACCTACTTAACGACCTATTATCCCAAATCCACCCACACACTAACACCACGCTGACCACACCAGTGACTCCGCCTAACTGTTCTGCAAAGCTCGACCTCAAGAACAACGCCTCCTGGACAACCTTCAAATACTACAGCGAAGAAACTATCTTAAACACACTCATGGCTTTGAATCCCTCCAATCATTTCACATATCCTCTCCCAGGAACCCACTTAAAGACCTTCATGCCACAGCTAGTGCCCCTATGGACCAGGATTATAAACACCTCTCTTTTGCAAGGAACCATCCCAGACATCCTCAAAGCGGGTCAGGTATCCTCTATCCCTAAGAAAGTATTTGCTTACCCGTCAGACCTGAATAACTATCGCCCAATATCCAACATTTCGACCCTGGCCAAACTACTCGAAAAATGTGTCCACATGCAGCTTAGTAACCACATTGACTACTTCAACCTGCTAGATCAATTTCAATCTGGCTTTCGATCTGGGCATAGTACCGAATCCGCCATGACCCACATTATAGATGACGCTCTACAAATACTGGATCAAAATAAAGACTGCTTGTTAATCCTACTTGACTTATCCTCAGCCTTCGATACAGTCAAACACAGCAATATACTAGACCTCTTGAAACATAGAATGGGTCTATCTGGAACAGTGTTAAACTGGTTCACTTCCTTCCTCCAAGACAAAATGCAAAGATTCCAGATCAACCAATCTTTATCTTACCCCACCCCAGTCACATTGGGAGTACCCCAGGGATCTTCCCTCTCCCAAACACTCTTCAATCTGTTTATGGAACCACTCGCTGAGCTTCTCAACTCCCCAAACATCCAATATCACGTGTTCGCCGATGACGCACAACTCTAACTTAAGGTCCACTCTCTTGAAGACATCAAGTCCCTTAATTCAACGCTCCAAAAAACACAGATCTGGCTGGCAAGCAACCATTTAAAACTTCACAGCAAGTAATAATAAACCAATAATTTTTGAAGAATCGATGAAACGCGTTGGCTACGCTTTGCTTGGAGAAATAAGAATAAAAGAAATTTTTAAGCCCTACTGTGCGGATTCATCAAAAATTATTGGTTTACTATTACTTGCTGTGGAGTGCTGAACCATTGTGTTTTGTTGTGGAATTTGGGGGGAATACCCTGGGGAGCCTAGGGGTATGTGGCTTCAGGTTCTTGGCACCCATACTCAGTGAACACAAGAGACCAAATTGTAGATAGGTGCGGTCATATTGCCTTATACCCTTGGAGCTTTTTTGTTGTTGAACCATTTAAAACTTAACACACTAAAACCAAAATTCCTCCTTATCGCCCCCCCCCCCCCAACAAACAGACATGATCCGCGAGTGGATGCAGCACCTAACTGCACTCGATGGTCAACCTCTCATCATTGATTCTGCGAAATCCCTAGGAATAACTCTGGATAATAAACTAAACATGCAGAAACACATAAGCGCTGCAACTAAAGGAGGCAATTTTCAGATTAACACCCTGAGAAAACTAAAACCGTTCATACCCGCGAATGACTTTAAGCAGGCAGTTCAAACCCTAGTAATTCCCAAAGAAGACTATGGGAGTGCCACTCTCTGCGGTCTTCCCAGATCATCAACCGCTCCGCTAAGAGCCTCAATCAATGCAGCCACTAGACTCATCACAGGCTCCAGAAGAAACTGCCACATTTCCCCTGACCTTTGTGCCCTCAACTGGTTACCTTTTGAGGCCAGAATCCATTTGAAAATCATCTGTATGACACATAAGGCATTGCACCAAAATACCCCGAAATATCTTGCGAGAAACTAGTACTATCGGGTGGTAGCAGAACTACTAGGAGTTCTGATAATCTTCTATTTAAAGCACAACGATTCTCCAAGAAAAAAAAGTACAATCGTACCTTTTCAAGAATGGCCCCCAGGATTTGTAACGCCTTGCCCCAAGACACAAGACTGAATCCGCCCGCTGCTTTCTTCGAAAAAAGAAGCGAAAGCGATTTTCTTGTCCAGATTCACCTGAACTTTCTTATACACTCTTGTTGATATGTGCTAGTCACTAACATTTTCAAGGAATGTATTAGCATAATTCATTGTATTTATATGTATCTGTCAATTACCTGCATGTGCTCTGTAAAGCGCTCTGATACCCGCAAGGGTCTTGTTCGCACTATACAAAACTGTCAAAATAAATAAATAAATATATGATCTCGGTGTACTATACCTCTGGTCAAAAAACCTTCTCCTATTCTTTCATACAGCGTGTGTTTTAGATAGAATAGAAGTGCTTTTAAAGCCCTATCCTCAAAATGAATATAATGCTCACTTTGTGACCTTTCTGGTGGGACCAAACGCAAATGAGCCTTCATTCCTGCCATTACATAAGCTTTTAAGCCCAGTTTTCATCCCAAGGAGTAAGTCTGAAGGATCTGTATTGCTGGATCACTGGACACGGCAGACCTATTTCATACAGTCACTCCACCCCAGTGTAGCCCTACTTTTTTGTTTCATACTTCATGCTTCACATTGGAGTTTTCACATACTTATGGGAAATTCATAAAGAGGTTCAAAGAGGTGCAGGTGAAAGGTCATTGTAGGGTAGTGCAGTATTGGAGGGTAGAGGAATCTAAAATCAGTGCAGAAGGGCAGATATTCTGAAGGTCAGTTTATGACTGAGACTGGGATTGTGCTACAGTAGTGTTGAAATATTGTGAGTTATGTTTGTTTTCTCCTGATGCCCTGATGCCTTTGTGGAGTTGGGTAAGGTGATTGTGGGTTAAGCAGGACTGTGTTTCTTGGTTGCCTGCCCTATGTGGTTCCTGTAAAAGTGCAGAGAAACTTTCGGTGTGTTTTATTTTTAAACATATTTTTGTTTGTATTTACTGTGCCTCACTGCAACCCTTTCAGTATTTGTAATAGTGTAGACCTGAATTTCCTGTTTGTTGGTGCTTTATTTGTAATCTGTTTCATTTTCATTCATTTTTGGTGGCGTTAAACTACGTTAACTACTTGTAGCTTAACACTGCCTTGTAAATAAGGTCAGCTTTCAAGCTATACTTAGTGTGAAAGGAGAGGGCAATGGTTGTTGCAGTAGGTGTTGCACCGCAGCATCCATTGATTTTGACACTGTCCCATGTTTATAAGGATGGCATAAATATGGAGCAGCAAAATTAACACCAGGGAAGACCTGGTCCTACCCTGAGGCAACGAGGAGAGATGTTTAATTTCTCCATGTTTTTGCTGTTTCCATGTGTGCTGCGTTGTGCAGCACACATGGAAACATCAAAACGCCATTGATTGTTTATGTGCGGTAAGGTGTCCCTTCCTGAACATAAACAGTAATAAAATTTTGCACTTCTATGTGTGCTGCATTAATAAGCACCACCCATAGAAGTTACAAAACGCTATTTAAAGATTATTTATGTGCAGGAAGGCACACCTTCCTGCACATAAACAATCTTCCCCTGCAACGAAGACATCCATGCACCACGGTGCATGGGTGCTTGCATTGGCGCAAGGCAGCTAAATTTAGAGCGGAATTGCAAAAACAACAGGTGATGGACCGAATGAGGATCAATGTCACACATTCAACCCAGTCAAAAGATCTGGGTCCTAATCCATCGTTTTTTTGCACTCCACACCACCCTGGGTTAGACAATGGCGATATGCAAATCAGCTCTGACCCTGTGCCCCATGGGAACAGTCCAGTCCGAACTACAAAAGCCATGTCCTTCCCAGAACGGAATCAAGCATCCGAGGACCGGACCGGTTTCGAGGTAACACCTCTCATCAGCCCGGCTAGCTTGACTCCAGTGGTGTGGAGTGCCTGGGACCCACGTCTGGGCATCCCCAGTACACTTAGAGCGGAATTGCAAAAACAACAGGTGATGGACCGAATGAGGATCAATGTCACACATTCAACCCAGTCAAAAGATCTGGGTCCTAATCCATCGTTTTTTTGCACTCCACACCACCCTGGGTTAGACAATGGCGATATGCAAATCAGCTCTGACCCTGTGCCCCATGGGAACAGTCCAGTCCGAACTACAAAAGCCATGTCCTTCCCAGAACGGAATCAAGCATCCGAGGACCGGACCGGTTTCGAGGTAACACCTCTCATCAGCCCGGCTAGCTTGACTCCAGTGGTGTGGAGTGCCTGGGACCCACGTCTGGGCATCCCCAGTACACTTAGAGCGGAATTGCAAAAACAACAGGTGATGGACCGAATGAGGATCAATGTCACACATTCAACCCAGTCAAAAGATCTGGGTCCTAATCCATCGTTTTTTTGCACTCCACACCACCCTGGGTTAGACAATGGCGATATGCAAATCAGCTCTGACCCTGTGCCCCATGGGAACAGTCCAGTCCGAACTACAAAAGCCATGTCCTTCCCAGAACGGAATCAAGCATCCGAGGACCGGACCGGTTTCGAGGTAACACCTCTCATCAGCCCGGCTAGCTTGACTCCAGTGGTGTGGAGTGCCTGGGACCCACGTCTGGGCATCCCCAGTACACTTAGAGCGGAATTGCAAAAACAACAGGTGATGGACCGAATGAGGATCAATGTCACACATTCAACCCAGTCAAAAGATCTGGGTCCTAATCCATCGTTTTTTTGCACTCCACACCACCCTGGGTTAGACAATGGCGATATGCAAATCAGCTCTGACCCTGTGCCCCATGGGAACAGTCCAGTCCGAACTACAAAAGCCATGTCCTTCCCAGAACGGAATCAAGCATCCGAGGACCGGACCGGTTTCGAGGTAACACCTCTCATCAGCCCGGCTAGCTTGACTCCAGTGGTGTGGAGTGCCTGGGACCCACGTCTGGGCATCCCCAGTACACTTAGAGCGGAATTGCAAAAACAACAGGTGATGGACCGAATGAGGATCAATGTCACACATTCAACCCAGTCAAAAGATCTGGGTCCTAATCCATCGTTTTTTTGCACTCCACACCACCCTGGGTTAGACAATGGCGATATGCAAATCAGCTCTGACCCTGTGCCCCATGGGAACAGTCCAGTCCGAACTACAAAAGCCATGTCCTTCCCAGAACGGAATCAAGCATCCGAGGACCGGACCGGTTTCGAGGTAACACCTCTCATCAGCCCGGCTAGCTTGACTCCAGTGGTGTGGAGTGCCTGGGACCCACGTCTGGGCATCCCCAGTACACTTAGAGCGGAATTGCAAAAACAACAGGTGATGGACCGAATGAGGATCAATGTCACACATTCAACCCAGTCAAAAGATCTGGGTCCTAATCCATCGTTTTTTTGCACTCCACACCACCCTGGGTTAGACAATGGCGATATGCAAATCAGCTCTGACCCTGTGCCCCATGGGAACAGTCCAGTCCGAACTACAAAAGCCATGTCCTTCCCAGAACGGAATCAAGCATCCGAGGACCGGACCGGTTTCGAGGTAACACCTCTCATCAGCCCGGCTAGCTTGACTCCAGTGGTGTGGAGTGCCTGGGACCCACGTCTGGGCATCCCCAGTACACTTAGAGCGGAATTGCAAAAACAACAGGTGATGGACCGAATGAGGATCAATGTCACACATTCAACCCAGTCAAAAGATCTGGGTCCTAATCCATCGTTTTTTTGCACTCCACACCACCCTGGGTTAGACAATGGCGATATGCAAATCAGCTCTGACCCTGTGCCCCATGGGAACAGTCCAGTCCGAACTACAAAAGCCATGTCCTTCCCAGAACGGAATCAAGCATCCGAGGACCGGACCGGTTTCGAGGTAACACCTCTCATCAGCCCGGCTAGCTTGACTCCAGTGGTGTGGAGTGCCTGGGACCCACGTCTGGGCATCCCCAGTACACTTAGAGCGGAATTGCAAAAACAACAGGTGATGGACCGAATGAGGATCAATGTCACACATTCAACCCAGTCAAAAGATCTGGGTCCTAATCCATCGTTTTTTTGCACTCCACACCACCCTGGGTTAGACAATGGCGATATGCAAATCAGCTCTGACCCTGTGCCCCATGGGAACAGTCCAGTCCGAACTACAAAAGCCATGTCCTTCCCAGAACGGAATCAAGCATCCGAGGACCGGACCGGTTTCGAGGTAACACCTCTCATCAGCCCGGCTAGCTTGACTCCAAGCTATGTCCTTCCCAGAACGGAATCAAGCATCCGAGGACCGGTCCGGTCCTCGGATGCTTGATTCCGTTCTGGGAAGGACATGGCTTTTGTAGTTCGGACTGGACTGTTCCCATGGGGCACAGGGTCAGAGCTGATTTGCATATCGCCATTGTCTAACCCGGGGTGGTGTGGAGTGCAAAAAAACGATGGATTTGGGCCCAGATCTTCGGACTGGGTTGAGTGTGTGACATTGATCCACATTCGGTCCATCACCTGTTGTTTTTGCAAATTCCGCCCTAAGTGCGCTGGGGATGCCCAGACGTGGGTCCCAGGCACTCCACACCACTGGAGTCAAGCTAGCCGGGCTGATGAGAGGTGTTACCTCGAAACCGGTCCGGTCCTCGGATGCTTGATTCCGTTCTGGGAAGGACATGGCTTTTGTAGTTCGGACTGGACTGTTCCCATGGGGCACAGGGTCAGAGCTGATTTGCATATCGCCATTGTCTAACCCGGGGTGGTGTGGAGTGCAAAAAAACGATGGATTTGGGCCCAGATCTTCGGACTGGGTTGAGTGTGTGACATTGATCCACATTCGGTCCATCACCTGTTGTTTTTGCTAAAATTAGAGCGAGCACAGGGGGAAAGGCAGAGCTGCACCCTATCCTTGTAAATACGGTGCAGCCCTGCGTTTCAGAAGTGGCGGAGCATTAAGCCAATAAGGCTAACGCTGTGCTCTGCCACTTCTATTGTAAATAAGCGGCTATCTGTCTAGGAGCCAAATGTACTAACATGGTGGTCTCAAAAAGTGGATGGAAATTGCACACTAAATTTTTGTGACCAGTATCTGATTATGCAAACCGACCAGTGCGGCAACATAGGCCTAGGTGGTGCGGGGGCAAGCTGCAGGGGGCTACCTCAGCACAGAACTCTGGCCTGAGAGCTCCTGATTGAACCCTGAAACCACAATGCTGCAATATAGCAGGGTTGTGATGGTGCGGAGGTGCACACCCGGACGCCTGTAGGGAGGCCATTTTCACTATGTAGGCTGCTGCCAGCCTACATAGAAAAAATGTATAGTGTGCATGACTGGGGCCGACCAAACAGCCAGGGCCCACAACAGTGGGCAAGCCATTTCCTCCCCAACCTGCCCACCCGCCTGCCCCCAACCAGGCATACCATTCTGCTTTGTCGCAGCGCGAGAAGCAGATGTTTCTGCTTCTCGCACTTCGAGAAAGCAGTGAGGCGACGCTCCTCCGCCCTAACGGAGGAGCCTCCCCTGTATCAGCCAGGTCATTAGTTGCGATCACCTGTGAATTGCAATGGACAGAAGAACACTGTACCTGTGTTTGCATTTCCAAAAGGGAAACGTTTTTTAGGCTGCCCATGTTCCTTAAGTAAACGGGCGTTGCTTTAAAAGAAATAAATGCTTTGAATTTATAAAACATCAGGGGGAGCAGACAGCGGCTGTCATCATGTTTCACAATTTCCCATAGAGCAAGGGACCCCAAAGGGACCTCCAGAGGGCTATAGATCTCCCCTTTTTTAGTGTTGGCCAAGAAAGGGGTTGCGGCATGGAGGGCATCTTTCAGGGGAGCAAGGTGAATTTTTGGAAGCTGGATAAGGAGGGCAGTGCGGCACATCCATATCCAAATGGTGCATATTTTCATCTCCTCACTATCCTATATGCCGAACAGTGATATGAAACCCAGATGTGTCCTGTCTGCGCTTTATAAAACAATTATAAATAAATATATTTTCTATTTTAACTGTCGTATTTTAATCCGGGCTAATGTTTTTAAATGAACAGTTTTATGTGTTTTTTACTATTTTAAAATGTAGGTAACAAGCTACTATTACATTTTGTAATTTGACATAGGCACAATTTTGTGTTTCTGGACGGAAAGGTGCTATTTTCACCGTCAATAGATTAGAAATCCAACTTGGCATTCTAGCCCAGCACAGTGCCTGCTAGTTTTTTTTTCTCCAGAGTTTTAGATAGCGCGAACTTGACCCAAAGGTATCAGAGCGCTTTACATGAGCACCAGTTGCTTACACAAGGACACATTCATTTTTGTTAGGCACAGGGAGATGAAGTACTTTGCCCAGAATCACAGGAGGTTGGGCGTCATTGCCGAGACTCGAACCCGGCTCCCCAGATTTGAGATTGACTGCCCTAGCTGTTAGGCTGATTCCTCTCCCCTGGTTGTTCCTCATAGTGCAGCCTAGCTCAGGGCACTTGGTTGCCTCACAAGTTAGATGACCATGCAATGTGTCTTTAAGAGACATGTTCCTTCATTCACATTTGAGATGCCAGGTTCCTAGCCAAGGATATTAAATAATTAATCCCAATTAATGGCATATGAAAAATCCATCTTCTTCTGCTCTGTAATTACTGGAAGCGAGCTCATCAATTTTTAATCAAAGCGGCTGCTTAGAGGGTGAAGTGTTTCTCTCTAAATATAAATTCCCCATACCTGGTGATATTTATATCACGCTTTTACTGCTTTTGCCTCCGGTGCCAGAGACAGATCATGAGCTTTACCCCTGTCCATTTGTGTGGTTTTTCCATCCCTCGCGGCTGACCGACGTTGGCCATTCTTGGCAATGCCAAGAGCTGCCTGGACTTGTAGGGATGTGAGGCTCAGGGAAGGTAGAAAGAAAGGAGGAAGCAGGATGTTAGGTTGTTAGTATCTTTGCTGGGTATGTTCGGATATTCTCTAGATGAACACATAGGCAATACCTCTACTTTAGTTTCAGATATTGAAACCTATAAGTCCCATAGTGCGTAAATCATGACCCACTCTGATTCCTACCCATCCCAGGTTGCGATAGGCAGCGGCACCACGGCTATTAACTTCTGAATCATGTTCCCTCTTTGTCTATTTGCAACCCCGGAAGTATATTGGAATTATTCTGAATTCACTCTCAATGGCCTCTTGCCCAACACCGAATCTTAAAATCTCTGACATACGCCAAGAGAATGCCATCAACAAGGCAGACTCAATCTTAACTTCTATGCATTTTTCCTTTGACTTGCATCCTAACATACTGAGGTCCCTTAGAACTTTGCCCCTCATTGTTGCTAACGCAAGCGGTGGTGCTAGTCAACAGAGAACGGCTTGGGATGCTTGTGTTGAAGGCCCTGGCCATGGTTCTTTACAGGCCTCATTATGAGTACCCTGGGCATAGGGGGTTCATTCGGCACCATAAGAGTTAACAAAACCAGGAAACCCAGTAACTCCAGGGGTGCTGTCTTAACAGGCATTCGGGACTGAATCTTGAGAATCCTCTTGAGTAGTGAGAAAATCCGGATTAATTTCCGGATTAATCAGAACTTTCAGGCCTGATTCCACCAGTAATTTCTTATTCTCCCCACAGATTTCCCCTGGAGAAAAAAATCAGATACAATTTCCAGCGGCAACATGAGAGGTCCACAGTAACTCCCTTGAATTTATAATTCCTGAGGGGGGCATTAAGATGGTTACCAGCCCTGTTGGGATGTAACCTCTACATGGGTAGGGTTAGAATATTAATATTTCAGATGTCGACAGGAATTAGGGTGATTTGACCTAATCTTTGAGCTGCTCGTAAATTGAGTTAGTAATGTTATATTCTTTGTCTTCATTGTGAGTTTAATTAGTAATGTTATGCTTTTTCACCTGCTTGTGAGTTGGTTTAGTAATATTATGTTTTATTTGACATGCTCATGAGTTGGGTTAGTGATGCCATGTTTTCTGTCGTCCTTATGAGTTGTGTTGGTGATATTTTTACATTATTTTACCTGCTTGTGAGATTGGTTAATGATGCTATATTCTTTGACGTTATTGTGAGTTGTACTAGTGCTTTTATCTGGTTATTGACCTGCTTGTGAATTGTCTCAGTAATATGACATATTATTTGACCTGCTCATGAGTATGGTTAGTGATGCCATGTTTTCTGTCGTACACATGAGTTGGGTTAGTGGTATTTTACATTCTTTGACCTGCATGTAAGATCGGTTACAGGTGTTTTTTTCGTTGACCTTCCCATGAGTTGGTTTAGTGATGTTATAATTTGACATCCCCATGAGCAGTATAATGGGTGTTATATTTTTGACCTCCCATGAGCTTGGGAAGTTTTGTTACAGTCTCACTTCCTTATGAGTTAGGTTTATGGTGTTATATTTCTGACTGCTGCATGAGCTGGTTTGTTTTTGTTGTATTGTCTACTTCCTCATGAGCTTGGCTACGGATGCTGTATTTATCTTCTCTAAACTTGGACTAGCGGTGTTACATGTTGATACCCTCATGATTTGAATTTCTAATGCCACATTGTTGACCTCCTCATGACTTACCTTAAGGATGTTTTATTCTCTGACTGTCTCATAAGTTGGGTTATTGAAGTTGTATTCTTTGACCTCCTGGTGGTGTGTTAGTGGTGTTACCGTTATACTTCCTGAGGAGGTGAGTTAACAATGTTATATTTTTTACCTCTTTATGAGTGATTTTGTATTCTTTGACATTGCTGTGAGTTGAGTTAGTCATGTTATATGGTGTTTGATATTCTAGTGAGATATGTTAGTGGTATCATATTCTTCGAACTGTAAGTGAGATGAGTATGAGGTGTTATCTCTTTTCTCTCCTTGTGAGATGAGTTAGTGCTCTATTTTTGATGCCCTCCTGATTTGGGTTAGTGATGGGTTATTTTTTCATTAACGTTTGGTTAGTGGTATTATATTCTATGACAATCTTCTGATTTGTGTCACAGATGTTATACATTATTATTTATAACTCTTGGTGAGTTGGGTTTTGACATTCTAGATTCTTTGTGAATTGAGTTAATAATATCACAAGTGTAGATCTACTCCTGAGTTGGGCTGGTAATGTTATATTTAATGAACTGCTTCTTATTTGGGTCAGTTTTCTATATAGTCTTTGACCTGCTTGTGAACTCGGTTAGTGACATCACCATTATGGATCCACCCCTGAGTCGGGCCAGTGATGGTATAGTGTTTGCCATCCTTGTGAGCAGAGTTAGTGATATAACAGTGCTGGGAGTCCTTGTGAATCGGAATGGTGATGCCTCTACCTGTCCAGGAATCATGCCAGAAGCTGCTAAGACTATTGCCTGACACTCTCTTCCCCAGCCCTGGTGGCTTGAGAGGACATCTCATATTCCAACAGGACTGCTCACCTTTGTGCAGGACAGTTGTAGTCAAGCAGTCTGTTTCATGCACAAGAATCCTTTCCCACGTTGACATTAACATTCGATGGCCCTTTGCCAGAAAAGCAACATTTGTGAATCCCCTCTCCCGCCTCCGTGCAAATCACTTTTTTTTTTCATGATGCCTCTCTGCTTCATTAATAAAAAGCCAATAGAAGTACTTCGTTCGATTGCAGGAGTCCTGAGTCCGATTTCTGTTTGCTTAGCTGACTCACAGAGTGATCTTGGGAAAATCAATGTCTCCTTAGTTTTAGATTCTCAACTGATTTTAGCTCTTCCCTGCTCACTTGTGCTTCTGTTAGATGATTTATAGACAGGCCTCTGACTCCTTGAAACATTACATCTGTTCCCTTCTTTCTTCAGCACCTTCCCACTTTCATTTGCTGTAATCCTCACTATCCTCGGGCCATTTTCTTTCCTCTTTTCTCCCTCGTGCTTCGCTTTCCCTTTATTTTATTCCTAGCTCAGTTCCAACAGCATTGCCCCCTGCTCCCACTGGGAGTGGCACTCGGTTGCCTCCTCTTCTCTTTCCCTTTCACTAATGTTCCTCTGGGAGCCCGTCGAGAAGGGCCGGCCCCGCACCGCACACAGGATGGAACCAGCTAGTCAGACCTGGATGGGACCGCGGGGACTGCAAACGTGAGCCAAAGGGGGTGACTGTCATTGGCGGAGCGGGAAGTGACTGAAAGCCAAGATTTCCACCGCTCTCAGCCCCCCGGCAGTGCGGCTGTCAGTAGCTGCCTGTGTCTGAGCATTCGAGGAAGGATGGGCAGGGTGGCGAGGGTGACCCACGAAGCAGAGAATATGGACGGTGTCACCAGGACACCAGGAAGTAAGTCATTATTTTTCATGCTGGGTTTCGGGCATTTGAGTGAGGGCGCTACGCCACGTTCAATAAGTTGCGTCTGATTCCCACGTGTTGCGCCATTGTCTGTAGCGCTCCACCTTGTGCCAGCGAAATAAGGTCGGGGCTCGTGGCTGAAAAGAACATCATGGGACATCTATCGTTGTCTACCGACACGATGCGCACCCACAGCTCTTAGAATTGTGGCTTCACAGAGGCTCGGAGGCGTGCTGGCCTCTGTGAGTGGGCACTGCAATTATGCAATTCAGCGGCAGTGACGCTTTCCGCATAATTATGGTTCTATTGCACTTGCCACATAATCTACCACCGCAAAACTTGGAGATTTCCACATAAATAAATGTTTTTAACTCAGACCTTTGTAAAGATTAACATACATTTTCTGAATGGTGTATCAAAGTGCTAAACTGGCCCTAATGAAGTAAAATTTGGGTCGAGATTGCCTTCAATATGTGATAAAATAGCACACTGATAGTACCACGGAAAGTGCTGTATTAAACTGCACAATTTGGGTTTTCTTGCTGCATAATTTAGTAACTCTTGCCACATTATTATTTAGTCCTTCAAAATCCGTCACTTCTTTGGCCCTTGCATACACGTAGAATAGATCTTCTGCTTGTGCGGGATCTTCTGCTTTGCTACATTAAGACTTGTTGGTCTATCGTGCAGGAATGAGAACTCACTGCGACTCTGGACAGGGACAGACAGGAAGCCAAAATCAACCCAGGCAAAACTGTTTAAACTAGCTCCATGCTGCAGGAGGTTGCAGCTAGAATAGGGCCATGAGGGCATGGTTGGGCCATGGTAGCTCTTTGTGCTCTTAAAGCAGGCCCCTAGCCTCCAGTCCTCCGGGCAAATGCAGAGGCAGAATGCAAAAGACACACAAATGAAGGACAGAATGAGAAACAAATCAAACATTCAACCTGAGTCAACAGATCTGGGTTAAATCCATTGGTTTAAATTGCCCACAACGCCACCCTAGTTTAGACCCAGCTTTATGCAAATCAGTCCTGACCTGGCGCCTCATGGGGACAGTCCAGCCCGAACTGCCAAGCCAGGTCCTCCATGGACCAGAAACAAGCATCCTGGGACTGATTTCGGTGTATCACCTCTCATCAGCCAGGCTAGACAGAAAGGCAGAATTGCCAGTACAGCCCTCACCCCATAACTGACTGGACACCTTTCACTACATTAAGGAGCAGAACACCAATTTGAATCCTTTGTTCCTGAACCGGTGCCCCATAACCTGTATTTCAGTGTAGGAGTTATTTGAAAAGAGTCCCAAGTGGAGTTTCACCTACACTCCTAATCGCCATGTTTGTATCTTAATGTTTCCAGCAGTGCTAAGAGCTCCATTCAAGAGTTCCTTGCCCCACCTATCAACTCAAGAGCATAAGTCCATTGTACAGCCCATGTCTAGGATTTTGTATAATGCTAAAATAAATGCAGACACTGTGAGCAGAGGCGTGAGGCAAAACATGGGCCTCAAGTAAAATATGCTGAGGGGCCCCTGAGGGGTGTATCACGCACCTCATGACTATTCAAACATACGCTCGCTTGCGGTCAGTGTTTGTGACCCTCAGAGTTGAGGACACCGTGTGTTTGAGGGCTCAAATGTCCAGAAGTACAAAGAGGGACTTCCAAGAGAGTTCCAGAGGGGAAGGGGCACCCATCTGTGCGGGGCCCACACTCATTGCATTGGCTGCATTGGAAAGTGTTACATTACTGGTGGAAATTCACATTTTCAGTGGGGGAGACACCTTTTTAGGCCTATGATTTCAAGTAAAAGGTGAGCTGGTGTGGGTCATTTGAAACCTTTTCAGTAGTCACAGACGTGTTTCACCCTCCCTGGGGCTTGTCATTGTGATGTTGCTGCCACACTTTTACTGTAGTGACGCTTTAGGCGTGGCTGATACACTATGGGAGGTGAAAGAGCAGAGTCCATGAATCTCAACGCAGCATAGCTGGTGGAAGCCCTTTGGTGTTCCTAGCACTCTCCCTGCTACCCCAATCTCAGGATCAACTAAGGCGGTAACAGAAACAAAGGTAATAGGTCTGGCATTGGTTGCCAGCCTCTTGGCTTTGTCAGTGGTTGTTTGGTGTGTCATGGTTTTTACGAAACGTTATAGTTGGGAAATCTGCTTAACCCACATCGAAAGAAAGAAATATTTGCTAATGGCAAAAATATTTGATTGAGTTAAAAACACAGACATCGCCACAAGTAGTCCCTAGCACTGAATGGATCTACTTTGTGTTTGGATGTGCTTCTTTGTGACTGGGCAGAATGCTGTCACTAATAGGGAAGTTAGCCAATAGCTGAAGTGGGCTGGCCCTTTGTCCCAAGTTGTATGCTGTAGTGACTGGAAGAAAACCACAATGAGAAAAAAAGACCAATGGATGAAGATGGCTGGCTAGAATCCCCTATAAGTAGGTACATCATACATATCTTTTAGTTATATCAAAAGTTCTAGGCCAATGCCAGACCTAAAATGTAAACAGGATTCAATGGTCTTGCCTACCTCCTGTAATTGTCACTTCTTGCCCTTCTACTAACCCTTCAGCAAGAAGCACAAGGCTGATGAGGGGACAAGGATGGGGCGAGGGGTGCATACTATAATGTCACTAGGGGATTGGTCAAATGGTACATGATGTTACTTTTGATACTCCTACCTTTTTAGTATATACACATATATGGCAAAATCCATAGATGCCACCTATCTAAAATTGTAGTTCGGCCAGGGGGTGGGGTAGGGGGGTGGTGTTGGGTAAATGAAAAGACTTACTTTCCGCTCCCACTGACGCTGCCGGCCGCCTTGTTCCTCCTCTAGTCTGGCCCAGAACTAGATGGGCCTCAAAGCACAGGCTCCCCACCCAATCCAGACGCTGCTTTCATGCTATTCCTAGCTTGAGAACAGTTCCAGGATTGGTCTGAAGGGCCTCGTTTTCTGCTCTGACAGTGCCTGGGAGCCTGTGGATGTTCTTCAACCCAGCTGTGCAACACAGCTGGGTTGGAGAAACATATGTGCGCATGGCTGTTTGGCTGGCATAAGATGGCCGTCCAAACTGGCATGCGCACTTACAAATGCATACCACTCCTCCTCCCTGCCATGCCCGGCCACCCGCCCTATACTCATTGCTTGGACTCCATCACGGCTCAGACAGCGATAAATAAAATTATAATACAATTGTGTTAGTAACATTTTATTTATCATCTGCTGGCTCTGGTCAGTGGGGCGACTCTCCTCTGCCATTAAGGAGGTGCCACCCATGTCATACCATGGCTATTGTGTGAGGGTCGTCTCAGGATTGATGCATAGTGTTCTTTGGCATGGGAGGTCAAAACGATTGCAAATACAAGATATATGCAGACAGGTACATTTGTTTGACAAAAACCATGAGTGCTGGAACAGGTTTCTGCCTTTGAGTGGGGCTAGGATCAAGTCAGCCACATTTCAGTGCTGCTTTCAGAAGATCTTTAGGGCAGTGAAAATTCGCAATGTGTCAAGCATATTCTCAGAAAGGCCATAAGGCAGGGGTAGAGTGAGTCACATGCCAAGCTAATGCCAGGAATAGGGATGGGCATGAGTAGAGAGTGACTCACAGGAAATTATGGGGTATCTAAAAAGCCTAGATAGGTGTATTATATTCACTTGCATTGTGGGTCATGACGCGCTCTGATTTGCTCCAAGTTTGTTTACCCTGTTTCTGAGTGTGTGTTTGAAAAGTGTGTTGGTTGTAGTTTGCTCTTGAAGGGTGGTGCAGGATGAGGTGTGTGACTTTGGAGATGTGCTTTAAATGTACTGCAAAAATAATGCGAGGGAAGGATAACTCGAATTAAGCCCAACCACTGGTGATCGTTTGGGGCCACTGCCAAATACATAATTTCTCATGCACTCTTCCACTCCAGCAGACAGAGACCAGCCAAATGCAAATGTGTCTTGGTATTACTTCAAATGAATAGCCCACCTGCCAGGCCTGGTCCCCTCCAAACGGGAACACAACAGTTTTGGTTTGGTTAGGTCTCATAGTGATGAGTATACTTTGAGACGTGACACAGAGAGCACAGGATCCAGGTCTGGGCATATCCATCACACTTAGAGCATCAGCTGCAGCAAAAAGTAAACCCAGCCTGTCTAACCCTCCACTCCCAGACCCCATAAAGCCACGTCCCTGAACCAGCCATATGTGAACCACTTTCATTCCTGCTCCGGCTGCTCCAGTGGGAACAGTCAACCCCTAAGTGCCAAGCTTGGCCAACTCAAGATGGGACAAAAGCAACCCCAAACTGGTTTTGGAATATGTAGGTCTCCTTGGTGTGATATAGCTGTTGCATAGTGAGAACGGGACCCCTTCCTGGGCATACCTGTCACACTTAGGGCATTTACTGCAATAAAAACAAGGTAATGGAGGGAACGCTTCAATTAATTGTAGCCAATGACAATTGCTCTGAAAGCATATCAGTCCAGTAGCATTGCTGTTCCTCAGTGTTGCTGAGAGTACAATTAGCATATTTAGGGCGGGCAATGTCATATAACAAAAATCAATGTTGATGCAGGGGGTCAGTAGTTCCTCCATTAAAGTACCAGTGGCCTACCCTCGAGTGAGAGAAACCTCAACACTGCAAAATCAATCAATCAATCAATCAGGGTTCTTGTAAAGCACAACTACTCACCCGATAGGTTCTGAAGGTGCTGTTTGAAGCTGCTGTTCAGTCGAAGGGCCAGGGCTTGAGGTCCTTCCTGAATAGAGGCAGTAACGGTGATTGCCTGAGATGTAGAGGCACAGTTGAATCATCACTTAAAAGAATATGGGCTCAGCAGTCCAATCCCAGGGAACACAGTAAACAAGTAAACAAAATATATGGAATCCACCCAAGAGTGACTGAATCCTCGGGCATAGCCTAGCCACCAGAGAATGATAAATGGAGTCCAACCACAAACTTGGGAGTTGCAGCCATTACAAATCCATCCACAGTATAACGACCAAGAGGTCCACCCTGGGCCTCAGGAAGCGAAACATAAGAATGACTCTTACATATTTCACCAAAATATATACGGTTGACGGTTCCACCGAGGGGCAAGCTCAGTCCCCTGTGTCTGGTTGAATTTGTAGAAGGTTACTATTAACATTACTGAAACGAGAAGTGGAGAAGGTAGGTTTGGAGGACGTAAGGGGAGAGAAACAGGGTAAGGGGCAGGGCCCAGACCCTCCCTTGCAGGCCCAGTTGGGGGGTGGTGAAGGAGCCCATGGTTTGGGCTGATGACTGTTTTGACTGTTCAAGACTGATTTGCATATGGCCAGGTCTAAACTGGGGTGGCATGGTGAGCAAAAAAATGATGGATTTAACCCAGATCTCTTGACTGAGGGTGAATGTTTTGATTTGTTCTGCATTCCGAATATCAATTGTGTGTCTGTTGCTTTCTCGCCCTAAGTGCACTGGGTATGCCCAGACGTGGGTCCCGGACTCACTGTGCCACTGGATTCAAGCTATCCTGGCTGATGAGGGTTGAAACCCCGAAACCGGTCCTAGGATGCTTGTTTCTGGTCCAGGGAGGACCTGGCTTGGCAGGTCAGGATAGACTGTTCACATGAGGCACAAGGTCAAGACTGATTTGCATATGGCCAGGTCTAAACTGGGGGGGGGGGCATGGTGAACACAATAATGATGGACTTAACCCAGATCTCTTGACTGGGGTTGAATGTTTTGATTTGTTCTGCATTCCGTCCATCAATTGTGTGTCTTTTACTTACTCGCCCTAAGTGCGCCGGGTATGCCCATACATGGGTCCTGGGCTCACTGTGCCACTGGATTCAAGCTATCCTGGCTGATTAGGGGTGAAACCCTAAAACCGATACTAGGATGCTTGCTTTCGGTCCAGGGAGGACCTGGCATGGCAGTTTGGGCTGGACTGTTCCCATGAGGCTCAGGGTCAAGACTGATTGGGGTAGTATGGTGAGCAAAAGAATGATGGATTTAACCCAGATCTTTTTTTTGACTGGGGGTGAATGTTTTGATTTGTTCTGCATTCCGTCAATCAATTGTGTGTCTTTTGCCTTCATGGATTTAGGGCAGGCACAGAATTCCGATGGAAGCTGTTCATGCATACACAAAGGACAAGGTACAAAAGGACAGGACAAGTCACAAAGTGACACTACCCGTAGGAGTGGCATTCAGCCAGAACATCCAATATGCAGAATTACCTTACCGCATCCGTGCGGCGCGAATTCCCCGCCCATGCTGACTCCGCCTTGCGCGGGCGGAGTCATAACGGAACGGTTCTGTCATCAGCACAGCTCAACCGACGCTGATGACGGAACCGTTCCGTCATCAGCATCGAAGGGGTTAAATAGAAATGTAATCATTCCATCCAGCGAATCATTTTCACGTGCTTTCAAACAAGTGGGAGGAGTCCTCCAAGCTGCGCGTGCACACTGATTATATGCGATCTGCAGGCCTATCCCTCTCTAATTACCACTTTATAGGCACAGGCCAGAGAGGAAGGGAGGTGCCTGCCAGACTGTCGCTTCACCACCTTCCGAATTGGAACCATGAAATGATGTGTGTAAAATGATGTCACTAATCAAGTCCAACGTACTTAGAATGTTAAGATGGACACACGTCAAGTGCCACTCTGAAAGAAAGGCAGGGCCGATACAGAGTTAGTGATGTTTCAGAGGCTCCTGGCTTGTCAGTTTTGAAATGTGACAGAGGGGACCAAATACGGAACGAAAGCAGTTTATGCTATTTTCTAAACAAAGAACTTCCCTGAATGTCCTTGTCAGAAGTGGTTCCCTGCGTGTAAAGTGATTTATAAGCAGCACGTGCTTCATGTTGACCTCACCCTCTGACACTAAAGTCATATATGTATAGCTTAAAGATGACAACTTTGACTACGGGCGATCCTTTTGCATAAGAAGCCAATGCTCAACCTCACAAAAGTTTACCCTACACGGTCCAGAACATAGGACCTAAAAAGTTCAAAGGACGAATCAGGATCCGGGTTGTGATAGAAATCTCAGAATAATGTGGACTGGCGCTCGAAACAACCCACTACGCTATAAAGCGAAATAACAAACCAATAATTGTTTATTTTCTATAGCACTACTGCACCGAGTGGCATTACTATGCTTTACATTATAACAAGTAACAGAACATGCATGCATAGATAGCATCTATGTACACTAAGAAACAGCATTCTATGAAAGATGAGAGGAAAGTGTGCTTCTTGGAGAGGTACGGGGTTATGAGTTAGTAACATAGGGTGTGGAATGGACCACAATGAAGTTAGTGAGTTAAAGGTTAGGATAACAACCTGTGTCTTTAAGGGTTTTCCGAAGGCGAGGAGAGTGGGCTATGTTTTGAGAGAGTTCCCTAGGTCAATGGCAATCTCTGAGAATGACTGTTTCATGGCTCGAAATGTTCGGAACTTAACTTCTGTGTTTTGAGTAGCAGAGAGGCCCCACTTCTCAGCCCGACTAAACCCCCGAAGACAGTTAGTGGGTTTGTCCAGCAGAGTGACCTTTTCAAGTGGAGAGCTTTGTGGGTTCAGCAGCAGATGTTGAATTTATTCCTCCCTTCAAAAAGAGGAGCCAGTACGGATCCTTCAGGACTGGGATGATGTGATCGAATTTCTTCTTGATAGTAACATGTTTGGCTGTCGAGTGCAGTATTACTCTCAGACGGCCTAGGGACATTTGGGAGGTGCACGATTGAGCAGAGGTTTTCAATGGTAAGGTTCTTAGGAGGTTTCTGATAATTTTAAAAGCATTTAGATAGAAACTCACTAACTTGATGAGTTTTGTATGTGGGATGAAAGCGGCAAGGATCTGTCTCAAGTGAAGCCTGGTGAGTCTAGTGTCAGAGATGGAGCTGGGGGGGAAGCCATCAAGTTTATGTCTATTCAGTAGGACTGGGTCACATCTGTTGTGATACTTAGAAGTGCCAACTAAGAACTCTGTGTTCTGTGGATTAAGCATGCGCTGATTGTCTGGCATCCAACACCGAACTGTCTTAAGGTTGGAGCATGGGCAGATGAACTAATCTATGCATAACATTTTTAGATGAATTTACGAAGTGTCTGAGAATTGATGGATGATGAATCCTCATTCTCTCAATGAAAAGCATATTTGAAAGTATCGTATTCGATTAGTGTAAAAGCAGCCATAACAGGCGTTTGTCTTTCCTTGAAACCCGGGATGAACCTCAAATTGGTCCTGCCTTAGGTAGTAGTCATTGCATTATCTTACAGTTTGGGCCTTTGGCCTGACTTTGTGCTGAGTGCGCTCAGATCTTGGGTTTGATGGCTTGCAGGATAAGAGACTTTTACTCTGTAGCTGCGTCAAGCCTCATGAGATAAATATTGCCTTTAAATGAACTCTGTCATCAGTAACAGTAAGTCATTCCGTTAGTGAGTCAGTAATAAACCTGCTAGACAATATCCTTTCTTTTAGCGGTAAACATACTTTCATATATTCACTAATTAAACACCTCTTAGATGTGGTATCACCTCAAGACTTTGATGCAGTGTAGCAGGTGCGTGTGGGACTAACCTGGTTAGCTAGCTTGGAGAACCTTCCCCATGCCCCTCTGTTTCAATTTTAGGTCTGACTTGACAGGGCGACTATCTTTTGCTATCAATTCTTTAAAATATGCATTGAATGGACTCTCCCAGAGGAAAATGTCTCCCTCTCCTCATGCATTTGCCTCTTTAGGAAATCAGTGCTCCTTCTATAGATTACCTGCGTTGCAATGCATGAGGGACTATTTCCCATCTCAAAAGTACTCTGAATGGTGACACATTATGTTCTCTATTTCGTATATGCAAGGTATACAAAATGTAAGCCAGGCTTATTGGCCTTACCTGTAAACCCTATTTTTAGTTTTGATTTGTGGATGATGGAAGAAATCAGCCTGTTGAAATTCACAGTGTGGTGTTAGAGGGCGGGCACAGGGCGATTGGCTGGACTGAGTGTGGCAGCAGATTTGAAGCAATGTGAATGCTGAATCAACAAATGCAAATTAGATAGGCATGTTAGAATGGTGATGTTCTCTGGCTGCATTTCAATGCACCCATTTCGATCCACAGTAATCCATTGATCTCCTGCTTACAATAGAGTGCCTGGAAATTGCCTCTAAGACCTATGCTATCAAAGTCAATGAAAACACTTCAACATAAAGGATGCTGCTCTCTGTCGGTGCAAGGCACTGCATTATGGGAAAACCATTGCTAGTCTTCCTCAGAAAACTAGAGAACCCCGTCTAATTCTGGAGAGCTGTTAACATGTGGCTGTTCTGTCCTACATCTTGAAACACCATGCAGCCATCAACCTGTTGGCTGCATTACACCAGCCACCAATGGGCACACATCCTCAGTTTCCATTCTAAGTGTTTCTGTCATGCACAATAGAAGTTCTATGCCTTTTAGCCTACTAAATGCACATTTCTGAGACACTAGAACAACAAGTTCTCTCAGGTAAGATTCAAGATAATTTTATCCCTCTTGCGTAACCCTGATCACTTTCCATTTGCAATTAAAGGCGGGCAGAAAACTCCGCTCCGCCAGCGGAGTGTGCGAAGTTCTGCCTATTCTGCTCCCGGCTGAGAACGTGGAGTTCAGGCAAAACTCCGACTCCGCAGCGGAGCGGAGTTAGCCTGCTCCCCACAACAAATGTGCAGTTCTCGCAAGAGGCACGTCGAATGTAGGTGTTTGTGGGTGAGAGACCACGGCGAGGAGGAGGGTGGCAGCCCGGAGACGCCACAGTACAGGTAAGTGTTTTCTTCTTTTTAAATTTCTGTTTTAATATTTTGTATTAGAAGAGAGATGGAGGAGCGGAGTTCCACTGAGTTTTTTCCCAACTCCATGTAATGGCACTTCGCCAGCTCCGCCCACCCTTATTTATAATTCACAGGACACATAACTTTAGCATCTACACATACAAGCCCTGGTTTGCTTTCCATTGGATGAGAAAACAGTGCCACAAGCCAATATGAGTATCAGCTGTGCGCCATACAAATGAAAATGACAATAACCACATGGATTAGTCACAGGGTGGTACATCACCTATAGGGACAATATCCTAGTGGCCATATTCTAATAACAACCGATAGTTTTCAAACTCCAATAAAAGAGAGAACATGTATTTGCAATTAATCTTGCAAATGATGTATTTACTGAACAAAAATACCATCAATATAATAAAAGATATATCACTTTCATAATATTCTCGTAGAGAAAATTATTTAGAAGTGATTTTATTTTAATTAATGAAATGTCAAGAGACGATTAAGAATATCTGAACTGATTTTGAAATTGTAGTCTACAGACGACTGGCAACCATTTCAAGATGTCGGACAGATTTATTTTCATTGAGAAGGAGAGCCTTCAGGATTTTTGTGTTCCATCTATGTCAATGCAGGCTTGTAGGAGTAGCAGACATATTTCATCTGCTGCATGTGAAGACTCTCTTACATTGATGTGGATCTCAAGGAGAGTTGTGGTTTCCGGCATTAGGCTATAGAGGATGGAATTTCAAAATATGTGTACACTGACCACAGCCTAAAGGAGAGTAGGATTACCAGCTAAGTCCCTGGAACAAGATGGGGAGTGAGGCTTCAAATAGGAGCGAGGGTAAGGGAAGAGTCCCAGGAGGCATTGGAGAGAGGGACGAATGCATTTGGCTAGAGCTGTGAAAAGATTGTATGCTTCAGATTTATAATACACAATGGGTGCTGGGCTACACAAACTACATAGACGAAATGATTTATTTTTGAAGCCATGTAACAACACTTACAGCTGCAAAAAGAAAGGAGACAAAATACCACATCATTTCAACACTTGGGGCCTAATTACGATGGTGGGCGGACTTTCGTCTGCCTGACACTGTTCAGGAAAGGAACTGCCTGACCTCAGGTTGGCAGTTCCAACCGCAGTATTTTGATGTGACTGCCCTTACTTTGGTCGCAAATCTCCAATTCTCAATGAAGCTTGTGCGGCAGGCAGAAAAGGCCCGCAGCACAAGCTTCCATTGAGAAATTGAGATTTTGAAACCTCCCTGCACTGGCAGGCACAGCACAGTACAGGGATGTTTCGCTGGGCACCCAGCCCCCAGGCCCCCTCGCTGTGGGCCAGGGGGGAAGGGGGCCCTGCTAGGGGCTCCCAGTGCCGCTTACTGACAGTCTTTCCATGTCGGAAAGGCCGACATGGAATGGCTGTTGGAAACCGACATCATAATCACGACGTCGGAGTCGCAATCATAAAGGGAATATACGGTCTGTCCGATGGACAGACAGACTCCTTGAGCCCATCGGAACCACGTTGGAATCCCCCCTGCACGACGGCCGGACTGAAAACTTACCATGTGGGGTGGAAAGCACCGCTGGTCGGAGCATTTTCGGCGGACATCGTAATGAGGCCCTTATTAAGATGTTTTGGAGACTTTTGTCTGCCCGATACCATTGAGAGAAAGGAACAGCCTGACCTCAGGGAGGTGGTTCCAACCTCAGTATTTTGATGCGACCGCCCATTTTTTTTTTTTTGAAAACATATTTTATTGGATTTTATATAGCCATTATACAGTACAAAACAAATATCACATCATCCAATTCTGTCAAATATGTCCCCATAATAATGCCCAACTCACCCCATAACTCCCTCCGCCCTACATATTCGGTGGTGTGGGCATATTCAAGTCTCATAACCCGTTATAGTATCGGCTGTATAGAAAGCTTGCACATCATTGTTCCTTGTTTGATGATCACATGCACGATTATCGGTCATTCATCCCCCTCATCCAGTTGGTAGTCCCTCAAAGCTTGAACCAGGGCCTCCCACGCTCTCGCCATCTCCAAAACCTTATCATTGCCAACCCGTGCCGCTTGTCGGAGCCTGACAACACTCTCACAGTTTGCCTATTTACAGAATTCCGTGCGCCAGCGCTTGCTCGAAGGCCCCTCCCGTGATTTCCAATGCCAAGTTATTTCTCGTTTGGCCAACAATAGCCCTAAATCAATACATTTGCTGGTTATTTTAGTTTTAGCTGTGTGCGGGAACCAATGCAGCAAGCAAGTAGCCATGTCGTAGTCTAACTGTCTATCCGTTATTGTATTCAAAAGGACCCCTATGTCTGCCCAATAACTCCCAATATTCGGGCAGAGCCATAGAATATGTTCCAGTTCGACATCCTCCTCCAAACATCTGGGACATGCTGCATCTCGGACCTGGAAGTATTTCCGGATCTTGCCCGGAGTCAGGTAAGCCCGATGCAGAATGAAAAACTGTACCTGTTGGAACCGAGCGTTAATGCCCCCCTTCCAGGCCCTCTTAAGAATGTGTTCCCACGCTGTGTCCGGGATCGGACGGCCTATTCCCGCCTCCCATTTTGCTTTTAGGTCCGCCAATGGGCGCAATCCTTCACGTGGCATCCGAGATTGGAGGCACGTGATTGCCTTAACAGTCCCGCAGCCATCACAACATACTGACAGGCCAGTGTGGTCACAGGTTCAGTTCGCCCACCTCTCCAATGCTTCCGAATCGCTGTTGTGACCGCTGCATGAATCAGAAACCCACCCTCGGGGAGGCCATATACTTCTTGCAGTGCCTGAAAGGGCATCAGTTCTCCATTCATATATATATCCGCCACCATTTGAATACCTAGTTGTTCCCAATCCGCTAGGGGAGTCTAGTCCCCACTGTATGGAAGCGCCGTCAGCATTCCCAGCGGGATTTCCGGAGCATACGGGTGAGTTACCCCCGCTTTACGCTGACTTCTATTCCAGCAAAGCCTCAGGGTCTGCTCCTCCATGGTCAGGTCCCTCAAATGAAGCTTCTGTTGCAAAAATATGTAAGAGAGGATGTGTCGCTGTATCCCCTGTCCTCGCTGATTTTCAGGGCTCCGGAATTCCTGCGCTATACCTTGTGTTAGGATCTGCAGCTGTGCAGCCAGATAGTAGAGCTCAAAATCGGACACAGCCAAGCCACCGTCCGATTTAGGCCTCATCAAGGTTGTCAGCGCTACCCGCCATTTGCCATTGCCCCACAGGAATCCCACTATCATTAATCGTAATTCTTTAAATAGTCGTGGTGGGATCCAAACCGGCAAAGTGCGGAAATAGTAAAGCAGTCTAGGGAGTGCCACCATCTTCAGTAAAGCTATTCTGCCCACCACCGATAGAGGGAGTGTCGACCAAAATGCCATATATCCCTTCAGGGCCCTGATACAGCGCCCCACGTTCCCCTCCAGCAAATCCTTGTCGTCATGATAGATCCAAACCCCCAAATAGGTGAGGCATATCAGTTCCCAGGTGATCTCACCAACAGAGAGTGGCGGAGTCAAATCCGGTCGGAGCGGGAAGAGGCATGTCTTGCTCCAGTTCAACTTGAGTGCTGATACTGCCCCATACTGCGATAGCAAAGAGGTCGCCCCTTGTAAAGCCTCCTCAGTATCTCTCAAGAAGAGAAGTAAATCATCTGCGTACAGTGAGATATGGTGCAGCCTGTCATAGAGCTGCAGCCCCTGGTAGGCCACTCCTGATCGCGCCTGAACCGCGAGTGGCTCTATCGCCAATGCAAATAGCAGTGGCGACAGCGAGCAGCCCTGCTTCGTCCCCATCATCACCAGATACTGGTCAGAGATTACCTCCCCTAGTCGTACCCTGGCAGTGGCTAGGGAGTACAGCACTCTCGTCTAGTTTCCAAATCGGTCATCCAGTCCGAATCGTTCCAGTGCCTTGTTTAGGAAAACCCATTCCAGGCTGTCAAACGCCTTCTCTATGTCTATAGAGAGGACCGCTGGTGATCGCAGGTCATCATGGCCGTCAGCAATAACCCTCAAGAATCGTCGTATATTAGAAGCCGTGTTCCTATTCGTGATGAATCCCGCCTGGTCCGTAGGCACCAGTGTGGTCATGTGTGGCAGGAGTCGGGTCGCCAGTATCCTGCTTAGAATTTTATAGTCCACCGTAAGCATGGATAATGGTCTATAATAGCCCACATCCACGTCCGTCCACCTTGGTTTTAGTAAAGGTATAATCAACGCCTCACGCATCGACCTAGGTAGCCGGCCTTCCTCCCCCGCTTCCTTGTAGACCTCCAATAACTGGGGTGCTAGAATATCAATATATTGTGCATAGAATTCAATGGGTAGACCATCAGGCCCTGGCGTTTTATTCCGGGCCATGTGTTTGATTGCGCTGCGGATCTCAGCCAGAGTTATATCTTGCCCTAGTAATTTTGTCTGATCCGCGTCCAATTGCGGCAGTGGGATCCCTACAAGATATCTCTCTACGTCTGTATCATTTGCTTCCAGCTGACTGCTATATAGAGATTCTTAATAAGCGAGGAACCGAGAAAGCACCTGAGCCTGCGAGTGACCAATAGGCCAGTATCCGAATCTATTCTCATGATCGGGCCACTCTTCGGCACTGGATTTGCTAACTTAGCCAACAATGTACCGACTTTATCCCCCTCTGCATAAACTTTTGCCAAGTAGCTCTTATGATCAAAGCTACACAACCGCTCAACCTCAGCCGCGGGCATTTCCATAGCCTCTAATAGCTGCGCTTGCAACATCGGCTGTTCCGGCCTCCGTTGTTCTAAATCCCTCAATTTCTCTTCCGCTTTCGTCACATCCTCAAGCACTGTTTTCCTAGTTCCTGAATACTTTCTAATACAGAGCCCCCTGATGACGACCTTAAAGGCGTCCCATTCAACTGCTCTTGTGGTTGCCGTTCCCTGATTCTCCTGAAAATAATGTTCGATGCCCTCTCTTATCTCCGTTCTGAAAACCTGTTCCTCTAGAGTGTCCAGGTGCAGCCGCCACGTCGGAATCGCAGACCGCATGCGCTGCCAGTTAATCGACATCAACAACGGTTTGTGATCAGATATGGTCCTGGTAAGATACTCAGTATGTGCAGCCACGTGGGCGATCGAGTGGGAACAGAGAATTTCATCTATTCTGACATGAAGGTCATGTAGGGATGAAAAGAAAGAATAATCCCTATCTCGAGGATGCTGCACCCGCAACACATCCATTAGCCCCCATCTTTCCTGCCAGTCAGCTCTGTTTTTAGCCAATTTCCAAACCGGTGTGTTAGCCAGAGGAGGATGCGATCTGTCCATTTCTACGTCTGCAATGGCATTAAAATCCCCACCCACCACTGCGGGACCAGCCAAGTAAAGCGCCAGCATGACTGACAAGTTATCCAAGAAACGAGCCTGGTCTACATTTGGTAGATTTCCAAAGGAGCGGCGTCTCACTCCTACACCGAATGCACAGCATGCGTTGCTCGAGAAGCAATACCTTTTCTTTAGAAATCTACTATGCATGAAACGTTGGCCTTGTGACAAAAGATGTAAAACAACAGGTAAACTGAGGAATACAAGGAATAAAATTAAAAAACGATGACGAATTCAACGAAGTATTGGTATTGCTTCTCGAGCAACGCATACTGTGCCAAAAGATGTAAAACAACAGGTAAACTGAGGAATACAAGGAATAAAATTAAAAAACGATGACAAATTCAACGAAGTATTGGTATTGCTTCTCGAGCAACGCATGCTGTGCATTCGGTGTAGGAGTGAGACGTCGCTCCTTTGGAAATCTACTTACATTTTTTGGCACAGGGCAGACCATTACAAACCAGAATAGCACGCAAATGGAATAACAGTTTGTAACTTCAGATAAGGATGAAAAAAATGAAGACTTGGTGTGCATTTTGTCACCTTCTCTGGAATGGTCTAAAATTTGGGGCATATACACTACATAGTACGATGTCCCTACCATACAATCTCCCTTCTACCGCCGCATATCTGCGTCCTGGATCTAACACATGTCTCGTGGCCTGGAAAGGGACTCCGCCCTCACCCATATAAGAACTCTTCTAGCAAACGCCGAATATGCTGTGCTGAACACCTGTCCCCTCCATCTACGCTGCAGCGCCTGACCTTCCGCTCTGGTAAGATGTGTCTCTTGTAGTAGAGCTATGTGGATACCTCTCCTAATTAAATAAGCATGAACCTTGTGGCGCCTAGTCATTGTGTGCAAACCTCTCAAGTTCCATGTGATGCATTTCAAATCAGGTAACATTCCCATTGCATGTGCTTCGCAGTTTCAGCCTGTGGACGATATGTCCGCCCACACCACCAGTGGTCCCCCAAATACCAACATCCCATGTAACACCCACAACCCTCCCTCCCAAAACAGGACCCAATATCAAGACATCAGCCCCCATCCAAACTTTACAACAATACACACAGTTCTATCCTGCAGCAGTCACTACAGGTTGCCTTAAGGGCAATGGAAGGGTAACTTGGCCCCGACCGGCAGCTGCGTTCGCCTGGGCCCCACCGCCCTAGATCCCATAAGGTAACATTCTGCAATTGTTTGTACCCAAGCGCTCCCAGGCGCAATAACACTAATGAGCAGTCCAAGTTGACTATTCAGCCTCCAAAGTTCACTTAGATCGGCTATTCGCACATCATTCCTTCTGCTGTTCTCGGCGTGACCACAGGACCTTTATTGCTGTCCGTTTCGGAGAACTTCGTGTCGGACCTCCTTTTATCTTCATCCGATTCTGTTCCCACTGCCGACTCAGCCCTCTACGAACCGGTTATCTCCGCTGTCGCTGCTAATGCTCCCTGCCTATCCATCGCCATTTGAGCCAGCTGTTGCTTCTGCAGGCTTTTATTCCTTTTCTGGAGACGTTGGGATTTGCGCATCTGAGACTGTTTAGGGGGCTCGGAGCAAACCGTGAGCCCTACGATCTGTGCCCGCTCTATATGTCTCAAGCCATGCCCACGCTTCTTCGGGTGTCAGGAAGAACTGAGTTGTGTCGTCCGCAATCACTCGCAATTTTGCTGGGAAGATCAATGAATACTGGATCCCCTCCTCCCTGAGCTCTTTTTTAATTGCGAGAAAAGAGGCCCTGCGTCTTTGTATGTCCTGGGTGTAGTCCGGGAATATTGTGACAGTGCCATTGCCGACCTTGAAGGGTCCTGCCGTTCGTGCTCTTTGGATCAGTGCGTCCCTATCTTTATAGTGAAGTAATTTGGCCACCACCGGCCGAGGAGGTCGGCCAGGCAGCGGTCGTCGAGCTGACACCCTATGTGCTCTCTCAAGTGTGAAGAAGGAAGGTAGTCCCTCAGGTGCAACCTCTGTTTTGAGCCAGTTCTCCAAATAAGCGATCATATCAGTCCCCTCTGTTGTTTCCGGTAGGCCTACTACGCTTATATTATTGCGCCGGTTTCTACTTTCGGAATCCTCAGCCCTCTTTTCTAACATTGCTAAGCATCCTAACGCATCTCCCAGCTTGACCTCCATGGCAGCCTGCGCTGGTTTCAGCTCCTGAATGGCTAGCTCATTCTCCTTCACTCTATCCACTAGTTTCGAGTGGTCCGCACGCAGGAGCCCCAGCCCCGTCGCAACCTGCGCAATGTTTTGCTGCAATGCGTCCTTTGTCGCCGCTGTGGCTTCTAGGATCTTATCAAGGTGTTGACGCAGCCCTATTTCCGACATTGCTTCCTGCGGTCCACCTCCTGCACCAAGATTGTTATCCTGCCCCATAGCCTCCTCTTTCTTATTCTTTTGGTTTCATCTCGTTTGGCTGGTTGTTACTCTGTCCGGTACAATTACACCTTTCTGCGCACGGACTCCTTAAGATCTACCACGTGGTCTAAGAATATGAGTATTACGAGACTGGCCGGATTCAGTCACCGTGGTTACTCCACTTCCATTAGCCCCTACTACCTCAGGCTTAACACACCAAGGAGCTACCAGCAGTCAGTCCCGGCAACAGTACCGCAATCCTACAGCCACTCCTGAGGAAATCTTGAGCTCCTGATGCAGTTCACCAATCCGGGGCAACAATCTCCTCTACTCCGTTCAGGCAACTCGTGGCCCCCTATATGCTCTCAGTCACTCCAGTAGGTGGATCACGGCCCCAATTGCGGTGCGTACGGCACAGCCCTCAGCAGCATGTTCTCCTTTCACCAGTCCACCTCATATCCTGTGTGTCCGATTCCTGTTTATTGCACACTTTGAAGCATTCAGTTTCCCCCTTGCTATGTTTGCAGGACGTGGGCATGTACTCCCCCTTGAGGTGTGGCGTGTGCTGGGTCTGGCCTGCAATTTCTCAGCCCTCTGTTCCTTGGCCGCCTTGGGTTTGCCCTTATCGACCTTTGCCTCCAGTTGTGTGCCCCTGCAGACCTGCCCCCCACCCTGACCTCCGCAGTGCTGGGTGCAGGCCGGCTTCACCACACTTACCGGGCACTTTCACCGGGCGTCACCTTCAGCCGTTCAACGTTCCTTCCTGCCAATGGGACCTCGGTCACTCGGCTGTCCCGATGGAGTCACTCAGGGCCTCTGGGGTTCACAGGTGCCTCGCTGGTAGACCCGCGAGTGCCTCGCTGTTCAAGTGGGCCTCCTGGCACTCCCCCGGTCCTCGGTGCTCGGTGTCCTGCAGGTATTCAAGGGCCGTGCACTTTCGCCCCGATTCCGCCGCACCGCCAATTGCTCACAACAGCACCAGTCCTCGGCATCATGGATGAGTCGTTCAGGGATCATACAGCCCTCCGGCCGCCATCTTAGGGCCTGGGTCCACTCCGGAGCTCTGCGGGCATCCCGGGTATCAAGGCGCTCTGCTCACCAGTATCACTGCGCACTTGTGAGGAACGTCCAATTGTGCACTATGGGGCTCGGCGCTCCCAGTACGCCCACTCGTCATGTGTATCTGCGGCCCCGCTCGTTTGGCTCGATCTCACTCACCGCCCTCTGTCGCCATCTTGCTGCTCTGCCTCAGGTCGCCCCAGTAGCACAACCCGCGCCTGGGTCGCGCTGGAACCTCGGAATGTCGCGTTGTCGGTCGGGTTCACAAGCCCTGGTGTTCCGACACTCGCCCGTCCAATTTTATGAAGTTTCAGGAGGTCTAGCAGGATATTTATCGGGATCGTCGCGGAGCTATCAGCTCACGCCGTCTATCCCATCGGCGCTCAAGCCACGCCCCCTTGATGCGACTGCCCATGGTGCGGTTGCAAACCTTCATTTCTCAATGGAAGCTTGTGTGGCGGACAGAAAAGGCCCCTAGCACAACCTTCCATTGAGAAATGGAGGTTTTGTGCCTGCATCGTGTGGCCGGCACAGCACGGTGCAGGGATGTTTAGCTAGGCACCATAGGTGCTCCAAGCCCCATTGTGGAGGGCCAGGGGAAAGGGGGACCTGCTAGCGGACCCCAATGTGCTTTCGAACAGCCTTTCCATGTTGGAAAGGCCAACATGTAATGGCTGTCGGAAACCAACATTATGATCCCGATGGCAGAGCCGCCGTCATTAAGGGAATATATGGTCTGTCCAACGGACCGAGGGGCTCCGCTAGCCTGCAGGAACCACGTTGGAATACGGCGGTCAGACTATAAACTTACCATGTCTGGTGGAAAGCACCACTGGTTGGAGCCTCTCTGCCCGACATCGTATTGAGAACCTTGGCGCCGAATAGCACCTCATTTTCATTCATAATAACAGTACAGTCACATAATGTGGGCCCTTTTATGGGTCAATTTACAAAAAGGGCTAGTCTATTGGCCAGACTGCTGGGCAAGCCAGCTTTAAAATTTGAATGTTAAACGTTTTCTCTCTGTGCTGCTACAAGATGGCTATGTGGGAGCCGCCCTGAAAATGTTCTGCATCCTTCTAATGATTGAAATTGTTTTCCTGTCTTTAAAGAATTTTCTAAACAGTTGAATTTTTTCACATTTTGCCTTCTTGTTCAGGTTTCCCATTTATGTTTGTGTTCACAGTAAGGACGTGCAGAAGTGGGCCACAGTTAAAAATTATATTTATTGGGTATTTTTGTTTAGCAATGTTTGGCTGTTCTGGGCAAAATGTTTTATGAACTGGGAACTTGAGATTTTAAATTCTAGGAGTTCACAACCTTTTTGCCATTTAAAGACATATCATTCCATACCTAACAAAAAGGCACTCATCCTCGTTTCTGAATTAATGTTAATGATGCATACAAAATAAGGAATGATGGAGTGTTCTCCTGATTTTAAGAATGGTAGGCTCAAGCGTATCTATCCATTACATTTATTTTGTCATTAACTATACGAGCATGATTCTGACCTCTGCAAATCTTAATTTCTGATCTCTGTGAATCTCTTGGCCCTGCTCAATTCCTATTAGAACGAATTGCATCCGTTTACAGATGTAAATGACTTGATTTATAAATGCAATCACATGCAGTTTTTAATATTCACAAAATACAAATTTATTGACACACATTAATACAATGGCATTGTGAAAGATCATGTGCATATTTGTTCTTCCTGCTGGGCGATCTATGGCAAGAATGAACTGGAAAGGGTGTGTTCACCTACACATTTGTGAGTTTATAGATATTTTTAAAAAACATTCTCCCTTCCTAACCTAGTAATGATTGGAGATTCACTCCTCTAAGGGTAGGAGTGAATTTGTTTCCATGGTTAGAATTGGTAGGGAACATCATTGGAGAGGGCTTTACCCTTACAAGAAAAATATATTATAACAATGCAACAAAGTGCCCTGCCCGCCAGACCTTTGCTCAGTCTGCCTCATTTAGAGACAGGTTCAAGTTCAAGTTCAGTAATTTGTATAGCGCACTACTCACCCAGAGGGTCTCAAGGCGCTTGAGTGAGGGTGGGTGCATTATTTATCGAATAGCCAGGTTTTTAACTGCTTTCTGAAGGAGAGCTGGTTCTGTGTGAGGCGGAGGTGAGTGGGGAGAGAATTCCAGGTTTTGGCTGCTAGGTAGGAGAAAGATCTTCCTCCCATGGTGCATCTATTGATGCGCGGGATTGTGGCGAGGGCTTGATTGGATGAACGTAGTTTGCGGGTGGGTGTGTAGAAGGATAGTCGTTTGTTGAGGCATTCGGGTCCGAGGTCGTAGAGGGCCTTGTGCGGGTGGGAGAGGAGACGGAACGTTATTCTCTTGTTGACGGGAAGCCAGTGGAGATCTTTCAGATGACCAGAAATGTGAGCTTGACGGGGGATGTCCAGTATGAGTCTGGCTGATGCGTTTTGGATGCGTTGGAGTTTTTTCTGTAGTTTGGCTGTGGTTCCGGCGTAGAGGGTGTTTCCATAATCCAGTCGGCTAGTGACTAGTGCATGGGTGACTGTCTTTCTTGTTTCAGTGGGGATCCAGCGGTAGATTTTTTTGAGCATGCGTAGGATGTTGAAGCATGATGATGAGACGGCGTTGACTTGTCTGGTCATCGATAGGGAGGAGTCTAGGATGAAGCCCAGGTTACGTGCGTGATCTGTAGGTATGGGTGCTGTGCCCAGGGCCGGTGGCCACCATGAGTCGTCCCATGCTGAGGGGGATGATCCTAAGATGAGGACTTCCGTTTTGTCCGAGTTTAGTTTTAAACGGCTGTTCTTCATCCATTCGGCTACTTCTTTTATTTCTTCGTGTAGATTGGTTTTGGTGGTGTTTGGGTCTTTGGTGAGGGAGAGGATCAGCTGGGTGTCGTCAGCGTAGGAGATGATGTTGAGGTTGTGTTGTCGTGCGATGGATGCTAGGGGACTCATGTACACGTTGAAGAGGGTGGGACTGAGTGATGATCCTTGTGGTAGGCCGCAGATGACTTTGGTTGCCTCTGATTTGAATGGGGGGAGGCGGACTCTCTGGGTTCTTCCGGCGAGGAACGAGATGATCCACTCCAACGCTTTTCCTTGTATTCCAATGTTGCTGAGGCGTTGTATGAGGGTGTTATGACAGACTGTGTCGAAGGCGGCGGAGAGGTCAAGTAGGATGAGGGCAACTGTTTCTCCGTTGTCCAGTAGCTTTCGGATGTCGTCTGTAGCAGCGATGAGGGCGGTTTCGGTGCTGTGTTTGGCTCGGAAGCCGGACTGTGAGGGGTCAAGTGAATTGTTGGATTCAAGGAAGGCGGCGAGCTGACTATTGACGGCTTTCTCAATGACTTTGGCCGGGAAGTGGAGGAGTGAGATGGGGCGGTAGTTTTTAAGTTCAGAGGGGTCCGCTGTGGGTTTCTTCAGAAGGGCGCTGAGTTCGGCATGTTTCCAGCTTTCTGGGAAGGTGGCGGAGTTGAAGGAGCAGTTGATGACATCGCAAAGATGGGGTGCGATGATAGAGTCTGCTTTGTTGAAAATGTGGTGGGGACATGGGTCGGTTGGCGATCCTGAGTGGATGGAGTTCATCAGGCGGATGGTGTCTTCACTCGTGATTGGGTTCCAGGCGCAAAGGTTGTGAGAGTGCTGTTTTGGTTCGGAGGTGGGTGGAGTGGGTTGTTCTTCGGACAGGTTTCCAAAGCTGTTATGAATGTCGGCGATTTTGTTGTGGAAGAAAGAGGATAGGGAGTCGCAGAGGTCTTGGGAGGGAGTGATGTTGTTGGTGCCGGCGGTGGGGTTGGTAAAGTCTCTGACGATGTTGAATAATTCTTTGCTGTTGTGTGTGTTGTTGTCGAGTCGATTCTTGAATGCTGATTTCTTGGTGGATCGGATTAGTTGGTGGTGTTTGCGGGTGGCGTCCTTGAAGGTGGTCAGGTTGTTAGTGGTTGGGTTTTTTTCTCCAGGTTTTCTCGAGGGTACGACATAATTTCTTGGATTTCTTAAGGTCATTGTTGAACCAAGGGGCCTTTTTGGTACCTTGTTTGATCTGGTGGTTTTTCAAGGGTGCTAATTTGTCAGCGCTGTGGGTGATCCATTGTGTGAATTTGGTGGCATCTTGGTTTGGGTCCAATGAAATGGCGGGGGGTTTTGGTTAAGCGATGTGAGGAGTTGGTCGGTGGTGATTTTGTTCCAGTTTCTTCGAGGAATAGGTTGTGGTGGGATGTGGGTCGTGGTCTTTTTGTAGCTGAAGTGAACGCAGCTGTGGTCCGTCCAATGGAGAGCCGTGGTGTGGTCGAAGGAGATGTGTTTGCTGGAGGTGAAGATAGGGTCGAGCGTGTGTCAGGCAAGGTGGGTGGGGGTGTCAACAAGTTGTTTGAGTCCGAGATTGGCCAGGTTGTCCAGAAGGGTGGTGGTGTTGTTGTTGTTATTCTTTTCAAGGTGGAAGTTGAGGTCTCCCAGTAGAATGTAGTTCTCGGAGGTGAGGGCATGTGGGCTGATGAAGTCAGTGATGTCTTCATTAAATTGTGTGCGGGTTCCTGGTGGTCTGTAGATGAGGGTGCCTCTAAGTGTGGTCCTGGGGTCGGTGTAGATCTGGAAGTGAAGGTGTTCGGCGGTCGCGAGGTTATCGTCGGAGCTGGTCGTGATTCGGATGGTGTTCTTATGGGCGATGGCGATGCCTCCTCCTGTTTGGTTGGTGCGGTCTTTTCGGATGATCTTGTAAGCGTCCGGGATGGCTATGGCGATGTCGGGATGACAGGTAGAATACTTCCTCGGACAGCGTAGAGGCCATTGGATAAAGGACATTCTACTGCCCCCCTGTTTAGGCTGGATGGTGTAATGTCTTATTTTCTGTCAATCACCATCAAGTAAAAATCCGACTGTGCGGGACAGAAATAAGAAATAATGACCCACCGTTCCAGCTTTGGGAGTGCGTTTCTGAAAAACAAATTTTTTTAAAGTTTGGTGAATAGGCATCAAAACCGAAGGCAGCCGCCTACCAAACCTTTTTTACAGTGAAAGTAACCACTATTATGCAGTTGCTTTCAATGTACAAAGGTAGGTGCTGGCCCAGAAATCATCTCTAAATTTTTGGGATGATGGTCTGTCATGGTGAAGGAGGTAATAATATCCGTCTAGACCCCGACAAACTATATTTCTTCTACCAAACCTTAAATCAGGGCCTAGGTTCCTAGTCTTTGTGAGTCTCTGTTTCTAATCTCTATCAGCTTCTCCTGAGCTTGCGAACCTCTCTATAACTGCTCTTTCTGGGGTTTTCTCCTTTCACATTGCCGTTTATCATCTCCATATTTCTTTGTTTCTAATCGCTGTAAGGTTCTCTTTCACATTTCTGTGAGTCTGTTCCTTTTGCCTGTGAGGTTTGTCCCAGATTTCATTGGACTTTCGTGTGTGATCTTTTCTCTAGGGGCAGGCTGGGACCTCTTCGAGTCTCTTGTTCTTATCTTTTTCAGTATCTTTGCTTTCTGTCAGCATGTTCTCATCTTTGTAACTCTCTGAGTCTGAACATTTATTTCTGTGCTTTGTGAGTCTTTCATTTCTCAGCCACTGTTTCTGATTTGCGTTAGTCGGTTTCCAATCCCTATGGCTCTCTTTTTGTGTCTATATTATTGCGTTGAGTCCTGTGAGTTTCCTATACCTCGTGTCTCTCTTTTGATCGTTGTGCATCATTTCTACATCAATGTGGGTCTCTGAGTCTGGCCTCTATCTGTTTCTGATATCTGCAAGTTCATATTGGTGATTTATATGAGTTTGGCTTTCTGGTCTCTATAACTATTTGTTTTGAATATCTGTGAGGCTCTTATTTCTATGACTTTGTTTGTGATCGCTTTGAATTTCTGCTGCTGATGTGCAGAGATCAGAGGTCACATGTGTACATCAGTGTCAGTATGTCACTGTTGCTAACCTCTGTGAGTCTCTGTTTCTGATCTTTGTCGTTCCTGATATCTTCAAGTCTTTTCTCTCTGAGAGTCTCAATTCCTCTAAGCTATGCTTCTTCGTTTTTGATCACTGCATTTGCTCCTGCTGTTTGTGACTCTGAGTCGATGAGTGTACAGTCACTGCAAATGTTGCTTCTGATCTACTTGCCTTCGTTTGTTGTGTCTCTGTTTGATTTATACAGGTATGCTCTCAATCAGGGTTTTCTTTCTGTGAATCCCTCTTTCCAGTTCTTGCATCCGCACTTCTATATTCTGCCTCTCTCTGACTCTTTTCTGATCTCTTGTAGCAAGCACATCTCTATGAGGTGTTCTTCACTTTTCAGAATAACTAAATGGTCCATGCTAAATATTGTTCCTAACTGTACCACAGTTCATTATGGTGACTTTTAAAATTCGAAGTTTTTATATTTGTTATTGTGTAGTTGTAGTTAATAAAAACTAGTACAGTGTGCCAGAATGAAACCTGCATTACCAATGAAACAGCACTGCAAAAACCAGGTAACATGAGGTTTGCGCTTTTCTAAGTTATGTTTCGTCATCTGTTGGAAGCGCACTGAGGTCGTGTTATTCTTCCCATGGAAGAGCTGTACAGACCCTTTTCCAGGATCGATCATGCTAGGGAATCACAAACAGCTGCCTGAAGCAGCTGCAAGCGCCTTGAAGTTCAAAGCTTGCAGTGTAAAGTCGCTCTCTTTGTCATTACAAAGTCTGCTACTGTTCCATCAGCCACCTCTTCCCATCTCTTTATTTCATTTTGTTTGCACTTGTCCTGCCTCTGTCGATAGCCTAGACGGCTAATACTACCAATGTGTGACCTTGAGAATAATCTTTAGCTCAGATTATGGCAACAAAGTAAACTTTTCCACGGTTGGTTGCCTCCTACTTAAAAGAAGCAAAACTAGGTAATATTGTTCAAGTCTTTTTCTTTCCTTTCTCTGTATAAAAAAAATTAAGAACTATTATGATTGTTATTGCCTTTTTCTTTACTTTTCCTGCATTTTCATTCTCGAGTTCTCTCCTCTTCAGAAGCCATTGAGCCACCTCGTCAAGTGATGACAAATAACGTCGCCCACGGTCCCACCAGATGGAACAAGGGTCTGCTGGAGGTCACCGGTGCCGGATCACGAGCAGGGTCCAAGGAGCGACCACGACACAGGCAAAGTTTTTAATTTCTGAGTGCTGAAACTGTTTGGAGCATATTTGCCGGCTCTCCTCCATATATTCTACTGAGTAAATGTTTCCATCACCACGGCAAGAGAAATCATCTTGTGCCCTACATATAGTGAATTACTTTAGGTCATAACTGATGACTAGGCACCTGCTCAGAATCTCCTTTCAATTGCACCAGCTGTGGCCACAACTAGGCTTTGGCAAAGTTTTAATTACATACGAGTAATCAGAGTTATTTAGGTAATTTCAGGTTGCTCTTGTGGCTCTTCATTTACACATTTATGCGTGCTCGCGTAATTCAGTGTAATTTGGGGCAAAAATGCCCTGCTCAAGAGCACAGGAACAGAGCGCTGCTGTTCATGTTCTATGGCATTCAGTGCTATTTCCTTAGCGCACAATGTATCCTCTGGTCCATTTTCCAGCCAAGGGTGCGTTTTGCACTGAGAAAAGAATGCTAACTGCTGGGTTACGCTGCTTGAATAATTCCACACAAATTTGCTGTCATTTTGAAAAGTACGCTACAGCAAGTTCCACGAGTTATGCCCATCCCTAGTCACAACCAATGTTTAGCCTCTCTCAGACACATACGGCTATCCCCTGGCGTAGCAACATGGTCGGATTGGCAAAGCGGGCAGTAGGCCATTGAGTGAATCCCAATGACTGATGCATGCTGTGGCCATTTTTGTCCCTCCCTATAACCATGTGTGGGATTATCTGCGCCCGCTAGTGCTGCTCTGAGGGCTGGACTGGGGAACTAAAGCAGCCCTGGCAAAAATGCTCCAACAAGACTTGATCCCTTCGACTTTTTGCACAGTCTATCTTTCCATCCACCCATCTATTCTCTATCTCCTTCTCTCCTCCCTTTCTCTTTTCCCTCTATGAATGCTTTCTCTCCACCTTCTACTTCCCCCGCTTCTTTCTCTCTCTACTGAGGGATTAACCTTGAGCAGCTTCTGGATAGTGACAGAGACACCATGAGCGGACCTGGATTTTCAAAACCGACCTCCAAGAGCACCAGTCCACCCGGGAAGTGCCTGGTGGAACAAAAGGCCTGTCCGGCCACTTGGCCACTTTCAATTGCCTCAATTGACTTTAATCCCAGTTCTGGGAAGCATCCTACTGCAGGTAGCCATTCAGAAGGGTGGCAGACAGCAGCTGATGGATGTCATTGCATCTTGAGGGAGGAAAGAGAGGTTGACGTCCTGAGGCACTGCTGCACTTAGACCTTAGCAGAAAATATTCTCTACCCATTAGGGCAAATTTCATCTAGGGCCTCATACCAAAGACGACTACAGGCGGGCTAATAGGGAATGGAGGTGGAGGGGAGGGGGACAATGACCGTGGGGGGTTGAAAATATTTGTACAAAATAACGCACTTACCTTTTCTCTGCCGGACGTATCGTTCTTCCGCTTCTCTGCTCTTCCTGACTACAGTCTGGAAGACGCTGCAGAAGTTCCCGGGCACACAGTCTCCCCATAGCCAATCATAACACTGCAATGCAGAGTTGTGATTAGTCTCAGGGCAGTGGCTCAGCGCTCAGAACAGGACAGGAATTCTGTGCATATTCCCTACCAGGCTGTCCATTACAGCCTGGTGGGGAATATGCAAAGTGCGCATGACTGCTTGGATGGCCAAAACGGCCTGCCAAGCATTGATGCACAGTTAGTGTGCATAGTTCTCAATCCACCCTGAGCCACCAGCCCCCCGCCTAACCCACCTCGCAGAAACCAAAAATAAAACGATAATAACTTTGTTATTATCGTTTTATTTTACTCATTTTGCTGTTCCAAAATCAGTGGGGCGATGCTTCTACCCCGTAGCGGAGGAGCCGCCACTGATTGAATGAGCCAAGGTAAACCCGGAGACCATGTAGGGTCCTGGAGTAATCAGCAACGTGGAAGTGGGGGTGGCTTTTATCTCAACCAAGTATATTGGCCTCGTGTATCTATATGTAAATATGTTTATGACCCTACATGTCTGTTGTGAAGGTCGTAAAGGCATTCTAGTAACTTTCTTCATTTAGCTCCCTTGTTCCATGCACTGTTTAAATCCTCATAGGTTCTCTCCTAACACGTCATGAGTGTTGTCTAAAAACCAGAACAAGGTTGAGCTTCTACTTGTGAGCTATAAAGTTATTGTAGGACTAGCAGCCCGTCCCGACGTTGTACGGGTATGAATAGCTGCCGGCCAGTAGTATATTGTTTTGTAGGATTTCGTTTTGATAGCATTTCTTATATGTGACAGGCCTGTGAAACGCTCTGATTCACAGTGCACTGCTGATGCACTTAAGAGTGCAAGTTCAGTAGTGTGTGAACTCGAGTTTCCCTACTTTATTTTTCCTTGCAATATTATATAGCGCGAACTCGACACCATGGCATGAGCACAATTTACATTACAGAAGAACACATTCATTTGTGGTAGGCACGGGGAGACAAAGCAATTTGCCTGGAATCACAGGATGTTGAGCTGATGCCGAGATTTAAACGTAGCTCCCCAGCTCTAAAGTTCGCAATTCTAGAACTTGTGGCAGGAGGTGTGTCTAAAAGTGTATGTCGGTGCTGGCCATCAATGAGAGAGACCTGTGCATTTTTCAAATGGGTGGTGAAAAAAATATGAGTATGTTGCTGGAGATGTGGGCCGCCGTGCCACCAATGTACTTACCGGGGGAGGGTAAACACCCATTATTCCGCAACTTTCTTTCCGCATACCATCACTCAGCATACTTTCATTACGAAAGTACCATGACTCCGCAATGCCATTATAACGTATGGCATTACATTTTATATGCTTTTACCATGCATACATTTACAACAAAATTCGTTGTAAATGCATGAATGGTAAAGCATGTTTTCTTTTTAATGTTTGGATAAGGTAAGTATGGGTATAGGGGTATATGTTTTGGGGTACTGAGGTATATGCTTTGGGGTGTTTGGGTATTTTAAGGGTTCAGATATAGTTTTGGGTTATGGGGTACAGGGGTAGTTTTAGGGTTTAGGTATAGGTATGGGTTTTGGGGTACATGGGTATTTTTAGGGTTCAGGGCTAGGTTTGGGTTTTGGGCTATAGGGGTATTTTTAGGGTTCAGGGGTAGATTTGGATTTTGGGGTACAGGGGTATTTTAAGGGTTCAGGGCTAGGTTTGGGTTTTGGGGTACAGGGGTATTTTTAGGGTTCAGGGCCAGATTTGGGTTTTGGGGTACAGGGGTATTTTAGGGTTTAGGGGTAGGTTTGGGGTTTGGGGTACAGGGTTATTTTTAGGGTTCAGGGCTAGGTTTGGATTTTGGGGTACAGGAGTATTTTTAGGGTTCAGGGGTAGGTTTGGGTTTTGGGGTTCAGGGGTATTTTAAGGGTTCAGGGCTAGGTTTGGGTTTTGGGGTAAAAGGGTATTTTAGGGTTCAGGGGTAGGTTTGGGTTTTGGGGTACAGTGGTATTTTTAGAGTTCAGGGCTAGGTTTGGGTTTTGGGGTACAGGGGTATTTTTAGGGTTCAGGGGTAGGTTTGGGTTTTGAGGTACAGGGGTATTTATAGGGTTCAGGGCTAGGTTTGGGTTTTGGGGTACAGGGGTATTTTTAGGGTTTAGGGATAGGTTTGGGTTTTGGGGTACAGGGTAGTGTTTAAGGGTGTTGGGTATTTTAAGGAGTAAGGGTGGGTTATGATTATGGGGTGCAGGGGTATTTAAAGGGAGCAGGGTGGGATTAGTACACAATATAAGACATGACATGAAGGGCGGAACGTACCACACGCCCCCAGCGTTTGTCACGCCCCCAGCACACACCCACAGCACAACGCAGACACGCCCACAAGGGACTACTTTGCTGGCACGGTTCTTTTACCTTTTAAATGTATATTGTGGGCGTCTGCATAGCCTATGTCCTTCTGCTGCAACTGCCCTTTCCAATGCTGTATTGGGTGTTGTGATTGGTGCTGTGGTTCCTGAGATTACCCGCCTCAAAGGTTTGGGCTCTCTCTTTATTATATTAGTATAGATATTCTGATATGTTACTTTTTGATGAATAAACATTTCTGTTAGCTCAATTCCCCAAATGTGCCCTCTGATACTAAAAAGATAGTGCTTCACAAAAGATTGTGAACCTAGAATGGTCACAATCCATGTATGTTATTCATTTAATTTTCAGTGCTCAGGTCAATTTCTGGTCCCAATCAGAACCTGTGCCGGAATTAACTTTTTATGCACCAGTGAGTCAGTTCCTGACGTGTATGAATGCAGTATATCTATGGCACAAACTCAGCCATAAGGCAGCTGAGGACGGCACATAGTCATAGTCAAGCATAAAATCAACGAGTGAAATGAGAGGTAGTTGGTTTGTGACTTAACGGGCTGTGATGTAGTGTTCAGTAAGGAGGTGTGTCTTCAAATCCTTCCTAAATTGGAGCAGTGTTGGGGTGGTCCTGTTGGCTATGTGGACGTTGTTCCAGACGCTGAGTGCATAGATGGAAAAAGCCTGCTGTCTTGTTTGTTTTCTTATTTAAACGTATTAGTCCCCAGTTTGATGGTGTACTGGTTGCAGGTGTGCTGAGAGCTACTAGAGATGGTGAGCTTGTCTGAAAGATAAGCAGGTTTGCTGGTCACCAAGAACCATCAGAGCTCTTTCTACAAGATGGGGAGTTTACACAAGCAATCACATACACAATATGGGAAATATCACCAGTTTTATCGGTGGTCCCTTGTGTGCACACCCTACAAATCACTCCTTGAGACACCACTGCTTGCCTTGATGTACTAATGGAACAGAAAGGCATCTATAGCCTTACGGATAGAAGCATCAGCAAGCGGGGACACAGGTTGGTTCAACATCTTTAGAGGCTCCAGAAGGAAATGATGGGACAATGGGCTGGAAAAGAAGTAGCTCCTACAGGAAGAATGAATGTTTCACTGCTGGACATATGAAGCAGAAGCCTTCCACGTGCATGCCCTTCAGCCCCATTGCATGGGAAAGGATATATGGATTGGTGGCCCTATGGTATTCCCATTCACCAGACTCCTTAATGGATTTTTGGAATCATGTAGAACTGTGGTTCTTAAACTTTTGACTTCTGCGGACTCCAGTGAGCCGCAGCTGAAAGCGAGGGATCCCAAGACGTTTCTATGATTTGCACCTCAACAATAATATACATAAAATACTCAAACAAGTATATACTATATGAACACAGCACATCTAGTTTCCTCTGCGACTGCTTCTTTATATGGCACCGCTGTCAGACCCAGGTCGTATTCACAAATCAGTACATAATCATGTGAGATCAAAGCTCTCAGCAGAAGTGGTGAGAGAGCAGTACCAAGTGAATTGACATTGGCCACAGACATATTTTTATTTCACACAAAGTAGAAGGGGCGAGGGTCAACTATTCATCTACCCAAAACCCCCTATATCAGCATACTAACACCAAGAGGGGTAGAGAAGAAACACATGTGATAGGTGTGCAGTGGCACAAATTGTGTTTTTAAAAACTGCCCTCACTCACACACAAATGTGTGTGACATGCTCATTCATCGGGTCTGCTTACAATACACCCTGACGTAGCCACGCACAGGATGGAGCATAGGGATGGGGAAGACAAAAGGATGTTGTTATAAGTTCTTAGCTCTAAATACGCCCATCCTTCACTATTTTAATTCTGGCTGGGGGATCCTGGAATAAAGTTGAATTATAGGATACTCACAAGCCAGTTTTAACCACTCCTTCACTGCACCTGTTCTATCACTGTTTCCAGTCTGTTGCTTTAGCACTAATAAGCACCTATTTGATGTATTTTTATGTTGTTTGTCCACTCCCCTCCCTATGCTCCATCCTGTGCGTCAGGGTGTATTGTAAGCAGACCCGATGATGAAGCATGTCACACACATTTGTGTGTGAGTTAGGGCAGTTCTTAACAACACGATTTGTGCCACTGCACGCCTATCACTTGTGTTTCCTCTCTACCCGTCTTGGTGTTAGTATGCTGATATAGGGGGTTTGGGGGAGATGAATAGTTGACCCTTGCCCCTTCTACTTTGTGTGAAATAGTGTTTGAGCGGCAGTTTCGCGGCAGGTGTTTTTCTACATTACTCATTTTGATTTTTGTTTTATTGTATTGTTCAGCTGCGTGCCGACACCACACATCTATCCAGTGTTTTCTTCACTGACAGATACAAATTGTGGGTCTAGTTCGAAATAGGACTCGGGTCGACAGGATGTCACTTGTTCAGGGATTGTCCTTTGGGGAAGACGTTGTGTCAGAAATTTTAGCGGGTCCATCCCCATTGGGCGATGCGGCTGTTAACCAAGTATTGACACAGGGTGAAGGATGGGATACTCTATTGGAGCTAAATAGAACACAAGTGAAAACTATACTCCATGGAGCTATCCTTACGGAATACCTGAGGGGCAGTGCTGCTCCACGTGGCTTGTTGGTCACGAATGAACCGCTAATATTTCTTGAAGATGAAGCTTTTAGACGATACTAGGCCCTAGTGGCTTGGAGATGTACCAGAGATTGGTTAGTTTTAATAATTAGTACAGCCAAAAGATTGGCTGATGCCCTTCTCATACAGTTCCAGTCCACTGAGGCAGGTCTTAGAGCAGATATTGTGATGGTCACGTTTGATCACAAATTAGACCTTGTTAACACTGAGCTGGGAGAGTATCGAGACTACTTGATGCAATCGAAAATCACTAAGTTACAAAAAGATCTTAAAAAGTTCTCCAGAGAGAAAGTATACCCGTATACAACAGAGGAAAATGTTCAACAAAAGTTAACAGAGAACATAAAGGGTAACAACCAGGGGAGTACACACCAATATACAACAAGTAGCTCTAGTGATAGTAGTGATATGATTATCCCCAGAGAAGGAGGGGGAGGGGACGGGGCTATTGGCGGGGACCCAGACCCCTATGTTCCAACACCCATTCCAACAATATCAGAACCAGGGCTACGACTGGCCTGTGATGGGTTTCCCACAGCACCGTACTTTTCAGAACCCTCAATTTGAGGACCCTCGGTTTCAGAATCCCCAGCTTTAGCCAGCCCAATTTCAAAATTTCCAGGTTCCTTTTTTAGGGAGAGGTCGGAGCAAGGGCAGGGGCAAACAGAGAGGACAGCAGAGGGTAACCTGGGACGATCAGGACCAGGACATCAACCAACGGATCACGAGAAGCATGGCTTTGAGCATGCAACCACGGACCAGTCGGTAACATCTTTAGTGGTTATTTTATCAGCACTTACTTTGACTAATACCCAGGAAAAGCTGCTAAACAAAGGGTTGGGATTTGTTCCTACTAATCATCTGGATCACTTCCAGCTGCGCCAGGATTTGGCGACTTTCTTTCGAAATATCAGGTTGAAAATCTTTTTTCAAGACAAAGAGACCATTGATCCTATGAGAAGGGATACTGCATTACGTCCTAAGTCCACTTTTACTCCCCAACTCTCTTTACTTCCTCAGGAGGTGGGGACTTTTGAACAGGCGGTGATCCACGATTTAGAGAATTTAAATGGACAAGAAACACGATCTTTCTCTAATCTGTCCAATGTTGTGAAAAGGGCTCTGAAAGAACTACAGAAAAATTTGGAAATTGTTCTAAAACCTGCAGACAAGAGCAGGGCTATTGTGATTCTGGACAGAACCACTTACAACAATGAATGCACCCTTCTGCTATCTGATGACAGGAATTATCAGAAACTACTGAGGGACCCCACACAGGAAATCACTAGAGAAATTACATCTCTTGTGGAGGAAGCACGGTCCAATGATCGTATTTCGGGCCACAAAGCTGAATTTTTGGTGAACAAACAACCCTGAACTCCATACTTCTATGTTCTACCAAAAATACATAAACCAACAAGACCACCTCCTGGTAGAACTATTGTCTCGGGGATGGGTTCCCTGTTAGAATCTCTGTCACAATTTTGTGACTTCTATCTGAAACCTTTGGTTCAGAAGTTACCGGCATATCTATGTGACACCCTAGACATTTTACACCACCTGAAGGATTCGGAATTTGACCCTGGGAAGGAGTTTCTCTTAGGCCTCGATATTGAGTATACGATCATTCCTCAGAGAGAAACCCTCTGGGTCCTGGAGGACATATTGTTCACTGAGGACTGGCCCTACCAAACACCTAGGGCCTTTAGCCTTAGTCTGGCGGAAGTAGCCCTGACCAGGAATTATTTTGAGTATGAGGGTACTCTGTACCTCCAGACCCATGGTCCTTTTATGGGCAGTGTTTTTGCCCCCAGTTTGGCGGGCTGTACATGGGGTTGTTTGAGAAATCTGTGATTTATGACGTCTCTTGTCCTTGGTCAGCCGATATTGACGATGTCTTGGTGATCTGGAAGGGAGATGAATCATCTGTGGATCTCTTTCTAGAGTGGCTTAATCAGAGGAACCCCTTACTTCATTGCACGTCAACTGTAACCAAGACAGGGTTCCCCTTTTCTGGATCTCATGATAGAGCCCAGAGATGGGTTACTCCAGACAAGAGTTTTCCATAAACCAAGGGACAAGAACTCGTTACTAGCTTTTGATAGCTTCCACCCTAAATCCCTGAGAGAAAACTTGCCGGTTGGGCAGTTTTTCTGGATACGACGGAACTGCTCTGAAAAAAACCAGTTATAAGAAGAATGCCTGTATTCTTTCTGACAAACTGATGAGGAGGGGTTACCCAGATCGGGTGATCAAAAGGCAGAGAAAAAGAGCGACCAATGTCAACCGTGAACTCCTCTTGTCCAAAACTATAAAACGTGCAAGCAACAAAAAAAGTGTTCGTATCCACATTTAACACAGCATCATAGCAAATTAGACGCACTGTCCTCAAGAATTGGAGGATTCTAAATTCGAATGGGTTGAGTGTTGAGTGTGGAAAAGCCATTGTTCTCCTTCAAACGAAGTCAGAATTTGAAAGACATATTGGTTCACACCAGACTTAGGGTCATGCAACATAGTGTAGCAAGAACATCAACCATTTTGCCCCCAGTAAGTGGGCACACACGGTGCGATTCATGCAGTGTGTGCCATTTGACCAGCAACACGAAATCCATTGACGCTGGTTTACCCTGGGAGCAGAGATCTCACGTATATATAATAAGAAATATCTGTGGGTCAAAGAAGAAATAAAGATTCCACTGTATGTACTAGAGTACTAGAGTGTGACACAACAAAAAGAAAACCAAATAAGCAATTAATGCAAAGTGTGCAACAAACAGCACTTAATTCCTGAATTGGGAAAAAGTGCCCATCAGTTCCCACACTGTACCGCCCTATTCATCATCTGGGCTCCCCATAACCCAGCAGAAAGTGTGGTCTGTCACTAGATGTTGTTATGACAGACAATCAACTCAAGATGAATAAAGAGTTGTGTGATGGGTGGGACCAAACAGAATAAGTACAACGGGGTAACTGAATTGCAGTGCATAAATGTGTGGTGAAAAAATAGTGTAGTGTTATAAAATTGGGTAGAAATTGAGTAGAGGTAGACAATTTTAATAATTTCTCCCAATTCTACCAACATTAAAAATGTGTAATGAACTAGCAGATTTAACAAAATATCTGCATGCAAGTAGGGTCAACATGTTTCAGCATATGTGACTATAGATACGCCACTGCTTTAGATATCACCTGTATAGTTTCAGGCCTTACTCAGTCTTCTCCAACGGAGATCTCACACCAATTGCAACTCCGAAGGGGTAGTTTACTTAATTACCTGTCCATGCCAGAAGTGATATGTTGGCATGACGAACCGCAAAGTAAAAACTTGGATAATGGAGCATCGGAGCACAATTAGATGTGAGAGATCTAATACCAAACTGACTGCACACTTTCTGGAACAACGGCATACCACGAAAGAGCTTACGTGGTCCGTTATCGAGCAACTACAGTTTAATGCCTACACTGGGGACAGGAACAGAGCCCTTTTGTTAAGGGGACAAAAGTGGGTATATCATTTGAAAAGCCACGTTGTGGGGTTGAATGATGATATCCCTTGGTATGCCCTAACAAGATAACTAATTGATCTATAATTAGGGTATATCTTTTGGTTCAGCATGGGGCGAGATGCGCTTATCTGCTTTACTATGTACTGGTGTCCCGAGCTGTGTGTTCAGTCTAATTTTTTTCAACTTTTCAGTATGGATAGTGGGAACTTGACTGTATGGGTGGGGCTGACCTGTTGTGTAGCCTACACAAGACTTTGGGTCTGGGCTCATTGAGTTCTGTCCCTATTGGGCATCAACTCGCGTTACCAGAATTACACGATCCCCAGTATTGTACTCTTTAAGGGGCAGGCAGAGTGTTGCGGACCGGACACCAGGTAGATTAATATTTTACCTAGAGGCAGTGTTTAGACTGTGCCCACGAGCTAGCGCTATCCGCTATGGTTTGACACTGCGGTTAGGCACTTTTTGCTTCTAGGGAGACTTGGGTGCATTCACGCGGGTGAGGATTCGCCCGTAGTATAATCAAAGAGTACTGGTTGCTATGGGCGGTAGTAGTGTCAGCAAGATCCAGCTTATGCTAGCAACGTCAAGGTTGACGCACACGCGCCCTACATGATCTGGACGGCTAATGCGTACACAGGAAAAGTAACGCTCCTGCCGACGTCGCTACCCTGCACTACACGGAGGTGAGAGGCAGGCTTGTTTGGAGAGGACCACCTTCAGAAGAGTAAGGGGGCTCTGTGGGGGATGGCTCGCATTCCTAACATTATCCTGGTTACCAGTGATAGCACGGACGCTGGTGCTTACTATTACTGCTTCGCTTTGCATTTTTTGATACAGATTGTGTTCTCAGGGGTTCTCCCTGCCCTCCGTCATTTCGAGTTCGACAAGTTGATGAACTCTGTGAGTGTATTATGGGGGTTTGGGGCAGGGTTACTTCTCTTGAGAGCAATGTGAGGCTACTTGTTTTTAATGTGGATATGAGTAGATTTTGGATGATGTGTGTGGTTATGTGGCAGCAGCTAACGGTCAGGTACACCTGGGATTCACAGGTACATACCAGACTGGTGTAGCTTAGAAGGGGGCGATATAAAAATGCATTCATCCCCGGGAAGACTGACATTGTAGTTAGAGGCAAGGAGTGACATACATGTCTTGAGCTTTTCCTTGCACCCCTTAGAAGGATATTAATGGGGGGGGGGGGGTGATGAGACAATATTTATGAATAGGATGTAGATTATTGAGCCTATTTCATATTTTCTGTTCTCCCTTCTTTATTATTATAAGTATTTTTTTATTCGTTTTGCAGTATTTGTATCCTGTGCAAGGGGAACTACCTCCACACATATGGATTTTTTTAGGTTCTGAGCCCCGTGAATTGACCAAGTTAATGTGATTGGGACTGATAGAAGTCCTGAGGAAGACCGGTATGACCCTCTATTGTGGGCATACTAACACGGTTGACATATGTTGACATTTATGGCAGTTTAAGGAGGGGTGTTATGAGTACTTAGTCAGCTCTAAACACGCCCATCCTTCACTATTTTAATTCTGGCTGGGAGATCCTGGAATAAAGTTGAATTATAGGATACCCACGAGCCAGTTTTAACCACTCCGTTACTGCACCTGTTCTATCACTGTTCCCAGTCTGTTGCTTTAGCACTAATAAGCACCTAATTGATTTATTTTTATGTTGTTTGTCTTCCCCCCTCCCTATGCTCCATCCTGTGCCTGGTTACGTTAGGGTGTATTGTAAGCAGACTCGAGGATGAAGCATGACACACACATTTGTGTGTGAGTGAGGGCAGTTTTTAACAACACAATTTGTGCCACTGCACACCTATCACTTGTGTTTCCTCTCTACCCCTCTTGGTGTTAGTATATTGGCCACAGACAGGCAGAGGCCAACAATTGAGCTTGGTATGGACCAAGCTGGAAATGATGCAGGATCCTTAGTGCTTAATTTGAGCTGGTTGTTGCCGGTGGTGATCATGGTACTTAGTTTGGGGGACTGCCACTTTTCTGCATCAGACATTTGCCTATAGCAAAAGATAGATAAAAACTCAAAGCGGAAAGAAGGAGGAAGATGAAGACGTAAAAATCATCACAAAGGGAGAAAACAGCAACCTGCAAGGGTGAGATAAGGTGGTTGGGTGTGTCTGGTAGTAGATTAAGAGGCCTGAGTTGAATTGAAGATTGCACAGCCTTGTTATTAAGTGTGCTGACATTTGATTGCACTGGTCCCCGACTTCTGATCAGAGCTTTCATCACCGTCACTCATTCATTTAGAAATGAAGCGCTGACTGGGCCCTTGTATCAAAAGGTGACAAAGACAGTGATTGCATAAAAGTGAGAACACCTAGGAACACATTTATCAAAATTGGAAATACCGATTACCTGATTGCGATTTTCTAAGAATCGCAATTAGGTAATCGGAATTTCCAATATATGAAACTCCATGAGTTTCATATACTGATTAGAATGGGTCGCAAACCAACCTACCTCATTAATATTAATGAGGTAGATCGCAATTTACGACCCCCTAGGAATTGCAAAAATCACTGGGATGGTGGCCTGCTGGTGTCAGCAGACCACCATGTCTGTGATTGCTTTTAAATAAAGCAATCTCTCTTTTTTTTGTAAGCAGCCCGTTTTCCTTAAAGAAAAATGGGATGCTTTAAAAAAGAAAAATGAAAAGTTTTACTTTCATTTTTTAAAGAGCAGGCAGTGGTCCATGGGACCACTGCGTGCTCTTAAAAATACTTTAAAAAACATTCACAAAGAGGAAGGGGTCCCTTGGGGACCCCTTCCCATTTGCGAATGGGTAACCACCTACTTGAAGTAGGTGGTAACATGCAAATGTTTTGCAGCCGCATTCATGGTCACAAAACATTCATACATACCATTAGGATTCGCTAATTGGAAAGAATGCCCATAACACGCCCCTTCCAAATAGCAAATTGCACACCCATTTTACAATTCAGTAACAAGTTACCGAATCGCAAAATAGGGTTTGATACATGTATCAAGCATTTTTTTGGATCGCAAACGGGCCGATTCTGAGAATCGGCCTGTTTGCACACACAAAAATGATTGATACTTGTGGCCCCAAGTCCTCATTGTGAAAATGTACATGCTGACTACTGGGAAGTGGTACACTGCTGTTATGTTTTTCAGCTTTTCTGAAAAGTGCAGGCTTGCCCCATTCTCAATACAAGAAGTGTACGTGCTTGGAGCCTGTAAGTTCCTGTCCGTGTAAAGAAGTAGTTTTGAAAACATGCATTCGGAAAGTGCCTTTTGGGTAGTCTACCTGAGTTTACATGCTTATATCACTGAGTGCTTAGACCAGTGGCTCTTTAAGTTTACACATTAATATGATTTTCTAGAAAGTGATTAGCAAATTGTTTTGTTCGAAGTTATCTGCTATGTCAAGTTGGAGCATGATTGAATACAAACAGTGACTGCATATTCACAAATGCTCCATCTTGATTCAAGATGGGGCATTTGTGAATATGAATTGTTGGTTCAAGATTCTTGAACCAACAATCAGCTTCTGACTGAAAATATTTTGAAAATGCTTATGATTTTTCTAAGCATGTCTTTTGGGATTTTATTAAGACACATATTAAATACATTCAGGTGGCAATACAGTAGACTTCAAATAACTATTATTTATAATTGATTAAACTTTTATTCTTTTATAAAGATGGTATTTATAAAATTAAAAAAATGTCTTTGTAAAATATTTATACATTGTTTTAGCTCAAAATGCTCATGATTATTGATAAAAAAATAATGGTACATATTTTGTGAACAAGGCAGCTGAGACTGCTGAAACGCGGACTGTTAGTTTACCGCCCCCCTGGTCCGCTTGGGACGTTTTTTGTCGACCTCGAGTTGGTGTTGGTGGGTTTAGCCCTGAGAGCAGAACACTGCTTGGTGGCGGGGGACTTTAACATCCGGATGGATGATCCGTCGGACCCCGCCGCTATCAAGCTCTTGGAGGTCATGACGCCGCTGGGTCTTATCCCGCATCTGCAGGGCCCGACCCACGATAAGGGGCATACCCTTGACCAGGTCTTCTCGACGTCTCCTTTGGTAGTGAAGGAGATTCTTCCTGTCTTGTGGTCGGACCATTGGCTTGCCAAATTTGTCATCAGTGGCAATGTCAGGGCGCCGAACCCTGTCTCACAGCAGCAGGGACGAGCCTTTCGAGCATTTAGCAGGGTGACCCCTGAGATGCTGGCTCAGGCTGCTGCGTCTCACCCTTGTCCTTTGTCTGGTGAGTTAGAGAGAGACTTGGAGTCCCTGCAAAATTGGCTGACGGAGAGGCTGAATGACCTGGCCCCTGTTCTGCCCCCCCGCTTGTCACCTAAGCGGGTCTCGGCCCCTTGGTTTACCACTGCTCTGTGGGCTATGCGGCAGCAGTGCAAGGTAGCCGAAAGGGCCTGGCGGGCACATTATGATTGCAAGGACAGGTCTGCCTATAAGGCTCTGGTTAGAGCTTACCACCGGGACATCCGCCTCGAAAAAAAAGCCTATCTTGCGGGGAGAATTGAGGCAGCGTCAAACTCGAGTAAGGAGATTTTTACTATTGTGCGAGAATTCATTTCACCTCGGACGACCACCTCGGAAGAGGGCCCCGCAGTATCCTGGGCGGCGGATCTCGCGTGTTTTTTCACAGGCAAGATCAAACTCATCCAGGACTCCTTTCTATTGAGTGGACCGGTCACTTTGCCGATGCCCGAGGCGGGCACGCTTCCCCTAGTTAGGCAGGGCGCCATATTGGCTGAGTTTCCATCTCTGCCAGCCTCCGCTTCCCTAGCGCTTATGGGCAACTTAAAATCTGGGTCTCCGCTTGACCCCTGCCCAGCTAAGCTCCTGGGTAATTTGGCGGAGGTGGTTAATCCGCTGGCTCACCCTCTTCTCAACCTTTCGTTGAGTCTGGGAGAGGTGCCGCCAGCATGGAAGCAGGCAATGGTCATCCCGTTGCTTAAAAAGCCGGGATTTGACCCGAAAGCTCCAGCCAATTACAGGCCAATTTCGCTGCTGCCGGCCCTCGTAAAAATTTTGGAGAAGCACGTTCAGTCGGTGCTCTCCAATTTTCTGGAGTCCCATGAGATCTTGCACGACTCCCAGTTGGGCTTCCGCTCAAATCGCAGTACCGAGACCGCGCTCCTGGAGGTTTCGGAAATCATTAAAGGGGTGCTGGATTCCGGGGGCAAAGTCATGCTGGTGTTGTTGGACCTGTCGGCGGCTTTTGACACCGTCCCCCATGAGGGTCTGCTCGCAAGACTCTCTGAGATTGGCCTGCGGGGGACGGTGCTCAAATGGTTTTCTTCCTTTCTGGCCGGCCGCCGGCAAACGATCTGGACACCACCTGACAACGCTGTAATGCCGCCTCTGGGAGTCGGGGTCCCTCAGGGCTCTATATTGAGCCCGACCCTTTTTAATATCTATATGACCCCTTTGGCGGCGGTGGTGGAGTCGTTTGGTGCCCGGATCGTGTCGTATGCCGACGACACCCAGCTCCTCTTCTCCTGTGAGAGGGGGGCTGACTTTGACGGGGAGAGTATCCAGAATTGCCTTGGGGCTGTGTTTACATGGTTCCAACTGCACAGCCTCAAGTGCAATTCCGACAAATCAGAGGTACTCTTCTTCGGGTGCGATACGGAGCCCTGCTGGCAGGCTTGGTGGCCCATCGACATGTTCCCTCCGTCCGGCTCATCGCCCATGGCCAAAAATTTGGGGGTGAAGTTGGACAAGGGGCTGACGATGAAAGCCCAGATCCTGGGGGTAACCGGTACCTGCTTCGGCCTTTTAAAAATGTTGCGGAAGTTTCTGCCTCTCTTGTCCGAGGAGCACAAGAGGTTGACAGTGCAGGCCCTGATAGGCTCCAGGTTGGATTATGCCAACATTCTTTACCTGGGCCTGCCAGAGTATCTGCTGCAGAGGCTGCAAGTTGTACAGAACGCGGCGGCTAGGGCCATCTTTGGCCTTAGTAGACGTACCAGCGTCTCTGGGTTGTTGGTGACGCTACACTGGCTACCCATCCGCAAACGGATTGCCTTTAAGGCTCTGACCCTTGCCTATAAAGCGCTCCATGCCGTGGGAGCTAAACATCTCCAAAAGAGACTGACCTTTTACCTTCCTACCCGCTCGTTGAGGTCGGAATCTCTACTTTTGGCGGCTGTTCCGCGCGTGAAGAGGGCCCGCTTAGGGGGTCGCTCCTTCAGTCTTCTGGCTCCACAGATGTGGAATTCTTTACCGCTCTCTTTGCGGGGGGCGACTACCCTCCTTGATTTTAGAAGAGGTCTCAAAACCTGGTTGTTCTCGCAATAGGTCTGCCAGTAGCTCTGTTTTATTCTGTTGATTCCTCTCCTCTTTTATCTGTGTTGTGTTATTCTGAAATCTGTCCGCCTTACCTAAAGCGCCGGGACACTCTTTTTGAGTAACCGTTGCGCTATACAAAAAGACTAATAACATAACATAACATAACATAACATTCCATTTATGCCACATTATTTTGCGATAAAGTTGGAGATCTGAAAGTGATCCTTAGCAGTGTTGGTGCCTATCCTATGGAGTGGAGCAGGAGTCGTAATGTACATATTACTGTGGCAAAGCCATAAAGGCAAAACGCGCCGGTTGGGGGCTATCTTGTCTGCAATAAATAGCATCTAAGCACTGTGGAGTGTCCTGAATTGTATTCTTTCAACAATAGGTGGAGGTGATATATATATATCCGTATATATATATATATATATATATATATATATATATATAAGAATATCTCCGAATCCCGTCTGCAGTGCCCAGCCGGAACACAGCCAAAGGAACGAAATACAGACTCCAATTCTCGTGGATTTAGCAGGTCTTTATTTTAAGTTGTCAGACGCGTTTCGAATACCTCCGTATTCTTTCTCAATATGTATATATATATCACCTCCACCTATTGTTGAAAGAATATATATATATATATATATATATAACAGCTCCGTCTCTCTCTTAGTCTTTCAGAAAGAAAACGGCACTCGCAGGGAAAGTGTTCGATAAGTTTTAATCAGCACACTCGGCAGACAAACGCGTTTCGGTTTTCCTTCGTCAGTGTCTACCATTGACACGGAAGGAAGCAAGTTTAAAAGCTATGAGACTATGATGTTCCTAGTGTTAAGCTCGTGATCAAGGACGATGAGTCTGAAATGCATTGAGCTGCTGATCGATTGGAGAAATGCACGTGTCTGGTTGTGCGGCAAACACTCACCTTCAAAGGTTTATTCCCCTGTGTGGGCGTCCTCACAAGTGGCAAACTTTGGTGGATGTTTTGCGGCCTCGCCCGGTCGTGAGGACGGACCGCCGCTGCAAAAACGGATCTTTGGCGTTCAGAAGGCTGGGCGCTGCTAAAGAACGGAGGGTTCCACAGTGAGTGGTTTTATCGGCAACATCACCAGGCCGTGTGTTTTACCCTACCCACTTGAGTTTTATGTGACATTGATAGAGGAAGGTTACAGCATCCACTGTGATATTATCTTTATTTTTTTAAACACCACGAATACCAGAAGGCACTGGGACTGCTGAACAAGGCGTTAGCACACGCCCACTGGGGCTGATCTAATAAAGCAAGTACAGGTGGTTTAACATTAAGCTGTGATGTTCCTAGTGTTAAGCTCGTGATCAAGGACGATGAGTCTGAAACGCGTTGAGCTGCTGATCGATTGGAGAAATGCACGTGTCTGGTTGTGCGGCAAACACTCACCTTCAAAGGTTTATTCCCGTGTGGGCGTCCTCACAAGTGGCAAACTTTGATTGATGTTTTGCGGCCTCGCCCAGTCGCGAGGACGAACCGCTGCTGCAAAAGCGGATCTTTGGCGTTCAGAAGGCTGGGCGCCGCTAAAGAACGGAGGGTTACACAGTGAGTGGTTTTATCGGCAACATCACCAGGCCGTGTGTTTTACCCTACCCATTTGGGTTTTATTTGACATTGATTGGGGAAGGTTGCAGCATCCACTGTGATATTATTATTATTTTGTTAAACACCACGAATACCAGAAGGCACTGGGACTGATGAACAAGGCATTAGCACACGCCCACTGGGGCTGATCTAATAAAGCAAGTATAGGTGGTTTAACATTAAGCTGTGATGTTCCTAGTGTTAAGCTCGTGATCAAGGACGATGAGTCTGAAACGCGTTGAGCTGCTGATCGATTGGAGAAATGCACGTGTCTGGTTGTGTGGCAAACACTCACCTTCAAAGGTTTATTCCGCCGTGTGGGCATCCTTACAAGTGTCAAACTCTGATGGATATATATATATATATATTGCTGCTCGGACTCCACCTCCAGTGAAGCACTCTCGGGCGGGTGCGGTGAGCGGTTGTGGATGTCGCAAATTATTATCGCTCCAGCTCCTCCAAGTTTGAAAAGAAACTCCTCACTCACAGGGGCGTTCGAATAAAGTTTTATTTCAATCAACCAGCAATAGCAACAAACGCGTTTCGGTGATATGCCTTCTTCCATGTTAGTGAACACATCGGAAGAGGCCATTTTTAAAGAGGCTTCATTGGCAGTGCTTTCAAGACAAAAGAGGGACAACAGTCATATCCTTAGACTGTGCGCCATCTTAGTAGTTCACAAGTTAATTATGAAAATAGTATATACTTTTTCACAATCAAAGTACCATAATTCAATTAATTATTTTGTATTATCCATGACACCAGCAGAAAACTAATTCATATATTTACAAATTTACAAATTTACATATGGTTGACAATCGCATGTTATTTGCTGTAGATCGGCTTTTCTTCGCTGTCACATATACGATGCATTTTGCCAATAATTATACATTTCATTGATTATGAAACCCTACATCTGAACTATTTCCCAAATTAAGGGCATTTTGCTTGACATTGTTCCAGCCGTAGATCGGCACAAGTAAGCCGCTATCTTGTAGTTATCATATATAGTGTTACATTCACTTTATTTCATCATCACCGTATATTGGCTTATTTTATTACACAAGAAAAGGCTAGGAATCTGCTAGCATTACCATCTTCATCATAACTTGTATTTAATTCCCTTGCCGTGGATCGGCTTAGGTCCCTCTTTCATCCTTGCACTGTTATAGGCAATACCTACTCTCATACTTTACTTTTCATTTCAAATTTCACATTACAGGGTGTAAGCATTTGGCAATGTCAATTTGTCCAGTCATACACTTCCTACATGATTTCCAGTATTATGATCCCATAAATACTCATATTTTTTCAAATCAAACTTTTGTGGAGGCAAAGTTATACTGTTTTCAGAAAACTGATTCTATTCTCTCTTCTATCTTGTGTTCTTGATACATACCAGTCACTAAATATTATGACCCAATATGTGACGCTAATTCCTCTCCGCTGTCCAGCTGCGACTGCCGGGTACAAGGACGCACTATAGCGGATTGGGCACTGGGGAAGCCCGGATTTGGTCGACACCACTGGACCTCAGGTTGTGGAAGGGGGCTGATGGCCTACTGGGGCTGCTAAGGGAAGTCCTCCCTGACAAGCGGGGCACCTGACCTCCTTTGGGGAAGAAGCGGGTGCTGGTGTCACTCTGGGAGCCGGGGTACCGCGGTGAGCACACTAACACCTGCCTGGGAGCAGGAGGCCAGGACCATGGGGAAACCAAGGGGAAAGCAGGGGGGAGCAGCCCAGCCACCGGACGGTGAATTGTAATCCCAGGTGAGTCGGATGGAGCGGAGGAGGCCCAGGACCCCCAGTTGCAAAGCAGTTTGACCGTATACTAGCGGCGATTGCTGAGTCGCGCACAACCCTGCAACAGGACATTGCACAAGTAGCGACGGGGCTGGGACTGCAGAAAGCCGACCACTCTAAGCTGGTGGATAGGGTGAAGCAGGTGGAAGTAACACTACAGGAGGTGACGCCGGCCCAAAAGGTGTTGGAGTGCAAGATGATAGATGTGCTGGAGAAGCGTGCGGAGGATGCGGAAAGTCGGAATAGGCAGAACAACATACGTGTGGTGGGCCTACCTGAAAAAGTGGAGGGGTCGGATATGGTGCAGTACCTGGAGCATTGGTTACGGACGGTGGTGGTGGCGGCGGAGGGCCTGTCTCCAATCTTCACATTGGAACGTGCACACACAGTGCCTGCTAGGTCATCACAGCAGGGGCGCCTCCCACGTCCGGTGGTAGCTAGGCTCTTACATTATAAGGACAAGGACCGCCTACTCCAGAAGGCACGGACGGATGGGCTGTATCAAGTCAACAATGGTAGAGTGACTATATTCCCGGATTATACACTGGAGATCCAGCGCCCTTGCACATCATTCCTGGCAGTTAAAAGAGAGCTGAGATCGGAAGGCCTTCAGTACTCATTGCTATTTCCAGCAAAATTGAAAATAATGCTGGATGGTGGCACTCATTTCCATGACACCCCAGAGGACGCATGGGCATGGCTGGAAACTTACAGGGCGGGAACGGATCGACAGGGGCGGCGCTTGCAGGGGCCCTCTGAGGGCCTGCCCCAGCACAAATAGCAGCGCCTTCGACGCAGGCAACAAGGTGTGCGGAAGCGGTCTCAGTCCCAAACTGAGCTGGAAAGACAGGACGCGTTGGAGGCAGTGACCGCGTTGTCTAGCAGCCAGATGTTACAGTCGCCGGAGAGCACGGACACGGAGAAGGACAAAACACAATTGGACACTGAGACCTCGGACGTTGGGAGTGTTCCGCTGCTGCAGGTCACTCTGGCCACGGCTGATGAACTCCTGGATGAGTGATGGGTCGAACTTTCGAAGTTTGGAGTTGAAAGGCTGCCGGGAGAGCTGTAACCAAACCATGTACTATCCTGTATTTGAGCGCTATTGGCGCAAAGTGAATTGAGAGGATACTTTGGGAGGCTGCTCCGGGGCGGGACAGCACCTCAATGCACTGTGATTTGTTGTATTATTGGCCGGTGCACGGGTGGGAGAAGTTAGCTGTGTTTTCTTGGGGGATCGCAGCGGGGTTACTATAAGAGCGCGGGCTGTCACCTGTTGGCGCTAAGCCCCCCCCTTGCCCTTAAGGCATGCCTGTGGTGGCTACTGCTGGGCGTAGGTATGCGGTATGTGTTGAAATGGTTTGGATGGGGACTAACAGTTTTGTTTTAGGACCTGTTCTTGGTAGGGTGGGGGGGAGGGGGAGTTGGGGGGCAGGTTGGGGTCTGGGGTTCACCGGTGTGTTAATTTCTGTACGAGGAGGGGAAGAAAGGTTGAACTGTGATGATGGGGGCAGTACCTGATTTGCAATGTATCACTTGGAACGTACTGGGGCTACACACGATGACAAGGCGCCACAAAGTTCATGCCTATCTGGTCAGGAGAGGGATACATATAGCACTGCTCCAAGAAACGCACCTCACTAGGTCAGAGGGCCTAGCACTGCAGCGTAGATGGTGGGAACAGGTCTTTAGTGCATCTTATTCGCGTTTGCGAGGGAGGCTTTGGTCTGGGTCAGGGCTGGAGTCCCCTTTCAGGCAACTAAACAAACAATAGACGCTGAGGGCAGATTTGTTGCAGTTGAAGGGCGCCTGTATGGCAGGGAGGTCACAATATGTAGCATCTAAGCCCTGAATGTGGACCAGGCGAGATTTCTGGACCGGATGGCCGGCACTTTAGCACATTGTCTGGCAGGCCCGATAATATTGGGAGGGGATTTTAATTCAATAGAGGACACGGTCATGGACAGGTCTCACCCCCCTTACCAGATCCCCCAGTTCGTAGATTGTCCAAGTATAGACTAGATTGGCAAACTAGATGGAATCTGGTGGATGTGTGGCGGACACATCACCCGCAAGTTAGGGATTATTCTTATTTCTCAGCACTGCACGAGCTTCATGTTCGGCTGGATGCCATACTGTGCTCCGCGTTGGTGGTGCCCTGCATAACCCATTCTGAGTACCTCACTAGGACTCTGTCCGATCACAACCTGTTGCTGGTTACCTTACATTGGACAAGGGACAGGCCGAAATCCCTACATGGAGATTGTGCCCCAAGACGTTGGATGACCCAGTGTTCCATAGGGAGGTGGGCGAGGGGATAACGCACTATTTTAATGAGAATGCAGGGACTGCTTCTACTAGGGCAGTGGAATGGGACGCCTTTAAGGTGGTGGTAAGAGGGCTATGCATAAGTAAGTATGCTGGAGTAAGTAAGGCCCTGTTGCAGGACGCAGGCTGCAGTTGGCGGAACAGGGGAGGCCGGAGCACCCGGAGAATCAAAAGGAGGTAATAGAGGCTAAGGAGACACTGGCTACGGAGGTAGAAAGGTTGCGCTGTTTTGATTACAAGAAATATGTTGAGAAGGCTCATGCGGAAGGAGATAAGGCAGGGACGCTGTTGGCATGGCTCGCTAACCCCATACCGCGGGGCTCCCTGATCTTGGCACTAGGGGCGGGTGCGAGTACTACAATCTACACTCAAAGTGGGATCATGAATAGGTTCCGGGAGTATTATGAGAAGCTTTATGAGAGTACGTTAGCAGCAGGCGAAGCAGATATTGAGTCCTTCTTAGAGAGCGTGACTCTTCCACAGCTGGACGAAGAGCAGGTGAAACAGTTGGGCCGGAACATTACACTCGAAGAGATTAGGTGCGCAATTAAACAGTTGGCGCTGAATAAGACCCCGGGAGTAGATGGATTGCCTGTCGAATTTTATATGCACTACATAGACTTGTTGGCGCCCAGGCTGCTCGAGGTCTATAGTGAGGCGCGGCAATTGAGACAGCTCTCAATGACAATGCGAGAAGCCCTCATTGTTCCATTGCTAGAGCCGGGTCGAGATAGCACGGACGCGGCTGCGTATCGTCCCTTTTCAATGCTGTCCCCAGATTATAAGATCCTAAGTCTGATCTTGGCATCGCGCCTGTTGCAGCATATGACCAGCCTGGCGCATGAGGATCAGGCTGGGTTTATCCAAACCAGGAATACTGCTATCAATGTGAGGAGATTGATGAGGGATTTGGGAGAAGCCTGCGACGGCTCCCCCATGGCTGCAATCCTCTCGGTGTACATAGAAAAGGCCTTTGATAGCCTAGAATGGCCGTATCTGTATAAGACAATGGGGTACTTTGGGCTGGGTGAGGCATTTGTGGGGTGGACGACGGTGTTGTATACCTCGGCAGTAGCTAGAGTCAAAGTAGGGCAGATGATTTCCCCCCGTTATGCGGTAGCCCTTGGGACACGGCAGGGTTGCCCACTCTCCCCGCTATTATTCGCTTTGGCAATAGAACCTCTGCCAGCACGGGCTCGTTGGACAGTGGTACGAGGGCCTAGCGTTTAGAGGGGAACAGCAATACATCTCGTTATATGCGGATGATTTGTTGATGTTTCTGGCGAATACGGACGATGCACTGGCAGGGGCGGCACAATTGTTATCCGACTTTGGCAATATTTCAGGACTGCAGGTTAATTGGTCTAAAACATGTTTATTCCCAGTGCGGCCAGGGAGGATAGCGCCTATGATGCCAAAGACCGTGCGGTGGGAGCAGTCTTGTTTAGCGTACCTCAGGGTACATATCTACCATGAAGTCAGTGACATACTAAAAGGCAATATAGGGAGGTGCGTGCGAGCCTTAAAGGGGAGCATGGCCTTTTGGAGTACCCTTCCGTTATCAGTGATGGGAAGGATAGCCTTGCTGAAGATGGTGGCACTCCCTCGGCTACTGTACTTTTTCAGAACCTTACCCATATGGGTACCATGCTCCCTGTTTGCCCACTTGAAATCCATGGTCGTGGGGTTCATTTGGGGGTCTGGGAGGCGCAGAGTGGCTCAAAAAACGCTGATGAGGCCAAAGGCGGAGGGCGGACTGGCGGTTCCTGACCTGGAACTCTATTATCTAGCGGCGCTACTGCAGGTTCTTACACAGGCGGTAGCCATGGAATTTCGGGGCCCTGAATCTTTGAGAGGCGGTGGAATCCCGAGACATGTCCTGTCTTTCGTAGTATTGCAGCAAAGATTGGACCTTAAAGGTTCTCTCCTTGGAAGAGAAGACCCTGATGTTGTGCTGGAATAGGTGTCAGCGGAGAGCGAATGTGCTCCACCCTTATGCACCTGAGATACCACTGGGGATGCTGACAGCATTACCCCGTGGAGGAGACTGGACATCGTTATGGGAGTGGGTGCAAGCAGGGATCCAAGTGCTAGGGGACTTATATGAGGATTGAGAGTTGCTACCTTATCAGGCATTACAGGAGAGGTACCATCTCCCTAGGGGAGGTTTTCTGGTACATGCTGCCCTGGTGCATGCCATTCAGAAGCATTGGAAGGGGGGATTGGTAGAGCCTAAAACCACAATAGCGTGTCAATATGTGGTGATGGCAGCAGGTACGTTTAAAGGTGTGACATGCCTATACTCGAGAATGTTGAATGAGGGATTGGCTCTGCTAGATACGCTACGAATAAAATGGGAGGCGAGCATTGGGAAATCCATACCGGAGGCCACATGGGGGCATATTCTGCGCAGGGCATAAAAGGGCACCAGAAACGCATGATTCCAATTGGTGCATTTCTTTATACTACACAGAGCGTATTTGACACCTGGTAGGATCATGAAATATTATAATGCTAACAATGCGATGTGTCCTAGATGCGCTAGGGTGGGAGCGGAATTGGAGCACATGCTATGGGAGTGCCCGAAGTTGGGGAGCTATTGGGGAGAAGTGGGAGAAATATTAAATTCAATTATGGAGCGCCAATTAGACTTTGATATGGCCACATGCCTATTACACTGGTTCCCTCATACTTCCAAGACGAAGGTGACGAGTAAGTTTGTAGATATGGGACTGGTGCTGGCCAAAAAGGAAATAACGATGCGCTGGAAATCAAAAGAGGGTCCCAGCAGTAAGAGATGGAGGGCTAAGCTGATTAAATGGGCTAGTGGCGAGGGTGCTATTCACTTCCAGCAGGTGCAACGTCTGAATAATGAAAAGGCGCTGGATGCTGCAAGAGCTTGGGAGGAGCTGGTTCAAACACTGGCAAACCAATCGTCTGGGGAAAACCGAGAATAGAGTGACCCGGCACAAGTAGGTTACTGTAACACCCAGTAGGAGCACCATGGCTTTCTGTCAACACAAGTCCTATATATTGTATTATTGTTGAAACACTGAACACACAGGTGGAAGGGAAGGGGGAGGGGAGCAAGGGGAGGGAGTTATCATTTGTTCATTAGATTAGGGGTAGTATGTCAGCAATGTTGGTTACTTGCAGCAACGCATGAGGATTGGCGGTATGGTGCAGTTTTATTCATGCATTCTTAAGGGAATGCGGGCCATGAGAGTTACCTAGCAGAAAGTTGATATGTACTGGGGACTCACTGACAACTGTGAAATGGGGGGGGTGGATGGTTGTTAAATGCGATGGTGATTACCTGATTGACAAGTTGAAAATCAATAAAATATGTTTTTTTTTTTAAATCAGTAATATTATGGGATCATAATAATGGAAATCATGTAGGAAGTGTACGACTGAACAAATTGACATTGCCAAATGCTTACACTCTGTAATGTGAAATTTGAAATGAAAAGTAAAGTATGAGAGTAGGTATTGCCTATAACAGTGCAAGGACGAAAGAGGGACCTAAGCCGATCTACAGCAAGAGAATAAAATACAAGTTATGATGTCGGAAGATGGTAATGCCAGCAGATTCCTAGCCTTTTCTTGTGTAATAAAATAAGCCGATATACGGTGATGATGAAAAAAGTGAATGTAACACTATATATGATAACTACAATATGGTGGCTTACTTGTGCCGATCTACGGCTGGAACAATGTCAAGCAAAATGCCCTTAATTTGAGAAATAGTTCAGATGTAGGGTTTCATAATCAATGAAATGTATAATTATTGGCAAAATACATTGTATGTGTGATAGCGAAGAAAAACCAATCTATGGCAAATAACATGCGATTGTCAACCATATGTAAATTTGTAAATTTGTAAATATATAAATTAGTTTTCTGCTGGTGTCATGGATAATACAAAATGATTAATTGTATTACGGTACTTTGATTGTGAAAAAGTATATACTATTTTCATAATTAACTTGTGAACTACTAAGATGGCGCACAGTCTAAGGATATGACTGTTGTTTCTCTTTTGTCTTGAAAGCACTGCCAATGAAGCCTCTTAAAAAATGGCCTCTTCCGATGTGTTCACTAACACGGAAGAAGGCATATCGCCGAAACATGTTTGTTGCTATTGCTGGTTGATTGAAATAAAACTTTATTCGAACGCCCACGCGAGTGCGGAATTTCTTTTCAAACTTAGAGGAACTGGAGTGATAATATATATATATGGCAGACTGGTGTTGGGCGCAATAAAACTTTAAACACCATGATTTGGGTCTCGTCTCGTCTTTACCTCAATTTGGCTGCATGCTGTACTGCCGAGTAGTTGAGGACGATGTATACCGTATATATATATATATATATATATATATAGATATATATATATATATATATATAAATATATATATATTTATATATATATATATATATATATATCAGTAGAGCAGTAAATATGCAGTTACGAATAAAAGTGTTTTAGAGAATAAAAATTAAATGCAGTTATTTTCTTAGTTCAATCATATCTTTAGATGTTTTGTGGTTCTTTATTTTCAAAATATTATTATTGGGTTCTCAAAGTTGAAGAATGTTTTATAGGTTTCCAGTAAATTTTATAAACTCTGTGACACTGTTTTATATAGCATATATATATATATGGACCACATGGTTTTTATACTGTATAAATATGGACCACTGCCTTTAAGGGGGCTTGTTAACCCTCAATGCCCCATCACATTGTATACCCAAGTCCGTTTCCATATCCCTTACATGCTCGCTTGACAGACCTTCAATGGCTGTTAAAGTAAAGACGAAAATATTAGACCTGAGAACCTATTCCACCTCTAGCTAAACCTACCATTCCCAATGAATGTGAGGACAAAACTTGTGAGAATGCTTGGGAACCTGTACCTGGTGCAATGTTTCCGTAATAACAACCACAGGAGACACCACTGTCCCTGTCGAGACCTGGGTAATACTAGCAACATGCAACAATGTCTCAACGGGATTCAATTAGGGGGAAATCATTTAAGGAATAACCTAATTATACAGCAAAATGTCGTTGTTTAATTAGGTTATTCCTTAAATGACTTCCCCTCATTGATTCCCGTTGAGACAGTGTTGCATGTTGCTGGTGCGGTTTTTTCAAGCATACTTCTGGGAATGTTTGTGAATCCAAAAAGAAATGGATAAGCATGCTCAGGAAGACGCCTACATCTACACCTGCACTTTTTAATTTTTTCATGAACAAGGCTCTTTGTTTCGACTTAGCACCCTACTTATCCTCGGAGAACTGAACTGGATTCTTGAAAGATGCACTGGGGAAATCGAAGGAGGCTGTTTGGGCAGCAAATCCACTAATGTTCAAATCACCATTTTGTGGCTGTCCTGATGATAACACCAGCGAATATAGCCCAGCCTCCATTTTGCCTTCCAGCTTATGTTGGGTTTCCTGTAAGTTTAATGCAGTCACACAAATTGTAAATCCACTGCTCCATTAGATGGTTGTTCTAATGGTCTCCCATGTCTCACTTAGTGATGCCTCAGGGCCATGATCATTTTGGGAGTCTGACAGTAAGCTGCCACCTTCAGTGAATGCTGATGTTTGTTTGAAGTGAGATATTTCCATCATCTTGCCTTGCTTTCCTGCAGCATTTGTTCTCAGTGGGTTTACCTCCTTTCTCATCGGATGATTGCTGTCATTCGTTCAGATTCTGGAAGGCCCTGCAGCTGATATTTGAAAACAGATTTGTTTAAAATCCTCTGTGTTGACTTGAAGCACAGAAACTCTGCTTCTGTGCGCTTTAACCGTCAATTTAGGAATAATTTACTGAGCTCTAAAATAGTTTTGAAGTGATTTCCTCTCATACTGCCCGTTTTAAGTTTATTGCAGAAAGGATTTGGCTTTAGATGATTTTCCCAATTTATTTACCGCCTTTAAGATACAAGTAATGGCCATGTCAGTAAATTATTTTCTGGGTGGCATATTTGCACTTTATGGGAAGTTCCAGTTGTACTCGTCCATGGCCTGCTGACATCACAGAGCCAGAAAGCAGGACCCTAGAGTGACCCTGCATGCAGTGTGTGTCTCCAGCAAAAGTTTATTGCACTCGTCAGGCTCTTGTCCCGGCTGCTGACCACCTATGGTGCTGCATTTTGTGAACATAACCATCCTCTGACACCAGAAGCACATTGGATTGAAAGACTCACTGTTGTCAAGAGGGCACAACAATGTTTGTCACTTATGCATTCACTCTGTAGAACGCGTGTCGGTCAGGAGCCAGGATCAGCTACTGTCCTCACTGCTCCAGACTTCCTTTCACTAGGCTTGTTTTTCCTCCAAGGCCTTCTCCCTGCACGACGACAGGCTTGGACAATGGTTCCTGGCACTAGCCTCAAACTTTTATCTGATTTATTCTTTCACCTCATGTATCATTATCGTTTCAGCCTTTTGTGTCAGGCTTCAGGTCCCGGACTCTTCAGGATTACACCGATGATGTTATGGGTTCCATCTCATGACGCCCCCGGAGTCTGAAGTAATATACACAGACTACCAGGATAGTCACATGAGGGAATCATAAGAAGATAGAGGGATAGAAAGCCAGGAAGGAAAGGAAGGGAACAGCGGGGAGGGAGATCTGTAACGACAAGTAACAGATGTTCAAATACAATGCTATTTCAGGAATACATAGAACAACATCAGATTACAGTTCCCTTGTGTTAGAGATAGCTTCAACCCCCTGCCTACCTGTAAAGCAAAATACGAGGGACTATTTCTAGGAGAGTTCACGGGATGGAACCTGGACTTTGGATAACTGAAATCGAGAAAACAAGCCTTACAACATAGGTCGGAAAATGTGGGACTATGCATAGATCTATATGTGTATCAACTGGGGAACACACCTGAAAACATGTTTCTTTTGCTTAACCAAACCCACTGACAGTTCTCCCAGGTAATTCTCTCCAAAAATAAACAGGAACACAAAATAGCAATAAATGGCAGGTTCGACAGTTAATACGTCTTAACCTGGAACACTGCTGGTGAGGTTACGGGATATTGGTTACCGTTGTAACAAAGACACAAGGTGCTGCATATGAATGTCCATGCACCGAACCCAACACAGAATACCACAACAAACAGTTCAACGTCTGTACTCAATGCATTGGGTATTACTTCACTGACTCCAACAAGCGAAGTACTGGAGAAAAGAAATCTCTCGCTCTTACGTCAGAGCCCTACCAAAGAGTCTTTCTGCTTTCAAAATGAAACAAGGGTAACAGACCACGCGACTCTTAGCCTCAGAGCCCACAGTCTTTCAAGAAGTTCGACTAGTTTAAGAGTTCCAAATACGATACCCTGTGCATTGGATAATACACAGCTCGAGACAAAGATACTTCAGGTAGAACAGTTCATAACCAAGTCATCAGAACCAATTGTACCACCGCAAGGAGAAAATCAACGGCTGGACTAAATCGGAACAACCGTATCGGATTTCTGGACAAGCCACCAGAACCAAACGAATTATCGGCAGCGTTTCTGGTTGCTCCGGCTTGTTTTACTTCCTGGTCTGCGTCATGACGTACAAGACGTCTGGCTCTCCGTCTCTCCCATGCAGGCCTGCCGGGAGTTGTAGTTCTGGTCTATCACCGACTCAGGTACTGCGGAAATAAGAGTTCGTGGCTGGCCGGGTTACTCAGCTAACGGCCACCGCGACTCAAAACAGGATAATCATGACAGTACATCCCCCTTTACAAGGGGTTCCGACCGCCTCCCGGCCGAGTCGGATGCAATCTATGGAAGTCTTTCACCAAACGGGGAGCATGCACATCATCAGCTGTTTCCCAGGAATTCTCCTCGGGACCAAATCCCTTCCATGCCAACAAATACTGCAGCTTTCCCCGTACCACTCTAGAGTCCAGCACCTTTTGTACTTTATATTCCTGATCTTGTTGCACCCATACAGGATGCGGTGCTTTTTTCACCGGACTGTACGAGGGTTTAAGCAGGGATACATGAAATACTGGGTGGATCCTCATATGAGCAGGCAAGCGTATTTTCACTGCAACAGGGTTTATATGTTTGATCACTTCATATGGCCCTATGAACTTGGGGTTAAAAACACTATGCTTCTTAAACCTGATGTTCCTAGTGGAAACCCAAACCCTATCCCGGGGTTTGTACACTGGACCGACCCTGCAATGTTTATCAGCCTGTGCTTTGTATTTAGCCTTGGCAGTGACGAGATTGGTCCGTGTGGCACGAAGAATTCGGCGAACAAGCAACAATCTTTCCTGTGCTAATGGCGACTTGTTGGCAGAACCAGGGAGCAATAACGGAGTGAACCTAGGGTGATGTCCGTAAGAACAATAGAAAGGAGTATGTTTGGTGGAAGAATGCTGTGTGCTGTTGTAGGCTATCTCTGCCACCCACAACCTATCTACCCATGATCCTTTGCTACTATGGACATAACACCGGAGATATTGTTTGAGTGTTTGATTCACCCTCTCGGTCTGTCCATCTGTTTGTGGGTGAAAGCTGGTGGACAGAGAGGAATTAATCTGTAGATCGGCACACCAAGCCTTCCAAACGTTTGCAGTGAACTGGGCCCCCCTGTCTGACACAATAACCTTGGGAAGACCGTGCAGGCGTACGACATGAATCATCAGTAAATGGGCTAATTGTCCTGCTGTGGGGACCTGACAACAAGCTATAAAATGTCCCATTTTGGTAAGGTAATCTACAACAACAATGATAGCAGTCTTCCCCTGATCTTTTGGAAGGCCCACAATGAAATCAACTGAGCAGCTATCCCAGGGATTTTCTGGTGTTGGTAGAGGTTGCAATAACCCTTGGGGTCTCTGTATGTCGGCTTTCATTTGAGCACATACTGAACATTCTTTTACCCATTGTTTCAGATCGGGTCTGATCGAGGGCCACCAGAATTGTCTCAATGTCTTTTCCAAGGTTTTGGCATACCCCACATGTCCTGCACAGGGTGCCTCATGACACCACTGGAACACAACTTTTCTGAGAAGCCGCGTGGGCACCAATACCTGAGTTCCTTTCATGGGTATTCCTTGAGTCAATTTCCACTCTTTATGATGGCGTAACCAGGTTCTCCAAACACATGTTTTAACACCTGTTCGGACCTTCATCAAAAAGTCATCGGTTTGAGTTGCTCCCACCACTCGGGAAGGTTCTATAATGGCTCGAAGCGGGGTGACGTTGTGCAACACAGGATATTCTTGTCTGGTGAGGGCGTCTGCTTTCTTGTTCTGAGATCCGGGGCGATAGGTTACTATGAACTGGTATTCCTCAAAAAATAGCATCCATTCCAATTGCCTGGGTGTGAGATGTCTAGCATCCCGCATAAATTGAAGGTTTCGGTGATCCGAATAGACTACCACCTTGTGTTTGGCCCCCAACAGCCAATGTCTCCATTCCCGAAAAGCATCCCGGATGGCTAGCAGCTCCTTTTCCGCTATGGTATAATTTACCTCGGCGGGACTCAATTTTCGAGACATGAAGGCTATGGGGTGTAAACACCCTGTCAGTTTGTTCTTTTGTGAAAGGACTGCTCCAATCGCCACTTCCGAAGCATCAGCTTCCACAATAAAGGGGTCTTCGGGATTGGCATGTACCAACACTGGAGCAGTGGAGAAGGCGGTCTTCAATCCTTCAAAAGATCTTTGTGCTATGTTGTCCCATAAAAAGGGCGTGTTTTTCCTCGTAAGTTTGGTTAAGGGCGTAACCAGATTGGAAAAGTTATTGATAAATCTTCGGTAGAAGTTGGCAAAACCCAACAGACATTGAATGTCTTTGATGGTATGGGGTTGGGGCCACTCTTTGATAGCTTTAACTTTTCTTTCAGCCATTTCTTGACCATTTGGAGTGAGCATGACGCCCAAGAACTCTACCGTGGTAACGTGAAACTCACATTTTGTGATTTTACAATAAAGATGGTGTTCTCTTAATGCATGTAGGATTCTCTTCACATGTATCACATGTTCTTCTGTGGTGTTGGAATAAATCAAAATATCGTCTATATAGACTACAACATAACGATCCAGGTGTTCTCGGAGTACTTCATTAAAAAAAAAAACTGAAAAGCTGCAGGGGCATTGCAGAGCCCAAAGGGCATCACAAGATATTCATATAGCCCATACCTCGTCTTAAAGGCCGTCTTCCACTCGTCTCCTTTCTTGATTCGTACCAGGTGATAAGCGCCCCTGAGATCCAACTTGGTGTAGATTTGTGCGGCCCTTACTTGTTCCAACAGCACCGGAATTAAGGGTAAAGGATACTGTTTTTTTATGGTGATAGTGTTTAATGCTCTATAGTCAATACAACATCTTTTCTCCCCATTGGCCTTGGGGATGAAAAACAAAGGAGAGGCAGCCGGGGAACGTGAGGGTCTGATAAACCCTAATGCAAGGTACCTATCCAGGTATTCTCGAAGGACTTCGTTCTCTGGCAGGGTTAAAGCGTAAACCCTTCCCTTCGGAATATTTGCTCCGGGTACCAAATCAATCCGACAGTCAAAGTCGCGATGTGGTGGGAGTATCTCTGCTTTAGTATCGCTGAACACCTCCTCGTAGTCTTTATAGTCTGTGGGTAGATCCACCTCTTTTTCAGCAGCTGTTGCCACGTGGTGCCTCAGGGACAAAGCTTGTGCAGGTCCTGTTCTCTCCGCTACACAATGTTCCTGACAATATATGGAATCAAACACCACCGTATCCGATGACCAGTGAATCCCTGGGTCATGTTTCTTCAACCAAGGAAGACCCAGGATGGTTCCGAAATGAGGAGCATCAATAAGATCAAAAGAAAGACGCTCCTGATGTTTATCCTCATATACAAGATCATACTCCGAAGTTTGGTGTTGGATAGGACCTGTTGATAATTCCCTACCATCCACAGCATACACTGTTTCGGGATGGATTTTGGCAATAAGATGAACACCTAATCTTTCGGCCTCTTTATGATCCATAAAACACCCAGTGGCTCCTGAATCAATCATTACACAAATGATTTTTACTTCATCTTGGACCACTATTTTCATGTCCAAAAACAAATGTCTTTTTTCTTGACTACAGGGGTGAGTTGAAGGGATGGTCATGGCGCTTGAGGGTTTCCCTTCTTCCACCTTCAAGCTTTGGAGTTTTCCGGCTTGTTCTCGGAAATGCCTGCAGCTGCTTGATTTGTACGATACTTCCCAGATTTGGGTCTCACCGGGCAATCGTGTAAATAATGTCCCTTTTTTCCACAGTAGAGACATAATCCTTGTTTTCTGCGATGATCCTTTTCGCTGAGGGTTAGAGAGGCCCGAACTGCACCAACCTCCATTGCTTCTACTGGCGTAGACGTTTTGTCCCCTGTGCGCTCAAATGTAGGTAGAGGACGATCTTTCTTCTTTAGATCCACTTTTCTATCGTTCATTCTGTGAACCAAGATCAGTGTGAGTTCAATGAGAGCGGCGCTAGTTTTGGGTTGGGGATCAATGGTAGCCAAAGCGTCCTTAAGATCATCTGAAAGACCATGATAAAAGACGGCTGACATCTTCGCTTCCGGCCAATCTGCTTCCGCCACAAGTCGCCTGAAGATATTAAGATAGGTTACCAGATCAGAGTTCCCTTGTTTGAGTTCGAGCAAATCCTTATCAGCAGAAAAGGTTTCTGCTCTTCGATCAAAAGTCTTTTCAAATTCACAACGGAATTCTGCCCAATCATATAACAAAGGGCGTCTCTTCGAACTACTGGCACTGCCCATTGAGCGGCTTCACCTCCCAAATACGATATCAAAAAAGCCACTCTAGCCTGGTTGGTAGCAAACATTTTCGGTTTACACATAAAGTGCAACAGGATTTGGGACATGAATACCTGCACTTTCTTGTTGTCTCCCATAAACCTCTCGGGAGGAGCCAAAGGTATCTGAGAAGGCATTTCTACCACTACAGATGTTGTGGGACCCGGAGCACCCCCAGAATCAGGCGATTGTAATGTATCTACACGTGCCTGTAACTGAGCCGTAACGGCCCGAGCAGCTATAGCTTCTTGTCTAGATGTTACTAATTCTGCCTGCACAACTGCCAAGGCTGCCATAACATCATCCATGGTGGCCATAGTGTTGATGAAATCAGGAAGAGTAAAAACCGTGGGCCGATAATTCTGTCAGGCTTCAGGTCCAGGACTCTTCAGGATTACACCGATGATGTTATGGGTTCCATCTCATGACGCCCCCGGAGTCTGAAGTAATATACACAGACTACCAGGATAGTCACATGAGGGAATAATAAGAAGATAGAGGGATAGAAAGCCAGGAAGGAAAGGAAGGGAACAGCGGGGAGGGAGATCTGTAACAACAAGTAACAGATGTTCAAATACAATGCTATTTCAGGAATACATAGAACAACATCAGATTGCAGTTCCCTTGTGTTAGAGATAGCTTTAACCCCCTGCCTACCTGTAAAGCAAAATACGAGGGACTATTTCTAGGAGAGTTCACGGGATGGAACCTGGACTTTGGATAACTGAAATCGAGAAAACAAGCCTTACAACATAGGTCGGAAAATGTGGGACTATGCATAGATCTATATGTGTATCAACTGGGGAACACACCTGAAAACATGTTTCTTTTGCTTAACCAAACCCACTGACAGTTCTCCCAGGTAATTCTCTCCTAAAATAAACAGGAACACAAAATAGCAATAAATGGCAGGTTCGATAGTTAATACGTCTTAACCTGGAACACTGCTGGTGAGGTTACGGGATATTGGTTACAGTTGTAACAAAGACACAAGGTGCTGCATATGAATGTCCATGCACCGAACCCAACACAGAATACCACAACAAACAGTTCAACGTCTGTACTCAATGCATTGGGTATTACTTCACTGACTCCAACAAGCTAAGTACTGGAGAAAAGAAATCTCTCGCTCTTACGTCAAAGACCTACCAAAGAGTCTTTCTGCTTTCAAAATGAAACAAGGGTAACAGACCACGCGACTCTTAGCCTCAGAGCCCACAGTCTTTCAAGAAGTTCGACTAGTTTAAGAGTTCCAAATACGATACCCTGTGCATTGGATAATACACAGCTCGAGACAAAGATACTTCAGGTAGAACAGTTCATAACCAAGTCATCAGAACCAATTGTACCACCGCAAGGAGAAAATCAACGGCTGGACTAAATCGGAACGACCTTACCGGATTTATGGACAAGCCACCAGAACCAAACGAATTATCGGCAGCGTTTCTGGTTGCTCCGGCTTGTTTTACTTCCTGGTCTGCGTCATGACGTACGTGACATCTGGCTCTCCGTCTCTCCCATGCAGGCCTGCCGGGAGTTGTAGTTCTGGTCTATCACCGACTCAAGTACTGCGGAAATAAGAGTTCGTGGCTGGCCGGGTTACTCAGCTAACGGCCACCGCGACTCAAAACAGGATAATCATGACATTTTGTGTGTCCCTGATCCACAGCGCTATGTAGCCTACACAAGTGGTGATAAATATTGCTTCGCAGAAACCTGAAATAAAATAAAATGAATAGAAAGCACTACACATTGGCTGAAGGAAAATATTTTGTTAACCTGGCTAGACATGGACATCAGAACTGCTCTGACGCACTTTCAGAACGAAGTGGAAGGCACTCCTCTTCAATGGTCATTACCCCCAACTAACTAGTAACAATTTCAACATTATAGGGCTCAAGCCTGTGTTCAGTAATCTATTACTGCCAAGCAAGTTTCATGCTTCTCAGTTCCCTGAACATACACATACATACAGGTATCATAAAAGTGTCTTCTGCAGTTCCCTTTCTCAAAACGGGTGTGGTACATCTTCCTCGAATCTGGATGTGCAAGATAAGGTATGTCACAAACTCTTTAACGGTACAAAAGGGGGTGGTGATGGACGGAGCATCTGAATCAATCAAACAGTCACACCCAGTCAAAAGATCTGGGTTTAATTCATCACCGTTCTTTAGCCCACTCTGCCACCCCAGTTCAGACATGGCTATATGAAAATCAGTCTGACCCTGTGCCTCATGGGAACAGTCCAGCCCAAACTGCCAAGCCATGTCTTCCCTGGACCGGAAACAAGCTTCCGAGGACCGGTTTCTGGCATTCCAGCCGTCTTCAGCCCGGCTTGCTTGAATCCAGTGGCAAAGTGAGCAAGGGACTCACGTCTGAGCATACCCTGCCACACTAATGGCGGCCAAAAGCGGTACAAAAGGGGGTGGTGATGGACGGAGCATCTGAATCAATCAAACACTCACACCCAGTCAAAAGATCTGGGTTTAATCCATCACCGTTCTTTAGCCCACTCTGCCACCCCAGTTCAGACATGGCTACATGCAAATCAGTCTGACCCTGTGCCTCATGGGAACAGTCCAGCCCAACTGCCAAGCCATGTCTTGCCTGGACCGGAAACAAGCTTCCGAGGACAGGTTTCTGGCATTCCAGCCGTCTTCAGCCCGGCTTGCTTGAATCCAGTGGCAAAGTGAGCAAGGGACTCACGTCTGAGCATACCCTGCCACACTTATGGCGGCCTTGGATGCTTGATTCCGGTCTAGGAAAGACATGGCTTCGTAGTTCGGGCTGGACTGTTCCCATGAGGCACAGGGTCAAGGCTGATTTGCATATAGCCAGTGTCTGACCTAGGGTGGTGTGGAGTGCAAAAAAACAATGGATTTAGGCCCAGATCTTTGTACTGGGGTGAATGTAAGACATTGTTCTGCATTCTGTCCATCAACTGTGTTTTTTGCACTTTTCACCGCGAGTGGGCTGGGTATGCTCAGACGTGAGTCCCAGGCTCTCCACATCACTGGAGTCAAGCTATCCAGGCTGAAGAAGGCTGATAGCCAGAAACCGGTCCTTGGATGCTTGATTCCGGTCTAGGAAAGACATGGCTTGGTAGTTCGGGCTGGACTGTTCCCATGAGGCACAGGGTCAAGTCTGATTTGCATATAGCCAGTGTCTGACCTAGGGTGGTGTGGAGTGCAAAAAAACGATGGATTTAGGCCCAGATCTTTGTACTGGGGTGAATGTAAGACATTGTTCTGCATTCTGTCCATCAACTGTGTTTTTTACAAACTCTTTAACGGCACTCTAATGCAGGCCAGACTGGGAACCAAAACCAGCCCTGGCAAAGTGCTCGGCAGGCCCCCCGGGGGATTGCGGGTTCGGCTGAGCTGTTTGCCAGGGCTGGTTTGGGCGATTTTGTTACAGGGGCTGATATTGCAGCTATTCTGCAAAAATGGCCGTGTAACAAAAATGGCCCCGGAGGGGCCCACAACCAGCCCTCACCCTGGCAGCCCAACGGGGAAATGCCCGGTGCCCGCTACGGCCAGTCCAACCCTGCTCTAATGGCTTTGCCAGTAACATGGTTTAACCCAGAAGAGGGCTGATAATCTTTCGGCTGAGAGGGTCAATTGAACTCCTTCATGCAACTCTAAACAGGCTCTAGAAACAACAAAGCTAACAACATAGAGAATAGCCCAGGTTACCATCCTCTGTCTACAGGGGGGGACTTAATATGAGAGATGGGATTGTTTCGGGCCCTTGAACATATTTCGGCAGGAAATAAAAATATTTTGTACTCTATTCTTTGAAGAACCTGATAACTCCCTCCATTTATTGTTTATTATACATTATTTTAGTTAGATCTTAGGTTTTTAAAGACAAAAGAGTGACATCTTCATTCTATAGGCTCCCCTACAAGCCATTATTACGACCTAGAGAGTTTATACTCCTAAAATGGTAATAATATATTATTCACAATTATCTATTAAAACATCTGTCACTGCGCGTGATATTTGCAAACGTTGTAGAGGGAATTTGTTCAAGTTAAAAGTGTCTCTCATAATTTATCCAAGATTGTTTCAATCGAGCAGACTAGACAGTCACAGTGCATGTTCTGTGTGCTTCGAGGCATGTTGTGGCTTACTATGGACATAGAGGGGCTTGGAGCCCGCCCACTGCTTACCATTAATTGGCCTTTCTTGTCACTCCTATTTGCCTTCTTCTTATTTGTGTCGCAGTCTCTCAACCTTATGTTTGTCCCTCCCATGGAGCATTGCATCTTCACCATGTGTGTGTTTGCTTGGTGTCTATGCTCGATGCTAGGGAACTACTGTTCTGTTTTTGTGTAAGCAGTCACAGAGTTTGGGTGTTTTTGAGCAGTCTCCCTTGTCAACTTCTCCTCCACCATGTGCTGGTGCCTGTCCCTATGTACAGTATTGTATTGTAATTGCATTTATATAGCGCTTACTACCCCTGGTGAGGCGTTGAAGTGCTTTTTCAGCGAGTAGCACTCTACTCTGGAACCCATAAGGATTAGTGGTGAATTAGTATAGCAAAAAAAGAAAGCAATTTGAGTGATGGTTATGTTAGTCATTTATTTGGATCGAGAAGGACAGTGGAGGGATAGAAGAGGGGAACAGGTTTTAATTTACATAGTGGTTGCTACCCCTGATGGGGTGTTGTAGCTCTCTTTAGGCGAGTAGCATGCTACTCCGGAACCCATTAAGGATTAGTGGTGAATTAGTATAGTGAAAGATGAAAGTAAATTGAGTGGTGGATATGTTAGTCAGTTATTTGGATTGAGAAGGATAGTGGAGGGATAGAAGAGGGAAAAAGGTTTGCATTTATATAGTGCTTGCTACCCCTGATGAGGTATTGAAGCACGTTTTCGGCGAGTAGCACGCTACTATGTGCTTCTCCCTGTTTCCTCCTTGTTGCACTCATCAGTGTGCTTCTCTGTGTTGCATCCCTTGCCCTTTCTGAATTGCTCCCATGTCCCTCTCGCCCCCAATTTTCTTCCACATCTCCTGCTCTCCACTTGATCTTTCTGTGTCTCATGGCCTTTCTGTGTCCTAAGTTCCCTGCCTTCCTCTGTGTTGCTTCTGCGTCTCTCATTGCTTCCATTCTCTGCCCACTATAAAAATATTTTTACCTTTAGCCCTGGCTTTTGGGATTTGTCCAGTTTCATTTTCTATCTCTGGTTAGATAAAAAAAATTCAGTCCATACAAAAGGCGGCTCAAATCTCTTGCTTTTTGTATTGTAATTGCAATTCTGAATTGTACTTATATAGAGCTTACTACAGCTGACAGGAGTCACAGCTCTTTGCGGTGAGTATCATGCTATTCAGGAACCCAAATTTAGAGGTAAGAAAGTAGTAGATTAGTAAAGAGTGTCTTTTCTTGTAGAATAGTTGTGTGGTGTTACGTTAGTGCTCATTGAGATCTCATGCATTTACTGTAATTGTTTTGATAGGGACAGATTCATGGAAATGGATTATTAAAAGGAAGATATGAGTTGTTATTAAGAGTGGTGGACATGGGCACCTGTTATTTAGATGAATTGGCTAAAAGGGGAAGAGAAGGCCAGACTGTGAACCACAACCGGCCCTGGCAAAGTGCTCGGCCGGCTCCCCCCCAACCCTCCCCACTGGGGGGGGGGTTGGGTCTGCCGCTTAGCTTGCTAGGGCCGGTTCTCGGCCGAATTTGGTACAGGGCCGATTTTGAAGCTATGCTGCAAAAACGGCCATGTAACAAAAACAACCCACAGGGGCCCGAAACCGGCCCCACCCGTGCGGCACACCGGGGGATTGCCCGGTGCCCGCTATGGCCAGTCCGGCCCTGGGGAAGAGCTTGGAAAGGGTGTTTGGGAGCCCAAAGCAGTCGGAGATGATTGGGACGAGTCTTAGAGTGGAGTTATGGGCAGAGATTAAACAAAAGATTATTATAATTTTTTATCTCCCTCCTCAGTAATTAAAATATATAAATATAGAGAGACATAGACACACATCTAAATATATAGCAAAACGTATACATACATACATAAACACATTAACACCTTTGTGTACAAGACACAAAATCCACTGTATAAAGACTTATATGTATACCCATATGGTAATATTTACATGCTTATTCACATGTGTGTTGTGCAGAAATAAACTTAGGCTTTTTTTTCTAAACAAGTTGTTAAACACATAGGCCCTGATTAAGATGTTGGTGCAGACAGTATCGGTCTGCAACCGCCTGACCATAGGTCGGCGGTTCCCACCTCTGTATTAGGATGCAACAGCAGTATCGGTCTGCAACCGCCTGACCATCGGTCGGCGGATCCAACCCTTGTATTAGGATGCGACAGCCCATTGGGCGGTTGTAAACATCCATTCTACAATGGAAGCTTGGGTGGCGGGCAGAAAAGACACGCAGCACAAGCTTCCACTATATAAAGCTGATGTTTTTTAAACATCCCTTCACTGTCTGGCTGGCACCTCACAGTGCCTGCCACACAGTGCAGTGATGTGTAGGGGGACCTGGCCCAACAGCGTAGGGCCAGGAGGGAATGGAGCCCTGCTACGGGCCCCCCAAAACACTTTCTAACAGCCTTTCCATCTCGGAAAGGCTGACATGAAAAGGCTGTCGGAAACTGTCATCATAATCCAGCCAGAAAAGCAGAGCCTGGCTCCTCCGTCATTAGGAGAAATGGATGGCTTTTGATGCACCGACAGGCTCCTTAAACCCGTCAGAAGCGAAGCGGATGGTCCCTCCGCCCGATGCCTCTGGCCGCCACATCATAATGCGGTGGGCGAACCTCATTGTCAGATGTCGGGCGGACCGCAACCGATGATCGGTCGGTTGCGATCCACCCGAAATCGTAAACTGGCCCTTAGACATATCTTTGCTATAATGTCACGATCTGTGAGTGTGCGTGTTAGAGATCTAAAGTAGGAAGGGCACATGAAGGCATTAAGTGGATCTTTGTCCAGAACATTAAGTGGGTCCGTTTATTTGTCTCACATTATTTGCCAGGTATCCCATTTAAATCAAATGTATAGTGGAGAAGCTTGAATTTTTAATGTTGGAGGATTTAAGTGACCTTGAGCTGTAAGCTCACACTTCGCCTTTTCACCTCACTTCCCAGGTCATTTTACAAACTCTGCTGTATGCTTTTGTGAAGTAGGTGTGAATACAGGACGTGGATGAATCCAAAAGTCACAGAACAAAAGAGCTGCAGAGTATACACAGGCTGATGGCACCTGGACCTGGGCACAGGCTTCAGCAAGACAGAGGGCAGATGTCATGCCCTGTTATGTTGGTAGATGGGGGAAGTGAAATGCATCAAGGGTCACAACACGATCCCCTGAAATTCCTGACAAAATCACGATCTCCCTGGCAGGGGACGCTGGCATGTACGGAGGGTTTGAAAAATAAAAGTAAAATAAATTAAGTACAAAAATAACTACAATTAGCTTCCTGGCGTGACGTCCTCATCGCTCAGGTCTTCTCCAGGCAGGCAGGCTGCACCGCAGGCCCCAGGAAACTACACTAACCAATTCTGGTGTTGCTCTCATGCAGCATGAAAGCAACCTCAGGGTTGGAGGGAGCGTCCTCCTTTGGGCATGACTGGCAGCAGCAGAAAGCCCCGTTCACCATCCTGAAGGAAGCTCAGATCGGGACAGGGTTTGAAAAATAAATGGTAATAAATTAACTTTATTACGATTTTATTTTTCATCTCTGGGGGCAATTTGATTATTGGGGTGACGCTCCTCCGCCTTAAGGGAGGAGCCGCCCCTACTCACTGGTATTGTGACTTTGACAGGAATTTGAGAAGAATCGGGCTATTGCTGTGTCCCAGTTCAACATCCTACACGATCGAAGGTAAAGTACATCTCTTTGCAACAGTGTGGCACCAGCAAAGGGTAGAGTTGACACAGATATCAGCACTGTTCTTTTAAGTTTTTTGTTCTTATATGAAAATACCAGGAGCATGCTATGCAACCTGCACCAGGGGTCACACGGATCCTGAACACAGTTGTATCAAGACCTTGTAGGGCCCCAAGTGAAATAGTTTAGTTTCATGCCAATATTTCATCCTCTATTGTTTTAGTTCCCCCCTCAAAATCTTTCTGCATACCATGGCCCAGAAGTTCTACAGGTTTACACTGATGCTTGAATGATGAAAAAGTATGAAAACAGCAGTGACAACTCAACTTTCACACACAAAAGCAATTTTGCACAGAAATGTGATCCTTATGCAGCGCCACAAGAAGTTGTGTTGGACTTGGCCCTTTTTGCAGGGTCAGCTCAGAACTTTTCGCCTTCCTCCTGTATTTTTTCTGATCTGTTTTGGTGGTTTTCTGACTCTGGGCACTTTATCACTGCTGATCAGTGCTAAAGGTCATGTGCTCTCTCGTAAACTTGGTAATATTGGTCTACACCTGTTTGGCATATTTAATTTATCTGTGAGTCTCTTGTACAGTGGTGTCACACATACCCAGGGCCTGTACAATAAATTCTACTGGTGGGCTTGCAGTGCTGCTTGTGCCAACCACCAAAGTAGCCTTTCAAACCTGTCTCAGGCCTCAGCCTCTGCAGGGCATTCGTGCACAGTTTACTGCCGCCGTGACGTGGCACATAAAGTGGTCGCCACGTCTGCAACTCCCCTTTTACTAGTCAGTCACCCCTAAGGTAGGACCCAGCTAGCCCTATGAGCAGCGTGCGATGTAGGTAAAAGGTAGGACATGTGCCTTAACTGTGTGGCATATCCTGGTAGTGACAAACAGCCTATTTCGTTTTTCACTGCTGTGAGGCTGCCCTCTAGGGATGCATTGAGTATTCCCTGATATGTGCTTTAGTGGTAATTCCTGACATGAGAGGGGTAGAGCGACCATGTTTGGTATATTTGAATAGTAGTGATAAATCCTGCTTATTGGTGAAAGCAGATTTATTATGACTGTTTTAGAAATGGCACTTTTAGAAGTGGACATTTCTGTGTGCTATGTGTCTTTGTGCCTGCCTGGATGTGTTTTGACCGTCTGGTTCTGACTGGCAGGGCAGAGGGGATGTGCATTAACTCCAGTCAGTCCCTGGGGGGGTTGAGGTGTATCCTGCCCTGCCTGGGTGACTCAGAGCTAGGCTGAATTTATAGTAGCGAGAGGGGATGTCCCTTGCAGCTGAATAGGTCTGGTCTGCATTTGGAGTGGTGGGAGGAGTAGCACCTGCACCTGAATAGTGTTGTACCTGCCTTTTACAATGCAGACTCCGTCCCCCTGTGGTGTGTCTGGGGCCAAGGCCTACACAGTGATTAAGGGGTGTTGTGCACTTGTAAATGTATTTTAAGTGCCCCATATCAAAGACATGTGGACTATAAGTAAAGGGGCTGTGACCCCATATGGAAGAGAAGACACTGTGTGGACTGCTGTGTGCCAGGAGGAACCGCTATTTGGGACTGACCTGTTGCCTGCTGGGTTGCTGAAAGGACTGCCACTCTGCTGAGTGACCATGTGTGCTGGCCTGCCTGTGCCCTGTTCTTCCCGTGGTGATTTTGGACTCAGTGTGTGGTGAGCGCTGTGTTTTCCCACCCTGTTTCTGCAGAGCGCATGTTTATCGCTATACAGGGTCTGGAGACCGCTGTCTCCTGTCAACTAACTGGGGCACTTTCATTTCCCCGACGGGAGGAGCATTTGGGTGGCTCCACTCCCTGATACTTGTGAGGAGGGAGCTGTGTTTTATAGCTAATTTTAAACTGAAGCGTGTGGTGGGGGCTGAAGTTTTTGCCCGAGCCCGAGACGCTGGCCACTCTTTCAAAGTGCGGCAGGAGACGCCGCAAGTCCAAAGTCCGGGTGGGGGCCTACCCCACGTTCTTGGGCCAGGAAGGAGGGCTGCTCTGAACCCTCAAGGGAGCTGCAGGAAGCCCCGCGGCCACCGAAAGCCAGGCAGGAACAACCAGCCATGTGGCGGAGCTTGGCTGTGGGCGAGCCCACAGTGGTAGAGAGGCCGAGAGGAGCAGAGCAAAGTCGACGGAGACGTCGCTCTGTGTCCTACCACAGCAGTACTTTACCAGTCGGAGAAGGAGTGGGAGAGGAGAGCTGAGGTGTCGCAGCACTCTCCCTCTCCCGGCCTGTGCTGGCCTTCACATCCAGGTATTTCCCTAACCCGGCCCGAGGCCGCGGTGGTGAATTGCTCAGCATTCCTGACAAGGTTGCAGCTGCGCCGCATGGTTGCGGGCAGCTGCACTCTTATCTGCTGTTCGAGGAGCATTGTTGTGTGTGAGAAGCTCGGGGTGAGACCTCGATGGAGGCCCCTGATTGAGATTGCTGCATTCCCTGTGATTCGCGGGCAGGTAGCCCAGGCGTCTATGCTGGGGAAGTCAGTTACAGCGTGTCGTGTGGTAAGAGCATAGGTGCAGCTCTTGTTGTTCTGACAAAGGGCCTAGTGGCACGAGTATCCATGTGGTGCTGGTAATTCGCATATGCTATGCCCTGATACTTATATGTATGTGATGCTGCATTGCCAGGGTTGCCCCACCTTTACAGTGAGGAGATGTGTTTATGATGTGTGCCCTGCAACAAGGTGTTACTATGACGCACTGCTGATTATGTTGATGCATAATGTGTTATGCTAAGTACAGTTGTTACCAGTAGCTACTGGGTTGTGCTAAGTGTGATGTTTTATGACAGTGGCCGGATTGGCCAAGTGATCTATGTAATCCCTGTGAAGTCATGACAAGTACCTAGTAGCACAGTATTATATGTGATTGTGATCTAATGTGTTTCTATGGATAATACATATAGATATTTTTATATAACCTTGTTTTTCTTTTGTGGTGTGCTTAGTGTGCCACTGCTGTGTGAGTGTGTTGCACAAACGCTTTACACATTGCCTCTGGGATAAGCTTGACTGCTCTGCCAAGCTACCAAGGGGGTGAGTAGAGGTTATCTTCAGTGTGTAACTCCCTTGCCCTGACTAAAGTGGTGGGTTCTGCCTGGCTTATGTGCACACCCTAGCCAACCAGAAACCAAACGTCTAACAGGGTGTAACTCGAATCAAAATCCTAGGCTTGCCTTCGCATCATAGCACGAAACTAAGGGCCAGATTCACAATCTTTTCACGAAATGCAATGCAGCAGTTGTTAGACGCACAATCAGGCTACTGAGTGACACACACACACACCTTTGTATCATAGTGCAGAGGTGTCTACGTGAGTCTGGCATAGGTTTTGTGGTAGAAGTAAGCCCTCCCAGTACAAAATACAATGCCTAGGCAAACTGTAAAACTTTTCCTACTTTGTGGGTGTGCTGTACAGTGCAGCACACATGCAGAGTCGGAAATTTAAGTAGAAATGAAAGTATTTCTTGGTTTAACGCCTTGTTCAAAATGACATTATTTTTGGGAGCAAAACCATGTCTACTATTGATGTAGATAGGCTTTTGCATCGAAAAGCATGAGTAATTGCATAGGTATGCCCATGCACCACCCATGTAACATCTCTGCGATGCAGAGTAATGTAAAGCAGTGCTTTGCGTTACTTTTAAGCAACTTTCCAGCGCAAAACACATTTTACGGTTTTATCCTGAAAAAGTAAATCCAACAAAAACGTTTTTCACAGGTTTGCATCACTTTTGTGAAGCAAACCCAGTGCAAAAGATTTGTAAATCTGGCCATTAGTGTCAAGCAAAGAAGCCAGATTGAGAGCAAGCGCTGCTGCTGATATCGTCGGCCGCTACTCTTGCTAAAGGTGGTGCTGAATTTGTTTCTAACCTTTCAGCACTGCAGTTTTTCTTATGGCCCACCTTCGTGTGACGGACAGTAAATTCTGCCCCATCATTCTCCTATGGCCCTCTTCGCTCTCACTGTGGCTTCATCTTTCCTTTGAATCTCTTTCACTTTCCCCTGCATTTCTCCCATCCATACCGCTCTCTCATTTGCACTTGCTTTTTGTTTCTTTAATGTACCTCTCACCCACTGTCCTTCCCAGATGTCCCCTGGCCTTCACCAATGGACCTATTATGTGCTACACCCTGAATACTTGCTTCTTACCCAGGACTGAATATAAATAGTAGGCACATTCCATAAAGCTACCAACTACACCCATCCTATAGTATTCATATTTTCCTAATCCTGGCTCTATTGCCACCAGCACTTTGGATTCTGGTACTTGTAGTTTCACTTTTTCTATTTTACCTATCCACTAACAATCTTTGTTCAGAGATTGCTGATGGTTAAAAATGATTGAAGATGATCGTCATGACAATGTTTGGAGAGTCAATGGGCAGCTATAATGTTCCCACTGTAAACGCAGACAATATTCTCAGTTCAACCTCTGCATGAGTTAGAAATGGGAAGCTTCCTTTACCCCGCAGGCAATACCTCGACCTGCATTTACTCAGCAGTCACTACCCAACTGGGACATTACCACACATTCCTTTGCCACGCATGTCAATACAGCAACTTGCTTTAGGGGGCGCGTTGTTGGACTGGTGTTTGATTTTAAGTCCAACACCTTCCCTACTCATACACTGACTGGAGTTGGAATAGTAATTTATGCTATTCCAAAGTTCAGCGCCCCCCTACGACAAATCGTTGTAATGACTTGCGTGGTAACGCCGTAGCCGGGTGGTGACTGTGGAGTAAAGGCATGCATGGGAAATTCATGCGGGGTTCCGTGATACGTCTGTTAGAAATTTGCATACAGAGTATGACAGCCTGCTCACTCTCTGCCTGCCTTTGTTTTTCAAATATTTCATTCAATTAACAGGGAGCAAGTTGACATTAGAGCAATTATCCCCCCTTTCAATATAATAAGCTCATTTAAACCAGCATGCAAATCTGAAATGTTTTAATATATCTTCTTTAATTATATATTCCATACGTTGAGGAATGATGAATTAATTTACATATATAACTCTTAAAGCCTGATTACACATCAGATGTTAAATTTCAATCCTTGTGAAAACTAGAGTTTGGCCGTAGATTGGCATTCTGAGTTTTATAATAATTATCACACTGCTGCTATTTTCCATCAGAGTCTTTTCTAGGTCAAATCACTGAAATGTATCATGGGAAAAAAAAGGCAAAACAAGGGAATGCGGTTTGCTAATTACCAATACTACGTGTTACGCCTAATTTCCAATTTGAAAGCTCTGAATAGAAGGCATTAACTACTACTCATCAATACCTTACCTTGAGGTACTTACAATGTAACAATACAATATCTTAACCCGATCCCTCCTAATTATAATCAGGGCCTTAGCCAACTTAATTCATCTCCTGGCCTTCCTAGGGGTTAATTGCCATCTCATAGCCTCTCCAAACATTTCTGTTTGAGTGACAACACCCACATGCAGGGGGATGTCTGTGGGCTCCATGCCTTTCCCCACTCCGGAGGGATGTCATCAAGTGTTATGAACCCCAAGGTACCCCAATATAGCCCTAGGTAGCTACACAACCTTTTACTTACATTTGTCCTACCTTGCTCTGCATGACGGTTTTAGCACTGACCTTTTACCCAGTTATGTGCTGAATAAATATCACCTTTTACCCAGTTATGTGCTGAATAAATATCAATCAGTTTCCTTGAAACTGGCCTCATTTATTATGCATGAGGATTCCTAGTATCATATGTTAATCCCCTGTCCAGGACGTACACAGCAGGATTACAATATTCTGTCCAATAACTCTATACAAAAGTCACCGCTATCGTCATCCTTGGACAACAGGTCCACTACACATAATGGCAAACCAATACATCTCTAGGTAGAACCCCTGAGGGCAACATTTGTGTAAAAAATAATCACATCTTGACTGGGTAACCAGAGAAGAAGCTTCCTCGCTGATAGAAAGACCCTGGGGTTCCTGCATGCAGACGCTCCAGCACGCAGTGGTCTCACATTGCGGGGTTTCCAACTGGAGACCAAGATGGAGTCCTTTGCTCTCTCCCATTAGGTAATGCGGTTGGCTCTTTCCTAGGGGATTCTTGGCTTTACCCTTACATACATGTTAGGTCACTTAGGTACACTTAGATAGGGTCCGCATAGTAGCAGTACACTTTATTACTGCCATGTATGTATATGCCTGCATATATTCACTGTATTAGCTCCATGGTAGAATTCTAAATTTTATTTTCTCTGTTGGTGCTTGTAACCTAATAAATCTGTTTCTGTCTAACGATTTTCGCAGCAAACATGTTTTATACTCGAATGACTCTGGTTCAATAAATGATTATTGACAACGGCCCCACCTTTAATTCTGTGTATGTCTCTGAGAATAGGGGCGCATGTTTGACTGAGCAAAAAGTGATGTACTGTTTCCATGATCCCTGAAGAATTAAGGGTTGTCATGTTCGATAGTTTCCAGAAACTATGGCTCCTTGGTAAGGTTAGGGGCTTATAGTGACACTGTGACCTTTGCTGGTCTACAGGCTAACATATCCTTTGAGGGTGTCTGGAATCAATCTGGACACCAATCCCTTAGTTTATGTTGTCTAAATGCGCAGATCCTATATGGATTTGACTCCTGACAGCTTCTTTGCCCTTGGGCTTGCATCTTTAATATGGCACAGGCACAAAGACAATGAGATTCCCTCATTTGCATGGTCCATACCCCATGCAGATGAGGGAATGCCCTCTCGAGATAATGCACTACTGCTATCAGTATAAAAGCATCAGTGGTCCTTTCAATAGCGGTCGAAGTTCATTAAAATATGTATGGGAACTTTGATGCTGCACGCAATGGGGGCATGGTGAGTGAGGGTGCGGGCCAGGTCAAATGTGTGACTATAAGAGGAAACTATTCTGTAACTTTTTTCAATCTTTCAACTTCAGGTAACCACATATAAAATAACACCCATCTTAAATGAAAAATAAATGCAAGTTAAGTTCATCAGTGGGAAATGGACCATGATACAGTAGGAAACTTCTACTAATTAATGCACTGACGAGGTCAGTGTGTATGACCATAGAGCCACGGAATTGAATCATGGTTGGTGCATTGGAGAATAGTCATTTGTGTATGTTTAGTGCTATCAGGTCCCAGTCTGTGACAGAAAGAGTATGAGTCATTATTTTAAACTTGCTTTACATGCAGTATAAGATAGGCTCTACAAATGTGTGAAAAGGTTTAAGATGAAAAAGAGCTTTCCAGAAAGTACATAGTGCAATTTGTTTTTATAACTGTCTTTTAAAAGCACACACTTCACAGTTCAGCAGGTAACTCCCCTGCAATATCACTCAAAAAGATAAATATTTGTCATCAGGAAGCATGAAGTGATTCTATTAATTGAAGCCAATACCGGCTTCCAAGAACCCTTTACATTTGCCGATTGACCATTTGTGCACGTTTACATTTCTTTCAGCTAAACAGGCACCCTGACAAGGTGGCTTGTTTAGCAGTGAGCCCCTACGTCAGTTTCACAGCACAGGAGACTCCCTGTCTTAAACTTCAACTGAAGCATTTCATCTATTGGAATTAACCACCCGGGATGGTTGTCTTTTCTCGAAAACTAGGAAAACAGTTTTTCTTAAACTAAAAAGAATGGGCACCTCGTGCCACTCAGACCCTGCCCTCTTCCACCACTGCACTTCTGTAATAACAAGGTGCCCTGTGGGTGCACAGAGTGGGCAGACCCGCCTATTGAGCCCCCAGTGCACTTTCTGTAACAGGGCCCCATGTACTCTGAAGCAGGCACTCACCCACTAAATCATCTTAATAACTCTGTGAAAGACGTCATATCAAAGGTTGGCATACCAAGAATATTCCTCCCCGCTCCAAGTGCCAAGGCTTCTAGATTTACTTAAGTGAAATTAACATTCTGCTTGTCATCTCTCCTCTCAGCTTGATCTCTACCTATCTATCTGATTTAATCTTTTTTGTTTGTTTGTTTATTTGTTTGTTACTTTCTTTCCTCAGCAGTTCCCGCCCATTGATTCTATCAGATGGTCTCCTGCTCTCTTAAGTTTTAACAACTTCTTCTCTTGTTTTTCCAACCTCCTTTACTTCTCATTAACATGTTAGTCTTAGAAAATCCTTTGAAGGTAACCTGTCCTTCCTCTGTTCTCTCTGCCCTTTTTTGTTTAATTTCTTTTTATAAATACGTCCAACTAAGAAGTATTGAACCAGAGAAGATCGAAGAATTCATTTGGTGCTTTGGTGCAGGTCAGATTGCCTGAAATTAGCGGTAAACAGAAACAGAATCCAACCTGTCAGTCTCAAGCACTTGAAGTCACTTTACCTTATACTTAATTTTTTTTTTTTTGAAAACCTTTATTTAACATTTGCACATATATACAAAACCGGGCCTACAACCCCCAGGGCTGGCCGCTAAGCAGTTCAACGTATTATCACAATCAGTTTCAAAGCAATGGTCCCTGGGGATCATAGTAGCTCAGACTACCAAATACAGTGGTTGGGAGTGCAGTTCGATGTGAAACAGGATAGGAGGTTTTCATTTTCGATATAAAATAGAAAGGATCAGGTATCATATAGTGTCTCGGACCATGGGAATGGGGGCGAACAGGAAAACGATGCGTCCATACCATAGTCGCTACCCTAGCAATCAACGGCGTTTAAACATACGACATCAGGATAAACAGCACATCATCAATATCCACTCCGTCTTTGTTGTCCGCCCCCCAGAACCCAGGCCCCGGAGAGGTCGAGGCACAGGTATAGAGATGAGGTTGCAAAGAGAGCCGAACCCACTACACTAACCCGGAAAAGAAGGAAGGAAAAGCAGGAGAAGAGAAGAAGAAAAAGAGGCCATAGAACAAAGACTAAAACAAAGCAACCACGCCCACACCCCCCACCCTGCACCCCTGCAAATGACTACGGCCACCCCCCACGCAGCGTGCCTGTCGCCCAGCAACCAGAGCCCGAAATATAGAAGAAAGGGAAAGAGAAAAATGTAAGAAAGCCCCAATCGAGAGGGGAAATCGGAGGAGAGCATAATGCTACGGACTCCCGGTCTCCTTCCCCCAACCTAGCCAACCCTGCCCCGGAATCCGTTAGGACAGTGTAGCAATCCCGTCAACCGTAAATTCACCTCGAAGAGCCCAGACAAAGATCTCAACCCTGACCCCTACGATCAAATGTACTGAAGTCGGTAATTAAGGGAAGTCCCTTACACACAATGTCCCATAAGTCGGCAGAACAGGAGCGCAGAGATGTTGATTGCTGGTACCACCATCGCCCCTCCCCATATCCGAGTCCAATCTCCGCCTCATCCGTCATCTTGAACGACCGGTGGAGGAGGGGGATAAACAAAGTCCAAAACCGCATACAGTACAAAGTAGAAAATACCACAGTGGGGACGTATAAATGTTCCGAGGGGTACAGGATCGAAGGTTCCAACAGTTCAATCGGGTGTCCAGGCACACTCCAGTCTGGCAAATCCAACACAATAGGGGCAAACACTGTTTCCACCGCCGGGTCTAAACACGCCTCCGAAGCATCCATTGCGAAGTGGGCTGGCTGCCGGGTCGCAATCGTCGAGTCAGGGTCCAGTCTCGATCCCGTGACTTCATCCATCGCAGACAACAAGGCATGAGTCCGAGCTTTGATAGTGCCCTGAAGCGCCATAAGTGCCTCCATCACTGTTAACAAGGACGGGCCAGATCGACCCCGCTCCTTTAAACCTATTCTGTCTGCAGGCATGGTGACCCCAACGGAGAGGCGCCTTCCCCGGGGCAAAGGGAAACGGAGCAGGAATAAGCTAGGAGGGAACGGTGATCCACAAGCAGTGTACGCGGCGAGGCGCCGATCCGGGGGGCTCGGCGTTATGGATGCCGGATCCCCGGTCGGGGACCCTCACAAGACAGTACCTTGCGTCACCCGTCGCCTCACACGCTACAGGGCACCAGGCAGCTGATGGTAGCAAAACAATCGGGAAAAAGTTCGAGTGGACCGGAGACCGGGCCCAACCGCATGCAGCAGCCCGTTGTTGTTCAGCTCGGACCCGGCAGGGCCAGCACTTGAGATCCCGGCCTCCCCGGCAGGTTAGGCCTCAGTACGTTCTTCGACGTATCATCGCTCCACGGCGGAAAAACTCCGGGATTGCACCACTGGAGTGTGGGACGGATCACCCACACGGATCCGGTTCAGGAAAGCAGGATTGTCAGCAGGATAGTGGAGCGTAGGACGGAGGTCAGCGGAGCCGGGAGACTAAGCGGCCATCTTAGTTGGTGTCGTGGCTCGTCCTCCCTTATACTTAATTTTGATTTCATTGCAGACTGTGAGTCTCGCTCCATTTCCTCCCCACTTATCTCCTCTTCTCCTCGTTTGTGTGTGTGAGACAGGGGGTATCGAATGTGGTGAAACAAAGCCAAGGTGCTCTATGGTAGTAAACATTATTTATTTAGGTAGCTGGATCAAACAACTGGAGCACACATCCATTGTGCCGAGCGCTATATAAGACACCCATAACATTAACATTAACATTAACATTTAAAAATTGCGAATTCGCAATTTCGGCCCGCTATTTACCGCGAGGTCAAACCTCGTGGTAAATAGCGAAAACTTAGAAAAATGCTTTTAAAAGCATTTTTCTAAGTTGCATGTTGCACACACACATGTCCTTTGGACATGTGTGTGCGCAACACCTGTTTCAATTTGCATTTAAGGGGTGCTACAGGGTGTCCTTTTGACACCCCTGGCACCCTTTAAATCGCTATCTTATTTGCGATTAGCTAATTGCTAATCGCAAATAAGGAATACTCCCCATTCATTCCTATGGGCCTTTTGGCCCATAGGAATGAATGGGGAGTTATTCCTTATTTGCGATTAGCAATTTGCTAATCGCAAATAAGGAATGTGTAGGAATCGCAATTCTTTTTGAGATTCCTACATGAATCCCGTTTTGCGAGTCTGTAATAGCGATTCCTTATGAATCGCTATTATAGACTCGCAAAACGGGTCTTTGATGAATCAGGCTGATAGCACCTTATTGGGATATCTGGTCACGATAGACCGGCTCAAAGACAATGTTTTAGGCTGACGCGATGGAGCCCTGAGCGGTCCCGGTCACAGTTTTTACCTTCGGACTTAGTAACTTTTCTGGTGCTTTTATTCCCGGGGTCCCACGAAGCTATCAGCCAGTCCAGATTCAGTGAGGGTTTGTAGGATTGCCTTGCAAAGAGCTCCTGGTCAAATTTATGGAAGTGCCACCTCCAGAGAGTTTCAGCGGGGCAAACCCAGGATCCAGGCCGACACACTGTTGAAGGCAGGCGGCTTGGCTTTCGAGGTTGCTCCTGGTCACCTTTTCTTCGTTTGGACGTAGAAACGTTTATGGAGCTTTTTCTCGCTGGGTCCCTCGATGCTCTTCACCAGTCCGGATTCAGCCTTGGATTTCTTCTCATCCCGGTCAAACTCTGGAAGTAGGACCTACGGCCCTTTTAGCGGTCCGAACCTGGAATGGCTTGGCATGCTTGAAGTTGACGGCAGGCGGCTTGGCTGGCCAGATTGAGTCAGTCCCTCTATGGAGCTTTTTTTCAAAGTTGCTCCAAAGTTCTCCAAACGTCTTGAACTTCTTCTTGGAGTTCTTCAAGGGGCCCCAACGTGTCTCAAACTCACTCCAAGGGTCTGAAAGCTCCAATATGGTCCTTGAAAGTTGAGAACTTCAGTTCCCACAATCCACTTGGACAAACCCCTTACAAATCCACTGGTGTTCTTCAGGTTGAGGATCCTTGGTGGTGATGGTCCAGGTGAGTTCAGTTAACCTGTAGCTTGTAGAGAGTCCACTCTTTAGTTCTTTTGCAGCAAGGTAATCCACAGGGCTGTAGTTTCAGCTCGTGCAGTCTTCAGAGGATAGGCCTTAGAACTTTGCACCCCAACTTCTCAGCATGGCAGTGTCTTGCTTCCTTAAGTTTCAAACAGCAGATCTGAGAGGCTCTGCCCCTCCCAGATACTTATTCAAAGTTCTCTGGGTCAAGCAGGAGGTCACTGCTGACCAACGGGAACAGAGCGGCTCCACAAGAATATGACCACATCCTGTAGAGTGTGGCATTATTTTGTCCCAGAGTGCATCAAATCCTCCAAATTCATAATGGCTGATTTTACAGCAGGGAGGTAAGAGCTGACCAAACACACCACTTGGATGGCTACTTTTCATACACTCTCCCTCTTGCATCTGTGCATTGACTGCATTCCTTCCATAAGCCTAGCTCTGGCTGAGGTGAAAAGTTTAGAGTTGTAAATGACAGCAAGGCCTCCTCTTCTCTTTGAAGACCATGGTTTACGACTCCTCCCCCTGCTCTGGCATTCCTGTGTAGCAGTACACTGCACTCCCAGCAGAGCTGATTAACTCCAGTGGCTCTTTATCACCTCTTCAAGGCAGCCTGGCTAATCAACTTAACTCTGACCAATCAGGATAGACCACTGGAAGGCTGAATCTGGACTTACAAACAAGAACGTCTTATAACTTCTTGCAAGTGCACGTTGGTAGAAATTCAGCCATATCATATTCTTGAGTTTATTAATACCATTCTGGAAAGTCTTTGAATGGTACTTCTAGCCCTCTCATATCAAGAGTTATTAGTTAATAACGTCCTGCTATGTTAACCTATGTGGCAGGGGATTTGCAATGGGAAAAATGACTTGGACCATTTTTCCAGCACCAGGACTTACAAAAACATATTTTATAAGTACTTTGCTTATATCTACAGGACCCCCACCCCTTAGGACCACTAGGGGAGGATTTGGAGGTGCTGAATCTGTAGAAATATTGCAGATCCTCCCTCCACAGTGCTCCTAGCACCAACGTCGAATTTGGGCAGCACTAGCACAATGTGGGGAGTGAAATGTGAAATTTCACTCCACCCAGGGCATTTAAGACGCATTTTATTAGGTCTACCTTATAAATACCTGAGCCCCCACCCCTGGTACACCGAGGGGAGACCCTAGGGGTTCCTTATATGCCACCACATTTGAGGTTATCCATTTTTAAGTGCCCCAACCCCCAAAGTCGAGTTTGAGCACAATTTACTTTTTAAAAGCAGCCCTGCCACCCAGGGCTACTTTTAAAACTAACCTCAGGCTTCAGCAGTACACACATGCAAGTGCAAAAGAACTGATGGCCTCTAAACTGCCACACCTTATTTATACTAGAGGCTGATAGGTAATTTCAATCCCCCTGCCCTAATATGCACTAGGGTCCTAGGAGGAAGGTCATGCCAGTCACATGGTTACCCCATACCATAGAATACCCTAGTGTTAGTAGGTATTTCCACTGGCTTCTAAATGTGTCTCTTTCAGCATTGCAATGGCCCTGGGCCTGGTTAGGCAGAGCCCAAGGCCAGTCAGAGTCAGTTACCACCAGTACCATTCAGCAAAAAGTTGGGGGTGCCCAGAGCACAGGATGACTTTGCAACAGCTATAGACTCTGAAATAACTCTATGTTCAATTTTGTTAGTTGTAAGATGTCTGAAAAAGAATCTTTGTTTGTTTTGACTTTGTCTTCTGTTTCATTGACACAACATTGTTCAGGACATATTTCTTTTTAATTACGCTTGGATAGCATTACATCTCTACCAATAATTTTTGGCTACTGTGGAAAAAGGTACGGGCTGATGACCTTCTTCAGGGTTGCCCGGCGCTAACCGCCTCTAATACCACTCAAGTTACCAAACAAAGAGGCAGGCGCTGGAGACTGGAAGGCAGGAAACAGAAGTTTTATTCCGACGGAGCAGAACACATCAATTCAGACAACAGGGTATCTTCACGAGGTGCTCTAACCGCATCTCTGAGGCCTGGCCTCTTATACACAGGTTTATGATCTTTATTACAGTTTATTGCATGTGGCACATTCTTGCAAATGCTTTGAAGTATGGAAGGACATCCTCGGAATCCCCGCTTCAGGCCCGTTCCCACACACATTTACAGTAGGAGTCCCCACCCCGGTCACAACAGGTGACGATTGTTGCGCAGCTGGACATTCCGCCAATTCACGGAATGTATATGGTCGATCGGATCTCATGGGGTGGTGGCTTTGATCAACTCATGGATCCTTTGATGGGGGAAGCTTGTTACTGCATGGGGGGGGGCAATAAACTGCATCCGCAGGGCCAGGTGGTGGCCTGGGAACGAGCAGGACAATCGGGCGCAGAGGAAAGGGTGTTTTATCAAAGGACCCGGGATCATGAAAGGAATAGAGGGAGGTGTTGAGCTGGGAACAGGATGGGGTTCCGAGGCGGGGTTGCGCTGAAGAGGGGTTTATGGCCCAAGCATGTGAGAGCGGGGGCTGTCAGCGCGCGGGGGATGCCTGCGAGGTCAGGAGAGAGAGAGAGAGAGACGCGCTGGCTAACGGCGATGGGCAGAGAGGTCATGGCATTCAAAATGGCTGCCGCTTACGCGCACGAATAGACCCAAAAAGGGAGCAAGATGGCGCCGATAATGTTGATACTGCAAGCTTGATTTTAACAGTCCTCCCTTTTCAACATATCTAGCCAGCTTGTCTAATCAATGTCTATCTGCATCAAATTCCTGACCTCGACATCATACAGTGCTCTCATGTGTTCCTTTCCAAAGTCCACAGTCTTAGGGCAGAGACAATTCGTACATAGCGAACACAAAGGCGACAGGCATTGAATTCCCAAGCAGAACCCACATATTACAACCACAGGAATCAGGATAATAGTAAACAGTCTCCAGCCCCAGTTCTTAACAGTACTCCAGAACCATCCACCAAGCGACCATTCTTCTTGCTCCTGGTGAACTTCTGAGGAGAGTCTGTGGAGATGTTCGATGGCTTTGTACACGGAGGGTGAATTGTCCGGTATATATGTACAGCAGCTGGATCCAATAATGCGGCATGCTCCACCACGATCCGCTAGAACCACATCTAGAACAAGGCGGTTCTGGAGAGCCACCAGGCGGACCGCTTGAAGCTCTGCTGTATTGTTTGCAAGGATGCCAGCTGTCATGTTCATTGTTGTCTCGACTGCCTGAGTCAAATGTCGGATGGCATGGCTGTTCGCCATCGGGCCCCAGAGTGGAACAAGTCCCTTCATTGCATCGAGGAACTGTGCTCCTGTGGAGTCGGCCTGTTCAATGTCCTTGGCTCGTTTTTGTCTATGGTGATTCGCTGGAGCCACATAGGTCGGAGGGAGGATGAAGGAGATAAAACAGGTGCCCCCCAGCCTTTGGGGAGCCAGGTGTAGGCTTTTGTGCCGCAAACAAAGTACATATTTGGAGAGGATACAAAGGAAGGTGGATCGGTGGAGTCCAAAGTTCTGGTGATGCGGCAGGCACTGCGGCCCACCAGCTGTGTCCCACGCCCTTCTATGCACATAAGGCCTGTGACGTTGATGACGGATAGGGCCACAGTCAGGGTGGCGGCTGTTCACTTCCGAAGGTAGGAGAAGGTGGGTCTGGTCGGATTGTTGAACACCTGCATTTCAATTCGTTCTTTGGCAGGGATGTCCATGTGGATAGAGTCGTTGGAGGTCTGCGGGCAGAAGTGTGTCTTCGTTTTGTTTCCCCAGACCTCATGAAAGAAATGCGTCATAGTTTTGCTGGAGGTGGCATTATCCCTATAGCTCTCTTGCAAGAGGATCAGCCAAGCAAGGCAGGAGCCGTGAATTGAGAAGGGTGAAGGGATGAAGGGTATCGAATGTCCAGTGGCGTGGGGTAGCAACCCACAGATCCAGCAGTTGGTGGCATTGGTGGCAAGATTGTGCTGGTGCAGCAGTTGCACGAAGGAGTTGTTCCAAAACTCCTTTCGCCTTTCTCTGAGTTGGGGTGAAAGAGAAATCAGATAATGTTCCTTCATGGTGGTTGGCTGTGCAGTGGTCAGGAATGTCTCATGAGCGGGTGTGCTTTCTTCCACAATCCAGAGGGTGGTCATGAGGAGGAGGCAAAAGAGGATCGCAATAAAGAGTGCAATTGTCTTTGAACTGTGGATTTTGTCAGTCTTTGGGTTTTTGTAGTGAATCTTCAGATGTCCGGTTGTTTCCATCATCTTCTTATCGGGCGCTTCCATCATCTTCTTATCAGGCGCTTCCATCACCTTCAAGGGAGCTCGGTAGCGGGCAGAACCAAAAACCTCGTCTGGCTTTCTCTCCTGACAGCCTTTGTAGTGTTAGGCCACCGATCTGAGAATTATGACTTAGTCGATGGTCTGCTTAGCCGAAACTCCCTCCTTTCGTCGCACGTTATACCCTTCTCTGGATGGCACGGTGGGGTCAGGAATCTTTGCTAGTTCGAGTGTCTCTGTGTCAGGATAGCAGTTCAGTGATGGTCGGTCTTTGTTCAGGAGCTCTTCCTGGGTGGTCACGTCTTCGGTCGTCGTCAGAGTCAGGGGGATCCGTTTGCAGTGGTGCGCATGTACCCAGGTCTGTTTTCCCTCCACTCGAAGAGCTGTTCGGGTGGTGAGGAGGACTTGCCAGGGGCCCGTCCACCGGGGTTCCAGACTCTTGGCACGCTGGAAGTTCTTTATTAACACATAATCCCCGGGTTGCAGGTTGTGTCCCGGACCCCTGGAAGCGTCAGGGATGGCATGCAGCACCTGTTGGTGAATACCAGACAGGGTTTCAGTCAATTTATACAAGTAATCAGACATTAGGACGTCCGGGACGTCATGAATGGAAGTCGGTTTTGGTGCAGACCAGACGCTCATGGGTCGGCTGAAAACGACCTCGTAAGGTGTCAGGTGGTGTTTGGTGGGGGTGGAACGCATCAATAGCAATGCCAGTGGGAGAGCGTCTGGCCATTTCAGTCCTGTGGTGGCCACTATCTTAGCTAGTTTTAGTTTCAGTGTGGCATTGTGTCGCTCAACAAGTCCAGCAGACTGGGGGTGGAAGACTGCGTGGAACTTTTGTTTTACACCCAGCCCCTTCAAGATGAGCTGGATAACTTCGGCTACGAAGTGGGGGCCATTGTCGCTCCATAAAATTCTACAAAGGCCGTAGCGAGGGAAAAATTCTTTTAATAGTACTTTTGCAGTGGCCATAGCAGTGTTGTCACGGGTTGGGTATGCTTCCACCCATTTGCTGAATGCACACACCACAACAAGTACGTATTTCAAGCCTTGGCATCTGTCTAGTTGGATGTAGTCCATCTGTAGGACTTCAAATGGGGGATTGGGAACCCCAAACCCTCCCCGGGGTACTACAGTTCCTTTCCCAGGGTTATGTTGCAAACATATCAAGCATTGTTGGACCAGACGTTTGGCGGAGTCTGTGATTTTGTCGTTGTGCCAAACTCTGGAGACAAGTTCGATCATGGGGGCTGATCCTATGTGTGCAGGGGAGTGTGTCATAGTCAATATGGGAATCAGGTATGAGTCAGGTAGCAACCATTTATTCGTGTCTTTTGTTCGCCAGCAGCCTTCATCGTCTTTCAGACCCACCCGTGCCCATTCAGTCAATTCGTGTTGTGAGCTAGCCATTTGAATGTCCCTAATCGTGTCCCTAGCGTCGGTCCATTTCTCTGCTTGAGACCTGGTCACGTACATGCATGTCGTCGCCCTATTCTCGGCTGTGGTCCGGGCAGTTATGTCAGCTAGTGCATTTCCCTGTCCAATAATGTCTGTCACCTTCTTGTGTGCCTGGCATTTGATGACTGCAAGTCGTTTGGGGAGGAGGACGGCTTCGATCAGGACGGAGACTAGATCTCCGTGTAAGATGGGAGTGCCGTGTGAGGTCAAGAATCCCCTCTCCTTCCAAAGGAGCCCAAAATGGTGAACCACCCCGAAGGCATACTGGCTGTCAGTGTAGATGTTTGCTGTAGTTCCTGCTGCTAGGATGCATGCTCGTGTCAGGGCAATCAGTTCTGCTGCCTGGGCAGATCTTTGTGTGATGCGGGCTGTCTCCACTACTGTTCGGGCCGTGGTGACCACATAAGCAGCTGAGGTGGTACCATCAGGGAGTCTGATGCAAGAGCCGTCCACTCACAGCTCTCCATCAGGGTCAGAAAAAGCCGTGTCTCTGAGGTCAACCCTACTCCTAGTCTGTTCGTCCGTGAGGGTCACACAGTCATGTACAGGGGACACATTTGGATCGTTCTCCGGTAGGGGCAACAAAGTTGCCGGGTTCAGTGTGGTGCATCTTTTCAGAGTGATATGGGGTGCAAGCAGAGTCAGTTCGTATCCAGTCAGTCGTGCACTCGTCAGGTGTTGCGCCTTAGTTTGGTTCAGGAGGGTGTCAACTGCATGGGGTACTAATACCGTGAGGGAATTCGAGAGCACGATCCCCTCACTTTGTCGGATAGAGATAGCAGCGGCAGCTACAGCTCGAAGGCAGGCAGGCAAGGCTCTGGCTACGGGGTCAAGAGTGGCAGAGAAGTAAGCGCATGGTCGTTGCTTTGGGCCAATGGATTGGGTCAAGACAGATAAAGCACACCCCTCCCTTTCGTGAGTGTAGAGGGAATAGGGCTTCGTGTAGTCGGGGGTTCCTAGGACAGGGGCCGAACAAAGGGCATCTCGTAGTTCTACGAAGGAGGATTGGCATTCAGGGGTCCAAGGGAGTGGGAAGGGGACATCTTTAGCTAGCAGAGAAAGCAGCGGTTTCACAATGAGGCTGAAGTTTGGTAACCACTGCCGACAGAAGGAGGTGAGGCCTAGTAGGGAGCGGACTTGTTTCTGAGTCTTGGGGACAGGGGTCTCTAGAAAGGTTTGGATTCGGTCAGGAGTAAGTTTCCTTCCGTCTTTGGACAGAAGGTGGCCTAGGTAAGTGACCAGGGGTTGGCAGAATTGCAGCTTCTTTTTGGAGACCTTGTGGCCATTTTCCGCAAGGAAGTGCAGGAGTTGGATGGTGGCTGTGACTTCTAGTGGAGTGGTATCGGCCGCCAAAAGGATGTCATCGACGTATTGTATCAACACCACTCCATCGGGTAACTGGACTTCATCCAGTTGTCTCTTGAGGGCCTGACTGTAGATGCTGGGGCTTTCTGTGTAGCCTTAGGGTGCTCGACAGAATCTATATGAGCGGGCTTTTAGGGTGAAGCCAAAGAGGTATCGGCTGTCTGGATGGATGGGGATAGAGAAGAAAGCATTTTTGAGGTCAATGACAGTGAAGGTGGTGGCAGTAGAAGGAATCAAAGTCAGGATAGTGGTGATATCTGAGACCACGGGGTACTGGGGTACACCTACTTTGTTGGTCTCTCGAAGGTCGATGATGAAGCGGTACGCTTTCTCATCTCCCTCTCCTTGTTTCTTGATGATGGGCAAGATAGGGCTGTTGCAAACATTGCTAACCACTTCCTCTACCACTCCTGCGTCTATCAGTGATTGAATAATCTTTACCAATGCCTTCTCGCCCTCGGGCGATATCCGATATTGTGGAAGTTTTGGGAGTATTGCGTCCTGTCGAACAGTGATGTGCACTGGGTCAATCATCATGCGTCCTATGTCCGAATCTGTTTTTGCCCACAGGTACGGAGGCAGAGTGTCAAGTAGGGACGAGTCAGCGTCAGTGATGGAAAACATGCGTCGGGAAGGGCAATGTCTGAGCAGAATTGGGTTGTCGTACAGGAAAACTCGAACTCCGTCTTGTGAACATCTAATAGTAGCTCGGAAATGTTTCAGCAAGTTAAGTCCCACAATGGCATCCGGGGTATTGGCGGAAAGCAAAAACGTCGTGTCAGTTGTGTTTTTCTCTAAGTCGAAGGAGATCGGAGTGGACAAAGGGTTAGTGGAGGGCGTTCCATCGAAACCTATCGATGTTACAAGCGAGCCAGACAAGGGTGCCCTTGGAATCAGTCGTTTAGATAACGCACTACGTGTCGCGCCAGTGTCTACCAGAAATGGAGACTTTGTACCCAGGACCTTAGCGGTGACATAAGGACCTTGCTGGTCAACATAGAGCTCGACTGGATCCCTCCCTTGCCCTAGGCAGTCCTATGCGAAGTCGTGGGCATCGTCGCAGTCAGACTGCTGGTACTGGTTCTGTCGGGGACGGTCAAATGTATTCGGTCTGTTTGATCTATCGTTATTTGTGTCATTCGTGGACCCCCGTTGCTGTCCTCTATTTCTCGGTCCACCCGCTACGTCCTTAGGGTCCCTATTTCTGTTCATCTCCATCAGAACCGGACACTGGGATTTCCAATGGCCGAATCCTTTGCAGAAAGCACACTGGTCCTCGCTAATGTCTCTTCGTCCAATATGGGGTGTCAGGGTGCGGTCTTTAGGGGGTGCGTTCCTTCGGACATTTGTCTGAAAGTTCCCTTTGTATTGCTCTCGTCCTATAGTCGCCCCTTGCAACTGAGCAATCATCACCCTTTCCTTTAAGTCTTTCTTCTTTTTCTCTGTCACTCTATCGTTTTCATTTTTCTGGTGCTCGTAGTATTGGGCCATCTGGAGGATAGCCGCGGGTTTGGAGGCTGCCCAACTACTCTCACTGGCCTGCAGTTTCTGAGAGACCTCCTGTGACAAACCTTTTACATAATTCTGGACAAACAGATGGTGTCCGGTTGCAGTGGCCATGTCCTGGCCGCTGTAATCGGAGAACACTGTTTCAAACCGGGAGAAGTATTCCGATACGTCTTCCTGGGGTTTCTGACGACAAGCCGTTACTATCGACCAGTCCACTTTCTTTTCTGGGATCAGGGTTTTCAATTTCTGTACAATTTTGTCTGGGAGTTCTAAAATGGATTTTAAAGGCTTCTGTCCAGGTTCTCATTGCCTATCTATGCCATCGAGTTGTGACCAGGTATGTCCAAACAGCTCAAGGTGGTCGACTTTCCGGATTTGCTTCCACACATCAGCTGGCAGACATAACCCGAAAAACCAGTCGTTGTCAGCCAGGGTCATAATCGTTGAACCTAGGGCTGTACCTAATTCAGTGTAGAAGGCAGTGGGGTTTTTACGTAAATCGGGCAAAGATTTCCGGAACGTCAGAATATCTTGCCGATACCATGGCTGTTAGACCCAGTTGTACACTACCCTCCCTTGGGCATCTTGGTGGTTGACGTCATCGTGCGTTCCTAGACCTCGTGGGGGAACCCAGTAGGGGGCAGCCTCTCTTATTGGCATCATGGTGCTAGCTCGCTCAGTTCGGGATTCGGTCGCTACGGGTGTCGTAGGTTTAGCTTCCGATTCTTGTTCAGTGAGGTGGCGGAAAACTTCAAGCGTACGCGTAAAGAGGTCCATTACGTCACACTCGCCCTCATCCCCGATATCGATCTTTCTATACAGAGTCGTTAGGCTCTCGGGACCTTTGTCTCGATATCGGTCCTCATACGCATTCAGGGCATGATAACACAGTCGTACGGCAAAGTGCCGTCTGTGGCTTCCTGCATATGAGTTGAACATATCCGTGATGTGCTCCTCACTCTCCTTTCTTTCTACCAGTGTCCTTACTATCTTGTCGATCCCTGCTCGCTCATCTTTGCTTAGCCTGTTCGTTCTTGTGGAATCTGTCCTTCAGGCCTCTGGGTCATCTAACACTGTTGCTTGTGCTGTATCTAGTACAAGGGGTTCGGCCGGCGCGGAGGCCATGGGGACCGAAGCTCTGGTACTACTTTCGTCTGTGCTTGAGGGTGGTGGGTGCTGTGCTAAAGGTTGGGAAGGGGCATATGGAGGGGGCGTGTAGATGATCGGAGGACCTAACAAAAGATCATCGTTGACTCGCTGTTTCGAGGGTAATTCAGGGTAGAGCGTAGAGGGTGTTCTAACCGGACACTGACTTGATGTCCCTACCTCTTGTTTCTGTTTTGCTTCTTCTCTCTCCTTTATCTCTTCTTCTAATTTCTTAGCTGCTAGGTGGGCTGCCTTTCGCAGCTCTTTTCCCAACCTACTTTCATTTCTCTTTTTACGTTGTTCAGTTTCTTTGCGCCACATGCCGAGACTATCAAGCATAGTGGGCGTTGTCTTGTGTATCCCAAAGGCTGTTTCTAGCGCGCTTATTTTATCCTCATCGAAGGATCCTATCAGTGGCCACTGACTTTTCTGATCCTTCTTCGTATATTTATGCCACAGCTTGCTATAGGCTATAGCGATCAATCCATGCTTTATAAACATGTCCTTATTAGGGGTGCCTTCCAGTGGAGCCGGATGGTTCATCTCTAATAAGCGGTCCGGGCTAAACAGGCTACCAATCAGTGGGGAGAAGATAGGCATGACGGATTACAACGGGGACAAAAGTCTGCACTACCTATCTTATCACTGCGTGCAAAGACTAGACAGAATATTTCTATTCTTCGTTATTTGCAGGCGGTGAATACCTCAAAAGAACCAATATCGAACAGTCAATGTTCGGTCAATCAAACAATCAATGGGGAGAATAAGTAGGCACGACGGGTTACAACGGGGACAAAAGTCTGCGTTACCTACCCTTTCACTACCTGCAAAGAGAGAACCTGTTTTTCCCTGTTTGCAGACAGAGAATCTCCAGAAAACAATCCGCGAACAACAGTTCGGGCCAAACAATCAATCAGTGGGGGAGGAAGATAGGCACGACGGATTACAACAGGGACAAAAGTCTGCGTTACCTATCCTTCACTGCCTGCAAAGAGAGGCCTGTTCTTCTCCATTTGCAGACAGCGTATCTCCAAAAGAACCAACAATTCAAAGAGTAATACTAGTATTTTCCAAATCAAACAATCATTTCACAATTTGTCGTGTTACACGACCTTACCCGGACCGCATGGACAGTTTCTTGTCTTCCAAATCCAGCGCCCGATCGTCTTCTACTCTTCGTGACCGTCGCGACACTCCTGATGGTTCCCAGTCAGGACCGTAGATCACTCGAGAGAGGTCTGTTCAGAACCAGTGAAGTTCGGATGATCGGCTGTCAGACGAGGGTCTATCGGACAGGAGCTCTCCCGATCGTTGCAGTCGTTCACTCTGTCGTCAGGACCTCTCCCACTGGATCCACGAGTCACTGATGGGCCCCATGTTTGGGACGCCAATTGTGGAAAAAAGTACGGGCTGATGACCTTCTTCAGGGTTGCCCGGCGCTAACCGCCTCTAATACCACTCAAGTTACCAAACAAAGAGGTAGGCGCTGGAGACTGGAAGGCAGGAAACAGAAGTTTTATTCCGACGGAGCAGAACACATCAATTCAGACAACAGGGTATCTTCACGAGGTGCTCTTACCGCATCTCTGAGGCCTGGCCTCTTATACACAGGTTTATGATCTTTATTACAGTTTATTGCATGTGGCACATTCTTGCAAATGCTTTGAAGTATGGAAGGACATCCTCGGAATCCCCGCTTCAGGCTCGTTCCCACACACATTTACAGTAGGAGTCCCCACCCCGGTCACAACAGGTGACGATTGTTGCGCAGCTGGACATTCCGCCGTTTCACGGAATGTATGTGGTCGATCGGATCTCATGGGGTGGGGGCTTTGATCAACTCGTGGATCCTTTGATGGGGGAAGCTTCCTACTGTATGGGGGGGGGGCAATAAACAGCATCCGCAGGGCCAGGTGGCGGCCTGGGAACGAGCAGGACAATCGGGCGCAGAGGAAAGGGTGTTTTATCAAAGGACCCGGGATCATGAAAGGAATGGAGGGAGGTGTTGAGCTGGGAACAGGATGGGGTTCCTAGGCGGGGTTGCGCTGAAGAGGGGTTTATGGCCCAAGCATGTGAGAGCGGGGGCTGTCAGTGCGCGGGGGATGCCTGCGAGGTCAGGAGAGAGAGAGAGAGACGCGCTGGTTATCGGCGATGGGCAGAGAGGTCATGGCATTTAAAATGGCTGCCGCTTACGCGCACGAATAGGCCCAAAAAGGGAGCAAGATGGCGCCGATAATGTTGATACTGCAAGCTTGATTTTAACACTACAACCACCATTTATTCAAAGTCTAATAAAGAGGTGAAAAATATTTACTTCTGTTGAGGCATCGTAGTTAAATTATTTAGTAATATTACTTCCAACTTACCATATCCATTTTGCACATCATGGGATAAGGGTTCCATTGATGCGTGGTACATATTTATTATTTCACCCAATTTTGTGTTCTTAAATCTTGGGTTTAGCCTTGGAAGAGAAAAACCAGACTATAATACCTCTGCCACTGTGAGCTCATTGTTGACATGACTCCATCTTATAACTTACTTATACTTTATACTTTATCCCCATGAGTGGACAATTCCCACCTGACAGGTCTCCTTTTTTACGCCTGGGACTTTCCTCTGCTGGGCTAAAGCTCATTGTTCTTATATACCTCTAGCTTCCCTTGATTTTTAAAGCTCATTATTATTTTTGTATACCATGCTTTCGTGCAATGCTTTCACTCCCTGCGTACTGCAGGATTCACTACACCTATAAGAGACATACTTCCTGCATACCCCATCCTCGTCCCCCCTCTACTTCTCTAAGGGTCGTTGTATCTGTGTTCCCAGAACCTTCTCCTGCATCTACACACTGCCAAGACTTATCCTGCCTCTCTGTGTGTCAATATTACTCGCACGCTATATCCCCATGCTTTTTTATGCTCATTTTACCTTCATACACTCAGGGCTCCCCCCTACCTTTTGAACGCTCTTCATACATAGCTTCCGTTCCATTCCACGTTTTTCTTTACCTTTCCAAAGCTCTTTCTACCTTCATGCTTATGTGTTTACAGAGGTAGGCATGGAGTGTGTCTGGCTACTTGATGGGGCGTTTTTTGCCTGCAGAGGCGGAGTGAGTGTGGAACCTCCCCATTGGTCCATATCTTAATCCAGCTTTTATTTTTTATCACTAGAGTCAAATGCCTATAGTCAGGGCCACTGGAATTATGCGATTATGTGGCTGCAGTGATTTTTTCGCATAATTATTAATTTGCCATATGTGCCACATCGTCCATCATCTGCTGCATAATCTGTAGATGTTAACAAAAAAATTGGTTCTAGCTGGAATGGATTATAATTTGCCTTTTCTTGACGCTTAAATTGTTTAATCCTGCAGCATAATTTCCCCCCCTTCTGCCACATAATTCTAGTAGCCTACCGATAGTTTTAAGCTTACACCAAAGACACACAGGTTTATCTGTGTGTCAGTGGCTCTGCCAGTGTTTTCCAATTTACAAAGAGAATGGATGAAATAGCCAAGTCGATAAGCTTCAGTGGTCATAAACGACAAGTACTTGAAAAGATCCCACAACCACCCCCCCCCCCCCCAACCAAAAGCTGTTTGACTTTGAATTACCTCTGCACAATTAGCGATAATTAGGGTGCTCTGGGATTCTAATATCAATTTCGATTTGTTTCTACTATTAGGTCAACCGTATTTGTCCTAGTAAACTGAAGCAAACTCTTTCCTATATTGAAAAAGTGAATCACAATATAATTGTGGCCTTTTCTCATTAAAGCCAAATTGGACTATGCTAAAGGTATCCCTGTAGGGTTACCCCAGGGCCAGGGTAAGAGGTGCAAAGTTGAAACTGGCATGTCTCTTGTCTAAATGTTAAAAGCCAAGCCCCCAGTAAATGTAAGAGACAGTATTCCCTGTAGTCGCATATCAGATTATTTGTGGTCAAACACCAAATGTTTCTAAATATCCCTGACATGATGCAGCATTGTAATGAAGATCTGGCTTTCCCATTCTGGGACCACAAATCAGATTTTTTTTATCAACTGAAATTATACTTAAAATTACTTTATTAGCTTTATGAGAACCATGAAAGCCTTCCTGTTCTTTCAGCGGCCCATGGTTCGTGCAGATGGCATTGCTCATTAAGATATATGGCATTTGAGTCATTCTAAGGGATCAGCTTTAGGGTTGGGGGCTACTAGAGACAATATGATTTTTTAGAGTGCGCTTAATAAAAGAAAGGTGAAAATATGCTGCTTCTGAACCAGGGCTCTTCCCTGCATCCCCCTCCCCCCCCTGTTTGCTGCATTTTTAGAGGGATGTGTCCTGCTTCACCATCATCTGCTTGCATATTAAAACTGCAAAAGTGACGACAGAGGAGGAGGAGCTTGAAAAACGTCACACAGAAAACTTTCCACCTGCCTGGTCATTGCAGCAGAGCATCTGTCCCCAGTGGAGGCTGAGGAGGTCCGCGGCTTCTACTTCGTGCACAGTAGGTCTTTACGTCTTAATTTACTTTGTAAAGCGGATATTACGGACAGGCAGGTCTTGGCCATCCTAGGTCTTAGGACTCATTCATTGCCTCTGAGTTTCTCTGCCCCAATACCCCTGATGCTGACGGCTTTCCTTCTGACACCTGGGAGGTCCAGAATCAAGGGATGTCACTGTGCACAGTTTTTTCTTAGAAGGTACTGTCCTGGGGGGCATCCTCTTTATCTCAACCCTCAAAAACTGAATTAATCCATGTTCTTCCTTCAGCTTCTTCTCTTCTTTTCTAACTTCACCTCTGCCACACTGAGTTTTTCTTAATTATGATCTCTTTTTCACATGTACAGTGTGTGACTGCGTCTGGTACCTGCCAGCTACAAGTAAACAACATCGGGAATCTATTTTCCTTGCGTCCTTAAACCTCTTTCTCCAAACGCGTGTTCTTTATTGCAGTCACTGGGGCTCACCCTATGTTGGTCTACCATACCCATCACCAATTCAGTCTTCATAAAGAAATCCGGATTCCCTATTGTCCTACCAACACTACTCATTTCCCTCCTTCTCTTAGCCATTTCCCTCCTTCTCTTAGCCAGCGTCACTGCCTCTCAGTCTCTTGTCCTTTTCAATGTAGTGTTTAAAAAAAAAAGTTAAGTGTGTCTTCTCTTTTGCGCCTGTACCTTTCCTCACTTGTAGCTTATCCTATCAACCTGCCAGGAATGGTTGTTTTGCTGGTTACACGCTCTCTGTTGCTTGTGTTCTGTGGGCACTTTCCTGGTTGCTCTCTTTTACCTCCAGTTTGCATAGATGGTGGAACTCCATGCCCTTAGCCATGTGCCTGCCACTCTCTATGGGACTTTACAATACAGACGGAAGATACGTTTTTCATTCTAGCATCTTCGCCTTAAGTTATATGTGTGGATCTTGTGCATATGTGTGCAGCCATTTTGTGTTTGTAGATATATCTATTGGCTAAAAGCGATACATAAACCAAATGCATGCTGTCATGAGCGGATGCGATCTGTGGGCTGTACAGTTCTCACGCATGTCACCCAACATCTGTGGTCTCGGCTGTCGGCATAATTCAGGCCCTTAACTGACCCTGCCACTTCATGAGCTCTGCCTGCCTGCTTTCAGTGACTCTTCCTGCTGGTCTGTAAGAGCGAAGCTGCTTGAGTGTCTGTCTGCCTGCTCGGCTGACAGCATGTGTCTGTCTCTGTGTGCCTTAGTGTTTCACACCCGGCCTCCTCACTGACTGCCTCTGCTTGTTGTGCTGTCAAAGTTTCTCTCTGGGCGACATAATCTGTTGCTCTCAACATCCTTGTGTGTCTGTTCCACTGCCTACGCATCGTGCTGTCTACACTCAAGGCTGTGTCTCCGAGAAGGGCGTGTGTGTGCAGACAGGATGTGGACTCGGAGGGTATACATTTCATTTCTGAGCCGGGCACTGGAGCCCTCCAAAGGCACTGTGGGTAGCAGAGCACCGGCCCTACCCGTTCCCGGTGCTGTTTCCTGCACTGCGCCTGTTGTGGCTTGGACTGTTTTTCTCTGGCAGCTGCTATGGAACCACCAGCAGAGCTTAGGATGGACAACAGTGGCCCCCTGCAAAAGTAGGTATTGAATCTAATGCTGTCTTTGGTGATCTGTGCCTCAGTGTTGTGTTTCTGTGAGGAGCTGTGCCTGTGTGAGTGTCTCTGTGTTACTAATGTGCACCGGATCCTGCATACTTCTCCATCAGTGTGCATGTTTCTTGCACTGTGTGATCTTTGTGTGTATCTGGCACTAGCTTTGTCTATATTTTTGTACATACTCATGTTTTAGTCTAGTATTTGAAGGGATATATTTATTTCATGGTACGACATCTTTATTTGACTGTTCCACTGGGTTTGTTTTTATGCCTGAGTGAGTATATATCCGCAGAGGTGTTGTGCACAATAACCTGTTGGGGCTTTTTCGAAGCACGCCTGTTTGCACCCTTTTCACCTGCGTTCCATGTATGCCTGCCGCAATGCTGGCTTTTATGCGTGTCAGTTCACCTGTGTGTGATAGCCGTGAGTGCTAATGTCACATATTAATTCATGTATTTATTTAGTTTGTATATCTATTCATATTTGCGTTGGCATATGTCTGTGTAATAATAATAGCATATCTGCATATGTCTTTTGCATCTCTGTGAGTGAATCGGTTTGTCAGTGTTTGTTTGCTTGTTTATGCTCTTGTTGTGGATCTCACTGGCATGTTTTAGGGAGTGCATCTGTCTTTCTACTGAATTTATTGTCTTAATGGCGGTGTGTCTGCGGGTGTCTTGTAGTCAGTGGATGCCAATTCGCGGAGGCGTTATAAGGCATGGGCATAATGGCCAACTGCACAGCCCCCCCTCCAAGGGGCCCGAGTGAAAGGGAACTCTCCCTCTAGTTGACCTCTGTCTATTCTATAACTTTCTCCAAGCCTTTCTGCCTACCTGTACCTCTGACTCTGTCTCTGTCTCTGTCTCTACCTCTGACTCTGTCTCTACCTCTGACAGTACCTCTACCTCAGACTTTGTCTCAACCTCTACCACTGACTCTGTCTCGACATCTACCACTACCTCTGTCTCTATCTCTGACTTTGTCTCTACCTCTGACTCTCGCTACCTCTACCTCTGTCTCTGTCTCTACCTCTCCCTCTACATCTGACTCTACTGCTGACTCTGTCGCTACCTCTGACTCTATATCTAACTCTACTGCTGACTCTGTCGCTACCTCTACCTCTGACTCTGTCTCTACCTCTGATTCTGTCTCTACTTCTGACTCTGTCGCTACCTCTACCTCTAACACTGTCTCTACCTCTGATTCTGTCTCAACCTTTACCTCTGACTCTATATCTAACTCTACTGCTGACTCTATCGCTACCTCTACCTCTGACTCTGTCTCTACCTCTTCCTCTATATCGAACTCTACTGCTGACTATGTCGCTACCTCTGACTCTATATCTAACTCTACTGCTGACTCTGTTGCTACCTCTACCTCTACCTCTGACTCTGTCTCTAACTCTGATTCTGTCTATACCTCTGACTCTGTCGCTACCTCTACCTCTGACTCTGTCTCTACCTCTGATTCTGTCTCTACCTCTGACCCAGTCGCTACCTCTTCCTCTGACTCTGTCTCTACCACTGATTCTGTCTCTACCTCTACCTATGACTCTATATCTAACTCTACTGCTGACTCTGTCGCTACCTCTACCTTTGACTCTGTCTCTACCTCTGATTCTGCCTCTACCTCTGACTCTGTCACTACCTTTGATTCTGTCTCTACCTCTGACTCTGTCTCTACCTCTGATTCTGTCTCTACCTCTACCTCTGACTCTATATCTAACTCTACTGCTGACTCTGTCGCTACCTCTACCTCTGACTCTACCTCTGATTCTGTCTCTACCTCTGACTCTGTCGCTACCTCTACCTCTGACTCTGTCTCTACCTCTGATTCTGTCTCTACCTCTGACTCTGTCGCTACCTCTACCTCTGTCTCTACCTCTGATTCTGTCTCTACCTCTACCTCTGACTCTATATCTAACTCTACTGCTGACTCTGTCGCTACCTCTACCTCTGACTCTGTCTCTACCTCTGATTCTGTCTCTACCTTTGACTCTGTCTCTCTCGAACGTTTGTCATCGTAAGGTTTGTTAGTGTCCCAGACAAGACATATTTCAACAAAGTTTGACATATAATTTCATATTGTTGGCATCATGTGATCATGTGGGCTTAAATTAGAAGGAACTGGGCAATACAATTTCCGGGATTTTTTTTTAGCAGCCCCCTCCCCGCCCCCCCTACGCACAAAATCCTTTAGCTGACCCTGCCGACACGTTCAGTGGCCGCATGCCTCTATTTAAACCTGCATCCCGGTATGCATGTGTGTACAGGGTTTGATTCTCTGCGGCGTCGTCACGCCGAGGATACCTGTGTGCGCACATTCATTCATGGCTCGCAGACCAGTGTTTCCTTATGCCTTACTCCGAGAGAGTTTTCAATGAAATGCTTACCTGTGGTCTGTAACCTCGGTGGCATACCAATGCTCGTTTCAATGCGTGTCTGCATGCTTCTGTATATTTACACACATCTGTTCATAAACGTTATTTCCGTGTGTGCAACTCTGGGTACCTGGGTGTGGGTGTTCACTTGGTCATGGTGGTCTGCGCTCCTGTGCGCCACACTCTATTGGAAAATGCCTCGCTGTGTATATATTGGCTACGCATGTTAGTTTGTGTCCCTCTGCGTGATAATCTTTGGATGTGTATATCTAATGTTGATGTGTGTAGGTACGTGAATGTTTCTCTAAGTGTGTGGCGTTATGCTTGCATGTGTGAGTTCCTTTGTGTCATGCTCTAGGGTTTTAGGGGGGTAGGGTTTTACTGGCTGCACACATATGTGCCTGCGTGTGATAATCTGCGGGTGTCTATGATATCTGTGTGTGGGTGTTCAGATCTATTCGAGTTGTTCCTATGAGTGTTTTAGCTTGCCTGTCATTTCGCCATCTTCCACAAGAGTCTGGACTTCAGTGTATTTGTGGTTGGACATTCATGCACCAGTGGAAGGTAGTCTGGGTCTGTGTGTATCTTGTGTGCATGTATGTCGGGACGGTGGCGCCTCCCTGCGCCTCTTTATCTGTTTTTGTTGCTCTCCTGCTTTCCCCTCAGTGAATGTGACAACCTAGGAGTCCACTGGGGGCGCTCCAGAGCACAATACTCTGCTGGATTGGAGGTACGCTAAGTTTGCACCTCCAAGTGCACGATATGGCCGCTACCACCCCATTCCTAGGCATGGGGCAAACTGGCTTTTAGTGCAGATGATTGCAGAGTGCCAGGCGCAGACCTTATGACCTGGCACAAGAGAAATACTTGTTCATTCTCACACTAGGGTCCTCCCCTTCTCCCTGTATGTGTGTGGTGGTTTGTGTGGATTGCTTAATTTGTGCACCGTGATTATGGTCATAAACTGTAAGCTTGTGTGCCCATCTGTTCTGATGGTGTGCTCTATAAAGACATCAGTACTGAAGCAACAGATAAAAGCTTCTCGCCGTGTTTCCTTTGTGACACGCGTGTTGAGTCAGCAAAATGTCCAGGGAAGCAAAAGTAGCATCACATGGACTTAAATACCCAATGACATCACAGGAAGTCACTAGTCTGATGATGTCACTAAAAGTGACATCAGCAGACTAGTGCTCACGATGACGTCACAAGGAGTACTCTCAGCTACAGTGTATGGTTAATACAATAGGAAACGATAAACGAGGAGATAAAAAGTCCTTTCCTTGTCAACTTCATAAGAACTAGAGTTCTACCAACATGTTACGCAAGGCGTGTAGCCATTCTATGCCTAAGGCACAGCTATGACACTTCACGGACACTTTGAAATTACTTTCCGTTTATGGTAATACTGGGTGACGTAAATACGAGAATAATTGCCATTTGACGACGGTCCTTAAAGTGAAGAAGCAAAAGAAGCACATTCAAAACCACACAAAAAAGAAAAAATAACCCTAATAAAATTACACCACATGATAAATGAATGGATAGAATATATTTAACTATTTCTTGGAGCTGGCTATGTCAGGGTCTACATTTTCAGAGTATGTTCAAGCAACCTTATGGTCTGGAAACAGTAGTGGAAGGGCTCACACCCCTTTTCGGGCAACTGTGTGGGCAGGCATGCCCGGAGAGGTCCTGCTGCTCCAGGGTGGCTTGTTCCTCTCCATCAAACGTCTCACCTTGATCGTCATGAGCCTGGCAGATGGACGGGCAAGCTGATTTTCAGCGCCCAAACACAGGACAGGAGAGCTACCAGTTTAGCCACCATTTGAGGAATCGGGGCAACATGCAGAGTCGAGGAGGCCAGCCCATCCTTCTGGACTTTGCAGACTTTTTCCTACCACTGCCACGCCCTGGTAAGATGAGAAAGAGCGGGAACCATTCGCGGTTCTTGTTACCTTTCGGCTTTCTATCAAAAAACACATGCATACCATAACTCTTTAATGATTTGGATCTCGGCGAGCTGTCTGCCGGGTCCTGTAATTTCATCCAGAGAAAGCTAGATCCCACTGAAAGGCCAACTTTGTATCTTTAGCTCCTGTCTGCAGCTCTCTAACTGCAGCTGAAAGGCTATCTTTGTATGTGTTATTTATGTAACGTAAACCTAACCAATAGGCAGCGAAGCCAGTGTCAAAGACGGACCTAAAATCGATGAGTGATAGCCGAGGTAGCAGGGATGTGAGTTGTTAATGTATTCTGATGTAGTGTTCTTTAAATATGTAAGCATTTAACTCTTTCCTAAATTGGAGCTGTGTTGGGGCAGTCCTGTTGGATCCGGGGATGTTTCTCCAGATCGTGGGTGCTTTGATGGTAAATGCCTGCCGTCTTGTATTTCCCTGTTTACAAATCTCAGTAGGAGACTGATGGTATCTTTGCTTTGGGTGTGCCGAGAGCCACAAGAGATGGTGAGCTTGTCTGCAAGATGACCAGGGTTGCTGGTTGTGATGGCTAGACGTGGGAAATAATGGGGTCCTTTCCAAAACCTACTTAAGTAGTGAGAAATCTTGGGATACTAATAAACTCGGATCTTTATTTTTACCAACCAGTTGTAGCTGCCCCCAAATCGTGTTTTTCCATCTTAACATCTTGCAGAGAATGTGTCCTTTCTTTGCATTGCCACTAAAAGCTATGATAACTAGAGACTTTACTCAGGTATGGCTGGATCACTGTAATTTGGTCTGTTTTGGATTTCCTGAAAATACACTGAATAATTTACAAAATATCCATAATGCACGTCTCCACCAATTTGTGCCAGCTACACTGGCTGCCCTGGCTTTCTATCAATAAACCTAATTCAAATGTGCCCGTTTTAGGCATCATATTTTCTTAGACTTGGTACTTCTAAGGAAAACTTTCAAAAAATTGACCTAAGATACATCTGCACTCTTCCTATAAATGTCTACATTTTCTCAAGTTAAAATATTGGAAATGGGGAGGCCCCGCTTAAGATGTCTGGCCCATCAATCCCTAAAAACACACCCCTGAGCCCATCCATGGCCTCCCGTCTTGTCCTTTGCTGTAGACTGTAGGGCATCTAACTGGGGAGTCTTAACTGATGCGCTGTGGCCTTAACCTGCCGTTCATCTGTTTTTTAATTCCTGCCATTATTGTACATGCGTTGTTAACTCTTTAATGATTTGGATCTCGGTGAGCTGTCTGCCGGGTGTAAGATCAATAATCACTAATAAATTCGATGGAAGATGTAGTTTATTCATAGGTAAAGGAAGCACCCCCGGTAATAGATCTCATGGCACCAGTGAGCATACAGCAACTGAATAAACCGTACATGAAATGTGGAACGGCACGATGGCAGATCGTGCCGTGAAGCATGAGACCATACATTTGAATGATAACACACATTTAAAAGAAAACACAAGGCGCGAGAAAATAGCATACACAAGGCGCATGAAAGAGCGCGTGAAAGAGCACGTGTATACACAACACACCTTCCTCCCTTATAAAACAAAACAAATAAAAGAAAAAAAACAAAAAAAACACTATAAGTACAAAATAATACTAAGTTTCAAATTTACTTTTCACATAAACAATAAAATCTGACATCCATTTCGGCTTTCTCGTTGTTCTTTTCTGCAAAATGACATCATTTCTATTGGCAGGTTGAATATTCACATCATTGCTATCAACAGGCTGAAAATTCACATTTTGACAAGAATTACTCTCCACACTAGAACAACTAATATTACAAATTGCACTTCCATTCAAATCATCATCCAAAAAAGAATAATCAGAATGATACATAGTAGGAGTCTTGTTATACATTTCCTTATCAGCTTTGAGAACAGCAATCCTGCTGAGATTCCATACCTTATTATCTGACAACCTTACTGAATTCTTTAAAATCTCAACAACTTCAAAAGGACCCATGAACAAACTTTCTCCTTTCTTGACCTTCCAAGGTTTTTTAACTTTTACCATCATACCAACTTCTACCTTTGGATCAACTTTAGAACCAAACCTCTCATGAAAGTACTTCTTATTATTACTGTGAGTACGAGCAAGATTTTCTTTAACTTTCCTCAAATCTACACTCGAAAAGGTTGATCTAACTAACCATGACGGATTCACTTTAGTCCTGGGAAATCTTCCCCTCATGATTTCAAAAGGAGAATATCCAGTCATGGAATTCACAGTAGTCCTATACATCCATACCTTCTTAAAAACTTCCACTTCCCATTTTTTGCCTTCATTTCCAATCGACTGTATAGCACTTTTTAAAACTCTATTGAATCTCTCTATCACTCCATTACCGCTGGTATTATAAAGAGAAGTCGTGGAATGCACTATACCCAGCCTTGCAAAGTAATCCTTAGCCTTGTTGGAATTGAATTGAACCCCATTGTCCGTTATGAGTCTAACAGGTAAACCTTCTTCAGTGAAAACCTTATCTAAAAAACACAAAACAGACTCAGTATCTATTCTCTCAACAATCTTGATAATAGGCCATTTCGAAAAAATATCAATGGCCGCAATGATATACTTAGAATCACATTTTTAGAGAAAAGAAACAAGTATTAAGCAAACTATTGATAATGGAAGCGCCCTTATCTTGACCCTATATTACATATTAAATGCTAACACATAATGATTTTCTGAGACAGTGATATATCAAAATTATAAGTTTTTTTATATTTTTATGTTTCTTGATTATTTGTTCATTATTTTTTACTTCTATTCATTTATAAAAGGCACATACATTTCATATAATTTAACAATCAGTAACATATAGTGTACATACAGATATAAACTACACACGCTCAACAATAGTGCAAAAAGAAAAATAAACAAGTGCTATACGATATGATTAGTCGATGGAAAAGTGAAGAAGGCAAATGCGGTAAGATGGGACACAACGCGTTTCGGCCAGGGGGCCTTCGTCAGGTGACCGTCATTCGTATATAACATACAACATAACCTATATAGAAAAAAGTGAAAAAATATACATACAATATAGTTATAAATATTTCATAGAATATATATAGTTTTATACATTTCTTATCATGATAGATAAAATCTACTCATTTGTAGCAAGGGTCAAGATCATTCATTTTCAGAACAAATTTCGTTATAGTACATTTGGGTCGCATATTTTTTCATTCCAGAGAGTTATACCATTATGCTTATCTTGACAAAGATACACTAGCAGTTTTGTCACTGTGTTACACACTATATCTTATATGTACATACATTGTAATGGCATTACTTAAAGGTAGACATTTGTCACTTTTAGTTTCAAGACACTCTATGTTGTATAATCCCTACCTCTACCTCCTATGCATTCTATCTACATCATACTTCCCTTCCCTCTTTTTACAAAAAATAGGAAGATATAACATGTGACGGTAAAAAGAAATTGAAAAATGAAAGGATGGAAGGCATGGAATCTAATAGATGGGTGGAATTCAAGGAGTGTATCAAATGAAGGGACATCTATCTCAGAGAGTTCTACGTTTAAGTTATTAAATGTTGTGTTCTTAGGTACTCACTTCTATTTTTATTGGTTAACTGCACGATTTTGAGATTCCAGACACAGATTGATTTGCTTTTGGATATTGAAGAATGCTATATTGAAGCACTGAAAAGATAAAAAATGCAACCAGCTTTATATATATCTTTTGACTTATCTAGGCTTAGAGTATAGAAGGTCTATTCTCAGTTACCTGATACTCTTTATTTTGAGCTCCCTCGTTGTCAAACAATTCTAGGAAAGCGGTGATCTTAGATAACTCAGAGTCTCAGACAGATATTCTTTTTACAGATACCAACACGTGTTGACCTCGAATACAAATGGCTACACGTATTAAAAATTCTTAAGGACATTCAGTAAATATTAGACATATAAACAAACATATTCTAAATTACTTATTATGATTTGAAGGCACTTATTTCGGTAACCAGCTTGAATATATTGTGCATAGTATGTTGACTATAAACAGTATTTAGTTACAGACTCAGTATCTATTCTCTCAACAATCTTGATAATAGGCCATTTCGAAAAAATATCAATGGCCGCAATGATATACTTAGAATCACAGCCAATGGGACCCATAATGTCCATAGCAATAGTTTCCCATGGATTATCAGGAATAACGTGCTCATCCATGTTGGGTCTAAGGGTAGTCAAAGACTTGTCAGAATTTGCACAAGTAACACAATCCCTGACTAAGCGTTCAATAAATAAGTCCATGCCTGGCCACCAAAATAAATTCTTAACCTGTTGTTTATTCCTGACCATGCCACTATGGCCTTCATGACCCTGTGAAACAATAGTTTTTCTCACACCAACTGGTGGGACAATACGTTCACCTCTTTTAACAACACAATCATTATATGAAAGTTCTGATCTTACCTCCCAAAAACTCTTAAGTTCTGCACTGATATATTTCCTATCAGGCCAAACACCAGTAATGTAATTTGCAACACTTTTTAAAATCTCATTATCCTCAAATTTCTTCCGCCACAAAGTCTGATCAATAGAAATAGGACCTTCAACATAAACCATAGCAATCTGAAAATCATCCCACTCATTATACAAATCTTCCTGAATGGGTAAAGGCATCCTAGACAAAAAATCTGCCGAAACATTTTCTTTCCCGGGTACATATTGTATATCATAAATAAAATCCTGTAACCGCATAGACATGCGTGCAATACGGGCTGAAGCTCTTAACATTCCTTCAGTAGTGAGTAAAAGTACTAAGGGTTTATGGTCATTCCTCCATATACACTCCTTACCACAAACAAACACTCTGAAGTGCTCCAAAGCCCAAATACACGCTAACTTTTCCCTCTCTATCATGGAGTACTTCTCCTCGGAAGGGGTAAGAGCTCTGGAGGCGTGTGCAATAATGACTTCTTTACCATCCTTGGTCCTTTGAGTAAAAACAGCACCAAGTCCTTTTGAACTAGCATCTGTGGTAATGATATTTTGCAAAGAAGGATCAAAACAGGAAAGTGCAGTAGCAGAACAAATAGCATTCTTCACATCACAAAATTCTTTCTCACACTCTCCTGACTACTCAAAAGTAACCCTGTTCTTAATTAACTGTCTGATGTTAAATGTCCTACAAGAAAAATCAGGTACGTATCTAGCATAGAACTCAACTAGCCCTAAAAATGACCTTACATCATCCTTAGACTGAGGATGTGGCGCAGACTTAATAGCTTCCAAAAGATTAGATTTGGGTTTGATTCCTTCTTCACATAATTCATGGCCTAAATAATTTACAGAATGAACACCAAATTAAATTTTTTTATACTTAATGGTAAGACCATGCAGATTGAGTGCACCCAAAACATCTTCTAGAGCAGAAATATGTTTTTCTCTGTTATCATTAAAAACTAAAATGTCATCTTGAAAACAGACAGCATTTTTGCAATCTTTTAAAATGTCCTGCATTACCCTCTGAAAAATGGCAGCTGCTGATGCCAAACCAAAAGGCATCCTGTTAAATCTGAAACACCCAAACGGAGTGATAAATGCTGTGAGATCTTTGCTTTTTTCATTAAGTTCTATCTGGTGGTAGGCGGCAGATAAGTCTATGGTTGAGAAAAATTTTGAACCACCAACAGATGATAACAACTCAGAAATACGGGTAAGAGGAAACTGATCAACAACAATATTGTTGTTAAGATGGCGAAGGTCAATGCAAAGTCTGACCTTGCCATTTGCCCGTCTGGCAACCACTATGGGAGAAACCCATTCTGATGATTCAATTCATTCTATTATTCCCTCTTTGACAAACGTATCCAATTCATTTTTAACTTCTTCTTGAACAGCAAAAGGAATATTCCGTGCTTTGTGTACTTTAGGACATGCATTTCCCTTCAAACGAATTTCGTGCTTAAAACTAGTTAACTTCCCAATGTTCTTATGAAAAACATTTGGGAATTTGTTTAACATCATAGCAGAGATGCCATTCTGCTCATCCACTAACATTACAGGATTAGGACTATTAGTGTTCAAAATGATATCAAGTTTACCTTAATCAAACCAGTTAAGCACTGAAGGACCTTTCTTTGAAATATAAAGCTTTGCAATGCACTCTCTATTTTTGAATCTAAAAACTAATGTTCTAAATCCTAAAATGTCTATTCTTCCTCCTGAGTACCCTTCAGGATTAATATCACTTTTTTCTAAATAGCTACCCAATCTATCCACAAACAACTTTTTCCATACAGATTTACATACAATAGAATATGGTGAACCAGAATCAGCATACATGTTGATTTGTACACCCCCAATAACCATGTCACATAATGTTTTTTTTTCTAATCATAGTGCTGTTAACATTCAGAATTACTGATTCTTTAACATTTAAAACAAATGAACAATTGTTAGAATCACTCAAGAAAGAATCATCTTCACTGTTGTCACTTTGTTCAATGCATTTCACTTTTTGGTTGGTCTTACTCCTTCTACACGCAGAGGTAAAATGACCTATTAATCCACAATTAGAACACTTTTGTTTTAAACCAGGACAGGTTTTGTTATTAGCTAGATGCGATTTGCTATTGCATCTGTAACACTTTAAATTTCCTTTAAGCTCCTCAAAATTACTTTTAGAGCCAAAGGTTTGTTTCTTTTTAGAAAAATCCTTGCACTTATTGTCATATTTAGAATTAATCTTTGAAACAATATCTTTACTGACAGAGACATCAATCAATCAATCAATCAAAGACATTTATAGAGCGCGCTACCTACCCGTAGGGTCTCGAGGCGCTGGGGGGGGGGTGCCGCTACTGCGCGAACAGCCAGGTCTTGAGCTTCTTCCTGAAGGAGAGGTGGTCTTGGGTCAGGCGCAGGTCGGCCGGGAGGGAGTTCCAGGTCTTGGCGGCCAGGTAGGAGAAGGATCTTCCTCCTGTAGTGGCTCTGCGGATGCGTGGGACGGCGGCGAGGGCGTGGCTGGCGGATCGGAGGTGGCGTTTGGGAGCGTAGAAGTTGATTCGGTTGTTGAGGTAGTTTGGGCCTTGGTCGTGGAGAGCTTTGTGTGCGTGGGTAAGGAGGCGGAAGGTGATCTCTTGTTGACCGGGAGCCAGTGCAGGTCTCTTAGGTGTCCGGAGATGTGGCTGTGTCGTGGGATGTCGAGGATGAGTCTGGCTGAGGCGTTCTGGATGCGCTGGAGCCTCTTCTGGATCTTGGCGGTGGTTCCGGCGTAGAGTGCGTTGCCGTAGTCCAGTCGGCTGGTGACGAGGGCCTGGGTGACGGTCTTCCTGGTCTCTGTGGGGATCCACCGGAAGATCTTCCGCAGCATGCGCAGGATGTTGAAGCATGACGAGGAGACAGCGTTGACTTGCCTGGTCATGGAGAGGGAGGAGTCCAAGATGAAACCCAGGTTGCGTGCGTGGTCCGTCGGTTTGGGTGCGGTGCCCAGGGCGGGGGGCCACCAGGAGTCGTCCCAGGCGGAGGGCAAGGAGCCCAGGATGAGGACCTCCGTCTTATCTGTGTTCAGCTTCAGGCGGCTCATCGTCATCCACTCGGCTACCTCTCTCATCCCTTCGTGCAGGTTGGCTCTGGCGGCGGCGGGTCGTTGGTCAGGGAGAGGATCAGCTGGGTGTCGTCGGCGTAGGAGATTATGTTGAGGTTGTGTTGGCGTGCGATGGCCGTGAGGGGGCTCATGTAGACATTGAAGAGAGTCGGGCTCAGTGAGGATCCTTGAGGGACGCCGCAGATGACTTTGGTGGCCTCTGACTTGTACGGTGGTAGGCGGACTCTTTGTGTTCTTCCGTCGAGAAAGGAGACGATCCATTCCAGCGCCTTCTCCTGGATTCCGACGTTGCTGAGGCGCTGCACTAGGGTGCGGTGGCAGACCGTGTCGAAAGCCGCGGAGAGGTCTAGGAGGATGAGGGCCGCTGTTTCCCCGTTGTCCATCAGGGCTCGGATGTCGTCGGTGGCGGCGATCTTTGCCCTTGCCCTTGCCCTTGACTTGTTGTGCACTCCTGCAGGAAAGTTCTGCCTTTCTCACAATGGCTACTACAAAGTCTAAAATCTCATCACCATTTATCCACAACCTTTCCTGTATGGTTTCATTACACGAATGCATAACAACCTGATCTCTAATTAGATGTTTTTGTAAATTTTCAAATGTACAGTTTAAAGCTAGAGTTTTAAGAGAAGAAACAAAATTGTCTACAGATTCTTCACTCAATTGTTTCCTCTGAAAAAACTTATATCTTGAAATTCCTATGCACACTTTAGGAGAACAATATTTATCAAAATCATATAAAGCTTTTTCAAATACATTCACATCCCCAATAGCTTGTGATATAGGCAATTGATTAAAAGTTTTAAACCCTCGGGTCCTAAACAATGTAAACAAATACCTTTTTTTCTGGAGGTTTCATTTTGCCATTTGCATCTAAGGTCTCAATATAATTTAAAAAATAAGCTTTCCATTCAATCCAAGGCATGCATGGAGAACTACCTGCTGCTCAATAGCTTTGAGGTGGAGAAAGAATGTAACCTTGAGCACACCTAATGGTGAGATGTGCAACTTATATACTTAAATTCTTAAATATACACACCTTGTAATGATGTTCCTTAAATAGAGGAAAATGTAACCACTAAATTAAGACAGAAAACTAAATAAGCAATAATAATTAACTTCAAATTAAAAAAAACGATGTGTCATAAACAGTCACGAACTCCTTAATAAATTTAGTCGATGAGGAGATGAATTCTTGTCAAGGAAAGACGAATAGGAGCAGTTGAAAACAAAGGATGTAGCCAATGAGTGTAGAAAATGGAAACCACTCAATCCTTAATCGTGTTACAAGCTGAATCACCTTTTCCGTTTCAACAATGAATGTTATTTGTGCTCCGATAAGTAGAAATTAAGTCACCTCTTTGCTTTCCGAGACTAATGCGGAAGAGTAGCGTCGTGCTCCGATAAGTAGAAATGAAGTCACCTCTTTGCTTTCCGAGACTAATGCGGAAGAGTAGCGTCCCAAAAACCAAAAAAATGACCCAATCACCTCTTAGGCTCAATGCGATCCAATCAGAGTTCTTCACACGCAAACACCGTGCGTGCAGAAAAGAAACGTAGACGATTTTCGCGCTCACAGTACAAAGCAGAGACTCCGTAGAGACTTGAAGTAGAGACGTATCAGAGATCAGAGTGAGTCACTGACATGCAATCATATCCGTCAAGTGGTAACACCTGGAGGGCCTCTGAGGATAGGTCAATGGAATAGGTACTAGATTGCCCTCCTTATTTCCTGAGTGCATACTATAGTCAGGGCCATTTATGTGGCTGGGGAGTGCCAAATTATGTGGCAGGGTTGAGTAAATTATGCATCAAGAAAAGGCAAATTATGCGACTAAATGGGGCACATTTTTTGATAGTATTACTTCATTATTTTGTACTTTTTACACTTGTTAACACTGTCCGGGCATTTGGTGCACCTCATTAGTACCAGTTTAACACCCAAATATAGTGATAAATAGCAGAAAGGTGACCAGTCAAGCTTTGCAAAAGGTCTTTAATTGCACTGCAACACTTTCCAATGTGTCTGTAGTAACTTTTGACCTGTATAAACTAGGAACTATTTTTTTTGTCTAAATCGGCAGATTATGCAGCAGATGATGGGTTATGTGGCAAATGCGGCAAATAAATAATTATGCAAAAATCACCTCGGCCACACAATCACAGAATTCAAGTGGCCCTGACTATAGTCAAACAAACTCCTTTTTAAAGCACAGGTGAAAGCTGATCTATTTAAGAACTTTTGATTGAATCATGATTGTGTAACTCATTGAGCGAATAATGCCTATCTGGCTCCAGTCTCCCTGCAGGCAGCCATCAGTGGGCAGTTTGGCAGCCCTACCTTTCCACCACCATTACTGTCTTTACTCCCAACACAAATACCATCCGCGAAGTGCACAACTGAAAGTACAATACATCTTATAGGGAGCCACGCTTATAATCAAGAATGGGCCAAGGACTTTCACCACCTTTGGTAAAATCCAATTTTGCTTGCTGCAGCGCTCCCAGTGCACTGAAAAATCACATTCTGTTAATAATTCTAGGTGGCACCCACTGCCTTACCACTCTTAATAGATGCACTGTTTCTGACTGAATTTATTTTCTGTAGCACAGCTGTGACGTAGCAGAAAAGTGACATGTTAGTCAACTTATAAGGGAGGGGATGTGGCTTAACGGCTAGAGCGGTCGACCTCAAAGCTGGTGAACCGGGTTCGAGTCTCAGCTGGGACACTCAACATGATGTGATTTAGGGCAAATCATTCAATCTCCCTGTACCTACCAAAAAACAATAAATGTGTCGAACTGTAACTTAACTGGTGCTCATGTAAAGTGCCCTGATACCTTTGGGTCGAATTTGTGTTATATAAAACTCTTTAAAAAAACCCATGGTAGGTGGGTCTATGACATCAGGAGGTGGGTGGCAGTGGTCCTCTGTGTCCTATGTACTATAGTTTCTGCTACAAAGCAAGCACGCTGACACCTTGTATCATGGGTGTGTCTCCTACATTGTACCTGCGGAGCCATTGCCTCAGACTGGATCCCACATGAGGGGCATTTTGTTCTGTAAGGCAGTGGCCTTGGCGAAACAGATGGGCTGCTGTGGAAGTGGATGATACAGAACAGAAGGAGCTTGAATTAGTTGTAGATTCAAGGAATCCAGCTGCAAGGCCCAGAGGCAGAAGGCCAAGTGCTTTGATCTGAGCTGTGGATTGACTCTGCTTCAGGTCTTTCTGATCATAGGAGCTTACAGAGGCAAAGCAACCTTTCCCTACCAGCTGAACTATGATAGTATGTCTGAGGTAAAAGTCTAGTCTTCTGAGATATTCTAAGGGAGCTCAGGATAAAAACATCTCCAATAACAATGCAATAGTGAAATGAAGATTTTACCGATCCAAATCGTGCCAGATTAATTTTAGTAAGTAAATAGAGGAGAGGGGTCATTACAAACAGACCAAGAATTGGAAAGCCAATAGGTCTTTCCTTATATGAGAGCCACTGGCTTTGTCGATGTGTTTTAGCTATGTTGTACATCAGCCGGGTAAAAAGTTAGGAAAAAAGGTCTATGGTGCAGCCAGCACTGACCATGTCATGTTTTCTTTTTCTGGCAGGAGGGTGCGGGGTGGACGGGACAAGCAACAACATGGGGAGGGGTTGGGGGATTGGACAAGCAACTATTTGGGGAAGGTTGGGGGTAGGGGTATGGGGCAAGCAACAATGGGGTGAGGGATAGGACAACCAACAATAAGGTGAGGCTGGTGGTGGAACATGGAAGCAATGACATGGAGAGGTAGAACGGGTCAAGTAAAAACACGGGAGGGGGATGGAGCAAACAACGACGAATGGGCAACAATGCAGGGGGGGGGTGTTGGGGGGCCGGGCAAATAATGACAGGAAGGAGGGTTCAGATGAGCAGGAGACGCAACATGATGGGGAGGGGGTGGGGGGATGGGGCAAGCAACTATTCAGGTAAGGTGAGGGAGGTAGGGGTATGGGGCAAGCAACAACTGGTTGCAGGTGGGGACAAGCAACGATAAGAGGAGGCAGGTGGGAGGACAGGGAAGCAATGACGGGGTGAGGTGGAACAGGTCGAGCAAAAACATGGGAGGGGAAATGGATGGGACAAGCAATAACAATGGGGCAACAATGCAGTGGGGGTGGTGATGGGGCTGGGCAAGCAATGACATAGGGAAGGTGTTGAATGGGCAGGGGAAGCAACAATAGGGTAGGGGTAACGGGTCAAGCAACAGCCCAGGAGGGGGAGTGGGAGAGGGACGCAGCAAGCAACAATGCCGGGGCAACAACACTGGTGGGGGTGGGACGGGGAGTAGGAGGGGAGAAAACTTGAAAATACAAAGGGCCTGATTCACACACTGCATGTTGTAGTAAGTTTTGTTGTGCTGCAGTAGTACTACAAGACTTACTACAAAGTACTGTTTATAAACTGCACTTTTGTAGTAACTTTACACTTTTGTATTAAAAGTTACACCTTTGTTGGAAGTCCAGCACTACACATTGCCTGCCACTTGTACTGCAAAATCCTCCCATGGAAAATAATAGAGGTAGGGACTTAAGTAAAGCCTCATAGGAAATAATGTTGAGTTAAATTAGATAATTTGCAACAGTTAGAAATATAAGTGAATATAAATTAATGTTAAACAAATAGAATAAAATAGTACTTATTTAATATTTAGTTATACCTATATAAAAACCTATTTTTATCTAAAAATCTAAAACTTAATGTAACATTACATTTTATTACACATAATTACATTATTTTGAATTCATTCAATTCATTACTTTTAATAATTATCAATGTAAAATATATATTTTTACTTTAGGTAGAAATTATTTTTACTAATTAAACTTCAGAAAAATAGCTGCAATACATTTTAATATGTTTCAATTAATTAAAGTTTTAATTTGAAATTATTTTAAGAGTGCTGTAGAATGTTTTCTATTTAGTTTTACATTTAAAGCAAACATACACAATGAATTTACATGAATATTTAGCATAAAAATATTTTAATATTTATTTTTGAGTTAAATATTTAGTTCAAATTTTCTATATATTTTATTATGCGGAGGATGCAGTGTCTCTCTTTGGTAAAATATGAGGAAAATTTACCAAATGGATTTAACTGAAAATAAATATTAAAATATTTTTGTTAAATATTAATGTATACCACAGCTATATAATACCTTTTTCGCAGTTGCACAATCCCACCCGCTTGAAAACACAGAGGAGAAAAATTCTGGCTTGTCTACAGTCATCCATTATAAGGAGGAATGTGTCATTTTCTTTCACTGGGAGGCAAATCAAACAAAGGAAGTGAATTAAGAAAGACTTGTCTTGTGGTTTGCTTAAAAGATCACTTTTTGTTGATCTTTTGGTGTGTTTTTAGCATTTATTAGTGGATTGCTTCCTCCCGGATGTTTTTTTCTAGGCAACACTTCTATCTTTAAATATATCAATAAAGTGCTGGATGCTGTAGGAAGGTAGGATCTGACTGCATGGTTACCCCCAATTTTTTCCTGGTGTTTTTCTGGTTTTTGACTAGTCTGGCTGGGATCCTGCTATTCAAGACCCCAGCTTATCTGATTTCTCGCTAAATTGCTATGTACGTACTTTAGGTACACTCCAAATTGGATACTGGGGTACCCTTATCAGTGCCTAGTATATGGTACACATGTACCCAATGCATAGGGACCCCAGAAGCCTCCCATGGGCTGAAGCATGTATTATGCCACCCACGAGAGACCATTAAAAATGACACAACAGGCCTGCTACTGCAGCCTGTGTAAGCTGGTGCTTGGAGCACTTACTGAGATATGGGTTCACTATATCTATCTACATCACTACTCTTAAAAACCTATCAGTCACCCCCTACAGCAGGCCTTATCAATCATGAAGGCAGGGTGCTGGGTTTTACGTGAGAGGATGTCCCTGCATGAGTAGGGCCCCTCTGCAGCCTTCAGAGACCATTCTCCGGGGTTGTCTGTGATACAGCCAGACATATAGGTAAAGGTGCATTATAACCTCGCGGTAAATGCCATCTTTAAAACGGCTGTGTAGAAACATGTCGTGTTTGGTGTCAAACACCTTGGAATCATACCTCTACCCCAGTAACTGCTGTGGGAGGTATGATTCCACCCATCTAAAATAACCTTCATGGGTCAACGGTCTATCCGGTACCAGCTTTCTCGACCCGGGCAGCACAAAATGGACGCTGCCAGCGACAGACACATTTCTGCCCTCCACCTGCTGAGCCGAGCTCGAACAGAGGAGGGCATGACAATAGGCATTCTGTCACAGGGAGGTATAACCACTTCCCTGACAATATTTAATGTATTGGGACTGGGTCGGTACACTCTGAGAGTGCCAGAAAGTCTGCACTGGGGGCACATTTGGTGTCCCTGTGCATAGTCCAGCAAACCAGTTCTGGGAGCCATTGGCTCTTGCTCTAGTGCAAAACTGGACAAAGGACATGGGTGTAGCCACCCGTCTGTCCTGCCCCTCCCATAGGAGGGACACCTGAATCTGTCCTACCCTCTTCCGTGGGTATAAAATGGGCTACCTGGCTACAAGACATTAGACTTTACCTAGACAAGATTCTACTAAGAAGATACCAAGTGCCCAACGCTGGACAACTGAAGAATCTCCCTTGGAGTAAAGGAGTTACTCCCCTGCACTAGCAGGCACCTAAGCGCTTCTGATGGGCTTGCTACTCCCAAGCTCCTTAGGACTCCAAAGATTTCAGCAACACAGGAGTTGGGTTTCCGAAGGTCCCCGAGTTTGGTCTGCCCTCTCAGCAAGTCTGAGGCCAGTATCTCTCGTGGGGACTTCGTGACCCGAACCCCTGTGCACTGCGTACAATAGCAGAAGCATATGCTTGTTGGCAATTCCCTAGCATGTGCATTGGACACTGTGTAGGTCTGACCCCTAGCACTATTTGCACCAAAGAACTGTGCCCTCCTCACACCGAGTGCTCCGTGGGCTGGTACTTTTCAAACGTGCTTGAAGTCTCCTTGCGACTCCTGGTTCGTTGGCCTGCGGGCCCTGGTGAGGGTCACCTTGTTTGTTCTTCGGCTTCTCTGTTTGCTCCAGAAGTGCCCTGACTCTCCATTGCTTGGAGAGTCCCCTGGACCTTGCTCGTCCACCCTGTAACCTGTTTGTCCTCCTGCGTGGGTTGCATTTGCTGAGGCTTAATTGGTGATCCAGCTGGACACCGACCCCTCAGCACTCAACATCCTTTGTGGGACAGCTCACCTCTGGCTCCTGGTCATCTTAGACATCTTCAGATCCTCGTGGCTGAAGAGTCAAGCATCCCCTCATCTTACCTGAAGCATCCAACATCAGTGAGCATTCGACTGCTGATCCCCTTGTCACCTGACTTGACCCAGACTCTGACCCCTCTTCTTTCAGGTTCCTTTCTTCCAGAATCCAGGCTTGGATTCCACAGGACACTTTTCACCTTCACGGCAGCAATACTTCTTCCCGGCACTCCATTGAAAACGACAGAGGTTTCTGACACCACTTGACCCCTATGCACCCGGCTCCTCTGGGATAGGTAACTCAGCACCTCGGTGGGTTGGCCTTAGAAACTCTCAAGTTTCAAAGGGTTTGCTTGAAGTCTTCCTAGAAGTGTTCTTAAACTTTAACTTGGCAACCGCTGCTCTATCATAGAGTTGTACGGAGCATGCAGTCGTGTTTCCTCGCTGCACCCGTAGTCCTTGGGCTCCCTGTGTCACTACCTTGGGTGGTTCCTTGGGGTCCCAGCAATTCAACGTGCTCTATGCACTGTAACTACTCAAGTCGTGATTGTTATACCATTTTTTTAGAATGTGGTTCGGTCCTCCCCTGGAGCCCACTGTGTATTGTGCTACTTACAACTGTTCTATTGACCCAGTATTGTGTGCTTTGTGTAATATCCTCGTGTCGAGGATAGTAGAGAGTTATATTAATAGATACATATTTTTATATGACTACTGTGTGGTTCTCCTTTCATTTAGTCATTCAAGAGGTGATATTCTGGTAAAACAAGCTGCTTTACATTCCTTCAAGACTAGGCCTGAAGGCTGCTCTCCACAGCTACCACTAGGATAGCTTCCTTACGGTTATCTTTGACCTTGAACATCATAAGGGTTGTTTGAACTGTGCACGCTGCCCACTTTAATTAGTGGACAGCATATACCAGGTCTACTTCTCACACATGCATCCCCCTAACAGGCCCAAAAAATGAATACACCGTCACACTAAGTTGATGTCATCACTTTTCAGTTTTCTGAAACATGCCTTCGGATTTGTGACAGGATTCCAAGGTGTTAGGGAGCTGGACGCATTCCCTGCTTTTCAGGACGGTACCATCAGTCCCTCAGGCCTACAAAAGGTGATTAAAGGGAAAGGCAGCCAGAATTTATGGCACCAGTGGGCTGTGGGCTCCCTCAAATGTGGAGGGAGGGGATCTGCCATGGGGAGGCAGAGTAATGTGCTAAACTCTCCCTGAAACGCCACACAGGGATTGTAATATTCAAGAATAATTATTTCCTGGAAAGCAGCCTCATCGACCAGGGCCGTCTGGGAGTGACTCCGCCTCCTCCCAGAGGTGTCGCTAAAGGGATGAACAGAACGGAGTTAGCACCCTGTCTTTGTATTGATAGGTAGGATGACCTTGAACCTCTCTCTGACGGAAATGCAGTGTGGATTTTAACTAACCTGAGGACCAGGATGATATAGAGATAATGTCAAAAAGGGATGAACCAACCCATTCTCTGCAGCAGCAACATTTTTGTGGCTCATCAGCTGTCACACATGTCTCATCAGCTGTCGCACATGTCTATGAGTAGAAGAGACCGGAACTGTGACACGCGAGTCTCCTAGCCTGGTGCTTCCGTTATTGGAAACCTAGAAAGACGGTTTCTTCACAGTTGCGTTGCGTGAAGACTTCCATCACAAACTGACGACAGTGTTTGTCATAATAAATTGTATTGTAATTGTATTATATAGCGCTTACTACCCCTGACGAGGCGTCAAAGCGTTTTTTGGCTAGTAGCACGCTACTTCGGAACCCAAAACGGATTAGTGGTGGGTTAGTATATGGAAATTTGAGTTAATTTGAGCAGTGGCCATGTGAGTCTGTTAGTTAGATTGAAAAGGATACTGGGGAGATAGAAAGTCTAGAAAGTGTTTATTGGGAGATTATAGTAGTAAGATGAGGTTTTGGATGAGTATAAGGAGAGATGGAGAAGAGGAGAAGCTCTAGAAATGGATTAGGGATATACTAGTAGTAAAATTAGTTTTGGGATGAATCAAAGGAGGCTTAGGTGAGGGAAGAATTTAGATGGGTTGTTTGTGAGATCATAATATTAACTGAGATTTGGGGTGATCCAAGGAGGGATAGAGGGAAGAGTCGAGAAAGCATTATTTTGGAGATCATAGTAGCAGAATGAGGTTTGAGATGAGCCAGAGTGTGGAGGTAGGGGATATATTGAGAGAGGTGTGTGGTGAAATATGCAGATTTCTGGTATCACTGACATTAGTGAACAGCTGCCTACACCAACCACGCTGTTTGCTCGCTTTCTTTTAGAAATCACGTGAGAGGACTACAGGTTTAAAGCCAGTTGACGAAAGCAGAATATAGAGTGGATACTTTTTATTCAACAGGGTTGGGCTGCATGATAGCAGGATAAGGGCCAATAAAAGTGGTCCTAGAAGTCGGTTATTTTAATTCTTTCAAGATTGTTTGCCAGCTTTTGCTTGCTTCTGTCACACATTTTACTCCGTGGCCTTTTCCTACTATTTGTTTTACAGATATTTGTGATGCATTACATTTTCTTACTTTCTATTATTCATGTAAATATTTTTAACTAATCGGGCATACTGTCCAAGTGGATTAGAGAAATGTTGACATTGAAACTTTTAGGAGCATTAAATTATTACTTTTTCAAGCATTTACACTCTGGGGAAAGTTTTGCACAACTATGGACATCTGACTGTATGCTTTGGGCTGGTCATGTCACTGTGGTCGCTAGGGTGGGTTATGCGCAATAAAGGAACTGCAATATTAATCTTACTTGTTGGATAGATATGATGTCGTACCTGCCAGGGTGGTTTTGGAAATCAAATTAGCTGTGCTGGGGTGAATGTATTTATTTTATCTCATGTAATGTTTTTACTTAATCAAGCATGAATACATTTTGATTTGATTTGCTTCCATTGTCTTCCTGGGATATTCTTTCCTCCAGGGTGGGACTGGGACAAAAAAATAAGCCCGGGCATCAAAATAAAAGTGGTCCCCATTAGCGAAGCGTATAGTAAAAAAATTGTAATATCAGGTAATTCAACAATAAAAAGCAGCCCCCAACTACTAAAAAAAATGTCCCTCACACTGACCTGTCAAACCAGTCCATCAGGAGCTGCCTGATTGTCCTATATGCCAGTCCGTTCTTACTTTCGCCCCTGGAGTTCAGTCTTATAAAAGATGACTCAGTGGTTGAAGTACAGGCTTTCTTTGTTGTCGCACCATTAATCTGAACGGATCACTGACAGAATATTGAGGAGCAAAATATCGACCTGCCAAAATATCGTGGAAAAAATATAGAATGCCAGAATATCGAATTCCTATCTTCAAACAGGTAAGTACAAAAATATCGACTCAAAAATATCGTTGTAAAAAATATAGACAGTCAAAATATCGAATTATTAAAATTTCTTAAAAGTAATTTAAAAGTAATATAATAATAAAAAGAATTAATTTAAACATACTTAAAATAAACTTAAAATTAATAAATAATTAATGTAACTTAAAAAAATAATTATATATATATACATATTATTAACAAAACATATACAATATTTTCTACGTAGGATAGCGAGAGGGTTAAATTTACTATTACCACTCCAGTGAGTGCAACAGTAGAGAAAACATTGGATAGCGTAGGGGTAAAAATTACTATTCCCACTCCGGAGAATGCAACAGTAGGGAAAGCATTGGATAGCGTAGAGGTAAAAATTACTATTCCCACTTCAGTGAGTGCAACAGTAGGGAAAGCATTGGATAGCGTAGAAGTAAACATTACTATTCCAACTCCAGAGAGTGCAACAGTAGGGAAAGCGTTGAATAGCGTAGGGGTAAAAATTACTATTCCCACGCCAGAGAGAGCAACAGTAGGGAAAGCATTGGATAGTGTAGAAGTAAACATTACTATTCCAACTCCAGAGAGTGCAACAGTAGGGAAAGCATTGGATAGCGTAGAAGTAAAAATTACTATTCCAACTCCAGAGAGTGCAACAGTAGGGAAAGTGTTGGATAGCGTGGGGGTAAAAATTACTATTCCCACTCCAGTGAGTGCAACAGTAGGAAAAGTAAATACTTCATATATTAATTAAATTAAATTAAATATTAATAGCAATTACAAATAATATAAAATAATTAATATTTTTATATAATATACTAGCAGCCCGTCCCGACGTTGTCCGGGAGCTAAAGGCTGCGTCTGGGCCCCCGCCCGCCCTGACGTTAAGGCTGCTTCAGTGCCCCCGCCCGCCCCGACATTAAGGCTGCTTCAGGTCCCCCGCCCGCCCCGACCCGCCTGCCCCGACGTTAAGGGTGCTTCAGGGCCCCTGCCCGCCCCAATGTTGTCATTGTGTCTCCCGTTGCGCACCTGCGGGTGCTTGCTTCCTCTTGGTGCTCTGTCGGCAGCTTAGATATGGCTCCTGAGCTGCTTTGGAAACAGAAAGTGTAGCGTATCCTCAGGATGTGGGTGGAAGTCAGGCCACTGAATTGCATCACTCGGTAGCCGGATGTACCCAACATAGCATGCAAGGCTTTCACTGCTGCGGTACCCGCAAAGAGACATGAGCAGTGGGAGTCTTTCTTACCTTAATTTAATTAATTTAATTTAATTTATATCATTTATAGAGCGCACTGCAACCCTACGGGCATCCTGGCACTTAGAAAAATGCGACTAAGAAATGAACAGCAAGGGGCAGGGAGGGGAGATGAACAGGCTACTCTTACGGTGGTTAGACTTTAGGGAAGAGCCAGGTCTTTACCTTTTTGCGGAAAGGCAGCAGTTCAGTGGTTTTCCTGATCGCAATTGGAAGGCTATTCCAGAGGTGGGCTGCTGCTATGCTAAATGCTCTGCCACCTTGAGTTGCTTTCCTGATTCTAGGAATACTGATAAGGTTAGTGGATGAGGAGCGGAGGGTCCGTGTGGGCTCATAGCATTGGAATTTGTTTTGTAGAGGTTTGGGACCCAGACCATGTACTGCTTTGAAGACAGTGCATAGAGATTTAAAGTGGATCCTTTGGGGCATGGGAAGCCAGTGCAGCTCGGCCAATGCTAGAGTAGTGGAGGATCGGCGTCCTCGAGAGAGTGCCATTTTAGCTGCTGCCGCCTGGATACTCTGAAGTCTGGAAATCAGATATGCAGGAGATTCTAGTAGCAGTGCGTTGCAGTAGTCCAGGCGGCTAAGAATGGTACTCCTGACTACGGTTGCTCTGGTCTGTGCTGGGAGGAGAGGCAGCAGCTTTCGGAGGCCCCGCATTAGGGTGAAGCAACTGCTCACTTGTTTGTTTACATTGGTCTCCAGGTTTAAATTTTCATTGAAGCTAGCCCCCAAATTCCGCACCGCCTTTACTGGTATCATAGGTCCATCTGAGGCTAAGGGCCAGAAGTCAGCAGGCAGGCTTCTGGCAATTCTTCCCACTTTGCATTGCATAACCTCTGTTTTACCGCTATTAAATTGTAGCTAATTGCTTTTTAGCCATGTTGCCATTTCCTGCATGCAGGTGTGGAAGGTCTCAAGTGATTCTGCATGGGCGCCATTACCTGCTCCTGAGTTCACCAAAAGGCTGCTTCTGGGCCCCCGCCCGCCCTGACGTTAAAGCTGCTTTAGTGCCCCTGCCCGCCCCGACGTTAAGGCTGCTTCAGGTCCCCCGCCCGCCCCGAGGTTAAGGGTGCTTCAGGGCCCCTGCCCGCCCCGACGTTGTCATTGTGTCTCTCGTTGCACACCCGCGGGTGCTCGCTTCCTCCTGGTGCTCTGTCGGCAGCTTAGACATGGCTCCTGAGCTGCTTTGGCAACAGAAAGTGTAGCGTATCCTCAGGATGTGGGTGGAAGTCAGGCCACTGAATTGCATCACTGGGTAGCCGGATGTACCCAACATAGCATGCAAGGCTTTCACTGCTGCGGTACCCGCAAAGAGGCATGAGCAGTGGGAGTCTTTCTTACCTGCTCCTGAGTTCACCGCTCTTCCGCTCCTCGCCGGTCGTCACCGCTCCTCCCCGCTTGTGCGCCACTCCTCACCGCTCCTCCCCGCCTGTCCGCCGCTCCTCCCCGCGCTCACGTCCCCCGCTCTTCCTCTTGCTCCTGCACGCCGCTCCTCCCGCGCTCTTGATGTCAGCACGCACGTCTCGGCCGGCGCTTCTTCCAAGGGACTACTTTTTTTCAATATTAAATTTTTTAAATAACATACATTTGTTTTTTTAATATAGCCTATGTCCATCTGCTTGCCCTGACGTTCTCAAAGATGTATTGGGTGTTTGGATTGGTGGTGTAGTTTTCGAGTTTACCTGGCTCAAAGGACACACTTCTCTCTTTATAATAGTAGTATAGATTAATTAATCAATTAAAAATACAAATGAGATTTAATTATTAAAATAAATTACCCACTAATACAAATTATTTACCAATTAACACTAAATTATTTAACAATTGATAAAAAATATTTATTACAACAAAAATAAGCAATAAATAAATAATTTTTTTAATGATTTATAATTAGGGCTCCCGGTTTTATGGTATTTATTTTTTTGCCATTTCCTTCTGTATTTATCCATATTTATTTTTTGGGCATGTTTTCTGTATTTATCCACATTTATTTTTGCCACAAGTAAAAGACGACGCTACAGCTAGTATTTTTCCACATTTATTTAAATTGACAATTCACACATGCACTCACTTAAACTAGCGATTTGTTGTGGCTTTAAATGGTCCAGGACTGAGTAATTTGAAAAGGTTAGGTGTTCTTTATGTAGCGCTTTACATCGGCATTTAACTTGTTTCTAAACACTCTCAAATGTTGTAGTTCAAGGACCGGAGTAAAGGTGCCACTCAATGGTGATAGCTGTGCATTAGTTTTCCCAAGATCACACAGTTTGCTCAGTTGTGAGACAGCCACGACTTATGATCTCACAGCAGGTGGTAACACCACTAGATGCTCAAAGTACGGAAGAGAGCGGAGGAGGAATGTAGCTGCAGAGGGGGGTTCAGGGGTGGGTGCGACGAGAATGCTGTTCAGTTTGTGTCGTGTGTAAATTCACGAGTAGCTTGATGAATGCATTGGGTTCCAGAGATTGACTGTACCAAAGGAATGGCTTCAAGGCGCCCACTAGTGCACTTGTAGGTGTGGGGCTAGGTGAACAGTCTTGTAGACAAGGACCCTGTCATATGAATGGCGGCAGGCTGCCTTCTGGTTATCTTGTGAATGGATGAATAGCCAAGTAGTGAATGACTGTTGACTGAGTCACCTCAAGTCGCCCAAGAGCTCTTGTGAATAAATGGATGATGAATAGGAATGTAGAACACTAGTCTGTGAACTGAATCGTCTCAAGGTGATACCTGGTCCTCTTTTGAGTAGGTCAAACAATAAACTTTATAGAATAACTTTGTTAAGTGAAGGACTCAGGCCGCACCTCTTCTTAATAGATGAATAAGCTTGTAAAGAATGGCGTGATCCAATTGCCTTAAAGCGCCTCCAGGTTTTCTTGTGAGTGGATGGATCGGTGACTGGATGAATAGATGGGAATAGAACAACTCTGTCGACAGAATCTGCTCGAGGCGCCTCATTTTTCACGCCATTGTCTTTAGCAGCAGGCGCTCCTGGGCACTGCAAACAACAGGTGTATTTAGTAATTCGGAGACATTGCCATCAGAGGCACAAAAGTCTCTGTTGGTCGAACAATGCTCAACGTTCCGCTTTCAGATTTTGCTCAAATCCCTGCATCAAGCGCGTTGACCACCGGAGCTGTCTTTCTGGGTTTGGGACTTGGACCCCTGAGTGTACCCAGCGGTACCTGGTTGTCTTACTAGGACAGTAGATGTGGACTGTGGTGGTGGGGGGAGGGGGGCACACACAGAGAGCTGCAGTTGGTGTATAACCCGTCTAGGTGTTACACTGCGATCTGATGCTTTGTCCTGCAGGTAAAGTAAACATAACCCGGAGTGGAAATATTAACCCACTCAAGATGTGGCTCTCGGTTTGAAAGATGTGCTGGCTATTCTCACAAGTCTCAGCAGAGGGCCTTTTAACTCGCTTAGCTACCTGCCTGGCACCAGGAGCTTCCTCTGTAGGTTACAGACAGAGATAGCTCTGCAAGAGGCACTTTAACCCACTTAACTGCCACACTGGAAGTCAAACCCCGGACCTGCAGTTTACATATATGTTTATGAAGTAATTGCACCTTCCGAGCTACCCTAGAACATCTCTTTTTGAACTGGGGGCTTGAGCCGTCCCGCAGTTTGTTTATATTTTGATACGTGTAGTTCTGCAATAATAATCAGAGCTGGCACTGTGTGATCACTGGCAGAGTACTTTGCGTCTCTACAGATTCAACGTTGTGCCACCTAAGGTATTCTTGTACTTGTAGCCCTGCGTGTGTAACTGAAGAGCTGCCGTTTCTTGTTTTTCTCCTGCTGCAGCACTGTGAATTGAAGGGCTTAAAACGTGCACTGTATGGGGCCTGGGACAGGAGGAGTCAGAGGCATTGGGGGAGGCTATGGCATGGGGTGAAACAACAATAAAGCCTCATTAACAAGTAAATGGTCTTTCAAAAGGCCTGTGAAGTACTCCAGTGTGCGTGCCCGGGAAGGAATTTCCAGAAGCAGGAAGGGGGCTTAGCTGGATTCGAGCAGGGCAGTGTGACAACATTTTCTAGTATTTTTCCGTTTCTAGATATAAATACAGACAAAGGAAATATAGATTTCCGTCTGTATTTATATGTAAAAATCCGTAAAAACGGAAAACTGGGAGTCCTATTTATAATTCAATTACTTCCCACACTATTCCCCCAAACGCACAACCCACTACTGAAAAGAAATTAATAGAATTAACATAATTATCAATTAATCAATTAATTAAAAGTATTGACCAATTATATTTTAATGAATTACCAATTAATAATTAATTAACAATTAATTCAAAATAAATACCAATAAATAAATTAACATATTTAATTAATTATATTTAAATTACTTCCCACCCTATTCCCCTATAAACCCACAACCCGCTGCAGAAAAGACATTAATGTAATTACCATAATTATCAATTAATCAATTAATTAAAATTAATTACCAATTATATTTTAATTAATTACCATTAATTAATTATTTACCAATTAATTCAACATAAATACCAATAAATAAATTAACATATTTAATCAATTATATTTAAATTACTTCCCACCCTATTCCCCTATAAACCCACAACCCGCTGCAGAAATTACATTAATTTAATTAACATAATTATCAATTAATCAATTAATTAAAATGAATTACCAATTATATTTTAATTAATTACCAATTATTAATTAATTACCAATTAATTCTACATAAATACTAATAAATACATTAACATATTTAATTAATTATATTTAAATTACTTCCCACTCTATTCCCCTATAAACCCACAACCCGTTACAGAATTATATTACGCAAAAATTAAATACAATTAAATTAATAGTTAAAATGAATTATAAAATAAATATACACTTTTCACACATATAGTAACATAAAAAACACTTTAAAAAATTCATATTATCTTACCTCAAATTCGATATTTTTGTTGTCTATATTCTGTCCATTCGATATTTTGTCCATTCTATATTTTGGATTCAATATTAATGCTATTCTATTCGATATTTTGCTATTCTATTCGATATTTTTGTAGTCTATATTCTGTCCATTCGATATTGTGTCCATTCTATATTTTTGACTCAATATTTTGGCCAGTCGATATTTTTTATTCGATATTATGACTGTACACCAATCTGAACACGTCCAACTCAATGCCCCAAATGATCACCTTTGAAGACCAGATCAGTCCAAGTTTTGAAATACTGCCAAGCGCCTGAACCTTGCTATGATAGATTCGTAATTGCAGCTCACAAAAGAGAATGTTTTGGACTGCAAGTAAACCAAGTTATCAGCTGGACTGAGCCCCTATACCTGCAGTTGCTGAACAGGACTTAAGTTGGGTGTCCTAACCTCACCTAGTTATTTAACTTTTTGATAGCTTGCGCCAGATGGCATGCAAAGGAGAACTATCCATGACATGTTTCCCCTCAAATGCCTGGAAGCAGAATAGATGGTAAATGAAGATTTTTGTTGCTTCTGTTCTGATAACTTGTGATATTGAAGCTCACAGGTCTGGTATTAGCTTACTTACTGCTCTAAGTTATCTGTATCTGAGTGGAACCATTCGAACCCTAACGTGTGTCTGTTCACTCACAAAAATGTATTTCAGACTGTTCTCAGCAGGGCCACCAATCTCCCGAAGAATCCTCTTGTATTTTTATGAGCCTAACCCATGTCACCCCCTGGCCATGGCCCTGGCCTTAAATCCCAAGATCCTGTGGGAAAAGCAAGTTACTTTTCCTATATTCAAAGCTGTAAGATACTTTCATGTCTTCATCATGTCTCATTTCCTTCCTCCCCTCCTAGGTGCCTATATTTATTTTATTGTTCCTCCACACAGGGACTGGAGATTCAACATTGTACTATGACTTTGGCCCTCTGAGAGCCTGTTTTTACTTCTACAGTGCCCTTGCTGTGAGGTAGCTTCCGCATCTGGAGCCACCATCCAGATGATGCCTCACCTATAATTCCAAGGCTTCGCATCTGGAGCCAGCCTGTAATTCCATGGATTCTGCATCTGGAGCCAGCATCTAAATGATGCCTTACCTGTAATTCTATGGCTTCCGCATCTGGAGCCACCATCCAGATGATGCCTCACCTATAATTCCAAGGCTTCGCATCTGGAGCCAGCCTGTAATTCCATGGATTCTGCATCTGGAGCCAGCATCTAAATGATGCCTTACCTGTAATTCCATGGCTTCCGCATCTGGAGCCAGCATGTAGATGATGCCTCACCTGTAATTCCATAGCTTCTGCATCTGGAGGCAGCAGCTAGATAATGCCTCACCTGTAATTCCATGGCTTTTGCATCTGGAGCCAGCATCTAGATGATGCCTCACCTGTAATTCCATGGATTTCCCATCCAGAGGCAGCAGCTAGATGATGCCTCACTTGTAATTCCATGGCTTCCGCATCTGGAGAGAGCATCTAGATGATGCCTCAACTGTAATTCCATGGCTTCCGCATCCGGAGCCAGCATCTAGATGATGCCTCGCCTGTAATTCCATGGCTTCCGCATCTGGAGCCAGCATCTAGATGATGCCTCACCTGTAATTCCATGGCTTCCGCATCCGGAGGCAGCACCTAGATGATGCCTCGCCTGTAATTCTATGGCTTCCGCATCCGGAGGCAGCATCTAGATGATGCCTCACCTGTAATTCTATGGCTTCCACATCTACAGACTACCTGTCATTTGGAGAAGAGTGATTGATTCGAGCAACACCGATTGAATTGAGGCTGGATTAATTCTTTCACACGACGGGCCAACGTCGCCTGCCGGCCTGAATTGGGTTCAGTGACCGGGCGCTCCCTGCTCCCCGTTTTTCAGACTCAGTCCTATACTACTGCGCTGCAAATGTGAGCTGTTTCCATACTTGAACGCTCTCCGAAGGCAGACACCACGCCCCAAGTCCTGCTCAGCGTAAACTGCAGGGTTGACTGCGAACCACGCTATACCTACACTACGGCAATCTTTGTGCCCCCGTGCAGAATCTTTCCCCCAGTCCCCGTCCTGAAGAGAACCTAGAACATCCAGGTTCGAAACGCGTCGACACCACCACCCTGTGGCTACAATAAAGGGTGCCGCTAGGATGTAAATTATATTACCACTCTGGACCCTAGCTTTGCAACCCTATAGAAACATTATACCACAGGCTATTGTAGACAGGCAGGCTTGGTTTTTCGATCTCAATCCCGCCTGTCTTTTGGTTTTTTAGTTCCTAGGACTGGTGCCCTTTCTTTGTTTACGCACTAATTTTTGCACAGTATATAATTGCAATTCAATTGGACCATTATATATTCTATTGTTTTTTGGTGTGTTAAACCAATTTTGCTTGATTCACTGTTGCAAATTTGTAAATGTGTATGTTTGTAGATACTGTATATATGAACCTTTTGATCTGACAGTGGTTCTGTTTGTGCCTGTTTTTCTAAAATATTGTGTGGAAATTATGTGAAAAAGAAAATAAATTCGTTTGGAATATAAATCCAGTGGTCACATGGTACATATTGGCTGTGTGATTGGGGAATGGCTTTGTGAATAATCCTGTCCAGCCACCTTGTTCTGTTTTTTCCACATCCGGAGGCAGCATCTAGATGATGCCTCACCTGTAATTCCATGGCTTCCGCATCCGGAGCCAGCATCTAGATGATGCCTCAACTGTAATTCCATGGCTTCCGCATCTGGAGCCAGCATCTAGATGATGCCTCACCTGTAATTCCATGGCTTCCGCATCCGGAGGCAGCACCTAGATGATGCCTCACCTGTAATTCTTTGGCTTCCGCATCCGGAGGCAGCATCTAGATGATGCCTCACCTGTAATTCTATGGCTTCCACATCCGAAGGCAGCATCTAGATGATGCCTCACCTGTAATTCTATGGCCTACGCATACGGAGGCAGCATCTAGATGATGCCTCACCTGTGATTCCACTTTGCCTGGTCTGCTCGGCCACCTTAGGTAATGACCTATGATCGCCTTTGGAGACTATCTTTTCTATGATAATGAATTACTCCCCTTACATTATGCACTGTTATTACAAATGCCCTCATTACTAGTTAATTACAGTCCCTGTGCATGCAATATTTTGCAAACGGATTGGAATTATGAATTTGGAGATAATTATCACACTTTTGCAGGTTTTCCCATGATACATTTCAGCATTGTGAAAAGAAAATGTGAGATGGTTAAAAATTCTCTGGCTAGTGGAACGAAAATATTTTATTGTCTTCCCTGGCTGAGAATAGTAAAAGTGGGGAGATGTAGATGGTGTACTAAATGAGTCACCTCCTACAAGGTCGACATGTTTCAGAAGCCATCCCCTTGGCTTTCTTCCTCAGGACCAAAAAACGATCCCTGTTACACCTCAATGGGTGATAGAATAAATGTACATATGCCTGGTAGTAACAAACACAGTCCACCAGTTTTTTGGTCCTGAGGAAGAAAGCCAAGGGGATGGCTTTTGAAACATATCGACCTTGTACGAGGTGACTCATTATAGTACACCATTTACACCTCCCCACTTTTACTATTCTCAGTCAGGGAAGACAATAAAGTATTTTCGTTCTACTAGCCAGAGAATTTTTAACCATCTCACATTTTCTATTCACGATCCCACGCACTACACATACTCACCAATCACTGAATAAAGTGCTCCTGCGTCTACGTAAGTCATAGCACGCCCCGTCCCGTAGAGTTGCGGGAAGACCCCAATAATGAAGCATGACACTGAATCAGGTTTCAGTGTGTGAGGGGTATTTTACAATTTTTTTAAACATTGCCCTTCCCACAAATTAAGAGAATGAGCTCTGAACCACCTATGGGGGAGTCTTTGATAGTACACTGCCTTTGGTCTTCTTGTGTGGTCCACTGGCGTATGCTGCTGCTGAGAGGTGGGAGTGGTCCCAGTGTTGCCCAAATGGTAATGAAAGGCTTTGTTGGAGTGAACCTAATGAAACTATGCTAGGATGTTAATTACATAATATATTATGCAGAAGCCGCCATAAATCCATTGTGTGGATGGCTCAGGGAGATGAAGGATCAACGGAGTGGAGCAAGACTCAAGTGATGGTAGGTGGGTGTCTACATCTGCTGAGTTTCATGGACACAAAATAACGGTTGTTTGAGGGAACCGCGTATGCCTTTACCCCGCATGCCAGTTCCATACTGTCTTATCTGCGCAAGTCTTAGCCATGCATATGCCTTTACCAAGCCTGCCTTTGCAATGAAATATGTGCTGTTAAGGTATTTATAGGAAAACAATATTTGTTGTTAAGATTTATCAGGTAAATCTTACCCCCGACCCCGTCCCCCTGCCTTGAGGCCTAAAACTACCCCCCACCCTCTTGAATACAAGCCCCCTCACCCGAGCCCTAAAATCTTCCCTGCCTCCCCAAGCCCTAAAAACGACCCCACCCTACCCTAAGTCCTAAAACCTACCCGACCACCTGAGCCCTAAAAACTACCCTGTCCCCCCACCCCTAAAACGTATCACAATACCTGCAACCCTGCCCTGAGTCCTAAAACGGCCCCAAACCCCTGCCCTGAGACCTAAAACTACCCCATTCCTCCTAAAAACCACCCCCTCTCCCCGAGCCCTAAAAACTTCCCTGCCCCCTCCAAGCCCTATAATCTACCACGCCCTCCCCATAGCCCTAAAAATTACTCTGAAACCTAGAGCCCTAAAAACGTCCCTGACTCCCCCTGCCCTGAAAACAACCCCAACCCCCCAGCCCTGAAAACTGCCCACCACCCCGCCAAAACCCATCCCCAGCCCTACTTAAGCTGCCAAGTCATCTCTCAATCCTTCCTACTTCTGCCCAGCATCAGCTAAACAGGGCACTGCCTTAATCACGCATGTTAACCCCTTCGATGCTCATGACGAGCTCAGCTCGTCATGCAGTACACTGGTCATGTGCTCATGATGAGCTGAGCTCGTCATGATCCATGAAGTTTAAGATTCCTCAGCACAGAGGGGGAATTGCTGCAGCACTGATGGTGTTAAGGCAAAGCATGTTAAGGCAAGCATGGTAGCACTTGCGTTGCTAGAAAACGCATGGCTCTGCCTGCCTTGATCCGACTGTTACCCCAAAATAAGCATTGCAGAGGGTAGTAATGGATGTCCCAGCTTCTCCTTGTGCAGCCCTCTTTGAGGTTGTTAGCAATATAAATAAATAAATGCTTTCTAGGAGTAATGATTGCTTGTTGTAGGCGCCCCCTCTTTATTTCCTCCATGGCTTCTGACCATAAAATAAACCCCCTTTGAGAACAGTTAGGGTGGAACAAAGGGTATGACGCTCTGCATCAGAATCCTAATCATGCAGGAGTCACAACAGACACCCTTCGATTTGTTGATCCTCGTCTCCACCAAGATAAATGCCTTTGAAGTTAAGTAGGATGAGAATGATCTAAATCTGCAAATTAGATGATACCTTTGCATATGAAGATACAATTTTTTGATCAATATAGTGCAAACTTGGCCGAATGGGATTTGAGCACTTTACAGGAGCAACAGATTGTATTACACATTTTGTTTGGCACAGGGAAATTAAGTAATTTCCCCAGAATCACAAATTGTTAAATCAAGGCTGGGACTCAAACCTGATTCCCCAGTTCCAAGATCAGCAGCTCTTGCCCTTAGGCCATTTCCAGTTGAGGCTAGACCAGCCATGCAAGACTCTTCTAGGCATTTGAGCCTATACATGAGGACAAATCTATCCTTGAATAGGCAAAGCGAAGCCGGTACATATGAGGCTTTTACATGTGTCTATCAATCAATATATGCGCATATTAATCTATACTTGGATATATGAGGCTCCTCAGGGCACACAAGTCTATTCCTGTGCTTATGAGACTTCCCATGTGAATATGAGGCTTCAGTGGCATGTGGGACTGCTTTTGGGTATATGAGGGTACATCAAGACTTACAGAGCTTTCTTTAAATTTTGGTGGATTGGATCCTCCATGATAAATATGGCAGATGTCCGGTTAACAGGATCACAATTGCATTATAGCCTGTGGCATTTGTAATACGGCGGACATGATATCCATCATGGTTTGAGGGAGTATTCTATCTGTCGAACTCTAAATAAGGTCCATAGTCATATTACGCTACAATTTGGTCTGTGGGGGATGTACCCCTGGACTTTTCCTATTAGTTTCCTTGTTAATATACACTTGGTTACTGAAATAGAAGTTGGTTTGCGTAAGTCATTAATTATGGACTGGCTTGACAGCGCAGCTGTCACCAGACAATTATGTGAGTATCACTAGGAGAGGAGCTTTGGCTCCACTCGTTTTGATTGGACAGAAGTTGTGTGCTTCCACAAAAAAGTTCTCGCCTTCCACATAGCTTTGATCATTATTATTTTTTTATCCAGAGGGTCCTGAAACTTAAGTTTCAGGGCCACACATATATCATTGTAATGCTATTAAAGTGGCTCAGATAACTAGATAATGTATTGTGTTTTTCTCTGGCAGCAGCCCTGATGGGAGAAGGGCACTCATTAACCTAAATTGGATTTATAGGTCTGGTTTGACAGTGCAAATGCAACCTGACCTTTTTACGTACACCAATATTATTGTACAGTTCTTTGTTTCCACACAAAAACTTATCCATTCCCATGTTATCTACTTGTAATGCTGCACATTACCATACAACATTCATTTAAATCCAGGCCTGTTGGCATTTCTAATGTTTGTTTTAGCTAGTATTCTTACACTTGTCCTAAGGGTTCAGATAGTGTCAGTGAGGTTAAAAAACACATGATCTTGCTAATTTTAATTATTTCATGATGAGTGGGATATTGTGTGATATCACTACTTCTGGCATTTTGGTGATTTGAGGCCTCTGTCAGTGTATGGAGCTTCATTTGGCTTTTCCATACCACTTTTGAAATGTTATGGTATGGTATGTATGTTAGGTCATATTATGTCATTTCATAGTGTCATGTTCTGTTATTTGCATTTATATAGGTCACGCTCTGCCTTTATCATGACCTCGCCGCAGTCTGTGAGCGGTCTGGGGACTGTCCATACCATTTCAAGTTTGAAGAGCACCAGAGTCTGAAAATTCATGCCTTTAACGTAAGAGGCAGGATACTGGAAAGTAAGACTCCTGACACCTGTCATTAAAGGACCCTTGTAGGTGGAGGTAGACTAGTAGTCCCGATTTGACGGTGGACCGGACTGCAGCTGGTACCACTGTTCATTGCCATAAGTATGGTAATTTTAAAATATTTTTTCACGATAGGAGCAGAGTGACTAGAAGTTGGTCCTGAAAAATGGTTGATCCAATCCTATATCACCATTAATGCCGGCTGTTGTCGGTTCTCCTCCCCCCCTTCTTTCCGGCAGATAATTCCACGATTCAAGCTGTACCCGCGTGATCTGGAACCCGATTGTGGATCCCCTCCCGGTTGTAGGCTTAATATGCACACTTATTAAGGTACTAAATTTACAACTATGTGTGGGAGAGAGATAATTAATGTCGCACCAGAAGCTGATTCTTGTAGCAAATCTGAAATACCGTAACACACGGTTTTCCTTTCCTTTTAGCATGGCTCGTATAGCACTTTTGACCCTATGTGCTCATGATCACTATATTTTCAATAATACTTCCACATTGAAGACATGAACCCATCCTCTGCATCTGTTACTCCGATTGACGGTGAGTTGTGACTCTTACAACACGTCAAACCTAGGCAGATATTTGGGCTCACCACAGATATATACCCTGTATCTGTTTGTTTATTTTATTTAATAAACTGTCAATGCACCGGGAACCCTTTGAAAGTTTTCCAGTTTATGTTCCCCCTTTTTTGCCATCAACATGTGTGCACGTCTGTGACGGATAATAATTACAATCTCGCACGGTGAGAGTAATTTGACAGGTACACATGCCCATTTGGAACTAGTCATACATCCAGTCATACTGATGTATCTCATAGGCAATAACAGAGAGACAGATAACTAGTGTATATAAACTCTCGTACTCTCCAGACTTTTACTTGGTGCTTCTTCTTCTCTCTGCCTTTCTGGCGCTCTCCTATTTAATCTTGCCCCCTTCTATGTTTCTTCTCCCCTACTACAGAGATCAGATTCATTTGAATATTTCCCACCAGATCTACATGAGTGTAGGTTGTGTCTTAAGGTAGGCATTTTCCCCTAGGCACCAATAATCTCTTTACAAATGTTCATTCACCTGGGCTTGCATGTACTCACTCCACAAATGAGTTACTATTAGTTTACACGGTACTAACCACGCTCTCGCATGAGACCTTTGTGTGATGGACTTGTCTCGGTTTTGTATCAGAACACGACATCTTTGATAAAAGGCAACTCTACAATTCCCACAACAGTAATGTTGACCATCGTGTTTCAAAAGGAGAAACAATATGTTTGGACACATATCCCTTTTTCACCATCAGTTTCTTTTCTCCTAACCACTACTCTGATCACGTTTGCTAAATCATTTCCACTCATGGTTCGTGGGATTCGGTTGCTTTATTCGTGACCACGACACCCTGTTCACTATGCAAATTCACCTCGGTCCACCAGTGCATGAATCAGATTTGACAATGTGTCTTTCGTGTGCGCTGAATGTAACTCAATATTCCATACACATCCTTTTATGTTTTTTTCCCAGCCCTGAAGAGTCGTTGTGTGTTGTTCCCACACGACGAAACACGTGTCGGCTGGTTGTGGAATCATTAAACTACCCATCTTCTAAGAAATCATACGAAAATTGCAACTGTCATTTATTTGGCTATATATTTACAATGCTTCTTTTTGCGTAACTACTATTGTTATTCCTTGCTTGTTGTGTGCGAGAGCTTTGCTGTTTATTATGCTATACAAATCTGTTTGATTGATTGATTGACTTACATGCACTGATGGTGAATTTGCGTTGTTCTGTCTGACATTTATTCTGGGTATTTTTGACTTGAAGGTAAGTGCATATATAAATCCTGAACGCGATATAAAATAGTTTTTGCTGCAATTAGCATCTTCTGCAGCAGATGATAAACCCGCAGCAGAGGCAGCAAGCCGCTTCTCATGCCGACTCTGCAGCAGCACATCCATTAGTCACGAGGCCCAGCCACGAGCAAGCTCTCGAGGAGCATAAAGGGCTTCCATCTTAATTAGCGATTATCCTGGACACAATCCGAGTTTAAAAGTCTTTATGTGAGTAGAAAAAAGGGAATATGCATAATTGATCTATTGGTAATTGGAACCGTGGGAATGAATCTCATCTGAAATGGCTTTCATGTGCCTCTGTTGAACATGAATGCTTTTCATTTCCGAAAATTTCAAAAGCCAGCAAAAAATATCTGCCAAAATCGAAAGATGTTCCTCACGTGGAGGTGCTTGCACGTGCTTTTAAAGGTCTCCCATGCACTGCATGCCACTTGGTCCAAAATATACATTTTATATGCTTTGAGTCCGAAGCACATCTCTCTTTAGAGTGTTTCTCTATGGTATTCTAACGTATGTAGAACATGTTGCGAAATGCATCAAGGGTAGAACATTTCCCTCATATCCCACTTTGATGTGTTTCTTACATGTGTTGTAAGATGCGCTGAGAGTGGTTAATTTGTAAAACAATTTGCACTGGGGCTCTTGTCAGGCGGCAGCATCCAGCAGCCTATTTCACTTGTTAGCGCCACCTAAAACAGACCCAACTACTAACCAAGTAAGTGTGGAGAGGGTGTGGCGTAATGGCCAGAGCTGCCGACCTCAGATCTGGAAACCAGGTTCGAGTCTCAGTGTCAGCTCAACATGCTGTGAGTCTGGGCAAATCACTTGATCTCCTCATAAATAAATGGGTCCTTAACGGGTGCTCACGAAAAGCGCCGGTGTTAATGAGTAAGTGCTGGTGGTTGGTGCTCAACCACCGTCTCAAATTTTGCACTGTCATGAATAAGTGTCACTTGTGGGAGCTTTTATTGCATTTTTTATGAGATGTGTGACATTTTAAACACAGTGCCGTGCCCCAAGCATGCTTGCATGGATGTGGTATTTGTATAATGTGAATCTAGACAGAGGGGCGAAGTACCAGGGCAAAGGCAAAGACACAGTCAGCAAGTGATTTGAGAGGTTGCTGGTTTGTGGAGTGTTACTACATCACAACGTAGTGTTCTTTAAAGAGATGCATCTTCAACTTCTTACTGAATTGGAACAGTGTTGGGGTGGTCCTGATGGATACCGGGATACTGTTCTAGATCCTGAGTGCATAGATGGAAAAGGCCTGCTACCTTGCTTTTTTCTTTTTTACACTTCTTACATGGCAGATTCCCAGTGGAGCTCCACCGACATCTTTAGGGGAGATTGGCTCCGGCACACTGCCATGGCCGTCACCTACCCAGCCGGACTTCTGACATTTGTCTTGTTTCTTCCCCGCCGCTGCTTTTGCTCTTTAATAGTTTTCCAGCTGAGACCTAGCTGTTTAGCTGATGCCCGGTGGAGCTACCTGATAGCTAAAGAGGAGATGGACTGTGGACTTCCCCCTCGGTCGTCACCTACCCAGCCGGACTTTGGGCAGACCCTCCTTCGTCTCTCCATTCTATCTAACTCCTACCCCTTTACCCCACCCCTTACCCTTCTAAACTCCATTTATTTAGTCTTCTACACGCTTGAAATGTTTTTCTAGTAACTGATGTAACGTGTAACTGAAGTAATTTTATAATTTCTGTGGAACCTTATGTAAAGCGCTCTGATACCTCCGGGTCTAGCCAGTGCTATATAAAACTTTTAAAATAAATAAAATGTGTTTCCCTCCAGTCTGATGATGTCCTAGATGTGGTTGTGCCTTGAGCCAGATAGGAAGGGGTGCTGATTGTGATGACGTTGTATAGGATGCAACTGGTTTAGATGATGGAGAGGGTCGATAGGGGAGTCAGTGGGTTTCCATATGCACAGGGGTGATCATATTCGATCCTGGGTGAGACATGCTGCATAGTGTAGGATTCCCTCAAGTGGAGCCATTGTGGACTTTAAGAGGCCATACAGATTCCATTCCATTTCCACCATCCAGATGCGAGACTTCAGGGGCTTGAACAGCAGTTCCGAATTTGCTATTTGGAGGAACAGTTTTACTTTTTCAGTAAGGAGAGCTGGTCCCAGGTGGCCTTTGGTTTCCTGGCTGTGTGTTCCTTCAGGCAGAGGTTGTTGTCCAGAATTAATTCATCAAACTTGTCATTGGTGCAAGTTGGCGTTAAAAGCTATCAAGGCTCATTTCATTGAGTCAGGTTTGCACTATTTCTTGCTTCTTGTTGTTAACAAATGAGAAGGATTCTGTCTTGGTGGGGTTGAGCTTCAAATAGGTTTTGGACATGGAGGCCTGGATGAGGTGAAGGCAGTTTTTGAGCCATTTGATGTCGGGAGCGGAGGAGACTTTTAAGTAGAGTTGTGTATTGTTATCATATTTGTGAATTGTGATACTTTTATCAATGAATAGAGGTTGTAGGGCTCCATATAGATGCTAAGGGTGACAGGAGACATGCATTTTTGGCTGTATCACAGGACCTCCAGATGTCCTTATGTGGTGTACTTTTGACCTTTTGCAAGATGTATCACTCTTTGAGCATGTTTCCTAACAGGGAGTGCTTCTTGCATGTGCTGTGATTTACCTGATCTCAGGTAAAACACTTGCTTCTTGCATGTGTTGCAAGTTATAGCACATGTAAAACACATTTGCATCTGGCTTGTGCTGCATGACATGTGATAGATGGAATATGTGTTTTTATTGCCAGGTTTAGTTCATCAATGTATTATGGGATTCACTGGAGGAAGACTACATGCCCCTAGAAGTGGTTACATGCATGTGCTGGGAGATGTATGGTACTACACATCCACTTACTGCCTGTGTTGCACACGTTTCGCGCATTGTGTGGAACAATGGTTACATATGAGGGTGCCCTGTCTTGTTTTTTGTGATGCTTTCCATGCTGAACAGGTGTGCCTCATGCATATGCATCTTGCATGCGTTTCTAATTCTCTTGTGCATATAACACACGTTAGATGTGGTCATTGCATCTAGTGTTTGATGCATCATCAACGCTGTGTACCTACTGGATTCAGGTGCTAGTTCCGGCAGTTATTATTGGCCCAGAACCGGGGTGTGGAGAAAGGGCTGGTGAGTCGCTAATTGACTTGTGTGTCCATGTAAAGTGTGCCAACACCAGGACACAAAGCTACAGCTCCCAGTGTTCACTCCTTAACAAGGCAAACCAGTGCTGGCATTTAGACCCATTTATTAGCAACTGTGCAATTCACTGTATTGCTTCTTTTTCATAAAGGTCTATTCTGCTGAACGATGGAGGGCAACCTTTTCTACTGTTAGAGTGTGTCTGGACAAGAAGTAGCAATTGAATTCAAGAGGCAGCTTTCATTAACGTACTAATTTTGACCTCATAACCTACAAACCTGGCTCTTAATTGCATCACATGACCAAAAACCGTGGATCATAAAGATGTGACTGGTCTGGAGAGTTTGAGCTATTTTCTAACTTATGCTTTTATGTCTGAAAATGGTACTGATGAGGTCATCGGGACCATAGGGTGCATTCTGCTGTCCCGCCAGGTCAGCAGAGGCACTGGCTGCGGGGGAGGACAGAGTGCCATTTATTTAGTCCCCCACAAGGTTGTGTGCCTTCAGTGGAGCCACAGGTGTGGCAGCGCCATTGAAGATATTAAACTCAGTAAAGTATTTTGTTTTCTAGAAAAATAAAATTGCCTTGCCATGCAGGGAGTTTTCTCCCTGCACATGAGGGCCATGATGCGCTTTCATTATGTGGCGTAGCACCAGTGTTTAATCTGTTAAAAAAACAAGTACCAGGTTTACCGTCAGGAGGCCACTGCAGCTTGCCCCACACATAGTCCCTGTCTGCGCTGCCATTGACAGTAACAATACAACTACTATCTATCATACTCTTACAAGTGTGACAGTTCGGACTATTCCAAGTCCACAAAGCCATAAGAATGGCTTTGGCGGCAGGTAATAGTCATTTAAATGTATACTGAATTAATAATTGACTGTTGTTGTGGGTCATCTCAGACAGCGCCACCTTGTGATAACACTACCACAAGCACCGGTGTTGACCATTAAGCGCTGGTGTGGAGCACCGGAAACCACCAGCTCAAATTAAGCACTGCGTAGCACTCTTGGTTAGGGAAAACAAGTGATGGTCGTGTATGACGAGGTGAGCAGCGCAGGCTCTGCCAATGTAAACATAGGACTCCCCCAACTCTGAATATAGCGGGTAACCCACACGTTTGTATGTGCGGGAGCACCACCAGTTTACGCCTCCCACTCCACCGAACTGTAAATTATCCCCTAAGTACGTTTTCCACAGACCTGGGCGCTTGTATGTAGGTAAGTGACAAAGTGCAGTAGAGTTTGTAAAATGCTGTCTGAGGCCATAAAGCTTGCCAGAACAACTTTACATGAACATTTAGTAAGGTACAGAGCTTATAAAAAGTAATGTATATGACTTGGCAGACCATGGGCTGACAGTCACTAATTCTTCACCTCTTGACTCCACTACTTAGGTACAAACCCCTCTTTTCCCCACCTAATTTGTGGGCTCCCAGAATAATTAATATTTGTGTTAACACTAGTGACTTGTATCTCAGGTGGACTAGGTGTCCCTCCCACCTGGCTGTCTTTATTGTGTGCCTAGCTAGATATTCTGGGCTCGATTCACAAAGGGACTTACGTGTAGTAAAGTTAAGAGTGCGGATCCTCCACACTCGTAACTTTACTACACTCAAGGCCCACTGTATTTTATGAAGAGCAGGTGTTGGATGTACGTGAGGGCTTAAACTACCTGTTGATGCCACACACTTGAATATAACCCAGAACCTGAGACCAAGAGTTAGTACTCATACAGTAAGATACATTGTATTACCTGAACCCATTCATGTGCATGGTAACCTAGGCCAGTGTGTGCACTGTTTCCATTTGCAATGGTAGTGAACCCAAACCATTGTTTCTTCTTCAGGGTAGCCAATGACTGGCCACAGGTTGCCGACATGAGGAAAAGAAGAAGCGGCACGTTGGAGACTTCCAGATCGCTGTACTCCAGCATCTCTCGCAGCACCGAGCTTTCGTTGGATGAAAGTGTAAGTCACAAGGGTTTTAAAACCCCATTAAAAGTAACTGCAGGCATCCGTCAGGAATGGTTTACTTTAAATGTTATTTCAAGGCAGGCGTAAGTAATCAATATAACAAATTAAATTTCTCTTAGAACCTAATGGAAGATATTACTTAACATAAAAAATTCAAGTGCTATTAGAACTTAATGGCAAGCATAACTCCAGATAACATATCAAATCTCAAAGCAGTACACTCCATAATCTTCAGCCTTCAGAGCTCTAGAATGAAAGGCTCCTTCAGTGGGAGTCTGTCACATCCAGTCCTTGGGGGGACATGCAACACCTGTGGCAGGATCCACGCACCCCCTGTGAAAAGATCCACATTCTGAATGTGGCATGAGGACTATGTACCATGTAGCCTGGAGTGGAGTCAGACCAGCTTGTGGGGAGAGCAATACAATACTATACAATACAATACATTTCTAAAGCGCACAGCTACCTAACGAGGTGTCCCGGTGCTAGCGTGTAGAATTTCCACATTGTCTAAAGGCACAAGCAAACTTGAGAGAAGGGTAGTGCAGAATCAAGGAGAAGTGTTTTAAGTTTTTCCTGAAAATCATTTCAGATGAACAGGTAAAGGAATGCCCCCCTTGTCCTGGAGCAAAAACCCATTTCAAGAGAGGCTACCTGACAGACCACCCTTAGACTCAGGGAACCAACAACATCCCTTCTGTGAGCATAGTAAAACCTTTCCAATGAGAGGAGTCCCACCTAGGTTCAAAAATAGATGTACAGTAATTATTCACTCATATTGCTCACCATCGATTGTATCCAGTGCCTAATAAAAAAAAAAATACATCAAGGGGCTGTCAGATCAATTTTGAGGATCCCAGTGCACTCAATGGTTACTGGGCCACAACTGTGGTAATCGAGGGCTATTATCACTGATGGCCAGGAGCCTGACTTACTCAGGTTCTGAAAACTAAGTACCAAGTTTGCAGTTTCAGCACTTGACTCTCTGAGCAGGGAGGCAAGAAGGCCAAAGCTTCGAAGGGGGAAGTTTGGGGGAAGAGACTCAGAACTCAACAATCAAACTGTTCCAGCCCCCACTCACCTGAAAACCAGGTACTGAGGGAACGAAGAATGTCCCACCACTCACCCTGTACCTATACCCTTCATGCTGAAACTATAATAGGCATAAGCGGAAAACACACCAGGGGAAGGTAGGTAAACAAGGGAACAAGGAAAGATAATGATCTGGATCTAAAAATTACCAATTCTCTTTTGGGAGTGATCAGGATATCTTGGGAGAGGGGGGATTCCACAAGCGTCCTTGGATTAAAAGAGGAAAATAATAGATATAGTTAGCACAGAAAGGCGTATAGGCATAGCCAATAGAATGTTCACACCAGTCTATAGAAACATCCATCACTTTATTAAGTGCACGGCTCTCCCTAGGATTATTGTAGAAAAGTCCTACCAAAGATCCACAGAGTAATACACAACAATCCAGTCCAAGTTGATGCAGTGGTTAAGGGAGGAGTGCTTCTATAGGGCACACCATGAACACAAATAAATCAAGGGGAATACAGGAAAAAAACATGTTGAGTATTAATAGGATTACAGTGCACTGCCCCACTACTACAACACATAAGCAGCAAAAGATAAAAAATAACAAGGAGATCCTAGAATACTGGTATACTACGACACCTGCTTACATGTCCAAAGAGATTTGAGTCCCAGGGAGAAGTGTCCAAATGCACACAAAGGGATTGGTACAAAAATGACCCACATAAATAGTTGCAGGAGTCCAAGGAAGAGGTGGCGATAGAACAAGGTATAATCAGCAGAACGCTGACGGCGAGAGTCCTTCCAGGGTAGGAATTGGAAATGAAACCAAGCGCATAAGGTCAGGGGTGCGGCTCCCTACCCACGTATCACAACCCTATCTGTGACTGCGCAGTGAACAATTCAGTACAGCGGAATCAAAAATCAGAAAGCACTAGTCGCTGAGAAAGAAAAGGGAAGAAAAGACCTCAAAATACGGTACAGACACAAGGTAGCATGAATGTTAGTATCCAAAAATGTGTAAACAGAAAAAGGACTAAAGTTGGGATGAACCACGAGATGTAACAGTATCCCTTCTCAAAAGCCCTCCACAGGACGAGGTTTGAACGGATGGCGGGCATGAAACAGACGTAACAGACGAGGAGCATGTACATGGCTGGCAGGCTCCAATGTACGGTCATCAGGGGAATAATCATTCCAATCCACCAAATAAAACAGCCTAACCTGGTGTCTTCTAGAATCAAGGATGGCTTTAACCTCATATTCCTCTTGTTCCCCTATCAGCAGTGGGGGAGGGGGGGTGAGGGCAGAGCCTGTGTGGCAACAGTGTATGATTTAAGCAAGTAAGTATGAAACACTGGATGGATTTGATATTCATCAGGCAAGTCCAACTTCATGGCTAGTGGATTTATCACCTGATGAATCCTAAATGGCCCAATATACCAAGGCTGTAATTTCCTAGGTCCCCCCCAGCATAGGTTTTTAGAAGCCAACCAAACCATATCACCTGGTGCATAGGAGGGTGCAGGACGTCTATGTTTATCTGCCTTTTTTCATACTCTCCTTAGCTGCTAACAACTACTCTTGTGCTTTTTAGGTTTTGACTGGCCATGCGCTTTGCGCATGTGCCAAAAAAACCTCTTGAGTTGTGTGTGTGGCTTTGGGTCGGCCCTCGTCATTGATTGGCTGGCTCCGTAAACGGAGCCTTGCCATTGGACGAGGGGCCTGTCCGTCAATGCCGGACCAGACACGGGGGCGTTCCCGACATTCTTTGGCTTTTGCCGACGTCATGGGACGCCGGGAACGCCCCCGTGTCTGGTCCGGCATTGCCGGCACTGTAGGGCAGGCCCGATCCCCGCAGACTCTCCTCCCCCTGGTCTCTCCCTCTCGGCGCTTCTCGCTCTGCGCGCTCCTCTGCCCTGTAACCTCCCACCTCCCTGCTCTCTCACTCCCAGCTCGCCTCCATCCAGTCTCCCTCTACCCTCCCGTCCCCAGACCGCCTGCCTGAGCTAGAGACGGGCCGCCGCGCTGCCCGCGGCGACCCGGAAGTGACCGGCCGGCCGGCCAATCCTAGCGCGGCCGGCCGGAAGTGCCCGCCCCCCTTAGCCCGGGGGAAGAAGGAAGTATGGCGGCGCCCGCGTGGTCTGTGTGTGTTCAGAGTCTGTGCTATCCTACATTTCACCGCCTCATCCTGTGCATTCACTTTCCAAACATCACCTCGAGCTTCCACTGATTCGCAGTGAGCTCGCTGTACCATCCTCCCTGATAGATTCTTCCTGTTGGATTGTTCCTCTCGCCTCATCCACGGTACGTCACCACCAGTCTCCATCTCTCTCATTCTCTGCATTGCTTTTGTTCATCTCTCCTTGCTGTTCACTAACCACCGCTCTGCTCTGCATGTCTGTCATTGATTGCTTGCTCAAACATGGCGTTCACTCACCCATCACCCCCTTCTTTGCCTGCTACACTGTAAATCCATGCCTGCCTGTACTGCTCCCATGCTCCCCTCTTCTGTGCATGTCTGATATTGAGGCTTCCATGTCTCCCCTTCTCTGCATGGTATCTATCAAGTTGTCTCTGGTGGTCTAATTCCACATTGCTTCTCCCCATGATTGGCTTCGAGTTTCTGCTTGCTTCTGTTGTCCACTCACTGTCAATGTCCGAACCATGGTTTGATGTTCGGTATTGAGTCAACAGTGGCAACACACTTCACAGCTCCGGAAATACCAGTCTGACCCAGCGGCGAAAATCAGGGGGGCGGCCAGGGCAGTGCTAGGGGGGGTCCCGGCCGGGGGAGTAGGGATCGTGGCACAGTGCTTCAGAGCCTAGTCTCAGTGTCGTCCGTGGGGGTCGAGGGGTCCTGCAAGAGTAGGTAAACCTAGCGTTGGAGTGAGGGGGCTGCTGTATGTTGGGGTGCTGCTTGTGTGCGTTTGAGCCGCTGCCTGCTAAGATTGCGTGCATACTGCTCCTCCTGTGCAGAAGTTAGAACTAGTTGCTGATTGCTAGGGGTGCTGGTGTTTACTTTGGGGGCGCTGCTGTAGGGTATCAGCTGGATAGGCTAGTAGGTGTCTGATTTAATGTCAGTGTGCCACGTCTGGGAGCAGGGCGCGGCTTAGTAGGGGTGACTGCGTAGGGAGGGTGCTACTTAGTTGCAGGGGTGCGGTCCCGGGGGGTATCTTTCTAATCGCGTACCCCCTCCCCGCCATGTTGAAGGTACCCCGGGGGGTGACCCCCGCTCCGGGACGGGTGCTTGTCTCCGCCCAGCCGCAGAAGGTACGGTCCTTCGTGGGCCAAGATCTCTCCAGCCCGCAGCTGAGGCCCGGCACCTACTTCACCCAGATCTACCCACAGCCACCCGCGGGGACGACTTTGGGGGGCTGCCTTTACACCACCCCCAACGGGCCCGAGCTGAAGCCGCTGAGACCCGCCTCCCTGGGGAGGCTGCCGGTAAGAACCCCCGGTCGTAGGGGCGTGATTGAAGATGTGGGGAGGGTATTTATTTTGGGGTGTCTTGTGGGAATTAGGGGTGCAAGCGTGGTGGGCGACAGCCCGGCGCTTCTGTGAGCTTTACCCGCGGGAATGTTGCAAAGTTTTGATACATTCAAGTAAAGGGGGGTTGTGGCACGATGGTCTTTGAAGTGGTGTGCACCAACAAATGACAGCTGCGTATACAGTGATGTGTGGTGCACAGGTGTGACGCCCATTTGCACCCACACAAGCCAGAGTCTATGCCCCAGAGTGATTATACTGCTTCCATGTGGGGGTGGGGGGATTCTCACTGTTGCATGGGTGCATGTCTTCAGAAAGGGAGGGGTTGTGCTGTTTTATTGGCACAACGTGTGAAAAGGGCCCAGGGCAGAATATGCCCTTGAATGGAAGACAGCGGGTCACTGGGTTATAATTGCAGGGGCAAAGTTTAAAGGTGTGGCAAGTGTTTTTGCTGTCTACCTAAAGCGGGGGCAGTGTCAAAAGGATGACGATTCTGGAGTGGATGGTAGTGAACGTGCACAACTGGTGTAAGGGCCTACATGTCATACACCGAAAGTTGTACGGAGTAGGTGAAGGAGTCCTTGAGTGGTGACGTGACTTTAGTTGTTCTTTTAGGGTGCCCTGGCCTGCCGCAGCGGCAGATACTGTATTCTGGTGTAGGCGGTGTTAGGGGTCGTTCTTGGTTGTGCTATCAGTTTTTCACGTGATGTGACTGGCATAGTGCTTGACATTATATAGCCTGCCTGGATGTCGTTTTCCTTTCAGATATCTCTTGTGGTGTTACACGCTGAACCCCGTGGATGTGGCCAATAGTTTGGATGTCTGGTCCTGGCTGGAACTTCTGCTCTTGTACAACTTTTTCACTTCCTCTTTGACTAGTGCCTGATCTCGGATTCCTCCCCTGCACTTCCCTTCTGAGTTCTGGAAATTATGACTGCTACTGTAACAAGGTGGCGTTCTGGTGTACTTCATTCTTAGTTTTCTGTGATCTCTAGAGGTGACCCCAAGGGTAACTTCTTTATGTGCTGGGCATGTATTGCAATGCAATTGGTCTCGCATTTGGGACCTTATATGTATTTAGCTCTGGTAGTGACTACGGAAGAGCGTCTCGCGGGCTGAAGCACCAGCATGGACCCACTCGGTGCACTAACCTGTAGCCAGCGAGTACCCGGATGTAGCCTCTGCTGCCGCCGTTTCGTTTGCTGCCCAGGGGAAGAAAATTACCCGGATGGAGCTGCAGCTGTACAGTTCAGTACAGTAAGCATAGATATAGAAAAGGGACGATAAAGGCATGCATAGGCGCACATTATTCTGCACCTACCCAGACGAGAAAGCCATTTTGGAAGTATAAGTGTTTCATGCACTTGAAAGCAGGAATCGCAGTTATTCACGAAGGCAGCAACTTCCCATCAAAAATGTCTTTATTTTAAATTTGCCTGTATGTAAATTATTTGTAATTATTTTTTCCAGCCTCGTGTAGACATTGCCTGCTTGTGCTCTGCTTGTGCCTCTGTGTGCCCCTGTTGCCTGCTTGTGCCTCTGTGTGCCCCTGTTGCCTGCTTGTGCCTCTGTGTGGCCCTGTTGCCTGCTTGTGCCTCTGTGTGCCCCTGTTGCCTGCTTGTGCCTCTGTGTGCCCCTGTTGCCTGCTTGTGCCTCTGTGTGCCCCTGTTGCCTGCTTGTGCCTCTGTGTGCCCCTGTTGCCTGCTTGTGCCTCCGTCTGCCCCTGTTGCCTGCTTGTGCCTCCGTCTGCCCCTGTTGCCTGCTTGTGCTGTGTTGGTGTGTGTGGAGGGCTCTGTGTGGCTGTGTGTGTAGGAAGCTTTGTGTGGCTGTGAGTGTGGAGGGCTCTGTGTGGCTGTGTGTGTGGGGGGCTCTGTGTGGCTGTGTGTGCGGGGCTCTGTGTGGGGGTGTGTGTGGGGCCGCTCTGTGTGTGAGAGAGAGAGATTTGTTTAAATACCAGGATAATTGCCGGCAGCAGCACCCTTGCCGTGTAATGCCTTGTACTACATCTGTGTTAGCAGTCGCCTCAGGCTGTTGTTTTTTTTTATGCAGGGGACGGGATTTGATCATGCCCATTACGCCGTATTGCTTTTCAAAGGCAACTGTTGCAGAGCCAAGTGGGCTGTTGAAAATTGTGTTTTCTCCACCTGCCCCTGTTGCCTGCTTGTGCCTCCGTTTTCGTGCCCCTGTTGCCTGCTTGTGCCCCTGTTGCCCGCTTGTGCCTCCTTGTGCCCCTGTTGCCCGCTTGTGCCTCTGTGTGCCCCTGTTGTCTGCTTGTGCCTCTGTGTGCCCCTGTTGCCTGCTTGTGCCTCTGTGGGCCCCTGTTGCCTGCTTGTGCCTCTGTGGGCCCCTGTTGCCTGCTTGTGCCTCTGTGGGCCCCTGTTGCCTGCTTGTGCCTCTGTGTGCCCCTGTTGCCTGCTTGTGCCTCCGTCTGCCCCTGTTGCCTGCTTGTGCCTCCGTCTGCCCCTGTTGCCTGCTTGTGCTGTGTTGGTGTGTGTGGAGGGCTCTGTGTGGCTGTGTGTGTAGGAAGCTTTGTGTGGCTGTGTGTGTGGAGGGCTCTGTGTGGCTGTGTGTGTGGGGGGCTCTGTGTGGCTGTGTGTGTGGGGGGCTGTGTGTGCGGGGCTCTGTGTGGGGGTGTGTGTGGGGCGGCTCTGTGTGTGTTTGTGTGTGTCATTTGCGATAGATAAAGGTAGTGGCATTGTAAATGACAATGCCATTTATTTATGTTAAAAAAACATAAATAAAAATAATGTCAAGAGCAATGCCAATAGCTCTAACTTTAACAAAGGCAAAACCATTGCATTGTAAATGCTTGTTTCCATATATCTGTTAGGGTGGAACATAAGGAGTCTACTGCAGGTACTTTGTCAGTTGGTTGAATAGGTATAGCTCTAGGATGAAAACCCATGGAACAGAAAATGGGGACTTACCCAAAGCTGAATGGAGACTGTTTTAAGTGAACTCTGCAATAGGTAAAGCTTTCACCCAGCTACAAGTAAGGGAGGTTAAGAGACAACGGATATACTGTTGCATGGTCTGATTAGTCTGTTGCGTTTGTCCATATGATTGTGGATGGTAAGCAGAAGACAAGCGAGTTCCATATTTAAAGAGGAACATAGCTCTTTCTAAAATCGGGATACGAATTGAGCCACCGGTCTGATATGATAGCTGTTGGAACACCGTGTAGTCGTATCACTTGTTGTATGAATGCATCAGCTAATTCTCTTGCTGTGTGTATTTTTGGCAAAGTAATAAAATGGGCTGATTTGGTAAACAGTTAAACAACCACAAGAATGATGGTAAAGCCTTTTTCTTTAGGGAGATCTGTAACAAAATCCAGGCTAATAGTATGTCATGGAGAAGGAGGAACTGGAAGAGGATGTAATAAACCTGCTGGAGAAGCATATGAGGCCTTATTGATGGGACAAACACGACAAGAAGACACAAACACATGAAGGTCATGTCCCAATTTATCGCACCTGAACCATCGAAGACAATTTCCCTTGTCTTAGTTAATCCAGGATGACCTATTAGTGCTGAAGAATGACACCAAATTAGGACCTTATCCCGTAGCTCTGGAGGTAGGAACAGTTGAGAGCCATGATATAAAACCCCATCCTGTATCCAATAAAAAGGATTTGATAACCAAGGTGCCAAATCTATTGATGCCAATTATTCCTTAACCTCATCAAGAAAATCACTAGAGGAGCAACATCCTATGATCTGATCCTTAGATATCATAGGTGTCTCCTCTGAGAAAGGGGCATTATGTAAAGGAGCAACGTGTATGCGTGACAGGTATCAGATTTTACTTGTTGAGCAGTGGGTCTGTTGGTGATCACAAAATCATATTAAAAAACAACACCCACCTCATTTGCCGAGGTGTCAGAGCTCGTGTTGAGCGGACAAATTCCAGATTTTTATGACCGTAAAGATAGTGACAGGATGTCTGGTCCCCCTTAAGTAATGTCTCCATTCCTGAAAAGTAAGCTTGATACCCAACAATTCCCTTTTGGCTTCCATGTAGTTCTGTTCTGCTGGCTGTAGCTGTTTTGAAAAAAAGGTGGTAGGATGTATGTGACCGGAATCAACATCCAGCTGAGGCAAGACTCCTCCAACTGCATACTGAGAGGCATCAGCCTCAACATAAAATGGTAGCGCTGGGTCCAGATGCTTCAGGATGGGAGCAGTAGTGAAGTTATGCACCAATGCTTCCAGAGCATGTTGGGCTGTACTAGTCCACTGAAAGAGAACACCTTTTCGCAATAAAGCAGTGATGGGAGTAATAGTGTCTGAGAAATGGGTAATATACCACCGATAGAAATTGGCAAACCCCAATAACACCTGTATGTCCCTCACACAAGTTGGAACAGGCCATGTAGTTATAGCATCAGTCTTTTTGGAATCCATCTGGATTCCTTCTTGAGAAATGCTGAAACACAAAAATTCGATGTTCTGTGTTGGTCTTTGAATCTATTAATATTTTGTCTTTGTACAAGATAACACTTAAATCAAGGAATTTCCTAAGTACCTCGGGCAGATTTACAAGGACTGGTGCTTCCCTGCCTATCAGCAGGGATGCGCCAGGTAAGATGTGTCATGCAAGTTTACCCTTGCGCCACCACAGATGCGCCACATTTATAATGCAGCGCATCGTGACGCAAGGATAAACAGATGCATGACGCATCTGAAGGCATAAGGGCGGCGCATTGCTGGAGTCATTTCGCAAGCGCGACGCAACTCCAGAAATGCTCAGGGGCTGCCCATACCTAACATGCTGCGTCACGCCTTACGCCTGCTTCAAGCAGGCGCACGGTTTTGACGAAGCGGCGTCGGAAAGTGACTCAGTGAAATCTTGTTGATTTCACTGCGTCCCTTTTCCGAGTCTTTTTCCGACGGAACGCCCACCCTGCACACATTCAGCTAACCGCACCCGAATCCGATAATGGAAAACGCGTAAAATCACAGAAACCCCTGAATTGCCTACTACTTAACTGTCGTTCGGCAACTAAACATGCATCAGACATAGCTGCCCTCATCATTAATAAGGAAATTGACCTGGCCATCCTCACGGAAACATGGCTCAATGAATCATCATCTCCTACCATGGATCTCTTAATACCACCACAATATAACATCGTCAGGTTAGACAGACCAAGGAATGTGGGAGGAGGCATAGCTTGCATTCACCGTTCAGAGATCGAGGTCTGCCAATTCCAATCTGACCCCCTAGAATCCTGTGAATACCTTGGTATTAATGTAAGAACACCAAATAATCAAAGCTGCAACTTGCATGCATTCTACCATCCACCAGGAGAGAATGCAAAGTTCACAGAGCAATTGATGGAGATCATAACGACCAACTCTAACTCGGATGCCAATAACATATTCCTAGGCGACTTTAACCTCCACTGGGATGACGGCAATGACAAACTGGTCAACTTGCTTAAAGACTTCCTCAGTGAGCTAAAACTTATACAAGCATGCAACCAACCCACTCACTCACAAGGAGCGACCTTAGACTGGATTATTTCAAGAAATGATGAGGCATCAATCCTCGCTATAGACCCATGTGATTGGTCTGACCATCACGTCATAACATTCGCGATACCTACAATGAAAAAGGGCAGGACCGTGCAACCACACAAGCTCAAGAAACTGATCCGAGACACAAAAGAGGCGAATATTGAACTACTGGTTGAAAGGTGTGAGAAAGATCTGAAGCCACCCAACAATAAGCAAAATGTCAATGAGCTGACGGATCACTACATAACCTCGATCGGTAATATCGTCAATGACACCATGCCCCAAAAACTGAAAAAAGTCTCAGAGAAACCAAAAAATCCTTGGTTCAATGAGTCATTGAACGAGGACAGGCGCAAACTGAGAATGGCCGAAAGGAAATGGAGACAACATCCCTCCTCCCCGGAGCTGAAAGCCCTCAGAAAAACAAGAAACGAATACAACAAAAAGATAATCAATTCCAAAAAAGAATTTATCAGAGCTGAATTGGACAGTGCCATAAACAGACCACGAAAATTCTTCGAGATTTTAAAACAACAGTCCAACAAACTAGCCAAAACGGTTCAAGAGAATACAAAAACTCCCATAAGCTGCGAGGAATTCTCCTCATTTTTCACGGAAAAATCCAAATTGCTAGAAATTGAACTCACAAATGCAGCAACTAACCTTATGACCCTTCCTCCACCTAAAAATGAGGCCAATGTCTCAACAGAGGGTCTCAAAACAAAAAATAAGGCAAAATGGGATACATTTGAATTATACGACCAGGGAAAGATCGCCAAAACGCTGGCGGAACTCAGACCGAACAACCACTATCAAGACCCTCTACCGGGAAAGTGTGTAAGAGAAATCAGCCACACTCTAGTTCCGATCTGGACCGAGATAATAAATGCCTCACTTGCACAAGGAACCCTCCCTGACTGCCTAAAAACAGGGCAGGTAGTGCCCATCATCAAAAAACCGACAGCTGATGCAACAGACCCGAACAACTATCGACCAGTGACCAACATCCCTCTACTGGCCAAACTCATTGAGAAATGCGTGCAGGGCCAACTAAGTCAACATATCGCTAAATTCTCGCTACTTGACGATTGCCAATCAGGATTCAGAACAGGACACAGTACTGAAACTGCGATCCTGCATATTGTCGATGACGCCCTACAAGCCCTAGACCGAAATCAAACATGCCTACTGATCCTCCTAGACCTGTCATCAGCATTTGACACGGTAAAGCACGAAGTGCTAATGACCAGGCTACAAGACAGGATGGGTTTGTCTGGAAACGTGCTGAAATGGTTCAATTCCTTCCTACAGAACCAGGACTCAGCGATTCCTGGTTAATCAAGCAATCTCTTCCCCGAGCCCCAATGCAATCGGGGTCCCACAAGGCTCAACGTTATCCCCAGATCTATTCAACTTGTATGTAGAACCTCTCACGGAGATTCTTCAAAAATCACAGATATCCTATCATATGTATGCAGACGACACGCAATTATACATAAAGATCGCCTCCCTTGAGGACATTGACCTAATGAACAAGACACTAAAGAGAGCTCTGCGATGGTTAACAATGAACCATCTGAAACTAAACGCCCAGAAAACAGAATTCCTGCTAATTTCACCGACAAGGAGCCAATCTGATGTTAAGGAATGGACTAAATTGGTGACGGCGCTAAATTGCACCCCGACCCTAGTTAACTCAGCCAAATCACTAGGAATTACGCTAGATGAAAACCTCAACATGAAAGACCATATTAATTCAATGGCCAAGAGCGCCCGCTTCCACTTGAATTACTTAAGAAAACTGAAACCCTTTATCTCAGAGACGGATCTAAAACTGGCTATCCAATCACTAGTTATCTCGAGGATCGAATACGGCTGCACCACATTAGCTGGCCTACCGAAAACATCCACAGCACCACTAAAAGCCTGCCTCAACGCAGCGGCAAGACTCATTACGGGAACGAAGAAATTCGATCATATATCTCCTCACCAGAAAGCACTAAACTGGCTACCTTACGAGGCCAGAATTCAAATGAAGATGGCCTGTATTACACATAAAGCGGTTCACTACAACACGCCTAGATACCTAGCCAAGAAACTTAAGCTATCAGGAGGTAACAGAACAACTAGAAGCGCAAAAGAGTTGCTATTGCGACCAGCCTTTTTCCACAAGAGAAAGACCTACAACAGAGCTTTCTCTGGAGCTGCCCCCAGAATCTGGAACTCACTCCCGCCAAACATCAGGAAGATTCAAAATACAGTAATATTCAAACGTGAACTTAAGAGCCACTTGATGAGTAAATACCCTACATAGAGAAACCTACGGATTACTGAGATGATCATTTACGCTAACAGAGGATTGTCCTCTTCATGAAAATTGGAAGATCAATACCTGACAATTGACTGTTGCCATGTTCAAGCTGAGGCTAGACACATTACTGCTACCTCATATACTTGTGAACTTATAACTATATCTCACAGACAAAACTATATAACCTCTACCTCACTTTATTTATTTATCCATATTATCCTTGATATGCACTGGAATGCCATATAACCCTACCTCACCGAGCTTGGTTTGATACCATGACACAAGCCAAGCCTTGCTCGCCATCTAATGCTAATTGCACAGACATTAGGAATTTATATATCTAATCACGTCCATACATTATATTGCCTTCTACCTCATATCTATTTTGTTGTTATTACTGCTATTATAATGTCTATATGTTATTCTTTCCTTGTTAAGCGCTCTGATACCCACGGGTCTTGTCCGCGCTATACAAAACACTATAAATAAATAAATAAATAAATAAATAAATAAATAAATAAATCTCCCTAGATGCGTCAAGTCGTAAATAAGGCGCCACATGGCGCATGTTTTTTGCTGTCGCTGCATCACAGAAGTGACGCAACGGCAACGTAAATGTGTCACAAGGGGCATGTAAATCTGCCCCCTCATTTATGAAAAACTGTAAAGCCGCTGAAGAGTTGCAAAGACCAAATTGGCATGACACAGTATTCAAACTAAGCAAAATTCGTCCGAAAAGCAATCTTCAACTCAACTCCTTCTCGCACTTGGATGAGATGATGCGCCCCACACAGATTCAGTTTAGTGAACACTGTGGCACGCCGCAATCGATCCACCAAGACACGAATTAAAGACAAGTGTTCCCAGAATCACACCTATCTCCAGGCTTCTTCGCGATTCACATTGGCTCGGGGTGGAAAATCGTATTAAATTTAAAGCCCTGAATTACATGTTTAAGAAAAAATGGGGCTTAGCTCCACAATACCTGCTTTCTTTGGCTTGCCCTTATGTCCCAAATCGCCATCTCCGCTCTGCTTCTTTGGAAAAATGTATTAGGGCCAGGATTAAACTGGCTAGGATGGGTGGTCGTTCTTTTTCCTATCTTGTCCCAACTCTCTGGAATGCTCTCCCTCTTGTCATCCGCAAAGAAACCAGCCACCCTTGTTTTCGCCGATCCTTGAAGACCTGGTTATTTAATCAGTAACTTTTTCTCATTTCTGCTTTCTCCTGATTCCAGTCCTCGTCCTGGCGCCGGTAAACTCTTTTTGGGTAGCTGTTGCGCCTTACAAACTCATTTAATAAATACATAATAAATAAATAAAGGGTATTTATTTTTGACAGTGACCTTATTTAAGGCTCTATATTCGATGCAAGGCCGAAGATCGCCCTCTTTCTTAGGCACAATAAAGAGGGGAGAGGACACTGGAGAAGAACACTGTCTGATGAATCCAGAAGAAAGCATTTCATCCAAATAGGCCCTGAAATGCTGTTTTTCTGGTTCAGAAAGAGCATAAATCCGGCTACAGCTCAAGGTAGCACCAGGGACCAAATCTATACGGCAAGCGCAGTAATGATGAGGTGGTAATTTAGGAGCCTTGGATTTATCAAAAAAGTCAGAAAACGGGGCATACGGAGGAGGACCACAAGGAGAATCAGGAGTTATGCGTGAAGCACAGACCAGAGGAGAGGCCCAATCTATGGCCTCTTGGTAACAATGCTGTAAACAATGTCTGGAATCAAGAGTAACAGTACGTCTGGTCCAATCAATCCTAGGGTTATGTAACTGTAGCCAGGGCACTACTAGGATGGCTCCAAAAGTAGGAGCATCAATCAAGTCCAAACAAACGTTTTCAGAATGTCCATTATCACATCTCAGTGTGAGTAGTTCTGTTTGCATAGTAATTAACCCTGATGATAGGTCAGTACCATCTATGGCCCTAACTGGTTCAGGTTCTTTCTTTGGGTTACGAAGAATGTAATGCATTTTAGCAAATTGAATGTCCATAAAGTTTCCTGTTACCCCGTAATCCAGCAATATGGGAAGAGTAGTTCTATTGCTGTTGGTAATCACCATATTACTGTTATAGTAAAATGAGGTGGTACTCTTGAGACGGAACCTGCTATATCATAGGGATTTATGTTTAAACAGGGTTCTCATTGTAACAATGAACCTCCATGCTCTATAAAGGCCACCGTCTACCTCACTAAAGTGGTCAAAGGTTTAACTGGACATTCATGAGCATAATGACTGCTTTTCCAACAACTAAGCAGAAATTTTGTACCGTCTCCTTTCCTTCTCTTCTGTGCGTAAAGGCTCTTGAACACCACCTATTTGCATATGTTCTGGTGGTGGCTTGAATCCCACTTCCTCCTTCTGGTCTCCACAAAACATGTAAAGTCTCTGAGTTTGGATTCAACTTTTCTCACTCTTGTGCTCAGCTAATCGGTGATTCAACTTCACTACCAGGTCAATAAACTCCGTGCACTCCTCCGGAGGATTAACTACTTGTTACATGACATCTTTCAGTTGATCACAAAGGCCTTGATAAAACAATGAAGTTCTTTTTTCTGGGGGCCAATGGGTTTCTGAAATTAATCAATCGAAGTTTGCGATAAATATCAACAGGTCCTGTTTCCCTTGTCTTAACTTATGTAACTCCTTATCGCTTGCCTGAATGAAAGTATGTTTAGCAAACAAGCGTTGCATCTTTTCTTTAAAGGCTATAACGTTGTATAGAATGGGGTTATCATTGTACACCAATGGAACAGACAAAATTGCCGCCGTACCAGCTAAATATGATATTACGAATGCCACCTTAGTGTCATTGTCAGGAAAAGCCATAGGTCTACACATAAAATGAAGATGGCACTGGTTCATAAATATACAACCTTTACTGCTGTTACCAGAAAACCGGTCTGGAACAGCTAAGTGTAATCACCGTTAGATTAACAGGTAGAGCACTACCAGCACTAGAAGCTTTCTCATATTGAAGGTCACAGGTTACACAAGAGGTATATGGGACTTAGAAATGGCACCAGAAACCCGCCCCCATGGATTTTCTCTAGCTTTATATGTGTTGAGTTCATTTTTCAAAACCTGATTTTCCTGCCTTAATTCCTGTACCTCTGTTGGAATGGTGGATAATGCTAAGGCAAGGTCTTTTAATATCGGTCCCACCCCCACGCCACCTATAGCTGAAGATAAGGCAGGTGGTCCCTCTTGAACCATCTTCGCTCAGGCAGTATAAATATGCTGGGTTTGGTTTTCTGTTTCAACCCCCACTCACCTGAAAACCAGGTACTGCAGGAACGAAGAATGTTCCACTACTCACCCTGTGCCTTTACCTTTCATGCTGAAACTATAACAGGCATGAGCGGAAAACACACCAGGGGAAGGTAGGTAATCAAGGGAAAAAGGAAAGATAATGATCTGGACCTCAAAATTACACCTTCTCTTCTGGGACTGTTCAGGATATCTTGGGGAACAGGGGATTCCACAAGCATCCTTGGATTAAAAGAGGGAAAGAATAGAGATAGTGAGCACAGAAAGTGGTATAGCCACTAGAATGTTTACATCAATCTATAGAAACATCCATCACTTCATTAGGTGCACAGCTCACCCTTGGATTATTGTAGAAGGGTCCTATCAGCGATCCACAGAGTAATACACAACAATCCAGTCCGAGTTGATGCAGTGGTTAAGGGAGGAGTCCTTCCATAGGGCACAACATTTACACAAAGAAAACAAGGGGAATATGGGAAAAAAATGATGGTAAAAAACCCATAATATATACAAAATATTTCCCAAAATGTTGAGTGTTAATAGGATTACAGTGCACTGACCCACTACTACAACACATAAGCAGCAAAAGGAAAAAATAACAAGAAGATCCGACAATACTGGTGTAAACAGAAAAAGGACTAAAGCGGGATGAAACATAAATGTAACACACACAGTAAGAGTCAACAATGACTGTCCAGAGAGAACAAGTCCTTTGTGAAATGGAAAAAAACGTTATTTTCTGACAACCCAAATAGAATATGCAAGGGAAAGCAGGGCTCTAACAAGGTTCTACAAGTAAAGGAATAGCAATCTGCCAGGCTAATGACAGGTGCAGGCTCGCTGTAGGAAAAACGAGCCACTTACTGTGTCATTGACACACAGGTTGCTCTCTTATTGGTACCCTGTTTCTTAACATTTACAAATTAGATCCACAGCCTCAATTCTAATCCCTGCAATTGTCTGAGGCAAAATGTACCTTCCTTGGTGCAGTGGGACTGAGGGAAGTGGTCCTCACTGAATGTGCAGTGTATGTGTGGCCCTACCTTCTCTCACCACTCCTGGTGGGGCAGCAGATGCCATGTGCATTCAATGGGGTGGCTTCAGCCATTGATGCAATTCATGGCCCAAACACAAATCTCCCATCCAAGTGGCGATGAGAGATCACCCACTGGCCACTGGTGAGTCTGCGGGGGCAAAGGGTCAGAGGTCATGGTTAGTGCCAGCACACATTGCAGTTCTCAGGGACACATCACAGGAAAGACCACAGGAGGTGGTAATTCTTCTCTTCGTTGCATCAGTGCTCCAGTTTCACAGAGGTGAGGAAGGGAGACCCCCTCCAACACTTGGGTCGGCTCCTGTGACATCCCTGCTGGTCGGGGGTAGTAGTCATGATTGGGAGTATCATCCGGGTACACAGCACTCAATGGGGGATGCATGCAGACCTACTCAAGTGCTCAGCTTCTGCGACATCCATCCTTGAAGGATGAGACCACAGACAGTAGTTAGAATTTGAATCTTCAACCCAACGCGCCAGGCTCAACCAGTAGGATGCAGGGAAAACAACGCCAGGACCTCAGTCAGCTCATGCGATGTCCCTACATCCAGTCCTGTCTTCTGGCTAGTTCTCTCTTACAGGTCACTGCACCTTGACTTCTCCGCTGGACAGACCTCGATTTGCAATTGTGCTTCCCACACCTTTCTTCCAACTAACCAAGTAGACTTATTTTTAAGGCAGACTAACTGCTCTCCTCTGGCAAGTGGTTGCACCAGCCTGGATCTCAAATGTTCCTGCCACTTTGTAGACTGTCACCTGTTTGGTCAGTGAGAAATCGTGGAACCATTTGCGAAAGTTTCCATCTCTCGTATAGTCCTTTGCCCAACAGAGAATGTTGATTCCACTATACCTGTTCAGGACCGGTTTGAAGCAGTTTACTTAGTTTGTGTAACACTCCTCTACAGAGCAGACCCAGTCTTTGTCTTCAGGTGATGGTCCAGCAGCAGGGACTGAAAGGAGTAACTCCACAGAGAGCCCCCAAATAAGAGCACAGTGAAGAGGTAAGTCCTCACACCAGTTTTTGGGATTAGGACCTCTGGGAGAATCAAAAGACAGACACTGACAGATTATTTCACCATGCACTACAATGGCGAACACTGCCTCCTTGAGGTATCCATCTACTCTAACGTGAGTGCGCAGGAAGGAACCATCAGGCAGGCCAGTGCTGAGCCACTTCTACATTTCTACAGGAAGTTTTATCTCCATACTTCCACGTCTTAACTTCTGGTGCTTCACAAACACTTCAGGAATGTCAGCAACACACTTAGCATATCCTACAGGAAATTACCCAGCCTCCATCTTCTGCAATTGTGGCTCGCCCTTATGTGCTTCAGGTCCACTCTTTTCTTATCTTCTGACCTTTTTTGTATTATTCCAGCAGGGAATAATAATCTATAATTTACTGTTGGTATATTTAAAAAAAAACGCGTACCTGCGGGTAAGGCACCAGCCAGTTACACTGCCCAATGGCTGCTGCAGACGCATGAGGGCGCCTACACAAGAAATTTAAGAAATTGTTCAAGGCTGGTGAAAGCCCTGCCCTCTAACGCCTCAGTGCTTCCCCTTCTGTGACTTGCTGAGGCATCACAGCTAAAGGCATCCATGTGTGCTTTAGGCTTAAACCCTGCAGTGACCGGGATACATGTCAATCAGGCAGTCCCAAACTTGTCACAGAATTGGGAACATTTTGGAGAAGAGAAGAGGCTAAAGCCTGTTACATGTGACTGTGCAGGTTTGTGGTTTCAGTTTCATACTCCAGGGCCCGTTCAAGCAGGGAGGAACTGCACGGAGCCCAAATTAGACCTGTGCAGGTACTAAGGCAAGGAATCAAAATGCTCTTAAATATTGTGTGCATGCATGTGAGAGAGAGCATGTGCCTGTGTGAATGACAGTGAAAGAGCAAGTGATGGAGGGAGTGTGAACAAGTGACAGTGAGTAGGAGGGAGGGAGAGTGAGCGAGAATGAGTAAGATTGAGTGCAGGCAACTGAAAGAATGAATGAATGAGAATGAATAAGAGTGAGTGCAAACAAGAGTGTGAGATGTAAATGTAAATGTAATTTATATTTATATAGCGCATTATCACCAACGGTCTCTAAGCGCTTGCTTTGGGAACCCGTCCTGGTTTTTCCCTGTGAGATAACCCGTACTGGGCACCCTCAAGGGGAAAGCCAGGCATCCCGCCGCGGGGGGCCATAGTGGAGATTAAGAAAGCTATTGCCCAGAGTTGCAGAGTGTGAACCCATGATTCGAGCAGGCACCGGAGCGAGAATTATCGAGTCCGTGGACATTTTTGGGCTCAATACCCTGCCGCGTTGGGAATTGATCCCTGGTCCCGGGTCTGACCTCTGCTTCATGGTCTGCATCTTCTAACCATTGAGCCACACTTCTAACGAGTGATTGAGAACGAGTGAGCAATACGTGATAATGAATGAGAGAGTGAGTGCACATGAGAATCAGTGGGAATGAGTGAGAAAAAGTGAGCAAGAGTAAGTAGGAGTTTGAAGGAGTGAGAGTTGGTGCAAATGAGTACAAGAGTGATAGAGAATGAGTGAGCAAGAATGAATGTGCAGGGATCAGTGCGTCTGAATGTGGTTGAGAATGAGCAAGAGTGAATGGCAGTAATTGAGTGAAAATGAGTCCGTGAATGAGAATAATTCAGATGAATGAGTTAGAGTGAGGGAAAATAAGTTTAAATGCTAATGGATGAGTGGCAGTTTTTTTCGAATGAGTAAGAGTAAAAGTTAGTAAAAATGTGAATGAGAGTAAGCGAATGTGAATAAACGAAGTTGATTGAGTATGAGTGAATGAGACTAAGCGTGAGTGAGAGTAAGTGAGTGAAAGGGAGGGTGAATGAGTTAGAGAAGAGTAAGAGAGAGCGGAGATATAAGTGAGCAAGCATGAGTGAGTGTTAGTGAGAGAATGTAAGTGAGAATGAGTGAGTTTGAATGTGGCGTTGTGCTTGCTAGTCTGCAGGTGTCCCTGGCATACTGAAAGTAATTGCTGACTTACAGAGATACCTATTGCAAAATGCGAGTGCTGGCGTAGGGAAGGTTATTCTAAGGATAACAGCACATATGAAAATATACTGGCACTGCCATTCCAGAGATAATACTTGGTAGTGGTATGCTAGAGCAATGCTTTGTTCTGGAATACTACAGGTAAAAGCAGTTGCTAGCGTACTAGAAAATAAACTTGGCATACTCAGCACACATGAAAAAAATGCTGGCACTGGCCTACTGAAGGTAGTTATTGGCATAACAGGCACCTGTGGCAAAATACTACTACTGGAATACTAGAGATAATTCTTGACATATGGGGCATGAAACAATGCTGGCACTGACATATTGTAGGTCATTTTTAGAATAAGACACACCCATGGCATTGGGGGTATCTAGCACTAAATGCTGTTGTTGGCATAATGGAGCTAACGTTTGACATTGGTGTGCCCATAGTATGTTTGATGAAAATGGGGTCAACCTGGAGCGGTCGGCACAGTTAATGGCGGTGTAGAGGTGCGGGGGAAGTCGACAGATGACGGGATAGGTAAAATTAAATAAAAAGATAAATAAAACCCCTTACCTTACATGGCCGACCTGTGCCGCCCGCGCCTGAGATCAACTCCTTGGGTGTGTCAGGTTTCATGGGTTTGGCACGTCATGAAAGAACATGAATACTTAATGACGGCTCTTTCAGAGCTTATAGCTGTTGAGCAAATGTATGTGCAAAGTGTGCTTTAAAATTTACTTTTTGACACAGTTTTCTAAAACGTTGTCAGTGGAAGAAACCCCTCCCCCCCAATGTACCAAGAAGAAAGCAGGCACTCTCGCCTTCTGGAATTCAAGCCAAGTGTTACGCCACATTACTTTTTAAGGGTGCCAGTGATCTTGTGCCATCCTTCACCATGTATGGATCCCATTGGTCTCATAACCGTGATCCCAGTGGTCTTATAACCATGCTGTACAGATTCAAAATATCAGTCGATTGATACTCCATGCACAGGTACCATTCACTCAGGACCTCAGTAAAGGGCCTGGTCTTAGCACTTGAACTGAACTTTGAAGAACGAGGCTGGTTGTGTCTCGCTGGACCAGGGACTGAAACAAGGACTGTATGGTACTAGCAGTGGCGTAGCAAGGATGGCGGGCCGTCCCCCAAACTCCTACATGAGTTTGCCGTGTGGGCGGCACACCGTAGGAAATATCGCCAGCAATCCCTCTCCCCGTCTTCAGCGCGGCCATGGGGCGGCATTGAGAGGGACCACCACGGGCGGCAAAGCGCCTAGCTATGCAACTGGGTACTAGATATTCAGAAATGGTGCCCTGCCACCATAGCTAAGGATCTGTGAGCTTGTTATGTGGCAGTAGTGTCCTGTTAAATGGAAGGCAATGTTAGTACGCCTCTGCTTCACACATATAAGACCCCAGGGAGTATGCATAACTGTCATGCGCACTGAGCACTAAAAATCAAAAATACCGGGGATACTTGCAGTTGAATAACTCAGGGCAGGGGTACATGCTTGCAAAGCTATGCAGTAAACATTTCCATGTCAAGACCCAGAGTTCTTCTTAGGAACTGAAGTTGTAAAATGTCAGAGTATCTGAATACCTAGGCTCTCTAGCCTTGACATTACCTCATCCTTCTTACCCCACCCTGCAATTTCTGTCTTTTTATCTCACTCTTGCAGGTTCTTTTTCTTCTTTACCCTCTCCTGTTTTCAGTTTTCCTATTTTCTTTTCCATGTTCTTAATGCATTATCTGGCATCCCCTTTTGCTCTGGTTCAAAGTCTGATGATAACAAAGAAGCCAGTGGCCGCCACCTGCAACCACCAGCACAAATAAAGACTGCCTGGATCTTCCAAAGGTTTTTCGTAGGATTACAGAGTCTTCTTGTTACCAACACACTGGTTCGGTTCTGACTCAGGTCAGAGGTGATTCGAGTTCATGACTACTTGCCAGTTTCTTCAGAAACTTCTGAAATAAGTTGACTTTTCGGCGTGCTTCCCACTGGACGAAGTCTACTAAATTAAACTCACAATGTTCTTCTATTTAGAGAGCCGAAAAGTTTTAAGCTTCTTCTAAATCTTGTGTTATTGAATATTGTTTGCAGAATGAGTGGAGTCTGTTCCATGCAAGTGGGGCGGAGGCGGAGGGTGAACAGATAATGACCCATCTCTTCTCTTCTTTCTCTTTGAGACCTGAGTATTGTCAAGAGCCAGTCAGTCTATGGAAATCACTTAGTTCCGCTTCCAGGAAAGCACACCCCATATGTTCTTGTTACCTAGGACAACCATCATTGTTTAATGTAACAAATCAAAGTTGAGTCACAGTGAACAGTGGGTGATTGCCCATGCAATCACAGAGTGCGAATATTCAGCACCAAAATTATCCTCCAAATTTCCATCTAGACAGAGAAAGAGTTGGGTGCGTCAGCAGCATATGTTTATGCGTGGGACACACAGCTCAGTTTACAGACTAGCTGTAGTCTTCACATTAGGTAGGATTGTGGACAGTGTTGACTCCTTCAGCATCCCTACAAGTTTGAGGTGTGTATTAATATTGACAGCCTCTGCGCCTGGTCAGCAATATAGGAAATGGACTAGCCAGGAAGCCAGACGTCTGAAAACAGCTTACCTAGTTAGCATAGCCAAGTCTAGAGGACTAGAGGACTGGCACTTCCAATATCTGAGGCTAATCACGAGTCTTCAGACAGCGACATGAGCACGGGCTTTGTGATTCTGCAAGGTGGGACTCATGCTTGGAACTCCCCCAGGGCTGTAATTGAGTCAACATTGTTGCTTCTTTGGACTGCACAATAGAAGCAAGTAACCTTGGCAGGTGCCAGCAGGAATAAGATACTTGTGATCTGAAGGTGGCGTCTTGAGCTAGGGTGTCACCACTCACTGCTCAAATTCAGTGCGGAAATTGTTAGATGAATCATGAAAATGGTTTGAAAGTGCCACCGTCACATGGATAGCAGTTGTTGCTGTATCTTTCTTGGATCCAAATGTCAACACTGTCAGTGAGAACAGTTCCTCGTATTTGATTCACTAGGGAGCTCAGGTGGGCTGCTGAGTTCATCTGGGACTTTCCAGGGATAGTTAAGAAAATTCTGGAAACTCTGAAACTTCTAAACCCTATTGGAAGCAGCCCTGTTGTGATATAAAAATCCTGACTGGACAGTGTGTGATTGTGTCTTTGGGGTATTGGCTGGATTGCTGCTGATCACTACTGGAGGGCAATGGGGATTCAAGTCCCTTCAACTGAGAGACAGCCAGGCATATCATGTCAGGGATGCTTCTGCTCTGAGGTGTGAGGCCATGAAACAGCCCCTTGTGAGCAACTCAGCAACATCAAGGCTGAAAGTCCAAGAGAGGTCCCCCAGGTGGAAGATGTTAACCTGCAACCCTGTTATTCAAACAGGCCTATGACTAGGGATCGTCTCAGGACCCAGACACCAGCGCAAAGAAACCCTTGGGTGTACGTGCGCTCTATAAATAAATAATAACATAACATAACATAACCTGGCTCAAGACAGGAATATCCATATATGACAGAGTCGCCCACCTGCACCCTGCAACTCTGGCACTTTAACTGGTGGCTCAGACCTAGTATGTCTATAAGATGAAACTTCTGCCAGGAAAGTAGCTGAGCTGGTTGCTTATTCCGCGATTCACTGGCATTCATCCATCTATGAGGCCTTGTGTACCTCGGCTTCAGGCACTGCAGCGTTCTTGTGTACCTCGGCTTCAGGCACTGCAGCGTTCACTTTGCAAAGCAGGGGGGTCGGTAAGTGATTCCCACACAGAACAGTGGGGATTTTCATCTCAATACCTTGATCTCAGCAGATTGTCTTACTTTTCACCTAGCTGGGCCCAGGATTTCTCCTGCAAGGCAAAGCGAAGCCAGGAACATTTTGACCCCCTTGAGACTATTTTATCTGTCTCTATGTTTAGTATCTCTCGGTTTTGCTTCAAATTCACTTTGAACTATGTCCATGAGAGTGCTCTTCATTCTCCAAGGGGCCCAAAAACTGTACATCAAAGAAATGTAAACTCTGGGGGCATAGGGTGCATTGCTGAGAAGAAAGTCATGCAGCATATGATCACCGAATGGTCTCTGGGTCCACGTGCATTGTTTGCCTGTGTCGTAGGCTTAATGATTACCTATTCCCCTCTAGGGGGCATACATACATGTCATGTGTTTATGCATTGTGCTGGCTGTTCATGTATGCAAGGAGTATTGTGTGCATGATATTGTGTTCCTTTCTGTTTTATAATTCCACATCAGTGACAGCTCCTGGTTCTCATTAATCAATGTTGCTGAGGCACTCTTATTTCATGCATCCCACACCAGGGTTGGAATCCTGAAACCTCTGGTGCTGTTACGGTTCGAAGGGGAATGGCCTCGGGATAGCGGGTGGCGTGGTCCACCAGGACCAGGATGAATCGATGCCCTTGTGCTGTTCGGGGGTCCAGGGGCCCCACAATGTCTATTCCCACTCGTTCGAACGGGGTGGTGACGACGGGGAATGGTTGTAGGGGGGCTTTGAGCTTTCGGCCGCTCTTCCCGCTGGCCTGGCAAGTGGGGCAGGCCCGGCAGTGGTTGGAGACATCATTTCGCATTTTGGGCCAGTAAAAGTGGGTTACCAGGCGGTTGTATGTTTTGTCTTGTCCCAAGTGTCCAGCAAGGGGGACATCGTGCGCTAAGTTCAAAAGGAAGTCTCTGAAGCGGAGGGGCACCACCAGCACTCGACTGGCCCCCAATTCGGCAATTCTTTGTTCGCTGTATAGTAGGTCATTGTCCCAATAGATCCAGTGGGCCCCTGCGGTGTCTCCCGCGCTCTGGGCGAGTGCTTGCTGGCGGAGTCCCTCGAGGGAGGGACAGGTCTTTTGCTCCTGCCGGAATTGTTCCTGGGTGGGTCCCCCCTCTTGACGCCACTGAGCCAGTTCTGGAAGGTCTTGGAGCTGAGCGGGCCCTCCTGGGGTTGGCTCTGGGGGGTAAGTACGGAGGGTGTCTTCTTCTGGAGTGATCGGGGGAGGAGGTGCTGGCCATTCGGGTTCTTCGGATCTGGGGATGGCGCGGGCGGCCATGGACCGGGTTGTTACGCACGCCCAGTCCGGGAGGTCCAGCATCCCCAGGTGCTCTCTTCTTTCAACGGCCGCCCACGGGGAACTCTCGAGATCGTTTCCCAGGAGGCAGTCCACCGGGGCATCATCGCGGACAGTCACTTTTAGCATGCCGGACACTCCTCCCCACTCGAAGGGGACGCAGGCCATCCGACACAGGCTCTCGGAATTGTCGGCCGATCGTACGGGGCAGAGAACGTTTGGCAGGATTTGTTCCGGGGTGACCAGGTGACAGCGGACTGCCGTCACACTGGCCCCAGTGTCACGCAGGGCTTCGGCCTTGCGCCCATTTATGTTCACCCACTGGCTGTATTTTCTGGTGTTGGCGGGTAGGGGAGCCTGCGGGATCATGTCTCTTCCCCCTAGACAAGCCAGGACCATGGCGGCAGGTTCCCACTCGGGCTGTTCTTGCTCGTACTCTTCATGCTCCTCGGAGGTCTGCTCCTCTCCTAACGCGGCGGCAGCAACCTGGCGGGGCACGGGGGTCTGGTTCTTTGGGCAGTTCGGGTCGCTGGCATAGTGGCCGAGTCGTTGGCACCTGTGGCAAGTAACGTTGGCTCGGAACCCTGGGCGCATCGGGGTGTTTCCCCGACCGGCCGGGGGCGGGGTGTGGTTGGCGGGAGCTGCCGGGACGGCATCTCGGCCCCCGCCCTGGCCTCCTCCTCCTCAGGGACAATGGGGACCTTGGTTTGGTCTGTTCTGCTCGCTTGGCCCACTCCGGGCCACTCTGGTGCTTTCCCATCGGTCAGCTTCAGCGGCGAGCTGCCGAGGTTCAGTCAATTTACTGTCGAGGAGGTGCTGCCTGAGCTCGACGAAGCAATTGTTGGAGAGGTGCTCCCACACAATGAGGTTAAAGAGTTGCTCGTAGGTGGTTACGTGGCTGCCCTTGATCCATCCCTCGAAGTCTCGGCTGAAATAGTTCACATATTCTACCCAAGTTGTACCCGGGATCCGTGTGCAGTCGCGGAACCTCTGGCGGTACATCTCGGGCGTGAGTCCATATCGGGTAAGGAGGGCGGCCTTCATGTGGTCATAGGATGTCATCTGGTGGTCCGGGAGCTGGAGCAGGGCATCGCGGCCTTCATTGACGAACCTCCCCCAGAGACCGGCTCCCCAGTCACTTCGATCAATCCGGTGGGAGGTCATGGCGATCTCGTAGGCCTTAAACCACTGTTGTATGTCGTCGTTCCGATAATATCTCGGACGACATCATTGGGGATGTGGACCTTTTGTTCGGTAGCGCCTGAGGTGCGCGGCCGCTCGGGCACCCCTAGATCTTTATTCTGTTTCCGCATTTCTATTTCGGCCAGCTTGCACTCGTGCTCATATGGCAGTTTTTTTTCTTCGAGTTCTCTCTGCCTTTGCTTCTCTTCCCGCTCTTCTCGGAGCCGTAAGTGTTCTAAGTTTATCTTTTGTTCCGCCAGTTTCAGCTCTCTGTCCAGCCGGAGTCGTGCCAACTCCAATTCGTGGAGTCTACTTTTTTCTCGTTCTTGGATCTCTTCCATGGAGAGAACCGCTCTTCTTTCTGCGGTCGGGGTGGAGCTTGTCTCTGGTGCTTCGAGGTTCTGGTTCCGGGGTTCGGCTGCACCTGTTTCGGCCCAGGATTCTAGGGCGTGTTTGAAGTCTTCTTTCGTGCTCAGCCCGGTGGTAGCAATGCCTAGTTCTATGCAAAATTGTTTTAGCTCTCGATGGCTGTATTCTTCTAATTTCTCCATCTGGAATTTCTCTGCAGATCCGCTCTCTTTGGTTGTCATTGTGGTTTAGTCGTGGGGTGAGTTACTCTCTGTACGATTACGCGTCGGTTCGGATCGCGCCGCTGGCCACCAATGTTAGACGGGGACCTGGGGGGTCGGCCGAGGATAAGGGGAGAGGCCTCCTGGGAGGACCGACTCCAGTGATCATACAGACAAGTAACTTCCCCCCCACAGATGGACACCACACAAGGATAAGGTTAACGCTCTTTTATATAGTTCTTGAAGCAAAGTATTACGGTACAGCGAGGTCAGGACACGAGGGTCCCCTCAATTCTAGTCTCTGGGATGGAAAGGGGGGTAGACAGTCTTGATACCAATCTGGTGTGGAGGTGGAGTGATGGTTGGCTCACAATCCTCGAGCTCGGCGTTCTAGGAGGTCGGGCCGCGGCAGCGCCAGCAGGACCCGCTGAGGTTGTAGGTTTCAGAGGGCCGCGGCAGCGCCAGCAGGTCCCGAGAGGGAAGTAGGTTGCAATGGGCCGCGGCAGCGCCAGCAGGTCCCGACGAGGTTGTAGGTGGCAAAGGGCCGCGGCAGCGCCATCAGGTCCCAACGAGGCTGTAGGTGGCAAAGGGCCGCGGCAGCGCCAGCAGGTCCCACGAAGATGAAGGTTGCAGAAAGCCGCGGCAGCGCCAGCAGGCAGGACGATGGTTCACAAGGCAGGGCTGCGGCAGCGCCAGCAGTCCGTCAAGGATGAGTTCTTCACGGTGTCTCTCGACTCCAGGATACAACTGCCTTCCTGCTCTGGAGCTGCCCCAGTTATAGGTCTGGGCCCCTTTGATGTCCGGACCCTCGCACTTGGAGGTCGGGAGGTCCGGGATGAGGGAGTCCAGACACCCAGCAGGGGGGTGGAGCCAGCGCCCGGGGAGGCCGGGGGCGATCGGCACCTGGTGGGGGAGAGTCATCGACACTTCTCTCTCCCATTGACCTGCCAAGTGGTCCGTTCACCTCCTGGGTGGATGGTGGTGCCGGGATGTCGGGGCCTGGCCAGGCCCGGGGTTGGGGTCGAGCTGAGGCCACGCGGCCTCGTGGTGCAGTGTCCAAGATGGCGGCTGGGCCGGGCAATGGTGCCGATGGTGTCCCGGGCCGGTGACACAGAGATGTCCGGGAGCAGGGGTCCCGTAGGGAACGGGTTGCGGGTTGCTTCTGTGGGTTGCACTGGGAGAGCCGGTGTCCGGGCTCTGTCATGCAAGGGGGGAGCGAGCCCTTCCTGAGGCCTGTCCAACACTTATGCCCCTTTTCCAAACCGTGCTCTGGATGCCAACCTATTGCTGGGCCTTCATCTTACTCCAGCCTCGGAGCTGTTCTGGCCCTCCTGCAGTACAGGAAGATATTGAAAACACATCTCTTCAAGGAATACTGCACCCAACACACTAGAACCTACTGAATGCTGCCACCCTTGAACACGTGCCTCGCTCCTTGGGTACCACGTTTAGCGCGTTGTGGTTTCCCAGCTAGGTTCACTACACATACATACCGCTACATATATACGTACCTCCGAAGCACATGGACACCCTGGACTCAGTACAGTAGCAAGGATGCCATGGCCCTTGGTGCAAGCAAACAAAATAGTCCCTTTCACTGCTGTTTGGGAATTATGTGGGTTCAATTAAGAGGGTTCAATGGGTGCCTCAGGGCTCTGGGCCCTGGCACAACTGCACCTCCTGCACCAATGGTAGCTACACCCCTGCCAGCACTGTAGGAGAAAAGGAGTACAACATTGCAGATTTTAACACAGGATCAGACAACAAAAGATGGCTGATCTGTGTATTTTCCTGATATGTCGACTTTGTTGAAATAATCAGCCGGTTGGTCAGCATTTGCGAAGGTGCAACTGATAAGAGAAGGTCCCATGTTATCGAAATACTTAATAAGGGTAAAGACTTTTGTGTTGGGGAAACAACTGCGTGACACCAATGAACATTAGTAGAGGGGCTTTATTTGCCACAGTCCAAACACGATCAGAAACAAGCTGCCACTGCTCGGAACCTCCAGCAATCCACCCCCCCCAAATATTCCAAACATCACAGAACACAGAAACGTAGTTGACCTTAAAGGCTCATCACCACAACTTTCTTTTATGCATTATCAGCTATCAGTATATAGGTGGAGGAATCAGTATGTAGGTCAGCTATGTAGCATTTCAGGGTGGCACAATAAAACGTATACACTAGCGACTCAAAAAGAGTCCGTTTCCATTCCGGTGCATTTGGTTTAACTTTCCTTAATTCAAAGGTCACGTGCTGGTGAAAATAAAAATGTCGTTTTTTTTTTTAATTCTTGTTTTTTCTTCTAACTGGTAGGACAGTCCCAAGGGCCAGAATGATCTGGTGTCTGTAAATATTACTGAATTCAGGTCAATCAATCAATCAATAATAATTTGTAGAGTGCGCTACATACCCGCAAGGGTTCCAAGGCGCTGGCGGGGGGGGTTGCTGTTGCTACTGGTCAAACAGCCAGGTCTTGAGTTGTCTCCTGAAGGTTAGAAGGTCTTCGGTTTGTCGTAGGATGAGGGGGGTGGGGGGGGTGGGGGGTCCAGGTTGTGGCGGCACGGTGGGAGAAAGACCCGCCTCCGACTGTGGTTCTACAGCTGCGTGGGACGGTGGCCAGGGAGAGGTCTGAGGAGTGGAGTTTCTTGTTGGGTGCGTAGAAGGAGAGTTGACTGTTGAGGTAGGCTGGGCCGGTCTTGTGGAGTACCTTGTGTGCGTGAATAAGGAGCTTGAAGGAGATTCTTTTATCGACAGGGAACCAGTGCAGGTTCCTGAGGTGAGGGGTGATGTGGTTGCGGCGCGGGATGTCGAGGATCAGGCTTGCAGAGGCATTCTGGATTCTTTGCAGTCTGTTGATGAGCTTGGTCAGGGCGCCAGCTTAGAGGGCGTTTCCGTAGTCGAGTCTGCTGCTGACTAGGGCTTCAGTTACAGTTTTCCTCATGTCTGTCGGGATCCATCTGTAGATCTTGCGGAGCATACTGAGGGTGTTTAAGCAGGTGGAGGAGACAGCGTTGACTTGTTTGGTCATGGTGAGTTTCGAGTCAAGGATGACTCCCAGGTTGTGTGCATGGTTGGTGGGTGCAGGGGCTGTCCCCAGTGATGCGGGCCACCAGGAGTCGTCCCATTCTGAGGGGTTGGGCCAGAGGATGAGGATCTCCGTCTTGTCTGTGTTTAGCTTAAGATGGCTTTCCTCCATCCATTCGGCGACGGCCTTTATTCCCTGGTGGAGGTTGGATTTGGCGGTGAGAGGGTCCTCGGTGAGGAAGAGGATCAGCTGCGTGTCGTCGGCGTAGGACGACAAGCTAACATCCCATCATAGGCCAATACCAGGTCAAGATTGGACACTGAGGTGGGCGTGTAACTTTACCCTCGGTGATGTAACCCCTAATGCATTACCATTGAACCATGTGTAGCACATGAAATAACACATTTAAAAAAAGTTCACCTCCTACCTAAAAAATTTAAATAGTCGGGATCACAACAATAGAAATACAGTGTTAAGAAAAATGCAAGATATTGAATATTAAGCTGCAAAATTATGTTATTGATTTCAGCCTAATATCAGTCGTTTCTGACCAGCTCAGTGACAATACATTTAGACCATAATATGTGTCCGTACTAGAGAGAAGTCACGGAAGTACACAACCTACTGTAAGTACTGAAGTCTTTATTACACCTGCTTTGGGAATTATGTGATTCAGAAAAGGGGGTGGTGATGAACAGAGTGTCTGAATTAAGCAGACCACTCTTACCCAGTCCAAAGATCAGGGCTTGATCCATCACCGTTATTTATCTCACTGCACCATCCCAGCTCAAAACCTGGCTATATGCAAATCAGTCTGTCCCTGGCCCAGTGCATCATGGGAACAGGGCAGACTAAACTACCAAGCCAATTCTTCACCAGAAAGGAGATAAGCTACCGGGGACCGGTTTCTGGCATTTCAGCCGTCGTCGGCCCAGCTTGCTTGAATCCTGATGGTGCAGTGAGAAAGGGACTCATGTCTGAGTATACCCTGCCACACCTATTGTGGCCAACAACGATTCAGAAAAGGGGGTGGTGATGAACAGAGTGTCTGAATTAAGCAGACCACTCTTACCCAGTCCAAAGATCAGGGCTTGATCCATCACTGTTATTTATCTCACTGCACCATCCCAGCTCGGAACCTGGCTATATGCAAATCAGTCTGTCCCTGGCCCAGTGCATCATGGGAACAGGGCAGACTAAACTACCAGAATGAAGAAATTCTATTTTTAAAAGCTCTGTCCTGAAGAAGGTGTTATAAGATTTAGAACAAAGCACCGAAACGCGTCGACAAAGGACCTTTTTTTGATGGTTAGGTCTCGCCTGTCGATGCGCATGCGCATCGAGCAAGCGAGACTATGGGGGCTTATCCACTCTTTATCCACTGCAAGGAATCGTGGCGATTCCTTGCAGTGCCCGTGACTTTTAAGCTCAATGCGCATGCGCATTGAGCTTAAAAGCGCGTGCACGTCCGTCTTGTTTTACCCGTTCCGCCCCCTCCCCTTCCCGCCGTGTCGCATTTCTCCTCCCCCCTCCCCTCTCTTCCCTCCGTCTTGTTTGTTTATTTTACCCGCTCCGCCCCCTCCCCTTCCCGCCGTGTCGCATTTCTCCTCCCCCCTCCCCTCTCTTCCCTCCGTCTTGTTTGTTTATTTTACCCGCTCCGCCCCCTCCCCTGCCCGCCGTGTCGCATTTTTTTTTAAATCCCCACTTCCCCCCTTTTTGGTTTGGTGTGGGGAATTGTGGCTTGATCTTGTAGGAGATTTCCACCAAATAAATAGGATTGCATCCTTTAAATTCCCCTACCAGGGCCAAAAAACCTCAAAGTCACCATGGAGACTCTAAGAAAAATCACTATTTTTGGAGCCGATTCTCAGGATGTTTTAAGACCATTCCGGACCATTACGGGAACTCATGGGGATGTTGGAATCTAGAATTTATTGGGAATGCCGTAATTTCAACACCTCGTCATAAAGCAAGACAACAGACAGGCGTACAATAACTTTTTAAAAAGATATAAAAGAAACACTTCTCTAGCTCTGCCCTTTATTATTTTGCCAGTTTTACGGATCCCTATTTGATGATCTGATCCACCTTTGATCATTTCTGCTTGTGAAATATTATTAAATATTTATCGGATTTAAATTTGGTTTGGATTATGAAGCTCTTTCTGTATTTTTGCCTGTCCTTTTTGTAAACAGACACACGTCACAAGCATTTTTTCCCTCAGAGGATTACTAAACCAAGAAGGATTTTGAAATGAGAGTGAAGGTAGAGGTTGTGGACGCTATTTTCAGCTCAGGGTCCTTTGCGATTGCAGCGGTTGTCTGCTGTTGCCTGTGTCTGTAATCAAGCTCTCTATTGGCTCGTGCTACCGGCTGCCAGGCTACGCTTGTTTTTATATTGTTTATTGGAATGTTATTTATAATATTGTGGTTTATGTTTATAATGTATGAACTGTCTACTCTGAATCTGGAACTCTAAAAGGAATTGTCACAGGAAGTGTGAATTTGTACCAGAGTATATAATTGTGAAAATGTTATATGTGGATTAAATAATGATTTTAACATAAAAAAATGTTTTAAATAATAAAAATTGAGAGATAAAAGAAATGTCATTGTCGTGTAAAAATAATTACCCGTGTTACTATACAGCACAAAAAGTTGAGAGCTGTTCGTAGGCCTATTGGCCACTCAAAAAGTGAATAACACGGAAAGGAAAACCTTTTTTGATACTGTCATTGTTACTTATACAACATCAACACAGCAAGGCCAGGAGTTGGAACGTGTGGACCACAGAATTACAGGGCCTCATTTATGAGGCTGTGCGTCACCTTTATGCCGCCAGTGCGCCACTTTTTGTGACGCACCAGTAGCGTAAAAAATGCACCCTGTTGTGCCATATTTACAAAGTGACGCATCTAGTTAGATGCGTCACTTTCTAAACCCCCGAGGCACATTATACCTGCTCCAGGTATAATGTATGCAAGGGGGGCGTATTGACGCAAGAAAGGGTCGTAGAAGTGTCGCAGTGAAATTTATGAGATTTCACTGCGTCACTTCTAGGACACCATTGCGTCAAAATCTTGCGGCTGCCTCACAGCAGGCGTAAGACTGACGCAGGCCCTTACACATGGGGATTGCCCCATGTGAAAGGACACATTTCTGGAGTTGCGTCACTTTTGTGACACACTCCAGCAATGCGTCACTTTTGCGCTTACAGATAAGTCAGAAATACTGACGTATCTGTAATTCCTTGCGCAATGATGTGTCATACTGTAATTATGACGCATCATTGGTAGTAGTATAGGAATGATAGCTTTCATCACCATTCATTTTTTGACAGGTGGGAACGCCCCCTGGAAGTGACGTAGGAGCCGGAAGTCCCGCCCTGGAAGTCCCTCCCCGGAACTCCCTCCCCGGAAGTCGGGGTCTGGAAGTCCCTGGGCGGAAGTCCCCGGACGGAAGTCCCTGGCCGGAAGTCCAGGGCCGGAAGTCCAGGGTCTGAGGGCGCCCCCCAGAGGGGCAGTGGTGAAAGCGGGGCAGGTGTAGGGTGCGAGTGCCCTTCACACAGGAATTAATGGATGTGTGTCAAGGGGTGTAAAGTGATGGTGTGTGGGGCCTAGGGCTAGCGGCAAGGCCGCCAGTAGGACCTACAGGGGTGTTTTAGGGTTGTGGGATGGATGAGCAGAGACTTACCTCTGTGCGCCATGTTTGTTGGGTCAGCAGGGACATGCCTGGGCAAGCAGGGACATGTCTGGGAATGTCCACTGGCTAGTAGAGGCTGCAGCCTGATGTTGCTTGAGCAGCGTCGAGGTCCATCTGTGGAATGGGAGCCCTAGAGTGTTTCAGGGTCTTTTTTGGGAGATAGGCCAGCTCCCCAGGAGGCGTGCCTGTTGCCGATAGAGTTCCTGAGTGGTGGCCTGAGGCGTGGGGGCGTGCCATAGGCAGCAGCGGGAAGGAAAGCCATTGGCCCTAAAAGAGGAGGGAAGTTAGGCCATTGGATTGCGATGGTGGTAATTTTGCCGCCTAATTTTAAAAAGTCTATGGGCGAAAATGACAGCATTTATGAAAATAAAAACAAGGGTTATGCAATTGTGATTTCTTTTACATATGTGGTAATGTATTTGGGGTGATAAACATGGTCATCTTGTAAAGCAGCAGCAGGGGATTGGCAACATGTCCAGGCAGTGTTCTGTAACATGCTGGACTGTGCTACATCAGCCCCAGACTGCTAGGGTGCCTGTGCAATATCTTGCACAACCTAAGTTTAAAGGGCCTGGTGTAAAATGATTCCTATTGTGAAAAGGAAAAAATAAATACATATTTTAAATGTCTCTGATGTAAAATGATGTCTGTTATGGAGACCAAAATAGGGGAAATAAATAAAAACACCCTCAGTGCAGTTGTCATTTCTTTCTTTCTAAAGGAACTTAATGTTTGAGGGATAATAAACACGGGCCTGTATGTAATGCAACTGTGTGGGCTGTGTATCAGGACAGTGCCTGGTTCTTTATCATACTAAGGTGCTGTCACAGACCTAAACAGTAAAGTTTCTGGTGCAACATAATGCACAGCCAAAGTTGAAATGCACAATGTAAGTGACAATTACTAAAAGAAAATAATAAAATAAACCTTTTTAAAAGGCACTGATGTAAAATGATACAAGTCATGAAAAGGAAAATAAAATACATAGTGATGACATGTGTTGTGTATTGTGTTTTCTTTCTAAGTGAGGGTAATGTGTTGGAGTTTATTAATAAGGGTCAGTATGTAGGGCAAAACCTAACACACGCCAATCTACACCACACCAAATCGCAACATCCTACACATTGCACCACCGGATACAAGTATACTTATACCAGATTATAACATCCCACACTTTATACCAAGCCATATCACATGCTATCATATTGTCCCCCACGCACCCATCAACCCCTCCCTTAGTTCCCTATGGTTCCACCACAGACTACATCACACCATGCAGTATACATGCCATCCAAATACCAAAACTATCCATATATAGGAGCAATTACATGCAACATCACAGCACAGCAGGACTATACAACAACAAAGTTCACTTAGTACATATCACCACACCGCACCACCGAACACACCAACATACCACACAAGACAATCTCATATTGCACCACTCCACTTGAGTCTACCTCACTACAGCCCATTATATCATGTACCAACATATTCCATCATGTCACATCATCAATTTTCAACACCACCTATCTCAGTACCACACCACTCTCAATACACACACACAATACCATACCATGCCACACTTTCTCGGACTTTGGCACACCATATCAATACGTCTCACCTTAAAGGTCTGTGTACCACATCACCAAATGCCACATAACACCATACCTCTTCTTACCACACTAAATTGCCATGTAATTACTATACAATTCAATGTAGTACAATAGCCAAGAACACACTTGACTCCCCACACCGCCCTATACCACCCACTGCAACACCACATCAGTCTAAACCATACCTACCTGCTTCTTTACATAAGTTACATCAAGACACAAGTCTGACACAGAAAAGGAGGGTGTTCAACATCTAGTATAATCCATCTATCTATTATGGCAAAACTCTTCCTGTCACTTTGCCGCCCCTCACAGCACCCTTGTTGACTTCATAACTCCACACAGGACCATACAGTCTATGGTGTACAACACAACACACCCTACTGTACCACAACACTACTCTCTGTTCACCACACCACATATGCCACATAGCAACACTAAATCTAACACCACACTAATGCACACCACACCAATCTACACCACACCAAAACGCAACATCCAACACACGGCACCACCAGATACAAGTATAGTGATACCAAATAACAACATCCCACACTTTATACTAAGCCACATCACATGCTATCATATTGCACCACACCCATCCATCAACCCTTCTCACAATTCCCTATGCTTCCACATCAGACTACAACACACCATGCAGTATACATGCCATTCAATACCACAACTATCCATATAAGAGCAATGTATTTGCTCAGCACAGCAGAACTATACAACAACAAAGTTCACTTAGTACATATCACCACACCGCACCACCGAACACACCAACATACCACACAAGACAATCTCATATTGCACCACTCCACTTGAGTCTACCTCACTACAGCCCATTATATCATGTACCAGCATAATCCATCATGTCACATTATCAATTTTCAACACCACCGCTCTCAGTACCACACCACTCTCAACACACACACTACCACACCATGCCACCCTTTCTCAGACTTTGGCACACCATATCATTAAGTCTCACCTTAAAAGTCTGTGTACCACATCACCAAATGCCATATGTGTGGTAAGGTGAGGTATGGTGTTATGACCATACCTCACCTTACCACACTAAATTGCTCTGTAATTACTATACAACCCAATGTAGTACAATAGCCCATGCCACACTTGACTCCCAACACCACCCTACACCACCCACTGCAACACCACGTCAGTCTAAACCATACCTACCTGCTTCTTTACATAAGTGACATCAAGACACAAGTCTGACACAGAAAATGAGGGTGTTGAACATCTAGTGTAAACCATCTATCTATTATAGCAAAACTCTTCCTGTCACTTCGCCGCCCCTCACAGCACCCTTGTTGTCTTCATACCTCCACACAGGACCATACATTCTATGGTGTACAACAAACCCTACTGTACCACAACACACCTCCTTGTTCACCATACCCCATATGTCACATAGCACCACAAAATCTAACACCACACTAATGTACACCACGCCAATCTACACCACACCAAATCGCAACATCCTACACATTGCACCACCGGATACAAGTATACTTATACCAGATTATAACATCCCACACTGTATACCAAGCCATATCACATGCTATCATATTGTACCCCAGCGCACCCATCAACCCCTCCCTTAGTTCCCTATGGTTCCACCACAGACTACATCACACCATGCAGTATACATGCCATTCAATACCACAACTATCCATATATAGGAGCAATTACATGCAACATCACAGCACAGCAGGACTATACAACAACAAAGTTCACTTAGTACATATCACCACACCGCACCACCGAACACACCAACATACCACACAAGACAATCTCATATTGCACCACGCCACTTGAGTCTACCTCATTACAGCCCATTATATCATGTACCAACATATTCCATCATGTCACATCATCAATTTTCAACACCACCTCTCTCAGTACCACACCACTCTCAACGCACGCAATACCACACTATGCCACACTTTCTCAGACTTTGGCACACCATATCAATACGTCTCACCTTAAAGGTCTGTGTACCACATCACCAAATGCCACATAACACCATACCTCACCTTACCACACTAAATTGCAATGTAATTATTATACAATCCAATGTAGTACAATAGCCAAGAACACACTTGACTCCCCAAACCGCCCTATACCACCTACTGCAACACCACATCAGTCTAAACCATACCTACCTGCTTCTTTACATAAGTTACATCAAGACACAAGTCTGACACAGAAAAAGAGGGTGTTCAACATCTAGTATAAACCATCTATCTATTATGGCAAAACTCTTCCTGTCACTTTGCCGCCCCTCACAGCACCCTTGTTGCCTTCATAACTCCACACAGGACCATACAGTCTATGGTGTACAACACAACACACCCTACTGTACCACAACACCCCTCCCTGTTCACCATACCACATATGCCACATAGCAACACAAATCTAACACCACACTAATGCACACCACACCAATCTACACCACACCAAAACACAACATCCTACACATTGCACCACCAGATACAAGTATAGTTATACCAAATGACAACATCCCACACTTTATACTAAGCCACATCACATGCTATCATATTGCACCTCACCCATCCAGCAACCCTTCTCACAGTTCCCCTATGCTTCCACATCAGACTACAACACACCATGCAGTATACATGCCATTCAATACCACAACTATCCATATAAGAGCAATTACATTGCCCAGCACAGCAGAACTATACCACAACAAAGTTCACTTAGTACATATCACCACACCGCACCACCGAACACACCAACATACCACACAAGACAATCTCATATTGCACCACTCCACTTGAGTCTACCTCACTACAGCCCATTATATCATGCACCAACATATTCCATCATGTCACATCATCAATTTTCAACACCACATCTCTCAGTACCACACCACTCTCAACACACACACTACCACACCATACCACCCTTTCTCAGACTTTGGCACACCATATCATTAAGTCTCACCTTAAAGGTCTGTGTACCACGTCACCAAAATGCCGCATAACACTATACCTCACCTTACCACACTAAATTGCTATGTAATTACTATACAACCCAATGTAGTACAATAGCCCAAACCACACTTGACTCCCAACACCACCCTACTCCACCCACTGCAACATCACATCAGTCTAAACCATACCTACCTGCTTCTTTACATAAGTTACATCAAGACACAAGTCTGACACAGAAAATGAGGGGGTTGAACATCTAGTATACACCATCTATCTATTATTGCAAAACTCTTCCTGTCACTTTGCCGCCCCTCACAGCACCCTTGTTGTCTTCATACCTCCACACAGGACCATACATTCTATGGTATACAACACACCCTACTGTACCACAACACACCTCCTTGTTCACCATACCACATATGTCACATAGCACCACAAAATCTAACACCACACTAATGTACACCACACCAATCTATACCACACCAAAACGCAACATCCTACACATTGCACAACCGGATACAAGTATACTTATACCAGATTACAACATCCCACACGTTATACCAAGCCACATCACAGGCTATCATATTGCACTCCACCCGTCTATCAACCCCTCCCATAGTTCCCTATTGTTCCACCTCAGACTACACCACACCATGCAGTAAACGTGCCCTTCAATACCACAACTATCCATATAAGAGCAATTACATTACACATCAAAACACAGCAGAACTATACATAAATAAAGTTCACTTAGTACATATCACCACACCGCACCAGCGAACACACCAACATACCAAACAAGGCAATCTCATATTGCACCACTCCACTTCAGTCTACCTCACTACAGCTCATACACCAACATATGCCATCATGTCACATCATCAATTTTCAAGACCACATCTCTCAGTACCATACCACTCTCAACACACACACAATACCAAACAATGCCACACTTTCTCAGACTTTGGCACACCATATCATTACCTATCACCTTAAAGGTATGTGTACCACATCACCAAATGCCACATAACACCATACCTCACCTTACCACACTAAATTGCAATCTATTTCTATACAACCAAAAGAAGTACAATAGCCAAGACCACACATGACTCCCCACACCCCCTATACCACCCACTGCAATACCACATCAGTCTAAACCATGCCAACCTGCTTCTTTACACAAGTTACAGCAAGACACAAGTCTTACACAGAAAATGAGGGTGTTCAACATCTAGTATAAACCATCTATCTATTATGGCAAACCTCTTCCAGAAAAACATCACACTGCTGGACCAAACAGAGCTGTAGTAGAATATAAAATATAATGCAAACCACACAGCCCTCACCCAGAGGCATCTGCTTGTTTACATCCATAAATGGACAAACAATAAACTCGAGGCACAGGGATAGAGACACACCACCACAGTGCAAATGGAGCAAAACCACCACAAACACACTGACAACAAATCAGGAATACACAAGTCTGATTTCCCCAATAAATGAACCTTCTGTTGGAGAGCAAACTACCATAAAAATTAAGGGTATTAACAGACCATGTAAACAGTGTAGGGTGGCTAAATAAAAATACCTACCATAGCATAACAAAGAGTTATTTCCTATTTGCACAGTTGCTACTAACACAGTATCAGGTTTTACTTCCCCGCTTTCTGGACATCCAAGTCCATTTTCTTCTTTGGCTCAATACACCACAGAAAATCCTATTTTGACACAGTAAGTATGTAGATTTTAAAGGTCGTTATGGTGATGGAGGGATGTCTATCTTGGTCTGAGACACTTTAATTGCCAGAGGATTTGGAGAACAAAAATATTCTGTCATCTAGAATATGAAAGGTTTAGACTCGGCCGCAGAAGTGCTCTATGGCATGAACGGCTTCCCAGGGAGCTTGAAAGGGGTCATCTGGTGAACAAGGTTACATTAGCTCTGAAAAGCCATCAGTGATGCTAGAGCACATTTCTGATTCTGGATGCTGGCCAGGGGCTACAGCAAGCTAAAACTGTAGGTGTTCTAAGAGTATCATGATGCTACTGAACAAGCAAGTGTATCAAAATGAGCATGACAAAAAGTTTTAAGTGGGGAGCTGAAGGGATGGAAGCGGGTGAATGATAGTCTGAGACATTTTTTAGTGAAAATGTGGTTCAGTTTGCATTATGGTGCGCTATTATGAATCATGTGAATACACTGTGTCAATTTTTTTTTTTTATTGTAAAAGTTTTTATTTTTTATTGTAAGTTTTGCAATAATAGATAGATGGTGTATACTAGATGTTCAACACCCTCATTTTCTGTGTCAGACTTGTGTCTTGATGTAACTTATGTAAAGAAGCAGGTAGGTATGGTTTAGACTGATGTGATGTTGCAGTGGGTGGAGTACGGTGGTGTTGGGAGTCAAGTGTGGTTTGGGCTATTGTACTACATTGCGTTGTATAGTAATTACATAGCAATTTAGTGTGGTAAGGTGAGGTATGGTGTTATGCGGCATTTTGGTGACGTGGTACACAGACCTTTAAGGTGAGACTTAATGATATGGTGTGCCAAAGTCTGAGAAAGGGTGGTATGGTGTGGTAGTGTGTGTGTTGAGAGTGGTGTGGTACTGAGAGATGTGGTGTTGAAAATTGATGATGTGACATGATGGAATATGTTGGTGCATGATATAATGGGCTGTAGTGAGGTAGACTCAAGTGGAGTGGTGCAATATGAGATTGTCTTGTGTGGTATGTTGGTGTGTTCGGTGGTGCGGTGTGGTGATATGTACTAAGTGAACTTTGTTGTGGTATAGTTCTGCTGTGCTGGGCAATGTAATTGCTCTTGTATGGATAGTTGTGGTATTGAATGGCATGTATACTGCATGGTGTGTTGTAGTCTGATGTGGAAGCATAGGGGAACTGTGAGAAGGGTTGCTGGATGGGTGAGGTGCAATATGATAGCATGTGATGTGGCTTAGTATAAAGTGTGGGATGTTGTCATTTGGTATAACTATACTTGTATCTGGTGGTGCAATGTGTAGGATGTTGTGTTTTGGTGTGGTGTAGATTGGTGTGGTGCGCATTAGTGTGGTGTTAGACTTGTGTTGCTATGTGGCATATGTGGTATGGTGAACAGGGAGGGGTGTTGTGGTACAGTAGGGTGTGTTGTGTTGTACACCATAGACTGTATGGTCCTGTGTGGAGTTATGAAGGCAACAAGGGTGCTGTGAGGGGCGGCAAAGTGACAGGAAGAGTTTTGCCATAATAGATAGATGGTTTATACTAGATGTTGAACACCCTCCTTTTCTGTGTCAGACTTGTGTCTTGATGTAACTTATGTAAAGAAGCAGGTAGGTATGGTTTAGACTGATGTGGTGTTGCAGTGGGTGGTATAGGGCGGTGTGGGGAGTCAAGTGTGTTCTTGGCTATTGTACTACATTGGATTGTATAATATTTACATTGCAATTTAGTGTGGTAAGGTGAGGTATGGTGTTATGTGGCATTTGGTGATGTGGTACACAGACCTTTAAGGTGAGACGTATTGATATGGTGTGCCAAAGTCTGAGAAAGTATGGCATAGTGTGGTATTGTGTGTGTTGAGAGTGGTGTGGTACTGAGAGAGGTGGTGTTGAAAATTGATGATGTGACATGATGGAATATGTTGGTACATGATATAATGGGCTGTAATGAGGTAGACGAAAGTGGCGTGGTGCAATATGAGATTGTCTTGTGTGGTATGTTGGTGTGTTCGGTGGTGCGGTGTGGTGATATGTACTAAGTGAACTTTGTTGTTGTATAGTCCTGCTGTGCTGTGATGTTGCATGTAATTGCTCCTATATATGGATAGTTGTGGTATTGAATGGCATGTATACTGCATGGTGTGATGCAGCGACGGCTCGTGGAGGGAGTTACGGTGGGGCAGGAGGGTGGGGAGGGGGAGGGGCAGGGTGGAGGTTGCTAAAAACCGGCATATGGATAATTGCAGGTAAGTAAACAATTTAATTATTAAAACGAATTTCGTAGCTCGCACTGCATTGCATTTTGCGATGCAAGGCGCACTACGAAATTCGTTTTATTAATTAAATTGTTTACTTACCTGCAATTATCCATATGCCGGTTTTTAGCAACCTCCACCCTGCCCCTCCCCCTCCCCACCCTCCTGCCCCACCGTAACTCCCTCCACGAGCCGTCGCTGGTGTGATGTAGTCTGTGGTGGAACCATAGGGAACAAAGGGAGGGGTTGATGGGTGCGCTGGGGTACAATATGATAGCATGTGATATGGCTTGGTATAAAGTGTGGGATGTTATAATCTGGTATAAGTATACTTGTATCCGGTGGTGCAATGTGTAGGATGTTGCGATTTGGTGTGGTGTAGATTGGCGTGTGTTAGGTTTTGCCCTACATACTGACCCTTATTAATAAACTCCAACACATTTCCCTCACTTAGAAAGAAAACACAATACACAACACATGTCATCACTATGTATTTTATTTTCCTTTTCATGACTTGTATCATTTTACATCAGTGCCTTTTAAAAAGGTTTATTTTATTATTTTCTTTTAGTAATTGTCACTTACATTGTGCATTTCAACTTTGGCTGTGCATTATGTTGCACCAGAAACTTTACTGTTTAGGTCTGTGACAGCACCTTAGTATGATAAAGAACCAGGCACTGTCCTGATACACAGCCCACACAGTTGCATTACATACAGGCCCATGTTTATTATCCCTCAAACATTAAGTTCCTTTAGAAAGAAAGAAATGACAACTGCACAGAGGGTGTTTTTATTTATTTCCCCTATTTTGGTCTCCATAACAGACATCATTTTACATCAGAGACATTTAAAATATGTATTTATTTTTTCCTTTTCACAATAGGAATCATTTTACACCAGGCCCTTTAAACTTAGGTTGTGCAAGATATTGCACAGGCACCCTAGCAGTCTGGGGCTGATGTAGCACAGTCCAGCATGTTACAGAACACTGCCTGGACATGTTGCCAATCCCCTGCTGCTGCTTTACAAGATGACCATGTTTATCACCCCAAATACATTACCACATATGTAAAAGAAATCACAATTGCATAACCCTTGTTTTTATTTTCATAAATGCTGTCATTTTCGCCCATAGACTTTTTAAAATTAGGCAGCAAAATTACCACCATCGCAATCCAATGGCCTAACTTCCCTCCTCTTTTAGGGCCAATGGCTTTCCTTCCTACTGCTGCCTATGGCACGCCCCCACGCCTCAGGCCACCACTCAGGAACTCTATCGGCAACAGGCACGCCTCCTGGGGGGCTGGCCTATCTCCCAAAAAAGACCCTGAAACACTCTAGGGCTCCCATTCCACAGATGGACCTCGACGCTGCTCAAGCAACATCAGGCTGCAGCCTCTACTAGCCAGTGGACATGCCCAGACATGTCCCTGCTTGCCCAGGCATGTCCCTGCTGACCCAACAAACATGGCGCACAGAGGTAAGTCTCTGCTCATCCATCCCACAACCCTAAAACACCCCTCTAGGCCCTACTGGTGGCCTTGCCGCTAGCCCTAGGCCCCCCACACCATCATTCTACACCCCTTGACACACATCTATTAATTCCTGTGTGAAGGGCACTCGCACCCTACACCTGCCCCGCTTTCACCACTGCCCCTCTGGGGGGCGCCCTCAGACCCTGGACTTCCGGCCCTGGACTTCCGGCCAGGGACTTCCGGCCAGGGACTTCCGGCCAGGGACTTCCATCCGGGGACTTCCGCCCAGGGACTTCCAGACCCCGACTTCCGGGGAGGGAGTTCCAGGGAGGGACTTCCGGGGCGGGACTTCCGGCTCCTACGTCACTTCCAGGGGGCGTTCCCACCTGTCAAAAAATGAATGGTGATGAAAGCTATCATTCCTATACTACTATTGGTGTCGCAAGGAGGGCCCAATGAAAAGTGACGTAGAGCTGTTTTCACGCAGCCGTGCGTCACTTTTCATAAATGAGGCCAACAGAATGCATGTCCAATGCAAGAATATTTAGCGCAGGGCTTTAAGTGAGCCAAGTCTCACCGGGTCTGAGGACCTACAGTTTTTTAAAGGGGGGGCTCAAAACAGGTCTCTATCGGGTTCTGTTTTTTGCCCTATCCTGGACTGCAGTGACAGCAGTCCGGAAAAAAGTGCCAGGGCACAAAACAGAGCCCGCTAGAGACCGTTTCGAGACAGCAGGCACATCATGTGCGCTGCTGACGCTGCTCTCCGTTCGATACCTGTTACGATCACTATAAATCGTTCCACACGAGCCGAGAAGTGACGCAGCTCTCAGCACACATAGGTGCAGGTAATATGTTTAAACACATACACACCCCGCTCACTAAGGATAAATGGGGTTACACAAAGAAGCTTTATTAACAGTTCACAAGTCAAACTGCGCAAATCTGAAGGCAGCAAAAATATAAACAGGTGAATCTGAAAGCCTTAAAAAATAACTTCCGAAGGGCCACTCGTTCTTTTATTTCATGTGTAAACTTACACTACATTTGTCCAACAAATGTCTTTTAAATACATGTGGTGAAGAAAGGATCAGGCTAGTCCCGATTTACAGTGACGTACCATGTAATATGAGTGACAATGTTGAAAACACTCTTTACAGGGCACAGGAGGACATCACCACAAGGGGAATCAGTAATGAAGCCATTTACAGTTGTTGGCACATTTGTAAACTGCATCTACTGCCTTCTCTTCCCCTCTTTCTTTTCCACAAACATTAATTTCTGAAAAACATGAAATTTGGATTTCCCTCAATTGTGGTTGTCTGCCACCAGGTGGGGGACCTCCTCTGGACACCCATTAGATTTGTACCACTCTGGCGCCATCAGTGAGAAAGACCAAGTGAGCACTCGGTCCAATAAGGAAATCATCAACCCCACCACTCTACTGTGGACATTATTTTAAGAAGGATTCCAGAGTACTTAACACATTATATATTCCAGGCAAGGTCCCCAGATTACTGTACACATTACTAGGGGGAGATCAGAACCCCAGAGCGCCTCTGCACATTACCCAGAGAGGATCCCAGAGTACTGAACACATTACCCGGAGATGACCCCAGAGTACTGTACACATTACCCAGAGAGGACCTCAGAGTACTGTGCACATTACCCGGAGAGGACCCCAGAGTACTGTACACATTACCCGGAGATGACCCCAGAGTCCTCTGCACATTTTCCAGAGAGGACCTCAGAGAACTGTGCACATTACCCAGAGAGGACCCCAGAGTACTGTACACATTACCCGGAGATGACCCCAGAGTACTGTACACATTACCCGGAGAGGACCTCATAGTCCTCTTCACATTACTCGGAGAGGACCCCAGAGAACTGTGACATTACCCAGAGAGGACCACAGAGTACTGTACACATTACCCGGAGAGGACCCCAGAGTACTGTACACATTACCCGGAGAGGACCTCTGAGTCCTCTGCACATTACCCGGAGCGGACCCCAGAGAACTGTGACAATACCCAGAGAGGACCACAGAGTACTGTACACATTACCTGGAGAGGACCTCAGAGTACTGTTCACATTTCCTGGAGAGACCTCAGAGTACTGTACTCATTTCCTGGAGAGGACCTCAGAGTACTGTACACATTACCCAGAGAGGACACCAGAGTACTGTACACATTACCCGGAGAGGACCTTAGAGTATTGAACACATTACCTGGACAGGACCTCAGAGTACTGTACACATTACCCGGAGAGGACCTCAAAGTACTGCACACATTACCTAGAGGAGAGCATACCTCCAGAGTCTTCTGCACATTACCCAGAGGGGACGCTAGAGTACTGTGCACATTACCCATAGAGGACCCCAGAGTACTGTAGACATTACCCAGCGGAGAACAGATCGCAGAGTCCTCTGCACATTACCCGGAGAGGACCCCAGAGAACTGGGCACACCCAGAGAGGACCTCAGAGTACTGAACACATTACCCGGAGAAGACCTCAGAGTACTGTACACATTACCCGGAGAGAACCTCAGAGTACTGTACACATTACCTGGAGGAGAGCATACCTCCAGAGTCTTCTGCACATTACCCAGAGGGGCCCCTAGATTACTGTACACAATACCCGTAGATGACCCCCTAGTACTGTACACATTACCAGTGGGAGAAAAAAACTCCAAAGTCCTCAGCACATTACCTGGAGAGGATCCCAGAGTACTGAATACATTACCCGGAGAGGACCCCAGAGTACTGTACACATTTCCTGGAGAGGACCTCAGAGTACTGCACTCATTACCGGGAGAGGACCCCAGAGAACTGTGCACATTACGCAGAGAGGACCTCAGAGTACTCAATACATTACCCGGAGAAGACCTCAGAGTATTGTACACATTAACCGGAGAGGACCTCAGAGTACTGTACACATTACCTGGAGGAAAGCATACCTCCAGAGTCTTCTGCACATTACCCAGAGGGGACCCTAGAGTACTGTACACAATACCTGTAGAGGACCCCATAGCACTGTAGACATTACCAGGCTGAGAACAAAACTCCAGAGTCCTCTGCACATTACCTGTATAGGATCCCAGAGTACTGAACACATTACCCAGAGATGACCCCAGAGTACTGTACATATTACCCAGAGAGGACCTCAGAGTACTGTACACATTGCCCAGAGAGGACCTCAGAGTACTGTACACCTTACCCGGAGAGGTCCCCAGAGTACTGCACACATTACCCAGAGATGACCCCAGAGTACTGTACACATTACCCAGAGCGGACCTCAGAGTACTGTATACATTGCCTAGAGAGGACCTCAGAGTATTGTACACATTACCCAGAGAGGACCCTAGAGTACTGTACACATTACCTGGAGAGGACCTCAGAGTACTGTACTCATTACCTGGAGGAGAGCAGACCTCAGAGTACTGTACACCTTACCCGGAGAGGTCCCCAGAGTACTGCACACATTACCCAGAGATGACCCCAGAGTACTGTACACATTACCCAGAGCGGACCTCAGAGTACTGTATACATTGCCTAGAGAGGACCTCAGAGTACTGTACACATTACCCGGAGAGGGCCCCAGAGTACTGTACACATTACCCAGAGAGGACCCTAGAGTACTGTACAAAATACCTGTAGAGGACCCCAGAGTACTGAACATATTACCCAGATAGGACCTCAGAGTACTTTACACATTACCCGTAAAGGACCTCAGAGTACTGTACACATTACCCAGGGGAGAACAGAACCCCAGAGCCCTCTGCATATTACCCGGAGAGGACCCCAGAGAACTGTACACATTACCCGGAGAGGACCTCAGAGTACTGTACACATTACCTGGAGGAGGTCATACCTCCAGAGTCTTCTGCACATTACCGAGAGAGGACCCTAGAGTACTGTACACAATACCTGTTGAGGACCCCAGAGTAGTACACATTACCCAGAGAGCACCCTAGAGTACTGTACACATTACCCGGAGAGGACCTCAGAGTACTGTTCACATTTCCTGGAGAGACCTCAGAGTACTGTACTCATTACCTGTAGAAGACCTCAGGAGTACTGTACACATTTCCTGGAGAGGACCTCAGAGTACTGTACACATTACCCAGAGAGGACCCCAGAGTACTGTACACATTACCTGGAGGAGAGCATACCTCTAGAGGACCCTAGAGTACTGTTCACAATACTCGTAGAGGACCCCAGAGTACTGTACACATGACCAGGGGGGAAGCAAAACTCCAGACACCTCTGCACATTACCCAGAGAGGACCCCAGAGTACTTTACACATTACCCGGAGAGGACCTCAGAGTACTGAACACATTACCCAGAGAGGACCTCAGAGTACTGTACACATTTCCTGGAGAGGACCTCATAGTACTGTACACATTACCTGGAGGAAAGCATACCTCCAGAGTCTTCTGCACATTACCCAGAGAGGACCCTGAAGTACTGTGCACAATACCTGTAGAGGACCCCAGAGTACTGAACATATTACCCAGATAGGACCTCAGAGTACTGCACATATTACCAGGGGGAGAACGGAACCCCAGAGCATCTGCACATTACCCAGAGAGGATCCCAGAGTACTGCACACATTACCCGGAGATGACCACAGAGTACTGTGCACATTACCTGGAGAGAACCCCCGAGTCCTCAGCACATTACCCGGAGAGGATCCCAGAATACTAAACATATTACCCAGAGATGACCCCAGAGTACTGTACACATTACCTGGAGAGAACCTCAGAGTACTGTACACATTACCCAGAGAGGACCTCAGAGTACTGTACACATTTCCCAGAGAGGACCTCAGAGTACTGTACACATTACCAGGAGAGGACCCTGAAGTACTGTACACAATACCTGTAGAGGAACCCCAGAGTACTGAACATATTCCCAGATAGGACCTCAGAGTACTGTTCACATTACCAGGGGGAGAACAGAACCCCAGAGCCTCTGCATATTACCCAGAGAGGATCCCAGAGTACTGAACACATTACCCGGAGATGACCCCAGAGTACTGTACACATTACCAGGAGAGGACCTCGGAGTTCTATGCGCATTACCCGGAGAGGACCCCAGAGTACTTTACACATTACCCAGGGGAGAACAGAACTCCAGAGTCCTCTGAACATTACCCGGAGAGGACACCAGAGAACTGTGACATTACCCAGAGAGGACCACAAAGTACTGTACACATTACCCGGAGAGGACCCCAGAGTAGTGTACATTACCCAGAGCGGACCCTAGAGTACTGAACACATTACCCAGAGAGGACCTCAGAGTACTGTACACATTTCCTGGAGAGGACCTCAGAGTACTCTACTCATTACCCGGAGAGGACCTCAGAGTACTGTACACATTTCCTGGAGAGGACCTTAGAGTACTGTACACATTACCCGGAGAGGACCTCAGAGTACTGTACACATTACCTGGAGGAGAGCATACCTCCAGAGTCTTCTGCACATTACCTAGAGAGGACCCCATAGTACTGTACACATTACCAGGGGGAGAACAGAACCCCAGAGCCTCTGCACATTACCCAGAGAGGATCTCAGAGTACTGAACACATTACCCGGAGATGACACCAGAGTACTGTACACATTACCCAGAGAGGGCCTCAGAGTACTGTGCACATTACCCTGATAGGACCCCAGAGTACTGTACACATTACCCGGAGATGACCCCAGAGTACTGTACATGTTACCCGGAGAGGACCTCAGAGTCCTCTGCGCATTACCTGGAGGAGGTCATACCTCCAGAGTCTTCTGCACATTACCCAGAGAGGAACCTAGAGTACTGTACACAATACCCTTAGAGGACCCCAGAGTACTGTACACATTACCAGGGGGAAAACAAAACTCCAGAGACCTCTGCACATTACCCGGAGAGGATCCCTGAGTACTAAACACATTACCCAGAGATGACCCCAGAGTATTGTACACATTACCCGGAGAGGACCTCAGAGTACTCTACATATTTCCTGTAGAAGACCTCAGAGTACTGTACACATTACCTGGAGGAGAGCATACCTCCAGAGTCTTCGGCACATTACCCAGAGAGGACCCTAGAGTACTGTACCCAATACCTGTAGAGGACCCCAGAGTACTGAACATTTTACCCAGATAGGACCTCAGAGTACTTTACACATTACCCGTAAAGGACCTCAGAGTACTGTAAGCATTACCCAGGGGAGAACAGAACCCCAGAGTCCTCTGCACATTACCCCGGAGGACCGCAGAGAACTGCGCACATTACCCAGAGAGGACCTCAGAATACTGAACACATTACCTGGAGAGGACCTCAGAGTACCGTACACATTACCTGGAGGAGAGCATACCTCCAGAGTCTTCTGCACATTACCCAGTGAGGACCCTAGAGTACTGTACACAATACCTGTAGAGGACCCCAGAGTACTGAACATATTACCCAGATAGAACCTCAGAGTACTGTACACATTACCCGTAAAGAACCTCAGAGTACTGTACACATTCCCCAGGGGGGAACAGAACCCCAGAGTCCTCTGCACATCACACGGAGAGGACCCCATAGTACTGAACACATTATCCAGCGATGACCCCAGAGTACTGTACACATTACCTGGAGAGGACCTCAGAGTACTGTACACATTACCCAGAGAGCACCTCAGAGTACAGTACACATTGCCAAGAGAGGACTTCAGAGTACTGTACACATTACCCGGAGAGGACCCCAGAGTACTGTACACATTACCCAGAGAGTACCCTAGATTACTGTACACATTACCCGGAGAGGACCTCAGAGTACTGAACACATTACCCAGAGAGGACCTCAGAGTACTGTACACATTTCCTGGAGAGGACCTCAGAGTACTGTACACATTACCTGGAGGAGAGCATACATCCAGAGTCTTCTGCACATTACCCAGAGAGGACCCTGAAGTACTGTACACAATACCTGTAGAGGACCCCTGAGTACTCAACATATTACCCAGATAGGACCTCAGAGTACTGTACACATTACCTGGAGGAGAGCATAACTCCAGAGTCCTCTGCACATTACCCAGGAAGGACCCCAGAGTACTGTACACATTACCCGCAGAGGACCCCAGAGTACTGTACACATTACCCGGAGAAGATCCCAGAGTACTGTACACTTTACCCGGGAGAAGACCTTAGGCCCCCTGAGTTGTAGTGATTCACATTCATATATTTCCTGTGAACATGCATTTGCCTACACCAGCACAAGGGCCATCCAAAGAAAATCAGAGGTCAACTACGGAACATTTTAAGGCCACCCATGCGAAGACCAGGATTTTCTTAATATTTTGTCTTCTAGGCTGACCTAATCTTATCTCACGAACTGGGAATGAACCAGATAGCCCAGTCATGGTTAGGAAGCTCTGAACTCACTCAAGGACTTTCCATTGCCAATTTCTTTGTGATGAGTGCTTACTTTTGTGTTTCTCAAATATATATATTTATATTTTTTTGTAGGATTCAGTCAAATTTGTTCAAGAAAACTTCAAGAAGAGAGAATGCGTCTACTTCATCAAGGACCCCAGATCAACGTAAGTCTGTCTGTTTCCTGTCTATCTTTTCTGCGTTTGGTTGCCTGTAGCCCTGTTCTGCTGCCCAAATGGAATACAATATGTTGTAAATACACTTGTGACTAGCTCCTTCCTCTACCCTGCAGCCAAACCTGTTGACGTCCAGCACTTGTTTAAAACGTAACCAAAGAAAAATAGAGAACATGCATCTTTTCACCAAGGTTGAGTTCCTATTTTCGAATCTTGGTTGACCGCACTAGATAGTGATCTCCACATCCCTTTTATCGCTGTCCCACCAAATTCCAAGACAAGTTTCATACTACAGTGGTTCCTTTGCCCCGACTCTCCCAGACATGCAGTAAGCCTGCTTTGTTGCAGATTGGGCGTGCTAAAATATTTAATGCTGAAAAAATAAATTAAGTCCCTGTGGTGATGTGAGTACTTTTCTCTAGTACAGATGATTTGATATTGTGATGGCTGGACCTACAAAGCACACCCTACCCCTTGAAGAGAGTTTGGCTTCATGCGGCGGTGAGACGTGCTGCTTTAGACACATGTCATAAGCCTGCTCCCAGAATTCTAAGCTCCCTGGGCTAAACAAAGTCAGTGTCCCAGAAGGGGGAATAGAGGTTGGGAAAGGAGTCAATACATTATCTAAGAGGAAATCGTCTTCCTTTTTGAACACTGAATTTAAGTCTAAAAACACAATTGTGAAGAGTAAAACCAAGGTGAATACTAAGGATTCTAAATCACTACATCCAGCAGGCTCAAAAATTACTCCTTCACTTCGTTCCTACTTTAAAGTCGTTCCTCAGATTTTACATCTTCCTGAAGTCATGGATGATCCAGTTATGGCATCAACCTTAGAGGCCAATTCCTTATCTTATTGCCAACCCGCCGTGCCAGCAGATACATCATTATCTGGGGTGAAAGACCAAGCTGAGAAGTATCCTAGTCAAGCAATAGAAACAGTTGTAACTACTGACTTAGCAGCAAGCCCACAAGGCACGCTTGATCCAGAAATAGAGCGACAGCCTGCACTGCCTACGCAGTCTCTCCTGTTAGAACAATCTCTGCCCCAGTCTTCATCCATGCAAGGGCTGAGCTTACCTCAAGCTCTTACTACAGTGTACTCTAAAGAGGCTGAAGAATTAGATTCTACTTAGTTGGGAGGCGCATCTGGGGGTGTAGATGTAGATGACTCTGCTGTCCCTGTCTCACTTGACCCTAACTCATTATTGGCCCCTTCCTCCTCCTCTCCCCTCCGATGACGGCAGCCTCTGTTCTGGAGATGTTTTCAGCTCTTACTCTGGAGATAAGAAAAGGATTCGCGGAATCATCTTTTAATCAACTAGAGTTCAAAAACTATTGTGAGACACTCGACAATAAAATTGAAGGTCTCACTATAAGAACTGGAGTGTTAGAAGAGACGGTTGGCATTCATTCAATCTACTTGGATCAAGTGAAGGAAGACATTAAGAAACTCACAAGGGAAGATCTGGCTCTCAGCGAGAGGATGGAGTCTCTTGAAAACGATGCGAGAAGGGGGAACATCCGTATTTTGCATGTTCCGGAAGGATCTGAAGGGTCAGATATCAAACAATACATCGTTTCATTACTGAAAGATGCACTGTCTCTAGAACACACTCCCGCAGAACTGTTGGCCGATATTTAGAGGGTACACAGAGATCCCTTCAAACTGAATCCACAGAGGTCTAAACCTCGCAAAATCTTAGTCAATTTTCACACTTATGTCTTAAAGGAACGCATCCTAAATATGGCCTTGAAACAAAAGTCTTTGTCAGGCAAAGGTTTTACTTTTTTGATAAGATCGGACCTTTCCAGAATAACACTTGAAAAGCAATGAGAATTTGGGAGGCGCCTGGATGCTTTCAGAAAATTGGGCGCAACAGCTCAGCTCATGTTTCGGGCAGCCCTTAAAGTAATGTACAACAACAAGATGTATAACATCAGGTCCGTGCAAGCAGCTGATGAGTAACTAATGGATCTGGGCAAAGGGGCCCGCAAGGTTTAACATTAGGCCCCCATTTTTAAAACCTCAACTGCTTAAACAGATACTTCCAGTAAATCCTCCATTTTTTCAATATGGAATTCAAGAGGTAGATGCACCTATATATATATGCACTACACATGCACTAGCCAAAAGGCTCATAGTTTCAATTATTTTTTTTCTTTATTTCAAAAACTTTTTATTCACTCTTTATTAGTCACTTGAATAGTGAGCCGTTGAACTTTCTTGCAGGGGCTCAACCGGTGGGGCACTATCTACTGGACATTGTTCCGGTTAGAAAATGCAAGGGTTCTTCACGGGGGGAGGGGCTCTCACCCTGAGGGGGTGAGCGCGAAGGGGTGGCAAAAATATAAAAAAGTCCTCAATAACCTAAATAGTAGTTTTTGGAATGGTAATTCACATATCATACACAATTATTGTAAGCAAGTTATCAACGTGACTATAAATATTTTCTTTGGTATAGTATTTTTTCATCGTGCTTTACTGATTAAGAGATGAGTAGTGTAGGTTTTCTTTCCTGGAACGTCAATGGCCTCCGCACCAAGCCCCGAGCCAATAGAATTCTACAATATCTGAAGGACTCGGATGCGCAGGTCATGGTGTTGCAGGAAAACCACTTAACCCATTCTGAACTGTCTGTACTTATTAAGAAGAATAGATGGATTGATTTTACGGTCTCTTCCACTCAAACTTCTCATACAAGAGGTGTTGCGATTATTTTAAAAAAAAGGAGTTAAAGCTAAGTTAATTTCACAGGCGGTTGATTCTTCTGGCAGATGGGCCATAGCCTCAGTTTTAATCGCGGGGTTTTCCGTTACAATAGTTGGCCATTATGGTCCGAATCAGGATGACCCCTCTTCATTGGAAACAATTTTCTTGCACCTACTTTCCATTTCAGGACCTATAATTTTATGTATTAAATCTTTTATTGAGCAAAAATAATCGTCTCACACCTCTCAACATCGTCCGTGCTGGCTCCGAGAGGAGGTGGCCTAGTTCCAGGGCCGTGCTGGCGCCCGATACGCCCCCATCTGGGTCTGTTCAGTTAACACAGCAAGCCGCCTACAAGCCATCAGGGCCGGCCGCGTCAAAAGAGGTGCTGTAGAGGTGCAAGCTATGCCAATAATAGTGCAAGAATGAATAGGAATCCCCAACTTGGAACTTAAGACAACCCCCAGGGAGCCCCCCCCTCCCTCACCCTCCCCTCTCCTTGTCCATTAATGAGGTATAGTCAATAGGGCATCGTTGACGCTCTACAAGTCAATCAGTGCTGCACGTGTTGGGGCTCTGAGCTTATGCGTGCGTGTCTTGGGCTCCGGTAGTTGGGTCTCCGCAAGGCGCAGCAGCCGGAGATAGCGGGGGCAACTCACCTCCCTGAACTCCCCGGTCAGTAGGGTAAGGAAGGGCTGCCATAGCGCTGCAAAGTCCGCTCCCCTCCCCGCTGAGGCCAGCGACAGCTTCTCCATACCCAGGATTGCCCAGAGACGATGCAACCAACCCAGCTGTTGCGGGGCCTGGACGGCTCTCCAGTGGGCTACAATGTTCTAAACCGCCGCCCCTAGCGCCAGCGCTATCAGTTTCCCCCTCCAAGATTTCAGGGGGTACATGAGGGTGTTTGGGAGGCCCAAGATGATGTAGGCTGGGAATCGAGGGAGCTGCGTGTCCAGATGGGAGTCAATCAGGTCCAGAATAGGGGTCCAGTATGAACGGAGCCTGTCGCAGCCCCACAGCAAGTGCTCTAGCGTCCCCAGCTCTCCACAGCCCCTCCAACATCTGTCGCTAACCTGGGTGTCCCACCGATGTAGCCTCTCGGGTGTGTGGTACCAGTATGTGGCGACTTTGGTCAGCGTCTCGGTGAGGCCTGTGTGATGTGCTGAGTGTCGTGCCCTGTAGTAAATCCCTTCCCATTCTTTCATTGTGAGGTGTCGCCCTATATCTCTCTCCCATCTAGCCCTTCCTGCGTTGTATGTGTGAATATTAATGAGTAGTTGTTGGTAGAGATCTGAGATTAGTTTTTTATCTGATGTGCGGGTCAGCAGCCACTTTTCATAGGGCGTGAGATGTCGTCCGGCACCCGGTTGGATCGAGGGATGAAGCACCCAGTGTCGCACTTGCAGGTACTGTAGGCGATCTGTCTCGGCAATGCCATAATCCGCCTTCACTTTGTGGAACGGGAGGACACCCTTGATGTCAAACATGTGGCCCACATCTCTGCAGGGAGTCGCTCTCCATGCCGCGTACGCCCTGGTGTCCAGGCCAGGCGTAAAATCCGGGTTGTCGAAAATTGGGGTCATCGGCGAGGGAAAGGAGGTCAATCCCTTCGCCACGGCCACTCTGTCCCACACCTCTAGGACTGTGCTCGTGATTTTAGAGGCATAGAGGTTAGGGGGTCTATGACGGCGAGGCAGGAATGGAATGCCCTGTAGTGTGCGACCGGCTACCGCCTGGTCTTAGAAGAGCCAGTGCTTGCCCGACTCTAATTGATGCCACTCCACAAGTGTGCTCAACTGTGCCGCCTGAAAGTATAATGTGAGATCGGGTATACCAACCCCCCCGTGATCAGGAGGCAGAGCGGCGAGGCTATGCTTGAACCGCGGTCGCCGGCCGTTCCAGATGAACCGCGATAATTCTGCTTGGGTTTGTTGAAGCCACCCGGTCGGTGGTCTCAAGGGGAGCGTCTGGAACAAGTATAGAATCTGGGGCAGCAACGTCATTTTGACCGCTGCGATCCGACCCAGCCAGGATAACGTGAGGGGCCTCCAGTGCCGTAACTGATCCCGGAGTTTCTTCGTGAGCGTCTCGTAATTGGTCCGAGCTGTACCCTGCACCGTCGGGGTCAGGTGAACGCCCAAATAGGAGATGGAGGTGTCGGACCACTGCACTTTGAACTCCGCTTTGATCTCCTCCAGGATGTCCGGCCGCAGCGAGATGTTCAGGGCCTCCGACTTCGCTTCGTTGATCTTAAAACCCGACGCCAGTGCGAAGGCACGGAGTTCCGCAAAGAGTGCGCGCAGGGACTGAACCGGGTTGCTGAGGGACAGTAGGATATCGTCTGCATACAGACTGATTTTGTGCGTATCTCCGCCGAATGGAATGCCCGAGATGAGTTCGTGGTGTCGCACTCCCTGTGCCATTGGCTCCATATAGAGTGCGAACAAGAGCGGAGAGAGTGGGCAACCTTGACGGGTGCCCCTGCCGATGTCAAACCTCGGGGAGGTATGGCCATTCACTCGCACTGTGGCGTTGGGTCGGTGGTAACAGTTAAATATGCGGTGGCGGAGGGTGTCTCCGAACCCGAAGTGCCGCAGTACTTGGTCGAGGTAAGGCCAGTGCACCCTGTCAAATGCTTTCTCAGCATCGATCGTGAGCAGCATGCAGCCTGGTCTCGTGCGTGAGCCGGCCTCAATGAGGTGGAGGACTCGCCGGGTGTTGTCGCTGGTCTGTCTTCGGGGGAATGAAGCCTGACTGGTCGGGGTCTATCAGTTGCTGCATGTATGGCGCTATGCAACTTGCGAGGATGCCGGTGTAGAGCTTCAGATCGATGTTTATCAGAGAGATGGGCCTGTAGGAGCCGCATTTGGTTGGGTCGCGGCCAGGTTTGGGAATCACGGAGATGGACGCCTCGAGCAGGTCCGGGGAGATGGCACCGGGCTGGTCAAAGGTGTTGAACAGGTCACGCAAGATGGGGGCAATCTGAGGGCAGAATGCCTTATAAAAGGCTGCTGTGTAGCCGTCCGGCCCCGGGGATTTCCCCACCTTGAGGCGAGATATCGCCGAAATGACCTCCTCAAGGCCTATGGGCCGATCCAGGAAGTCCGCTTGCGCCTGGTTGAGGGTGGGGAGTGCAGCGCCTCGTAGATAATCCACACCGGCCGTCATATCCAGGCGGTCTGCATCATATAGGGTGGCATAAAAGTCGCCGAAGGCCGCTCCTATGGCCGCGTCCTCCGTGATCTGGGCGCCAGGAGCAGCCTGGAGGGAGCGTACCTGCTGCCTCTGCGTCTGAGCCCGTAGCCTGCTCGCCAAGAGCTTCCCACATCTATCGCCCCCGGTGTAGTATGCGTGTTTGAGGCGCATGGCGGCATATTCCGCCACATCCTGGTCCAGGGCAGCCAGCATCTTCATCTCGGTGCACAACTGGTGCCACGCCCGCGCGGCCCCAGTGCGCTGGTGCATCTGTTCCAGTTCCGCCACCCGTTGGGTGAGTTCGGCCCTTTTCAGCGCCCTCTCCCTATTGTTTGCTGCGGCGATGGAGATAATTTCGCCCCGGAGGACTGCCTTGAGCGCCGCCCATTGCGTGGCTTTAGTCGTGTCCCCATTTGCATTATGCGTCAAGAATTGAGTGATCGCAGTTTTAAGCCTATCTTGCGTGCCCTGTATCTGCAGAAGCCCATCCCGAAACGCCTCCAGTGTCGTTGGGGTGCCGGTGTGGGTGCCATCTGAAAGGTTGCCGTCACTGGAGAATGGTCCGACAACGAAGCCGGGAGTATCTCCACGTCTTTGGCCTGTGCTGTCAGCTGGGAGGAGCACAAGAAGTAGTCTAACCTCGCGTAGGTCTTGCGTGCCGCTGAGTAGTATGTGTAGGCAGTCGTATGTGGGTGAGTGTGTCTCCATAGGTCAACGAGGCCTAGCTCAGCAATGTAAGAGTGCCCTGATGTTGATAGTGCCCCCACCTGTCCGAGTCTCTGACCTGAGCGATCTGTGGTGTTGTGGAACACTAGGTTGAGGTCTCCACCAAGTAGCAAGTGTGGGTGTGCAGTGGCCGTGGCTGTCTTTAGTGCTGTAAGTAAGAACTTTTCCTGGCCCTCGTTCGGTGCGTAGACAGAGCCCACTAGCAATGTTTGGCCCGCAATCTGGAAACTATGGAGGAGGAGCCGTCCCTTAACCTCAGCCTCTTTCTGCATCATCCTCTCCCCAAAGGACTTGGCTACCAATATTGCCACCCCGGCCACTTTCTTCTGGGAGGAAGAGAAAAACTGCCAGGGAAAGGAGCGCGGCTTAAGTTGGTGTTGGTCTTTAGAGACGAGGTGCGTCTCCTGCAGGAGGCAGATGTCTGCTTTCGAGTGCTCTAAGAAGGACAATATCGCTTTTCGCTTGATTGGGTTGTTGAGGCCCCGCACGTTAAGTGAAAGAATAGTTAAGTGACGTGTCATGGCGGGAACAGTACGGGTGGTGCTGGGCCTCGCCTTCGGATTGCGGGCGTGTGCCATAGACCAACAACTTGCTGGCGCGTGTGCGCCCGTTGACCTCATCTGCATGTTTGAAACGCCCTGGACAAGGAGAGCCATCCCTCCCCTCCCCCCTCCAACTCAACCCCCCCCATCCCCAACACCCCCAACTTCCCCCTCCCGGCCCACCCCCAGTCCCCGTATCCCAACTATGAAAAGAGTTCGATCAAACACAGTCCCAGGTCCAGGTAACAGTCCACTGGACCCGTGGTAAGTTGTAACCTTGACGTGTAGGCAGTGACAACGGTGTTGACGGACAAAGTTTTTCCCCATCTGCTGTTGTGGGTGAATGGTCAGGTGTCCGCAGGGAAAGTGTGCGAAGTCCGAAGCCTCCGCCCCCACCGCCGGTTCAAGCAGCCCCGGCCTCCTCGAATCCGTCCGTACCAGCGCTCTACTAGGTTGGGGGTCAGCCAATGTCCGGCTTCACCAAGCCCTGTGCTACGGATTCCACCGCTGCTCGTTGACCCTCATCGATCTCCGTCGCCGCGGGGCGCCGCGGTCTGTGGCGGCGTCGTTGCTGCTTCCATCGCCCGGTTGTATCTTCACCAGTAGCACCACCACCCGCGGGGTCCTCGTCCACTGTCGGCATCTCAATGCCCAGGAGGTCACAGGCCTCCCTGAGCGAACGCAGTTGGTGGAGGTTGTTGCCGAGCTTAAACACCAGGCGGAAGGGGGGCCCCCAGCTGTAAGAGATATTGCGTTTTCTTAGTTCCGCCGTGACTGGCCGAAAGATGCGCCGCTTCTCCAGGATAAGGGCAGCGAGATCTTGATACAGGGTCGGGGAGTGCTCACCAAAGGTGACTGGCGCCATTTGGCGCGCTTTGTTGAGGATCTCTTCTTTGGTCCTAAAGTCTTGCACACACACCAGGATGTCAGCTGGATGGGCCGTGTTAGCTCTAGGTGGGCCAGTCCAGTGGACCCTGTCCAGTCCCAGGGGGGAGTCTGCCGGCCGACCCAGAACGTGGTTGAACAGCCCCTGGGTGAATTGAAAGAGATCTTCGTGTCCGGAGAGTGCTTCACCCCCCTGATCCTGATGTTGTGTCTCCTGGAGCGGTTCTCCAAATCCTCAGCATGCGTCTGGAGGTCCACTTGCTGGTCATGGATGCGTACCAGTTCTTGCCGCAGTGCTTCAAGTTCCGCGTCCCTCGTGTCGCTTTTTGTCTCTAGGTCAGCCACTCTCTCTCCAATGGCGTCGGTGTCGCGGCGCACCTCCTTTATCTCTTCCTGGAGTTCCTTCTTCAGGGCGTGGATGTCCTCGCGTAGCCGATAAACAGGGACTCCAAGAAGGAGCGCGTAACGGGGCCCTCTGGGTCCGTCTTCCCCAAGGACGGTGAGTCTGTGGCCTTTTTCTCGGTGGGCACCCGGTGGCCGGTCGTCGCGACGTCCGTCCGTTTCCCCATCGTGCCAGGGGTGAAGAGCTCAGTGATAGTGCGGTCTTTCCGGGTCCTCCCTTTGGACATGACCCCGTGGGGCCCACTCCAGTGCTTCGGTCGGTCACCTCTAGCTTCGGTGGCTTGCGAGACATAGCACCCTAAGTGCGCCAGTGGCTCGCAGAGTCAGGCACGTGGGTGGCCCAAGGATCAGCGAGACCAGGTGCCAAAGTCAGGCCAGCACCGAGGAGACCGGGCGGGCACAGGGCCCCGGGTTGCCGCACGGGCAGTAGAGGTTCTAGGCGCAGGCCGCAGTGCCTACGCGCAGGGTCAGGGCAGTTTCTAGCCACGTGCCAGCAGTCACTGGGCAGGTCGGGTCCCCGCTGTTCGCCGTGGTGCCAGGTGTGGGCGAGTGTCCTGCCCGGTGCTTGCCGTCAGGGGTGCAGGGTGGTGATATCAGGCTGCGGAGGAGGGGAATGTAGGGCCAACAGAAGGCGCCGACCAAGGCGCGGCAGTGCGTTCCACAAAATGGCGGGCCCCCGTGTCGTTCGGCCACCGCCGGGCGGAGGGCAAAGCGGGCGATCCGCGGCGTGGGGAGACCGGTGCCCTCGCTTCAGTCCCCTCGTCACCCCCTCTCCTCCAGTTCCGCCCCCCTGGGCGCGGGGGGTCATCCGTCCAGACCCTGCACCTCACCTCCGTGTGTGGGCCGGTTCCAGCAGGCGCCGCTCTCCTCTCCGCCGGCCGGCCGCAGCGGTCTCGGCAGTCGTCAGGGCTGGAGCGGTTCCGTCCTTTGGGGGTGACGGCGGGCCCGCAGAAGCCTCCGCACGGGGATTGCCGGAGGCCTCGCGCACCGCCGCGCGGGCCGGACCCACCGCCACCACAGCCGCCCACTCGGATCACCACCGAGGCGGCTTTCGGGCTCCGCCCACCACGGCCTCTCTCTCGTTCCTCCGCTCCTGGTAGGCCCCAACGGCCGCCGCAGTGCCGGGCGGTCTCGATGGGAACCAGCCGCCGTCAGCCGACTGCTCTCACCGCCGGTGCATTCGCCACAGCAACACCGATGTCAGGCACTCCAGGAGACCTCCGGGGCCTGGGCAGGTGCTGTGCTAGTGCTAAATTACGGCGACCAGCGGCGGGAGCTCGGCGGGAGCTCGGCAGAGCACGTCCGCTCACACCGCCATCTTGGCCACGCCTCAGGACCTATAATTTAGCCGGCGATTTAAATATCGTGTTGGACCCTGTCTTGGACAAGTCCCCTAATAACCGATCTTTGGTTCTGTCTTAGACTAGAGCCTTTTTACTAGACGCTATGAGGCAGCATGGGTTTGTGGATGTCTGGCGACAGAGGTCAGGAAAACAACAGGGGGTCTCCTATCGGAATCTTAAATATCATCATAAGTCAAGGATTGATTATATTTTGATCACTCAAAGACTGGTTGATTCCGTCAAAACAATAGAATACTTTCCTTCGCACCTCTCAGACCATTCTGCGGTCAAATTGGTGTTAGGTTTCCGTAGTAAAAAAAAACCGACTACGTGGTCCTTTGATCGCTCTCTCCTTACTAATGTGGAGGATATCTCGTATCTAAAGTCGGAGACTCAGAACTTCTTTTTGTCAACTAATGGCACTGCCTCAAATAGAATTATTTGGGACTGGTTTAAGGCAACGTTGAGAGGGCTGATTGTTGCTAAAGTCGTCTTTCGGAGGAAGAATTATAACAAAAAGATTTCCTCTATCGAATCAGATATGGCTCGTGTTCAACATGAGATCGACATTAACAGCACAGCTTCAGGGTCTATTTTAGATCCTCTTCATAATCAACTGTCGAATTTGAAAGGAAGTTTGGCTTCGATCTTAAATCTGAGGGTTCAACAGAGATGGGAAGCCAGTAAGTTGGCACACTTCGAATATAGTGAAGGCGCTGGTAAATTACTGGCTTGGAAGACCAAAGTAGCTCAGGTCCGGAACAACATTGCATCTATAAAAGTAGGAAACATTAATCTTTCTTCAGATGATGAAATTAGGAAGGCATTTAGGGAATTCTTCCAAGAAATATATCAAGAAGACAAAGTAATATCGGCTGAGTCCATTAAGAGCTGGTTGAACAATATCATTCTACCCTCTTTTTCTCATGAACAATCCCAATTCTTGGATAAACCCATCACAGAGGGTGAGGTGATATCTGCCATTAAGAGAGCTAAGAAGGGGAAGACGTCCGGACCCGATGGGCTGCCAGCTGAGTTATATAAGATCTTGGACTCAGAGATCGCTCCTTTCCTCACTAAGCTGTTTAATCAAATTCCTTTAGAAGGAATGTCCCCTCCAACATCTTGGGATAACGCCTCTATTACACTTATTTTAAAACCGGGTAACCTAAGTAGGCGTGTGGGTCGTACAGGCCAATTTCCATTCTGAACGTGGATTATAAAATCTTTACCACAGTTCTATCTTCAAGATTGGCCGATATCGCACCTTCTGTCCTTCATTCGGATCAAAAGGGGTTCTTAAAGGGCAGACAAATATATGAATTAACCTATGATTTAATTGATGCCATAGATATCGCAACATCCAATAATCTTCCATTGGCGGCCCTTACGCTGGACGCAACCAAGGCTTTCAACAGGGTTAATTGGGTGTACCTGTCAGAGGCCTTGGCCAAGTTCGGTGTCGGGGAAAGGTTCCGTAGGGTGATTGGCCTGTTGTATAGTAATCCCTCTGCATCCCTTCTCATCAATGGTGATCTATCGAGCCCTTTTTCCATCACTAGGGGAACCCGACAGGGATGCCCGCTCTCCCCCTTGCTTTTTGATTTCTACATTGAGCCTTTTGCGCAATATCTAAGGGAGGAGGTCTCCATCAAACCTTTCTATTATCAAGGCTGGAAGAGGAAGGTGGCATTATATGCCGATGATGTGCTTATCTTAACATCAGAAGCCACTACGGCTCTTCCGGCTATCGTGAAACTGGCTCATGCTTTTGGATAAGTGTCGGGTTATGAAATTAACGCAGCCAAAACTGAAATGCTTGTTTGGAATGATGAGAACCCTCCAACAGAACTTCAACGAGGCAGTTCAATGAGATATCTAGGCTTGACAATAGTAAAAGATATTAATAAAATAGTCCAAGTCAATTTGTCTACAGTTCTTAAAGATTGCTGCAAGCTTCTCCAATCATGGTCACACCTGCCTCTTTCATTAATAGGTAGAGCCAATCTTATCAAAATGTCTATTCTTCCAAAAATTTCTTTTTAATTTAACACCATTCCTTTATACTTTGATCAAAATACCTTAGCCAAGTTTCAATCAAATATCTCATTCTTTATTTGAAACAATCATCTTCCACGGATCGCCTGGAAAAAACTAAGACGGCGACGTGATATGGGTGGCTTGGCAGCTCCAGATCTAAAAATCTATGCTTGGGCCTTTCAATTATCCCACTCACGAATGCTGTTGAAGGGTCCAGTAGCCTCGGGGGTGGGTCTTATGTATGCAGCTATGTTGGAGGGGGAAAGAATTAAATTGAAGACCCTACAAGGTCTTGCCAGAACATGGGCTGAAGTCATGAAATCCATAAAAGTAAATTACTTTTGTGAAAAAACTCCGTTGTGGGACTTGCCTGAAAACCCTGCCTGGCTTGATGTCACTCTAGCAATTCCTCTGAGAGAGGCAAACTTGGAAGTGTGGGGTGACCTCTTTTATGAGGGAGATCTACTTTCGTGGGAACATCTGCAAGCCAAGGTTGGCCCTAATTTTTCACGATTCAAATATATACAGATTCACAGCTGGACTGTAGCCTATAAAGCATCCCCTGCCAATAAGAATAAGTTTAAACTCGCAGGGTATAGCCCATTTATCTCTGATTTACTAAGCAGCGGTCCAGCAAAGAAGGAAATATCTAAATGGTATAAGTTTATTCTGGATGAGTCAGATGGGGACTTTGTTCTGCCAGATTAATTATGGGGTTTTGTTCTGATGGATCAGAATTTACAAAATCTTTGGATGACTTCTTTTGAGCTTCTGTGGAACATTGTCAAGCCGTCCTGGCTTCGCCGAAATCATATTTTTACCCTGCATAGGGCATATTATTCCCCTCTAAGACTATCTAAATTCGCAGGAGGCCAGTCAGTGTCTTGCACTAAGTGTGGTTTGATCGCTGCTTCGGATACACATATGTTTTTTGAATGCCCAGTATTAACCACATTTTGGGAGGATATCAGCAATTCCCTCACAGAATCATTGGGAAGACCTGTCACCATGGATTTGCCTCTAATAGTATTTGGAGTCCTAGAAGGCGTACAACACCCAGCCAGATGTCTAGTCTTCTATGCCATCCTGCTTGCAAGGAGAGAGATCTGCAGGAAGTGAAAAGACCCTTTACCTCCTACTTTTAGAGACTGGCAAAATTCAGCATTGCAGACCTCAGTTACAGATCTGGCCAGATCTGGTAATCTCAGAAAAAGGGCCTTTTGGCATCTACTCTCATGGCTTCATTGACTCATCCGGGTTTTTTTTCCCCCGGGTCCAATGATTGATCTCCTATGGTGCCTCTATATTTTGTACCAATGGAACAGCCGTTATCCGGTTCATGCCCGGGCCCCACTTGGCTGCTAAAACTACCCCAAGGTTTGCCACAGATTGGTAAATCATGGACTCTGTGCCTCTTTGGAATACGGTCGAAAGCTGAGGGACAGTTGGCCCCCACAAGACTTGTGTCCCTTCGATTTTTTCAGATAAACTGAGACAGCTATTCTCCGTTAATTCCTTTTGGTACTTTGTCTATATGGTGGTTATGAGGACAACAAAAAAACAAAACAAAAAAAAAAGAATTCTAAGCTCCCATTTTTTATGGCCTACTACTTATGTATCTTAAAGAGTCCATGTAATAAATCCTGTACAATAACAAATGTACAGTATTCTGTTATTCTGAGAGGCGTTCATTTTCACTGCTGCTTCTCACCATCAATGTGCTCTCTTTGATTTAGTCCGTGATCAGCCCTAGGTGCATTTTCAAATGTATGAAAATAAAACACAGATTCATGCCGGTCTCAAAGACAGTTCCAAAAAGAAAGATGGTTAACATTTCTGAGTGACTCCATCACACCCATCACTGGATGATAAAAAGCTTCCTCTGATCAAATGGAACTGTGAGTAAACGGAGTGTATTACATGATGTGGCTGTGCGATCTCACTGTGTAATATGCTTATCAACCACTTTAGGACCCTTAGGTTTTGTCTGCAAAACACTCAGCTCAACCCTGGGTAGCTGTTGCACTGAGCAGGAAGGCTTACAGAGAGGAACAAGTGTAAAGCATTTAAGCCGCTCCAAAACAATTGAAGAAGAAATTGACAAGACACTCAAGAAATCCAACAGCAATTTATACATTTAGACTGTTCTTAAAAAAGAATTTAGACACTAGAATGAAAAAGATTCACTGGCGGTTCCAGAGATATTGATTTTACAAGCAATAATAAATCGAAAGTGATTTTATTCAACCACAAACAAGTCTTTGCAAAGTCAACTAATTGAAAACTTAGAAACGTTTTCAAAAGAAAACATAGGTAAGTGTCAATGTGGTTGGTTAGAAATACTTGGGGCAACCAACTCCAGCAGTCGGGGGACCAGCAAGGCCCTCAAGAAGAGTTACTTTCCCAGAGGAAGAAGTCCTTCAGCAGCTTCAAGCACTCTATCCACAGTAAAATGGATTCTTATGCAGTGGTCCTGATGGAAGGGAGGAAGGAAGTCGAAGATGCTCAAAGTAGCTGCGGTCTGGCTGAAGTCCAGTCTCCAATGGAATACCAGTCATCCGTTGTCACAGTCAGAGGCCAGTCCTTCCTGAGTCAATAACTCACTGTTGAGGGTCCCAAAAACTCTACAACAGCACTCCTGGATTCAGTGAACTCATGTGCGTTGGTTCTTGGTCCTTGGTGCTGCCCAGCAGCAGTCGTAGTGGCTTGAGGGCTTTGGGTACCAACTTGCCCCAACCGACGTCTTCAGCTGTTGTGTCCCTGTGCTGCAAACAGGGGGCCAGTGATTGGGACCCTGGCGTCTCTTGGTTTCACTGGCCTCTGGAGACGATCCTTGATCAAGACATGGCATTGCTGATCCCTCAGTGCAACAGAGTAGTCCTTCTTTCGTCCTTCTTCAAAGTCAGTCGAGATCTGAAGTCTGGATGCCAGGGGTGCCCCTCTTATGCTCGGAAAGTGCCCTCAAGGCAGGATGAGGTTGGTAGCAAATACACTACCAGATGATCTCCAATCTGGTGAGCATTTCATATGGAATGTAGCATCTGGCTATCCCAGGATGCACCATTCTGCCCACTCCCAAGATGGTGAGACCCCATACTCAGTGTTCAGACCTTCTTAGCCCACCCCTGTGGTGTGGCTAGCTCAGGGCTACATGCCTCTGGGGAAATCAGTTTGGCAACTGATTTCCCCCTCTCTTCTCCACATGCCTGCATGTCTACCAAAACAATGGGGTAGCCCTCCTCTCTATTGTGACACATCTACCCTTCAAAGGCTGTTTCCCCTTTAAATGCAAATAGAAAAGAAAAACACCCTGCCTTGGGATATAAAGGCCCTAACAAAAGGGTCCAACAAATATGTATAACGGGGTGATTAGCCTAGGGGTTGACACAACACATAACAATCACATGGTCAAATCAAGAATGAACAATACAATTCATATTTGAAAATATATATGTTTTTTTTATTTTTAAGGATAACAATGATATAAATATAGAGTTTTTTAGGTATCACATGTATAAATAGATCATAAATAAAACAGACATGGATAAGCAAACAACATAGTAGGGAAGATTCTATCCTGCCCAGTAACGGCCACACTACACACACTCTAACTCACTTACTTCAATCTCTACCCACTCTTTCCTATTTGATCTCATTCACCATTCATGCTACATTCATTCATCTAATCCTGGCGAATACAACACAAGGGTGGTTTAACGTGTTGTATAGATCGGGGTGTTTAGTCCAGTTATTCAAGAGATGTCGGAACGCCCCAACTGCGTTCCGACATCTCTTGAATAACTGAATAAGATACACCTACAGATTGCTTTTTCTCCTGTGCCCCCTCCCAGTATACTGCCCTTTGCCCTGACGAAGGTGTGGCCCCATTGGCCTGCCACCGAAACGCGCGTCGGCTTATGTCTCCAGGAAAATGGCTATTGTCCTTTTTACATCAGGACCTGTAGTCAAAACCATCTCCCTGGACTAAACACCCCGATCTATACAACACGTTAAACCACCCTTGTGTTGTATTCGCCAGGATTAGATGAATGAATGTAGCATGAATGGTGAATGAGATCAAATAGGAAAGAGTGGGTAGAGATTGAAGTAAGTGAGTTAGAGTGTGTGTAGTGTGGCCGTTACTGGGCAGGATAGAATCTTCCTTACTATGTTGTTTGCTTATCCATGTCTGTTTTATTTATGATCTATTTATACATGTGATACCTAAAAAACTCTATATTTATATCATTGTTATCCTTAAAAATAAAAAAAACATATATATTTTCAAATATGAATTGTATTGTTCATTCTTGATTTGACCATGTGATTGTTATGTGTTGTGTCAACCCCTAGGCTAATCACCCCGTTATACATATTTGTTGGACCCTTTTGTTAGGGCCTTTATATCCCAAGGCAGGGTGTTTTTCTTTTCTATTTGCATTGGTTTTTCCCCCTACTACCTGCCTACATCCTAAAGTTACCCTTGGGGAACCCCCTTCTGTGTCTACTTGTTTCCCCTTTAAAGCCTGCCTTTTGGGGCTAACACCTAAAATGTCTTCCTACAGGAGGGAAGTAACATATCTCTGGCCTGAAACCCCTCATTGTTCTTCTCCCTGGCAGTCACTGGCATGTTTCTCCAAGAGGGCAGGAAGCTATCTAATGGAACAGACTCCATGTGCGCCCAGGCAGATACTGGAGTTTAAAAGGTTGGTAAAAGCTGAACAGTGGAACAAGTTACATTAAATTCACTTGAGATACAAGTCGGACTTGATGTAACTGGCTTGAACAGGTGTAGCAAGCATGCCCTTATTTCACTGACAATAGACCCCCCCTAGTAGGCGTTTAGCACATAATGCAGTGGTTGCAGCACAACATTTTTCTGTGAATCTATAGTTGTGGTTAGGGCTTTTCTGTTTGTCTCACTGAAGTGGAAGCCTATTTGTCCACTCGTATAAAGTTCTGGTTCTATGCACGTACCCAGGTCCTAGTGCAGACATCTCAAGTGTATGTTGTGTGTTCTATGTATATGATGTGCATGTTACATGAATTGTGTGTATGAGTGACCCAGAGTAATGGAGGCCTGTGAATCCCTTTTATATGTCTCCAGCCTGGCCTTGTACATAAGATAAAGGCGGTGGAAGTGTATTGCTTACACTAGTGAAACTGATGGGTGGAGATCTAGACACTTGAGTAGGGGACAAGGAGACAAGAAATTCAATTAAGCATGTTGCTGAGAAGTGCTGCTGATTAGGCTTCCTGTAGCACTTAGTAGATGGTTGGGGAAGAGGTAGGACAGGCTGGACCGCAGTCTCTGTGTTCAAAGTGAAAGAGACTCCTTAGGTGTGGTCAGTCTTTTGCCTTTTCCCTTCTCACTTCCTGGGCGGGGTGGGCAATAGACAGCTTTGTGCAGTGATCTCACACCTGTTTGTGCCTCTCATGTGGGTTCTCCAGAGTACAATCTACCCTCCTGTGGGAACATCACTCACAGGGGAGGATCCTCCACTTTTAGTTGTTACAATTTTATGTTTGTGTTGTGGGCGGGCGGGTGGGCGGTACTGCTCTGCTCTTGGAGCAGTGGACTAAAAATAATTGCTGGCCCCCACTCTAGTTTCTTGTCTCAAAATTTAAGAACAACCAAACAAAGAAAAAATCTACTGTTTGTCGGGGTTATTTTATTTAAACCCTTTGAAATTTTTCAATACTATTTGTATATTTTTTCATGAGTGAGAAAAACACTGTACAAAACACTTATACATATATACAAAAATACTATACATCAAACATATATATACTTATGAACAATTTATACACAAACTTCTTTTACAAAAATAGCGATTATGTATCCACAAATAATTATTCTTTGCGAAATGACAAACCACTACAAAAACCACAAGGTGAAAAATGGCAACAAAATTTCTTTAGGAAAGATCAAAAAGACAACTTTGAAAATTAAGTCAAAGTGATAAAAAATACATTCATAAACTCTTGTTATCTTTCTTTTAGTGCCTGCCTGCCGACGCGTTTCGAATCTGAGAATAAATTTCAGATTCTCATCAGGGCTCTTTCATTGTGGATAATCTACACAAAAAGATATAAAAGAAGTGCATTCAGTGACTGAAATTGTGTAGAAATCTATTCCCCCTGAGGACGCTGGATGTCACAAGACAAATTACCTTCATAAATGGGCGACGCGGTCCCGCGGTCCAATTATTCTAATGAGGCTAATGTAAGCCTCGGCCTTTTAATGAGGCAGTTGACCTGATGTGTAAAAAATAAGGCATATTTACTAGTCAGCCAAGGAGCAGCACAGTCAGCCTGATTCTAGAACGCAAAAGCTGTGGGTTCGTACCTTTACCGTGAAGTCAGTGTTTGAAGGTTACACAGTTGTATGAATCTCTAACTCCAAACGGGAAGCTCTCTCTGGGGCTCCAAAAGTAATCTGAAAGGCACAATCAACGGTCGTGCTCAGTGCCCGTTGTTTTCTTTACCCTTGTGAACAATCATGTTGGCTTTTGGTAGAGACGTACCTGTATCTGTTTACAACTGTGGCGGAGATCGCAAATGGCGTTTCTGCTTCTCCTTGTTTCACACACCCACGGGTTCGGTTCAGTGGCGGGGAACAGGGTTTGGGCTCCTCCGCGGCGTAAGTTGCAGCGTGTACAAGTCGCGCTGAACGCCTGAATAGAAGCGTAGTTGTTTAGGGGAAGAAAGCGAGGGGATCGCAGTAACGTGTGCAGACCTCGCTCTCACTCACCTCTCTCTTCCTATGACGGACCAGGGAATGCAAACTTTCTGGTAGCCTGGCGGCCATGTGTGGCTCCTACACTATAGTCAACTACTGCTGGGCATTGTGGATGTTGTGGTTGTAAGCTCTTGGAGCAGGGCAGGGTAAGATTGGTTTACCCATCGCTGAGTGCGCAATGACGGTTTGGCCGGCCCTCTGGGCCCTCTCCATGCAGGCTGTAAAATCGCCTTCATGGAGAACATGCCCACCCTATAAGCCCCTTGCTGGGCGCCTTCCCGACTAATCACAACGCTGCTTGCAGCATTGTGTTTGGCTTAGGGGAGGGAGCCTGGCTGCCTGCTTCCTGTTCCTGTCGGAGGCAGGAGAGCAGGAGCCGAAGCAAAAGCCGAGAAGATGCGGTACCAGCCTCAAGGTAAGTAAATTTTTTTTAAATGAACTCCCTCCCCAGCCCGACCTTCCCTGCGCAAGCTCCCCACCACACCCCTTCCCGGGCGACCCTCAGTGCCCGCAACCCCCCCACTCGGGAGCCAATGACGGCTGCAACTAATCACTCTACGCGAAGTCTGTGTCTGGAGAGAAGTATGGAGAAGACATTCTAAAGGAGAAGCACCTTAACCAGAATCACCGCTGCTCAGTGCTGTTACACCAAGTGCTACGACCGCTGCTGACCTGTGCTGCTGTGACCCTGAAAGAGTGATGTTGCATCTCACCTGACAGGGCTCTCTAAGAGCCTGTCAGTAAAGTGCTGCCTGTCTTCCCCTCTCAGAGAGCAGAAAGCACAGCTTTGGCAGAGGATGAAGTGGGAAGAAACAGAAGGCGGTGATAATGGGTGGCAGAGGCCAGGTATTTTTCTAAATTTGGGACTCAAGACTTTCCCATTACTCCTCTACTCATATGTGGCAGTTGAACGCATGGGCAGATAATTTTATGGGCCATACAAAACGTAGAACTGTAGGAGGGTAAAAGGTGACTAGCTGGGATGTTTTTAACCTCTGGGTTCCGAATGCCATGATAGGCAACTCAAATTATGCTCTTATTGTCTATTTGATGTTACTCAGAAATCCTTGGCGAAAACACATTTGTGTTAGTCCCAGGTAGCTGTTATAATATGGTTGCCCTTTTATGTTATGTTGTCTAGAGGATCTTCTGCCCTAGCAATAAAGTGTACAAATAAATACACACTCAATCATCACCTTGCCTCGAGGCAATACATATTTAAGGCATCTGAGTTATTATCATTGTTGTTGTTATTATTACTCATGAAACTATATACTGCTATTGTTGATCAATCAATCAAGTGTATCCTTTGCTTTTCCTTCTATTTGTCATCATTATTTCCAGGTGCATACTGCTTCTCTGACCCTGTGTCACTTTCAGCAGATGTACGCATTTCTGTTAGTGCAGACTTGACCATGCATTCCACACACTGTGACTTGCGTCTGTCCGCCACCCCCGAGATGGAGGGATCGACCGCAGGGGCAGTGGCGGTCCCTCCATAGCAATTAGGGTGTGACCGCCACCCTGGCGGTCACATCCTGTATACTTTACATTGCAGCCGGTGCTGCTTTGAGCAGCACCCGCCGCAATGTAAAATATGCATGTTTAACTTTGGCATACACATCTTGGCCGGCACCGCTTGGTGCCTGCCACCTTGTGCATGCCAAAGCAGGGGGTACCATAGGTACCCCCCATGTGCACCCCCCACTTCCCAACACCCTGGGGACTCGCAAAGGGCCCCCAAACACATAAGACCACATGCTTTTCCACGGCGGAAAAGCCGCCGTGGAAAAGCATGTTTCCTCCTGCATCATAATATGGCTGGCGGTGCCTTGCAGACACCGCCACCATATTTGGGTACACACACCGCGGATCAGCAGCGGACGGTCTTGCCGTCCGCCGCTGATTCCACAGCCATCCTAATGTGGCTGGTGGTGTTGTCGCAGTCCAAGGCGGTGAATACGCATCCTCCAGGCCGGTGGTGGCTTCCGCCGGCCCGGAGGATGCGGATTCACCGCCATCCTAATCGGCCCCTAAGTTAGGAAATAACTTATTTTCTTTTTATCTTCTCTTTCAACTTCACATCAATACCGCCTGTTGTACAAACTTGCATCTATGCATAACCTTTGAAGTCTTATAGAATGTGACTGTTAGTCACCCTTTTACTGCCCTATTCTTCCTTATAGGTCTCACTTACACAAACCTTTCACTATATATTTTCGACGATCTATTGGGCTAATACATTAAAATAGATACATATTGTGTCTTTTGATTGGATTACTTTATCTTTCTCATCTCCTTACATATTGTGACTTTTGATCAGATTGCTTTCTTCTTTCTCATCTCCCTTCTTATTTGATGTCTTTCCTATTTTGTTGTTCATTCTGACTCTGGTGTATAGCTTCTTTACTGTATTTTGATTGGATGATTTGTATCCTTCCACTGCTGATGGAACTACTTGTTTTCTTCTTTTTAGTACTCCATGGCAGTGCATGTATTTTCTTTCGCTCTCCCCCACCCTTCTGGGTGCTGCTTCCCCCTTCACAACCTGTGCGCTCAATGATGCTGTCTAAGCCCACTCTTATTGCTACCCCACACCATCCCTCTTAATCCTGACCTGCTTTTTTTGTTTAATAACACATTCCCTCCGTTGCTCCCACCCTCTCACTGTTGCCACCACTGGCGTTGCTTCACCTGCTCTTCCGTTGCTTACTCCCCCTTTTTAAAAAAAAATATTTATTTATTTTTAGAAATGTTTTGGAGGGCCCAGCATCTGCAATCTACTACTAACTGCTCATTTGTAACGTTCTAAAATCATGTTTTTGCGCACCTTCATTTATTTATTATTTTTATTTTGCTGCTCCAAGGTCGTCTGTGTTCTGGGAACTGGATATTTAAAAAAAAAAATGACCACTTCGTCTAGATGTATGTGAGCACATGTGTGTCGACAAATGCAAATGTATACATCATCTTGCTGGGGCGACCGTAGCATCATTACACAAATGCACCTATACTTATTTTTTAGGATAGACTTCCCGATGTGGGGCATCTGCTGCCTCAAAGTCTCCAGAGACTTATTGAACATTTTGAAAACAATGCAACAAAACCAAACACAACAGTTGCAACCCCCCTCCCCCCGGGTGTGATGGTGTGTGTTGATACAGCATGACAGACTGGAGTACTAGACAGTGAGTTACATAAAAGCAGATGATTCCTGTCTCGCTCCTCAGGGCCCTTGTGCCTGGAAACTGCTCTGGCCTCCCACAGGGCATAGGGCCAGATGTAGGAGCCCTAATACCGGTCGGAAACGGCCGATTTCGGCCGTTTCCGACCGGTATTAGGCTTTGCAGATGTAGGGTGCCTACCGAATCGGTAATTTTACCGATTCGGTAAATATACCGATTCGGTATTTTACCGAATCAGTTAAATCCATATGTAGCTGACACTCCTAAGAGTGCCACAGGCCCTTAAGAGTCGGTATTTTACCACACAATCCTATTGTGTGGTAAAATACCGAATTCAGGTGTGCATGCACATCTGTGCATGCACACCTGTGCCATGTGACACACAGACATGCCCTTAGGGCATGTATGTGTGCCACATGTCACACAAGCCTGTACTTGGGGTGCTAGAGGGTGTCAAAGCGACACCCCCTGCACCCTTGCAGGATTCGGTATTTACCGATTCTGTAAATACCGAATCGGTATTTCCCATTGATTCCTATGGGCTACAAGGCCCATAGGAATCAATGGGCAATACCGATTCGGTATTTACCGAATCGGTAAATACCGAATCTTACAGATTCGATATTCCTTAATTCGGAATTACCTAAATGTGGCCCCTTCCCATTTACAGACTCTTAAACACCGATTCGGTAAAATTCGGTATTTAAGAGTCTGTAAATGGGAATTACCTACATCTAGCCCATAGTCACTAGGGCCCAGATGTAGGTAAAATAGATTTACCGATTTTTAATTACCGAATTCTACCGATTCGGTAATTAAAAATCGGTAAATCTAAGGGGTGGATATGTAGGAACATCCAGATGTTCCTTTTACCGAATCAGTAAATATCTGTATTTACCGAATCGGTAAATACCGACCGGTAATGCCCCATTCATTCCTATGGGCTTTGAAGCCCATAGGAATGAATGGGGCATTACCGGTCGGTATTTACCGAATCGGTAAATACCGATTTTGACAAGGGTGCAGGGGGTGTCACTTTGACACCCTCTAGCACCCCCAAAAAAGATTCGGGGGCCATGTGGCAGGCATACCTGCCCTAAGGGCAGGTCTGCCTGTCATATGGCACAGGTGTGCATGCACACATGTGCATGCACACCCGAATCGGTATTTTACCATGAAGTTGGATTTCATGGTAAAATACCGATTCTGTAAGGCTTGTGGGACTCAGAAGAGTCCCACCTACATCTCATTGTTACCGAATCGGTAAAAATACCGATTCGGTATTTTACAGATTCAGTAAATTTACCGATCGGTAAATTTACCGAATCTGTAAAATATGTGGCCCTACATACCATTTTGTGAATCTCGGTCGGTAACGGCCGAAAATACCGATTTTCGGCCGTTACCGACCGACCTACATCCGGCCCTAGAAGTACAACATAGATTGGGGGTAGCGAGACACCCCCTCTCATTCCTCCAAATGTTCCTGCCACTGACCCTATATTTTGACATGTTTTTGAGGCAGCCCCTCACCGGGTATATGGGTTCTTCCACCTGCCTATACCCTTTCATGTTGGATAGCCACTCCCGTACGGTGGGCAGGTCCGTACCCTCTCACCTTTTCGCTATAACCCGTCTTGCCACTGCCAGGGCTATATTGTGAAGGACCAGCATATATTTGTCTAGGGTCATCTCTCCCCAGATCCCCAGTAACACCATTTGGAGGTGAGCATCAGGACATTATCCACCACCTGCAAGAGTCGTCTCTGTACACCATCCCAAAACCTCAATAATCTGGGACACTCCCACAATGTTTGCAAAAGGGTGCGCTGCTGACCACACCCACTTTGACAGCGTGCAGAGCCGGCTGACGTGTTTGTGTGTAGTAGGCCCTATGTAGTATCTTCAACTAAACCAGTAGGAAACCTGGTCAGATGGCCAATTCCCCAGGGTCCAGACATGCTGCATTCCATTCATCCTCTTCCAATCTGCCCAAGTCAGCTTCCCATTTCTCTCTCAGAGTATGGAGAAAGGGTTGATAGTGCACCAAGAGGGGGGAATATATCTGGGATATGGTGCGTTTGTGTAGAGGGGCAGATAGCACCCTATATTCTAGAGGGCTCTCATCTTCTAAATTCAGAATATTGCTGATAAGTCTGTGCATTATTGCCCTCACATGCATGTAGCTGAGGAATTGGCCCCTCGTGAGGTCGTACTGTCCCTGTAGCTCTTCAAAGGCCAGTCATCCCCATTCTACTGTCAAATCTCCAAGATTTGAAATTCCCAATAGATTCCACTGCTGACGTCCCGCTACCCTACATAGATCTGCAAGGGCACTAGATTCCCACAAAAGTGTCTCCAAAGTCAACCTATTCGCCCAGCCCATCTTGTGCAGCACCCAGTTCCAAGTCCGGTTTACCACTGCAATAGGTTCAGGTAAGCGCACAACCCTCTCTGGTGTGTGTATATAAATATATATATATATATATATATATATATATATATATATATATATATATATATATATATATATATATATATATATATATATATATATATATATATATATATATATATATATATATATATATATATTATATATATATATATGTGTGTGTGTGTATTTTTTTTCTCCTGAGTTTTATACAGCGCGAACTTGACCCGAATCGGGTATCAGAGGGCTTTACATAGCACACGTTGCATTACATGAGGACACATTAATTTTTGTTAAGTACGGGGAGATTAAGTGATTTGCTCAGAATCACAGGATGTTCAGCGTCGTTGCAGAGACTCAGACCCAGTTCCCCAGATTCGAGGTGGACCGCCCTGGCCGTTAGGCCAACTCATCACCCCTATATTCAACTCATATAACTCCGGGGGGGGGGGCACTGCAGTTGGGCTGCCCAGTAGTGTAGGCGCAGATCGGAAAGCGCGATCCCCCCATCCAACGGCTGTCTGATCAGGGTAGACATTGCTACACTGGGGCTGCCTCCATTTCAGAGCAGGTTCCTAGTCTTAGCTTTAACTGTTTCAAAGAAGTGTTTGGAATCCTCAAATAACGCATTTTGCAGGACGTATTGGAACTTAGGGAGATAAACAATTTTTGAATAGTGCCGCTCTTCCCAAAAGTGAGAGGAGGGGACAACACCAGTGCTCCACGTCCTGATGGAAGTCTGTCAGGATCCGACCAAACTTTTTCTTGTAGAATAGAGTCCGGTCTTGTGTCACATAGATACCTGAATATGTAAACCCCATCTCCGCCCAAAGCAGTGGGTCAGTGCCTTCTGCTGCTTTGATGTGAGGGGAAAAATGATTGATTGCCCCAATCAATAGAAATGCCTGAAAAGAAGTCAAAGACCCTGAGGATCACAAGGATACTTGGAAGGGATTCGGCCAGTCCACGAGGTACAGTCGGACGTCATCAGTGTAAAGGGAGAGGACATCCTCCCAGGCATCATCCCAGTACAGGCCCCACCACTTTTTGTCTCCCCTGATTAAGTTCACCAACGGTTCCATGGCCACTGCAAATAGATGAGATAATAGGGGGTAAACCTGATGGATGCCCCTACCTAGTTCGAACTCCCCTGAGAGTGTCTCATTTACCCTAATTCTCACCTTTGGCTTGCAGTAAACGAGATGCAGCCCGGACAGGAGCAAAGTCCCGAAGCCCATCCACTCAAGGAGGTTCATCAGATAGGGCCACTCCAAGAGTTCAAAGGCTTTCTCAGCGTCTACCGCCAAGAGCACCGCATGGAGTTCCTGAATGTTATCGCTATAGGCCAGGCAGCTGTATAAGCGTCAAAGTTTTTGGCTTGTGGGCCTGCAAGACATAAAACCCGATTGGCCTGGAGCCACTATGCAGTCTATAACCTGCAATAGAAGGGTTGACAATACTTTAGCCAATATTTTGGTTTCAATGTTTAGGGGAGATGTGAGCTGATAGGGAGCACACTCCTCCAGGGCCTTGCCTGTTTTAGGGATAAGCTTGTCAAAAATCTGAGGATAGTTCACCCTGGAGGCGTAAAACAAGGCTTTCAATTGTGGAATCTCCTCTTTATTCACACATTTTACAGATTACACAGGAAGCCCGGGTGACTTTCTTCTCTATATTTGGGACAGGGCCTCTATGACCTCCCTTTCTGTGATGTTCTGCTCCTGAGACTACCTGTCAGACCTCTTCAGTTGTATGTTGGGAAGGCCAGTCACAAATGTACACATGGACTCCAAAGGGAAGCGCAGGGCATATAGCTCGTGAAAATATTGCGCAGAGGTTACAGCTATGACCTTGTCAATCTCTCCAAGACCACCATGTGCAGTACAGATCATGGGAATTGATCTCTGGCCTTTCTCCTTTTTGCCTAACAAGGCCAACAGTTTCCCCGCCTTTTCTCCTTGTTCATAAATCCAACTCTGTTTCACCCTGTAAAGTATTCTGGCTTCCTGGTGCAACATCTGTCTGTAACGTTCTCTGAACCAGAATAGGCGGTCAATCAAATCAGTATCTGGTATCACCGCATCTGTCTCCTCCCCCTGCTGTAGTCCCTCCTCCAAGTCCTGTACTGGCGTCAGACCATCTCGCCACTTCCATACTACGTGGGAGATTATACAACTCCTCAGTACTGTTTTATAGGCCTTACATAGTACTGCCTCTGAGGTCACTGAACCCTTGTTAACACAGAAGTAATCAGTTGTTGTCTCCTGCTCATGTCTCATAGTGGACCAGTCTGTCAACTCCCAGGGATCTAACCTCTAGCAGGTACCGGCTCGCCCGCCTGGGCCCCAAATTACAGTTGTCAATGGGAAGTGATCTGAAATTCCCCTCGGGTAAAAAACTGTATTTTAAAACCTAGCCTGGTTGGGCAATGACACTACAAAATAATGCAATCGCACCAGGGAACAAGCAGTATTAGACATGTATGAGTATTTTGTGCCTCGGAGATGGGCGGCTCTCCAGAGGTCAACCAGCCCCATGGCCTCCATGAACCTATGGAGGTGTGTATCCTCTCTGGGGGTCCCCCGGTGTGAAGCACCCTATCCATTGTCCCCTTGTAGAGTAAGACTGAGGCCCCCACCCACCACAAGCGGCATGAGGAATATCAGCCGACCAGTCCCCCAGCCATTTCAGGCCCACCCCATGGATACCCGGAGGCAAGTACCTGGACACCACTATCAACCCTTCTCCATTCCAGACACCCTCTACTGCTGCCCAGAATACTTGAGGATCAACGCATGTTATAACCACCTGGAACTGTAGGGACCTACGTATTGAGATTCCTATTCACCTAGATCTCATGGTGTATCCTGCAAGTACCAGGGTTTGATATCACCCTCTGCCCAGAAAGCAACAGTGATTACCAGTTATATTTGTCTTGCAGCATGATAAGGTCCAGGGACTGTCAAGTCAAGTATTTCATCACTAAGCCTTTTTTTTAGTTTATTGCCTAGCCCATTAACATCCCAGAATAAGCTTTTAAGGGAGGTGCCCTCTCTCAAGTTCATAGGCCTAGTCTGCATCCTCTTAGGGCGTCATGTACAGATCCCCTAGCACACCTCTCACAACCAAATATATTGCTGTTGACACACCTTAACTCAACGCCGCCTCTAGGCCCCCCAACCACCACTGGGCACAAACAGGTTCATGTGCTGCATCACCCAGCATGCAGGAGGGCAACCTTCACAGTCACTCGGCCTCCCCTTGGCAGCTCATGCTTCCTCAGCTACATCTACCCCCACGATCTGCACAAACCCCTCACGGCTACTCCAACATCTAGGCAGGTCCCGGCGACGGCCAAGAGTTTGTGGTCAGCTGGCTATGCGTCCATGGTGTCCTGCTGTCTATGTGAGCCTACTGTGGCTCAATTCCACGTCTCAGAAGGCAGCCAAGCACTTGCAGTCAACTGACTAGGATCGGGGGTCTACATACCCAACTGCTGGGGGGCACTGGATGCAGGGGTAGTCAGAATTCTCACACTGGCGGGCCTTTGGCACCAGGAGCTCTGCTTCAGAAGACCGCCTTCCCTGGCTGCCGAGGCTACGCCCCTCCAATCCATTCCTTTCTACATGATGTAAATTGGCTGTTTTGGGTCTCTTCTCTTGCATGATTGCCATCCTTATCATTCCTCTCCTTCTGCTTGGTGGTTTTGGTTAGAAATGGGCATTGAAACTAAATTCCAGTTGGGAACTCACCAATGCCCTATTTATTGACACTGAGAACGACTATGGTGCATAAACTGTAAGAAAATTTGCAGTGGAAATAACAAGTTTGAAACACAATAGCATGAACAGTGATAATGTTTAATACACAGATGAGTGACACAAGTTCATTCAAAAGTCCCTTTTTTCTCTCACTGTGTCTTCTGGAATCAAATTGTTTTTTTTCGTGTGCTGGGAGACTGCCTGTTTCTCCTTAGCAATGAAAAACTATAAAAGCTAATCTACAACTTCACTGATTTGCTGTTCAGATTCGAATGTCCTCTGTTATGACAACTCATGTTGATTCCCCAAAATGCCAGTTATAGTAGAGGTGACATCTTGCCCCCTTTAATCTCTGTTAATTTCACAGTATTTCTTTCTTGTCCCTCCTGAAGCCTTCAGCAGACTCTTATCTGCCGCTCAGCGACTTGGAGAAGGACAATGAATGGAAACTTCAGAAAGAAAACATGTACTTTTAAGTGGCATACACTAGCTGGCATTGTGGAGTCTTGGAGCCTTAGCTGTGTTCCAGGCCCTTTAATCCAACACAAATGTATTTCCTACAAAAAAAGATTGTTTTTTAGGTCTCGGCCTGGCGAAAGCAGCGCATGCGCTACTCTCGTCATACGAGGGCTTTGTGGAATCGATACGATTCCATAAGTCGTGTTGCGGCTCCGCCTCCATTTTTGATTTGTTGGCGTCGTTTTGCATCATAGATTAGGCAAAACACAGTGTAATGATTGCACCGGACGCAATCATTACACTGAGGGTTGCCACCCTGTCCTCTTTTAGCGCGCCCACCGGGATTTGAACTTTTACTTGCGGCGGGAGAGAGTGTCTCTCAATTAGCCGCTAAGCACTTTTTTCCGTAATACGCGTTTTCCTTCAACAATGGCTGACGCGCTTTTTATTTCTCCCCTATTACCCCACCCCTGTCGTCCTCCCCACCACTATCCGCCCTCTGTGTCGTCCGCCACCCGAGCCTTATGCTTTTTTATTCTACTTTAATAAGCTCAGCAACCGCTTTAGGCACCGCGCTCTCTTTATTTATTTATTTCCTGCTCCACTTTTCTCGTCCCAATGCTCCATTCCTCTCCTTTCTCAACCCTCCCCGCCCCTCCCCTCGTCTCCAGTGAACTTTCTTCACTGGGTATGTTGACAAGCGTCCAGAATGCGTAGACACAGACATGCAGTTTTCTGGTGAAAACAAACACGCACAGCCTACCCCCTGAACCACACTTGTGTTTACATTCAGCTGTGACGCCGGTGCAGCTTGGAAACGGTTGCCTTTTCAAAAACATAATTTCCTTCCAGGAAATGTGCCACCTAAAGCCAATACGTGAAAACAAATGGCGCTGATCTCAGCAGCTCGACGGGGAGGAACTCGGCTTGCGAGGAGGAGGGAGGGTGGGGGGTGAATTGGATAGGGGATGGTCTTTAACATGAAAAGAAATGGAAACAGCATTTTATTTCCAGGTTCCCCTGCGGCAGGTAGGTTTTCTTTTTTAGCATTATATATTACGGTGTGATTTAGTTGTTTTTTTTCATGCGTTTTGATTCATGCGGCGGGTAAAATGTAAAACCTAACAAACTACTCAACCAATCTCTTCCTGTATGACTGAAATGCAGAGATAACAGCATAATAGCCAGGTTCACCAAGGTCATACATTTCAGCCTTTTGAGTCTCGAAGAAGGGTGAAGTACGGCTGCAGCGCTTTAACATTTTCAACCCTCCCCCAAGCCTCCCTATCTGGGTTGCAGAACGCAGGTCAGATAATGTGCTGTATGAAAAAATACTTATACGGTCCTAAAGGTGAGACTGATTGCATTGCAAATGCTTGTCTGTACAGCATTGACTAAACTATTATTTCTGTGATTGCTGGGACAGTATTCTAGTTGTTTGGCCACACTACTAATGAGCTGTCCTGCAAACAATGCTTTTCTCTTCATGTTATTTCGCAGGGAAAGTCTATGCAAGTGTGGTTACACCAAAAACCAGCACATTGAGGGCACTCAGACCAATGGCACTGATAAATGGAACTACAAGAAGCACACCAAAGAGCTGCCCACCGACGCTTTTGGGGATCTCCAGTTCGAGAGCTTCGAGCGGAGAGGGAAGGTAAAGCTATGCTACCGATGCACCATAACAAGTCTGTAAGCATTTCTGTGCTGGTGATAGACAGCAACCTGAAGGAATAAGTATATATGTGACATTGATATATCTGGACACTCACGCCTATATAACTGCTGAGTGTGACAGAGACTGTGTTCCCTTGAGAAATCTTTGCCCTCTTGATATATCTTAGCCTCTGCATGTCCCCACCTGACTCCTCTGTCCTGGTGACATAGAGGGCACCCAGAAAACTTTCCTACCTATTGTGGAGTATGCTGTGGCTCTATCATGTGGTAAAGGCAGACATCACCTTGATGTATAGTGTCAGAATCTGTCTGAGTGTGCAGAAAATGTCCCACGCCATCCATTATACTGATCCTTGACTTTCAATTGGCTCGTCTTCTTGACTGATAATTGGCAGTTTATTACCCTGACTCATAGAAATGGCCTCCTTCAGCTAGTAAATTAGTTCAGTGCCAACTCGCCCTTTATTTTCTGAATACCAGTGTGGTAGTAGCATCTGGGATTACCACACTTGAATGGTCCATTGATAGAAAAGCTGCTAAACAAAGTTATCACTACTATAAGGTTATTATGGTTCACTACACCGTGTTTTTGCTGTCTCCTTGTGCTCTGCAAAAAAAAAAAGGAAGGTGTCAATAAAAAGTACTAGCAAGCAGAGCTTTTCGTTAGTCCATCATTGTGCACAAGTTAGAGGTAGTGGTGGAGCCATTTGTACTCCTTAGTGCAGTCGTCATGGCTATGCTCCACAATATAGGGACCAAACTATCGAAGACCAAAATATTGACCAACATATTGACAGGTAAGTATGTATATATTTTCTATACCTAACTCCATATCTATGTACCTTGAAAATATATATATAGATGTGAAGTTAGGTATAGAAAATCTATACATACTTACCTGTCGATAGTTTGGTCTTTGATAGTTTGGTCCCTATATTGTGACCATTCGACACTCCATATTCAGGATCTGCACCAAAGTTTATAGATACTGACATCAGCACTGATTTGTGTCAGCAAGCATTGTCAGGTGTTACTTTCTGGACACTTTTCACCTAGGAAGCGTGTCTCTGGAAGTCAAATGAGTTCATAGAATGTTACTTCTGCATTTTTAACCCTCTCCAGACGACAGCGATGGGGCACTTACCAGCAGAAGCTAGATTACAAATCTGCAGAACAATTTAAATAATATAGTATATATAGATAGGTAAGTATGTATAGATTTTCTATACCTTACTCCACATCTATGTGGAGTTAAGAATAGTAAATCTATACCTACCTTCATGCTTGATAGTTTAGTTTTCAATATTTTGTTCACAATAATGTGGTCACTCGGTATGCCACCCTCGATATTCTGTAGTGCAATTATCAACTTTTGGTACTGGCGTGGCGGAAACGAAAAAAGCCTGAAATATGAATGAATAATCTTTTCTTGCTGAATTTTCAGAAACTTTGTCTGAATTTTTGTCTGTGCATTGGAACCGTTCTTAGGACATTTGGAGGAGGATATATCTTTTAAAGCACATTTGAGTAAGAACATAAAACTTTGTGCAAGAAAAAAAAATGTTTTTGATTGTGTAGCAGACATGTTTATCATTGTGGTCAGTACATTTCAGAGAACTGCTTCAGGACAAGACTTGAGGCACAATCTTTAACACAGCAACATTGCACAAAGTGAAATGACAGGAAATGACGTGTTAGGCTGTCACGTCACTAGGAATGACCTCACACGAAGAGGTGCCACGGGTAGTAAACTTTATCATTAATATTTTGCCTTTATTTCAAGGCAGTGGCATCTTAAGGAGTTTTGGCCATCATCCAAGACATATTTTGGGTACTCCCGTTCGCAAGAACTTCAAATGTTATTGCCCATTTCATACTAATTCACGCCCACAGGATGACAAACTATACTGAGTAATACGTTAAACTTTCAAAAGTCGTGCCACTCAAAAATAGAAGCAGTATCTCTAAACCTGGTACCTAAAAAACCCTTAAGATGACAGAGGATAGAAAGAGAGCGAGAGTCAGAAGAAGAGAAAGTCAGAGAAAGGGAGAGAGGTTTAGATGGAGAATGGACAGAGTAGAAAGAGGTCCAATAACGAGAATGTTCACTACCAAGGGGATCCCTCGGAAGGCAGGGGCACTGGTCGATTGCCCACTTTGCCCTTCCCTAAAAACATCTCTGTTTCAGGGGTGCCAAAGTATGTGTTTGAAAGCCTATTTTCTATAAATGTGACTATAAGTTGATAAGCCTAAAGGAAGATCACTATTTCTACTGAGAAATCCAGGACATTTTGCTTGGCCCAGGCCATGATGTAATAAGCTTAAGTCACCATCAACATGCGGCCCTTGATGGGAGCCATAGCCAGACCATATTCACCTTAAAATGCAGAATAGCCCACAGCATCAACACAAAGGATGATTGAGACACCTTTTATGGATGAAAGCATACTATCAATTCCTGAACAGATCTAAGAGTGGGAGTCTGCTGAAGAGGATGATTGACAGAATACAGTGTACAAAATATCGAAAGACACAAATGTTGTGTCAAAAATTTAGTTTACCAGGATATCATGTTCTTATACTTATAATGAGAGCAACTAAATTATCACATCAAAAATATTGTGGAAGAGAATATTGAACAGAAACAGGTAAGGATATTGTTTAATTTTTTTTTATAAATATCGCCTTCAATGTTACTGGAATTTATTTAAAATAGTTAATAAGTTGAAAATAATATAATGTTAAAAAAATATTTGTTATCATTAAACAATACCTATGCATATATAGTTTAAAATATAACAACAATAAATGAACACTTCTAAAACACATTTTAATTTTATTTTAAATGTTAACAGCAAAATAAAGTGAGAATTGGCAAGCATATATACAGCCATAACATATGTAAACTAATTTAAATATAAAAATGAACACCTAAAAATAGTTTTATTTAATGCTGCACACTAGGGGCCGATTACGATGTTGGTCGGAAAGGATCCGAACAGCAATTGGATCGCCCGAATCCGTGCCGGAAGCCTTGTTTCCGACTAATGGTCCAATGCTGAAGCAGTTTAGAAAGCTTCCCGACAGAATGGGTTTGAGAATCGTTTCCGACCGACTTGGATCAGGAGAGTCCGACTGACCGAGTATGATGCATCCAGATGATCCAACTATGATTTGGTCGAAGTCCCATTGACTTCAATGGGAGCCTATGTTCCAACTGAATGTATAGGCTCCCATTGAAGAAAGGGGTGGCTTAAGAAAATAGGGCACCTGTGGTGGGCAACCCTGATGGCTACCACATTGGGCATTGCTTGTGAGGGGAGACCCATGGGAACCCCTACAGGCCTGATTGGGAAGGCTCCGGGTGCAGGGGGCCTGCTACGGGCCCCCAAAAGTATGATTCAGACTGCCGATTCGAGTCGGAAAGGCTGTACGATTCTGCTCCTTACGGCTCGGTCATTCCAAATGCCGTCGGGTTCGGATTGGGATACTCCTAACGCCTAACACACATCATAGTCGGTCGGTCAGAAACCTTTCTGAGTCGGTCGGAAAGACACATTCCTGATTCGATTTGGATGAAACAAATGCCGTTAGGAGGCCTTCCTAAGAGCATCAGAATCAGATCCTGACTCGTAAATATTTCTGACTGACCGATTATCATGGTCAGAAATCGTTCAGACTTTCCGACTCGCATCTGAACGGCATTCGGACACACTGAGTCGGTCGGATCTGACGCGTACATCTCTACGGACAAAAGTTTCCGACCGAGCAAGTACAATGTCGTATTCAGGCAGCCTTTCCGAATCAGTCTGTCTGACATAGATCAGCTATTGGATTATGACTTTGGGGGCCGGTAAAAGGCCCCCCTTCACCCGGAGGCCTCTGTTTGGGGCCCATGGTGGGGCCCATGGGGGACCAATGGATCCCCTTTCTCCAACCATGCACGGTATTGCAGGCACCAAGGGGTGCCCGCCACAGGGAGCAAGGTTTTCCACAACCACCCCTTTTTAAAATGTTTGCCTGTGTTGTCGGTTGGAACACAGGCTCTCATTGAAGTCAATGGGAGTCCGACCGAACAGTGTATGGAAATATCATAATTAGTCAATCGGACTCCCCGAATCTAATTCGTTCAGAAACCATTCCGAAATGCTTTCCGACCAACATTGTAATGAGGCCCTAAATATGGAAATAATATACAATTAACAATATTTAAAAATCTAGACATTTTCAAAAATAATAATAAAAATTTAAAGTATTATATATATATATATATATATATAAACCAACCGCGGGAAACTCAGTGCTACATGCACAGAGATTTCACCCGCACAACCTCAAGGAATCTATCCCATATGCGGAGTGCCTACGCATGACGAGGAACTGTAGTACCATAACAGGGCTCACTGAGGCGAAGGAAAATCTATTTTCTAGATTAAAAAAGAGAGGATATAGCCAAAAAACCTGTAACAAGGCTGATACCAAATGCAAAATAATCAATAGAAAGGATCTTCTGTTCGCTCAGAAACAAGATCCAGCCTCACAAACACCTAAAAAGGAACCCCCGAGACTTATCACAGGGTTTAATGCCTACCACACCCAGGTTAGGAAAATACTTACAAAGCATTGGCCTTTGGTAAGGAACGACCCGACCATTGGAGAAATATGTGGGAATAGACCCTCCATAGCTTTCAGGAAAGCCAAATCCATGCGGGATCATCTAGTCTGCAGTGCACCTACCATCAAAAAAACGGCAGATTGGCTTACTAACCAAAAGGGGTTAAAAAAATGCTCCAAATGCAAGGCATGTAGACACGGCATAAACACTACGAAAGTGGAGGTACCCTTTAGACTTAAACCATATACTATCCGAGACAAATACAACTGTAAAACGGATCACGCAGTATATGTTTCAGTCTGTATTTGTGGTAAACGGTACGTAGGAAGCACCATTCACCCAGTGCACGTGAGAGTTCTCCAACATCTCCGTGCAGTGACGAATGATGACCCAGCCTATCCAGTGGCCAGACACATCAATGCGGTCCATGCAGGTGACATTGGAGTACTGTCGTACTTTGTCATAGACAGTGTCCCCAAAAATATCAGGGGTGGCAACCGTCTCCTGACTCTAAGGAGATTGGAATCGAGGTACATAATTCTCCTCAATTCTAAAATACCCAATGGTCTGAACGCTGATGAGGCGCTTAGCGTGCACCTGTAAAGCACACAGATGGTCCAACTTCATTTTTAAAATACCTTCCCTCTTCCCAAAGTTTCCTCCTTCCCCTTCCTGGAAACATCTACTGTTCATGTTTTAACTTCACGTCACATTGTACATAGGAGCACCATCACCACCCCTAGACTCTGTTTTATCTGTAGTGGTAGCTCAGCTTACAGCAATAGGCATGTGTTCATAAATTTTAACAGATGTAATGATGTGTTATCCTCGAATTCACATATGTGGGGGGGACAAAAACCATAATGTTTAATGGGAACACATAAATCTAACTGGAGATATACACATAACAGGAATGTGTACGTAATGATCATGGGTGCTGACAGTAATTATGGTATCAATATTGGTATGTGTTAACTTTGCATTTATCTATATGAATGTTCCACATAACGCCTTTCCACTTGGAGAAGATGTGTTTCTTAGGCGTAATACGGATGTGTATAATTGTGGAGCACCTACTGTCGTATGCTATACAAACAATTAAGGCACCTAATTACACATTATTTAATACACACGGAGGGCCGAGAGGTCCAATCTGGGATCATTTAGTACCAAACCCATGTCATTCACAAAATCCCTCAACCGCGTTGAAACAAACCACCCGGTTACTCAACCACAGTTAAGCTTCCTTCACACAGCGCTAGACAAGCCAACTATGTATCGCTCTCAGCGCGCGTCTATCAGCATTAATCTGTTACACTTTATTAACAAGGTTTCACTTACTCTACAAAGCGACATGACCGCTCAAGGATCACCGCTCTGCACTGTGTTAAGCGCTCCATCAATGGAAGAATCACTAGGCTGTGGCAGCCGTGAGGTTTCTATAGTTACGTGTAAATGTGAAAGGGAGGATGACGTGACTCAGGAATGTGCATGCCTTAGTAACTTTTCTATGTCTGTCGTTCATGACTCCTGCCAAATGTAACCATGGCAACCAGGCAATAGAAGTGTAAAACAAGCTGTAATCTACCACAAAATAAGAGTGAAACATACATGATGTAATGTAAAGTCACAGGGGTATAAAAGTAACCACATACTGCAGAGATGTTGTGAACAAGGCCGGTGCTTACCGCCGAAACGCGTCGAGCAGCCAATAAGTGAATAAAACTTATTTGGAATTCAAAATTTCACGGAGTCAGTGCCTTTCTTGTATGCAAAAGTTTGGAGTGTTCCTGATATATATATATGTACTTCACATTTATTTTGGACATTGATATGTATAAGGGAACAGAATAATGGTGTAAATACTTCATTTTGAATGTATAGTTCTGGATCACCACTATGGTACTTTACGTTAATTGTACATATTAGTGTATATATCTTTAAACATGTACTGGCCATGTATATACGTTGCTGGGTGGGTTAGTCTAGATGACCATGGAAATGGTAGAGGGTACTTACACTATTCACGTTATTTAAACAAGGTCTAGACCTAGGGACTCTATGGTCCAGTGGAAGGCAGGAGCCGAAACGCGTAGACCGTCCTTTTGATGCACGTTACTTTTTGCACTGGTGTGTAAATAAAGAACGCTAAAAACTATCTGTTGCTGTGCCCTGTCCTTTGGTCTACTCAATGTAGAAAGAAGAAGCTGTGGCAATATATATATGTATATATATATATATATATATATATATATATATATATATATATATATATATATATATATATATATATAATGACTATAATAAATATAAAAAAATATTAAAACCATTTTTCTAAAATGATACAAGCATTTAAGAAATAAAATATAAAAAAATATAAAATGAAACAATAATATAAAAAATACTATAAATCCAATGTAACCAACATTAGGGAAACAGTTGGAATTCAAAGGGGTTTAACCTCATACTCCCATTCCAATTTACCCAAGAGTAGGGAAGGCATTGGACTTTGGAGTGGTTCGATTTACTATTCCTATTTTAGTCTAAGCAACAGTAAGGAAAGTGATGCACGTCAGAGGGGTTAGAGTTAATATTCCCACTCCAATCTATGCAACAGTAGTGAAAGTGTTGGACTTCAGAGTTGTTAGAGTTACTACTTCGGACTAGTTAGATCTCTAACCAGTCGATTGCAAGTTATCGTAAGCTTGCAGACATCTTCAGAGTAGCTCGCAGCCTTGAGTTATTTTTAAATACATGTAGGGTCACATTTTCTTATTAAAATTCAGGGAAAACTGTGTTAATTTTACATTATTATTATTAGGCTGCAGATTCGGGCCTGACAATGAGCAGTGCTTATTCGGATTTATAACCCAGGCTGAAGCACAGAGGCGAAGAGCTGAAGAATTGAGGTATTTACCTCTTAAATAAAAGTCCTTATCAACTCAGCATTGGAACATGGGTAAAAACATGATACTTCTGAATGCCTTTAAATAGGAGAAAATTCAAGTGAAAAGTTCCCTCAGTGATTAAGTTAAGTTTTCATTTTAATTTTCTCCCATTTCAATGTATTGCATTTACAAACAGCAAGCCTCTTGTTTGAAACAAAAGAGAAATGTAAAGTGAAGAAAAATATTTCTATGAGTCTTATAGTTTTTCTCCATTTTCAATTAAGTCAATTACGTCTTGGTATGAAGCATGTCTCTTCAATTTAAATTCCTCCCATTTAAACAAATGGCTGTATTTTTCAGTTCTAAATATGGCACCGTGTCATTAGCAAGATGCCTGTTGTTTGTTAAATGTGGCACTTCGAAATGGTAGAACATTTACACACAGCAGGCATCTTGCTCCTAGTGGCTGGTAGACATGGCGCTATAGTTATAACTGAAAAATATAGCCATTATTTGAAGCGGGAGACATTTTAAATGCAGAAAATCTTTCCATATTATGGAAATGTTTGCAGAATATTTTTCTGCACTTTAAATATCTACCAAAAATGGTTGTATGCCTGTGTTATACATGTAACTGTGCCACATATGGTGAAAGTTATGTCCTGTGCCGCAAGTACATGCAACATAGGCTCTCAGTCATCCATCCACATATATCCTATTCCCATGCACACATGTTACATCCCTAAAGAGCACGTTCTCACTGACACATATGGCAACCCTAGTCAAAGTATTTTGTTCATACCATAGTACCTAGCTCTATGGGTATTAGGCGTAAAGTCAATGTAGCGGGCATGGGGGTGTCTGATACCAATGCACAAGTTGATTAGCCTTCAGTAGCTCCCGATGATTTTCACTGATCAGAAGTAGCTCCTACTACAGAAAAAGTTGGAGACCCCTGGGTTAGATTTACTATTCCCACTACCGTCTAAGAAACAGACAGTATGGAAAGTGTTAAAACTTTGGAGAAGTTAGATTTACTAATCCCATTCCAGTCTAAGCAACAATAGGGAAAGTGTTGGACTTCGGAGGGGTAGGTTTACCTTTCCCACTATTTCCACTTTAATATATGCAAAAGTAGAGGAAGTGTTGAACTTCGTGAGGATTACATATACCATTCTCAATTATTTTCTAGAAAACATTGAAATACTAAGCAACAATACATTTTTAATCATATTTAAAAATGCAGACAATATAAACTTTTAAAAATGTGCTTCCCTTCCAAACACAAACCAATTAAATACAAAATAATTAAATACAAAATATTTAAATACAAATCTTGCTCAAATTAATCAAATACAATGTACAAATATTAATATTACAAACATGCAAGACATAAATTCATATTTAAATAAAATAAAAAAATCTTGTAAATTATAAACAAACAATGTGTACATATAATTTATTATCAATAAAACATTCATTAAGATTAAAAATCAATAAAAAAAATAATTTCAATAACTTCCTACCCTATTTCCCTACGAATCCAACCACCCACTTCTGAAATATAAACTAATAGCAAAAGTATAAACATTAAAACATAGATTGTAATTTCTAAATTAAACTTAAATAAATAAAACAAAAGTTATTTAATTTAAAAAGTATTAATTAATTACACATTTAAGTCACACTAAATCTTTATTGACATGTAAATCAAATGAATTAAAGTTTACTAAAGTTTGCACCCTGTCCCCTAACAAACCCTACAGCCCAGTACTAAAATATAGATTGTTAACATACATTTAAAAATTTAAAGAAAACATAAGATTAACAAATGAAAGTTGAAACAATACAATTAAAATATTTGCTAAATGAGTAATCAATTAGATATTAAGTAAAAAAAACAAATTTTAAAATGAAATTTATTATTATTTAATTAACTTCCCACCCTGTTCCCCTACAAGCTTAATAAAACACTACCACATTATTTATTACTTATTTATTAAGAAAATACTCAATTACACATTTAAAATTACAAATTATGGGGGTCATTATGATAGTGGATTTTCCGCATCCTCGGGGCCGGCGGAAGCCACCGCCGGCCCCGAGGATGCGGAAAATCCGCAGCGGACTGACCAAAGACCCACCGCCAGATTAGGATGGCTGGTGGGTCCTGGTTTCCGTCCGCAGCTTTTCCGCCGCGGTCGGATTACAACCGCGGCGGAAAAGCTCTAATATGGTGACGGTGTCTTCCAGACACCGTCCACCATATTAGGATGGCCAGTAAAGTATGCTTTTCCGCGGCCGGTTTTCCGCCGCGGAAAAGCATACGGAACTTCACTGCGGGGGCCCGTTGCGGGCCCCCTAGGTGAAGGGGAGGTGGGGGGTGCACATGGGGGGTACCTATGGTACCCCCCTGCATTTGTATGCAGAAAGCGGCAGGCACCGCGCGGTGCCTGCCTCTTTCTGCATGCAAATGCAATGCGTGCATTTTTAACATTGCCACGGGTGCAGCTTGAAGCCGCACCCGCCGCAATGTTAAAAATAGAGGATGTGACCGCCAAGGTGGCGGTCACATCCTAATTGCACAGGAGGGAACTCCGCATGCCATGCGGAGGTTCCCTCCTGCTCTGGGGTCGCGGACGGACGCAAGTCCGTCCGCGATCCTAATCGACCCCTATATGTTGAAATATTAAGACCAACACTAGCAGTTCGAATCAATATAGTAACTAGTATTACATTCATTCAAACAAATTATTTATTGCAATTGTATTAAATTAAATGATATTAAATACACCAATATTCTTAAATGCAATATTGTATACAAAAACATCTATATCCTTCAATGATAGGATATCTTGTCTCCTGAGGCGGAAGCCGGGAGCTTGTTTGCTATATAATTTTATTATTTGAGTGTCACCATTATTTGTGTATATTTTAAAAATACAGAGACTTCTCCTACCCACATTCACGCTCCTCTCTTCACACGTGCAGCGGATCTTAGCGCTGCCGCGAGAACAAAAATAACAAACCTCATTCCTGCCATTACCGGGCGAACCACGGCCACGCCCCTTTTCTAAGGCCACGCCCACCGCTACTTGCTACTTAAGTGACGCTGAATACGAGCGACACTTAGGATATCGTGTCTCCTGAGGCGGAAGCCGGGAGCTTGTTTGCTATATAATTTTAATATTTGAGTGTCACCATTATTTGTGTATATTTTAAAAATACAGAGACTTCTCCTACCCACATTGACGCTCCTCTCTCCACCCGCGCAGCGGATCTTAGCGCTGCAGCGAGAACAAAAATAACAAACCTCATTCCCACCATTACCGGGCGAACCACGGCCACGCCCCTTTTCTGAGGCCACGCCCACTGCTACTTGCTACTTAAGTGACGCTGAATACGAGCGACACTTAGGATATCGTGTCTCCTGAGGCGGAAGCCGGGAGCTTGTTTGCTATATAATTTTAATATTTGAGTGTCGCCATTATTTGTGTATATTTTAAAAATACAGAGACTTCTCCTACCTGCATTCACGCTCCTCTCTCCACCCGCGCAGCGGATCTTAGCGCTGCGCGGGAACGAAAATAACAAACCTCATTCCTGCCATTACCGGGCGAACTACGGCCACGCCCCTTTTCTGAGGCCACGCCCACCGCTTCTTGCTACTTAAGTGACGCTGAATACGAGCGACACTTAGGATATCGTGTCTCCTGAGGCGGAAGCCGGGAGCTTGTTTGCTATATAATTTTAATATTTGAGTGTCACCATTATTTGTGTATATTTTAAAAATACAGAGACTTCTCCTACCCACATTGACGCTCCTCTCTCCACCCGCGCAGCGGATCTTAGCACTGCCGCGGGAACGAAAATAACAAACCTCATTCCCGCCATTACCGGGCGAACCACAGGCACGCCCCTTTTCTGAGGCCACGCCCACGCCCACCGCTACTTGCTACTTAAGTGACGCTGAATACGAGCGACACTTAGGATATCGTGTCTCCTGAGGCGGAAGCCGGGAGCTTATTTGCTATATAATTTTAATATTTGAGAGTCACCATTATTTGTGTATATTTTAAAAATACAGAGACTTCTCCTACCCACATTCACGCTCCTCTCTTCACCCGCGCAGCGGATCTTAGCGCTGCCGCGGGAACGAAAATAACAAACCTCATTCCCGCCATTACCGGCGCGATCCACGGCCACGCCCCTTTTCTGAGGCCACGCCCTCTCTAGGCGTTGTCTTACCTCTATAAATATGTGCCTTTTCCGAACGCGCAGTGGGCGAGCGCAGCGGGCGCGCGCAGCGGGAGCGCGCAGCGGGAGCGCCGTTTGCGCGCCTAAGGCAAGCCTGTCTGCGCCCGTCCGTGCCCCGGCCGGGACTAGGGCTAGCCACGCTGCTCAACCCTCGTCCACCATAGCGAATATTTCGACTTTCACCAGGGAAGAGATTCTCTCCTTAAATTGCCAGACTAAACATTGCCACAAATTTATAAATGTTGATAATTGGCTAGGACCAATCTGCTGTTGTAAGTGTAGAACATATCTCACCCCAGAGCCGTGGTCACCTAACACGGGAAAAAACATCCTCCTTCAGGGAGGACTGATCAATATGCAAAAATGGGGCGCATATTTATGATTTAATTATGGAGACTGATCTTGATATGCTTTTCGTGACAGAAACATGGCTTAAAGCCTGGTGTAACCCGGTAATCGCCCTAACAGTTCCTCAAGGATATCTTATTCAGAGGGTGGACAGACAGGAACAAAGAGGGGGTGGTCTCGCCATCATTTACCGGGATTCTATTAAATGCACCATGTTTGAACTCTCGGACATTAAGGGGGCAGAAAGCATTTGCTTCTGCATCCAGATAAATGAGGAGACCACCTTTTCAGGAGCTTTAATTTATCGCCCACCAGATCACAGATCGACTTCCTGGAAAGTCTTGGGGAAGCACTCAGCAACCTCACTCTCAAATTTGCCAATTTTACATTAATAGGCGACTTACATCTCCACCTTGACGAGGCTGAGGACCCTAATGCAGTATGGCTGAGAGATCTGACCAGTGTCCTGGGACTCACAATACTGACTAAAGAACCCACACATAAAGCGGGGCACATCTTAGACTGCATCTGCACCAATACTAAATCTATGACAGTTGATTCCCCCCGTATCCAGACCTGGACTGACCATTTACTGGTCCCCTTTAAACTGACTGTAGAAAGGAAAGGGATCAAAACGGACCATATGAAAATAGAAGTCCATACAAAGAAAGACTGGAAAAAGCTTAGGGATCCCCCCAACCTGTACCTAATTGCCGAGGAAAGTAAACCCCCTTTGACTGGCAACACGGAGACAGATTATAATAACTTCTGTAAATGGGTCACAGGATTCTGCGGGTCAGTGGATTCCAGTAAAGTGAGCAACAAGCGGAATAAAAGGTCCGCTCCATGGTTCTCCCTCCCCCTAAAGGAAAAAAGAAAAGAGGTCAGAATCTTGGAAAGGAAATGGCGTCTTGCCTATGGAAAGGAAGAACTCATCATCTATAAAACATCTAGAAGGCAGTACCATGCAATGATTAAAAGTGCCAAAAAAAGACGCCATTAACTCCTCTAACAACCAACAAAAATAAATCTTTAAAATAGTTGACATCCCCCCTTCGCTCCCATTATGTTATTCAATCGCCAACTACTTTGAACAGAAAATATCTGATCTCACCAAAGATTTCCCAGATCCACCAGCACTCCCCCTCGTAGAGGCCATAAGGCTTGACATTGAGAAGATCCAGCTTAACAAATTCACCCATGTTAGTCTGGAAGAAACCCGCCAGGCTATTTTATCCAGTAAATCCGGTTCCCCATTTGATCCTTGCCCTCCCGTGCTGTTACATGCTCTAGTGGACACAGTAAACCCAAGCATAAATGCCATCATTAATTCATCCCTGGCTACTGCCGTCATTCCACCCGAGTGGAAATTACCCGCTGTCAAACCTCTGCAAAAGAAACCCCTAGTAGACCCCCTACGCTTTCAAACCTCCGTCCCATTTCGCTGCTCCCAATTCTCTTTAAACTTACGGAAGCAGCAGTGAACAAACAACTGACTAGATATCTGGAGGAAAATGACATCCTGCATCCCAACCAAGCAGGGTTTAGGGCTAAACACTCCACGGAGTCGGCACTATTGCACACTGTGGAGACCCTGAAGACTGCTATGGACCAAGGAAAAAAGGCTGTTCTGGTTCTGCTCGATTTATCGACGGCTTTGATACGGTCTCACACTCCGTATTGATTGGCCGCCTAGCAGAATCAGGAATAGCAGGAGTTGCTCTTGAATGGCTAAAAAACGTTCTCAGCCATAGGAAGCAAGTCACGGTACTAGGGAAATACCGCTCAGAGGAGAAAGCATTAAAAACAGGGGTACCACAGGGCTCAAGCCTGAGCCCAGTACTATTTAATTTGTACATGACCCCCCTGATAGAGCTTATTACATCTTTTAACATCAGCACTATATCTTATGCTGATGATACTCAGCTCATCCTAGTATTAGACAGCAATTCAACAAAGGCAGAGGAAAATCTGAGAGATTGTCTTACCGCCACTTTCGACTGGATGAGAAAACACCATCTCAAATGTAATTCGGGCAAGACCGAAATCTTACCATTCGGACAACAAAACTTTTTTTCCCCCAAAGCATGGTGGCCACAAGATGCAGAAGTCCCCCCAAACACCATTACTACGGCCCGCAACCTTGGGATTAGGTTCGACGGGGCCTTGTCATTTAGGCAACAAGCAGGTGCTGTGGAAGGGTCCTGCTTTAGCATAATCAAAGGCCTCAGAAGATTCTTCGACCTTCTCCCGTTGACAGCTAGAAAGACGGTGGCGGTGGCTCTTATTACATCTCGTCTGGACTACAGCAACAGTCTATATGCAGGCTCCAGTAAAGCAGTACTGCATCGACTGCAGATGGTCCAGAATGCCACCGCCCGCCTCGTACTGAGATGGCCCAGGAAGTCGTCTGCATCAGCAGCGCTTAAGATCCTGCACTGGCTGCCCATCCACAAAAGGGTGCTATTCAAAATCTTAGTAATCACCTTTAGGTCCTATCACCAGCTGGGTCCCACCTACCTGTCAAAAAGGTTCAGAAGATATGTGCCCTCCCGCTCACTCAGATCCTCCAACCTGAACCTGCTGGTGACTCCCAAATTTAGACTAGCTACGAAAGGAGGAAAGTCCCTTGGAGTGCTGGGTGCTAGGGCCTGGAATATGCTACCACTCCAATTGCGCTAGATCCCGTCAGAGAACCTTTTCCGAAAGGCACTAAAGACATGTATTTTTAAACTCACAGACACAGCCTGTTTAGCCCTAGTCTAAATCCAATCCCTAGAGACACCAGGGGCCCGATGTAGGTGTCCATTTACCGACCGGTAACGGCCGATTTCGGCCGTTACCGACCGGTAAATGGTCATTCCTGATGTAGGGGGCCTATTTTACCGATTCGGTAAATTTACCGAATCGGTAAAATACCGAATCGGTATTTCTACCGATTCGGTAACTTCCACATGTAGGTGGGACTCTTCTGAGTCCCACAGGCCAGTCAGATTCGGTATTTTACCACCCAATCCTATTGGGTGGTAAAATACCGAATATAGGTGTGCATGCACATTCCCTAAGGGCATGTCTGTGTGCCACATGGCACACATGCCTGCATTCAGGGTGCTAGAGGGTGTCAAAGTAACACCCCCTGCACCCTTGCAAAAATTGGTATTTACCGAATCGGTAAATACTGATTCAGTAATGACCATTGATTCCTATGGGCTGCAATGCCCATAGGAATCAATGGGCTTTACCGATTTGGTATTTACAGAATCGGTAAATACCGAATCTTAACGATTTGGTATTTACAGATTCTGAAATACCTACATTTCCCCCCTTCTAATTTACCACTTCTTAAATACTGAATCGGTATGATTCAGCATTTTAGAAGTGGTAATTTAGAATTACCTACATCGGGCCCCAGATCCTGTCTTACCGGTGCCTCACTAGCTCCCCGGCCAAACACATTCCAGACATGATTGGTCAGCGCCAAGATGCTCCGTGGAGTGTAAGTCGCGCTTTACAAAAATAAAATTACATTACATTACATATATTCCGTTTCATGTTATTTTGGTAGTCATGATATTTTTGACACTATATTCATGTCACACAATATGTTTAATCCTTATATGTTGGTCATTTATCGGTAAAGAAGACTTGATCAAATACTGCTTTATTGTTTCTGTAGGAAGGTGGAGTATTATGTGGTGATGCTGGTTAGGCTTCACCATTCAGTACACTCCCAATACCCGATAGATGGCTCTTGGATTCACAATATGAAATTCTTAGCTCAGTCTTGGTAGAGTGGCAAAGGGCAGTCAAACTTTACTAGAGGAACATACGTTAAGCATTTCAGAGTACCAACATGAACAATAAGTAATTGACACCACACAAAAGAAATCTGGAACCATTTTATAAAAATTCTGCAGAATTTTATCTTGAATTAGACACCTAAACAAACGATATCAGAAACATAAAACCAGAGTTATGGATTTTCATAAATCACAGCAATTCACTACTATAGAACTTTTGCATTACAGTAAATGGGAAAAAGTGATAGGGGCTGTTGATCACTTGCAGGTCGAGTTGTGTGGAACCCAAGGAGGGTAAAGGTGATGGGGTCCCAGTACCAAGCCACAACAGAAAGTTTGATTTTACCTGTCTCGAGAAGCCCAGGTGTAGAGTTATCCTGGCTGTCCTTGGTGCTGAAACGGGAGCTGCTGGAGAGCTGGTTTTACAGTTTACACTGTGCTGATAGGGAACATGGTGCAAAAAGTCAAATTTGAAGCCACTGCTGACGTTGAATGAAGGTTTTCCAAAGTTCTCTCGAGGTGCAGAATTGAGTAAAGGGGGTGGTAGCTGGACTGGCAACCAACAAGCCTTGGCAGCGGTAAGCACAGTAGAAAGTTATTTCAACGTCCGGTTGTGCTGGGTAACACGGTAGTTGTCTGAAACTTTGTGGAGGTCAGGACTACAATTCCTACAATGCACTGGATCATCTACATCTGGGAGATCCCTTGCAGGGCCCGATGCCCAGTCATACTTCAGTTTGTGTACGTTGTTTTTACTTGCGGATGCAGGGGACCAGTACTACTAATCCAGGGTGAGTCTGGTGATGCCTTTGGCTCTAAAAGGAATCTTTCTGTCTGAAGAACTGAGCTTTGGTACAGGACGAGCCGCATTTGTGCAATCCCAGGAAGATTGCCACAAGTGCAGAGAATCCCGCCTTTGGTTTGTGCAGCTTCTGTTGTCTCACACATAGGTCATTTCTCATTTGCCCTTGTTGCAAGTTAGATCAGAACTGAGGTTCTGGTGTCAGGGGTAGCCCTTAAATCCTTGATGTAGGGGCTTTATGGGTGTAGGTGCATGTGGCCAATGGTCTACTAGCCCCAGCAGCAAATCGGCCCTGAGGTGACCACATCCGGGAGTGTAGGTCACCTTTTCTACCCAGAACCCATGATTCTACCTCTTTTAAAAATGGCAGAAGTCTTCCTTGGCTATACAGACCAGTTAGCCCACCTTCCTTGGCTATACAGACCAGTTAGTCCACCTTAGCGGTGGGGCTAGCCTCCTGGGTGTGTTAATCTCCTGAATAACTAATTTACCTGCCTGTCCGAGTGCAAATGTACCTGGGGGCCGGTGGAGGGCTGTTTCCTCCTTCGGGAGGCAGCCTGGTTGCATATAACAGGTGCTGCAACCTTTAAAACCCACTGCCTTGATGTGCCACTTCACTAGCCAGCCTGTCAGGGAGGGAGGGGTCCAGGACATTGTTTCTGACTCCTGAGAGAGTTAACACCTCCTGGCAGGGGATAAGATTCCTGTCTTGATGGTAGAGGGTGCAGGCTGGAAGCCAGAGCACAGGAAAGGCTGAAGCTACCAGGTGAGCAACCTTTAACATAGCCACCTGGGTGTATGCCACCTCATCCTTGGGACAAGATTCATGTCAGTGGTGAGCCAGCACATTGCTTGATCCCAAACACAACATATTTAGGTGGTACCATAATGGAGCTGTCAATCTGTGGGTTTACCCGGATGCCAGCCCATGTTATTCTATGGACTGTCTATGGCTTATAGTGACATTTAATGGTAAAGGCCACTATAGGGACATATAAGCTTGCACTTACATGTCCCCACCTTTAATATAATGCACCCTGTCTCCTGGGCTTTGGAGGCCTTCCTTGGTGAGGTCAAAATTGAGTTTTAGCAGTTTGCACTGCTACTGGAGTCTGCAATGGCAGGCCTGCTGTCAGTAGTTTACTTGGGTCACTCAGGGTGGCACAAACTAGTGACCTCTTTAAAACCCATGCCCTGGGTACCACTCGTACCATGTACTGGGGACTTATAAGAGGGTTAAAGTCCTTTGCCAATTGGGCTTACCAATTCGCACATATCAGTTTAGAGAGAAAGCACTGACAGTGGGGCCTAGGCTGCAGGCTCCAGTGCACTTTCAGGGTTACAATCATTGGCATTAGGGCAAAAAGTCAGGGGTGACACTACAAAAATCTCACTTTCCTACAGTTTCACTGACCATTTAAACTGGAAGCAGCTACAACGTTAGTGAGAAAAGTTCAAAATCTTAGATTTTGGTTCACTTCAGGTCTCCCATTCAATTAACTTTTCACAGCAATTGCAGAACAATCTCAGGCTCCTAATGCTTCAGATGGACATACCACTACTAGTCCAACCTCACATATTTTTTGTTTTTACTCACCTTAGTGACTTGACAAAGCCATATTTTGGACTGTGTAATGACCAACATCCAGCACTCAGTGCAAGATGGCCCAATGAGGAAGCATTTCACCTTATGTATGTAAGGGTTTAAATCCTGTGTATAGAAACAAATTAGGAACTGACTCTACTTTTACATAACTGGAGGGGGGGAGGTCCTTAAAAATTGAGTTTTCAGAATAATATTGGATTGCCAGTTATATTTCAGTTCTTTACCATCACAGTCTTCTCTGTTGCCTCCCTCATTCGTCAAAATGTTACTGTACTTTGATTGATTGGATTAGCTTGAGTGATGGATAAAGATGTCAGAGTGGCCTTCGGGATCTATTATATACTGAGGAAGAGACAAACTGTGGGAGGATTATTATCCATTATTAATTGGGACATTACCTGTGAGAGAGAGAAGACAGGTCAGATTATATAGGTTAGGCACATCCATTCATGGACCCACAATACCAGTGACAAAATAAAGATAAGATGCACTGAAAGTAACACAGGCCCAGATGTGTCAGTATCCGGATATTGCGAGTGACATTGTGTGTCAATGGATGGACTGTCTAGGTAATGCAGGTGTATCAGTGCCATGTTAGATTAGACTTCTTATGTTACATTTTTTATTCCTCCTGCAGTACATTCGCTTGTCACGGGACACCACTCCTGATGTTCTTTATGAGCTGATGACCCATTACTGGCAGCTGAAGACTCCCAACCTAATCATTTCAGTAACCGGTGGAGCAAGGAACTTCTCCCTGAAACCACGCATGCGCAAAATATTTAGCCGACTAATCTACATCGCCCAGTCGAAAGGTGTCAGAGAGTTTAATATTTTCTTTGTCTGTGTGTTTGTCTGTGTATGTATTTGTGTACAGACGTTGTTGCAGTTTGTTAACATGTATGTGTGGAGGCATTGTGGCAGCTTGTTAATGTGTGTGTGTAGGTGTGTGTGTGTGTGCTTGTGTGTGAATACTGTTGAAGCTTGACTAGTGTGCGTGTGTGTTTGTGTGTGTGTGTGTGCGTATGCATGTGCGTATAGACAGTGTTGCCCACTTGTTGCTGTTGAGCTAAGGTAAAAGAGCTGAATTATGTCAATAAGAGTAACAAGGGGATCTTTAGTAAGGACATGTGATCATGTGATTGGAACTTAGGAATAGTAACCTCCTCCAGATCATGTAGCCCTTGAAACCCTCTTCCTTGGACAGAAGCAGCAAAGCTATTCTCTGCACCAAGGTCTAATACAACCCTTTGTTCAAAATCATCATACAATACCCAGTGAGGGCTGGTCAAAAACAAAAGAAGATTATAGTGAACAATTACTATTTCTTGGTCTTTCTCCTTGAAAAATGATTTTTGTAAACCCATTATTACAGCCATCCCGTAGCCATCACACACATTTCTATCATGAAAAAATATTCTGTCATCGGTTGAGGTATGATACAACTGCTTATCTTTACCCTTCCTAATACCTACTCTCCCATTCACAGGGGCCTGGATCTTCACTGGGGGCACACACTATGGACTTATGAAGTACATTGGCGAAGTGGTGAGAGATAACACGATCAGCCGCAGATCCGAAGAGAAGATAGTTTCAATTGGTATTGCAGCCTGGGGTATGATTGCCAACAGGGACAGCCTGATCCGAAGTCCAAATACAGAGGTACATCCCATGGCCACCATGGAGGATCCTTCTTCTCCAGCACTCAGCTTTCTTCATGGTTTCAATACCAGCACCATGGATCATGAGAATTATCTCACCCAATGTAACCTAAATTATACAAAATGTTTGGAAAGTTTGACCAGACAGAAAATTATAAGCATTCTGCTGTTGTCTCTCGAATTGTTACATTTTAAATCAGAGTCCTTTTCCTTGTGTTTCCTAGGGCACTCACGTAGCTCATTACGTCATGGATGACCAGAAAAGAGACCCTCTATATTGTCTGGACAATAATCACACACACCAAATTCTGGTGGATAATGGAACCAATGGCTTTGCTACCGTGGAGGCAGATGTGCGGGCGCAGCTTGAAAAATATATATCGGAGCTGATTGTTCCAGGTTAGTATTGATGCATATTTCTGCCACTTTCCTGCAGTGCAATTTGAATAACTGCCTTGAGAGTGACTATGGAAAATACCTAACTTTGTTCCTTATTATGAGGTCGGGTGGACCGCCACGGACAGGCCGTCGATGGCTGCCCTCCTGACATATGGGGCATTGGTCTGACCGCTGCATTAGGATGCAGCCGGCCGGACAGCAGAGGATGGGGGTAAGACCGCCGCCTCCGACAGGATTCAAGATCTTGTCGAGGTGGCAGTAGGAATCCTAGCCCTACGATTGAGGCAGTGCGTGCGCAAGCTTCGCCGTAGGGATTAGGATGGATGTCCCTTTCTGACTACCTTTTCCTGTCGGTCCCACTGCCATGAATATGCAGACAAAAGGGGACTTTAGGGGCCTGAGCAGTGCCCCCATAGGCCACTTTTCAATGGCCCTAAGGGCACATTGTAATGCCCACTCGCGCATTCGTAAGACCCCTGCTCGCCCACCGCGTAGCACCGCTGTGAGTGGCCTGCCCCAAGCGCTGCCTTTTGATGGGGTTTGAGGCCCCTGTACCCCAGTCCTTCCTCTGCCTCTCTTTTGCTGCCGCTTTCTCGCTTCAGGTTTTGCACCTCACTTTTGTGTTCAATTTTTGCCCACTGCCTGTTGGGTTTTTTGCTATTTGCCTTTCTTCAGCTTTTTTTCTTTCTGCCTCTTTCTACTTCTGCTGCTGCCTTTTCTCCTCTGTATTCTATTCTTTTTCTCTCCTTTTCCCCCACTGTTGCCCCTGTGGCCCCTCCCGTGTTTTCCCACCTTCCAGCTGTTCCGTCCTCCCGACCTCCCCCTACTTAATGGCGCCCGTTGCGCGGCCGCGCCACTGGCACAGTGAAGGCACAACAAAGGCAAGCCCGTCTGCGCCCATCCGCGACCTGACTGCGATCAGCGCCAGGGGCCCTGGTCGTCCAAACCGCCAGTGCTTGAGCTCCTTGGCTCTCTACGCACTTAACACCGGAAAGGACAACAACTGCAAACTTTTGTCACCTATCGACACCTACAGACATTTCACTTGCAGCCACTGCCACCACTCATTCTCCTTCACCGAGACCCAGGACCTACCTCAACCCACTGCCACAACTCTACCGTACCCTACACTCTGCAATGCATCTTCCTCAGCATCCACTCCCTCCACAGACATGCTGCAGAAATCTGGGACCTACTCAACTTAGCCACCCCTGACGTCGCCTTCTTTACCGAAACCTGGACAAACACCGCCTTGGGACCCGACATTGCGATCGCCATCCCCGAAGGCTACAAGATTACCCAACAGGAGCACCCCAACTGGCATCACCATCGCCCACAAATCCAACCTCCGTCTGAGCACCTACACCGATGAGCCCACAGACATGATGGAACACTTCCACTTCAAGATACATACCAAACCGTCCACCACCCTCATCTACGAACCTCCTGGACCACGCATATCTTTCTCTGATTCCATCACCAATATCATCACCCCACAGGCCATCACCTCCACTGACTACACCTTGCTGGGAGACCTCAACTTCCACCTTGACACTCGCCAAGACCCCGACTCCTCCTCCCTCCTGGACAACCTCCACAACATCAGACTCAAACAGATCACACACGAACCCACGCACTGAGCAGGACACACCCTCGACCCTATCTTCACAACAGGGAGCTCCACCACCTTCAGCCACACCTCCGAACTCCCATGGACGAACCACCGATGCATCCACTTCACTTTCAAAACCAGCACCCCCGCAGACATCCTCACCAGCTCCACCGCAGGAACTGGAACAAGATCTCCGACGACCAGCTTGCCGCCTCTCTTAGCAGTTTCGCCCCCACCAACGACGACGACCCTACCTCTGCCACCCATACCCTACACAACTGGATCACGAACTGTGCCAACATCATCGCCCCCTCAAGAAAACTTCTGAAACACACGCCAAGAAAGCCAGCTGGTTCTCCACCGAAGTCAGAGAATCCGAGAATGCAGACCCCTCAAGAAGCGTTGGAGGATCTCCAAAACCCCATCAGACCTCGACAATTTCAAAGCAGTCACCACCGCTCACCATAAACTCATCAGATACTTAAGGAAGAAAGCCCTCCAGGACTGAATCTCCTCCCACACACTCAACAGCAAGGAACTCTTCAGCATCGTCAAAAAGTTCACCCAACCCAACAGTGAAACTATCAACATCCCACCTTCCCACGACCTATGCGACAGACTCCGCACCTTCTTCCATCACAAAATCAAGACCATCTACGACAACCTCAACAACAACATTCCTCACAAGGAACCCACACCCATCGTCCTTCACACTGCGAAGCCAACACTGGACAGATGGAGACATCATCATCAGCATCATCATCAGCATCAAAGACACCCTGAAGACTATGAAGCAAACGCACTCCAGGGCCCCCACGGACCCCTGCTCCCACCACATCATTGCCCCCATGCTTCAACAAATCATCAACCGCTAGACCGCCTCCTTCCCCGAAGACTGGAAACACACCAAGATCAACCCCCTCCTGAAAAAACCCTCGGCGGACCCCACTGATCTCAAAGACTTCAGACTGATCTCCTTAATCCAGTACCCAGTGAAAGTCATGGAAAAAGCCATTGACAGTCAACTCACCTCCTTCATATAAGAAAAAAACATCCTCGACTCCTTCCGATCAGACTTCAGAAAGAATCACAGCACTGAAACCGCCGTTCTCGCAGCAACAGAAGACATCCGCTCCCTCCTCGACAGAGGAGAGACCGTGGCCCTCATCCTCCTGGACCTCTCTGCTGCTTTCGACACAATCTTGCATCACACACTAGCCCTCAGACTCGACGACGCAGGGATCTGGAACAAGGCCCTTAAGTGGATACGCTCTTTCCTCTCCCACAGAATGCAACAGGTCAGACTCCCTCCCTTCCTTTCGGAGCACACATCGTCCACCTGCGGCATCCCTCAAGAATCCTCCATAAGCCCCACATTGTTCAACGTCTACATGGCCCCGCTCGCCTCCATCCTCAGACCACACAGACTCATTATCGTATCATACGCAGTCGATACCTAACTCCTCCTCTCCCTATCCAACAAAGCTGATACCTCCCATCACAACTTCCAAGAATCCCGAATGAATGGAAACAGTCGCCAGGTGAATGAAGAACAGCTGCCTACAATTGAACTCGGACAAAACCGAAGTACTCATTCTGGGCCCAGACCCGATGCCTGGGACAATTCCTGGTGGCCCTCGTCCTAGGGGCCTCTCCCTCTACCACGGACCACTCAAGCAACCTCGGAATCATCCTGGACTCCAAACTCAAAATGGACCGCCAGATCAATGCTTTCACCTCCTACTGCTACCACACTCTCTGCCTACTCTGAAAGACCTTCAACTGAATTCTCCTTGAACACAGGAAAACTGTCAACTACATCCTAATCAGCAGCAGACTGGACTATGGCAACCCAATGTATGCTGGGATCAATAAGAGCCTCACCTGCAAACTCCAGAACGCCCAGAATGCCGCCGCCAGACTAGTCCTCAACTTACTGCGACAAAGCCACATGAGCCATCATCTACGGACACCACACTCGCTCCCCGTCGAGAAGAGAATCACCTTCAAAATTCTTATCCACCCCCACAAAGCCCTCCACAGCCCCAGACCCGCCTACATGAAACACTGCCTCTCAATCCACGCACCCCAAAGATCCCTCTGCTAAGCTCAGCTCTCTCTTGCAATGGTACACGCTTCAAGAAGACCATGCCTTCTCCCTCCTCGAGGCCAAGCACGGAACACCCTCCCTCTCCACCTTCGACAGACACCAACACTCTCCACATTCCTAAAGGACCTCAAGACCTAGCTCTTCGACTAAGCACCGTGATCTCCAAAGTGCTGCGCGCCCCCCCCATTTCTCCCTCAGTGCCTTGAGACCCCTTTGGATGAGTAGTTGTGCTTATAAGCGCTTGCTTGATTGATTGATTCATGCAGCGTGTGCCAGCCACCGAATGGTGCCTGGAACACGGTACATGAATGTGCACAAAGTCTTCAAAGTGCTCTGTATCACTGCGACTTGTGATGCAGCCCTTTTCCAGGGCCGCAGCAGCCCGCAGTGTTATAGAACACTTTTGCGCCTGCCAGCCCGGCGGGCACATCGTAATTTGGCGGTCGGACCACAGCCTGCCTGTTAGGTGGTACCCGGACTGCTGTGATTTCAGGCGTCGGTCTGACCATCTAGCATCATATTGATACCCTTAGTATACAACCTTACACATTCTAAACATCCATTACTGTGAAAATATTTCTCTTGTGCTATTTTAAAGATATATATTTGATGCATTGGGCCTGTATGGGTTGAATAATTATGGGCCCGATTTATATATTGGTGGTAAGCATTATCCGTCTTTACAGAGTATCCTCACCACCACCCAAATTCTTTGGTTATTTGGAGTTCTTGGAAAGCACTGAAGATTTTGAAAGTATGGTCAGAGATTAAAGTGATGGGTGGTCGAATTTGATTCCTTTTTATTCCATCCACAGAAGCATATTCCACTTCTTGACAGTGTTGCACTTTTAAAGTCTGTCACAAGTTCTGTACTTTATTGTTAGGACACAGTGGGGGAGCCCAGGCCCTTGAAGGGCAGAGTGGCTTAGAAATACAAACCCACCAGAAGCTAGCAAATGATTGTCGACATTACGTGTCTTGCTAAAGTTGAAAAATGTCTGACCTTGGAATTCCAAATAGCATTATTTGAATCTCCCAGGGATCGCCTTGGTGACGGTCGTTTGAATGATGATGAACTTGCTTTTTTGACGAATACACTTCCTGTTGTGACTACATTAAGGGCCTGATCTAGAATTTGGTGGACGAGCTGTTCCGTCACAAACGTGACGGATATCCTGTCTGCCTTATTACAAGTGCACTATTGATGGAGCGGTAATTTCTTCTGGTAGTTTCTCAATGCAAAACCTTCATGCTACCTCTAATTTACCGCTCAAAAGGTGTTGGGCCCTTCACACCATGTATTACCTTCAGGAGACTATAAATAAAGATGAACAGTCAAAAATGCAATTATTATTTTAAGCCAATAAAGAGAGTTGTTGAGTATATAAAGGGTTTTATTTTCTAGTCAAAAGTTAATTTTTCTCTGACCCTTTATTCATTAGTAAAATATCAATCAGGTTACAGAATTTGGAAAACAGGAAAAATAGCATTAATACAGAACGTATTACTGTCTGCATATAAGCATTACATATAGGAATGTGGCGCAAAATGCCATTCAAAACTCTTAAAGAGTTTCTAAGAAAAATATAGTCTTGCAAGGCTAATCAAAAATCAAATAGTTTGCAAAAATCTCCCATAAAGAGAAATAAATGCATAAAACAAATAAATCTTTTCAGACCTAATTAATTAGTCAAAGCATAAACCTATAGTTTAGCATCTAAATCTAAAAAGCCTTTCTATCTGTTTGGTGCCCTGTGCATCTCTGTGTCTAAAAAGCAAAAAGGAGCGAGACAGCCCGCCCTTCACCAGACCTCAAAGGAATGTGGCCTGCAGTGCCAAGATATGACGTGGAAGCAAGAAACCTCCCCCTGACACTCCTCGGACGCCACTCCTCCCTTCAGCAATCTCCCGGGACGTTTCTCGTACTTAACCCATAGAATGTCTGGCCTAATCTGTTCCTTCTCTCAAGAGCTCACACACCCCCTAATGAGCCTAGAAGCCAGCTGAGCTGAGAAAGCCAGCCCCTCCTCCAGAGAGGTCAGAATTTATACACAAAATTTTGGCAGAATACACAAAATGTTTCAACTTCAGGAAAACCTGTACGTGATTGGTCAGTCATGATGGCATGAGTTCGCACTACCCTGACTCATTCTAAAAAAAACAGACTTTTCCAGTTTTAACAAAAGAAGCATACATGAATAACTACATTTTATAAGTTTGCAACAATTGCTAGGGAAAATGTTTCTATAGTTCCTTCCTTCCTTTCACAGTGCAGTCAGATGGATACTTTTAACTAACTGGTACATTGGCACAGTCACAAGAATGTACAGTTCAAGCTGTCCTTGACTCCTTCCGCAGTTTGAGTCAAGCTGCCACAGTCTGCGCATGCTCTCTTCTCTTTCAAAGCAAGCCATAGCCTTGCTGGTTTCACAGGCAGCCATTTAATGGTAGGCCCAAAAAAAAAAAAAACACAAAGATAATATTAATTTCATGTAAATCAGCCCATTATGTTTCCCAACTCTATACTAATACCCCTTATAAATGTTTACCTAGCCAAGCTACTAGTGTAAATCAGCTTTTCTATTATTTATGACAACATGCAAAATAAATGTGCAACAAAGTAAAAGAGGTGTTATTAACTGAAAATATTTATCAAAATATGCAACAAGTCAAAGTCTCTTAAGACAGAAATAGTGGATTTAGGGATGAGCTGGGAAGAGAGAAACATATTCTATTAATCTTCAAAGCTAAAAAGGCCACTTTTCTCTACATTGCAAAAACACATGTTAATTCAATTTAAATGCAGTCTGTCTGAAGCACAAAAATAAAACAATGCCTGACTGCAGATGAAATCTGCTCCATCACTATATCCTATGGTACTCGTAATAAAGCAGACTGGTGTTCGTCATGTTTGTGATGGAATAACTCATCAAGCAAGCTCTAATTCATTCTAAGTCTTCTCCCCAAGGTACACAAACTTCCTGGTAGGCCCTTTTTCACATCAATAGGATACATTATTAAAATGATGTCTATATTTCTAAATTGCTATTTTGTTTGCGCATGTAGAGGGCATTACCACCATCCATGCATGTCTCCAAACATATCCTTCTGGGGATCTGCAGCTTACCATGTGAATAGAATTACATGTTAGTTTGGATGTAGAAGCCGTTCATAACTATATACAATTACGGGATGATTTAGACTGTAGTGTCTTCTATTTCTTGGATGGCAGATTGGAACTGTTCCATTGTGACACCAATGTGCGTCTTGAAATAGCAGAATTCATTGTGATCAAAAATAATTTCTTTAACAGTGAGTTTTATAGCCAGGCCCAGGGCCATGCAATGGACTCATGTTTGGAGACAGGTGTGGCTAAAGATAAAGTGTGGAAGCACTAAGCAAAATGTTGTGTTCTTGTTGCAATATACTGAAAACGCGTTGCTAGTAAAGGAAAGTTTAACACAGACACTAGATCAGTATGCTGCCAAGATTGATGATTAAAAACTGGAATTGTTCTGCATACATGATAGAGAAATAATTAAATATCTGAATCTGGCCATCAAAGACACAAATACTATTAGGATGCGCTAACTTTGTGTGTAAGATTTAACTGTAGCGGTGTTGTTTTTGACTCTCACCCCCCCTACGAGTGACCCCATACACAGAAATTTGCGGGACAGTGGTACAAGCACAGAAAGTGGAATGGAAAAGAGGAAAAACAAAGTTACAGGACTCAACCACTGTACTGCATCAGTTTTGTTGGTTAAGGAGGTGTGCAGGATGTAGTGAATCCATACAAGACAAAGAGATATCTTAAATAACTTGTCATTAGGTTTTTAGTTGTAATTGTGAATGGATATACCCTAACAATGTCTCTGGGATAGTAAGAAACTCTCTGTACTGTGATGTGAACCTGTAATTCCTGAAAACTAAGCACACACAGATTGAGCACCTCAGCTATTTAAATACATAAGAACTACTCCTGATGTTTTCAGTAATGACCTTAAGCTTAGTCACTACACCATCGCTTGTGGAAATTGAGTCATAGTTTCTGCTTGACTTTTGTAATTCTTCAAAATAACAAACACTTCTAAAATCCTGGTGTTCACCACTCCTAGCAATTTGTATGTGCATACTAGAACTCGAATAATTGTGTGTGACAGTCATAGGTACATATGCAGCGTAGTCCAATTTAAGAATCCTTCCTGTTTTGTCAAAAGCTAATCCGTAGCATAATGTGACAATCCCAGTGGTATGGAGTTGAGATGGTTCAAGAAAATAGTTCAATGTTTACTTTCATCAAGAAAACCACTTTCAGAATACCTCTCTGTGTACACAATGTCCTTAAAACAATCCTTATGCATCAATAGGTCTTTTCAAGGAAAACCCCAAATCAATCAATCAATCAATCAATCAAGGCATTTATGGAGCGCCCTACTCACCCGGAGGGTCTCAAGGTGCTTGGGGGGGGGGGGGGTGCCGCTACTGCTCGAACAGCCAGGTCTCGAGCTTCTTCCTGAAGGAGAGGTGGTCTTGGGTCAGGCGAAGGTCGGGAGGGAGGGTGTTCCAGGTCTTGGCGGCCAGGTAGGAGAAGGACCTTCCTCCTGTTGTCGCTCTTCGGATGTGGGGGACGGCGGCGAGGGCGTGGTTGGTCGATTGGAGGTGGCGTTTGGGAGCGTAGAAGTTGAGGCGGTTGTTGAGGTAGCTCGGGCCTTGGCCGTGTAGGGCTTTGTGTGTGTGGGTGAGGAGACAGAAGGTGATTCTCTTGTTGATGGGGAGCCAGTGCAGGTCTCTCAGATGTCCGGAGATGTGGCTGCGTCGGGGGATGTCGAGGATGAGTCTGGCTGAGGCGTTCTGGATCCGCTGGAGTCTCTTCTGGAGCTTGGCGGTGGTTCCGGCGTAGAGGGCGTTGCCGTAGTCCAGTCGGCTGGTGACGAGGGCCTGGGTGACCGTCTTCCTGGTCTCGGTGGGGATCCACCGGAAGATCTTCCGTAGCATGCGCAGGATGTTGAAACAGGACGCGGAGACGGCGTTGACTTGTCTGGTCATGGAGAGGGAGGAGTCCAGGATGAAGCCCAGGTTGCGTGCGTGGTCTGTCGGTTTGGGTGCGGTGCCCAGGGCGGGGGGCCACCAGGATTCGTCCCAGGTGGAGGGCGAGGAGCCCAGGATGAAGACTTTCGTCTTGTCTGAGTTCAGCTTCAGGCGGCTGGTCGTCATCCACTCGGCTACGTCTTTCATCCCTTCGTGGAGGTTGGTTCTGGCGGCGGCGGGGTCGTTGGTCAGGGAGAGGATCAGCTGGGTGTCGTCGGCGTAGGAGATGATGTTGAGGTTGTGTTGGCGTGCGATGGCCGCAAGGGGGCTCATGTAGACGTTGAAGAGGGTGGGGCTGAGTGAGGAGCCCTGAGGAACGCCGCAGATGACTTCCGTGGCTGCAGATCTGAACGGTGGTAGGCGTACTCTCTGTGTCCTTCCAGCGAGGAAGGAGATGATCCACTCCAGGGCCTTTTCCTGGATTCCGATGTTGCTGAGGCGCTGCACTAGGGTGCGGTGGCAAACAGTGTTGAACGCCGCGGAGAGGTCTAGGAGGATGAGGGCCGCTGTTTCATCGTTGTCCAGCAGGGCTCGGATGTCATCGGTGGCAGCGATGAGGGCGGTCTCGGTGCTGTGGTTGGCTTGGAAGCCAGACTGTGAGGGGTCGAGGGATCCATTCGTCTCGAGGAAGGCGGCCAGCTGCTTGTTGACGGTCTTCTCGATGACTTTGGCTGGAAACGGGAGGAGCGAGATGGGGCGGTAATTCTTGAGTTCGGTGGGGTCCGCTGTTGGTTTCTTTAGTAGAGCGCTGAGTTCGGCGTGCTTCCAGCTCTCAGGGAAGGTGGCGGTGTCGAAGGAGGTGTTGATGATGTCCCGCAGGTGGGGTGCGATGACAGCGTCGGCCTTGTTGAAGATGTGGTGAGGGCAGGGGTCGGTCGGAGATCCGGAGTGGATAGAGTTCATCGTGCAGATGGTGTCTTCTGTGTTGATCTGGGTCCAGGCGCTGAGGGTGGTGGTAGGGGGCATTGGTGCGGTCGTGGGGAGCGTTGTTTGTGGGCTGAAGCTGTTGTGTATGTCAGCGATCTTGTTGTGGAAGTAGGAGGCGAGGGAGTTGCAGAGGTCTTGCGACGGGGTGATGTCGTTGATTCCGGCGTTGGGGTTGGAGAGCTCTTTCACGATGTTGAAGAGTTCCTTGCAGTTGTGTGCGTTGTTGTCCAGCCGGTCCTTGAATGCTGTTTTCTTGGTGGCGCGGATCAGTTGATGGTGCTTCCGGGTGGCGAGCTTGAGGGTGGTCATGTTGTCCGGTGTTGGCTCCCTTCTCCAGGCTTTCTCAAGGGCTCGGCAGTTCTTCTTGGAGCTCTTGAGTTCGTCGGTGAACCATGGAGCCTTCTTGCTGCCGGGTCTGCTAGGCGGGGTCCTCAGTGGGGCGAGGTCGTCTGCGCAGTTGCTGATCCACTTCGTGAGGTTGTCGGCGGCCTGGCTGGGGTTCGCTGAGCTGGCGGGAGGGTGCTGGCTCAGGGAAGCGGCGAGCTGGTCTGCTGTGATCTTGTTCCAGTTTCTTCGAGCAACCTGTTGCTGGTGGTGGTGGATCGTGGATCTTCTGAAGGTGAAGTGGACGCAGCTGTGGTCCGTCCAGTGGAGTCCGGTGGCGTGGCTGAAGACGATGTCCTTGCTGGATGAGAAGACAGCGTCGAGTGTGTGTCCGGCGAGGTGGGTGAGGGTGGTCACCAGCTGCTTGAGTCCGAGGATGGCGAGGTTGTCAAGCAGGGTGGTGGTGTTGCGGTCGTTGTTGTTCTCCAGGTGGAAGTTGATGTCCCCCAGGAGGATGAAGTCAGCGGAGGGGAGGGCGTGCGGGCTGGTGAAGTCGGCGATGTCTTCGCTGAATTGTGTGCGTGGTCCCGGGGGTCGGTAGATGAGGGTGCCTCTGAGGGTGGTTTTGGGGTCCGTGTGGATCTGGAAGTGCAGGTGTTCGGCGGTTGTCAGGGTGTCGTCGGTGTTGGTCACGATGCGGATGGTGTCTCTGTAGATGATGGCGATGCCTCCTCCAGTCTGGTTGCCGCGGTCTCTTCGGGTGATCTTGTAGCCCTCTGGGATGGCGATGGCGATGTCGGGCGCTGAGGAGTCGTTCATCCAGGTTTCCGTGAGGAAGGCAACGTCAGGAGCTGTGGTGTCGAGGAGGTTCCAGAGTTCGATGGCGTGTCTGTGGACGGAGCGGGTGTTGAGTAGGATGCACTTGAGGTGGTTGCTGCTGGTGTTCGGCTTGGCGGGTGCTGGTGCGGGGCAGGTCCGGATGCAGGTAAACTTGCAGGCGTGGCAGCTGAAGGGTCCGTGGGTTCGTCTCGGGGTGGCTCTGTAGCAAGATTCTGGCTGCAGTATCACTATATCATGATAGCCTAGCAAAGGACACTCTGCACCAAGAGGAATCTATACCCAAAACTCCAATATGGCCACTGTCTCTACAGAACACACAGGAGTTGGTGGTGGGCTCGGAATTGTAGTTCACTGCTAGCATGCTGCGGCGCAGACTGTTCTCCACACTCACACAGCCTCAGTGCACACAACGCTGGCACTCTGCTATGACCGCTAGCCTTTACTTTGCAAAATTGGAACCTAGTTTGGCCTAACACTTCACTGTGCCGAAACCACACTAAGCGGTAGGCATTATGTCCAACCTCACTTCCTGATAGATACCTACATGTAAAGTAGCATACGTTCCCACTCCACAGCAGCATTTTTAAGATGAAAGCTCTAATCATCATCATCAATAAAACTTTATTTCGGCCAATTTGACCATAAAAGCATATATACGATAACATACATTTGATTTGATTCATGGTTAAAACAAGGAAAAGAAATACATTCATTATATGGCATTGTATATATAACACACAAGTGCAACCTGCAAACAATCAATATTACAATCAATCCAAGCTCACTAGCTACATTAAAGTGCATGTGCAGTATGTATGTACAATTTACAATGTCGTACTTGATAAGCCCATGCTCTATCTCACAGGTCAGCCATTTAGGTATTTTTTTATAAAGTGCTTGTGTCGGTCAATTTAAAAACCTGTAAGTATTATCATACACCCATGGACCACAATTCTACATGTTGACAGTCCTATACACTAGTGCACTATCCATCAAGTTAAAAATACATCAACAAAGTGATTAAAAAAGCTCATAAAATTCATAAATAATACCTCCAGATAAAAGGACATCCAAGGTCCATTAAAAAAAAGGAGTGTACCAAGGATTAACCAGTGCCTGCAGGAGTCAACTTCAGGAATGCTCTACGTGTGCACCACATGGACAAAGAAAAGCCTGCTACTGGGAATGCTATAGGGAGGCATGCGTCATATTAAATATCCTAAAAGCCTCTGAGCAATGCCTGGTTCCCAAGTTTCTGCATATCTGGATCAACCATCGTTTTCTCGCTTTCTTATGCCCAGGGCAGAAAAAAAGCGCATGGTATTCTGTGTCTACTGCATTTTTACAGGGCGGGCAACCCAGAGTTTTTAAGCCTGCCCATTTGTTCGTAAAAGCAAGCAGTGGCAATACCCCGTGCCTGAATTGTAAATATAGCTTCCTTATGGTAACTGGCTTATTGTCATCCAGTACAGACTCTAACCTGTACTTCTCTTTGATTTCCAGAACTACTTCAGCAAGCTTGCCTATTGAATGGCTCCCTTGTAGTTGAGCCAATTTGTTCTACCAGTAACAATCCTTTTGCTCCTTCCTTGACACTGTGGGGCATGTTATTTCTGGATTATCCCACAAAGTACCCCCCGTCCCATAGACAAAAAAGTGTTCCGGATAAGGGCCAGCCATGGTAGTCTCCCTGCCCCGGGTATACTCAACACCTCTCTTAGTTCTTCCCTATACTCAGCCAGTTCTGGAGTGACCCACAAACGTCGCCAAAATAAGAGAGGTCTGAGAGCAGTTTCTTCCGCAAAATCCGAGTTGCAAGGGAGGCCAAATAATTGCCTGACAAAGGTGTTTTCTGCTTTTGTAAGACTGTCAGAATGACGGTGTCCCCATATTTCTGCCCCATATAAAGCAGCACCTCTAGCTTGAGCCTTGTATATTTCTAGTACCGGGCCCACAGGTTTATGGCTAGAATTTCGAAATACCTTAGTTTATTTATTTATTTATTTATTTTCAACATTTATAAAGCTCACTGTTACCAGACAGTGTCCTGGCGCTGGTTGACCACTCCAAAGACTAGCCGGATGGCTTATTGCCTAAATAGCCATGTTTTCAAGACATTCCGAAAGGACATCAAGTCTTGTATCTGTCTGAGGTCCGCTGGTAAGGCGTTCCAAGCCTTTGTTGCTCCCAAGGAGAAGCTTCTGCCTCCCCATCGGGCTTTCTTAATTCTTGGGATCACTATCACTGGTCGGTTGATCTCAGTGATCTTACAGGTTTGTTCCACTGAAAGCACTAGGTCACACACTGCGGACCCAGCCCTTTAAGTGCCTTGAAGACGAAGACTAAGCATAATGCTTTGAATGCAATCCGCTTGCGCACAGGCAGCCAGTGTAATTTCACCAGCTCTTGGGCAACCAAGGCAAATTTGGGAATGCCCGTGATCAGGCGAGCTGCTGCATTTTGCAGAATTTGTAATTTATTAAGTCGCCCCTGTTGAGCATTGAGCAGTAGGCCGTTACAATAATACAGCCGAGACAGACAATCCAGACACTACTGTTTTTCTATGCTCATCTGGAAGAAAGGGCAGGATCTTACGTAGAGTATTAAGAACAAAGAAGGTCGCTGAAGACAGCGCATTTACTTGAGGCCTAAAGGACAGTTTATCGTCCATCAGAACCCCAAGGTTCTTGACCTTGGCAACAGGTGAGGGAGGGATGCCCAATTCTTCCGGCCACCATATTTGGGACCAGAAATTCTCTCTAGCCCCGAAGAGGAGAACCTCGGTCTTGGTCTTAGTCAGGCCCCCGTTGTCTGGGCTAGCTTCAAACATTTTTTTTTATTTGTGCCCCCCAGTCCATTTTTTCTGTAATCATAATGCGAGATACTCAAAGACAGACACCCTCTCCAGGGGTCTGCCATCCAAACATGGGTTTGGTCGGGTACTGTTGCCTGAGTTGAACACCATGAATTTTGTTTTTTGTGGGTTAATCTCAAGCCCTCTTTCCTTACAGAAGACATGAATTTTGTTTCGAACCCTCTGTATACCCATAGGAGTTTTTGAAAGTAACAGGGTATCGTCGGCAAACATCATGGCTGGGATTTTACGGGTCGCAAACTTAGGTGCATCTGAATCCTTCTCTGAGTTTAAAAATTCAATTAACCCATTTATAAAGAGACAAAAAAGGGTCAGGCAAGAACACATCCTTGAAGGACATCTCTATCTACAGGGATGGGTGTGGTAAGTTCCCCGTGTTTACCAAACCTTATTTGTGCAAAATTTCTTATGGGTACTGCCTCAGAATTTGGCACAAACACACCGGGACCCCCATCTCCAGTAGGGTTGCCCACAACTTATCTCTTGGCACCAAATCGAATGCAGATTTTAAGTCCACAAATATTAAATAGAGGCTGCCACCCTCAATACACACGGTCTTCCAGTGTAATAATTGTAGCCTAAAAATCTGATCCAATGTTGACATTTTTTCTCTAAACCCAGCTTGAAAGAAGCTGAGAACATTGTGCTCCTCTCTCCAGCTCTGTAGGCGACCCAACAGCACACATGCACATTTTCTTTTACTAATGTCAATGAGGCTTATGGGCCTGTAATTTGTGGGAAACAAAGGAGAACCCTTTTTGTAAACTGGTATGATTTCCACACCAGCCCAGGTAGAGGGGATTCCCATACCTAGCAGGATGGCTTTAAATAGAGTCCAAAAATATGGTGCCCAGTTAGTAGGTTCGCTACTGAACTGATCCCCGGGTATCTTGTCTCGCCCTGGGGCTTTTGCTGGTGCTATTTTGTTCAGTGCTCCAGTTACCTCTTTGAGTGTTATCATCTGGATATCTTTTTTCTCCTTAAAGATAATCGTGTGGGCCTCGGGACAGTTGGCCTGTGGGGGGCAATGTTCATTATTCACTGTGCCATCCTCTACCTCCAATAGAGGGACTCAAAATGGTCCTTCCACACAGCTTCCCCTAGATATGGTTCTATCGCCGATTTTCCTTCGTAACTGCCCGTATTTACCACGTTACAAAAAGTCCTCATATCAAGGGTGCCCAAGGAACTTCTCAGAGTATCCCACTTATTGCGTTCCCACCCTTTTTTTGCCTCATCGATATTATTTTGATAGGCCACTCCTTTGATTTTAATCAATGGGCTGTCCATGGCCTTGACAGCAGAGATCAAAGCTGTTTTGGCCTTTCAATATCTTTTGTTGTACCAGGGGTGTCTGTGTTTTCTGTTGATTCTAGATTTTTTGGTCGAAAAGAAGAAATCAGCCATGGTTGTTGTCACTCTAGTATGATTAAGGGCGACCTTTGAAAGTTCATTTGAAGTACTGTCAGCTAAGACGGATTGCATTGAATTTGCGAGAATCAGAATGATGGTTTGGTATAGGGGGATAGCTTTTCTTGAGATTGGCTTATATCCACCCATTGGACTCTCTTCCTGCAACTGGCACATCCAGACCTGATACACTCACAGGGCTTGGCATGGTCAACACTAGGATTAGGGCATTGTGGTCACTATCGTGACGAGGTACGATCTAAAGGTCTATTACCCTGTGCCAGGATTTTTTATCAATAAAAATATAATCTAGTATGAAAGCGTGTCCAATTCTATTAAAGGTGTGTTTGCCTGGTGTATCTGACTTTGTTCTACCGTTACATGCCCTCAGTGAACGTTTTAATGCAGGAGAATTCATCTGGAGCACCAGAGGGGTCCAGACTCTTACTAACAGACTTGTAGTCTCTAAAATAACCCAGTGTTGATCTTCTTCACAAGGGTTGTCTTCGTTCATACCATCTAAGGGCTCATATTGGCAGTTGAAGTCCCCTCCAAGAATCACCAGGCAGTTATCAGGGATAGTAGAGAGAAAAGTCGTTAGCTGATCAAGTGTCCTTGACTCTTTACTACGACTAACTGATCTTGAATAGACATTTATTAAAGCAATTATAATCTTTGATGGGAAGTTAAAAAGGACACCTAGGATGTCGTTTGTGGATGTTTCCAACTGTTTTACAGTGCAGCCCAGATGTATACCCACCCAGATACAAAGCCCCCCTGAGGGCCTCCCCTTTCCCCCCGATATTGCAGCTACACTATACGATGCGTAGCCGGATTCAGGGATGTACTCCCTGGCCCAGGTTGCTTGATACATGCAGATCTCGTGTTGTTCAATGAATGTCCCCCATTCAGGATTATCCAACTTGGGGGCTAGTCCAGCTACGTTCCAAGATAGAACCCGCAGCCTTGATAGGTCCGGCCGGCTATCTATGACAGCCGATATTTGGGAGGGCGGGTGTGGGGTCTCACCAGTACCCAAATCTGACTTCTGGGGAATCTCATTGGATGAATTAAAAGATTGTCTATTAGTTGCGGCCATAGTGCGTCTATCAATTTCTTTCGTTGTTGTCCCACACAACCTCCTACAAGTCTCCCCCCCCCCCCTCCCCCCTCGAGAACGTGCTCTGGTCTGTGACCTCCCCTGTTTGAACAGTTTTCACCAGTTGCTCTCTCTGTTGGTAGGATTCCTCTAGCCAGTATCTTTCGGGTTCAAGTCAATCTACTCCCTCTAAGACACCAAATCTATTTGTTGGTGGTATATTAAAAAGTGGCTGCCTGGGCCGATCATAATCTAGATCGATATGTCTGGTTTAATGTTCTCACCTTCCAACCATTCAGCCTTCTAGTTTGTTTTGGTCCCCCTGGAGGGTAAAAATAACCCAGCCGAAGGGCCCTTATAGCCCCCTCCATTTCCAGTCATCCCTGATTTTAATTGCTTGAGCGACCAGTGGACTTCTAAAATTGATCACTATACAATTCCCCTGCCTATCCTTGGGTCTCCAGCTCACCCAGCCGACTCTGCGTGTTGTTAGGATCTCTCCTGCATCCTCATAAGGAAATTGCTTCTGATTAGCTAGCCAAAACATGCATTTTTTTCTTAATTCCTGGTGTGATTCGCTATGCCCCCTCCCAAGCTCTGGGATACCTGTCAAAACAACAACATATAGGTTTGAGGAGGGTGGAAGACTAATGCATGGCGGGGGTAGATTTTCTTTGTTAGCTTCTGTACATTTTGCAGATCCTACCCCCTCCCGTTGTCTATTCTCTTGCCACTGTCTATTGTTATGTGCTTGTGGTGGAATTAAGTTGGCCCGCTAATACTTGTAATACACTAGCTAGCTTGATTCGGAGCGATGATAGTAGTAGAGCCATTCTGTACAAGTGGAGAGTTAACCTTGTTGGTACTGGGTGCAACCTGACCTTCTTGACCACTGCCAGTCACTCCCCCCCCATTTGTTACCCCTTGACTGCCTACCTGGGCCTCGAGCAGGACAGCCAGCTTGTCAACCCTTTCTACCAGCATTTTAAGCATGTCCTTTACAATAGCCCTTACTTGTATTTGTAAATCCACTACTAGATTTGTGACCCATATTGGTTGTTCATTGTCCATTACTAAATGGGTGGATGATCCTTCTTCCCCAGTGTCTAAGTTAGCCATGATTTCTTCTCCACCCTTCTTCCGTTTTACCCCCGATCTTGCTGGTGCGTTGTGTTTTCCTTTTTTTGCATGACGTGTTGGAGTGGCCCCATATGAAAATCAGCGTTAGATAATTCATCTGCAGTTATATGGGCCCTGGGGGTATCATTAACCAAGGTTCCTGAAGCGTGTGTGGCATCCAGATCTATCAAAGTGAAGTCCAAGTTTAGGGTTAGTGATAGCCGTCTTTCGGTCAGTTAATTTTCAGTAGCCACCACTCCTATTGCTCTCTGTAACATCCTATCAATAGAAGCGGGGTGGACTTTGGGCATTGGTTTCAGGAGTGTCATTTGCTTCTTATCAGTGCTGGTTTGCTATCCCATTGTTCTACTTGCTTTGTTAGCATAGGTGTTGTAGGGTCACCACTTTGTAGTATCCTGATGTTATGGATTGCCTCTCCCATGTTTCCCCGTCCCTGGCTGCTCAGCCTGTGTGAGTGTTCTGAATGGAATGTTTGGTGTGTGGACTATGAGTGGAATGCTTGGGAGTCTGAATAAGGAATGATAGTCGATGGATGGGGCTAAGCAGCTATCAGGCTGCTCCCGGTGGGGTTTCTGTGGCATTATACCTGGATTTGTTCTCCCTGTTTACTTGCCTACCTGCTACCTGAATAAACCTACGTTGACTTAATATCTTCAGAGTGGCCCCTGATTACTACACATATTTTTAGCGATGAGTTGGGGACATCCCCACGCTCTACACTTGGTATCAGTGGCCTGAAGAAACTTCAAGATACCTCCTACATCATGCTGGGAAAAAGCCACTACTTGAAGAAGTCGATTAACGCAAGCGACAGGAATAAGACAAAACAAACAAGAGTTACATGAGGACACACAACTGTGTCACTCTAAAGACATTATAGTACAAAGACAATATATGAAACTGGTACAGCCACAGATCGCAGAGCAGCCCCACCGGTGTCCATTACATCGGACAGCCGACACTCAAGCATGCTGTACCCTGTCTCGAGAGGCTACTACAACAAGGTACTTCATGAATGCTGTGCAGAGTGAGCCTACAAGTACACTAAGCCTTTTCTTTCACTACATTGATGCTGCGCAGATTGTGTGCCTGATTTGGAACAAAACTCCATACACACAGGGTCTTGCACTTATTCTTTGTTTATGTTACATCATTCTTCTGTTCATTAGGGAAGAGGTATGTAGTATCCTGATGTTATGGATTGTCTCTCCCATGTTTCCCTGTCCCTGGCTGCTCAGTCTATGTGAGTGTTATGAATGGAATGTTTGGTATGTGGACTATGAGTGGAATGCTTGGGTGATTGAATCAGGAATGACAGTTGATGGATGGGGCTGAGCAGCTAGCAGGCTGCTCCCGTTGGGATTGCTGTGGCATTATACCTGGATTTGTTCTAACTGTTTACTTACCTACCTGCTACCTGAATAAACCTACCTTGACTTAATATCTCCAGCGTGGTCCCTGATTACTACACACTTATATTCCAAAACAACAGTAGAACACCAACATTTGTCTAGACCATATACCGGATCACACCGGACCGAGATAAAAAAGGAGTGGACTGGCACAGATATATGTAGTGCAAAGGGTTAAAACCCTGACCTTAAGCCAAGTGATATCCAAAGACCAGGTCCACTGATTCCCGGGGCATGAGCTAAGGAGGGCAGCCCAGCCCAGCCTTGATCGGCCACGGATGGGCACAGAAGGGCCCACCCTTGGCCCGGGCTTGGCCCGGGGATGGCCTTGGCCCTCCCTCGTGCATCCTGCAGTGCGGGAGTGTGGTTGCCCTTTTTCTGCGCTGTCAGGCGCACTGCGATGTACATTGGCAGCGTGTCCTGCCGCAAGCTCTACTGGGAGTGGTGTTTTCAAACTCACCTCGGGCCCCGGTGAAGGTGTCCGTGTCCCGCGGTGTGGGAGTGTGGCTGTCCTTTTTCTGCGCCACCAGGTGCGTTGCGATGTACGTCGGCAGCATATCCTGCCGAAGGCACTGCTGGGAGTGGTGGTTTCAAATTCCACTCGGCCCCCGGTGAAGGTATCTGTGTCCTGCGCTGCAGGACTGTGGCTGCCACTTATTTGAGCCACCAGGCATGCAGTGATGTACGTCTGCGCGTATCCTGCTGCAAGCACTGCTGGGAGTGGTGGTTTCAAACTCCCCTCGGCCCCCCGTGAAGGTGCCCGTGTCCCGCGCTGAGGGAGTGTGGCTGCCCTTTTCCTGAGCCACCAGGCGCGCTGCGATGTACGTCGGAGGCCTGTCCTGCCGCAAGCACGGCTGGGAGTGGTCGTTTCAAACTCCCCTCTGCCCCGGTGAAGGTGTCCATGTCCCGTGCCGACTGGAGTGTGGCTGCCCTTTTTATGCGCCGCCAGATGCGCTGCGATGCACGACGGTGGCGTATCCTGCCGCAAGCACTGCTGGGAGCGTTGGTTTCAAACTCCCCTCGGCCTCCAGTGAAGGTGTCCGTGTCTAATCATAATAGCTAGTTAAATAAATATGTCTGAGTACCGGTCACAATGGGCAACAAGATTTGCAGAAACCTGAAAAAATGAATGTGTTCATCTTGAATGCAACGGGTGCTCAGGTTAAGTGCTCTGATACCTTTGGGCGAGTTTGCGGTATACAAAACAGTAAAAAAAGTAACAAATAAAAAAATCTAAAATATACTTAAGGCCTAATTATGATGTTGGGTGGACTCTCGTCCACCCGACATTGTTGCGGAATCAGGACCGACCACAGCATTACAATACGAGTCGACTGCACATGGTTCGGTCGCATACTCCCATTTGTCTATGGGAGCTTGTGCTGCGGCCGTGAACCGGCCGTAGCATAAGCTCCCATACAGAAATTGGAGAATCTGTTCATCCCTGCACCGCGTTGCAGGCCCCTCAGGGTGCCTGTCAAACGGGGCAGGAATTAACAGGGGGCTCCATAGGTGCCCCCCTCAGTCCCCAACCGGAGGCCGCAGGGTGAAGGGGGCCCTTCTAGGGGCCCTCAATGTCGCTCTCCAACAGACTTTCCATGTCGGAATGCCTGTTGGAAACCGACAACGTAAGCCCTACTGCAGAAATGACGTCCATAGGGATTACGGGCAGGCCTCTGACTGGCCGACGGGCACCTTGAGCAGTCAGAATCCAGCCGAAATGACCGGCTGGTTTCACTTTTGACCGCCTGCATGGTAATGCAGCAGTCGAAAGAGAAACACACGATGACACTCGAATAGCCTCTGACCTGCTGTCGGAGGCTTTCCGAGTCTCATCGTAATTAGGTCCATAGTCGGCATTGTGAGCAGAAGAGGATTAACAAAGTCATGGGACGGGACCTATTACGTAAAAAAGACAAAGGATAGACTAGCTAGAAAATACTTACCAACTAAGGCCAGTGTACTAATATGGTTTTGTAACACAACCAATTGCCATTTATCTCATAACCAAATGTTAGATGTACCAATTTGAAGGATTTCTAAGGCCAAGTGAAGACTGTCAGAATTAGGGAAATTGAGAACTTATCTACTGTGATTCTACCTTAATAATGTATGTCCCTGTATGTCGTTTAGGGTAACACCATTGTCTTAGTATGATAGTTAAGTTGTGTATTGCAATAGCAGATGAAACTTATGGTACATTTCCAAAAAATACATAATGCTGGTGGTAAATAATTTAGAAATGGTCTCTGTAATGTTGCTGGCTATAAATCCGAATCTGAAGGAAGGTCATCATCAAAATAAGAACAAAGGGAAGGGGCCTTCATTCAGATTGAATTATTATGGTGTTTTTATTATGCCAATACCATGGATGCAATAGATAATGTATATTTGACCATGCTGTACACCTTGTTTGCCCTCTTCCCTCTTTGACGCAACTCACCCCTCTCGACATCTTTTCCCATCTTTTTTCCCTTAAATTTTTACGTTAAGTTCCATTCCACTCTCATCTGTCTTACATATAGCTCCCCTCTCATCTCTCTCCTAGCTGACAACCTCAATATCTTGAGAAAGAGATTTCACCTTTGTACACATATTTGACAATGAGTTGACTATGCTTTAAAGCCTTCTAACTTCATACGTTTGAAGTTATCAATGGTGTTGTTGAAATCACATATTGTATATTGTTGAATGAATATCAGAGGTGTGTCATTGTTTTGAGTAAATACATTCAGTAAAATGTATATTGTTTTCTTAAAGAGAATGCTGCTTGAAGACCATGCGGTCTTCAAGCAGCACCTGGGAGTTTTTGAGACCTTGGGCTCCCAAGAATAAAGCCCTACTTATGACTTTTTGGAAGACCGGTGGTGTGGCGGTGCAAACCACCAAGCCACCGCTTCGCCAAAGGCCACTGCCACCTGCCAGATTACGACTTTTGAGTAGTCTGGCAGGTGACAGCATGGTGGTCCCATGGTGGTGCCTCTTTTAAAGGCAGCTGTGCCTTTGAAAAAAGGGACCGCAATGCAACCGCAGCACAAGGTTCCTGAACGGCATGGACTTGAAAGTCCGTGCCATGCAGGAACCTATGTCCGTGCACACGGGGCACATGTTCTACTCCCTCACGTGTATGCACATGCGGTTGAGGCACGGAGGGACCTGTAGGGCCCCCTTCGTCTCTTCTCCTACAAGCTTTACATGAAGGAAGATCCTCTATGTAAACCTTGGTGGAAAGGAAACTTGTACTATGCTTGGTCATTCCTCACTGGAAGAAGACAAAGGATCAGACTCCCACCCTTACTCGACGACCCCATGAAAATCCCCTGCGGAGTCCAACAGGGTCCCTCACTGAGCCCCACCCTACATGGCCCTCCTTGCAGCCATCGTCCGACAACACGGCCTCAACATCGTATCCTACACAGACGATACCCAGCTCATCCTCTCCCTCACCAAAGACCCCACCACTGCCAAACTCAACTTCCAGAAAGGAATGTAAGACGTCGCAGTCTGGATGACAGCTGCCTGACGCTCAACGCCAAGAAGATAGAAGTCCTCATCCTCAGTTCCACCCCTTCTGCATGGGACAGCGCCTGGTGGCAGCCCGTCCTCGGAATCCCACCTACCCCCTCAGACCATGCCAAGAACCTCGGCATCGTACTCAACTTATCACTCACCATGAACCGACAGGTCAATGCCATCACCTCCAGCTGCTTCAGCACCCTCCGCATCCTTTGCAAGACCTTCAAGGGGATCCCCCCTGAGTCAAGGAAGACAGTCACCCTTGCACTCATCACCAGCAGACAGGACTATGGAAACGCACTCTACGCCGGCATCAACAAGTCCCTACTCCGCAAACTCCAGACAATACAGAACACCGCCACCAGACTTGTCCTCAGCATCCCCTAACATGAACACATCACCCAACACCTACGAAGTCTCCACTGGCTTCCGTGGAGAAAAGAGTCACTTTCAAAATTCTCACTCATGCCTACAAATGCCTACACAACAATGGACCCAAATACCTCAACGACAGAATCAACTTCCACGTACCCAAAAGAAACCTCCGATCTTCCAACCTCGCACTGGCCGAAAACCCGCGCAACCACAGAGCCAGAGCAGGCGGAAGATCCTTCTTTTACATTGCTGCCAAGACCTGGAATGAGCTACCGGTAGACATCAGACATGCCCCCTTCCCTGAACACCTTCAGGAAGACCCTCAAGTCCTGGCTCTTTGGCTAAACAGATCTGCGGACCACTCAGCGCTTTGAGACCCTCACGGGTGAGTAGCGCGCTTACAGTTCCCTGATTAATTGATTGATTGATCCAGCCAAGCAAATTGTGGTCTCTGACTGCTTCTCCAATGGCAGGGCACGGTGTTTCCCTGGTGTAGCCGGTGGTCCAAGAGTGGACCGCTGGTGCGGCAATGGCTGGATCTGTCACTGCTGTGCCACCACGAATCTGGCAGTCCTCGGATCACCAGACTCGTAATCGGGCCCAAGAGGTACACCAGTGATGTTTGGAGTTTTGTGATCACACTAAAAAAAAATCTTATTTGATGACACATTTACATAATGCATATGCTAGTGGGAAACAGAGGGTTGTTATCTTTCCCTTCCCAAGATTAAGCATGAGGATTTAGATGAAAATACTGGGGAATGGTAATGATGTGAAAAGTTCTTTGAACATTTTATAAACAGAAATTTGTAATAAGGCTTATACCCTTTATGATCTGAAATTAGTGACTGGCGTCCTACACCATATATTGTTTATGGCATATGATTGCGAGCAACCAGAAGATGGATTGTTGCTTGGATGTGAATTTACCTTAAAGAAATGAAAAAACACAAGAAGCATTTGGCAAAACAGGAACACGTTGGCTTAATTAAATGCAGCGGCAAGGAGAGTCTGGACAGAATGCGTCTGAGGAAAGTCTCTTGGTGTACACTGTTTTGGCTGACATTATATACATCTTGTGCCGTGTAACAAAGCAATTTCTGCATTCTTTAAAAAGCATCTCAGTCATAACTTAACAAGATTGGGCATCTGATAAATACACCGATGACTCTTGACCTCAGTGAGTGCTAGTGTTGGCCAGTGTGTATGTGTCAAGCTATCTGGGGGAGCGTGTGATCACTACATGTGGTGTGCATGTCATGTCCTGATTGACTGAGTGTTCTTACCTACATGTGGTATCTAGCTTTGTGATATTTTTGGGAAACGCGAGCCTTTGGCCAAACGTGTTTTATTGAGACCAATTTCCTCTGACCTGTTTGTGGTGCAACAATCTATCTGTGGGATTGATCAGGGTTTTCCCTGGGTGTGCATTTGTCTCTGGGCTAAGTGAGACCCCACCTGTGACCTGTCATTCAATAGGTGTGGGTGTGGGTCAGAGGACCTGCCTGACCACGTATCTCTGACTTGGGTTTGATCGGGAGGTCACCTTGGATGAATCTGAGAGCATGATTCAAGTTCATTAGAACTCCTGAAAATATTATGGCGCTCACTGGAATCATTTTTAATCAACATTCTCAACATTGTGCATACAGTTGTCATAGCATACATCAACATTGTCTTCACACATATTGACATAGTTATGCGTGCCGAGATCATGGCGTACATCAACATTTATTTCTACTGGGAACAACATTGTTATGCGAGCATGGATTATGGTATACATTGACATTGTTACTGCAGGTGTCAACACTGTTGTCTGGGCATAGATTACGGCACACATTAACTTAAAATTTTTGGGTGTGGACATTGTTATGCTGCACAGGTTATGGTATACGTTAACATTGCATTTATTGGTATTGCCGCTGTTGGGCCTGCACATATTTATTATTTATTTATTTATTGGGTTTTTAAAGCGCGACAGCTACCCAAAAAGGGTTTCCCGGCGCTAAGAGATACTAAACCTCATGGACGGATCGAATGACTCAAGGGAGAGGCAGGAGCAGTTACTGGTTAAAAAGCCAGGTCTTAATGGCTTTGCAGAAGTGGATGTAGCGGGTTTCCAAGCGTAGGTGCTGAGGGAGGGAATTCCAGAGCTTGGGGCCCAATAGGGAGAAGGATCTTCCCCCCATCCTCGCTCTGCGTATTTTGGGCACACAGAAAAGGTCTTGAGATGAGGATCTCAGGCACCGAGCCGGCGTGTAGGTTTGCACGAGGGTTTGTAGGTATCTGGGGGCATTGCCCCATTTTATTCTGTGCATAAGGCTAAGTGTTTTGAATTTGACCCTGTTTTCGATTCATAGCCAGTGGAGCGCCTTAAGGTGACCGGACATGCGTTCCCTTCTGTGGCACTTGCAGAGCAGTCTTGCTGCGGCGTTCTGCACCAGTTGAAGGTGTCGCTTGACTGCCTGTGATGACCCTAGGTAGAGGACATTTCCGTAGTCTAAACGGGAGGTGATTAATGCATTGACCACAGTCTTTTGTGTGTCGTCAGGTAACATCCAAATGATTTTTCTGAACCACCTCAGAATGGTGAAACAGGTGGCTGTAAGGTTGGTGTCTTGGGGCTCCATAGTTAGGCCGTTGTCAATGATAATGCCTAAGTTGCGCACTTGTTGCGACGGGATGGGTAGGGAGCCCATTTCAGGCGGCCAGTGTCTTGGGTTCCAGAGATTTTGGTTTGGCCCCAGTATTAAAACCTCCGTTTTGTTACCATTTAGTTCGAGCATATTGTTACTCATCCAAGTGGCAATGTTCCTAAGGCCTGACTGCAGGAGGGAGGAGGAGTCATGGTCTCAATTGGAGAGTGAAAATACGATCTGTGAATCGTCGGCATAGGTAAACATGTTTAGACCTGCTGCTTCGGCGATCTGGGCGAGTGGGGTTACGTATAGGTTAAAAAGCAGGGGGCTCAACACAGAGCCCTGAGGGACTCCATAGGGGGATAGATGGACATTTGAGGCCGTGGTACTGGAGGTGATTTGAAATGTCCTGAGTGTCAGAAAGGATGCTATCCAGTCCAATGCATTTCCCCTGATGCCTACGGTGGAGAGCGAGTTTAACAAAGTGTTGTGGGAGATGGTGTCGAACGCTGCGCTGAGATCAAGTAAAATCAACACAGCAGAATCCCCTCTGTCGACCAGGAGGCTAAGATTTTCCATCACTCCAAGCAGTGTCGTCTCTGTCGAAAAGCCAGGGCGGAAACCCGATTGGGAGGGGTGAAGTATGTCATTTACCTCCGTAAACCTGGCGAGGTGTCCATGGACATGTTTCTCCAAGACTTTGGAGAAGGCGGGTAGGAGGGATATTGGGCGGAAGTTGGCCAGGATTTTCGGATCTGCCGATGGTTTCTTGAGTAGGGGTGAAACCATGGCATGTTTCCACATTGCTGGGACCTTTGCCGTGGAGAGGGATAGATTCAGAGATCTCTTGACTGGGTAAGAGTGGTCTGCTTACTTCAGAAACTCTGTTCATCACCACCCCCTTTTTGAATCGTTTTTGGCCACCACAAGTGTGGCAGGGTGTACTCAGACATGAGTCCCTTGCTCACTGCACCACCAGGATTCAAGCAAGCCGGGCCGACGACGGCTGAAATGCCAGAAACCGGTCCCCGGAAGCTTGTCTCCTTTCCGGTGAAGAATTGGCTTGGTAGTTTGGTCTGCCCTGTTCCCATGAGGAACTGGGTCAGACTACTTTGCATATAGACAGGTTCTGAACTGGGGTGATGCAGTGAGCTAAATAACGGTGATGGATCAAGCCCTGATCTCTTGACTGGGTAAGAGTGGTCTGCTTAATTCAGACACTCTGCTCATCACCACCCCCTTTTTGAATCGTTTTTGGCCACCACAAGTGTGGCAGGGTATACTCAGACATGAGTCCCTTGCTCACTGCACCAACAGGATTCAAGCAAGCCGGGCCAACGACGGCTGAAATGCCAGAAACCGGTCCCCGGAAGCTTGTCTCCTTTCCGGTGAAGAATTGGCTTGGTAGTTTGGTCTGCCCTGTTCTCATGAGGCACTGAGTCAGACTAATTTGCATATAGCCAGGTTCTGAACTGGGGTGATGCAGTGAGCTAAATAACGGTGACGGATCAAGCCCTGATCTCTTGACTGGGTAAGAGTGGTCTGCTTAATTCAGACACTCTGCTCATCACCACCCCCTTTTTGAATCGTTTTTGGCCACCACAAGTGTGGCAGGGTATACTCAGACATGAGTCCCTTGCTCACTGCACCAACAGGATTCAAGCAAGCCGGGCCAACGACGGCTGAAATGCCAGAAACCGGTCCCCGGAAGCTTGTCTCCTTTCCGGTGAAGAATTGGCTTGGTAGTTTGGTCTGCCCTGTTCCCATGAGGCACTGGGTCAGACTAATTTGCACATAGCCAGGTTCTGAACTGGGGTGATGCAGTGAGCTAAATAACGGTGATGGATCAAGCCCTCATCTCTTGACTGGGTAAGAGTGGTCTGCTTAATTCAGACACTCTGTTCATCACCACCCCCTTTTGAATAGATTCAGAGTTTGGCATATGAGGCACTGGGTCAGACTAATTTGCATATAGCCAGGTTCTGAACTGGGGTGATGCAGTGAGCTAAATAACGTTGATGGATCAAGCCCTGATCTCTTGACTGGGTAAGAGTAGTCTGCTTAATTCAGACACTCTGTTCATCACCACCCCCTTTTTGAATCGTTTTTGGCCACCACAAGTGTGGCAGGGTATACTCAGACATGAATCCCTTGCTCACTGCACCACCAGGATTCAAGCAAGCCGGGCCGACGACGGCTGAAATGCCAGAAACCGGTCCCCGGAAGCTTGTCTCCTTTCCGGTGAAGAATTGGCTTGGTAGTTTGGTCTGCCCTGTTCCCATGAGGCACTGGGTCAGACTAATTTGCATATAGCCAGGTTCTGAACTGGGGTGATGCAGTGAGCTAAATAACGGTGATGGATCAAGCCCTGATCTCTTGACTGGGTAAGAGTGGTCTGCTTAATTCAGACACTCTGTTCATCACCACCCCCTTTTTGAATCGTTTTTGGCCTCCACAAGTGTGGCAGGGTATACTGAGACATGAGTCCCTTGCTCACTGCACCACCAGGATTCAAGCAAGCCGGGCCGACGACGGCTGAAATGCCAGAAACCGGTCCCCGGAAGCTTGTCTCCTTTCCGGTGAAGAATTGGCTTGGTAGTTTGGTCTGCCCTGTTCCCATGAGGCACTGGGTCAGACTAATTTGCACATAGCCAGGTTCTGAACTGGGGTGATGCAGTGAGCTAAATAACGGTGATGGATCAAGCCCTGATCTCTTGACTGGGTAAGAGTGGTCTGCTTAATTCAGACACTCTGCTCATCACCACCCCCTTTTTGAATCGTTTTTGGCCACCACAAGTGTGGCAGGGTATACTCAGACATGAGTCCCTTGCTCACTGCACCAACAGGATTCAAGCAAGCCGGGCCAACGACGGCTGAAATGCCAGAAACCGGTCCCCGGAAGCTTGTCTCCTTTCCGGTGAAGAATTGGCTTGGTAGTTTGGTCTGCCCTGTTCTCATGAGGCACTGGGTCAGACTAATTTGCATATAGCCAGGTTCTGAACTGGGGTGATGCAGTGAGCTAAATAGCGGTGATGGATCAAGCCCTGATCTCTTGACTGGGTAAGAGTGGTCTGCTTAATTCAGACACTCTGTTCATCACCACCCCCTTTTTTAATCGTTTTTGGCCACCACAAGTGTGGCAGGGTATACTCAGACATGAGTCCCTTGCTCACTGCACCACCAGGATTCAAGCAAGCCGGGCCGACGATGGCTGAAATGCCAGAAACCGGTCCCCGGAAGCTTGTCTCCTTTCCGGTGAAGAATTGGCTTGGTAGTTTGGTCTGCCCTGTTCCCATGAGGCACTGGGTCAGACTAATTTGCATATAGCCAGGTTCTGAACTGGGGTGATGCAGTGAGCTAAATAACGGTGATGGATCAAGCCCTGGTCTCTTGACTGGGTAAGAGTGGTCTGCTTAATTCAGACACTCTGTTCATCACCACCCCCTTTTTGAATCGTTTTTGGCCACCACAAGTGTGGCAGGGTGTACTCAGACATGAGTCCCTTGCTCACTGCACCACCAGGATGCAAGCGAGCCGGGCCGACGACGGCTGAAATGCCAGAAACCGGTCCCCGGAAGCTTGTCTCCTTTCCGGTGAAGAATTGGCTTGGTAGTTTGGTCTGCCCTGTTCCCATGAGGCACTGGGTCAGACTAATTTGCATATAGCCAGGTTCTGAACTGGGGTGATGCAGTGAGCTAAATAACGGTGATGGATCAAGCCCTGATCTCTTGACTGGGTAAGAGTGGTCTGCTTAATTCAGACACTCTGTTCATCACCACCCCCTTTTTGAATCGTTTTTGGCCACCACAAGTGTGGCAGGGTATACTCAGACATGAGTCCCTTGCTCACTTCACCACCAGGATTCAAGCAAGCCGGGCCGACGACGGCTGAAATGCCAGAAACCGGTCCCCGGAAGCTTGTCTCCTTTCCGGTGAAGAATTGGCTTGGTAGTTTGGTCTGCCCTGTTCCCATGAGGCACTGGGTCAGACTAATTTGCATATAGCCAGGTTCTGAACTGGGGTGATGCAGTGAGCTAAATAACGGTGATGGATCAAGCCCTGATCTCTTGACTGGGTAAGAGTGATCTGCTTAATTCAGACACTCTGTTCATCACCACCCCCTTTTTGAATCGTTTTTGGCCACCACAAGTGTGGCAGGGTATACTCAGACATGAATCCCTTGCTCACTGCACCACCAGGATTCAAGCAAGCCGGGCCGACGACGGATGAAATGCCAGAAACCGGTCCCCGGAAGCTTGTCTCCTTTCCGGTGAAGAATTGGCTTGGTAGTTTGGTCTGCCCTGTTCCCATGAGGCACTGGGTCAGACTAATTTGCATATAGCCAGGTTCTGAACTGGGGTGATGCAGTGAGCTAAATAACGGTGATGGATCAAGCCCTGGTCTCTTGACTGGGTAAGAGTGGTCTGCTTAATTCAGACACTCTGTTCATCACCACCCCCTTTTTGAATCGTTTTTGGCCACCACAAGTGTGGCAGGGTGTACTCAGACATGAGTCCCTTGCTCACTGCACCACCAGGATGCAAGCAAGCCCGTCCGACGACGGCTGAAATGCCAGAAACCGGTCCCCGGAAGCTTGTCTCCTTTCCGGTGAAGAATTGGCTTGGTAGTTTGGTCTGTCCTGTTCCCATGAGGCACTGGGTCAGACTAATTTGCATATAGCCAGGTTCTGAACTGGGGTGATGCAGTGAGCTAAATAACGGTGATGGATCAAGCCCTGATCTCTTGACTGGGTAAGAGTGGTCTGCTTAATTCAGACACTCTGTTCATCACCACCCCCTTTTTGAATCGTTTTTGGCCACCACAAGTGTGGCAGGGTATACTCAGACATGAGTCCCTTGCTCACTTCACCACCAGGATTCAAGCAAGCCGGGCCGACGACGGCTGAAATGCCAGAAACCGGTCCCCGGAAGCTTGTCTCCTTTCCGGTGAAGAATTGGCTTGGTAGTTTGGTCTGCCCTGTTCCCATGAGGCACTGGGTCAGACTAATTTGCATATAGCCAGGTTCTGAACTGGGGTGATGCAGTGAGCTAAATAACGGTGATGGATCAAGCCCTGATCTCTTGACTGGGTAAGAGTGGTCTGCTTAATTCAGACACTCTGTTCATCACCACCCCCTTTTTGAATCGTTTTTGGCCACCACAAGTGTGGCAGGGTATACTCAGACATGAATCCCTTGCTCACTGCACCACCAGGATTCAAGCAAGCCGGGCCGACGACGGATGAAATGCCAGAAACCGGTCCCCGGAAGCTTGTCTCCTTTCCGGTGAAGAATTGGCTTGGTAGTTTGGTCTGCCCTGTTCCCATGAGGCACTGGGTCAGACTAATTTGCATATAGCCAGGTTCTGAACTGGGGTGATGCAGTGAGCTAAATAACGGTGACGGATCAAGCCCTGATCTCTTGACTGGGTAAGAGTGGTCTGCTTAATTCAGACACTCTGTTCATCACCACCCCCTTTTTGAATCGTTTTTGGCCTCCACAAGTGTGGCAGGGTATACTGACACATGAGTCCCTTGCTCACTGCACCACCAGGATTCAAGCAAGCCGGGCCGACGACGGCTGAAATGCCAGAAACCGGTCCCCGGAAGCTTGTCTCCTTTCCGGTGAAGAATTGGCTTGGTAGTTTGGTCTGCCCTGTTCCCATGAGGCACTGGGTCAGACTAATTTGCACATAGCCAGGTTCTGAACTGGGGTGATGCAGTGAGCTAAATAACGGTGATGGATCAAGCCCTCATCTCTTGACTGGGTAAGAGTGGTCTGCTTAATTCAGACACTCTGTTCATCACCACCCCCTTTTGAATAGATTCAGAGTTTGGCATATGAGGCACTGGGTCAGACTAATTTGCATATAGCCAGGTTCTGAACTGGGGTGATGCAGTGAGCTAAATAACGGTGATGGATCAAGCCCTGATCTCTTGACTGGGTAAGAGTAGTCTGCTTAATTCAGACACTCTGTTCATCACCACCCCCTTTTTGAATCGTTTTTGGCCACCACAAGTGTGGCAGGGTATACTCAGACATGAATCCCTTGCTCACTGCACCACCAGGATTCAAGCAAGCCGGGCCGACGACGGATGAAATGCCAGAAACCGGTCCCCGGAAGCTTGTCTCCTTTCCGGTGAAGAATTGGCTTGGTAGTTTGGTCTGCCCTGTTCCCATGAGGCACTGGGTCAGACTAATTTGCATATAGCCAGGTTCTGAACTGGGGTGATGCAGTGAGCTAAATAACGGTGATGGATCAAGCCCTGATCTCTTGACTGGGTAAGAGTGGTCTGCTTAATTCAGACACTCTGTTCATCACCACCCCCTTTTTGAATCGTTTTTGGCCTCCACAAGTGTGGCAGGGTATACTGAGACATGAGTCCCTTGCTCACTGCACCACCAGGATTCAAGCAAGCCGGGCCGACGACGGCTGAAATGCCAGAAACCGGTCCCCGGAAGCTTGTCTCCTTTCCGGTGAAGAATTGGCTTGGTAGTTTGGTCTGCCCTGTTCCCATGAGGCACTGGGTCAGACTAATTTGCACATAGCCAGGTTCTGAACTGGGGTGATGCAGTGAGCTAAATAACGGTGATGGATCAAGCCCTGATCTCTTGACTGGGTAAGAGTGGTCTGCTTAATTCAGACACTCTGCTCATCACCACCCCCTTTTTGAATCGATTTTGGCCACCACAAGTGTGGCAGGGTATACTCAGACATGAGTCCCTTGCTCACTGCACCAACAGGATTCAAGCAAGCCGGGCCAACGACGGCTGAAATGCCAGAAACCGGTCCCCGGAAGCTTGTCTCCTTTCCGGTGAAGAATTGGCTTGGTAGTTTGGTCTGCCCTGTTCTCATGAGGCACTGGGTCAGACTAATTTGCATATAGCCAGGTTCTGAACTGGGGTGATGCAGTGAGCTAAATAGCGGTGATGGATCAAGCCCTGATCTCTTGACTGGGTAAGAGTGGTCTGCTTAATTCAGACACTCTGTTCATCACCACCCCCTTTTTTAATCGTTTTTGGCCACCACAAGTGTGGCAGGGTATACTCAGACATGAGTCCCTTGCTCACTGCACCACCAGGATTCAAGCAAGCCGGGCCGACGATGGCTGAAATGCCAGAAACCGGTCCCCGGAAGCTTGTCTCCTTTCCGGTGAAGAATTGGCTTGGTAGTTTGGTCTGCCCTGTTCCCATGAGGCACTGGGTCAGACTAATTTGCATATAGCCAGGTTCTGAACTGGGGTGATGCAGTGAGCTAAATAACGGTGATGGATCAAGCCCTGGTCTCTTGACTGGGTAAGAGTGGTCTGCTTAATTCAGACACTCTGTTCATCACCACCCCCTTTTTGAATCGTTTTTGGCCACCACAAGTGTGGCAGGGTGTACTCAGACATGAGTCCCTTGCTCACTGCACCACCAGGATGCAAGCGAGCCGGGCCGACGACGGCTGAAATGCCAGAAACCGGTCCCCGGAAGCTTGTCTCCTTTCCGGTGAAGAATTGGCTTGGTAGTTTGGTCTGCCCTGTTCCCATGAGGCACTGGGTCAGACTAATTTGCATATAGCCAGGTTCTGAACTGGGGTGATGCAGTGAGCTAAATAACGGTGATGGATCAAGCCCTGATCTCTTGACTGGGTAAGAGTGGTCTGCTTAATTCAGACACTCTGTTCATCACCACCCCCTTTTTGAATCGTTTTTGGCCACCACAAGTGTGGCAGGGTATACTCAGACATGAGTCCCTTGCTCACTTCACCACCAGGATTCAAGCAAGCCGGGCCGACGACGGCTGAAATGCCAGAAACCGGTCCCCGGAAGCTTGTCTCCTTTCCGGTGAAGAATTGGCTTGGTAGTTTGGTCTGCCCTGTTCCCATGAGGCACTGGGTCAGACTAATTTGCATATAGCCAGGTTCTGAACTGGGGTGATGCAGTGAGCTAAATAACGGTGATGGATCAAGCCCTGATCTCTTGACTGGGTAAGAGTGATCTGCTTAATTCAGACACTCTGTTCATCACCACCCCCTTTTTGAATCGTTTTTGGCCACCACAAGTGTGGCAGGGTATACTCAGACATGAATCCCTTGCTCACTGCACCACCAGGATTCAAGCAAGCCGGGCCGACGACGGATGAAATGCCAGAAACCGGTCCCCGGAAGCTTGTCTCCTTTCCGGTGAAGAATTGGCTTGGTAGTTTGGTCTGCCCTGTTCCCATGAGGCACTGGGTCAGACTAATTTGCATATAGCCAGGTTCTGAACTGGGGTGATGCAGTGAGCTAAATAACGGTGATGGATCAAGCCCTGATCTCTTGACTGGGTAAGAGTGGTCTGCTTAATTCAGACACTCTGTTCATCACCACCCCCTTTTTGAATCGTTTTTGGCCTCCACAAGTGTGGCAGGGTATACTGAGACATGAGTCCCTTGCTCACTGCACCACCAGGATTCAAGCAAGCCGGGCCGACGACGGCTGAAATGCCAGAAACCGGTCCCCGGAAGCTTGTCTCCTTTCCGGTGAAGAATTGGCTTGGTAGTTTGGTCTGCCCTGTTCCCATGAGGCACTGGGTCAGACTAATTTGCACATAGCCAGGTTCTGAACTGGGGTGATGCAGTGAGCTAAATAACGGTGATGGATCAAGCCCTCATCTCTTGACTGGGTAAGAGTGGTCTGCTTAATTCAGACACTCTGTTCATCACCACCCCCTTTTGAATAGATTCAGAGTTTGGCATATGAGGCACTGGGTCAGACTAATTTGCATATAGCCAGGTTCTGAACTGGGGTGATGCAGTGAGCTAAATAACGGTGATGGATCAAGCCCTGATCTCTTGACTGGGTAAGAGTGGTCTGCTTAATTCAGACACTCTGTTCATCACCACCCCCTTTTTGAATCGTTTTTGGCCACCACAAGTGTGGCAGGGTATACTCAGACATGAATCCCTTGCTCACTGCACCACCAGGATTCAAGCAAGCCGGGCCGACGACGGATGAAATGCCAGAAACCGGTCCCCGGAAGCTTGTCTCCTTTCCGGTGAAGAATTTGCTTGGTAGTTTGGTCTGCCCTGTTCCCATGAGGCACTGGGTCAGACTAATTTGCATATAGCCAGGTTCTGAACTGGGGTGATGCAGTGAGCTAAATAACGGTGATGGATCAAGCCCTGATCTCTTGACTGGGTAAGAGTGGTCTGCTTAATTCAGACACTCTGTTCATCACCACCCCCTTTTTGAATCGTTTTTGGCCTCCACAAGTGTGGCAGGGTATACTGAGACATGAGTCCCTTGCTCACTGCACCACCAGGATTCAAGCAAGCCGGGCCGACGACGGCTGAAATGCCAGAAACCGGTCCCCGGAAGCTTGTCTCCTTTCCGGTGAAGAATTGGCTTGGTAGTTTGGTCTGCCCTGTTCCCATGAGGCACTGGGTCAGACTAATTTGCACATAGCCAGGTTCTGAACTGGGGTGATGCAGTGAGCTAAATAACGGTGATGGATCAAGCCCTCATCTCTTGACTGGGTAAGAGTGGTCTGCTTAATTCAGACACTCTGTTCATCACCACCCCCTTTTGAATAGATTCAGAGTTTGGCATATGACGGAGAATTGTGGGGTGTCCAAGAGCCTGAGTACGGAAATCGGGAGGGTGTCGATGGGAGAGCCAGATTTTACTTTCCCTAAGATGTCTTCAAGACCCTGAACATTTATCCCGGGCCTGGATGTTAGTGGCTCATAGGACAGGTTTGGCGGAGGGGAGATGGCCTCCTCGTTCGGGCCGAGGTCTGTATCCGTCGCTGCTTGTGCTGGGTGCTGTTTTGCTATGTCCTGGTAGATGGCCTTAATCTTCTTTGTGAAGAACTGCACCAGTTCTTCACATTGGACATTATTCAATGGAAGGGGTTTGGCTGATGTGTTAGAGCCCGCTAACTCTTTTACAAGATTAGACAGAGTTTTAGATTTGTTTGTGGCTTCAGAAATAGATTTCGACACGTAATTGGCTCTGGCCGTGGTGCAGGCTTTGTGGTAAAGCATGAGTTCGTTTTTGTAGGTCGAGCTGGCTACAGGGGAGTAATCTTTCCTCCAAAGGCGTTCCAAACGTTTACACTTGGATTTCGCAGCCTTCAGTTGCTCGTTGTACCATAACGCTGGAGAGTTGTGGGTTGTGAATTTTTTGCGGGCCACAGGAAGGCAAGTGTCTAAGGTTCCTAGAAGCCATTTGTTGATCTTAGTGGCTACAATCTCTATGTCCTCAGTATCAAATATTTCATCCAGAGGTGCAGAGTCTAGGACAGACATGAAGTGATTTATGTCCAGCTTCTTCCAATTCCTTTTACAGGACTGTCCTGTCTTGCTGGAAGGGCTGGAAGCCATTGGATCAGACACGCTGAAATTAATTAGGAAGTGGTCTGACCAGTGCAGGGGCAAAGCTGGATGACAGTGTGACAGGGGAATGCTGGAAAAGATTGGGTCCAAGAGGTGACCTCCTTTGTGTGTTGCTCCCGAGTTCCACAAAGTAAGGTTCATGGCAGCAAGGTCGTGAATTAAATTTCTGCCAGGTTTGTTCAGTGGGTCGTCGAAGTGTATATTCAGGTCACCTATGATGGATAAATTGCTATAGTTTACCCGGACCGATGCGGTCCAATCCACAAGTTGGGTGGCCCAGGGTTGAATAGGGCCAGGTGGTCGGTAAATCAGGAGCCCTGTGAAGGTGAAATTCGGGTGGAGATGAAGTTTAAAAAGGGCCATCTCGCAGGCGTTTAAGGAAACCGGTTCCAGAGTACATTGCAACGATTTTTTTAAAATGACTGCTATACCACCCCCTATTCCAGTGGTTCGGTCTTTTCTGGCAATGGCATAGTTTAACGGTAGGGCTTCAGCGATGTCTGGGCCTGAACTGTCATGTAGCCGCGTCTCAGTGAGGAAAAGGGCATCCAGTGAGTTGTCGGACAGAAGGTCATAGATGTATCAAGGTATTCATTGATCTTGTATTTACCCATTCCAATAGGGTCATAATTTCTATACATGCTTTACTGCCTGCTCTGAGCCTCTGTTGTGCATTCCAGTGCAATGACAGTAGCTTTATTCTACATCCCTAGATTATTGACTACCATAAGCTAGTAATTTAGGCCTGGGCAGAGTTGTACTCCGTGAACTCCGCAATGTGACAGAATACTCTGTCACGCTCCGCTGAGTTCTGCCAGCATCAGAGTATGTTAAGTTGCGCTGCTCACACTGATTTTAAGCCCCAGGAGTTTGTCCCACGCTGTAAAATCAGCATGATCAGCACTTTGCATGACTCTGCAGGACGCCAGAGGTCGGTGCTGCTTTTTGAAGTGGCAGCTTCCTCAACACAAGTGGCAGATTTCTCAATGCAAGCGGTCGCGATCTGCAGTGACTGCTTGCGAGGAGAAATCTCACCGAGAGAAGGTCAGGCACGCAATTTTTCTCTTGTGAGCGCTTGCCAACCTACCATTGGTGAGCAGGGCAAGAGAAAAAACTCTGCTACACATCACTTCGTGGAGCTTTGTTGAAGTGGGCAAAACTCTGCAAACTCCCACGGCGGAGCAGAATTCTTTGCCCACCTCTAGCTAGTAAAGCTGCATGGTTTATTATATTTTACAACGTCGTGTGCCCTGTAGACGTATTAAAGAGTTTAGTATTTGCTAGGGTACCCACATAGTAACAGACAGTAGTCGTTTTAGTACATGATGCCTTGCTGGCAGTCTTGGTACATTATTCAATTCTATAACATCATTGTGATGCCCAGCCATTATAGTTTTGACATTATGGTGTCTATTCCTGGCATATAGTGGGCATTCATTGCACACTGGTTCCCAATTCACAGTGAAGCCCTTAATAGGGCCTTGACCAATCCAGAACAATTTGTTACAGTCGATAGCCTGGTGAGTGCTGTCCATGAGCCCCAGCATCATGTATTCTGTGGAGCATCAACGCAGGGCCTTGTCCTGTTGCATTGAGCAATGTGAGCATCGTTTGAGATTCCCTCCCTCCTGCAGCGACTACTCCAAGAACTTCCTAGGATTACAAATCTGAAGACCTCAGAGCCTACTTCAGTCTTCAACCGCAACTGCTACCACTCAGAGTAGTTTTTCTTCATCGCCAGTTTTCTTTGGCAAGCAGGGTGGCTCAGTGAGTTGAACGTTTCTTGCTAAGATGTGGTGGTCTACAGGTCAGAGTTAAAATATGTGGCCGACTCTGCAGTGGGTAAGTTGAATACCATTTAAATCAGACAATAAGACTCCCTGATCTTTACAGCATTTACCAACATCAGCAGGGTGGTGTGAATAGCTGCATAAAAGTGAACTAATTAATAGCATGAGAAGCCTCTGTTTAGCCATTTGGGTTGGATATGATAATCATCACATTCGAAAAAATCCTGCAACAGGATATTTAGAACTTGTTTTAGGTGTAAACATTTTCACTGATCCTAAGTAAGGGTTGACCTGTAATTGAAGCATATCACACCAAAATCTGCTGGATGTTTCTTACTCTTTAAATTCTGGCAGGTTTGACCTGACAAAATATAATGAGGGGTGTGGACTTTATTACACGTGGTAATAAGAAAGTGCAGCTTATTCATTGCACATCAGCAACCTATCCGTATCTCACATGTAGGTCCATCCCTCCCACCCACACGTAGATCTATGTTAATGCACAGTAAACTCCAATCCTACATATGCATTTGGTGCCCTGGGACAAACACTATAATGAGCAGCACACATTTATAAGGGTTCATTCAGCAGTGAGCGCATTTAATCTCAGGGGGCTCCACCATCTAACCCTGGCAAAGAGGTCTCCTATGCACCAGCCAGAGGATCCCAGATGTCTCTTGGCCTAGATGAAGGAGGTAGAAGTCCAGAATAGAGTTCAAGTTCTTCATTGCAATATACAAGGTGGTCAATCAACTGCTTCTATTTAAAATGTCCACAACACATGGAGAAAACTCCAAGCACATTGGGGACATGTTCTTGCTCTTCAGAAGCGAACCTTCACTTGTTACTATGAAAAAGCTAAAAAGAAGGCATCCCCTTCTACATTCACCTCTGCGGTGGATGCACTTTCGGCACAGAAAGTCTGTTAGGCAGGCGGGATCTCCTGATAAGACGTCTAGTCCTCCATTGGGGGTGACATTGAGGACCACCACCAAACAAGCGGGCTAAGTGGCGCCTGCCAGGTTGCAAATGTGCGCTTTCAATGTGCTTGTTGGCTGGGGATTCTGTGGTTCAAGGGTAACGGGGATGTTGGTGTGTAACATGGAAGGGAGTTGACTTGCAATCACAGACGAAGATGCTTAACTGCACATTTATTGGTTCGAGCCACATAAACCCCTGTAGACCAGCTGAAAATTTTTATATTTTGATTCATTGAAATAATATTTACATGGGCATCGATTCACCAAAATGCCAGGGGTATGAGAAGTGGCATCACATACCATTTGACCTTAATGACAACACAGTAAATTACATCAAATGACCATTGATCCGGATCTTTTACCAAGAAGGCATGTCACTTGACCCTAACATCACAACAATTGACATTGCATAATTTGAATAGCAGCATAGAACAGAACAAGTGTCTATTTCAGGTACCACCACTGACTTTATCTTAGAAAGTTCTGGGGCATAATACTTGTCTCGAATTGTAGTGAGTGAGCAAAGCAGGTAAGCCAGTCCTCTTAAAGGGGGTTTCTCCCCACGAACAAAATTTGAAGAAAATAGGACGAAGCTATGTTTTTTAAGGCAAAAGGCTCACATAAATTTGCTTAAATGCCATAGGCGCTGAGGGGCACTCATTAAATATTCAAATCCTTTTAAGGTGCGCCAAGCCAATGAAACCTGATGTTCCCTAGAATTTGATCCCATTTTTTTCAAAATGTTTTATTGGTGCTCCAATATTCCAAATATTATCTCCATTGTGCTAGGGCCAGCATTTTGTCATGGTTGCTATCATATTCCATGAGTGCCCCTTTACTTCAAAACTTGCCTAAAAAATGTCAGTGCTAGAATTTTGCACTTTGTGCAATAAGTGACCCTTATCTAAAAAATTAACTAAGTATGTCAGATCCAGCATTTTGCCAGGTTGTCCACCGTTATGCCAAGGATTACCTCAATTGTGCTAATACCAGCATTTTGCCACTGATGTACACATGTCAAGAGCTTCCTCAAGTATGCCAGTATTTTTCCATGGGTGCCCTCTAAGCCATGAACCTACCTCTAGTATGCTACTATCAATATTTTACTATTGGTGTCTTTAATGCTAAGAATTAAGAATGACCCCCAGTGAGCCACTGCCAGTATTTTCTCTCATGTGTCTTTCATGATAAGGACTGCTGCAAGTATGCCAGCACCAATATTTTTGCCCTTTCTTTGTCTATAAGATAATAATTACCATCAGCATGCCACGGCCAATGGTAAACTCGTAAGCATCACATTGTATTCTCCCTCACAGTTACACTCACACATTCACTCTCTTTCACACTCTGTTACAATCCTTTATACTCTTTTGTATTCATTCTCACTTTCTCACTCCCATGAAATCACTCTTAATCTCACTCATTCCCACTCAATCTTACTTACTGACACTCAGGCAATGTTTACTAATGTTTATGTATCAACGGGAGAGGTAGGGCTCGAGTCAACACTCCTGTGCCCCCTAAGGTTATATTGAAAACAACAAAGGAGTGCTTAAGTGTAACTAAAAAAACCCATATACCCAAGAACAAAAGAAAAAGTAATAACAGTGACAGTTTATTCCTGGACCCCAACCTTGGTCAGGTAGTTCTGTGTGTTTCGCATGTCTGTTCCTAAAAGTCAGGAGGCGTCCACCCTGTGGCCAGGGATGACTATGTCCAACAAGGCAAGGCAAGCAGCCTTTTGTTTAGAAGGACCTTCACTCACCACTAGTTGGTGACATGCTTCATCATCGGGTCCCCACTGGGGTGACCGAATGCCGCCCCAGCGTGCTACAACGCCTGAGTTACAGCGGAGCAGGTTTGGTGGTGAGTGTACTAGTGATTCAACTCAAATGTGTGTGCAAAATAAGTGAGTGCAAAATTAAAAAATACAGGGTTACTAATGGTTTGCACTGGGTTTGCATTACTTTTGCAATACAAATCTAGTGCAAAGTATTAGGGTGGGTGTAATAATCAACGCAAATCATTATTTGCAATAGATAGTATCCAAAGTAATGCAAAGTTGAGCTATGCTCTGCTTTGCTTAATTTGTGTGTCAAGGGGGCATTCCATGGGGGTGCATGGGTGTTTACCTGTAACTACCAATGGATTTTTGATGCAAATTCCTATCTACAAACATCACCAAACATGAATTTGTGCCAAAATCTCACGGCTCTTGGAACGGAGGCATAATGAGAAGAAATGTTTTAATTTCTTTTTATTTTTTTCCAACTTTGTATGTGTGCTATATTGTAAAGCACAAATACAAGGTGGAAAACCCCTTAAAGCATAGCTTTTTACTGGAAGGGACTCCTCCCAGTACAAAACCTATGCTTCTGAGAATACATACCTCCTTGCACTGTGGCACAAAGTGTGTGCATTGTGAAATGACTGCCAAAAGCGTGCCAGCGCATAAGTAGAGAACCCATTTCCATTTCTTTGTCAGGGCCGGCTCTAGGGCGGTGCGATCGGTGCCACTGCACCGGGCGCTGATTTGGGGTGGGGGCGCCATGTGTATTGTTTTAAAAGCTCCTGATTCGATGTTACTTGTCACAGCAATTTTCAAGCATCAATAAACATGTCAGGTTAACTCCGGTGATTAATGGTCTCCCTCTAGAGCAGAGGTCTTCAAACTTTTGGATGCCGAGACCCCCTGTCAACATTTTGAGGCGTTGGGACCCCCTCCTGACAAAAATTTCTAAACTTGTAGGCAGGGCTACTAGAACTATGAGGCAGGTGAGCACCAAATTACGCGACAGGTTTGACTAAATTGTGTGGGAAGAAAATGTAAGTGATGTTATGTGATGCTGTGTATTTTGGGATAGCATTGCTTCATTATTTTGACATTTTTTACACACAGTAACACTGAGGAAAGATTTCACCCCATCAGTACCTGTTTATAACCAAAATACAGCAATTAACATCAGAAAGATTTATAGTCAACCTTTGAGAAGGGCCTTCCACTCCGCAGGAATATGTGCTGCCACATTAGAAGCTCACCTGGCCCTGGCCAGGAGAAGCCGGGGTCCCTTAAAAACCTGGCGGTTTTGTGCAGAGTTGAGCAGTTTACCCATGCAGCTTTTCTCTCACTCCCTCCCTTCCATCCCTCTCTCCTCTCCTAACCCCGAATCCCTCTCTCAGTTTGCAAGCCATTTTCTTTCACGTCTTTTTACAACTTCTGAACTCTCCCCATTCAACCTCTCACTTCACCTTTTGCCATTCTCTCTTTTCACTGCCCTCATCTCTAACAGTCTCTCGTATTTATCTCATGGCCTCTCTGGTCCCATCACCTCCCGTGCTCCTCAGCACTTCTCATTCACCTAGTCTCTTCATTCAAATTTTTGTCTATTTGTATCTTGCACCTCTCCAGTCCCCCCCATTCAACTTTCACATCTCCCCTTTGTTCTAGCAGAAGCCCTCACCTTTGGCTCACACTCACTTCTTGTGTGTCCACACTTCTCTTCGGCAATTCACATTTCTCCTCATCCCTGACCTCCTCAATCGAATTCTCTCACTCCCTTGCTGTCCTCTCTCATCCTCTCATCTCTCCTCACCAAGTATATGGGTCAGACCCGTATGCTCCTCTCGGCCTGTGCCACTCTGCTTATTGTTCCCTAATTCAAGAACGCATGACTTGTCTGTCTCGCTGTTTTGTTGCAGGCCACGCAGTTATGGAACTTACACCCTCCTTTGCTTCGCTCCACCAAGAATATATTATCCTTTAGGAAGATATAAAAACCTTTCTCTATGCTCTGTAGGTTACCCCATTTGTCTGGTTCTCCTTCTGTGTGTTTCTCATTTGCCTACAGGCAGCAGATAGTTATTAGCCCCAGGACATCTTTTGGTAACAGTAGCGCACTACAAATGTAAATAATAATATAGCCAGAAGCAGGAGAGTCACTAGACCAGAAATTCGGAGAGGACTAACACTCCCAGCCAGGGCTGGTCCTAACACTGGTCGCACATGGTGCAACAGTCTTTTTTGGTGCCCCACCCCCGTTTCCTCCTTCTCCATGAATTCCTTCAGGTATACACCCGTTACAACGCATCTTTTACTCCGCACTACCATTACAACGCGACTTTTACTCCGCATACCATTACAACGCATTGCGCTGGGGGGCGCTCTAGGATAGGGAATAAGTATAATTTACTATCCAACACCTTCCCTAGGGTCCACGGGGACTGGAGTTAGAATAGTAAATTATACTTACCACTATCCAGCACCCCAAAGCGCTATGCGTTGTAATGGTATGCGTTGTAAATACCGCGTTGTAACGGTATGCGGAGTAAAAGTATGCGGAGTAACATGGTACATCCATTCCTTCACTGCCACTCACCAACAATGCACCTCATCTCTCTATAGCACCTTTCTGACAAACATTTCATTTTTTTATAGCGCTACTCATAGTTTACTCGAACTCAGTTCTGTGATCTGCATAGTACATGTTCTTTGTAGCAGGCAGATTAACCCTCTGCACACTGTGTGGGTGATAAGAGTGCCCATGTGAGTGCACGGTGAGCGATGCAGCAGTGCGAGAGTAGGGTAAGAGGAGTGTGCAGGGTGAGTGAGGTGGCGTATGAATTTATGAATTTGGGTGCAAATGCAAGGTCAGAATGGGACGAATGAATGTATGATTACTGATGGGCTTGTTTGAGTAAGTTGCATATTGTGCAGTGAGGGGGACAGGTGAGCTAAGTGTCACATGAGTGCAGGATGAGTAGTGTACTCGTGTGACTGCAGGGTGAGGTATAGGGTGAACAGCGCAAGTGCATTGTGAGTGCAGAGTGATCACTGTGAGTGCAGGGTGAGTGGGTGAATTGTGTGAGTGCAAGGTGATCAATGTGAGTGCAGGGTGAGCGTGAAAGTGAAGGGCGAGAATGAGGAGCGAGATGTCTGAATGCAGGGCGCATTCCAGACACTTGAAGTAACTCATCATGTTATTGACGGCGGCGTAGGGTTTATGATCTAAGTTAAACTATTGCGGCATTAATCGGGGATCGAGGGTGGAGGAAATAAATAATGTGCTTATCCTGCAACAAACTTACAGTCCTATGGTTAGGGTTGCCAGCAGATTATTTTGATGGCACAGTCACCTAAATCTGTATTTTCAGCATTTATCTGTGCATACTTTGAACAGCAAATATAAATAGAAAGCACTTTTAATTGTGTTCTAGGGCTGCCTCAATGATCCATGACTGATGAAGAGAAAAAAGACAGAAAAGTCACATAAGGAATGCATACATACTTTTGTGTTTAAAAGTCTATTTAGTGTCAAGAGGAGGTCTTTCCAGGCTCTTTAAACAAAACAGGCAGGCATTTTTCTTTTGGCAATCCTACTTTATGTTCCTTTTCATTAAATGCATTCTCACAGTACAACAGTAATTGTAAAATACAAATGTAAGGAACAGGCAGAGTAGTGGCCCAGGGGGTACTGGAACCAGGAAAAAACACTAAGCCTCTGTAACAAGTTTACAAAGACATGTAAATATGCAAATGGTCTTTAAAGACCTGTGAAAAACTCAGCCTGCAGGAGATGACTCCAGACACTGCCCAGGCCCCCAGCAGCTCGAGTTTCACTGCAGCAGCAGCCTGGCTGAGACACACGATGAGCGAGGAGGGGGGCTGAAGCCCTTGGGCCTGGGCAGAAGTGTGACCGTGAAGGCGGGAACCCCTTGGCATCACTCCATGGCCCCACTGGGGGTCACGCCCCACAGTTTGAAGACCCTGCCCCAGAGAGACCAGAGCTTTGTCTCATAGTGGAAGTTTTGACTTATCATAGCGCAGCGCAGAAGGTTAACATGCCTGCTGCAAAGAACTTGTTCAATTCAGACCACAGAAGTGCATATACTATTAATAGGTCAATGGGTTATGACTTTTGTCAGAAAGATCCTTTTGTTACTTGTAGTTTAACTTTTAAAATCCTATTGTAGAGCAGTGAGCTATTAACAGGCATCAAAGAGCTGCATGCAAACTGCAAGGAATATATTACAGATACATGTTTTTTTTGCCCAGTCTTTCCTTATCCTAAGATTGCAAAAAAGGGTTCATTTGGGTAGAAATCAAATCTTATTATTGAAGAAAACCCCTAACAATGCTGTTACATTTTAAATTCTGAGGGTCATATGTACAAGCCCCTATCGCCACAGGAACGTCACTTTTTGTGACATTCCCATGGTGATAGGGTCTTGCCTTATTTACAAGGCAGCGTTAAGCCACTTAATGTGGCTTAACGCTACCTTGTGAATAAGGCCCCCTTTCACGCAATAGCGTGAAAGGGGTCGGCAGTGGGTGTTGCGGTGGGAGTTCCACTGCAACACCCATTGCTTTTGATGCTGCCCCTTATTTACAAGGGCAGAGTAAATAGGAGGCAGCGCCAAAATTAAGACCAGGGAAATCCTGGCCTTGAGTTGGCGAAACGAGGAGAAATGCATTATTTCTCCTCGTTTTTTCTTTTTCCATGTGTGCTGCCTTGTGCAGCACCCATGGAAAAAGCCTGGATTGTTTATGTACAGGAAGGTCCCCCTTCCTGTACATAAACTATCTTTTTAAAAAAATGCTATTTGTGACTTCCATGTGTGCTGCATTAAGCAGCTCACATAGAAGTGACGAAAGGGCATTTAAAGATTCTTTATGTACAAGAAGAGGGACTTTTCTGGACATAAACAATCTTTTCCTTGCACACAGACAACCTTGCATTACGGGGCAAGGGTGCCTCGATTGGCGCTACACTGCTAAGTGTAGTGCCAGAGTAGGGGGTAAATGCAAGGCTGCACCATATTGTTGTAAATATGGTGCAGCTTAGCGTTTCTGAAGTGGCGTAGTGAGGCATTAAGCCATGACGTCTAATGCCTCACTCCACCACTTCCTTGAACATATGCTTCTGAATTTGTGCTTTTCCAGACCAAGGACTCTTAAACTATTTTACCTACCCGTATGGATGTAGTGACTCATACACCTTGTAGGCCTCTGTCTTATGTAACATTTCCTATACACTGATTTACACACGTATGATTGTCTCTGTGCAATGTAGGTGTGATATACGGTGCTCTTACGCCTTAAACTAGTGTGAGCAGTGCTATAAAGCTCAATGAATCTAAGAGACAGTGGTTATGGAAACTTGGGGGGGGGGGGGTACTGTCAAATGACGGTAGTGTGGGGATCCATAGCGAGAGGTGGTCATTGGGGGGGCGCCAGCAAACAATGTCGCACAGGGCACCACCAGTGGTAAAGCCAGCCCTGTTCTTTGTATATATGGCACAGTTTACTCTCTCCTTGATGCAGTGCAGCACTTTGATGCAGTGTTGCCTTACATCAAAGAATAGTAAATCCTGGCATCAATCTTACTTACTACCTATCACTCACTTTCACTTACATACACATACTTACACATGCAGACACACTGGCTCACACTTACACACACTTTATTTCACTTACTCTCTCACATGCAAGCACGCACACAACATACATTTAACACCATTATTACTTACCACCGCTACAATCAAAGTGTGGTCCATTATGCATTACACTAGTAGTGAATAATAGAACATTATTCACTAGTAGTCTAGTGAAAAACGGGCAGAAAATAAATAATGTAAAGCCACCCTATGTTCTTGGCACTGATTTTGCCACCACTGATGTCACAAAGGCAGTGTTAAGGGTCACAAGGGACAAAATAGGGGTCGCAGCTGCGACCCATTGCAAATCTTAAATGACCTCCATGAATGTTTGGTTCATATAAATTAAGGTATTTCTTGGTCACTTAGCAATCACTCAATTCTGCCCTTCGAGGTTCATGTGGCCCAGCAAATTAAGCACAGAAATTGAGCTTTGGCTAACTCACTATCTATTTAATAATCTTTTACACCTCAACATTTCAGCACGTGAAACAGCTGTGAATTGTGTATATTATTTTTTACATCATTTTTATTTCTAGACAGCTTAAAGTCCTGAACCTGGACCAGTGCTTAATTTGTTAAAAAAAGAAAAATAAAATAAGTATTGGGCCCTCGTAAGGATGCCACCGCAGTTTGCACCACACATTTCCACTGTACTTACACAACTACTAACCATCACACTGCTACAAGTGTGACAATTCAAGCTGTTTGAGAGGAGCAAACGCTTTAAGAATGGCTTGGGTGGCAGGTATTAGTTGTTTATAAATGTATATTGATTTAACAAACAACAAATCCTAAAATTGCACAAACAGTGCCACCATGTGGCAGCTGCCATAAGTGTAGCTTCTGGCAATTAAGTGCTGGTGCGGGAAATTAAGTGCTGGTGCCAGCAATTACGTGCCGGTACAAGCAGAGGGAAACCACCTGCACAAATTAAGCACTGGCCTCCACAAGCTGATGAATGATGAGCCCATTGCACATTCCAACCTTCTGCGTGTGATTCGTCTCTGTAAGTGAATAGCTGAGTTCAGGTGCTCTGAAAGCTCAAATATCAAATATCGCACATTAACAGGAAGATTAAAACCCTAAAAGGGGTGGGTGCTGGTGGTGGGGGGGGGGGGGGGGACTTCAGCACCATACTCAGAGAACATGAGCAGGGATGCCTGCTTGGGTTGGATTGTTTTCTCAAATGTAAGTGCATGTATAATATGAATGTCGGACAGGGTGCCATTTTGTGCTCACTCTGCATTCTTTTTTCTTTTCAAGAGACACATTTCTACATAGGTGTTTTGTTTCTGAAATAAAAGAAATCATAATCTCTGTAACATACAGAGAGTGTTATCCCAATGCTCGGTGGTCATTACACGCCATTGCAGAGCCATGTAGAGAAACATACATATGAAGGACTGTTCAAAACAGAGCAGATGTTACAGTACTTATGAAGTGGTATCCCTGATAAAGACTGGCTACTACCCTTGGCTGACCCCCGGCAGCCAATCAGCAGTTCATCTGCCTCCAGGGAGGCTAGAGAACCGCCAGCTTGGTGGTGTGGAAGAACAGTGGATTTATAGTCGTTCTCTCACCCTGCCAAACTCTAAATGACCCCCACCCCCAAGTCTTTCCTCCTACTTCAACCCCCACTGGTGTCTTTGGACTCCGCACACCAGGTTTAGGAGTGTGGGGCCACATTCACAACGTCATTTTGAGATTCCAAATTCTGTAATTCACAAAATGTATGTATTAAAGCCATTTTGTGACTGGGAAAGTGTTTCCGACTTGCAAAATGGATTTAGCAATCCATAGAGAATAACAGCTAAGTAGGGGTGTGAAGGGGCCCTACCCTTCTAATTGCAATTTAGTATGGTATGTATTAATAGTTTGAACTTGCAACAGTGGGTGCAAATTATTCATCAGTTACCAACAACTCAAAGAGGGTAGTAACTCATTTGAAAAGAGAAAATAGGACCATTGCCTACTCTCCTTAATGTTTTTCACAAGCAAGAAGCTTTTTAAAAAATAAATAAATAAATAAATAAAAAAAGCAGCTGCAGTCTATTTAAGGAACATTAAAGGAAAACGTTAGGAATGCAAACATAAGGATGGTAGTTTGTGTTTCCTGCAGACCACCATCCCTCCGTTCGTATCCATTTACAAGGAGCAATCTGCCTAGTTAATATTAATTATGCAGATCATTTTGCGACCCTCTGCACCTGGACCCGCAGTGCGACCTATTTGTACATAGGATGCATCACAAAGGTTGGTTGCAAAAAGTCTGTGTGCAACTTGTGACTGCATTTTGCTGCCAATCTTTTGGTACTTGTGGCCATCAGTCTTCAGATCCAATATATTAGCATCTATAGATCACGTCGCCTCTCACAGGGCATGACTGGCCCCGATTCCTGGTTTTGAAATGATCTTTTGCGTTATGGTGAGTGGTGGATCGCTGTTGGACTTCATTCTTTTCCCTTTGCATTTTCCTAGAATCCAATTACGGTGGCAAGATTCCAATCGTGTGCTTTGCTCAAGGAGGCGGGAAAGAGACGCTCAAGGTCAGTAAGATGCACCTCCCACTTGTAAGTTAATCACTCATGCTTTGAGTAGGCTTTTAAACACCCAAAACTGCACATCGAACACAAACAGGGACACTTTGGGGGGATTAAAGGTTTCAAGGAACAAAGAATCATTCACAAGACAATGATTAGGGAGCTAGGTGCTGCCCTCTGACCCCACCCCTACTGTGAGCAAGTTCTATGTGGGAAGGAACGTCCACCTGCATTCTCATGTTGTATGTACCAGGGAAGAAGCTTAAGTGGCACAAGGCCAGGGCCGGACTGGTTATAGCGGGCACCGGGCAATCCCCGGTGCGCCGCACAGGTGGGGGCCGGTTTTAGACCCCTGGGGGCCGTTTTTGTTACAGGGCTGTTTTTGCAGCCAAGCTGCAAAATCGGCCCTGTAACAAAATCGGCCGAAAACCGGTCCTGGCAAAGAGCTCTGCGGCACCTCCAACCCCACCGAGTGGGGAGGGGGGGCCGGCCGAGCACTTTGCCAGGGTCGTTTTTGGTTCTCAGTCCGGCCCTGCACAAGACCCAGAGCTAGCCCTGAGGCCAAAGACCGCCCCCCCCCCCTATATTGTTCTGCCCATTCTACAGTGGTGACTGGTACTAAATGAGGGTGGTGTGGTGGTGGTGGGGTAGTCTGTGTGCTTCTTGACTCCGGACCGAAAGAGAATCGGACGAGAGTCCAAAGGTATGGCCACTGACTCTCGTCCGCTCCTCTTTCAGTCCGGTGTCAGGAAGCACGCAGGCTCCCCTAAGCCGGTATACACCCGTTACAACGCATCTTTTACTCCGCACTACCATTACAACGCGACTTTTACTCCGCATACCATTACAACGCATTGCGCTGGGGGGCGCTCCAGGATAGGGAATAAGTATAATTTACTATCCAACACCTTCCCTAGGGTCCACGGGGACTGGAGTTAGAATAGTAAATTATACTTACCACTATCCAGCACCTCAAAGCGCTATGCGTTGTAGTGGTATGCGTTGTAAAAGTCGCGTTGTAACGGTATGCGGAGTAAAAGTATGCGGAGTAACGTCATACATCCCCCTAAGCCAATCACAATGCAGTTGTCACAATGATAGGAGCGTAGTGATTGGTCTGAGCGCCAGTGGGAGCCTGTCCTTGCTCTCCACCGGGCTGTAATGCACTGCTTCATATTTCCTCCTCCTCCTGCTAGCTGTGACGACAGCCAAGCCCCACCCCAAATCCTGCAGCAGCACAGAAAAATAAAATGATAACAACATTGTTATCATTTTATTTTTCCATCTTTGCACTGCTGATAAGCAGTGGGGCGACGCTCCTCGGTCTTAGAGGACGCGCTGCCACTGCCCAGTGAGCATTTAGGGGTCCTATTTGCCTGACGTGCCCTTGAGCCGCACGGAACACCACTTTGCTGTATATTTTGTGTTAGTGCAAGAGAATGCAGAAGTATTTGTTGCTTCATCTTTGTAAGGCATGCTTCCTCTGCTCTTGCCATCGCAGCAGTTGTTCTGTTTGCATTAGTGGAGCTTGTACTGCTGCTCTTCATGCTGCATCTGTTTTGTGGTCACAAAAGACACTTGCTCTTCTGCTTTCGAAGCTGTATTTGGTTCGTGTGTGAGGGATACTTGGACTGCTCCTGCTTGTGCTGTATCCCATCTGTTTTGCACTGCTGCATCTTGTGATGAGTTGTATTTGTGAATCTCATCCATATTCTGTCTGTGCTGTGTGTGTGCTCTGCATGAAGGAGAGGCTTGAACAGTTGCTGCATGTTCTTTACGTACGTACAAAGAAGAGTGACGTAATGAATCCTGCCAGCAGGAACGCAAGAAATTGATAAAGGTGCAAACACGAGGGGAGTTGGGTGCAACCTGGAACGAGTGAGGAAGCCCACCAACATGCGCAAAGACTAATTGAGAATATTGTCCTTAGTACTGTTCTGCCTATGGTGATCCAGAAGAGGAACCTGGTCACCATCTTTCTTTGGTCTGATCTCTATTCCCTACACAGGGAACTTCCTCCATCTTAGAATGATTAGAGTGCCTATGCTTCTGTTCATGACTTCTGGGAGAAGCTGGCCTGGTATATGATGTCCACTTATGTAAGTGGGCACCTTTCAACAGTCCAGACAATCTTTATGGTGATTTAAGTGGTCCTAGACAACCTTAGAAAGCTCTCTAAGTGGTATCTGTGGAGAACAGCCTTCAGGCTTAGTCCAGAAGGAGTGTAAAGCAGCTTGTTTTACAAGAATGCAATCTTGTAGTATAGATTAAGTGAAAAAATATGTATTTATTATGTAATACTCCATAGTATGTTCCAATATCTTCAACACAGAGATAAACACAATGCACACAATACTTTAGCAAAGAAACACAGTAAATAGCACAAAATACTCATTGGACTCCTGGGGGGACCAAACCATATACTACGAAAGTGGTATAAGAACCACGACTTGGATCAAGACGGAGTCGTGAGGATATAGAACTGCTGGGACCCCACGGACCTACCTAAGGTGAGTGGATAGGGACCCCACCGAGAGCGCATGCAGTGTGGAAACACGACCTTGTGCTCTGTGCAACTCTATGTGCAAGTCGCTGTTGGATTTTTAAAGATTAAGGACCCTTCCTAGTGGACCCTGAAGAAACCCTGTGGAAGATAGAGGGTTGGAGAGCCACCCCACCCATGGATACCCTAGTACCCACATTACCTACACCAGGGAAGCCGGGTGCATATGTGTGAGGTGATTATGGAAATCGCCATCGAACCCAATGGAGGACTTCAGGAAAGTGCTGCTGTGGAAGAAGGGAGAAGTGTCTCTGAGGATGGATTATTGATGAGAGATACCTGCAAGCAGAGGGGACAGAGTCTTTGTCACTCAGGAGTGACCAGGAGACCTAGAAGATGAATGCCCTCCGATGTCAGGTGTTGCAAGATGGATGACGAGGACCTTGACTCTGCATCTGTGAGGATCAGGCGACGCTGAGGAGGACCAGGAGCCATGGACAAGCTGTTCCACAAAGGATGTTAAGTGCTGAGGGGTCGGTGTCCGGCGGGAGCACCAACAAGCCTTGGCAAATACAACCAGTGCAGGAATCATCAAAGAAGGAATCACGTCGGGACCAGCAAGGTCCAGGGGACTCACCAACAGCGGGGGAGTCAGGACAGGTCCCGAGCAATCAGGGGAGCCCAAAAGAAACAAGTGGACCCTCAAGTGGACCCACAATATGGTGTGGCTGAAAATTCTGGTCACTGGAGATGCTCGAGGTTGGGGCTACTTGGAGCCCAAAGATCATCTGGGAAAAAAGTCAACAAGCCTTTGCAACTGCAAGTTGACGCAGTGCACTGGGGTTCGGTTATTGCAACCCCCTCAAAGGATACTGGCCTCAAACTTGGTGAGGGGACAGGGCAAACCCCAGGAGCTGTGAAAAACCATCACCTGTGTTGCAGAACCTTTGGAGTCTGGAGGAGGTCAGATTCAGCAGACCGTTCAACTTAGCTGCGGTGCCTGAGGATGCAGGACTCCTTCACTCCAAGGGAGATTTCCTCTGGTGTCTTTGATGCTTCACAGGCCTTGGAAGATTCCTGTATGATGCAAAGGCACAAAAGATGCAGCAGCCTGGAAGGGAGACGAACTCAGGCCCAAACGATGTCCGGCAAAGGAGGAACTAGGGACCTACACCCAGGTAAGCCCTTAAGTACCCTACAGAAAGGGTTGGGAAGATTCAGGGTTCCCTCCCAGGGGAGGGCCTTGACAGGGGGGAGGTTACACCCATGTCCTTTGTCCAGTTTCACCCCAGAGCGAGAGCCAACAGCCCCAGAACTGGTTTGAACTGGACTATGCACGGGACACCAAGTGTGCACCTAATGCAGACCTTCTGGTGCTGACAAGCACACCCATCTGGTTCCAATACACTAAATCCTGTCTGGGAGGTGTCACACCTCCCTGTGACAAGATGCCTATTGTTCCACCTGCCTCTGCTCGAGCTTGGCTCAGCAGCAGGAGGGCAAAATTGTGTCTCTGGTCGGCAGCAACCATTTTGTGCTGTCCGGGTCTAGAAAATTGGTACCGGGAACATTGAGAGCCTAACGGAGGGTTCTTCCAGTGCTTGGAATCAGGCCCGGACTGGCCGTTGAGGGCACCGGGCAATTCCCCGGTGGGCCGCATGGTTGGGGGCCGGTTTTGGGCCCCTGGGGCCGTTTTTATTACAAGGCCGTTATGCTGCAAAAACAGCCCTGTAACAAAAACGGCCGAAAACCGGCCCTGTCACAGAGCGCGGTCGCACCTCTCCCCCCTCCCCTCTCCTCCCGGAGGGGGGCCGGCCGAGCACTTTGCCAGGGCCGGTTCTGGTTCCCAGTCCGGCCCTGCTTGGAATCATACCTCGGTGTGGCGGTATGATTCCAGCATATTTGTTACCAAACATTATAGGATTAGTTGCAGCCATTTTCGAGATTGTCATTGCGTAATTACTCTGTGCCCCTCTATATAGTATATGGCTGCTTCACTGACAACCCAGGAGAATGGACTCCATAGGCTGTAGCAGTGTCCTGCTCTTGCAGGGGCACCCTCTCCCTTAGAACCAAGCACCCTGCCCTCAAATTTGCAAAGGCCGGCTATAGGGGTGACTTATTGATTTTAAGTTCAGTGACCCTTAGATATAGGAAACCTATATCTTAAGTAAGTGGTGCAAGCACCAACTTACACAGGCTGCAATGTCAAGCCCTGTAGTTTCCTTTTGCATGGTCTCCCATGGGTGTCATAGTGCATGCTTCAGCCCATGGGAGACCTCGTGGTACCTATGCCCTGGGTACCTTAGTACCATATAGTAGGGTCTGATAATGTTACCCCAGTATCCAATCTGTGATTGTATCTACGTACTAACACAACATTTTAGGGACAAAGCGGATAGATTGGGGTCCTGATTAGCAGTATCCCAGTCAGACTAGTCAAAAACAGCTTATCACCAGGCAAAAAGTGGCGGTAACCGTGCAGAAGGATCCTACATTCCTACAACTTCCTAACCTCCATATCCTTGGCAGCACAAGGTGCTATGTCACCCTTTGGTTTCTCCATATCTATTAGATCTGCAGCTCGCTGAGACATGCTCTTGAGTAAATTCTGACAACTTCCTTCCTTGCTGTAACAATGCCAATGATTCCATAGTCAGTTTGCTAGCCAGTCACCTTAAGATCACCATTGGCAGCCATTCGTGCTGCATCTAATAAGCCCATGTCTGTGGACAAGGGTGTGGCCAATGGGAACTCCAAAAAATACCCCATGTCAGGATCTTATGACTCTAGATTTGAGGTGTGTAGGTATTAAAGGTAGTTTAAGAAAGCCTGACTAAGGTCAGCATTGTTTCAAGCCAGCCTGCATACAACCGAGATCAGCTCCCCTTCCATATGCTCTTTTTGTCCCTCTTCCACAGCCATGATGGATGCTGGGAATCATTTAACGAACATGCCATTTGTAACACACAGCACATAATATTGCTTTGAGTAACTAATACTGATTTAGCTTGGGGGCTGGCAGAGAAAGTGTGATTCGAGGGTCAATTGGAACACTAGTGGCTTTGAAAGGCAAAATGTAGACCTTAGCATTATTATGACACTATATTATCTGGAGCTGACTAACTGTGAATTGCAATTCAAAACACAATATCTATTAAATGTATGATGTAAACTAATTATGATGTGTTGATCAGTGTCTAGTTACATGAACAACTGCCCTTCCCTTAGAATAACACTTGGAAGGCGACTAGCAGTCAAATTCTCTTTAAGATGCTGGCTTATGGACCACGTACAACTGAAACACTACATTCGTGGAACATTTTTTAAACATCTCTAGAGCATTTGTTGGAGTTCCAGTTATTTTAATAAGTTCTACTATGTTTTTTATGGTGTTTAAATATGTATTAGAATGAGTGTAAATTATGTGAGCAAGTTTAAATATGGGCCCTTTTGCAGATTGGTGGGGGTTTACAGAGAAGCCTATATTATTAACTCATGCTGTCTCCGTGTCCACTAGAAAGAAAATCAATGCATCATTCGATTGTGAGCAATAGCAACTGGATGTGCATATACTTCTGCACACTTTGGGGCATATTTACATGGGGGTATCGCCACCAAAACGTCACTTTTAGCAACTTTCTGGTAGCGGTGTGCCCTTCTACATATTTACAAAGCGGCCTTAAGCCACATTTTGTGCCTTTGCTGCCTTTTACATGCATCTCTTAGCGTGAAAGGGGTGTGCAATGGGTGTTGCTGTGGGCTTTCCACCACAACACCCATTGTTTTTGACTTTGCCCCATATTTACATGGAGGTGTAAATCTGAGGCGGCTCCAAAAAACTAATGCCATGCAAGAGCAGGCGTTAGAATAGTTATAAGATGAGAAAACTTTTTATTGCTCTTCTTTTTTGCTTTTTATATGCGTGCAGCATTCTGCAGCGCATATAGAAAGAGCAAAAGGCCATTAATAATTGTTTTTGAGCAGGAAGGAGTCCCTTCCTACACCTAAGCAATCATGTAATGACGATTTGCGGCTTCTATGTGTGCTGCATTCCACAGCACATATAGAAGTAACAAATCACCAATAGTGATAGTTTATGTGCAGGAAGTAACACCTTCCTGCACATAAACAATGATTCCCTGTAACTCAGGCATGCTTGCACTATGGTTCAAGGGTGCCTGTGTTGACCACTCTAGAAAAGCCCATCTAGTGATAGAATTAGAATCTTTAACAGTTTGAAACAGGGGTTTATTCCAGCTCCATTCGTGATTGCTTTGTATCTTGATCACCCCCATTATCTATCACTAGTTGATGCCTTTCTGCCCAAGACTTTACAAACGCACTTGAACATGCTATTATACGGGGGCAACTTGGTTGCGATGGCGTACCCAGGCATTAGGCTTCAAAGCCAGTTTGATGCTTTACTGTTTTTTGTAAGGTTAACTTACTTAGCATGAAGACATTGAAGACTCAGGTAGTAGCATTTGGGAAACATTATCGGCCACATGCATCAAAGTTAGCATTTGCGATTTCTTAATTGCGAAAATTAAGGATTTGCAATTAAGAAATCGCAAATTGCTATGCATCAAAAAATTGCATTTTTATTTGCGATTTCTAAAAATTCCTTAATTGCGATTCACAATTTGCGAATCGCAATCAAGGAATCCCTTCCCATTGATTCCTATGGGCTAAGAGGCCCCTAGGAATGAATGGGAAGGCACTCACAAATTGCGATTGGCATTTTGCGAATCGCAATTTGTGAATGCATTTTCAAGGGTGCAGAGGGGGTCCAAAGGACCCCCCCGCACCCCTGAAATGTAACTTTAAGTGCAAGTTTCACACACACATGTCCCAAGGACATGTGTGTGTGTAACATGAAACTTTCAAAAATGCATTTTTGTGCATTTTTGAACGTTTTCGCAAATTAGCATGGTCAACTTCATGCTAATTTACCCCTTCCTATTTGCGAATTCGCAAATTAAAAATGTTCATGCATTGCATTTAAGAAATCTCAATTTGCGATTTCTTAAATGCAATCACAATTTTAGAAATCGCAACATGGTTGTGATTCCTAAAATTGCGAAAAGCGTGATGCATCCCAAATTTGAGAATTGCATTCGCAAACGGCCGAAAATTGTGATTCGCACCGTTTGCGAATGCAATTCTCAATGATGCATGTGGGCAAAAGTATCTTTTTGATGATGCATAGACTCCACCAGACTTGAGGCTGTTTTACGATATAAACATCTGGTGTGCTCATTCAGAGTAATTTAGACTGAAAGAGCCCTTTGGAATTGATATCTAAGAAGGTGACGGCAGCTCGGAACATCCTCCGGTGTTGTAATAACCTGTTTAGTGGTTATTTCATTAAGCAGCATCTACAAGCATATTTGCAAAAAGTGATTCCTATGCTAAATTACGGAATTCCACCTTTTAGTTTATGCTTCAAATATCTTTATTGATTTTGATTTTCAGAACCAAGAAAATATAGCGATGCCATAAGCAATATAGCTCATCATCTGTGATACAAATATGGGTAAACATAACATCCCAAATTTCAAATTTCAAATTTAAAACATTTATAAAGCGCAACGTGCACCATACGGTTTCTTGGCGCTAGTGGAGAGTTCGGCAACTGAGGCAAAATGAAACCTGTCGTGGAAAAGAGGGGAAATTACACGGAAAAGGCCTGTTTAAAGAGAAAAGTTTTTAGATCTTTACGAAAGGAAAGATAATGAGTGGCGGAGCGGAGGTGATCAGGGAGGGAGTTCCAGAACGTGGGGGCAAGGGTAGAGAAGTTAGTTCCACCCCACTTTTTCCGTTTGAAACGTGGGATTAGGAGGAGGGATTTGGAAGAAGAGCGAAGCTCTCTGGAAGGGACATACTCATTTATTAGCGAGGAAATGAAGGTGGGGGCAGTGCCCTGGCGGGCCTGGAAGACCATGCAGCCGGTCTTGAACAGGGAACGTTCCTTGACAGGCAGCCAGTGAAGCTCCCTGAGGAGAGGTGTAGAATGATGATAACGTGGGAGACCATAGACCAACCGGGCCGCCTGGTTCTGGACCATCTGGAGTCTCCGCAGGCTGTATGCTGGAATGCCGTGGTAAAGGGCATTGGCATAATCCAGCCGCGATATCACCAGTGCGGCCATGATCAACTTGAGTGCTTGTGGGGAAAAGAAACGGGAAACAGTGCGAATGGTTCGGAGAGTGAGGAAACAGGAAGAAACTACAGTACTGATTTGAGAATGAAGGGTGAGCTGGTTGTTCATTTTAACCCCCAGTGTTTTAACTGTGGTTGAGGGAATGGGGGAGGGACCAAGAGAAGAGGGCCAGAAGAGGGAGTTCCAGGGACTGGACGAACCACCGGTGAGAACCAACTCGGTTTTGTCCGGGTTCAATTTAAGGTGGTTGTGGTTCATCCAGTCCCTGATGAAGGTCATGGTAGACTGAAAATTGGAGACAGAAAGAGAAGAGGAGGACAGGTCAAAGATGAGCTGGAGGTCGTCAGCGTAATTAAACACGGTGACCTCCAGCTGCTGAAGCGCGAAAATAAGAGGAGAAATATAAAGATTGAATAATAAAGGAGAAAGAGAGGAACCCTGGGGAACACCACAAGTGACAGGAAGTGGAGTGGTCGTAAATTCTCCTAGCCGGACCGCCTGAGTGCGGTCCCTCAGGAAGGAGGAAAGCCAAATCAGGGCTGAACCCTCAATTCCAGCCGCCCTGACACGGGACAATAAGATGGTGTGGTCAACCGTGTCAAAGGCGGCGGAGAGATCGAGGAGTACCAGCGCCTGATAATTGTTATTGTCCATACCCTTCCTGAGGTTATCCAAGACCGAAACCACAACTGATTCGGTCGAGTGCCTAGGGCGAAAGCCAGCCTGGCGGGGGGCCAGTACCCCATTAGCCTCTACGTGGGCGCTGAAAACCGCGGTGGCATGGCGTTCCAGCACCTTGCCCAAATAGGGCAGCAGGGAAATGGGGCGGTAATTGGCTGAGATGGAAGGGTCAGCGCCAGGCTTTTTTAAAATGGGCACTATAGTGGCTGATTTGAGTGCCGGGGTCACTACTCCCTGTGCAAGGGAGTTGTTGAGGAAAGTAATGGGGGATTCAGGACAAGAGGAATAGATATGTTGCAGAATTCGAGCCGGACAGATGTCTGCCGGAGAACCCGACTTTACTTTGGGGAGTATCTCCCGGAATCTAGCCTCAGTAAGGGGAGGGATAGAGGTGAGATAACAACGAACAGCGGGAGGGGAGGGATCCACGAAGGCAGATGAAGGGGGGGGGATATTAGCCTTGATGGTGGCGATCTTCTCTAAGAAGTAAATGTTGAGTTGGTCGCATAGTGTCTGGGAAGGAGGGATTTGAGGTGAAGCTCTGTCGAAATAGGCCAGGTCATTCACTATACCGAATATTTCTCTAGATTTGTTTTCAGCTGCCATTATTTTTGTAGAGAAATAGGTGGTTTTGGCGGAGAGAATCGCAGTTTTGTAGTCGGCAAGTGATTTAAGATAGAGGGTTTTTAATAAGGGGCAATAGTTTTTTCTCCACTGTCTCTCGGCCTGTCGAGTGGACAGTTTTAGTTCTTTTAGGTGGTCGTTAAACCACCTGTTGGAGTCCTTTGGTCGCCGAACGGAGATGCGACGCAAGGGAGCCATTGAGTCACAGCCTCCCGTCAGCCAGGTATTGATGGCGTTGGCTTGAGAGTTGGAAGAGAGACCGGAGAGAGTCGGAGTGGAGTTCCGAAGCAGAGAAGACAGGGAGAGAAGGTCGACTCTGTTCCAATTCCGCGCCCAGGTATTTTTGGCGTGTGGGGTTTTAGGTGCACGGTTGTGGGAAATGGAAAAGGAAATAAGGGCATGGTCAGACCAAGAACAAGGGGAGACAATCACCGAGGATATTTGAAGATTTAGGGACCAGACCTGGTCAAGTAAATGACCGTGGGAATGAGTGGGGACAGTTATATGGGGAACAAAGTTCAAAGAAGAAAGAGTTTCTGTAAACTCTTTCGAGGCAGTGCACTCGGAGGGATCCGAGGGCCAGTAGTTAAAATCCCCCAGCACCAAGACCGAGGCGTAGTTAACCACCAAATTGGCCAGTAGATCTTGAAATGCTGGTAGGAACAAAGACGAAGACTGGGGTGGGCGATACATTAGGAGACAAGTGATGGGGGGGGAAAAGGATAGGGAACGAACTAGAAGGAACTCAGTAAGGGCAATGGGGGGGGAGGGAAGGGTTTGAAAGTTTAATTCTGACCGGGCGATTAATGCCACACCACCACCAACCCTGCCTGACGGACGATCGGCACGTAGGGCAACGTAGGAGGGGGGGAGGGTAGCCAGGAGAACAGGAAGGGAAGAATCACAGAACCAGGTTTCAGTCAAGAGCAGTAAGTCAGGCTTCTCAGTGTCAAGCAGGACAAACAGCTCATGATGGTGCTTGACCGCTGACCTGGTGTTGAGTAAAAAAGCAGATAATGACGGAGTAGGGGGGAGAGGGTCAGGCGGGGAAGAACCATGTGGTGAAGGGATCAGTCTAGAAAGCGGCGATGTAGGAGTGGAAGAGGAGACAAGTCCTAATGAGGCGATGTGTCTAAGGGTGGTTTCTGAGAAGGGCCAGTGGCCTTGGAGGCTGGTCAGCTCCTCAGAAGAGTATGAAATAAGTTTGGCATGGGGTCGTGCCCCTGGCCCCGTCCGGCCGCGGACGGGCGCAGACGGGCTTGCCTTAGGCGCGCCTTCGGCGCGCAAACGGCGCGCCCGCTGCGCACGTCCGCTGCGCGTTCTGGGATTGCACATTGATATAGGAAATCTTAGGGGCGAAAAGGGGGCGTGGCCTCTAGGTGGGCGTGGCCAGGCGTGGAGGAAGCCCGAGGGAGGGGGTCACGTGAGCGCTAAAATCCGCTGCACGGCGCCCTCGCGATGTAGATAGCAATGGGAGTCAAGGTAGGTTTTAAAAGCACAAATTACACAGGTATCACAATTTAAAACAACACACTCCCGGCTATTTCGCCTCAGGAGACTCGAAATCAACCGAGCGCTAGTGGCTCAGCGCTTAAGTAGGGCGAAAAGGGGGCGTGGCCTCTAGGTGGGCGTGGCCAGGCGTGGAGGAAGCCCGAGGGAGGGGGTCACGTGAGCGCTAAAATCCGCTGCACGGCGCCCTCGCGATGTAGATAGCAATGGGAGTCAAGGTAGGTTTTAAAAGCACAAATTACACAGGTATCACAATTTAAAACAACACACTCCCGGCTATTTCGCCTCAGGAGACTCGAAATCAACCGAGCGCTAGTGTCTCAGCGCTTAAGTAGGGCGAAAAGGGGGCGTGGCCTCTAGGTGGGCGTGGCCAGGCGTGGAGGAAGCCCGAGGGAGGGGGTCACGTGAGCGCTAAAATCCGCTGCACGGCGCCCTCGCGATGTAGATAGCAATGGGAGTCAAGGTAGGTTTTAAAAGCACAAATTACACAGGTATCACAATTTAAAACAACACACTCCCGGCTATTTCGCCTCAGGAGACTCGAAATCAACCGAGCGCTAGTGGCTCAGCGCTTAAGTAGGGCGAAAAGGGGGCGTGGCCTCTAGGTGGGCGTGGCCAGGCGTGGAGGAAGCCCGAGGGAGGGGGTCACGTGAGCGCTAAAATCCGCTGCACGGCGCCCTCGCGATGTAGATAGCAATGGGAGTCAAGGTAGGTTTTAAAAGCACAAATTACACAGGTATCACAATTTAAAACAACACACTCCCGGCTATTTCGCCTCAGGAGACTCGAAATCAACCGAGCGCTAGTGTCTCAGCGCTTAAGTAGGGCGAAAAGGGGGCGTGGCCTCTAGGTGGGCGTGGCCAGGCGTGGAGGAAGCCCGAGGGAGGGGGTCACGTGAGCGCTAAAATCCGCTGCACGGCGCCCTCGCGATGTAGATAGCAATGGGAGTCAAGGTAGGTTTTAAAAGCACAAATTACACAGGTATCACAATTTAAAACAACACACTCCCGGCTATTTCGCCTCAGGAGACTCGATCCCAAAACACCCCCCTCCCACCAGGAACCACAGTTTTGCGAATGAGTAATGTGGTCTTACACATTTTTATGTAGTAATCTAACCAATGCTCTCTTACTGGGAATCATTAAAAACCTCAATTAAACAAAGAAGATGGAGGTATCTGAGGCAAGTAAGTTTGGGGAATTCTGAGGATAAGAAAGCTATAAAATGATGCCAGAGCTCAATATATGAGGTGCCCTGTGCCACGAGGGTACGGGTCAGTCTTATCATCCCTAGCTTATACCAAAGATGGTCCAGCCATCCCTGGTGTGTGGGGAGCAGTCCCCTGTCCAGTGTGATAGAATATTCTGCAAGGTCGTCCCCAAAGTCAACCCAATCTGCCACCCCCAACAGGATTTGAGTTAGAAACTGAGTGCATTGGGCAACCCTGGAATGATATAAGCTGGAAGGTGATTAAGAGTAGCTAGCAGGTATGGCCAATGGACCCACTCTAACACATTCTCTGCGTTAGATCACGGGACAAACGTTGGGCCTTATCTGTTAAGTGCAGGATCTGCTTCGTATTGTCACTACACCGGCATTGGGGGACAAAGTCCGCCTGAACAGAGGCAATGAGGCCCCGTAGAAGGGGCCCAAGCGGGATGCTAGAATGCCAGTTAATGAAGGCGGGATCAGAGCTGGATCTTTAATAGCGTTAAATAATCTGGTTAGGAGGGGGCTAGGGTCATGCAGAAGGTTTTATAAAGAGCGCCGTAAAGCCATCAGGGCCCAGTGACTTAAGAGGATTCTGCCTGGCAATAATTGAGATAAAATCCTCTACCCAAATCTGGCGTTCTAGATCAGACGTCTGTTCTGGCGTTAACTTCGGTTTATGGGCATCCCTGAGATATGCACGTTGTCTATCTGCGGGTAGGTCTTGCTCTGCTTAAAACTCTTTAAGGAACTCTCAAAAGGTAGCGACAATATGGGGATATTCGATTATGTTCCAAGCCATCAGTGTCGAACACGGCCTGGACTCCTGCAGCCTGTCACTGCATCTGCAATCTATTAGCCAGGAGGCGGCCGCACTTAGCTCCACCAACATAATAAGTGTGATGAAGGACAGTGCATTCCCCTCTATCTAGATCAATGCCCGCCAATTGTGTAAGGCTGCCTCTGGCTGTCTCCACACCCGAGGAGAGTTAGTACACTTATGAGTGTGCTCCAGGTACTGGACCCTACAGGATAGGTACTCCCTCTTATCTCTGTGGAGCTTATTGTCTGCCACAGAAATCGCTATCAGTTTGCCCCAAATCACTGCTTTCAGAGATGCCCACAGAGTGGAGACAGAAACATCTGCTGTGTCATTGATTGTGAGGAACTACATTAGGGCCTTGTTGATTTTCTTAACAATCTCAGGGTAGTTTAAGAAAGTTTCTCAACTGTCAGGTTCTGAGTTGAGGCTGCTAAGATGGGAAGGCCAAGGTGAGCGGCATAAAGGTATTGTCTGGCTGGGAAGGGGGTTCCATCTCCGAGGCCATACACCGAATGCCAGACGTGCCTAAGAAATGATCTATTCAGGCATATGTTTTATCTGCATGAGAGTAAAACGTGAAGTCTCGTGTTTGTTCGTGTAGAGCACGACAAATGTCACCCAAACCTATTTTCTTCTGCCAGAGTGTGCCTGCTTGGGAGAGGGCTACTGTTTGACCCTTGCGTTTGGGCAGATTTGTACAGGTTGTTATCGAAAACCAGGTTTAGATCACCCCCCAAGAGTACCTAGACTGTTAGGAATGGTCATCACAACAGCCACTGCGTGATGTATAAAGTGCTCCTGTCCCTTATAGGATTATAGATAGTCCCCAAAGCAAAGGTACAAGTGCCCAGAGTCACTGAATAGGCAAGCAGCCTATCCCTAATTTCAGGTTGCTTGGGGCCTATTTTCCCTCTAAAGGAGATTTATACCAAGATCGCCACCTCCATGCTTTATGTAGAGTGGGAGACGAATTGGTGTGGAAAAGCTCTAGAGCGCAGTCTACGCCAGTCACTGGCAAGTAGATGAGTTTCTTGAAGAAGACAGATGTGGGCGCCTGAATGTTCAAGGTAAGAAAGGTTAGCCCGGAATTTGGCAGGATTTTTAAGGCCCTTTACAATAAGGATAAGAATCTGCAGATTATGTTGCATAGGACTGAGGTAAGGAAAGCGCTATGAGGTCATCATGAGATAAAGAATAGGTCTTGATATGCATCTTGTAGTGTAGAGTGCAGAAATACAGGCCATACAGGTGAGAAAGGTCATTAGCTGTAGGTTTCCAGAAAACGAAACGAAACAAAGAAGAAAACTGGGCAAACAACCATAAAAATATTTGCAAGTAAAGTCAGTGTCCAATGTCAAGGACCCAACTGATAGAGTTAGTGAGGTGTGTGTAATGACCCAAAGTCCGTCTCGCCCCGCCCTCTGCCCGAACCACCCATCTGGACTGAAATATAGAGGTATCACGGCCAGGTTCATGACTCAGCAGCACTGGCAGAATCTCCAGTTAGTGTCTCTAGCACCACTTGATGTTCTTTAGCCATGGTGGCTTGATTCGGATGGTGCTCTGTGAGAGACGCCCTAGTACTTCTCCATCTGCGACGTCCTCAGGCCCCTCGCTTGCGCTGGGTTGTCTGTGATAATTCAGGAGTGTTGTCCTCGTTGTCCAGTAGATGACAAGCCTCCTCCAGTGATCGGTGTTGATGAAGTTTATCGTTCAGTCGAAAGACAAGCTGGAAGTGGTGCCCCCACGAATATGATCTGCCTGCAGATCTAAGATGAGCAGTGACAGGGTAGAAGGCTCTACGTTTCTGGAGGGTAAAGGCAGCCAGGTACATCAGCTTGAAACCTTGATACTGTATTAGGTGTCTGTCCCGGGAAGCGCGAACGATACGTTCCTTTAATGGAAAGTCATAAACACATGCCAAAAATTTCCATTGGAGGTGCAGAGTTGGGTACCTTAGGGTCCACTCTGTGCATTTTGTCAAGCTTGATTTCAGTCTCTAACGAAGCCTCCAGGATTGAACGGAAGAGCTCTGTAATGACTCGTGTAATGTCAGATCCCTCAAATCCGGTAGGTATACCTTTGCTGTAAAATACTGTGGTGCTGCGATTGGTTTTCCAAATCTTTGGCATGTGCCTACAGGTCCAAATGTTGGTCACAGAGTTGGAGGACCTCCTGCTAGAGCTGCTCAATCTCTTTGTTGCGAATTGTTTCATGGTCTTCCAGTGATGAGACTCTGTCACCTAGGCTGTCGATGTCTTGGGGAACTTCCGTAAGATCGTTGGAAAGATCTTTCCTGATTGTCTGGAGGTCATCTCGAAGCAAACAGGGCCTCCAGGAATGGGTAAGTAACCGGGGCATTCCCCACTCTTACATCTGGCGTGGTATTTGTTTCGGAGGAGAGGAAGATTCTTCAATCTGCGAACCGATGGGCTTGGTGAGCATGTCCTTCAGAGTAAGGTCCTTCTTCCCCTGTCCGGTGCCATACTCTCTGTGGCTGAAACAACACTCTCTGAAGAAGGTAAGGGTGGGGTCCACTCTGCTCCCAATCACAGAAGGTCCACTTCGAACAGGAAAGCCAGGTGGTCAAGAAGGTGTTCAAAAACGTTGCTGCCGAAGTGGGGAGTTAACCTGCTCATTGAGTTTTTAGGTTGCAAAGATGAAGAGAACTATCCCAATGCTCGTTCAGCTGGCTATTTGTGAGATTCAATAAGCGTTGCCTATAAGAAAGAGCATCAGACTGGCTAATGCTCAATGGAGCCTAACACCCAAGACCTGAGGGAGTGAGGATCGTTCACTTGGGGCCGGTATGGTGCAGAGCCGGAGCGGCAGGTCCCACCAACACTGGGGGCGGTCAAGTGCAGAAGGTATGTAGACGTCCGGCCAAAACCGGACACCATCACTGGAAGTGAGCGATCAGCAGCACAATGAAAACAGGCAAACCCCAGATCTCCAGTCCATCACAGGGATCCCCCAGGAGATCAGTGGAATTCGTGGGCCTAGCAGCAAGAGCAAGTCCTCTGTCAGGGTCTAGGAGTATCAGCAAGCAATGAGTGTTGTACAGAGTTCCCCAGTGGGAGCTAGGAAATTAGCTCAGCTTGTCTTCTCTCTCACTCAGTTAGAAAAAAGGGGGTGTTTAAGTGCATGGTGTAGACCCTTTTCAGAATGTAAGGATACCTCACACAGGCTATCGGCAGGACCACAACTGTTGTCCCAGCCGATGACCGTCCAGCGTCATCATCGGTATCCTGCTCCTACGGCAGGCTGGCGGTGCAATGCCCGTCGGGCAGCAAGGGGAGCTGCACTTTGGCGGAGATCTTCTATTCCGAGCCAACGGGTGTGTGGGTGTGAGGGGCCTAAAAAAGTGCAATAGTGAGCGTGGTGGTGTGTTTTAAAAAAAGTCAGTAGAGTCCTGTTGGAGATTATTTTAATAGTCAGGCTCACTGCTTTATTAAAAATGAAGGGGTATTAAGGAGTGGTGAACAATGAAACCAACCCTTATTCAACCCTTGTTGTGAAAGAGAGATAAGCAGACACAAATGATGTCAGAGTTATTGTGACCGGACTACATCATATTCGTGCCTATGTTCAAGGTGTCAGAACATGCGTGCCCAGTGGGTAACAAACTGTCTAAGGAATGACTAACTGAGTGAGAGAGAAGACAAGCTGAGCTAATTTCCTAGCTCCCACTGGGGAACTCTGTACAACACTCATTGCTTGCTGCTTCCTAGGACGAGTACATTGGACCCCATTAAAAATCGTCCACCCCTATTCCCCCTGTTTGATACCAGGGTCTAGGAGTATGCCAATTCAGCAGTGCCCGTTTCAGTGAGCGCCGTACTGCATGACTGGTGGTCTGGGTGCTAAATCTGCTCTGTAGTAGTTCACTGTGGTTGGGAGGGCGTCCTACGGTAGGGAGGGCGTCCCTCCCTCTGTGCAATAATCCAGCTTCTCTGGAGTAAACCCCTTGGTGGTCCCCAGTGGAGTGGTGCAGCTACTGCAGGTCCCTGCAGTCTGGGCTGCAAGTCAAGGCCAGTTACCCTCCAAACCTCATTGCAGGGGAAAGGCCGAAGCCAGGCCTTGGTAGGCCTCCACCAGTGCTGAATCGTCATGGGCCACATTCAAGGGCCTCTGAAGCTCTGTCTACAGAGCCCGGATCAAGGAGGAGGTATGTTCACTGTCACAGCTCCACTCCAGGGCCCCACACCACAAGCACCGGTCGACCACTATCCGTTCCTCAGTCAGGTAAGGCCGGGAGGGTCGGGGAGACCTGTTGAGCAATTTAGGATGGAGCTGCCAGGCGCATGTAGGACTCACTACCCTCTGATGCAGCCTCCCACCAGGGGTCCAGCTCAGGTGCCTTTGCTATGTTGCCATAGAGCAAAGCAGGATCTGCCGTCATTAGCACAGCTAAAGCAAGACCGCAACACAGCCATGTTTCCATAGGCCACACTCCTCTCCCCCAATCGTAGACTTCAGATGCAGATAGCCCAGCCAGTCAGCCCTTATTCTTGAGCTGCTGGTGTTCCGTAGGTTCTGCTAGCCAGAACACATCAGGTAGGGGTGAAAATCCCAGATGTGCAAGCAGCTGTGTGGAATAGATCACGGCAGGGATTGAGAGACTCTGGAACACATCTCATCCGAACCCATCTCGGCCACGCCCGAGAAACCCACCTTTTATTTCAGAGTTTTTTTTAGATATGGCGCAAATGGCTCCCCACATGATTGGCATCTCCTCCTAGGAACCAGGCATTAAGTCGCTAAATTGGTTTTCGAGTTACTGAAGGGGTGCCTAAGTAAAGATGGACCGGGAATGATGAGATATACCTCACAGAAGAATCTCTACCACTGTGGTAAGAAGAACATCTGCCGCTGGAAGCAGCACTGGATCAATGCAAGTGAGGTTTTTGTGAGCTGCGGGCTTATGTGTAACTTTCCTCTCATGTGGATGCCACACCCTCCACATGTCGCAGAGGCATAAGGGGGTCATCCAAGACTCCAGTAATTTGGTGCCACTTATTCGGTATGCAGTTTAATCGACGGTGGAATCGTGCTCAGGATTAGGAAACAATTTAAGGTCACCCCCAATGATAGTCACCATGGTGGGAAACCCCATAAGTAGTGCACAGCAGTCATCCAAAGCTTCCTTGGGAGACTGTGGTGGGATATAAACACTGAGTAGATTATAGTGGGATCCCTCCAGGCTTCCCTACAGTCCCACAAATCTGCCCTGAGGGTCCGCATGTATTTTGCTGTGGTGAATCATGGGAAAGGATCTGTGTAAAAGTATGACCACACCCCTTGTACCACTGGAGAAACCTGCATGGATCGCAAGGTCGTACCCAAAACATGTAGGAGGTGGCACTGAAGGCCCACCAAATGAGTACCAGGAGCATTAGGTTCGCCGGGAGCCACCTCGTGGCCTATTAGAGTATGGCTACCCTTTTGAATTGGTCCTGTAGGCCATTTACACTTCAGGAGAGTAAGGAAAAGTTAACCAGGGAGCCTTTAGATGCAATGGATCATGGGTATGGTTTGGGTGCTGATTGAAGGTCTGGGCCAATGAGGGATGTGTTGTACATTAGAAAGAAATGTCTGGTACGGGACTTCCAAGGTAGAAAAATTGATGTGTGTCTGGGTACCTGTTAGACCTGGCACCATTGGCGTGGGTCTCCCTTCCATTTTTGCTGTTGGCTCATGTGTTTTTCTGGTGTTAGATGCTTTGGGCACTGTGCCACTGCTGTCCAGTGCCACAGTACGAGTGCTCCCTACTGTAAATTGATGTATTGATTAGTGGTTCCATGATTGGATATTCGGTTTACTTGTCAGACCCTAGTACAGTGCACTGAGTGTGCCCAGGGCGTGTAAATCCAAATGCTGCTAGTGGGCTTGCAGCACTGGTTGTGCCACCCACAGAAGCGGCCTTGTAAAACGGTTCTAAGGTCTGCCATTGGAGAGCCTGCATGCTGTCTGGTACTGTCATGCTGACTGGGCAAATGCACCCACTTGCCAGTCCCTAAACCTTACCTTTTCTTCATATCAGTCACCCTATGGTAGGCCCAAGGGCAGGGTGCATTGTAAGTATAAGGTAGGACAAGCCCTGATGTGTGTGGCATGTCCTAATAGTGAATTACAGCCATTTTCGTTTTTCACTATTGCAAGGCTACCTGTGCTCCTTAGGCTAGAATGGGTTGCTGGATTGTTACATGTTTATAATCCTAGCAGACTCAGAGAACATGGTAGAAAATCGATTTTCGAATTTCGAATTTCTACCATGTTCTCTGAGTCTGCCTGGACTCAGAATAATAAAACACATCTTTTAGTAAAGTTTATTTTAATTTTCTGTGTTTGCAAATACCACTTTTAGAACGTAGGTATTTGCTTCCCTAACCATTTGAGCCCGCCTCTGCTAGGTTGTTTATTCCTTGTCAGGGTTTGTGTGTGACAGGACTGAGGAATTCCAGGAGACAGGCTGGGGCAGCCCGGTGGTGAATAGGGAGATCTGCAACCAGATGGGAGGGAGAAGTTGCACCTGAGACCTGAATAGAACAGTGCCCGTCCTCCACAGTGCTGGCTCCACCCCCTGTGGTGCGTCTGATGTCTCTGCCCTGCACACTGAAAGAAGAGAAGGAAGACTGTCAACAAAGTGCTCCTGGACTGTACTTGCCTTCCACAATGCTGGCTCCACCTCCTGTGGGGCGTCTGATGTGCCTGCCCTGTGCTGTGAAAGGAGAAGTGTGGTAAACAGAGTGCTTCAGAACTGTCTTGAACTGGGCACAGGCCCCTCTTCCCGCAGAGAAGAAAGGATTTTGGGGTATAAGTATTGGGACCCTGATCGCATGAAATTAGATGACTCCTGGAACTGACAAGAAGAAACCTCTGCTGAGGAGAAGGAACCTGATGAAACTGAGGAGAGACTATTCCCAAGCTGAAGTGCTGATTGGGGGATTGGCCTGCAGTGGATGCCTGGCTACCTAGAGACGAGAAAGGACTTTGTGGATTTTACCTTTGCTTTCAACTTGTGCTAAAAAGATCTCCAAGGGCTTGGAAGAATGCTTGCCCCCTGACCGAAGTCCCAGGACCAGTGGACTTCACCAGCCTTTGTGAACTGCTGCTGTTCCAGTGGCTACAGAGGCAGGGAGCTATGACCGACTCTCACGACTGGCCCGGTGTCTTGTTGGCACCGCACTGAGCAACGTCCGCCTCGAAAAACGCAAGCTCTGCGCTCACCGACTCCGTCCCGACGCCGTCAACGAGCTGTAGCCTGCACCGTGACTGGAAGGACACCACAACGTGCAACGCCTTGCTACACCAACTCGAACTGGTCTGAACGACAAGTCACTGCTTCTGACTTTGAATCCTGTGACCGCACCGGAGTTGGGCACCGCCTCGCACACTTATCGACGCACCGCCCGACTCGCACCGCTGTCCAGACTGACCGACGCCAGCTCCCGAACTTCGGCTCGAACGCCGCACTGTAAAGCTGGAAGCACCGCAACGAGCAACGTCCACCACGAACAACGCCAGCTCTGAGCTCACCGACGCCATCAACGAGCCGTAGCCTGCACCGCGACGGAAGGGACACCGTGACCTGCAACGCTTTCTTTTTGTACACTGCGACAATCCCCAGTACCGGCTCGTACAACCGGGCCGGCTGCCTCAAGGAAAAGGTACTGTGTTTGAGTCTGTCGACATTTAAGTGGGCCCGGACCGTCGCAGTCTTTCAGCACGCCGTAGCCGGACAAGGCTACCGACTCGCACAGAACTTTGATTTACACCTTCTTAACTAGAACTCTTGACATTTAATAGTACTGTGGATTCTTTTTTTTCGTTTATTGGTCTTGTGATAATTCTATATAAATTATACTTATTTTTTTATATAAAACCTTGTGTGGTGTCCATTTGTAGTGTTGTCACTGGGTTACTGTATGTGGTCACAAATGCTCAACTTACATCGCCTCTGAACTAGCCTTGACTGCTCGCGGCACGCCGCCTAGAGGGTGAGCAGGTTTTATTTTAAGAGGGTAATTCCCTTGCCCTGACTAGAGGAGAGGATCCCTGCTTGTCACAAGTACCTACCTGTGCCAGCCAGAGACCCCCAATTCTAACAGTATCGATAACTGCAAATATACAAAATGTATTAACAACAACTCCCCTCAACTGCCTCCCCCCATACTTCTCCCCTAGAAGCATTTGTCATCCATAAATCACCCTGACAACCCAACATTATGTCCAGAACTTGGGAGATTTGGTGGAAAATCTCCTGTCGGCACCTCATGGCCGAGGACCAAGATCCGTAGCGACACAATGGCACCTGTGAGGCCGAATGCCGTCACCTCCCCATTTGGGTGATGCTGCCCCGATCCACATGGCCTCCGGCAGCTCCAGCGCCAGATCCATGAGAGTGGTCAGCCCCGTTCCATGTTGCTCGCCAACGGATGGTCAGTCAGCTCAAGTAGAGATCTTCGTCTGAGCTTCGGGCTGTCCACGAGTAGGCATGATTGACAATGCCAGATTCAGTAGGATTTAAAGGAAGTGCAGGGACCTCTCCTAAAAAGCAGCGACCATCTTGGCCTTGCTGTCCACACCCCCTCACCTCTTCATTTTCTATTCGGTCTCGGTCTCAGGTTCAACGTTGTCCTGCGAATATCAATGTCCTTTTAGTTGTAATTGATTTAACATATTGGGATTCATTTTAAGTACATATAACAATACAAATAAACTATGAGCATCTAGATTTTATGATGTGTCTTGATTGTTTCTGTTTTTGTTGACTGATGTGTGGTTTTATGTATACTACTTAATTTTTAGACACAATATTAGGTTATTTTGCTCTGCTAACTGTGCCTTCCTTTTACGTCACTTTCAATTCAACGCATCAATTCAACGCATCAGCCAGACTCATATTAGACATCCCGCGTAAAGAACACATTTCTGGTCACCTGAAAAACCTCCACTGGCTCCCCGTCAATAAGAGAATAACTTTCCGCCTCCTCACCCTCGCACACAAAGCTCTCTACGAACCTGGACCCGAATGCCTCAATTCACGTCTTTCCTTCTACACCCCCTCCCGCCAGCTGCGCTCTTCCAACCAAGCCCTCGCTACTGTTCCCCGCGTCAACAAAACCACCATGGGAGGAAGATCATTCTCCTACCTAGCGGCCAAAACCTGGAACTCACTTCCCATGCACCTTCGCCTCACTCAAAACCACCTAGCATTCAGAAAGCAGCTTAAAACCTGGATATTCGAGAAGTAATTCCCCACCCCTCCTCAAGCGCCTTGAGACCCTCTGGGTATGTAGCGCGCTATATAAATTTACTGACTTGACTTGACTTGACTAGTTGCATAGAGTGATTCATTCGGTTAGCAGTACTGACGGTCAAGATCACCTTGAGTGGGATTGAGCTGTGTTGGATTAATGTGAGGGATGTTTGCATTCCTTCTGTACGTTATACTTGTGTATGTATGTATGCTCACCATTGAGCCTTCAATTATTTTTGTTTTGATATAAACAAATCATCTAATTTTCCGTTTTACACTGATTTTACAGATAAATGCTGACAGAATCCCATCTATTTATATATTTGTATTTATTTTTAAAATTGAAAATACGGAAAATATGTAATTTTTGAGTGGGTGTTGAGGCTGTCAGTCATGACTGTTAGGACAAGGAAAAGAGTTTAAAAAAATGAATGCGTTCGTTGTTTCACAAAACACAAAAGAAATATGGATAATTGCAATAAAAAGAAAACAAAACAAAGTTATAATTACAGATAGAAATGTATAAAAACGAATACCTTACAACCGGAAGTCCTATATATAAATGGACACATATCATTCACTTTCTCTTTTCTACCCAGGCGATCAACATTGCTATTAAAAGTAAAATTCCCTGTGTGGTGGTGGAAGGGTCTGGACAGACTGCTGATGTCATTGCCAGCCTGCTGGATATGGAGGGCATAATCCTTGGCTCATCCACCATCAAGGAAAAGTTGGTCCGCTATTTGCCCCGCACGGTTTCACGGCTATCGGAGGAAGAGACGGAGACCTGGATCCGATGGGTATGATTTTATGTGCCACTTGTCTTCATACAGCCACGATCTGGTCTGGGGTGGAGAGATTTAATGGGTGGGTTTCTGGTGACTGACATGGAGCTAACTCACATTATTTACAGGAACAACATTACTCATAGGTCACATGATAGGGGCATATGTGTGAGACACAAAGTTCACTCATTGGTTATCAGCCTTGAATATGCAGAGAATATGCCTGATGCTAATATTGCCCACGCTGAAGAACTGCAAATCTTGACAGTGGTTAAAAATCTTCCTAAAAGGTTGACAAAATAACTCTTGAGAAACATACTGACACACTAGGTATGTTTTCCTGAAGGCTCCGCATAAACAGATGTCTTGTAGGGACCTCACAGTCTGCAAAGCCTACATTACAAGCAGGAGTTCACAAAGAAATTGAGATTCTTTAGAAGTTTCCCTGGATGAAGTTGAAACCAAATGATGTTAAGCTACAACCCATTCCAGGTAGAATTATGCTTGTGTATGGAAGCGTGGAGGTCTACATTGGGTGTCATTATGAGATCCTCGGATGCTGGCATATACATTTTCCACCCTTGAGTTATTGATACAGTGAGTCTTGTAAACGCTAAGGGCTGCAGAATTAACCAGGAACCTTGGTAGAACCCTGAGATTCCCCTAAGAAATGAGGACAGGGGCGTAGGAGACCCTATAATTCCGGGGGAGGGGGGACAGGGACAACCTTGTGGACTTTCCAGTGACTCTGCACAAATCACCACCTGTTAAACAAATACAAACGCATACTTTCGAAGTGAAATATTGAGAAAAGCAGGCATGTAGTCACAGTTTGCATGTATGCTTTATTGTTATTTACATACATACAGTAATCAGACCAAATGTTAAAAAACACATGTATATGAATCTTGCATCTTCATGCAACAAGCAAACAAAGGTCGCTGGCTTAGGGTGGGGGCGTCATGTTTGTAAGTTCATTATGGTTTGAAAAGTACCTGCTGCTGCATTCCTGGTCTCCAGCAATTTTCAGGCAACAATAAAAATGTGAAGATAACTTCGGCTATTAATGTTCTTTATTGAGAGAGATAGGAGGTTTGTCTAGTGGAAGTTTTGACTCATGGTAAGGTGGCCACAGTGGGGTAATATGCCTGCTGCAAAGAACGAGTACCACGCAGATCACGAAATGCATATCATGTAAATAGGTCAGTGAGTTACTGCTTTTGTCTGAGAGATTCTTTTGGTGTTTGCAGTTTATAAGTTAAAATACTAACATTGAACATTGAGCTATTAACCGTCATCAAAGAACTGCATCAAAACTTCAAGGTATAGATTAGAACGTTATGATTTTTCCCGTCTTTCCTTATCCTAATGTTGGAAAATGGGTTCATTAGGATAGAAATCAATTCTGATTATTAAAGAGAACCCCCAACCAAGGTGTTATGTTTTACATTCAGAGTTTGTGTTTCTTTAGTGTTGCAAAGCCACCCCGTGCCCTGGGCACTCCCCAACATTTTTTTTCACAACCAATTAAAGGAAACAAGCGCCTGAAACACTCCCCAACTTTTTGCTGACTGGTACTGGTGGTACCTGACTCTGACTGACCCTGGGCTCTGCCTGCCCAGGGCCAGTGCTATTCTGAAAGAGACACATACAAATACAGTGAAAACACCTACATACACTAGGGTGCACTATGGGTTAGAGTAACCCTATGATTGGCATGACCTCTCCTATAAGGCCCTAGTACATAATAGGGCAGGAGAACTAACTTTAAGTCCCTAGAATGTAAAAGAGCATGGCAGTTTAGAGGCCAGCAGCCCTTTCTGCGTTTGCATGTATGCACTGCTGAAGCCTGAGGTCAGTTTAAAAGCAGCCCTGTGTTGTAGGACTGCTTTTAAAATGCAAATGTTCCCCAAACTCGACTTTTGGGTTTGGGGAACTTACAAATTGATCAACTTAAATGTTGGGGCAAAATTAATTTAAGTGGAAAAATGTTTTCCACTTGACGATAGCTGTATCATATTTGCCACATAATACACCATCTGCTGCATAAGTTAACGATTTCACCCAAACAATTTTATAGCTCAAACGGATCAAAAATTACTAAAATAAATGTGACTGTGAAGTGTAGGGCCCTTTGCAAAGGTTGACTGCTCTCCCTTCACTCTGCTGCATTTGTATGTTACACAGGTACTAATGAGGCAAAAGCTTTGCAGAGGCTGTTAGTATGTATAAATATGTCAAAATAATAAAGTATCATAAAATGTACCGCATTACGCTGCACCCTTTTTATTGTTGCATAATTTACTCAACGCTGCAACATAATTTTGGCCTCCATTGCTTCATAACTCCAGTGGCCCGAAAGCAGGCTGCACCTCTTAAAAGTGTTTGTGCATGAAGCAGAGACCAAGAAGTTTGCAAACTTAGGGGCTGATTACGATGAGAGGTGGACTTCAGTCCGTCCGCCACAATCGGGGAATGGTACTGCTGAGCTACAAAGTGGCGGCCCCACAATAGGCATTACAATGGCGTTCGCAGTGCCTATCTTTTACATTGTAGCAGGTGCTGCTGGCTGCATCATCCGCCGCAATGTAAAAAAGGGACATGTTACATATATCACTGCACTAGGTGGCAGGGACAATGCGGTGCCTCTCACATGGTGCAGTGATATGTAGGGGGGCATCATAGATGCCACCCAGGTACCATGTCTTGGGGCTGGGGGGAAAGGGGCCTGCTACAGGTCTCAATGTCCCTTCCCACCAGCTTTTCCATGGCGGTGAACCGCCATGGATAGGCTGGCGGTTAAGGGACATCGTAATCCCTACTGCGGTGCCTAGGAGGCACCACCAGCATTGTAGGACCCACGAGCCCCTCCGCCAAACTGGCGGGCTCAAGGAGCCCATCGGGTCCATGCCGGTTGGTCTTTCTTACCGCCAGGGAACCACCCGCTATTGTAAAATGGCAGGCAGTGATGCAGTCACCGATGGCAGTGAGACCCCACCGACGGGGCGACATGGCGGTCCCAGCCCCATTATAATCACCCCCTAAGTTTGGTGTGCATGCAAATCCTACATTGCCAACCACTGGTAAATTACACTACTACTGCTGAAAAAGGCCAATGGAGATACCAATGGGTGAGGTGGACTGACCTCAAGGGTCTTGTGTCCTCACTGACAGAGTCACTGACGATCTAGGGTGTGCTTCTTCGTTTGCCTGCTCGCAAGACTGGAGGTGAACTGCAGTATGGATTGTGGTGGACAGGCCTTCAAGGTTAACTCACACTTGCCACCGTTAGGATCCACCTGCGGGTGCTAAGACACCAGGGCTTCTAAGGTCCATCAGGCCTTCTAAGGTGTAGCATCAGAATAAGCTCTGCTAGGAGTGTGGTCTGGTGGACAGGTCATGAAAGCTGAACATGGTTCTCCAGTTCCAAATTCAGCAGCTCTGGCCAGAGTGGCACATCCTCTCCCACACTGAACACCATACTGCCCCACTAAGAGAAACTTGCAATGCCTTCGGCTCCACTCAATTGTGCTGTGACTAAATTCAAATTATGCACTTGACAACAGTAAAATACTGCCTGAAAAAAAAGAATAACACCCTGGAAAAAGCAAACACTCATAGGGAATGCAAGAATAAGCAACGCATGTGAACTGTAATCAGTAACAACATGGTTACCTTAATGGTTTTAAACTCATTATTCAGAAATCAGTAAGGGATTTTGCCTGAAAAGTTCAGGACATGGCTACAGTACCAGGAAGGGACCCGTTTCAATGTCCATTGCTTATATCCTTTCAAAATGTAAGCAGTTTGGTTTAAAAAAGACCACATCCCCGAACACAGAGCCACATTTTATAAAATAAAATAATTAAAACTCCACCCTTCAACCAGGTATTGCAGTCCCTTTAGGAATGTTGCACTTCCCCACCGTGGGAAAACAATGTTGTTCAAAGAAAGAAGATAAAAAGAAAGTACCGCTTTCACTGGTAAACTCTGAAAAGTGGTGCTAATGTGTGTTGGTGAATAATAACAATCTGGTTTGTCTGCTGACCACTCTGTATAGCTTTATTTAGGTATTTAATTATTTTTTCTCTCCTGAGGTTTTTCTTTTGAATAGAAAACAGTCAGAAAATGAGGACATTTCCAGCTAAAGTGTTCCACCTTTTTTGGATACATTTCACATTTGAACAAATAAAGGATCCCTTTGACATGTGAACAAATAAAAAGAGAGGCAAGAGAAAGTATGTAAGAGCTGTCTCTTGAAATCCACAGGTTAGGAGGAGCGAGACAGAGACAGAAAGAGATGGAGGAATAAAGAGAGAGAGAGGGGACGAGGGCAGCTGCCAGAGGCAGATCAGGGGAAGTGGACACTGTCATTGCCTTCTCTTGGCATGAAGGAAAAGAGACAGAGATGTTTTTCATTTTCTGCCCTTCCCAGAACACAGAGCTTTACTGCAGCATAACAAAAGGTAGAGGGGGGTGGCCTCTCTGACTCCAGGCAGGTCAAGTGCAGGGCCATTGATTAACAGAAGGGAGAGGGGAAATTCCTTTGTCCCCTGGTCCCCCCACACGTGTCCCCTTTGTCACCTCCACTCCAAAATCGGGGGGGGGGGGGGGGGGGGTGATATATCCCCAGCGTCCCCCACACTTCCTACACCCATGAATGAGGAAAGAGTAACTGAAGGTCGAATACCCCTAATTCCAGCAGATCTCAGTTGCTTTCAGCAGCGAAAATCTCTGAGGGAAAATCTAGAGGTCTGCTGTGTTCTCGTGGACCTCAGGAGACCTCACTGGGAATTAAGAGCCACTCGAAATGATGGCCATCTTGTGGTAACTGTTAAATCCTAATTCTGTGGTTAACGCTATTATGCTACAGTTTTGTGGCACTGCACGAGCTTTTGCATCTTTTGTAGGACAGCTTTTAGTTGAGTTGATAGGTATAGCTCCCATTCTTGTGTGAGTACATATTCACCCGTACTCACACAAGAGAGGTATGTAGACACCAATGATGAGAGAAAAGGGACTGCAATGTACATTTGACTCACATAACTAGAGTGTGCCATGGTGGTCTCTCTGTTCATTACCTGAACTCACTAGTCTGCAAACATTCCTTACTCACTTGTTTGCTATCAATGAGTTGTGCCCTAAATAAACGACTCTGTGCCAGCAGTGATAGAAGTCCTAATTTGGATTTTTATAGTGCTATGATGATAGGGTCTTTTTTGGTTTATGGATTATTTATTATGGCATGGCAACAGTTTCTGGGCTGACTGCCAGTTAAAAATTTACATCTGGACCTATGACTATGGTTTACACCGAAGCTATCATGCTTCACTGCTCGTGCCTATGTATATACGTCCAGGGATGAAATATGAAACTAGACACAATTCTAAAGAAGGGCCTTTCCAGAAATGGACATAAAATTCAAGTGCTGAATCTAAATCCAGACACAGGTCTGCTTGGGTGGGCTTTTCAACTGAATGCAGTACTTCGAACCCAGCCCCCATAGCTCCACTTGTGACCCCAAAAACGGGACACAACACTCCAGATGTGGCCTCCAGAAATAGATGCAATGCTGCAGATATGAACTGCAGAACTAGTTAAAGTACTTTAGAAGAGGCCCCTAGGACTGGGCAGTGCATTTTCACATGTAGTTTCCAGTAATAATGCCTTGATTCAAACCTTCGGTGAAGTCAGACTTCATATTTGCACTTGGCCCGATAGCCTAATTGACTAAAACATCAAATGCAGGGTTTTATGTTTGACCCACATAGTGACAGGTTCAAATATCGTTGGGTCCACGAAGTCTGTCTTCTCCTTATACATTTCATCCTATGTACATTTGAGATCAGTAATAATAGATATCTGTTATATAGTGCCAAAGAACCTTGCTGGGATATGTATAGTTACAGAAGGTACTGATTATGTTGCATTTCTCCTTTTGTCTGTTTCCCCATGCACCGCCGATATTTCCCTCTGCCTTCTGCTTCCTTTTCACATGGGTTAGCTACTTTGCAATCTTCTGATATTGCATTCCCAAAATGTTTCCCATTTGTTGACTCCAAACCTTCTCGCCCATCTTGTAATGCTACCTCTGACCGCTCAACCCTAAATGAGCACCCAGCGACCCATGCCCCTTCAACTGTCCAACCTTAGAGAAACTAAATCAGCCACCAGCTCACCACCATTCTCAACCCCTACATTGATCGCCACAACCACTTGTCTAGGTGCCTGGAAACACGCAGAAGTCATACCCTTCCTCAAGAAACTATCGGCAGACCCCAGCGAACTCCAGAACTCCTGTCCCATTTCTGGGCTCCCATTTCCAGCCAAAGTCATGAAGAAGGCATCAACCTCCAACTCACCGAACACCTTGAGAGAAACAACCTGCTGGACCCTTCCCAATCAGGATTCAGTTCCAACCACAGAACCCAGACAGCCTTGATTGCCGCAAAAGATGACCGATGCACCCTACTCGACAAAGAAGAATCAGCTGCCCTGATCCTGCTAGACCTCTCCACAGCCTTCAACACCATCTTCCACCACACAATCATCGATCATCTGCGACAGATCCGAATCACAGACGATGCACTCAAGTGGATGGCTTCCTTTCTCACAGGGTGCACCCAAAGAATTTGTCTCCCTCACATCACCTCTCAACGCAAAGGCACTATCTGTAGAGTCCTTCAAGGTTTTTCCCTCTGTCCAACCCTCTTCAACATCGATATTACACCACTCATGGACATCATCAGAACCAAACTGAAGTACTGATCCTCGGCAGACACACTTCCCTCTGGAACGACTCCTGGTGGCCATCGAAACTTGGACCCACCCCCTCTCCAAAAGACCACACCTGCAACCTTGACATCATCCTAGAGAGCAAACTCTCCATGAAATGACAGGTCACCATACAAAAGAGATGCCAATTCAGGCTCCTGATCGATGCCTACAAGGCCCTCCACGACCAAGGACCCACCTACATGAATCACCGCCTGAACTTCCACCTACCTCCTAGGAACCTCTGCTCCACTCATCTTTCCCTCACACAGATACCAAGCATCTGATGATGCCGCACCAAAGGATACTCCTTCTCCCACCTCAGCACCAAGCCCTGGAACGCCATTCCCCTCCAACTCTGTACTTCACCCTTGCTGACCTACTTCAGGAAGGGACCCAAGACTTGGCTCTTCGACTGACATCGCAGCATAGCGCCTGGATACCCTCTCGGGTGAGAAGCATAACTATACAAGTACCGCTTGATTGGTTGATTGAGTGAGAGACATTAGTCATTGTTGCATTTATACAGTGATGTGGCCTTCAAGCCCTCACTGATGGCTTCCTGAAGTAACTTCTCAATGTTTAATTCATCCCATGGCAGGGGTTAGTGGACCACATTCCCCCTCAGGCCAGAAAGAAGTGAGATCACGAAAGAGGGCCTGTTGCTCTCAGTAAGTACTTAGTGGCCCTAGCACCTGACGGACAGCCATTACCAACGCCTTATTGATTTTTGCTATTGAGTGTCCCTTGCATTTGCTCGTGCCTCGACTGTCTGGCACCGCCCGCTGAGGTCAGCATATGTCCATTAAAACATATTTTTCCTGTTCAGAATTTTCTAGTTAGGAAGATTAAAACTATAAAAGGATTGCACATTGGAAAAAATGACATAATTCTTCCATCCCATCATCGATATTATGCACTCCATTTAGCACTCTCTGCTCACCTGCCTTTCTGTGTCAAGAATAACACTCTTATTTTGGCAAAAAGCATTTGGCAAGCCAAAGTCTAGTGCAAGTCTAATGCAGGGTGAAATTTTCTAGACAGGGCCCAAGTCAGGGGTACACGCGGGTAGATGCTGCCCACCCTGCCAAGAAGATGGGTCCCACTGACTAAGGGCCCTCCACTGGTTGCCAGTGGACAAAAGGATTGACTTTAAGTCTCTGTGTCTGGCATATAAGGCACTTCACGGCTGAGGACCTCAGTTCCGGAGAACACATTTTAAATGGTATGTCCCAGCGAGAAGTCTAAGATCGACTCATGCAAAACTTCTTCAAGAACTCAAGTTTAGGCAGGCGAGGTGGGGAGGAAGAAGCTTCCTGCTGAGGACAGCCAAGTTATGGAACCTTCTACCTACTGCAATAAAAAGTAGCCTGTCGCTTCTGGCTTTCAGAAAGGCAGTCAAAACATCGTTGTATCCCAGTTAAGCTAGAATCGTACCCCTTCATTAATCTGGAACGCATCAAACAACAGCGCCAAGACGCACTTGGGCATTCGCGTGCTTTACAAGCTTACTAATCAAATCAAATCAAATCACTGTGCTCGTCCCGTTGTAATTTTCAGACACTAGGACACAGCAGCGCATGCATGTTATCTGCTTTCACTCCGAGCAACAACGTGCAGGTGGGGAGGGGGATCTTTCCAATTTCAGACTCTAGCTAGGCGCATAACAAAGGCTGAATTTAAGGGGTCATCAAGCCTTCTTTTGTTAAAGTATCCTTTGCTGGAAGCTACCTGGAGCCTCCCACCTAGATGCAAATGCCAGGAGGGGAAACAAAGGCACACAACCTGTTAGCACTTCACTTTTACATAAGCGAGGAGGCACACTTCTGACTTTATGCGGTCCCTGTATATGAGAGATATGCGTGCACTGTAAGAATGTCAGATGTGTTGATCTGTCCAAGTATTTACACAAAATATTTTAAATCCCACTATTTTTTTTATTTCTGTTATAGTGCTACTCATCAAAATGCAGGTGTGTCAGAGCGCTTTACATCACACATACTTATGACATTGAAAATAAATCATGCACATTTTTACTTCAATGTCAGAATATGTGTTACATAAGATAGTGAGGGTTACAAGGTGTACAAATCACCCGTCATGCCCATGCTCACTGTGTTAAATTAGAAGGATTACAATTTATGGACGGCAAGTAACAAAAGGACCTCTGTGTTAAAAGCAGTGACCCACTTATCTATCTAGATAAAATAAAAATCTGTCATCTGCATTTACATGATGTGCTTTGAAGGAGACACATTTACCATCCATGCTACTTTGAGTCAAAACGGGCATTAGACAAAACACAGATCTCCCCAGAAAATATGTTAATCACCAAAGTTATTTTACCATTATTATTATTTATTATTCCCTCAGATTTTCTTGCTGGTTATCGCAGATTTTTGTATTTCGATTTGGGACATTGACGCTTTGTTTGTGTTTCGCATGTTTTAGGCATCTCGTAAATATTAACGCTGTCATTTGACGCATTATCATGAGACTATCGCATGGTACCGCCGTGTTGAGAATACAACGTTAACACAGTGTTATTTTCCCGCGATAGACAGCAATATGCAAAGTTGCGTTAAGCTAATTTTGCGATAATTATCACACATTCTTGAGAATATCCCCCATGGTGTTCTCTCTGTCTTATTTATTTTATTTATATTTCATTTAATATTTATACATTTATAGAGCGCATGATTACACCGCCGGTGTGTCCCCGCGCTAGTAGGAGACTCTCAGATGGCAGGAGTTGAAAGTAAGGCATGTCACATCAAGCCCATGAGCATGTATCAGGGGGTCTTGGGGGTCTATTCAAATTTCCTGGTGGAGAAAAGCCATGTCTTCAGTATTTTCAGATAGGTAGCTTCACATGGCTCCGTTCTCATGTCAACAGGTAATGAGTTCCAGTGTTTAGTTGCTAGGTTTCTAAAAGACCGACCACCCATCCTAGACTTCCTTATTCTTGGTACATTTTCTGGTGTCTTTCCTTCGGATCTCAGGTTTCTGCTGGGTGTGTAGGCTGCTATCATAGTTTGAAGGTATCGTGGACCTTTTTTTGCCAAGATTCGGTGACAGTAGCACATTGTCTTGAACAATATTCCTTTCTCCACAGATAGCCAATGCAATTTGGTTAAGGCCTTTGTAGTAGATGTTCTTTTAGGGAGATTCAGCACTAGGCGGGCAGCTACGTTTTGTGTGTTCAGTGCATCTGTCGCAGCCACAAATGCATGGAGCACATAGAGATTCCCAATACCCTTCTGAGGGTCTCGAATGATGAGAGGCCATGCTTAGTTTGGAAAGTTACTAGGGCACTTAGGCCGTTATTCGAAATTTGGTGAATGGATTGCCAAACCACTAGAGGGGCCGAGGCCACATCTCTGCCAGCCATTGAGCAGCCCATACATTAAATGTATTGCACCCTACAACTGAAATTAAGCATTTTTACTTTAAAAGTTTCCAGCTGACTCAGCGGCAGCACGTTCAATGAAAATGTAATACCAAATTGGCTGCTATGTCATGGCTGTCCTGTTAGCATTTTTTCCCAAAAACAAGTAGAGAGGAGTTAGGTCTAATGGCTAGAGCTGTTGACCATGAATCTGGGGAACCGGGTTCGCGTCTCGGCAATGCCGCTGAACATCCTGTGATTCTGGGCAGATCACTTAATCTCCTGTGCCTAACAAAAATGAATGTGTCCTCATGTAACACAAATGCTGCTAGGTAAAGCGTTCTGATACCTGATACCTTCAGGTACAGTTCGCGATATATAAAAAAAAAACTCTGTAAAAGTGCCCAAAACTGTTGTTTCTAATAAACAAATATACACATACCTGAGAAGCCGGGGCTTTCTCTGAACATTTTCAGCTTTGGTTGCCAAATTGCCAGAGTCCTTTCTCCAAACTGATATATAATAAGCTAATAATACAGCATATAGCTGTGCTGTTTCCCCGACAGTGCCACAGAATTGCTTTTTGGGACTGAGAAGCTTCTTTACTTAGTCCATAATGCTGCAGTACCTTCCATTATACTTTGCTCTGGTGGAGTGAGGATCATCCGACCAAGCAAGTCCAGCTTCAGGCAGCAGTGAAGCAGCCGGTAGAAATACCATTGCAGAGACCTCCTAGTCCACAAAAATTGTGGCGGCCACTCCCCCCACAGAAAGAAGCAAGCAAGTATGGCAGTACACGAGAAAGCAAGCACCTGTAGAGGACAGATACTAAAGCCAAGCGGGGGCCTGCCCTCCTCAATGAGCAAAATCATTAACGAAAAATGCCCAAGCTATCACTGTTATCTGTTCGCTGACTGTGGAAACATGACTTTATTTTAATAAGTTTCCTTTGTAGACACCAGGAGATGTTGACAGTGGTACTGCAGCCACCAAACTATATTTAGTGAATGTGTCTTATTACTGACTATAATCACTAATGTCCAGATACAGATGACGTAAAAAATGATATTGCAGAAGCATCACTGGTGATTTTCTTCTCTGTACCTACATTACAAGTACAATTGGTTTGCTGACAGTGGAATTCATCAGTACAACAGCATTAAAATTTGAGAGTGGAAGTAAAGATCCCTTAGTTTGACTAAGATAATATAGTGAATGAAAGGCTTGAACTAGCTAGAGGGGTTTGCACGAGGACACCAGGGTTGTCAGAGCTGTTTCCTGGCTGAACTGGGGATGTTCTTCTTTCTGCAGGTGAAGGAGATCATGGAACATCTGCACCTCCTGACAGTCATCAAAATTGACGAGGCCGGAGATGAGATCGTGAGCACGGCTATTTCATACGCATTGTACAAAGGTAAACTCATGGACCAGCAAGTAAAGCAGGATGTGTGTTAGGTTTGCACCAATGTGCTGCTTTGTGCCTTAGATAAGACAACCAGTGGCGTAACATCAGCCGGTGATGGATTAAACCCAGATCTGTTGACTGGGTGTGAGTGTTTGATTAGTTCAGATGCTCCGTCCATCACCACCCCCTTTTGTAACATCAGCCCCAGCAGCCCCCGCTGTGCGGGGTGTGGGGAGGTCCACAAACTCCCGGGGGCCCCCTCTGGAACTGTGCATGGGGGACGGGCCCCTGGCCAGAGAGTTCATGCCTGGGTCGAGCGGTGGATGGGATATGGGGTTCTGCCAAGTTTTTTGCAGGCCCCCCCTAAGTTTCGTTATGTCACTGAAGATGGCCCACATGTACACAACTATTTTGTGGTCACAAAGTCTGGGATTCGCAAAATCAATGCTTTGCAACTGCAAAAGAGTGTTCTGAAATGTATAAAAGTTACCCTGCAAGCCAACTTGTAAGGTAACTTTTGTGGCCGCTTCAGAATCGCAAATAGAAAAGAAGCGTGAAAGATGCACCCTCCTATTTGTGATTCGGAATGCCATGTATGAGTGGTTTGTGGCCGCAAATGTGGCTGTGCAGTTAGTTCATTGTTTACTTACCGCCACCCAAGTTGAGGTGGCAACTGATTAGCAGAGGGCAAGTTGTTTCCATGGGAAGGACAGATTCCCTTTGGATAATCCTGTTGGAGGGACATTGGAAGGGCAATGTGTGGGGGTGGGGGAGCGGGGGCGATTGAGGAAATATTATTTGGGAGGGTGGCCATAGTCACAAGCTCCTTCCAATGCCTTTCATTTCAAATATTTTTTATTAAAGCAGCCTGTGTTTCTTTAACCCATTCCCAGCGTCGAACGTTCAGCGCCCAGTGCTGAACGTTCGGAGAACGAATGCTGGCCGGACGGCCAACGGTCGTGCGCAGCACTGGGGAGGTAGCGCTCGTGACGACCGTTGATCGACGGCAGCAATTAAAGGGTTAAAGGACATGGGATGCTTTTAAAAGAAATGTTCATTTGGATTCAAGGCAAAGTAAAGGGCTTGAGGTCAGCTGTCCCTTGTAGGCCTCCAGCCCTGCATTCACATAGGTTCCTTGGGGGGACCTCAGAATGCCTCCTTCCTAATATTAATTAGGCAGGAGGCTTTGCGACTTATAAGTACATCAGTAAAATTGCAAAATCAACAAATCACAAATTAGTGTTAGTCCAAGGTTTTTACTGTGTGTTAATGTTTACCTTGCACTGTGTGTGAGTTGGTATTGAGGAGTAACAAAGCTCATATTTGTATGGAAAAACTGCGGCATTACCACATCAATCAATCAATCAATAGAAAACTTTATTCGGTTTATAGTTCAAACAATAAAAGTTACACGTCATAAAAACAATATAAGTGACATTACATTGTTAAGATGATATCAAGAACAGCAATAAAAATAGATAAATAATTCACAAAAAGCCTGAGGAAAACACTCATTACAAATCCATATAATTCCTAGAATTAACAATTGCTTTTAAAAATCTCACTATAAAAAATAAACAGTCCTCTTTCAATAGTTGAAGATACACCAGTGCAGGACGAGCCTGCCTAAAATTCAAACTTTTTAAAATGGGACCAGATAGCGTTTACGAGGAAATTCATACAATTGACATAAAAACATAAAATGCAACATATCCTGCGGAGACTGTCCGTTGCAGCCGCAAGGAGCTGCCACTCTGCGATTAGTAAAACATTTGGGTCTGGCAAGCAAAAGGTGGAAAAGGTTCAGACGAAACCTAGTTAATAGGAATTTCTCGTGCGTGGACAACGACCCCATAAGTTATCGATCTGCCCTTGTGGTTACTTTGAGCATTATGTACGTCCACATATTTGGTTTCTTTACCTCCTTAGCTTCTCAATCCATATTCCTTTCTGACAGGAAGGAAACTTTAATTGCCTCCACATTCCTCTTTGGGATGCATTCAGGATTAGTGAATAGGTCCCCCCGCCCTAGCCTACCAAAACTTTTCTTAACGTACCTCAGCCACGGAATACGAGCTGAGTTATCAAGGGACCCTATGATCAAATGGGTCAGAAAGAAGTCTGGATTCAACCAACATTTTAACCCACAAATCAGTGGTCGGAAAGAAAGTACGTCATTTACATAAGGGACCCCCAACTCCTCCTGGACCGCTAAATTGGATGTACCCCGTGGAACACATAATAGGCTTTCCAGAAAGTCGTTTCCCGCTATTTGGAGGGATTCTCCAGCATTATATCCCCATATTTCGCTGCCATATGAAGCTATGGCAAGGCTTTTGGCCTGATACACTTGCAGTATAGCTCCTGTGGGTTTCTTCCCTAATTTGGAAGCAAGATTAAAGATTGCTGAATTCACCCTAGCAAGGTCCCCTTTTTTCTGTAATAGGGGATCCCAATTAAGTTTATTCTCAAAGAGGACCCCTAAGTAAGAATTACCACATCATTTCTAATGCTGATTTGCGAGCAAAGCCAGTTCGTACCCGAATTGGGATTACTGGCCATTTGAAATGAGGTTTTAGGAGGTATTCAAAGCATAGGTTATTATGAATAGAATTACTTGTTTGGTATGTCAAATGTTACCACATTTTTCAGTTTCATAGCACAACAAAGATATGGCCGGTATGATTGTTAGGACAGTGAATGTTTTTAATTCAGATTTTGTATTTTATTTAATTTTCTAAAATACGAGCAAACACACACTTGCACCGGGTGCTATGCTATTTAAAAAGTCAGGACATGCAGACTACAATATAGAATATATAAAAATACAACCACCACAATCCAAAATAATAGCAGAACACAAACATATTAGCATACATTTCCCCAAACGAGGACTTCCACAGTTTAGTTTTAAGATATCTGTTGGAAGAGTGAGAATTTGAATTTGTCCTGAGTGCACCTGGCGGAGAACCAACATTTAGACTACCAGAGCAGCAAAAGCATGGGTAGAAGTTGAATCTTCCAGAAGTTTTGCCTCTCACGCTTAGCTGGCCTCTGCTCTATAACCATCTAAATGCACTAGACATGTTCAGTTTGTTAGACAAGTGTGAAGGGAGGCTGGCATGAATGGATTTTTGAGCGAGGCATACAAACTGAAACAGACTCTAGTCAGTGAAAGGTAGCTAGTGTAAGATTTGCATAACCGGTCTAAAAGCAAGTTTCTTGATCCCACCACTAGTTTGGTAATATAATGAACATCTCCTTCACAGGGTGAAGGGGCACTGAGGATGTCCATAAAACCAAGGGCTTGAAATAGAGCTTGGCGGATGGGATACTTAGTCACAACCGTGGAGGCTATCCAGTCCACCTCATTAGAACATTGGAATGTCAAGCGCTCAATGGAAAACAATGGAGTGCTCCGGGCTACTGATGAGCGGTAGAAGCCCGGAGCATCAACATTCCAATTTTTAGCAAAGGCCTCATGGACTCCCAGGGGATTTCAACTCCATGAGGCCTTTGTTTTTACAAATTAGAACATTCTGCCCTCTAGGGTGGAATGTTCTAATAGCCTTAGAGCCCTCCGTAGCGGGCTCTACCGGACATTAAAGGCCCACTCCCTTATTAGAGTTCCTCGCCTTTCGGCTTGGGCCTTAAAAGCTGGAACGGACCGTTAATGGCCTGTAGAGCCTGCTACGGCGGGCTCTAAGGCGATATTAGAACATTGGAATGTTGATAGCTCCACTGAACACAATGAAGTAGCTCCAGGCTTATAATGGCTGGTATAAGATGGGAGTTTCAACATTCCAATATTTGTCTTCATGTTTCTTCCTATTTAATTTAGAGCATTCTACCCTTATTTATATTTATTTATATTTATAAAGTGCACTTGCCCACAAAAAAGGTATATTTGCGCTAGTAGCCTTAAAAACCCAGGATTGTGGGTTGGGGGTTGCTTCCAGCTGCATACCTGGCAAGAAATACTGAGGGAAGAGCCACGTTTTCAGGGATTTTCTGAAATGCAGCAGGTCCCCTGCATTCCTAAGGGAGGCAGGAAGCTGATTCCAGAGTAGAGCTTCTATCACTGCAAAGGCCATCCCTCCTAGTCTGTTTTTCTTGAATTTGGGAATACAGATTAGGCTTGCCGATGAAGAGCACAGGCATCTCCTCTAGGAATATTTTTGGAAACAGTACTGCGGAGGGATTGGTCCTTGGCAATGTTCCCTCAAATTTTTTACCTCTGTGTGCGGCAGTGTAGGGTCTCTGTGCGCTTCAGCCGTGGATCTGTGCGCCAAGAACCACACTGCACATGTGTGCAGCGCCAAATATCACTACAAGCATTTGTTTAAAACCCTAGCAGCCCAGCTCTGTTAAGAAGAGACATTTTATTCCTCTGTCTGATGTAACTTTTTTTATACATTGATTTACACACTATGATTCAGTGTCTGTGTAATGTGTATGCAATGTAAAGTGCTTAACACCTTACACTGGTATGAGTGACGCTATTAAACAAAATAAATATGAAAGAGAGAGGGGTTTTGGAGACTTGAGGGTCACTGTTAAAGGTTGGTAATGAGAGTATTCGTGGCTGGGGTGGTCATTGGGGCACCAACAAATATTGTCACAGCAGGCGCCGCCAGCACTAAATGGCACTAATACTTACAGTAAAATTATGAAAACATCCCACATTGCAATTTGAAACCTTGGCAGCTATGTTGCTGCGTTTTTTTCTTAATAGGGTTGGGCTGTGGGATGATTGTGTGCATTTGTTAAGGTTTTTGTGTTAATTGCAGCTCATGATGGGCGCTGCGAGGGCCAAATTAATTTCCGGGGCCTCTGATTTGAACAGCTTGGATTTATGATCCAATTTCAGCTTTTTCATGTCCTTTTTGGCCAGGTCACCGACATTGCAGAGGCACACTGGTCCAATTCTAAATGTGCTTCCATGTAATATTCAGGGATAGTTGGATGTGTTTTCAAAATTGTAACATAGCCTGAAGGAAAATAAGAGGAGACTAGTGAGAAATAGGATTTAGTGATAGAGAAAGGGGGAGAGAGGAACAAAGTAGAAAAAAAGTCAGGGTGCAAAGATGAGAAAAGGGGAAGGGATAATGGAGAAATTGGTAAGAGGGGGACGAAAAGAAAGGCAGCCAGAGGCTTTGGAGAACTGGGATAGAAAACGGAGAATGGAAAACAGGTAAGAGAGAAAGCAAATAACAGGCAGTGAGAGGGAAATGGAGACAAGAATGGGATGGGGAGAAGGGGAAAGTGGGTAAACGTGGAGCGGGACTGGTATGAGGAAGAAGAAAAAGAGGAGAAGGAGACAGTGGGAGCAGCTGGGGAGTGGAAGAAAAAAGGACAAAAGATATGTCAGAGAAGACAGCGAGTGTGGTATGGCAATGCTTCAGAAGTAGCATCTCAGCATGTCAACGTTGGGGTGTTCTATAAGGAGCCTTTTGCGCCATCTTGTCATTTCTAAACGCTTGCTCTATGTAACCGTACTCACCTGAACAAACTAAGAAGGGTGGAAGGTTGGTTAGGCCTTGCCAAGATTTTTAATCTTGCCAAGATGCAGGTCTGAGCAGATGGCAGCTGCAAGTGTGTAAATGACTGATCCATCTGTCCGGAGTATTCTCTTCACTAACACTTGCTTCCCTTCTCTTTTTGAAACTCCGGGGCAGCAACATTGTCATGGTGCCACCAGGGCTTTAAGTGGAAGCTTTTTCAATATTATATGAAAGCCAAAGTTGCTGCTTATTTATCTCATGCAACGAACAACCACTGACACAGCCAATAGTCCGACTTGTTGTAAGTGTGATGTTACTTGTTGTATCATATATCTGGATGCAATGACAGAAACAGGAAAATACAAGTTGGGGGTGCACTATGCCAAGCACAGAAAAGTTTGAAAAGTCACACAATCACCCCACACCCAAGCTCTACTAAGAAGAGAAATACAGCAAGTCTACAAACAAGGCCTGTGCTTTACACACCATGTCTGTGGAGTTGCTGCATTTCTTTTCTTAATAAAGCGCAGCTGCAGGGTGATTGTGTGCCTTTGTTAAAGTTTTCGAGTTAATCATAGTGCCCGTCCGGAGTTGCAATTAACAAAAAAACCTTCAGATGAAGTGAAATGGGATGACTAGGAGTGAGCAGTGTGCCTAAAGGCTTTTATAGGTAAGCATAGGGATCACTGAACTGCTATCCAACTTTCAAATCCTTGAAAGAATACAAACTTAGACCAACATTACAACGCTGACAAGAGATCTGTGAAAACCTGCACCATCACTGCACTGGTACATCAGCTAATTCCGTCGAATGCTCAGGTCACAGATAATCATGCATAAAAAACAAACTCTTTTAGATGTCCGTTTCTCAAGACAATATTAGAACAATAATTAAGACCCTAAAAAAGACTGCTCCTCCACTGCTCAAGACTACTGTTACCATCATCAGTGTCTCACTGGGTCAAGGTATATCTAGTCTATTCTTCAGACGTGTCATAATGAGCACTTACATAAAAAAATAGAGAAATACCACAAACATTTCTCCGTTCTTCCATCCTCTGACCCCATTAAACCTGGAAAGAATAAACACCCTACAATTTGAAAAATATTTAGAACCAAGCCAACTATTGAATTCCCATTAGTCACTTTTCTGTCCCAACCACAGTATGGAAGCTACACCACTAGATGTATGGCAAACTCCTATCACAAGACAGTCTGCTTAACCTGATGAATTTCAGAGCTGAGTTTTGTACAGAAGATCACCCCCTTTCGCCCTAATATATGCAAGTACAAAAAAGCGAATCTCATTTACAGTCAAACTACTTCTTGTTAAAATTTCACATTTTGTCAAAAGGGGTTATTAAAACTGTACTACCAGCATGACCATAACAGACACTCCAGCAAGTCTCTGTCATTGGCAGCCTAATCACAACTAGAAAGATGGCTGGAGAGTTTTGCTGCTTTCAGATTCAGATGGATTTAATGTATACCAGCCATTCTTGCTGCGTATTTATCTTAAGCAACTAGCAACCACTTACAAAGTGAATAGTCCGACTTGTAGGTATGATCAGTGCTTTAAGAGGGCCGGGTCTCACCAGTGCTGAGCACTGGCAGTTTTTTTAAAGGGGGCCTCCAAACAGGCACAGGCAGACCATTTTTTTCCAGACTGCAGTGACAGCAGGAACATCGATGTGCGTGTGCTCACACTGCTCACTTCTCACTAGTAGAGAAGTTAGGGCATGACGTCATGCCTGGTGAGCCTTATAGGTAGGGTGACCAGGAGTCCCAGATGTGTCTGGACCGTCCTGGTTTTTCAACAGTTGTCCCGGCAGATTTCGGGAAAAGTGGCTTATGTTGCGTTTTTTTGAGAAGTTTTATCTAAAACAATTACCAGCAAGACAATGGCCTTGATTGCAAATATCCCCGTCTTAATCTTTCAGATCCCGGTTGCAAAGCCCTACATCTAGTGAGTATATGATGCATGACCCAGTAACCACCTAGAAATGATTTCCTTTCATTGTTTTAACTTAATACTTTTCCTCTTAATTCCAGTACTGGGAACACAGCGGAAATTGTACTCAGCTAGGTAGTATGCCCTAAACCACGATTTACTACACCGACGTACATTTTTTTTTTAGATCTCCCACCCAAAAAGGAAATAGAACCTTCTGGAACTCCAGGCCTGTAATATAACGTACGGACCAGCACAAGTGAACGGGGACCAACCTAAATAAGAATAGAATGTTTGTTAGGTTACTGAGCATTTCGCAGCTTAAGCCACGGCCCAGCAAACCTCAACTGTGATAAATAGCGCAGATTGTAAGTTTACCACGCATAATAGATATCTAAAACTGTATAGATAAATCAGTAATAATGTCAGCTTGTCCCTAGGCCCAAGTATGGACGACCGACTAGCCGACCCTCTGAACGGATGGTGACGATTCAAAGTATACACCATCATTCCTTGAAAAGGCCCCAGTAAGCATGGTTATTATTAGTTCAGCTACTCCCTGACTCGTGTTGGTGTGGACACTGATTCATTCTCTTCTTTTAGATTCCCTTTAAGTGAGTCTCCATCCTGACCGATTAGCACGTTGCGAATCTACCTAATCTACCAGCCAGTAAGGAAGATAACCGCTTAACCTCAATTAGAGTATTCCTAATAGAAGTGCCAACATGTAGCTGACTTTTGCTTTCCGCCCATTCACAGATCTTCACCCCCAACCTTGAATTTTCCAGAATTTATTCTAGCAGGAATTGCAGGCCGGTGGATAAAGCCAACAAATTCACTGCCCATGTTATAGTCCGCCTCTCCCCACCATTGAATTGACCCACAAAGAAAGTAAGTGTAGTCATAGCACACAGTATTCAGCCGTTGGCGATCGAATTGTTCAATCCATCCGATGCAACTGTGCGTGCCCCAGCCCTCACCACCCGGTTTCCCACCATCTTAAGTAACTAATATAAACAGTCTGCATGCCAACTGTTTTTACCATGTCACTGGCAGCACTACGTCACTCTATCAAGTGAGAATTTAAGTAGGGCATAGTGCTAATTTTAGCTTGCTTCTTTAGTTTCAGACTGCTCACCCTGTCATGATGATGATCTTAAATAACTACAGGATCGAAACGTGGTCGACAACCCCCCCAACGAAATCCTTCCACTGTATATAATTTTGTGTTGTTTATGTGATGCTTTGTTTATTTTCACTCAGTCACAAAACACACCCTGTCACTAATGTGAGCACCGGAACGTATCTTGTCTAAAGTTTTGAAAAATACATCTATTAAAAATATACATACTGCCCTACATGTCTTGCTCCCACATTGATTTAGTATCCATTTTAAGTAATTGCTCTTGCTTCTGGACTTAGCTAGGCCACCCCTGAACCACTGTACTCTTTATATATTTGGGTGTTCTAAAGCAGGGATAGTAAGCAGCTGTTATAAGTAAGCAGTTTAATTAACAGGCATGATGCTTGCTTTAAAAATGACATTCGATTTATTTTCTTAGTGCCTGTTCTGTGTTTCTATGAGGATGAGGACTGTCATTATTTACCACTTTATTGATATAAATTTGTCGTCCTTCCTCTATTTTTGCGAAATGTCCCATTTTTTGGGTCGCCCGCTCTATTCACCCTACTTGTAGGGGATGGGAAATCATTTAAAGAGAGTAATTTTCTCTCTGGATTTCTGTTCTCTTTTTGAAACTCAGGAGCAGCAACATTGTTGTGGTGCCACCGGGGCTTTAAGTTGAAGTCTTTTCAATATTACACACAAGCCATAGTTGCTGCTTATTTATTTTATGCAACTAACGACCATTGACAAAGCCAATAGTCCTGACTTGTAGGTATGATGTTACTTGTTGTATCATATATCTGGATGCAATGACAGAAACAGCATAATACAAGTTGGGAGGTACACTATGCTAAGTACAGATTTTTAAGCTTATGTGTCTTAAGCCAGGGCCTTAATTACACTGGCCAGGTACCATTGCGAGACCCCCAAGTTTTTTCATCCAACTTAAAGTCCTATGTATGATGTTACTTGTTGTATCATATATCTGGAAGCAATGCAGAAACAGTAAAATACAAGTAGGGTGGCACACCATGGCAAGCACAGAAAGGGGTAAATCACCCCACAATTATGCTCTATCAAGTAGAGAGATTCAGCAAGTCTACAAACACGACGTGTGCTTGTAGAGTTGCTGCATTTCTTTTCTTAACAGAGCTGGGCTGCGGGGCAATTGTGGTGCTTTGTTAAAGATTTCAGGTTAATTACAGTGCCCGTCTGAAGCTGTAATTAACCTGAAACTTTAACAAAGTCACACAATCACCCCCCAGCCCAGCTCTGTTAAAAAGAAATGCAAAACCTCTACAAACACGACGTGTGCTTTTCACGTCGTGTTTGTAGAGTTTCTGCATTTCTTTTCTTAACAGAGCTGGGCTGGGGGGTGATTGTGGTGCTTTGTTAAAGATTTAAGGTTAATTAAAGCGCCCGTCTGCAGCTGTAATTAACCTGAAACTTTAACAAAGTCACACAATCACCCCGCAGCCCAGCTCTGTTAAGAAGAGAAATTCACTAAGTTTACAAACACGACGTGGGTTTTTCACGCCCTGTTTGTAGATTTGAATTTCTTTTCATAATAGAGCGCAGCTGTAGGGTGATGGGCAGCTTGTGTGCTTTTGTTTAAAGTATTCATGTTAATTTCAGCTCGTGACGGTGCTGCAATTAACATGAATACTTTAAACAAAAACACACAGTTGGCACCGCAGCCGTGCTCTACATGAAAGAAATACCTGTTTTTTGCGCTGCTCGCTTTGTAAAAGCAGCAGTGCCAATGTTATCGATTGATGTTCTGTGTGTGTGTGCGCTCCACACACAGCACTGCGCGCTTCATGCTACAGAGGTACGCGCGCGCCCACGTGTGCACGTCATTGGGAACAGTGTTCCTTGGTCGGTGGAATGTTCTAATTGCCTTGTGTGATGTGATGTGGAGCTTTTATAGTGCACTATCACTCCGAAGAGCATCTTGGCGCTTTTGACTTGTGTATTCCAGATAGTGAGAGTTGTAATACTCACATTGGCGATCAGATTCTAGACCAGGGTATTGCAGGTTGTGTCTGCCATGCTGTAGATCCAGGTTTTAAGAGCTTTCCTAAATTTACTTTCGCAAGTAATTTCACGAATTTGGTAGGGGAGTTCATTCCAGGCTTTAGCTCCTCTAACCCCTAAGGATTTTCCTCCTCTCGTGACGAACCGTAATTTTGGAACAACCATCAGATTGGCTTTGCCGATCTTAGTTCACGGCGGGGGTAATAGCGAATGACATTTTTTGACAGATATTGTGGGCCTCGTTTATGAAAGGCCCTAAAAGTAATCATTAGGACCTTAAACAGGATCCGCTTTTTGATGGGGAGCCAATGAAGCATATTAAGTGCTGCGGAAGCTGAAGTTTTTCTAGGCATTTTCAGCACTAGTCTTGCCGCAGCATGTTGGACCATTTGTAGTTTATGTAGGGCTGCTTTGTTTGCCCCCGCATATAAACTGTTACAATAATCCAACCTGGATATAATTAATGCCACTGCTACCGTTCGTCTGGCTGATAAGGGAAGAAAGGTAAATAATTTTTTGAGACCCTTTATTACATTGAAGCACGAACCTGCTACTTCACTAGCCTGTTGTTTGAAGGATAGTGTCTCGTCAAATTTGATTCCTAGATTTCGAGCCGCCGTGATAGTGCTAGGCGGCGCCTCCGCTTCTATCGGCCAACAGGTTTCGGGGGAGAGCAGATTATTTTTACCAAAGGGAAAAATTTCTGTCCTCGCGGTGTTACATCTCAGATGATTCTTGTTCATCCACTCGAAAGTGGCCTTCAGACAGTCTCTAAGAGCACATTCAGCAATTGCCGCGTCCTCATCCAAGATTAGGACTAGTTGGGTGTCGTCGGCATATGCTATTGAGCTGATAGCAAAGGAAGAAATAAGCTCCATCAGTGGCCCCATATAAAGATTAAATAAAATAGGGCTCAAACTAGAGCCCTGAGGTACCCCGGACTGGACTTCCCTTTCTTCCGAACAGTACTGCCCTAGCATGGTAATCTGCTTTCTTTGTCTCAAAAAGTTGTTAAACCATTTCAACACGGTGCCCACTATGCCCACACTCCTTAGGCGATGTATCAGAATATTGTGGGACACTGTGTCGAAGGCTTCAGATAAATCTAGCAGGATCAGGACTGCTCTTTTGCCCTGATCCAAAGCCGCTCTAATTGTTTCGGTGGAGAATAAGAGGGCAGATTCTGTTGAATGATGGGACCTAAAGCCAGCCTGATTTGGATGGAGAAGATTATTACCCTCAAGATATGCTGTAAGCTCTTTATTAATACAGGTCTCTGGGAGTTTGCATACCGCTGGAAGAAGTGAAATGGGCCGTAAATTTGATAGTACTGTGGGGTCTGGGATGGCTTTTTTATGGAGAGGTCTAACAGCTGCGACCTTCCAGGATGTTGGGATATGAAGAATTGAGTATGGAGTTAATCATTGGATTAACTTCATCTTTTATGGCCTTTAGTAGCAACTGGGGACAAGGGTCAAAAGGGGAGCCTGAATTTAGTCTGGAGATAGCTTGGGAAGATTCAGTTGAGCTAATTATGGCAAAGCTTTCCCAAGTTGTGGTACCCAATCTTTCCTTTACAGCATTGAAATCTTCGTCTAGCTCTTCTTGATTGACCTGTGGGAAGTCTTTTGTGAAATTGGTGATTTTCTGTTCAAAATATACTGCAATTTCATCAAAGAGAGACTGGGATGGGGGGATTTCCTGGGATAGTATTTTAGGTTTCCTGAAACTGTTGACAATTTGGAATATCTCTTTTTGCTTATTATTCGAGGACTCAATCAAATTTGTATAGTAGCTAGTTTTGGCAAGTTTGATTGAGATATGGTAATTCCTCCTAGCCTTTTTATATCTTTCCCGGTCGTCGCTCTTATAGTGGCGGCGCCATTTTCGCTGTAATACTCTCACTTCTCCCAGTGTTCCTTTTAGAGAACTTGTATACCATGGAGCAGATTTCTTTCTTTGGGTAGTTTTAGATTTTGTTCCACATGTTTTCATCCTTTCCCCAATGGTTCTCATCCAACCCTCATAGTGTTCATTGTCAGTGATCACATTCCCTGACATAGTTGGTTTTTCTGCTACCGCCCAGCTATCCAGATCTGGATGTTCTATTATTTTTCTCCAGCATGGAAATGATTTTATATTGCCTGATGTTAGTTTAGTTTCCTTTTTGTTATCAATTTTAAGGTTAAAGCCAATAAACTTATGGTCTGACCATGTTTGGGTTAGCGGTGAATCCACTTTGATTGTGTTTATATTAGAACAGATACAGTCTAAGGTATGCCCAGCTGTATGGGTTGGCTCTACTGTTTGAATTGTCAATCCTAAAATGCGTAAGGTTTCTTTAAAGCACAGTGCATTGGGGTCATTAGTGTTATCCAAGTGAATGTTTATGTCTCCTAGAAAGGTGAAGTTTGCAAATCCCAGGATTAGACTAGCTAGTACCTGCCCTATACTTTCCAGAAACTGAGTTGCTTGTCCGGGGGGGTCGGTATATTAACATTCCGGAGAAAGTGAACGAATCATGGACTTGAAGATTAAAACTAAGACATTTTGAACCTTTTATGCCTGGTAATTCCGTGGTGGTACATTTAAGGGAATCCCGATGAATAATTGCCAGCCCTCCTCCTTGCTGGCGGGGTCTATCCAACCTCTGTATTAAAAAGCCCGGGGGTAGAGCTAGGACAATGTCCGGGTTGGACCAGTCTTTAAACCATGTCTCTGTTACAAATAGACAATCTAGTAATTTTTCTGTAATCAAATCATATATGTGCTGAGCATTCTTACACATAGATCGAGCGTTTATGAGGCCTCCCATAAGAGCCCTCTCAGTGTCTTTAATCCGTTGTTCTATAATGGGTACAACGTTTTGTTTACAGTATTAACAGCCTATGGGCCCTGCCCACTTATCTACTACAAGAGCTTGGGGACAATGCATAGAATGGGTATTCACGGATACAATAAGATTTTTAGTTGGAGAAGCATAAGTAGTTACCAGTGCAGTATTTCCGGCCCTAAGCCCGACCTCAGCGCGGACGGGCGCAGACGGGCAGGACTTAGGCTTGGCTTCGGCGCGATACCAGCGCCGCTGCTCGCGTCCGCTGCGCGGAGGAGTGGCCATCTCCTTTTATAGTCTACAGCGCTAGAGCGATGGGACTTCCTTGTTCCCTCAATATGGCCGCCACAAAACCACTCTTGAGTCAGGGGTCAGTGTGGGATGTTTCTGGGTAAAACACGGCGCAAATCAAGTTATTTAATAAAGTTTCAAAAGAAGAATTAAAAATCACACAGGTAGCCTAACACCCGGCTTTCCGCCTCAGATGTACACAGAGTCTCGCGAGCTATCGCGCTGCCTCCTTTTATAGTCTACAGCGCTAGAGCGCTGGGACTTCCTTGTTCCCTCAATATGGCCGCCACAAAACCACTCTTGAGTCAGGGGTCAGTGTGGGATGTTTCCCAGTGTGAGGGGATTGCTGGATTCTGGGTAAAACACGGCGCAAATCAAGTTATTTAATAAAGTTTCAAAAGAAGAATTAAAAATCACACAGGTAGCCTTATAGCCCTTCGGCCTCAGGGTGTACCAGTTGTTAAAGGCCCACTCCCTAATGAATGCTCTGGTTCAGGGCCTTTAACAACCAGAATAGCCCTAAGCAGCGGGGTAAAAGGCTACATTACAAGACTATAGGCTATAATGCATTTTGTATTGTGGCGGACGGGCTATCACACTTCTCATGGAGTATCCCATCCACCAAATGCTAAATCAGGGCCTGAGTTGCCAAAGGTCCAAACTTTAGCAGCCCTGAAAAATGTGTTCATACCATCCCATATTGCACCAAGTCAGCATAGTAAGTGAGTCTCATCCTCTCCAGGATTTGAGAGAGTAGGTGTTTAGAATCAGGGATTACTAACATGCTTACAAGAAAATTGTGTGTGTTCCATTATGCTTGTTTGCTATCCCAGATTGGTGTTGCTTTTTCCATCCATAAAAGCATCCACCTCTCCCTCAGGTTACTGGAGGGTTCCTTGTGTCCCTTTTGGCCACTCCAATTGGCCGAACTTCAAAGGCCCAGATAGGTATTTTTGATAAAATGTGGAATGCAGCTGAAACGCAATGTATTGGTGCATGTGGACAACCAAAGGTACAATCAGATCTCCAGTTGCTCCATATGAAAGCTGAGGGTTTTTTAAGACTGGATTAAACCCTGCAGCATGCATAAGGGGCTGTGAACTGGTGCAGACTTTAAAACATCTCCGTGACCTTCCACGCACACCGAGATAGGAATAGGGAGCATCAAGTAGCAATGCTCAACAATTCTTCATAATATGAAGCAATATCCCATGGAAGATCATTTCATCAAATTCCACTGAGTTAGCCGACTGTGCAATAAGACATGCAATCCTTGCATTCAGCGCATGGTTGACTTTATCTTAAATTTGAAGAGTGGCTCGGTGGGGGCTCTGGGCTCTAGGAAATCTGCATTACAGAGGCTCGCCCAAACATTGCGTTAATAGAGGATGGTGTTAAACCTAAAGTCTATTAGGCAAAGTGTCCTAAAAGAGAAGATTCAAAACAACTTCTCAAAAATACAATCATAAAGAACAACCTGACTCAGAAAGGGGAATGAAAATTGAATTTTGAAAAAGACCCATAAACTTTTATTACAAAAATTCAAGAGTACAGTACAGAAAGAGTAAAATGCAGATGTAGCAGTAATCTCATTCAATTGCATTGAAGTCATTTGCCTTGAAGGCTATCAAATGCAGAATAATGAACAAAAATCAGAAAAATGCCAAGTCTCACGTCTGTAGCAAAATGAGTAAGAAATCGGACAGCTTCCTTCGGGCTGAGGAAAAATCGCCAAAAGTTCTCTGGCTCACCCTCAAATGTAAGGGTTTATGTACAGTGTTCTTGCATAGACAAAGATAGAAGCTGCAAAGTCAGCACAGTAGGATAATTGCTCCAACAAATCACATTCCCACCTTTGAAAACACCACATAGTCCTATCACCTTAGCACTACTCCACTACATGAATATTGATTCACCCTGTCTGACCTAATGTCATCCAAGGTGTTAGAACAAACCAGTACCAAAAACAAGAAGAATGAATACAATACAGTGTGCAAGTGGAAAGACCTTAAGCATTGTATCTAAAGGCATCCTCTAGGGATCCTTTCAAGAACAGTGTCATACAGAAATAAACAATCCACATCTTGCTTCACTTAATGCCGAAAAATATAAACACAGAATTAACATCATGATACAGCTTTATCTTTGGACAAGTTAGCCTCGAGGCTTAACTGAGGCCCAGTTAGCCTAAGCCAGAAAATCACACTTAAACACATCAGAGCAAGTGGGTTTCAATTACTATAACTCTATTTGAGTATACTTGTGTGAATCATGAGAAGATGCTGAGTGACTAATATTAATGCACATTTTAGTTTAAATGCACAAAAACTCAGACAACAGACTTACTTCTACATGAAGTTAAAAAGATAATTTATAGTGGGAATATAGGAATTTGAATGCAGTTTGTTTTATCAGTTTTAGAAGAATAGATGTCTGAGACATTGGGTCGAATTTATGAAAGTGGCATGTAATTGAGGACATAAAGATTAGCAGCAAGGCATTGATCAATAGAACTTTCTTGCTGGGTTTTATTCACACGAAAGAGTTAGCAATGCATATATTTAGTATAGGGTGTGTGTTGTGATGCTCTGTTTAGGGAGGTGAAATGTGTGTGTTAAAAAGGTATGGGGTTCAAACCAAAAGCAACAGAAAAAAATATTATTAAATTTTTGCTTTAGGGAAAAAACCCTCGCTCTTGATTATTGAACACCAACCCCTTGCTCTAGGGTAGTACTAGCATATGTTATATTTACCACAGTAATTACTACGACGTACATTTGCCTCACAGTAATTACAACACATGACAAAGCATACCTTCCTCATCATTATGGTGGGGTAGAGATGTACACCTGTGAATCATAATATCCCAGACCATGGAGACCTGGGTGTATCCTATCACAATATTATACATTTTAATAAATGATTTGCAAAGATATTAAGTCGATGATCTCAACTCCTCACATGTTGCCAAGGTGAGTAGATGTGGAGTTTGGAATAGTACATCTATACTTCCCTACGTATGCTTACCTTGACAATCTGTTGGTAGACTGTGGATACAATATATTTACAAGTTGATGTTACACCCACAATATTGTGGCATACGTTTGACCAAATAATAGATTTAGTCTTAAAGAAATTGCTAGGTGTATGCTTTTGGCAGGATATTGCCATTCAGACCTGTTGTCAACTTCATCCTATCAACTCCACAGCATTCAGCACCAATGAACAGGACAAGGAGAACTGGAATGCCCAGCTGAAGCTGCTCCTGGAGTGGAACCAGTTGGAGCTGGCCAGTGAGGAGATCTTCACCAATGACAGACGCTGGGAGGTAAGGAAGCCACAGGCTAAATGTGAGCGAATGGTCAAAGCCTTTGCAGACTGTCAAAGTGCCAGATGAAAGGGTCCACATGGCCATACTGATTCTAGGGGTTGTACAACCCGTGGCCACTATATGCACGCACACCTCACCAGTAGGGTGGGAAGAAGGAGCAAGAACACATTACAACAGCACAATTGGAAAGAGAAGAAGAGATACAGCGAGATGTGATTGGAAGGCAGCTTGAACTTGTGTGCCACACTCAAACCATCTAAGAATCTATGGGGAGTTAAATGGGTAAGCAAAAGACTAGAAGTGCAGGAAAATTCCAAGTAGGGTCCAGGTCTGGACTAAATTGCTGAAGAGTCTGTCTGTGTCTCCCTAGATCACTGATTTCAGAGAAATATTTCTGAAACTGATGTTAATTCCCAATGTCTGCTTTGTGCTCAGTTTCAATCTATTTACCAAACAACAGTTACATTAATTAGTCCTTTGGTTCTAATTTTTGGGGATTAATGTACAAAGAAAGGTTTTAATTCATTATGTAACTAATTAAAAAACTTTATAGTAAAACCTATTATTATGTGCCAGAAGTTATTGTTATTTATGTATATGTAAACACACCAACGAATTATTACTTTCAATGTACAGATCTTTTGTTACTTAACTAACAAAATCTCAATTTTACAAAGACTCTGAAAAGTGTATATTGTCAATTTAACAACAGTCAGCCCAAGTGGTCTAGAGGGAAATGATCAATTAGCGACCAGCCGGTATCACACGTGCTTTACTCCAAACAGCATATTCCCAAAGATACACTACATTATTGTCACTTAACTCCTAGGCATTAACAATGATAAAATATTTAATTATTGAGTTTTTTCAAAACTGCATCGCCATTTTCTCTGCTTAGCGTTTTTTGGGTTTGCTAATAACTTTGGCCCCGGCTACTGAATCTTCACAAAACTTCTCAGAAAAAAGTTCACCCACCTCAGCTCCTTCCTGGTAAGTTATGAGGTGATCCATCAAGCAGGGGCCGATAAAAATGCAGTGTCCCACAAATTAAAATCCCAAAAATGCAGGGTCCCACAAATTAAAATCCCCATGCATTTTCCAGAGACTTCTTTAGACCTTGCCACAGCAAAAACTGTAGAACCGAACAACACCGAATTCGGCAGGAAGCTAGACCTTGCCCCCAGATTTTTGTGATCTGGTTTAAATCCGTTCAGTAGTTTTTGAAAAATGTAGAGTAAAACTATTTGCATAATTTAGCAGTTGGGTCCATTAGAGTCGTGAGAGACTCTATCGGGAGCACCAGTCTTAAAATAGAACATTCTGATTGGTCTGGGAAGCTTTATTTTCCTTGGACCATTTCACTCCCGCGGGAGTCCTACTCCTATGAGAGCGAGCGCTCTGATTGGCTGCAAGAAACGTGAGAACAATTTTGCTGGCAGCCATACAGGACCCGGGGACTGAGTCGCCTGTTCTGAAGCTATACAAAAATAAAGATATATGAGGGCAAGGTAAGGTTACCCTTACTCCCTAGACCCCATAGGGGACCCAGAAGAACTCCCCTGAGCCTAAAAAGAAAAAAAAGGCAAAAAATGCTGCGATCAGGCGAGACTCTCATTGGATTCAAAAAAAGGTGGCTGGTCCATATTTATGTCCTATAAGCCCAGGAGAGCCCACCTCTGGAACTGTGTTCATAAAGAGGAGAGGGGCTTTGTGGCTACCTCAATGGCCGAAAACAATGTTTATGAGAAGCAGGACCCATGGCTCCTCTCCCTGAGCTATCAGAGGCTCTGGGGAGCCCATCCCTAGGGTTGAACATGTTATGTAAGGGGAAGAGGGTCATACGGCCCCCTCACCAAGCCATTAGAAGCCCTGGGGAGCCTACTCCACAGGGTCAATATTATTGCAGAAAGGGAGGGGGCCACGCGGCTCCCCTCCCCGAGCCTCTAAAGGTCCTGAGGAGCTCACCCCAGTACCAAAAATTTTCAAAATGGGGAAGGGAGAGTATAAAGGCCCGGGCAATAACTTTCAGGAAGGGGGACACATGCCACCAGGGAGCCCACTCCAGGACATGGCGGTTTCCCTGCCCACAGCTGCGTAGGCAGGGAAACCTGTGTTTGACCTTGCATGGGGGGAGGATTTTTAAACTCTCACCAAGCAGGAGCAAATGCTAAGTCTGCTCCCAGTGGGCAGAACCTTAAAAAATGCTCCCGCCCTCTGGGAGCGGACGTCTGATCTTTCTTCCTGCCCCCAGAAATGCGAGCAGGGAAATAGGTCAAAATATTGCTCCCGCCGCCAGGGAGACGCATTAAGTTCTGCTCCCTGTGGGCGGGAGCAATGCTGGCTCCCGCTGTATGTGGGAAACTGGCTGAGGCTGCAAGGGGCCTTGAGGCTCTTCTTGTGGCTCGTAGCATACTATGGTGGGTGCCCTGGATGGGCATCAGGGCTTCCACCTTTACATTTGAGGACCCCTGGTGATGGGGTCCCCGAGGTCGAGATCAGCCCGGCAAGGGGATCAGTGTGCCCACTTCCCCCTGCAAAATGTTGCTGGGCACCCGGGGATGGGGTCTCTGGGGACGTAATAAGCCAGGGAGGGAGGCAGTGTGCCCCCTTCCCCCAGTGATGACAACGGGCCCCAGGAGGATGGGGTCCCAGGTACAGAAGTCAGCCCGGGACGGGGGGCGCCTGTCCCCCTCCCCATGAAAATTACACCAGGCCCCGGAGTTTGGGATCTGTGGAGCTGAAATTGGCCCGGGGAGGGGCCCCACGTGCACCGCCATCTCCTTTTATTTAAGAGAGTGGACCTCTGGATGGGGTCCCCATGGCCTAACAAAGCTTGGGGAGGGGAGCACACAGCTCCCTCACGCTTTTGTTTAAATAAGTGGCCCTGGGGGCTGGGGTCCGGGGCCGAAAACGGCTCTGGGATGGGGACCATGCAGCTACCCTCCCCTTAAAAAAATACATGCCGCTGGGGTATGGAATCCCAGAGCCTAAAGAGGCTCAGGGAGGGGGGCCTCCCTCATCTTTATTTTTAGAAATGGCACTAGGGAATGAGGTCCTCAGGGTCTAACAAGGCTCGGGGAGGGGGTGGCATGGCCCAATCCTCTTTAATTAAACAACTAAAGGCCCTGGGAGATGGGTTGCCCAAGGCCAAGCCCTATGGCCAACCCTTCACTGCAAAGGCCATGCACAGCGTGGGGTTGGCTTTATGGATGGGGGTTGGCTGCAGGCCCTGCAGGCAACCCCCTGCCTTGCACGGCCAAAGAGCTTTGCATTTCCATGTGGTAATTAATTATTACTTTATGTAAAACAAAAACAGAAATTCACTGAAAAAAAAGATGTTTTTGTTTTTTTAAAAACACATTAGAAACTCACTGAAAAAAACAAAGGATTAAGTAAAGCAAAGTAAAATAGGTAAATTTGTCAATGACAACATTAATTTAAATAAAACAAAAACTCAGAAATTCACTAGTTTTATTTACCAGCACTAATTATAACTTGTCCCCGCCATGCAATACTAATGACCTTAAAAATCACTCATGACATTTCAATTACATTATTTATGACATCACTGATGCCATCTCAGAAAACATCATTGAGGACCTCACTGATGACATCTTCCAAGCTTCATTTCCCCACATATTACTCTATAAACCACTACGGTATTGGAGGCCTGACAGTAAGTTCAAAATAGCTCTGGAGAATATCAGGCATCATTAGTGCCATCACAGACACAACTCCCTTAATTTTAGAAAGCAATCATTATGTGCAACATTGGCCCTATACCACACACTTTGCAGGTAGCATACTTCACAGCAGTCAACCCCAGATATATGGAAAACACTCATTGAGTATGGTGTCCAGTCAGCATACAACTGTTCAGAGAAAGCCAAGTTTCTAAAAATACTGAACGTCTGTTCCAAATGAAGTTGGTAAGAGTAGAGAAATAGGTTCTATAAACAGTATTCACTCTATGGAGAGAGTTTACCCTGTACCCCATTGTTTGCAGACAGTGAAACTCTCATGAGAAATACACTATGGAGTATTAAAACGTATCTACTAAACAGTTTCAAGTTCAATTTCAAGTCTTATAATACTTTATTTTGGCGATCAAGTCCATCAAAGTAAGAACAGTGTAGTGCAACAGTATTTAAAAGTAATACAATAAATAAAAAGCATAAAACCTCCATGGGTAACACAATTCATAAAATTATTTCATGCCAGAAGTGGGGAATGACAAGGTAAATATAGACAAATATATAAAAGAATACCCGGTTGTTTTGATAGCATACAAAAAAGAGACAAAAAGGCTGCATGACCAACACTGACAGTTCATAAAAGGATGTAAGCTGTGATCAGGATAAAACCTATTGGCACTTTAGCATGTAACTTGACAATACAAAACGGGTGTCTAAGAGTTTACAGCTGATTATGACAGTACGAGTGCAGCAGTCTGCAAAACCAGCCAGGTTGAGTCCTATGTGCTTGGCCCATACGCAAGTGTCTGCAACCTTGTCACACCTCGTGGTGCATGGGGGGTTGTAATTATTTTTGTCCAGGTGGCAGAGGCAGACCAGTTTGTAAAGTGTCCCATGCTGTAAGTGACTGAGGCAGCATTTGTTAATAACGAGGGTGAACGTGATCTTAGTCTGCAGCCTGTTACTGAAAACACATCTTAAACATAACACACCAATAACACTGTGATGGTAAGAAAACCGGGGTTGGGCTTAACCCCTTCACTGCGGCGGCTATTCTGCCGCAGTGCTAAGGGGGCAAGGCGCGCGCGGCGCGCCCATGCTGGTGACGGAACCGCTCCGTCACCAGCTGCGGTTGCGCTGTGCTCATGACGGAGCGGTTCCGTCACGGCCCCGCCCGCTCAATTGAACGCTCAGAGCAGGTGCGGAATCCGCGCCGCGCAGGCGTGACGAGCGGGCCGTGACGGAACCGCTCCGTCATCAGCACAGCGTGACCGCGGCTGATGACGGAGTGGTTCCGTCACCAGCAGGGAAGGGGTTAAAGTGCTGGAGTCAAAGAAACTGACTTGTTCTAAGGTCTAAAAAAGAAGTGTGATTGATGTAGCAGCAGTGCATAGTAAAACTGATGTGTCTCTTATCGGCCGCCAGGCTAAGGGGAGGCATTAAAGAGGTAGGATAGGTAAGCTCCAGCACTTGGGTCAACTGGAAGTGATGGGCAGGTGCAGTATGTGAGCCTGGCCTGCTGACTGAGCTCACCTAGGAGCCTACTCTTGATATTGTTTACTAACAAAAGCAGGAATCGTGCACCCTGGTGCATCGCCCTACCGTCCTTAAGAAGTTGGAGGTGGATCTGAATTTCGTAACATTTTATCCACTTTCTTCAAAAATGTTATTACTCCAACAGTAGCTTGAGGGTGTAAATCATTCAGAAAACCGTCACAGCTGCCTGTATTGTTTGAATCCCTTGTTTAACCAATTGACGAGGAAGGAATCTTCTGTGGTCATCGTTCAGTGGGGGCAGATACAGAGCAGATGGGATAAAGTCTCTTGGTTCTGTTCACAGAGGCAGCACTTATTGCAGGGATGGCGGATTGACCATGAGGAAAGAGAAGTTGCCCATTGGAATAGAGTAGAGCTTTTTTTTTTATAATACACAGAGAATGTGTCAATGATGTATTTTTGTATACCTCTTTCATCGTAGCTCCCTAAGGTTTGAATGTTTTCTTCTCTTAAGAGGCTGACTGTTCTGTTCAAAGGATTCCTTATGGAGCGCTTCATTTATATTTAGTTTAAAACGCTGGTGAGAGTGATTTTGGTTCCAGTAGGTTGCTGCATTTTGTAGCTCCAAGGTGTGAGAGAGGGCAAGCTTCCAGGGGTTTTGGGGGGCTAATTTGTTTTCCAATGAAATTTCCAGTCAGATTAGATTCTCCAAAGTTCCTACTTTTGCCTCGCATGCTGCGTGCAGGTATTTGAGGAGGCTGTTTTTTTGTGCTAAAGACTGATTACACAGCATGAATTTCAATCTGATCTGGGCTAAGAGGTGTATGAGGGAGTTTAAACAATGATCTAAAAACAGAACTCTGGGCCGTGTTTAGGAAAGTACGGGAAAGGTTCCAAGCCATAATGTAGTGTGGAATAAGTCTGGCTTTTACTATGTTCATTAGGGGTTCCAAGGTGGTCTGTTTTCTTCGTTTGAAGATGGTGTGGAAGGCGAATATTAGTGATGCGACTTTAGGTTGTAGTGAGTTTAAATTTGTTAGGTATTCTGACTTATTGTCCAGCCAGCATCCCAGATATTTGTAATTTGAGGCTACAGTCAGGCGGTGACTGCTAAGGTGCCAAATGCAGCTTTTTTTCTTTTTACTTATGAAAATTACGATGTTCGTCTGATTGTAATTCACCGTCATTCCATTGGTACTTTTGTGTTGCTGTAAAGAGTCAATCAGCCTTTGCAGACCTTTTGCTGTGTGGCTTAAGCGGACAACATCGTAGGAGTAGAGCAAGGAAGTGATAGGGTGATTTGCAAAGTTTGATGCATCCCTGATGATCGAGTTCATTGCAGGTGCCAGATCACACATGAGTAGATGATTAAAAATGTCTGGGGCTATAATACACCCCGGCTTGATGCCTTGCTGTATATAAATATATATTCACTGAAAAAACTATAGGTTTCAGGCACGTTATAGTTAGAAATTAGCATTTAAAACCTTAGAAATTCACTGAAAAAAACACCGGTTTCATTGACGCTATAGTTAGTTGGACATTTCACTCCTAGAAAACCAGAGTTATTCCGCCGTTATAGTTAATTCAGCTAACTATAACTTGTGCCCCCGCAATGCGCTGCTGATGACATCACATATTACATCATTCATGACATGATCAGTGACAACACTGATGACATCTCAAATGACATGATTCACGTGAAAATCTAATGCACCCCCTCACACCCTAATATAACCTTTGATACACCCACTATAAAATACAGACTACTATTTTCGAAACCATCGACACACCAATACTTGTTACTACATACGCACTCACTAATTCCTAGGTCTACACTCACATCCACTCATTCACTCATACAATCACTCATACATGCAGTCACTCATTATTACAACGCTATCATATGCACTCATACACCTATACAAACACTCACGCGCCGCCACTCATCCATGGAGTTACTCACACACCTAGTCAGTAATGCAAAGAATCAATCACAGTTCCATTTACTCACCTATACAGTTATACACACACCACTTCACTTATTCATACAGATACTAACGCATACTTACTCTCTTATATAATCACTGATTCAAGTACACACTCATCCATACAGCCACTCTCACAATCACTGACTCTCACTTATAGTCATTTATATACTCCAACTTTCAAATACACTGCCTTTTACATATGTAGTTACTTGGACATGTACCACTAAGATATCCATTCACTCACCAACACACCCATACATACACTCACCCACCCTTACAGCTGTTTCCACATGCACTCTTGAACCCATACACCCAGTGAATCAACCACTCACACATCTATGCACAGAGTCCGTGCCTGTGGCCCATTTTAAGTTGGAGATTAAGTCCCCTTGAATCCTGAGGGTCCCTGGGGTCCAACTAGCCCACAAGGTACCGCCAGTAAGTGCCACAGAGCTGCGTTGCAAAGAGGTGTAAAAAGAGCGTGGCCTCGGACCACCTCTGTGCAACCCAGCCCTGTGGTGCTTACTGGAGGTACCTGGTGGGCTACATAGCCCCCAGGGACTCTCAGAATTCAAGGGGAACTAATTTCCCACCTTAAAACGCGCCACAGGGCGCGTTTGCACACTGGTGCAGGGAGGGGGCGGGCCCTCCGGTGATTAGCTGGTTCTCTTTTTCTTTTTGTGTGTATTTTTTGGTAGGGGGCTGCGTGGCCCCCTACCCTGGGCCCCTTCTGGCCCCGGGGACATCAACCCCGGGGCCTGGCTACTCAGTTGGGGGCCGTGGGGGTAGCCCCAATGCCCCCACGGTCCTTGCGTGCTCCCCGCCTCCTGTGGGAGCCGTACAAAAGGGGGTGGTGATGGACGGAGCATCTGAATCAATCAAACACTCACACCCAGTCAAAATATCTGGGTTTAATCCATCACCGTTCTTTAGCCCACTCTGCCACCCCAGTTCAGACATGGCTATATGCAAATCAGTATCACCCTGTGCCTCACGGGAACAGTCCAGCCCGAACTGCCAAGCCATGTCTTCCCTGGACCGTAAGTGTGGCAGGGTATGCTCAGACGAGTCCCTTGCTCACTTTGCCACTGGTTTCAAGCAAGCCGGGCTGAAGATGGCTGGAATGCCAGAAACCGGTCCTCGTAAGCTTGTTTCCGGTCCAGGGAAGACATGGCTTGGCAGTTCGGGCTGGACTGTTCCCATGAGGCACAGGGTCAGACTGATTTGCATATGGCATGCCTGAACTGGGTTGGCAGAGTGGGCTAAAGAACGGTGATGGATTAAACCCAGATCTTTTGACTGGGTGTGAGTGTTTGATTGATTCAGATGCTCTGTCCATCACCACCCCCTTTTGTACCGCTTTTGGCCGCCATAAGTGTGGCAGGGTATGCTCAGACGTGAGTCCCTTGCTCACTTTGCCACTGGTTTCAAGCAAGCTGGGCTGAAGACGGCTGGAATGCCAGAAACCTGTCCTCTGAAGCTTGTTTCCGGTCCAGGGAAGACATGGCTTGGCAGTTCAGGCTGGACTGTTCCCATGAGGCACAGGGTCAGACTGATTTGCATATGGCCATGTCTGAACTGGGGTGGCAGAGTGGGCTAAAGAACGGTGATGGATTAAACCCAGATCTTTTGACTGGGTGTGAGTGTTTGATTGATTCAGATGCTCCGTCCATCACCACCCCCTTTTGTACCACTCCTGTGGGAGCCGGCATTGCTTTTCCACTTGGGGAGCTGTTAACATGCAGCTCCCCGTGTGGAAAAGCAATCTGCTTTGGATTTTGGAAGCGAGAGCAGGAAACCTGCTCTCGCTTCCAAAATCAAAAGCAGAGTTTGCTATGACAGGTTGGGAGCAGCACGGCTCCCGCCCTGCCATAGCAAACAGCTGTGTCCTGGGGGTGGACACCCCGGGACACTGCAGGAGCTAGCCCTGGGGGGTGGCGGTCCCCAGGGCCATCAAGGGCTCCAGGAGGGGGGCCGCGTGGTCTCCCTCCCAACATTTAAAATCCCTGGGGAGGTGGTGGTCCCTGGGGCATGTGGGGGAGCTCGAGCCCACCCGCACACCTTTTAAAATTAAAACAAAAGAGTCCCGGGGAGATGGCATTCCCCGGGGCTGCGGGGGGCCGTGTGCCCCCACGGTTTAGTATCAAAGCCCAGGGAGGTGGCGGTCCGTGGGACTGCGGGGAGCTGTAGTGATGCCGCATACATTATAATAAGCCACGGGGAGGTGGCGGTCCCCGGGTCTGCGGGGGCCCCCGCTAATATTTTTTGACATTGCCCCCGGGACCTGGCCCACGCGGGGGCTTCAATCAAATGAAGAATTTAACAATTTCAGCGGGATTCGTGACCCAAGCGCAAATTTTGCCGAAGTTTTTAAAAAAAATGCTTTTTTGGGCCCTGGGGCCCCATGAGCAGGCCTAGGGGGTAGGGTGTTTCTACCCTGTCCTCTTTTCTTCTTTTTTAATAGTTTTTCTACTGTTTCCTTGGGACTCGGTTCTACCAAGTCACAAGATGGCTGCCAACACTTCCTGGTTTGGAGTGTTGGCAGCCAGTTAGAATGAGGCTCGTGGTCAGCAGGGGTCGCAAACCCACAGCAGACATAGATATCGATATTTTATTTTTTGATTTTCTCAGCAACTACTGAACGGATTTACACCATTTAAAAAAAACTATCTTTCTGAAACAAGAACCACCTTTTTGCCAAGTTTGGTGTAATTCTGTTCAGCTGTTCGGGCTGTAGCCTTGCCTAAACAATCCTATGTGAAATTGATTTTTTGACTCTTATTTTTTTAATTTCTCAGCAACTACTGAACGGACTGACACCATTTAAAAGAAAGGTAGCTTTCAGAACCAAGCACTACCCATTTGCCAAATTTGGTGTAATTCCGTTCAGCAGTTTGGGCTGTAGCCTTGGCTAAAGTTGCTATGGAAATTAACATGGAGAAAACACTTTTTGGGACCCCTGTTTTTTCTCAGCCCCCGCTTGACGAATCACCCCCAAACTTTCAGGGTAGGAGCTGACCTGGATCGCCATTTTTTTGGCGAATTTCACGAAGATTCGTCAAACGACGCCAAAGTTATTAGCAAATCAAAAAATGCTTTCCCTATGGAAACTAGGTTCTAATTATAACTACCTACTGCCGACCACCAGTAGGTTTTATATATATATATATATATATGACAGCAAAATCTTTCAAGGAAAGAAGGATAAGCCGCACTCCTCGTGGTGAATATGAAAGTCTTTTATTTCATTTGCAGGATTCTAGCCATATACGTCCACTCCTGATGCATTTCGGTCTGTCCCACAGACCTTTTTCAAAGGAGGCTAGTCGCGTCGTCAGCGTGGAGAGGTGTGCATTACCAGCGGCTCGGCAGTGTGTTTTTTTTTTTTTAACCCCACGGTGGGCGTTGCTGGTAACTTGATGGTGTTTTTGCCCCCTGGTGGGCGCCACGGTCGGCTCGAAGAGCGAGGCACGCTGGTCTTGGTAGTCTGCCCCTCCTTCCTCATTTCTGCCCTGTAGGGGGGCGACGCATGGAGAACAATGTTCTTGGCTGCAAACACCTGCGCCACATACTACCTATTCTCGAGGTGTAGAGGGCCAATACCAAGGTCCGGTCCCTGGCGGCTTCCCCTGTCCTGGGTGCTTGCGCGAAAAAAGGTTTGGGTCCAATGGCGGGCAGTAGTGGGAGCTCTTTGGTTGGCGGTGCGTGCTTTGCAGCTGGACCCCGCCGCTTCATATGACAGCAAAATCTTTCAAGGAAAGAAGGATAAGCCACACTCCTCGTGGTGAATATGAAAGTCTTTTATTTCATTTGCAGTATTCTAGCCATATTCGTCCTGATGCATTTTGGTCTGTCCCACAGACCTTTTTCAAAGGAGGCTAGTTGCGTCGTCAGGGTGGAGAGGTGTGCATTACCAGCGGCTCGGCAGTGTGTTTTTTTTTTTTAACCCACGGTGGGCGTTGCTGGTAACTTGATGGTGTGTTTGCCCCCTGGTGGGCGCCACGGTCGGCTCGAAGAGCGAGGCACGCTGGTCTGGGTAGTCTGCCCCTCCTTCCTCATTTCTGCCCTGTAGGGGGGCGACGCTTGGAGACTAATGTTCTTGGCTGCAAACACCTGCGCCTCATACTACCTATTCTCGAGGTGTAGAGGGCCAATACCAAGGTCTGGTCACTGGCGGCTTCGCCTGCCCTTGGTGCTTGCGCGAAAAAAGGTTTGGGTCCAATGGCGGGCAGTAGTGGGAGCTCTTTGGTTGGTGGTGCGTGCTTTGCAGCTGGACCCCGCCGCTTCATATGACAACAAAATCTTATTATGAGTTACCGCCTTTAGGGAGGAATAAGATTCATTTATGAATGAATTGTTGTGAAATGTTTGCAACATACACTGATTGTAATTACATAAAAGCAATGAGTTTGAAGTATCCCCTGTATTTACCTTCATATACAAAGATGGCGCCTTCATTGAATTGTTGTTTTGGAGTCCGTTATGTTTTTTACTTGTGTTGCACTGGAAGCTCAATTTGTAGAACCGCATATAGTTATGTTGAACCTATGGCACTTTGTATGCAGTTGGAAAAAGGCACAAAGCCGAAATGCGTCCTGTGTTCTAATCTCTGTAAAAGAAAGTAACCGAGTGTAACCTCGAAAGAGTGCGGTCCCTTTATTTGCGCTGTGAGATGAAGTTTTGCGCTGAATACGTTACGTGGAACCATCGCCACGTTGTAGGACCTGCACCCACTTCGGAGTGCTGTCAGCAACCTGTGGTGGAAATGGAGCTTTGAACTGTTGTCGCATTGGAGCACCACCACGTTGCATTCAAGTTGACGAATAATCGAGCAACGCGGACGAGTGAGTAGCTGAACGCGCCAGTCCCTGCTTTGTGACACTCTGAATGGCAAGAGCGATATTGTCGAAGTACGACTAGAAATCGTAGCGGGAGTGTTTCGAGGTTGGAAACAGACTGTAATGGGGCAAAGTGCTGAGTTCACTGCCGTAACATGTTTTCCGATGCATCTCGTCATGAGGAAGCAGCGGAGGTGTTCAAATGTACTCCAATGCAGCGAACGGAGCGGGAATGTGAACATGGCGTGCAAGGCTCCTTGAATACACAGTTTAGCAGACTGGAGCGGCTCTTTGAGCGCTAAATCCGCAAGTGGTGGGAAGCCACCTCTTTGCAAAATTACATTGAGGCTAAGCGAATACCACGCGGATTACGAATCTACTCGATCCCGTCTTAGGAAAACCCGGATCCAGCTCTCCTCGAGGAATGGTCAGAATATACCATTGAAGCCTCGGTTGACATGCTAAAGGTACTCATAAAATTTCAATGGCGCTATCGAGAAAAGTGCCTAAAGGAGATCGAGGAACTGGAAGCTCTCATCACGCAAAATCAGGATACAAAAACCAAGGATGAATTGCAGAAGAGTATGAAGCAACGCCTTATTGGTTATCAAGAAAAAATCAAATTAAGAAAACATACAAAGTTCAACAGAGATTATGCCCAGGGGAGAATCTTAATTTTCGCGTGCAAATTTGATGGGCTACGGAAGGCATTGAAGAATGCAGCTCCCCGAAGTGCGGAACCAAGGGACACATATGAGTCCAATGCCAGCACAGACGCAGAACAATCTGGTGATGATGGTACGAACAATGCAACTGCCCTTTCTGCTCGAAGCCGTTTTTTCGAGGAATTCCAACTCATGTGGAATTCACGTCAACGGGGTGGACGCAGCAAACCCCCAGAAATAAAACGCCAAGACACCGCAGATAAAAACGAGAAGGGCCGGCTACAACAAATCAAAATCAAGGTATTGCAGGTCAAACATGCAGCAAGAGGGGGTTCAGGAGGTAATGCCAGTTCAAGATCTAACAATCATAAATCTTACCAACAAAAAATTGACTAAAGATCAACAAGTGGTACTTAAGAAAGGACTTACCTTCTGTCCAGCAAAAGAATAGGAGTATACCCAAACACGTATCGACCTCTACCTATTCACCAGAAAGTTAAAATTGCATAATTTCTTCAAATTGAAGGGTTCACAACAGCAGGCCATTTAGCACACACCTGCATTAATCTCTGGCCCAAGGCATGAAATCTCAACTGATACCCTCACGGGCGATGACTTAAGGACGTTACTAATCATGGCTATTCAGGATGTTGGAAATACACAGAGTATGATTCCAGATGTCTCCAATATCGCTAGCTTTGGTATTGGACAGAAATCTGTCAGAACTAACTTCAAGCCCAAGTCAACCTATATACCCATGACTCCTTTCGACACGATCAACACCTTTGAGGAATCTGTTAATAAAGACCTGCTGAGATTGATTTCAAGAAAATCAAGTAATGTGGACTCCATCCTAAATAAAGGTCAGCGTATTGTGTTACAACAAATCCAGAGTGATCCTGATCTGATCTGTAAGCCCTCTGATAAAGGAGGAAATGTAGTGTTAATGACATGAGAATATTATGTACAGGAGGCAGTGAAACAATTGTCTGATGAGAAATGCTATATCCAAATAACCAAGGATGAATATATCAAGAGCTGTCTAACGGACGCCATGTCTCAATATATTGATTTCTTCCTGGCAGAGTTTGTAAGGATGTTGCCCTCATATATACGAGACATTACGCACTTTATCAAGAACATCATGCACATATATTCGGAACCTGGACATGCTGATGATCGTTTTGGATATAACAAGTCTTTATAGCTGCATCAAACACACCAATGGATTGCATGCCCTACGGTATTTTTTGAAGGGTAGATTATTGCAATTTACAGAACACAATGAAATATTGATTGAATTTACATGGTTCTGTTTAACAAATAACATATTTTTGTTTAATAAGCAGCACTACCGGCAGATACAGGGCAGGGCCATGGGCACCTGCTTCACCACCAGCTATTAGAACTTGTTTGTAGGCTGGTGGGAGAAGCAGGTGGCCTGAGCAGAAAAATATAATCATTGGGCCAAATGCATTACTGCATGGTAAAGGTATATCGACGATCTTTTTATACTGTGGAAGGGTTCCCAAAGTGATGCTGAGAGCTATATATCAGAACTCAATAATAACACCTTGAACTTACACTTCAGTGGACATCTTAGTACAACAGAGGTTTCTTTCCTAGATTTAAAAGTCTTTGTAAGGGAAGGAAATAGTTGCACTTCCCTTTTTAGGAAGGAAATGGCGGGCAATTCCATTCTAGAAGCACATAGTAGCCACCAAAAATTGTACCCTGGAGAGTGATTTTCACATTGAGGCATCAGCAATAGAGAGATTCAAATTACGTGGCTTCTGCCCGGATCTGCTGGCCAAAACTTTATCTAAAGTAGATAACATTCCCAGACACTGCTTACTACGGAATAAGGAAAAGCCTAACACTATAGGAGAAAGTCTGGAGAAGGGAACCTACACCGGACAACAGGACCACCTTCAAGCTGGCCACCCGGAAGCACCACCAGCTGATCCGCGCCGCCAAGAAAACTGCTTTCAAGGACCGGCTGGACAACAACGCACACAACTGCAAGGAACTCTTCAACATCGTGAAAGAGCTATCCAACCCCAACGCAGGAAACAACGACATCACCCCATCGCAAGACCTCTGCAACTCCCTCGCTTCATACTTCCACAACAAGATCGCGGACATACACAACAGCTTCAACAACCAACCAACGCACACCAAGACCGAACAACCACCCCCCACCACCACCCTCCACGCCTGGACCCCGATCAGCACCGAAGACACCATCCGCACGATGAACTCCATCCACTCCGGATCACCGACTGACCCCTGCCCTCACCAGTCTTCAACAAGGCGGACGCTGTCATCGCACCCCACCTGCGAGACATCATCAACACATCCTTCGACACCGCCACCTTCCCTGAGAGCTGGAAGCACGCCGAACTCAGCGCTCTTCTCAAGAAACCCACAGCGGACCCCACCGAACTCAAGAATTACCGCCCCATCTCGCTCCTCCCGTTTCCAGCCAAAGTCATCGAGAAGACCGTCAACAAGCAGATGGCCGCCTTCCTCGAGACGAATGGATCCCTCGACCCCTCACAGTCCGGCTTCCGAGCCAATCACAGCACCGAGACCGCCCTCATCGCCGCCACCGATGACATCCGAGCCCTGATGGACAACGGAGAAACAGCGGCCCTCATCCTCCTAGACCTCTCCGCGGCTTTCGACACTGTCTGCTACCGCACCCTAGTACAGCGCCTCAGCAACGTCGGAATCCAGGACAAGGCGCTGGAATGGATCATCTCCTTCCTCGACGGAAGAACACAGAGAGTCCGCCTACCACCGTACAAGTCAGAGGCCACCGAAGTCATCTGCGGCGTCCCTCAAGGATCCTCTCTGAGCCCCACCCTCTTCAACGTCTACATGAGCCCCCTCGCGGCCATCGCACGCCAGCACAACCTCAACATAATCTCCTACGCCGACGACACCCAGCTGATCCTCTCCCTAACCAACGACCCCGCCGCCGCCAGAGCCAACCTGCACGAAGGGATGAAAGAGGTAGCCGAGTGGATGACGACCAGCCGCCTGAAACTGAACTCGGACAAGACGGAGGTCCTCATCCTGGGCTCCTCACCCTCCGCCTGGGACGACTCCTGGTGGCCTCCCGCCCTGGGCACCGCACCCAAACCGACAGACCATGCACGCAACCTGGGCTTCATCCTGGACTCCTCCCTCTCCATGACCAGGCAAGTCAACAACGTCTCCTCGGCGTGCTTCAACATCCTGCGCATGCTACGGAAGATCTTCTGGTGGATCCCCACCGAGACCAGGAAGACCGTAACCCAGGCCCTCGTCACCAGCCGACTGGACTACGGCAACGCCCTCTACGCCGGTACCACCGCCAAGCTCCAGAAGAGACTCCAGCGGATCCAGAACGCCTCAGCCAGACTCATCCTCGACATCCCACGAACCAGCCACATCTCCGGACATCTGGGAGACCTTCACTGGCTCCCCGTCAACAAAAGAATCACCTTCCGCCTCCTCACCCACGCACACAAAGCACTACACGACCAAGGCCCGAACTACCTCAACAGCCGAGTCAACTTCTACGCTCCCAAACGCCACCTCCGATCAGCCAACCACGCCCTCGCCGCCGTTCCCCGCATCCGAAGAGCGACTACAGGAGGAAGGTCCTTCTCCTACCTTGCCGCCAAGACCTGGAACTCCCTCCTGACCGACCTGCGCCTGACCCAAGACCACCTCTCCTTCAGGAAGAAGCTGAAGACCTGGCTGTTCGAGCAGTAGCGGCACCCCCCCCACCCCCAGCGCCTTGAGACCCTACGGGTATGTAGCGCGCTCTATAAATGTCATCGATTGATTGATTGATTGATAGGAAGGGAAACCTTTAGATTTATCACCACTTTTTCAAATGAGGCAGGCACACTGAGGAAAATACTGTGTCGTAACTGGCACATTTTGAAAACAGATGTGGTGATAGGAAATACGCTTCCAGACTATCCACAAGTGACCTTCAGACGGAGTAGATCTTTAAAAGATGCACTTGTGAAAATTCATTATGAACCCATTCCATGTGTTCCACGGATCAGCACACTAACAGGTTTTTCCCTTGCTCTAAATGTAAGGCATGCAAACAGAGGTCTTGACATATAAAATACCAGGCATGAGAAATACTAGGGCTATTAATAAATTCTTGACCTGCAATACACCGTTCTGTGTGTACTTCTTGTTATGTCCATGTGGCAAGCAGTACATTGGGAGTACGATACACTCCACAAAGCGACGAATCTTAGAGCATGCAAGAGCTATAGAAAATATGGATTTTACGTATCCCGTAGCGATGCATTTTGCCAAATTTCACAATAGTGACAGAAATTTACTGACATTTTTCTGTTTGGATCATATACCAGCAAGTGATCAGGGAGGAAATCGAGAGCTTAGATTAAGGCGGTTTGAATTTAGATTTATAATTGACATGCAAACCACCATCCAAAAAGGTTTAAATACTGAAGAAGAATTGGCAATTCATTTGGGATGAGTGCTGATGTTGCTATGCGTTGCTAATTACCTGTGTAACTGTTGTGCCATCACCCAGGTATCCTGGTTAGTTATGATGATAAGACTGTATGAGTCCATAAGCACATATATTAAATTAGAGAGTTAGTGTATAACTGCTGTTCAGCCTACATGAGACTTTTGTAATTTTTGTATATAGATATATGGATCATTATTTTTGAGGCACTATTTATTATTTCTTAAGGCACTTTTTTATCTGGTATTAAATGTAGCAATTGATTTATGGTTGAAAATAATCATTGGTGACGGCTTCAAAATTAATTTGATGTACATTATACCCATTCAGAGCCCAATTTTGTGTTATTATGAGTTACCGCCTTCAGGGAGGAATAAGATTCATTTATAAATGAATTGTTGCGAAATGTGTGCAACATACAATGTTTGTAATTACATAAAAGCAATGAGTTTGAAGTATCCCCTGTATTTACCTGCATATACAAAGGTGGCGCCTCCGTTGAATTGTTGTTTTGAAGTCCGTTATTTATGTTTACTTGTGTTTACTTGTGTTGCACCGGAAGCTCAATGTGTGGAACCGGATATAATTGTGTTGATCCTACAGCACTTTGTATACAATTGAAAAAAGGCGCAAAGCCAAAACACGTTGGCTTTGGCGGTGATGGGGTCCTTGGTGAGGATCAGCTGAGTGTCGTCGGCGTAGGAGATTATGTTGAGGTGGTGCTGTCGGGTTACGTGTGCGAGCGGGGCCATGTAACATGTTGAACAGCGTCAGGCTTAGGGAGGATCGCTGGGGTACGCCGCAGATGATCTAGGAGGCTTTGGAACGGAATGGGGAGGCGGACAGTGAAACTGATGTGGCAAAATACTGCTTAGTGTGTCACAGATTGCAGGTCAGATGTTATTGCACAGAAAAACAACTCTGCGGATAGACACGTGAGAACGAAATTTTATTTCAGTGTACAAACTTAACTGCTTGTTACCTGATTTTGGTTAAATATTTTTTAACTGCTTAGTACGAATAAACAGCAAGGACTAAAGTATATATGCAGAATTGCATCGAGTATTACATTATGCTGTTTATTGACCCTGTTGATTGAGGGGAAGGAGTATCACGAGCCACTCAAATAATTTCCTGAATAGTATATCTCATTTTGCACATCTCCATACATACTAGGTATAATATAATTTGAATATACTCAATTTGAAACTTAATATTTTCTTGTCATATATAGCTCCATATTCCACAAGCATGCTAATCACGTAACCCTCTTGAAAAACCGCAGAGATGCTTCGCCCGCGTCAAAATGGGCCCTGCTGCAGTGTGGAGCCAGGCCACGTGCCCAGAGAATAAATGTAGCGCCATGCTGCCAGACCAGGCTATCAACGGGTATCCAGCCATGAGGAAAATAGCATTATACACATTTTTCCTTCAAGTTCACGAAAATACGTTCATAATGGCATCTCCGAAGCATCCATTTGCGGAAACCATTAGCTGCAAATAATAGAAGTACATGAGCCATAACGGCATTGCAAGGAGAGAACCGAAGTCAGGAAAGAAAGATGTGATTAGGAGAGAGCCCTAGCAGTGGGAAAGGGAAAGTGAGCATGAAAGGATGAGTTTAGTTCACTTCCGCAGTATCCGCTGCCAGCTTCAGCTGCCCTGAGCAAAAATTGAATTTATGGTTTCACAAATTCCCATGCAAGTCATTCAAATGTCTTTCCACCTCCTCTGCACTTCAGCTTTCTTGGTTAGAATGGAGCACTTTACTTATTGTGCGAGTTGTCATTATTTATTTAGACCAGAGTGCCTGCAAAGTAAGAAGTTTTTAAAAAAAATTATCACGCCCTCTTCGCTATGTTTTTTATGTAGGGGAGGGAAGTGGCTTAAGGGCCAGAGCTGTCGAGTCTGGGGCTAGGGAACCAGACTCAAGCTTCGACCTCGGCTCAGCACCTTATGATTCTGTGAAAATCGCTAAATCTCCCCAGCCTAAAAATGTATGATTGAGTCAGATGCTCATGTAAATCACTCTAATGCCCTTGGGCTAAATTCACTGCTTGGGTATTTTCCCATTCTTGAACAGAGCGAGATTACTGACTTGGTGAGTACATTTGTTGCAAACCCCAGAAACAAGCTTTCTCCCAGAGCCATTCTGTTAGAGGTCTGGTTAATCCCAAGCGGGCCACACTTATTTGCAGTCCTATTGGTAGAGGTATGATGATAATTCATTCGTCAGGAAGCAAAATGGAATAAGAGGAGCTCGGCCCCCACGGAGTAGTGTGGCTCAATGATTAGAGCAGCAGACCCTGATGCAGAGGTCTAGCCCAGGACCAGGGTTCAATTCCCCGCCTCGGCGGGTCTTGGGCTCAAAATTCCACGGACCTGATAATACTTGTCTCGGTGCCTATTCAAATCATGGAGTCCCACTCTGCAACTCTGGGCAATAGTTTGCTTAATCTCCACAACAGCCCCCACAACGCTAAGGATGCCTGGCCTCCACCTTGGGGGTGCCCAGGAGTGGAAGCCTCACAGGGAAAGCCAGGATGGGTTCCACAGCGGTATTCGTACAAGCGCCTTGAGACCCTTGCGGGTGAGTAGTGCGCTATACAAGTATCTATTTACATTTACGCACGCTGGGCCCGGCCCCTCTTCACCCGCCCTGATTGGTCCGTGGGTCCCGCCATTGACCCGTAAGCGGTTTTACTCTTCCGGGTCAAGGAGGCGGGACCCATAGCAAAAAAGGGGGGGTTTAAGAGCCTGGGGAGCGCGGGAAGCGTCCTCTTTGTGCCCCACGCTTTCCAGGCTCGCTCCTCGTCCCGCCGTGGGGCTTGTAATTGTCTCTCTTTTTTTTATTTCCGGTTTTCGTTTGGAGCGGCAGGTTTTCGCGATTCGGAGCGGCGGTCGGTGGGCCCAATCGGTCGTGACGAGCAGGATTGCCGATCGGGGACGGCAGCCGGAGTTTCAATCCAAGCGGTGCAGTGGGAACAGCAGGCACAGAGAGCGGGCTTTATTTGGAGATTCGGTTAAGAAAAACAGGTTTAATCTTCACAAGGTACGTTGCGGGCTCTGCGGTACGGCCGCTACAGGACTGGCCCGACAGAGCGGCTGGGATCTGCGAGGCATTCTCCCGAGTGACACGGCAATAAGGGCGTTGCGAAGCAGGGTCGGCCCGGGCAGCAAGTGAATGGGAGACCAGTGCTGGGTTTGTTAGTAGCAGAGATCGGATTGCTGTGTATTTAGGCGGCGGCAGACCTGTACATTGCAAAAAAAACGTTCAAAGAAGCGTCTTTATAGCTGATTCAGGTCAATTTTGCACTTTGTAAAACAGTTCATAAGACAGCAGTATTTTCTTTCTACAACAGCTTGTTTTGCTTTAGCATACCTTCTGATTCAGGCCAAGTTTTACACTATATTGTTTTTTACAACAGCCTGTTTTTGCATTAGCATACCGTTTGCTACATCCCAGTGGCAGCCTTTTTGATTAAGGGGTCAGTGGGGAGCTGATTTAGCGTTTAAATCAGGCGGTGTGATTTAATAATATCAATGCAAAGCATTTAGGAAGCATTTACACAGTGTGGGATGGAAAATTCCCCATTTGTGAGTAGCCTGAATTCGGTTTTAACAATTTTTCTCATTTTAGGAGCAAAAGACAAGCGCCCCTGCGGACCGGGTAGCTGGGGAGCTCATGGTGGACAACAGATTCTGAGGACGCAGGCAGGCCTGCATTTCACTGCTTCTGGCTGGCCACTGGGCTAGAGTTTGCTCGCCAAAACACTCCAGTCTAGCTGGTGTGTGCGGTCACAGTTGCGTGGTGCCTACAGCCAGCTTGTGAGCCTCCGCATTGGACAGGTACAGGGCACATTGTGCCGGTAGCTAACAGAACGCACTGTGCAGTGTAGGTGTAAGAGCAATATGTCTGCCAGACGGGGTGCAGGGAATTTGCGCATGGAACTAATGTTTTGAACAATGATGCGCAGAATGTCTGCAATGGACAAGAGATTGGGGAAGGTGGACAAATTGGGTAGGACTGTCGCTGAGCTGGATGCAAAGGTAGAGGCACAGGCAGGACCAACGGGAAGGCCTAAATGGACCATAGTACCGCCCAAACCAAGGGGTGATTTCGAGACACCGCCGAAACGTAGCAGAACTAGGAAGGGTAGTGGTCGCCCTCCCAAGCCCATTGTGGGTGGGGGGTCCCCGAGGCCGGTACCGAATAGAGTGCTTGTGGCACCTGGGTCACCCACGCCCGCTCTGCAAATTCCAGTGAGCGTGCCAATAGCGCCAGTCATGCCACCCATTAACCCAGTCCCTGGTCATCCTGCACCTGGGGGGGGAATGATTTAGTCGACTTGGGCAGAAGGGTCCTGTTGGAAGAAATCATCTCAACAGCAGGTTGGCTGGCGAAACTGTTACCGGATTGCACTATAGTGTGGTCACAGTTGATACCGAGGCTTCAATGGAGGGGGGGTGAATCAGTCAGGGCATTGAATCACTCGGTAAAGAGGGTCAACAATAAAATAGACAAGCTTTTTCGAACTCCTCACCTACAGAGTATACCTCATGGGTGCATTTGGGGGGAGCAGTTCTACTTGCGGGATGGGGTCCACTTGACCGAGTCAGGGAATGCCCGTTTGATAGGAAACATACTGGCATGGGTAGAAGGTTTTGCTAGGAGGGTATGACCTTTCAGTGTAGGCATTTGGGGGGGGGGGGGCAGATAGTCAGTCAACTATGCTGGCCTGTGGCGGTAAGATCATAATATGTGAGCAGCAATTTAATGTCCTTAGGGGGCGGCACCATTAACGAATGGGGCTGCCCAGGGGGAGAGGCCAATGGTCTCTCCTAGAACTTCAGGGGCAGGATATCCGCTTGCTTGGAAGGATGCTGGGGGGGGGGGTCACGCTTTCCTCGGGCTGGTAGCCACCCCGCACATACACTATGACGTCAGAAAATGGCGCGAGTGTAAGGGCCCTTCTTTTTGGTTAAATGGAGTTCACGTAGCTTACAAGGGCAACCAGGAGAGGGATGAACTCTCCCGGTAACCGGGCCCTTGTCGCGCATGCGCACTCAGACGTGAGGGCGTAGCTGGGTAAAGGATCTGACACCGGTTAACGACCTTGCCTTATGACCAGAAATTATTAGAATGCAAAATTGATATGTAGGATGTTAGATTCGGCTAGAAAACACGCTGTATTAGATATTTGTTAAGCTTAGCCCATCATACCTGTCTAACTCGCTGTAAATCTAATGTCTGAATTTTGCATTTAATAATTATGTACATAATGTTATTTTAATTTTGATTTGTTTTCATATTTTAATAAATACAGCCGGGGGGTCGCGAGACCCCCTGCCTTCCAAAGAATTCTGTTGCTTGACTGATAAGTGTTTACTATAGTTTGCATGATAAGGCGGGGGTGGCCGGCAGTCCCAGACCATGCAGCCAGTGCTTAATTTGTAGAAAAATAAGTGCCAGACCACTGGAGCTTGCACCACACGTTACCCCTACAAGCGCTGCCAAAGGCAGTACCAACACAATTACTAATCATCACACTCCTACAAGGGACACAATTCGATCTATTCCAGACCACCCAAAGGTGTAAAGAATCTTCCCATGTGCTTTCATTACGAATTCATATATTTCTTGCAGTTTCACCAGATTTAAGAACTTCATGCACTTTGCTGCGGAGCTCTCTGTGGAGTTTCCGTCTATGGGACACCATTTTACATTTGTCTACAAATTAAACAAGGCTCCCACCCTCACGAGACTACTGGCCTCTAGAACTGTGAACACAGTGGCGTCCAAGGATACTACAACAGGTCACAGGACCATTTATCAGATAGGGCCATCATTACTGACTTCAAAGTTCCAGCAGTAGGACACTTCTTCTGTCTGGCCTCTCATAATCTTCTGCTCAAATATTTTTAGTTATCCCCTAATGCCCAATAAAATGGCAGATAAAGAGTGCTCATATAGCATAGTTGTCCAACCTCACTTTGAGAATTAAAATCTCATCTCGCATGTCAGCCTTTATAAAATCTGGTGCTTTAGTAAATAAACCCCATTCTCCCAGGCTCTACTTGTATAAATGTTCTGGGTTCTCAAATATTTATATTCTGGACATCTCAAAGACTGTTGTTCCCCAACAGATCTAAACGTTTCTGAGAATCCCTCTCCATGCTGTTCAATGAAAACATCTATCAGGAGCTCTAGACCATTTCTATGTTACCACATTTTCTTCTAATGACTATTTCCTTCTGGTTAGCCCCTTCTAGCTTCCTAAATTAGTCGGCTTGTGCAGACGATGATACTCTCTGGTGCAGTTCCAGAAACTGCTCCACAATGCCAACAGTCTTTGTAGGACATCCAAAATTCTGACTTCTGACTCACTTCCTAATCCACTGCACCTCTGTAATTCTTCCCATTGCACAGAATGCTCTTTTCGATTGCTGCAAGTGTTTGTAACACAATCAATCAACCAAACAATCTTTATTCGATTCCATCAACCATAAAAGATAAAAACAATACATCAAATATTCTTAAAAAACAACTTAAAATATAGGACGCACAGTGGAAGGATACATGAGGTCAAAGACACACACATCTAGGACTTTCCCGCTCATCTCACTGGGGGGATGGCTGTGGGGGGACACACTGATGAACAAGGACCTTAATTCCCTGAAATCCCAGACATTCCAGAACCAGTGCAGACTTCTTGTTGACAATACCTTTATCTTTTACTAAAGGTTCTTTATCAAATGACTGAATAATGAACTATGACGAATCCTGAAAAAATGTGTCTAAGCTGCTTCACTTCTTTCACCTTCATATAAGTCATGTCTGCTGGGAGTTTCTTTCTAAAACACCAAAGCTAGAAGATGGACCAAGCGGGTGTCTTGTAAACTGTGATTTTCTTTGGTCCAAACTGAATCCCAGCTATTTTCATGACATGGCTGTATTGGAATGTAGAAATATGCATCCTTCAGGTCCAGCATCGTCAATCAGTCCAGTGGAAGCCACTTATCTCTCATAAGACAAATCAACCTGTCTTGAAATGTCTGCAAAGCACTTACATATTTAACGACCGTACATTCATCCCTGTCATTCCACCATTATTTTTCTATTTTTGCATTGAGATACTGGATTGCAATATGTCTGTTGTATAATCTCAATTCTTTCAAATAATGCTCGTCTCCTGGTCCATTATCCAAATTTGTTAATGGAAAAAACCTACAAAAAAACAATAACAATGTGACAATACAGAATTGGTTCTGAATGGAGAAAATGGAGATCTTTTGGCTCTGGTCAGTTTTCTTGGATGGCTTCTCTAACAATTTTGATTTGATTAGATTGTTGTGCACAATGAGTGTGCAAAGTTAGCTTTCTCAAGAGAGCAGAATAAAGTATGCCCACGAAACAATTCAAAGTTAACTGGGTCTAGGTTATAAGTCATGTTAAGGCATGCCCGTGGGCTTACTACATCTAATAATCTTTCCGAACAGACCTTCATTTTGTGATTTTTACCCTTTCCTGGGTCGTGACCCATATATAAAATTAGGGTTACAATTCGGGTTTTGCAAGCCTTATCACCTATAATTGGTTTTGGACATTTGTTATAAGGACATTTAATATGCTGAATATTAAGAGCCCTAAGTTACAACCTTTTGGATCAAGAGTGGTGAATCCTTAGTGAGTGAATTATTTCTTTTACATGCTGATTCTTTATTTACAACCCTGCTTGTATTCCTCTTCATGATAATACTTCAACTTGTCCTGTGCATGAGATTAATTTATATTCCGAATGTCTTTTCTATATTCATTAATATAATGCTGAACACTATCATCATGGGGTAAAAAATTAGAGAATGATTGGAGATTGTTTTGTATGTCTCTTTTCATGCCTCTCTAGTGCAGTGAAATTGATGTGTGCCATCAAGTAGACACTTTTTAGCGAGCCGCCTATCTGACATGAAAGAAGCTTCTTCGGTTCTGTTCATCCTTAGGCGTACACCTTGTTTTACTTATCTTCTTGATGTCTTTCTTATTAACCTTTTTAGATGTAATCCTTTGTAGTAAGTTCTTTCCAAAATAATTCCAAAGGAAACTCCAAAGTTAGTAGAAAAGGAAAGTAAGTTTATTTCCTTACATAGGACCCACGAATAGTTCAGTCAATTAGCAGGTAGCTAAATGAAAGATGCACATTAAACATTCTAGAATACAGAATACTAAGTAATAATACTTTCTTTAAAGGTGTATCCATACTAATATAATAAAAAGAGAGCCCAAACCTTTGAGGCGGGTAATCTCAGGAACCACAGCCCCAATCACAACACCCAATACAGCGTTGGAAAGGGCAGTTGCCGCAGAAGGACATAGGCTATGCAGACGCCCACCATATACATTTAAAAGGTAAAAGAACCGTGCCAGCAAAGTAGTCCCTTGTGGGCGTGTCTGCATTGTGCTGTGGGCATGTGCTGGGGGCGTGTGGTACGTTCCGCCCTTCATGCCATGTCTCATATCGTGTGCTAATCCCACCCTCCTCCCTTTAAATATCCCTGCACTCCATATTCATAACCCACCCTTACTCCTTACAATACCCCAACACCCTTAAACACTAACCCATCTTAACCCTATAAATATACCCTGTACCCCAAAACCCAAACCTATCCCTAAACCCTAATATTACCCCTCTACCCCAAAACCCAAACCTAGCCCTGAACCCTGTAAATACCCCTGTACCTCTAAACCCAAACCTACCCCATGACCCTAAAAATACCCCTGTACCCCAAAACCCAAACCTAGCCCTGAACCCTAAAAATACCACTGTACCCCAAAACCCAAACCTATCCCTGAACCCTAAAATACCCCTGTACCCCAAAACCCAGACCTAGCCCTGAACCCTTAAAATACCCCTGAACCCCAAAACCCAAACCTACCCCTGAACCCTAAAAATACCCCTGTACCTCTAAACCCAAACCTACCCCATGACCCTAAAAATACCCCTGTACCCCAAAACCCAAACCTAGCCCTGAACCCTAAAAATACCACTGTACCCCAAAACCCAAACCTATCCCTGAACCCTAAAATACCCCTGTACCCCAAAACCCAGACCTAGCCCTGAACCCTTAAAATACCCCTGAACCCCAAAACCCAAACCTACCCCTGAACCCTAAAAATACCCCTGTACCCCAAAACCCAAACCTAGCCCTGAACCCTAAAAATACCACTGTACCCCAATACCCAAACCTACCCCTGAACCCTAAAATACCCCTGTACCCCAAAACCCAAACCTAGCTCTGTACCCTAAAAATACCCCTGTACCCCAAAACCCAAACCTAGCCCTGAACCCTAAAAATACCACTGTACCCCAAAACCCAAATCTACCCCTGAACCCTAAAATACCCCTGTACCCCAAAACCCAAACCTAGCTCTGTACCCTAAAAATACCCCTGTACCCCAAAACCCATACCTATCCCTAAACCCTAAAACTACCCCTGTACCCCATAACCCAAAACTATATCTGAACACTTAAAATACCCAAACACCCCAAAACATATACCTCAGTACCACAAAAGATATACCCCTATACCCATACTTACCTTATCCAAACATTTTTAAAAAAACAAGCTTTTACCATTCATGCATTTTCGTTGTAAATGTATGCGTGGTAAAAGCATATTAAATGTAAGCCATGCGTTATAATGGAGTTGCAGAGTCATGGTACTTTCGTAATGAAAGTAAGCGGAGTGATGGTATGCGGAAAGAAAGTTGCGGAATAATGGGTGTTTACCCTCCCGCGGTAAGTACATTGGTGGCACGGAGGCCCACATCTCCAGCAACATACTCATATTTTTTCACCACCCATTTGAAAAATGCACAGGTCTCTCTCATTGATGGCCAGCACCGACATACACTTTTAGCACACCTCCCGTCACAAGTTCTAGAATTGCGAACTGTAGAGCTGGGGAGCTACGGTCGAACCTAGGCATCAGCTCAACATCCTGTGATTCCAGGCAAATCGCTTTGTCTCCCCGTGCCTACCACAAATGAGTGTGTTCTTCTGTAATGTAAATTGTGCTCATGCCATGTTGTCGAGTTTGCGCTATATAATATTGCAAGGAAAAATAAAGTAGTGAAACTCGAGTTCACACACTACTGAATGCGCACTCTTAAGTGCATCAGCAGTGCACTGTGAATCTGAGCGTTTCACAGGCCTGTCACAGATAAGAAATGCTATCAAAACGAAATCCTACAAAACAATATACTATTGGCCGGCAGCAATTCATACCCGGACAACGTCGGGACGGGCTGCTAGTTAATTAATAACAAGAAAACTAACGCTCTACACGCCCCCCATCCTATAATATATATTTTTTTAAATAACCGGAAAAAATATTTATATAAAAATAAATAAACAAATAGATAGATCTATATACAGGCAAGTAAAACCATCTCAATAATAAACAAAATCATCAGAATGAACAGGAATCCTGATGCGAGAACTACACCTGATTGGTGCATTATCGCCAGAAGCACAAGCACTATGTTGCACATTTTCAATAGATCTTTGAATCATGGGAACAACATTTACAGAATCACCATTCCCAACACTTTCATAAGAATGAGAAGAAATGTGATTATCAATGTCATCCCTATGAACAAGGTCACCAAAATCAAACCAACTTGCGTCTGTTTGAGTTTTGATTCTTTCACAAATTATCTTAGCTTGTCCTTGTGTAATTTTAATCACCGCATTTCGATTCCACCATCCACGATTTTGAAGCATTACAGCCATTTTCGAAACCCTAACAATTTTTGCAGGTTCTGAAAACCTTGATTCATATTTCCTTACCTTAATAGGCTTCTTTATAAGCACCCAGTCACCTGGAGATAAAGAAGTCAGTTTGACATGTTTTCTCAAATCAAAATTTCTTTGGTATGTCGTTTGTTTTTGTTTTACATGTTCTCTGACTTTGCGAAAGTCAATGTTAGAATCGGTGTCCCCTAATTTACCTCTCAACCATTATGGATTAAGCATAGAGACAGGTTTTCTACTTCTTAGTAAAAAGACATAAGGAGAAACATCAGTGGTTGAATGTGGTGTTGTGTTGTAACTCCAGACCTTATCACAAAGATACTTACAAACATCAACGTTGTTAGACACAGCTGTTTGCACACCTTCTTTCAATAATCTATATGCTCTTTCCATGAGGCCGTTAGAAGCTGGACTATATAGAGGAACTAACACATGCTTAACAGATATTGCACTCAGAACATTTTCAAACTCATTAGAAACAAAATGAGTTCCGTTGTCTGTCACAATTTCAGAAGGAAGACCTTCAATCATACATAAACGTTGTAAAAATGTAACTACAGAACTAGAATCAGCTTTCTTTACAAATGAAAAATATAGCCATTTAAAGAAATAATCAATTATCACAATCAAAAATCTATTATCACCTCCAAGAAGATTAAACAGACCTGAAAAGTCCATTCCCAACTTTTGCCAAGGACCTTTGGGCCACTCTACAGGACACAAAGGAGAAGTGGATAAGCGCCAATGCTTATCGGAACATAAACATTCAGGACACTTATCTACATAATTCTTAACTTGACCATCAATACCTGGCCACCAATACATCTCCTTAATCTTCCTAACCCTACTAGATGTTCCTAAGTGTCCCTCATGAGCAAGAGAAATTATTTTAGACCTTATACCTTCAGGTGGTACCACTTTGTCCTCTCTGACTAAAACATTATTCACAATTGATAATTCTGCCACCACCTGCGAGTAGCATTTGTCTTGCATAGATAAGATCCTATCACAAGGCCAACCTTGGACTAAAATTGTTTTTACTCTTTCAAGACAGAGATCACTCTTATCTCAAGTAACCCATTCTTCCTCAGATAGTTTACTACACTGTGTTAAATCACCGATGGTGAAAACCACAGCAGAATCATTCTCCTTGATCACCAAATCCAAATCATCGTTATTTAAAAGGAATGCGTGACAAACAACCGACTTGCTGGAGTAAAGTCCGATGCCAGATTCAAAAGTAATCAGCAGTGCAACGGTGAGGGTGCTTGAAGGTAAACAAACCAGAAAAGACGGGGTACAGCCAATGTTTAACTCTAGCGCGCTCAAATGAAAAATATTTGTGCGAGCGTCGGAGTGAACAATGCGAGTATCAGCAAAACAGCTATACAATAAAATGCATAGTACCTTTTCCTTTATCTTCTCCTTCAAATCCTTTATGGTAAACACGATGTCGATATCCAAAAGCGAAATGCCAAAGCCATAAAGATCACCAGTAGAACAGTAAATATCTATACTACTATTATAAAGGAAGAACTTTGAGGTGGGTAAAATCGGGAACCACAGTGCCAATCCACACACCCGATACATCGTTGTAATCGTCAGGGTGTGCAGATGGACATAGGCTATATAAACGTAATAATTATACGATATTTAAAAAATTTACCGGAAAAAAAAGTAGTCCCTTGGAAGAAGCGCCGGCCGCGACGTGCGTGCCCGACGTGAGGAGCGCGAGGAGGTGCGGCGTCCAGGAGCGCGAGGAGGACAGGCGGACATGGCGCGGGGAGGACTGGTAAAGAGCGGCGGACTGGCGGTGAGGAGCGGCGGACAGGCGGGAAGGAGCGGTGAGCGGCGGATGAGGTAGGTTATTTATTTATTTATTTAGGAGCGGTGAGCGGCGAGCAGCGGAAAAATGAAGCAAAAATGAAAATCGTGAGCAAGAGGAAGCAAACGGAGCATTACAAAAGTGAGCCGAATGGTGCATTACAGGAGGAAAAAGTTAAGTGTGCAGGTTACAAAAGCGTACATCGTGAGCAAGAGGAAGCAAACGGAGCATTACCAAAGTGAGCCAAACGGTGCATTACAGGAGGAAAAAGTTACGTGTGCAGGTTACAAAAGCGTAGAAAGTAAACATAGAGGTATAGGAGGAAAAAGTGACGTGTGCAGGTAGCAAGAGGAAGCAAACGGAGCATTAAAAAAGTGAGCCAAACAGTGCAGTACAGGAGGAAAAAGTTATGTGTGCAGGTTACAAAAGCGTAGAAAGTAAACATAGAGGTATAGGAGGAAAAAGTGACGTGTGCAGGTAGCAAGAGGAAGGAAACGGAGCATTAAAAAAGTGAGCCAAACGGTGCATTACAGGAGGAAAAAGTTACGTGTGAAGTTTACAAAAGCGTAAAAAGTAAACATAGAGGTATAATACTGCAATATATGGAGGAAGGCTCCGGGGGACCCACGGACAACGTCGGGGCTGGCGGGGGCCCTGAAGCCTAATTGCTCCCGGACAACGTCGGGACGGGCTGCTAGTATCCAAAATAAGATACGTATTGACACACAATCCATGGAAAATAAAAAATGTATTTCCAGGAATAATAAGTAAATTGTTGAGGTTTCAATGAATTTCAAGATCGGTGGGTCTTAAGTAAATCATCGCCATTAATTGTAGTAAGTTCTTTCCAAAATAATTCTAAAGGAAACTCCAAAGTTAGTAGAAATGGAAAGTAAGTTTATTTCCTTACACTGGACCCACGACTAGTCCAGTCAATTAGCAGGTAGCTAATTGAAAGATGCACATTAAACATTCTAGAATACAGAATACTAAGTAATAATACATTCTTTAAAGGTGTATTCATTAATAACAAGAAAATTCACTCTCTACATCCTGGCTCTTCAGATTACTCCTGGCTGGATAGGGTAGCTTTTTGAAACACCAAAGCTGGACAATTGATCAAGTGGGTGCCATGTAAACTGTGACATCCTGTGGTCTCATCAGAATCACAGACAATATAAGGGCTTATGTGGTTTGGAATCTAGACATATGCACACTTCAGGCCCAGCATCTGGACCTTTTTCTTTCAGGTGACTCACGCATATTCAGTCAAAATGCAGAAAATTTCATCCCATTGCATCTCATTAACATCCCTCTCATTGCTTTCCATCTATATTTTTCAATATGATCCACAGTAAATTTCCTCTATTTATCAATGAAAGAGCGTACGTACCTAGGGCTTTGAGTACTTCCCTGTTTTTCCAAGCTGTTGCCCTTGCGCATTCAGTGTACCTTTATTTACTATTTTCTCTTGGTTAAACAATGTTTTGCCTCAGAAATATTTTTCCCTAGTTGTGTACGACTACAAATAATACACTCCTTATTCTGCCATGTAAACAACATCCAACATGGCAACCGAAAGCGTGTTAATGTCATGAGATCCAGAAAAGCATAGAAGAGAACGCAATAAAGCCTAAAGGCGCAATAAAGTTATGTGATTTAGAAGAAAAGCCAGGCCTTCTGGAATCTTGGCTGATGAGGAGAGTATATTTTGCTGTCATGCAAGTCTACTGTATTCTGTCTTAACAAACCAAGAGTGAGAGCACGTGCAGGTATCAAGTGGCACCGAGATCACTGCAGGCATTTACAAACCCACCTACACACGAGTGCTGTTTCATGTACACAAGCAGGATCTCAATCAGAGTTCACAGAAAAGCAAAAGCACAGACACTGGAGTCACGCCCAGGTGCCAGAGTCTCAGATGGCCCAGGATGTCGACAAAAAAATCTAATTTATATCCTTAGAACAGTTAAAAACAAGTGAAAACTTACTCAACGTGTCCACCTCATAAAATCACTTTATTTTTTGAAAGTGTAGGATCTAACATTTCTTACTTAATTCGGCATATCCGAAAAAAAGGATGAATGTAGGAAGTATGAATTCCCCTCAGTAGTACAGCATTTAAAGTCCTAATCTGACGCATTTGAACCATTTTAGCAGTACACAGCTTTTACTAGAGGAAATGAAAGGGGATACTGCTCCTAAGCTTGAAACCACCCTTTTCTGAATTATCTTTGGCAGGTTTGTTGCTCTACGCCTTTGTAAGAATTTGGATATCCGTTTGAGTCGCATTTGAGTATAAGGCTCTGACTTTAAATATTTCTGAATTATATATTCAATGTCATGAAATTCTGAATACGTATAAATTAAGCTGATGGTAATATGAAATGTTTACATTTGCATTATATTACATTTGATATTCATATTATTGGTAATAGTTCTACTTACCATGCCAAATATTCATTGTGTTCATATTTTTTTTATGTCATGTTTGTATGATACTAATCTTGGTTATGTTGGGTAGTGAGTCTGTGTTACAGACCTTCTAGAATTCAAGTCCCTCACATCAGTCGAGAACATGAGTTCATCTAGCTGTTGCTTAGGGTGCAGCATCACATACATGTTAAAGGGTAGTGTTAGGGTTGATTATCCTCAGTCGCCCACCACACCACAGAATCTCTTTGTACTTCCATGATAGGAAACAAGATACGCTATTACAAGACATATAAGGCATACAACGTGTATCTGGTGGGCAAATTTAAGTAGAAAGTAGGACATTGTCAAAAAATGAATTGCATTTGGCATTGCCAAATTTGAGCATTGTGGTGAGGGTGGGTAGCATTGAGACCAGGGATACTCGTAGGAAAACAAGAGACAAGGTATTTGTGAAAACAAGAACTTCCCTGCAGGATCTTTGTAAACGTAGGCCTGATTTGGGAAAGACCTGAAAATTGTGACTCATTGGGTTAAAAGGGATAAACGAGTGGTGTCAGTCAGGGTAAGGAAGTGGGATTAAAGTAAAGTTCAGGCAGAAGATAAAAAGGAGTAGTACACAAGAATAACAGGGGAAGAGCTGCAGTGCCATGATGTGGATGGATAGGAGGGAGAGAGTGTGGTTAGGAGAACATTTCAGTGAGGGGGAAGTAGAAAGTGATTAAAGTGAATGTAGGAGGGTGGAATCTAACTGCATGGTTGCCCCCACTTTTTTCCTGGTGTGTTGATGGTTTTTGACTTAGTTTGGCTGGGAACCTTGCTAATCAGGGCCCCAGCCTATCTGCTTTCCTCTTTAAAGTGATTCCATGTACTTTAGGTACACTCCAGATCGGTTACTGGGTTACACTTGTTAGTCCTTAGTATATGGTACCTTAGGTGCTAAGGGCATAGCTACACCAGAGGCTTACCAGGGGTTGAAGCATGTATTATGTCACCCCTGGGAAGCCTTCCTGAATGGCACCACAGGTCTGCTACTGCAGCCTGAGTAAAGTGGTGCATGCACCCCTTACTAAGATATAGGTTACCTATATCTACCTTATATCACTGACACATATAAACCTATAAGTCACTCCTATGGCAGACCTTATCAATTCTGAAGGCAGAGTGCTTGGTTTTGTGTGAGAGGGTGCCCATGCATGAGCAGGACCCCTCTGCAGCTTTCGGAATCTATTCTCTGTAGCTGCTCTGTGATGCAGCCAGATCATATACTCTCAAGTGCATTATAACCTCGTGGTAATGCTAACTGAACCACTTGGATGCTATTGGAATCAGGCCCATCTAATGAGATTTCCATTGAAATGAATGGGCAGTGCATGACGAGTTACCCTTGTCATTAGCATTGAAGAGGTTAAGAATGGCTACATGGAAGCATGTAATGTTTGGTGTCAAACATTTTGGAATCCTACCCCCCACCGCCAGTCCTTGCGGCGGGGGTAGAATCCCACCCTTCTAGAGGGAGCAGACATGTACACACTAACCTAACCGGAAATAATTTAAAAGAGCCCCAGCATCACAAAATGAATGCTGAAGCCACAGACACGACTCTGACCTCCTGCTGCTGGACGAAACTTCGGGAGGGGAGGCCTGATCAATAGGTTTCCTGTTACAGGGAGGTGTAACCACCTCCCAGACAGGCTTTAGTGTATTGAGGCTGGGTGGGTGCATTCATAGAATGCTTTTCAGATAGTGCTGGGGGCACAGTTGGTGTCCCTGTGCATATCCCAGTTCAAACCGGTTGCAGGGGCACTCAGCCCCTATTCTGGCTCGAAACTGGACAGAGGGAAAGGAGTGTAGCCACCCCCCTCCCTAGATCCTCCCATAGGTGGGTCCCCAGAGTATGTCCAACCGCCTAACTTAGTATAAGTATGGGATCCCAGTCCTTAGGACTTCAGATTACACATGGACGAAACTCTGCAACATATGTCCTGGAACATCGACATTCTACATCGACTAGAAGATCGAAGAATCTCCCTTGGGGTCAAGGAGTGACTCCCCTGTTCAAACAGGCACCAAAGAAGCATCTTGCCGGTCTGCATTTCCAAGGCTCCCGCAGGATCCCAATGGATTTGCGATGCAGGACATGGACTTCCAGACTTCTCAGAGGCCAACATTAGACCCCAGCAAAGCTGAGACCCGCAGCCCTCACGAGTGAAGTGGGACTGGAACTCCTGGACACCGTGCACATTTCCTAGAGCATCCACATCTCGAGCTTTCCTGAAGTTGTGCATTGGGTTACTTGTAGTCCAAGCCCTGAGCACTATCTTCACAGAAGATTGTGGGCCTACACTCCACGAGTGTTCAGTGAGCCTGCTTCTATCATTTCTGCTTGAGGCCCCTTTGCGATCCCTGGTCCATCGACTGGTGGGTCCCTATGAAGGTAACTCTGCTATTTCTTGGGTTTCCCTGGTTGGTCCAGACGTGCCATGACTCCCCTTCAAAAGGTGAGTCCCTCTGACCTTGCAGGTCTGCACCAAAGCCAATCTCTGCTTTCTGGGTGGGTTGCTGTTGCCAAGGATTGTTGGGTCCCATCCGGAATCCGATACCGCAGCACTGGACATCCTTCATGAGACAGCTCAAAACCAGCACCTGGTTGGTGTCGACACCTCCTGGTCTTCGTGGCTGAAGAGTCAAGCTTAACCTTCTTCACCTGAAATCACCCAACATCAGTTGTCATCTTCTTATCGCCTTCCTGGTCACTGGCAAGTGACCCAGACTCTGTCCCTTCTGCTTTCAGGTTCTTAACATCTCTGATCCACCCTTTGATCCACCCGGACACTTTCCACTTGGTCGCCTGCAGCATTTTTCAGCAGCTCGCCATTGAAATCGATGACAAAACCTGACACAAAAAGACACCTATGCTCCCGGCTTCCCTAGGTGAGGTAACTTGAGTACTCCAGTGCTCCCATGGGTGTTAACTCTAGAACTGCCTAGTTCTAAAGGGGTTTGCTCCAAGTCCTCTTCTAAGTGTCCTTTATATGTAATTTTCCAACCGCGACTTTCCCCATAGAAGTTAATGGTGATTCGCAGCTGTGTTTAGACACTGTACGCGCCCCCGGTGGGTCCCCTGTGTCACTACCTTGGGTGGTTCCTGGTGGTCACAGTGGTTCTAAAGGCTCTAGGCCTTGTATCTATGTCAGTCATGGTTCTTATACCACTTTCGTAATATATGGTTTGGTACACCCCTAGGGCTCAACGTATATTGTGCTAATTTACTCTGTGCTAAATAAGTTTACTGAATGTACTTTTGCCTCTAGCCTCATAAAGAGACTAGAGGGATGTGTTTAGAATAAATACATATATTTTATATATATACCGGGTGTGGTTCATTTTGACATTCATGAGATTATAGACTGGTAAAAAAAGCTGCTTTACATTCCTCCAAGACTTAGCCTGAAGATTGCTCTCCACAGCTATCACTAAGAAAGCTTTCTATATAGCTTGTCTTTAAACCTGCCATCAATAAGGGTCGCTTGGACTGGTGCAAGGTGCCCTCTAGAATAGTGGACAGCATATGCCAGGCCAACTTCTCACAGTGACTACTTGATTTTATAAGTTATAGGGTGAGACAAAGGAGGATGAAGAAGATAAAGGGAACCTGTTGGTAGACTTTCAGCGTTCTGGGGAAATGGGTGGGAACAGTGCTCTGGGAACAAGGCTGGGTGAGAAGTGGGTTGAGTGGATAAGCTGGTCTAAAGTTCTGACAGACAGGGAAGAATATGTGAGATTTTAAAAGACAATGGGAGAATAAAAGGGGAATACACGAGAAGAGACACATACAGAAAGCTTGATTTGAGAAAAGTCTATGAAATTTGAGTTCTTTATCCGTGACAGCTTTACAACTTTCACCGCCTCAAGTGTAGCTGTTGTTCTCAAATTCATATGATTGCCTGAGATGAAGCTCAGTCCCGACACTCATTCCTTGATTCTTTATGATATATATCAAGCCTCTCACCAGGTCATTCATGCTTCAAAGAAAGCACATACTAATCTCATTCCTTTTTTGTAGGGGGATAATAAACTGTCATTTATAATTTCAAAAAAGATCCCTGAACTTTCCTTTGATCTCAGATAACATGAATCAAAAAATCTAGTCTTGTAACAGAATTGGATTTTTTTTCTATTCACCGAGTGTCTTAATGTAAAATAACAACTTACTCCTAATATTGCTTTGTGTTTTTTTCTCCATCCATTCCCAGTCTGCTGACTTGGAGGATGCCATGTTCTTGGCCTTGGTAAAGGATCGTCCGAAATTTGTACGCCTCCTGCTTGAGAATGGCTTGAATCTGAAGAAGTTCCTTAGCTGTGAGGTGCTCACGGAGCTTTTCTCTGAGAACTTCAGCTCTCTGGTCTTTCGAAACCTGCACATCGCGAAGAACTCCTACAACGATAACCTGCTCACCTTTGTCTGGAAAATGGTCACCAACTTTCAGAGGAGCAAAAAGGACGATGGCAGCATGAAGGATGGAATGGAAGTTCAAATAGTAGGACGTTACCTTGTGGGTGAAGCAATTATAGATACAAAACTTGCTTAAGCCATGGCTTTAGAACTGGAAGAGTAAAGTTCCCTCTGAGATGTCAATGTCAGGCATAATGGTGGCAATAAAAGCATGTCATTGAATGATGTATATTGCAATAAACATTGTGAGGGAGTGATTGTACTTTGGGAAACGTGAGAGACTTTCCAGTGGGTGGTTGCCCCTAATGCGTAGAATAGCTGAGACAGTCTGTCACACATAAGCTTGTCAAAGGGATTGTCCTCTGTGGAAATCTTCAGAATTTCTTATGTGCCTGTTCATCGTAATATACTATAAGAGTTATGTGTGTTGGTGTGAGATGGGTGGGGGCAAGGCACACGCCATACATATGCTTACAGACTACACTTACACTGATAGGGAACTACAGTGAAGACAATTCCTATTATTGAGAGACAGTTCTGTAGAAGAAGTTATTTAAGAGGTCATTACTATGGAGAGCTCATGAGCAGTGCTCGTTGAACCATTCTTCTCTATGGAGCAGTTTTCAGTATCACCTTCTATTTAACATAGAGGCCACCCTTTTGTCAGTCTAGAGCTTCATTACCTTTCACACAGGCCACACTTAAATATACAATAAAAGTACTCATCTGTAGAGCAAGCAGGTGGAAACTGTAGTCAGGTTCCTTCACAGAAGCTCAGTCAAAACTAGAGACCTGTCATTTAAGTAAAAATATTTTTGTCAATCTCTTGCTAGGAAACATCTCCGATCACAAGACACCCACTGCAAGCCGTCTTCATCTGGGCAGTTCTGCAGAACAAGAGGGAGCTTTCGAAAGTCATTTGGGAGCAGGTATGGAAGTCCAAGAAAGAAAGAGTATTAACATGTGTCTTTATCTTATTATCAAATCAAATCAAACATCATTTGCATAGTGCTACACTGTGACTTCTGAGGTTATCTATGTGTGGAGGGTCCTGTATCTCCATTGAAGAGTCAGTTCTTGAGTTTCTTTATGAATTTCGCCAGGGAGGGGGTTGTCCAGAGGTGGAAGGGCAGGCTGTTAAATTTTTTTGCCGCAACGAAGGAGAAGGATGGATGCGTGGTGTGTGCAAAGGCAAGCGAGGCAGAGCACAGATGTCTGTCGGGCCAGTGTAAGTTGTGTCGATGATTGAGGTATGATGACCCTTGGTCATGGAGAGCTCTGTATGCATGCATGAGGATCTTGAACTTGCATCTCTTCAGTATGTGGAGCAAGTGGAGGTTTCTGCGATGAGGGGTGATGTGGGTCCATTTGGGGAGTTCCAGGATAAGGCTTTGATGTTTTGTATGGTCTGAAGTCTTTTGAGGAGCTGGGTGGCGATCTGGAGTAAAGAATGTTGCCATTGTAGAGGCAGCTGGTGATGAGGGCTCGAATGATGGTCTTTCTGGTGTTAATGGGTATCCATCTGAAGATTTGGTGGAGCATGCAGAGGGTGAGGAAGCAGGAGGAGGTGACTGCATTGACATGTCATTTTATGGCTGGCTGTCGGGGATGATAACGAAGTTGCGTGCATAGAGTACAATCACAATGGGGGTAACCTTGTGTCCCTCAGAACCTGGGTACTTACATGAGAAGCTACAATGGTTCTGTCGGGAAATATTAATTGCTTTACAAGTGATATATAAATCATAGAATAGAAGGCATATTCAATGCAATTGGAACACAAAAACACTGGCAAGTAAGTGCTTGCAAAGGTATTATTTTATGTTAAATTGAGCATTCATTTATATATTTACAAATATATACTAGGCTGTCAATATTAAATGCAATTTTGGAGTGAAATATATTATAGTGACAATGGGTTCTCAGTGACAGTGGTGGAGTGCATATCATATATACAGGGTGTAATTAAACAATGTACATGATATAAAAGGAAATAAAGCTAACGGTGGTCAGAACTCTGGTGAGAATGACAACCCATCAGACTGCTGCTGAGTGCACTTGTACGGCCAGGACTGATGACTGACCAAACCTTTGGGGATTTATGTTCACTTTACCTCAAAATCGGCTGATTACCTGATAACGGCCTGCAAATGACTTCACAAGCTTAGATCTCAAAGACTTCTTGAACTGTGTTCATGAGCTTTCCTGACATGTGCAGATCTACTAGCAGCCTTCACTCAACGAGGGACGCCTATGGGAATCCACCCCCAGGATGGGCTGTCATTCTTTTCCTTTGTCCTGAAGAAGACCCGCCATGACACTTTTTTTCTCCTGAAGAAGACCCACCATGAAACTTTTTCAATAACGCTCTTGTCAGGGTCGAAACTTCGCAGCTAATATATGGTTTAGCTCTATCAAATCTCTTGGTTTTAAAACAAATTTCTCGGCTGAACATTTGTAAGTGCTATGTTGATGAAAATCGAAAATTCCAGATGTACTAAGAGGACACTCAGATCCAGTTGTATGTCGTAGATGAAACAGGGAGCTAAGATACAATCACAATTCTTTTAATTGCCTACCCTGTTGAATGAGCGAGAGCCTCATAATCCTTTTAGTGAGTGGTGAAAAAGACCAAGAGTAACTTTTCACTAGGTTATCAGTCATGTGTACTACACCACAACCTCTACAATCTTCAACCCAGACCTTTTCTTCATTCTCTAGATAAACATAGCGGTGAAGGGAAACACTTTCCGACTCTCCTTTTTCCATAAAGCGATACCATGCTACTGCGGTGAGGACTAAGTTGAAGTGACAACATCGATAGTCTTGACTTATCTAACTTGCTTCAAGTTGATTTACAGGTACCAACCAACCAACATGATGAACAGACTGCAAAAGCAGCCAGCTAGACTGATCCTCAATTAGAAGAAATATGACCACAATGTTCCTTTTTTCTGCACAATGCAAAACATTGATGCCATCAATGCAGCTTACATCAAACCATGCTTTAAAGGTGTTTCACTGGCTCTCTTTAGGTAATGCTGTATTTCTACAGCGTTAGGTTTGTAAAGACATAGGGGCATATTATCAAGGGGGTTTATCTCTGCTTTTTTGGCTTTAAAAGCCAAGAAAGCGGAGATAAAATGATCTCCCTATTACCTAGCTGTCGCTAACACCAGTTAGCGACAGCTAGTAGGAGATAGCGACCATCTTGGGCCCCGCTTGGCATGTCAGTGATATTTATCACTAATGACATGCAAAGTGGGCGTGCCAAGATGTTAGCGCCTGGAAACAGTCGCTAACATCACTATCTCCTATTACCAACTTTTGGAGATATTCGCGCTAAGCGCGATTATCTCTAAAAGCTAACACCTGCCCCTGAGCAGTTCTTAGCCATGTTATCCAATGGTAGGTGGATAACAGGGTTAAGAGCATTAGCTCAGTAATGCATGAATATCACTGAGTTTTCAGCGATATTCATGCATTTCGGCCGATTTTTATCGCTTGTGAGAGAAAACTTGATAATAGCAAGGTTCCTAAGCGATAAAAATCGCCGCAGCTCAGCGATAAAAATATTGCCTCTAATCCAACATAGCGATAATTATCGCTAGTTGTTGGTAATATGCCCCCTACTGTTATTGCACATGTGAAGGAGGACGCATGAGCTGTGAGGCCTATCAAAAGACTGTTCAAAGGATTATCATAAAGAGGACCTCTATGTTCATTCAAAATCTAGTCAGTGAAGATTATGGTGCCTCTGGTGCTACAGATTTTCAAATGAATTTTGTGATCAACTGGTGGTAGACTGTCAACGAGTCACCTTTTTACCCCCTCCCATGCTCATGACGAGCTGAGCTCGCCATGAGCCACGGTGGCTGTGTGCTCATGACGAGCTGAGCTCGTCATAACGGCCACAACGCTCGCACGCGGGGCTAATTCCCCCGCTGTGCTGAGCGTTCTAAAGAAACGGGTGTGGCCGTGACGAGCTCAGCTCGTCATGAGCACACAGCCACCGTGGCTCATGACGAGCAGTGCTCGTCATGAGCACCGGGGCGCAGTGCGCGACCCCCGCCCCCCAGCACAGCGGGGGAATTAGCACCACAGGCAAGGGGTTAAAGGGTTTGTGCGCCAAGTTCTTGTCAGTGTAAGTAGCCAAAGAAAGTAATCTTCTATCAGAATGTGGAAATAGGTTTCTTTCTCAGCATCAACCTTAGATCTGTCGTTCAGTGGGGTATCCCTGAAGTTGAAAGAGTAGATACAAGGGGATTCTGAGGTGAAGAGACAGTACTGTGCATAGGGAAAGACAAGAAGTATGATATATGTAATGATTGATTATCGCAGGACCTCGAGGGGCAGATGGTGAATTGTTTAAGGAAGACATAGGGGACGTCACTGCTTTCTTATTTGCTGGTAGGTAAAAGATAAGTAGCAGAAAGGGTGTCCTATGGTGTAAAGCTATGATGAAGTTGTAAAAGAGGTTAAACCTTTAGGGTTGCCTATTGGCTGTGCACGGGGGACATAGCTTCCACGATGGACAATGGAACCAGTGGGAAAAGGGAAGTGTCTTGAGTTGATTTGCTAGTGGATTTGCCTGCTCCCAGGACACCCCGGCACCGCACGGCCACCGGCAGCTGCGTGTGCCCCCTACCCGCTGCCTCTCTCAGCCTCGCTGAGCCTGCCGCCTCTACCCCGCCCCCGCTGCCCTAGCGGGATCGCGCTCCCTGCCTGTGTGCTGCCGCGCTAATTGTGCCACTGTTTCTGCACTAGTACTGCTGCTGCATTTGTCCACTGTTGTTCTTTTGTTCCCCCTGAGCCTGTAACATTTTTTTTCCTTCCTCGCGTTCCCCTGTGACTTATTTTTTCCTTCCTCGTGTTCCACTGTGCCCCCCGCCCCGCTCCCCGCTTCCCGCCGCCGTGCCAGCGGCCACGCCCCCTTTCCTTTGTGTACCCTCCCCGCTCCCGCCTCCCAGCTCCTCCCTCCCTCCCACTTCGCCATATATGGCGACCGTGCGAACGCGCAGCGGGTGCGCCGATTGTGCACCGAAGGCGCGCCAAAGGTAAGCCCGTCTGCGCCCGTCCGCGCCTGGCCCGCGCCCAGCGCCAGGACCCCTGCCTCCCGCAGACACCAGCCCACCCGCCGGACCTATGACGCTACCGAACTCATCGCTCTCCACACCGGCCGGATCCCAGGATGCTACCGAGCCACCCCGAGGAGCACCCACGGACCCTTCAGCTGCCACTCCTGCAAGTTCTCCTGCATCCGGACCTGCACCGCACCCGCACCTACCAAGCCGAGAACCAGCAGCAACCACCTGAAGTGCATCCTGATCAACAACCGCTCCGTCCACAGACACGCCGTGGAGCTCTGGAACCTCCTCGACACAACATCACCAGACGTCGCCTTCCTCACGGAAACCTGGATGAATGCCTCCTCAGCGCCCGACATCGCCATCGCCATCCCAGACGGTTACAAGATCATCCGGAGGGACCGCGGCAACCAGACCGGAGGAGGCATCGCCATCATCCACAGGAACACCATCCGCATTTCGAGCAACTCCGACGACACCCTCACAACCGCCGAACACCTGCACTTCCAGATCCACACCGACCCCAAGACCACCCTCAGAGGCACCCTCATCTACAGACCCCCGGGACCACGCACGCATTTCAGCGAAGACATCGCCGACTTCATCAGCCCGCACGCCCTCCCCTCCGCCGACTACATCCTCCTCGGGGACCTCAACTTCCACCTGGAGAACAACAACGACAGCAACACCACCACCCTGCTGGACAACCTCGCCAACCTCGGTCTCAAGCAGCTGGTGACCACGCCCACCCACTACGCCGGACACACACTCGACGCAATCTTCTCATCCAGCAAGGACATCGCCTTCAGCCACGCCACCGGACTCCATTGGACGGACCACAGCTGCGTCCACTTCAGCTTCAGAAGGACCACAATCCACCACCACCAGCAACAGGTTGCACGAAGAAGCTGGAGCAAGATCATGGCCGACCAACTCGCCGCATCCCTGAGCCAGCACCCTCCCGCCAGCTCAGCGAACCCCAGCCAGGCTGCCGACAACCTCACGAAGTGGATCAGCATCTGCGCAGATGACCTCGCCCCACTGAGGACCCCGCCTAGCAGACCCGGCAGCAAGAAAGCCCCATGGTTCTCTGACGAACTCAAGAGCTCCAAGAAGAACTGCCGAGCCCTTGAGAGAGCCTGGAGAAGAGACCCAACACCAGACAACATGACCACCCTCAAGCTCGCCACCTGGAAGCACCACCAACTGATCTGCGCCACCAAGAAAACAGCATTCAAGGAGCGGCTGGACAACAACGCAGACAAAAGCAAGGAATTCTTCAACATCGTGAAAGAGCTCTCCAACCCCAACGCCGGAAACAACGACATCACACCATCGCAAGACCTCTGCAACTCCCTCGCCTGGTACTTCCACAACAAGATCGCTGACATACACAACAGCTTCAGCACACAACCAACGCTCCCCACGACCGCACCAACGCCCCCCACCACCACCCTCAGCGCCTGGACCCCGATCAGCACCGAAGACACCATCCGCACGATGAACTCCATCCACTCCGGATCGCCCACTGACCCCTGCCCTCACCACGTCTATAACAAGGCCGACGCTGTCATCGCACCCCACCTGCGAGACATCATCAACACCTCCTTCGACACCGCCACCTTCCCTGAGAGTTGGAAGCATGCCTAACTCAGCGCTCTATTGAAGAAACCAACAGCGGACCCCACCGAACTCAAAAACTACCGCCCCATCTCGCTCCTCCCGTTTCCAGCCAAAGTCATCGAGAAGACCGTCAACAATCAACTGCCCGCCTTCCTCGAGACGAATGGATCCCTCGACCCATCTCAGTCGGGCTTCAGGGCCAACCACAGCACCGAGACCGCCCTCATTGCTGCCACCGATGACATCCGTACCCTGCTCGACAATGGAGAAACAGCGGCCCTCATCCTCCTAGACCTATCCGCAGCATTCGACACTGTCTGCCACCGCACCCTAGTGCAGCGCCTCAGCAACGTCAGAATCCAAGAGAAGGCTCTGGAGTGGATCATCTCCTTCCTCGCTGGAAGGACACAGAGAGTCCGCCTACCCCCGTTCAAATCAGAAGCCACCGAAGTCATCTGCGGCGTACCACAGGGATCATCGCTCAGCCCCACCCTCTTCAACGTCTACATGAGCCCCCTTGCGGCCATCGCACGCCAACACAACCTCAACATCATCTCCTACACCGACGACACACAGCTGATCCTCTCCCTCACCAACGACCCCTCCATCGCCAGAACCAACCTTCACGAAGGGATGAAAGACGTGGCCGAATGGATGACGTCCAGCCGCCTGAAACTGAACTCAGACAAGACGGAAGTTCTCATCCTGGGCTCGTCGCCCTCCGCCTGGGACGACGTCTGGTGGCCACCCGCCCTGGGCTCCGCACCCAAACCAACAGACCACGCACGCAACCTGGGCTTCATCCTGGACTCCTCCCTCTCCATGACCAGACAAGTCAACGCCGTCTCCTCGTCCTGCTTCAATATCCTGCGCATGCTACGTAAGATCTTCCGGTGGATCCCCACCGAGACCAGGAAGACGGTCACCCAGGCCCTCGTCACCAGCCGACCGGACTACGGCAACACCCTCTACGCCGGAACCACCACCAAGCTCCAGAAGAGACTCCAGCGAATCCAGAACGCCTCAGCCAGACTCATCCTCGACATCCCCCGACAAAGCCACATCTCCGGACATCTGAGAGACCTGCACTGGCTCCCAGTCAACAAGAGAATCACCTTCCGTCTCCTCACCCATGCACACAAAGCCTACACAGCCAAGGCCCGAGATACCTCAACAGCCGCATCAACTTCTACACTCCCACACGCCAGCTCCGATCAACCAGCCACGCCCTCGCCGCCGTCCCCCGCATCCGCAGAGCCACAACAGGAGGAAGGTCCTTCTCCTACCTGGCCGCCAAGACCTGGAACTCCCTCCCGACCCACCTCCGCCTGACCCAAGACCACCTCGCCTTCAGGAAGCAGCTCAAGACCTGGCTGTTCGAGCAGTAGCGGACCCCCCCCCAAGCGCCTTGAGACCCTCCGGGTGAGTAGTGCGCTATATAAATGTCTTGATTGATTGATTGATTGATTGATTTCTGGGTGGCAAGGAGCAACCTAATGCTAACAGGAAACGATCTCATGCTTTAGCAGCAGGCTAGTAAAAAGATCTTTCTCCCTGTCTGCTAAGACAGAATTTGGAACTGACACCAAGTGAAGAGAGAAAAACTGTACAGAACAGGAAGAGGTGTAATTAGTAAATCCATCTGATGTAAGAGGGACCACGAATATTGAGACCTTGATGAGCGATGCATAACGACTTGAAAACAATGGATCTGATTCACAAAAGCAATCTGAGACAAAAGTCTAAATTTACGACTTTTGATTTTCACAGAGGTCATTGGGAGTCGTACCTTTACATCCGCAGTCGGGCCAGAATCTCCGGCTCAAACCGTACTCTCCGGTTCAAGTAGTATTCTCTGGCTCGAGCCGGAATCTCCTTCTTGGGCCGAATGAAGTGTAATCATTGGGCCGGAACGCAATTTTTACAATAAAGAACATTAGGAATGTGAGGTAAATGGTAGAGGAGGTCATGAAAATCAGTTTGGGAAGGGAAAAGGGTGTGGCCAAACATTGAATCATATCCCAGAATAGTTTGTTTCTTTGCATCATGGTACATGCAGTCCACAATTTGCACTCCCTACAGTGTTGGCTGTAGTGTTACACCACACTCAGTGTTGACTGTAGTGTTACAACAAACTTTTCTGGGATGTGCTGTAGTGTCTGGCCACACCCTTTTCCCTGGCCAAACTAATTGTCTTGACCTCCTCTACCATTTATCTCACGTTCCTAATGTTCCTTTTTGTAAAAATTGAGTTCTGGCCCATTAATTACACATCATCCGGCCTGAGGCAGAGATTCCAGCCCAAGCCGGAGAGTACGGCTTGAGCCGGATAGTACGGACCAACTGCGGACGTAAAAATATGACTTGTAAATGACCTCTGTGAATATTAAATGTCATAAAGTTAGACTTTTGTCTCAGATTGCCTTTGTGAATCAGGCCCAATGTGTTTTTGTATGGGCAGCCACTGCAGTGCATGCAGGTGCTGTTTTATAGGGTAATGAAGCAGGATGCTTAATAGTAGCCTGGCAGCATTGTTATGTTAAGCATGAAGATGATTGATGAGAAAGTGGGGAATGCCAAGCAGAAGGCAGTTGGCATAGTCCAGATGAGAGGTGACTAAAGATTGCACTACAGTTTTCTGGGCACTGGTGTAGAAAATTGCAGCTCGAGTAAAGTCTTTCTCAAGAGATGCAGAATATAGAAGCTCTCTTAGCAATATGTGCTCAAAAGGTGAGCTTGCTGTAGAAGATAACACATGAGTTCTTGGTAGTATGAACTGGATTGAGTAAAGAGATGAGTTCCATCGCCCAACAAAGGGAAACCCGAAAGTGTTGACTACCAGAGAGCAGCACCTTAATTTTCGCACCATTCTGTTTAGGGCTATTTATGCACATTCCGTTTGCAACTGAGATCACACAGTTTCAGAAATTGTCTTGAGCTGCAATGATGTCTTGAGAGATTGAAATGACTGTGTGATGTTTGCATAAAAAGAAATACTGAATCAAAAGATCTGATCAGATGTGCCAGGGGGCAACATATATGTTAAGAAGTCTTGTGGGACCTCACATTTGAGGGTAACTCTTGTGGGTGGAAAGATAACTGCCTGAGTTCTGTCCCTCAGAAAAGACCAAAGCCATTTTAGAGCTTACTTGCTAATACCAAGACCTATGAGCCTTCTACGTAAGACTGAATAGGAAACAATATCAAAAGCCACTGAGAGATACAGGTTTAACATAGAAGTGGACCCACCATGGTCCAGTATGCATCCCTTTGATATTATCCGTATCAATTAGCAATGCTGCCTAAGTCCCATGAGCTGGTCTGGATCCAGACTGAGAGATGGCCAAAAGAGTGTGAGTCTTTAAATATGCAGATAACTGGATATTAGTAGTTTTCTCCTGAATTTTATCTGATAGAGGTAGCGGAGAAATCAGATAAAAATTAGAGCAGGATCGGTCAAAGGTTTTTAGTAATGGAAAGACAAATGCCTCTCTCCTAGAGTTATGGACAGCCGTAGTAGTAGTCAAAGATTTGTTGCAAGGTTTAGTAGGACTGGAGCTAACCTGATGTGAGATAGGCTGAAGAAATTTGAGGGGAAAGATCCAGCGGGAAGCTAGATTTAGTGCTGTTAAGCAAACTGCAAGTTCATCTCATAAACGCAAGAATGTGTCTAAGGATGCACCAGATTTGGAAACATCTAGGAGATCAGTTATCGTCTAGTTCTGTGCTCTCGTTTGTTACAAATGTGGGTGATAGAATTCAAGACAGAGAGAAGCCACAAGTTGAAGTTTGAGACACTGAGGGGCATATTACCAACAACTAGCAATAATTATCGCTAAATAGGCTTAGCAACAATTTTTCTTATCGCCAAGCAACGCCGGATTTTATTGCTGAGATAACGTGCTATTAGCAACGTTTATCTCAAAAGCGATAAAATTCCAGGCGAATCCGTGAATATCGCTGAGAATACAGCGATATTCACGTATTATCGCTAACAGGGTCTTAGCCATTATATCCACCTCCCATTGGATATAATGGCTAAGAACTGGTCGGAGCAGGCGTTAGTTATTGGAGATATTTGCGCTTAGCGCGAATATTTCCATCGTTACGCCTGCCTTGCTAATAGGCGATAGCGATGTTAGCGACTGTTTTCAGTCACTAACAGTTTGGGTACGCCCACTTTGCATGTCATTAGCAATAAATATAGCTGACATGCAAAGCAGGCCCCAAACCGCTTGCTATCACCTCAAAGCTGTCGCTAACTTCAGTTAGCGACAGCTTGCTAATAGGGCGATGTATTTATCGCCGCTTAGCGGCCGAAAACGGCTGCTAAAGCGGCGATAATCTTATATCGCCAAGGTTGGTAATATAACCCTGACTCCTGTATCAGTATTAGAATTATAATCAATTAGATTAAGTTCAGATGAAAAGTTTTCCTATGTGACTTAAGCCCCAGGCCGGGACTTAACTGGTATAGAAGAAGCGCTCCACGCAGGATGCTGCAGTATAGAATGGTATTGTAGTATGGTCTGTCCTGATTAGAGGAAGCGGGTCTTGATTGTAATTAAGATGGCGTATATAGGATATAGGGTGTGATCAGCCCTTTGGGTACTGTGTTGAACTAATTGTGTGAGACCAAGCTCTTTCAAAGATTCACATAGTTTGGCCGTGTCAGAGTCCTAAGGTCTTCCAAATGGCAGCTGAAGTTGCCTGATACAAGCAGAATCGTTAAGTATATAAGGTTCAAGAAATTCTGAGAGTTAATGTATGTAATCGTAGCGATAGCCAGGGGGCCTAAAAATAAGCACCCCATTAAGAGAAGTAGAAGAGTTGAGTTCAAGGGAGAAGTTGATCCCTTTCAGATCTTGAGGTGTGAGAGTTGGGAATACTGCAGGACTTAGATCTAAGATGAATTATGACTTTACCGCCGCCTAATTTGTCAAGGCAATCACAGTGAATAAAAGTATAGTTATTAGTAATTGCATGGACAATATCAAGTGCTGAAGAATTTCAGAACAAAGTCTATGTGAGAGAGAGTATGTCTGGTATAAGTTGATTGATAAATTTGAGTATTTCAATTTTACTTTTCGATAAAGATCTTACATTGATTAAAAAAAGGCAGAGATTGAGGGGGCCAAACTCGAAGGCGGCGTAGTAGGATCTTCTTGCCCTCCGTTGATGGGCGAGATAAACCTGGAGGGGAGGTTTAAGGTCAGAAAGCTGCAGATATCACAGGTATAAGCCCAGTAAACGTTTAGCACAAAGGTAGAGCAGTGAGAGAGTAGTGGATCTGTAATATTAACTATATGTAGCATATCCAATGATTACCTGATGGGCCCAGTGAGGGCTAGAGACAGAGGAGCAGGGTTCTGGGTGCTGAGTAAGGTCCAGGCACAGATGAATGCAGAGAGGCGTGCCTCTGGTGTGCCTTAAGCATGCCCACTGCATGCTGACACGCTCCCCTTCTTGCTTTGCAGGCGACTATTGGAATGAACGTGGGGCTGGGGGGATGACAGTGATAACTGCAGCCCATGAACTCCTGAATCACTGGAGGATCCTTTTCCAGTGAGAGATACTGGCAAATGAGAGTGAATAAAATAAAATATGTGAAATGAGAAATCATAAAAAGGTTCAAAGGTGTTGCATCAGAAAGCGCTCTTCCAAGATGGTGCCCAAGATGCAATAGCAGCGGCAGGCACCTCCACTGGAGCCTGTGCTCCATAAAGAAAGTAAGGGATGGATTTACAAGGCCCTCTGTGCCACTGGAGCATCACTTTTTTTGACGCTTTGGTGGCGCACAATGATGAGCCATATTTATGAGCCCACGCAAAGCCACCCTGCATGGCTTTTCATGGCTTTATAAATATGGCCTCCTTTTACGCATCACTCTGCATGAAAGGGGCATTCCATGAGTGTTGCTGTGGGTGTTCCTACGCAACACCCATTAATTCTGAAGCAGTACCAGATTTACAAGGTTTTGCACACCTGGGAATGGGTCATATTTTAACGGCTCCCCGCTGGCGGCGGTAAAGTGAAGGAACGAAGAGAAATGCCTTTATTTCTCCTTATTTTTGCTTTTTCTATGTGTGCTACATTCTGCAGCACACATAGAAGGAGGAGGAAAATCCCATCAGCAGTAGCGGCCCGTGGAGAGAGTTCCGTGTGGCGGAAAGGCAGGGTGGAGGTAGGGGCAGGGTGGGGGTAGTAAACAATGGAATATGGATGATCGGAGGTAAGTAAAGAATTAAATAAATACAACGAATTTCGTTGCGCGCCCTGCATCGCAGAATGCGATGCAACGCGATGCAAAATTAGTTTTTTAAATGTAATTGTTTACTTACTTCCCATCATCTATATTCCAGTGTTTGCTACCCCCCACCCCGCCTCTCTGCCCCACGGAACTCCCTCCAAGGGCCGGGATTGTCCATCAGTGATTGGTTTTGTGCTGGAAAGTGTCTCTTCCTGTAATATGGTGTAAGGGTACCTACATTGGAGCAGGGCAACCAATTGTGCGCCAGAGCAGAGGAAAGAGGGATGTGTAAACACGAATCAACCCTGCACTTTTCTTATGAGGCAGCTCAGTGCAACAAGATGACTTACAGCGTCTCGCCATTCTCTGGTAAATATGGTCCTAAGTATACAAATGGAGGCTGTTGTTGGCATGTCCAGGTAGGACCAAGTCCATGTCCTGGCGAGTCTAGCGTGAATATGCTGCCCGTCTGAATTTGTAGTTGGTCATAGGAAGGGGTGTGCCCAGGGTATGAAAACACCTTCTAAACATAGAAACTCCAGACTCACTGCGAGGCTGCCCTCCTAGTGAGACATACTGGCAAATGACAGTTTTGCCAATTAAATCTAATTGCTAATCTACATGAAAAGTAAATTAAATCTAAATATCAATCTACATAGAAAGTAAATCCAAGTGTGCAATGGCAAACTTGTGTCAGCATGTCCAGGTAGGACCAGGTCTGTGACTTCTGAATGGGATCCCTCTTAGTTCACAAAAATGCTGCATTGTTCTCTGAGTGGACAATTAATGTCTTAGGGTTTAGCCTCAGGATTTGTGTATACATTTCTTCTTAGCAGAATTAATTGGGGCAGGGTAGGTAATCTCATGCCTGTTGCTATCAGCTAGTGCCTGCAGGCTCGTTTAAGTTGCATTGACATGCATTGCTGAAGTCATTACCATGCGGCCCATTTAATTCCTTTATAGGACATGTTTTGTTTCTGCATGTTGCATATCGTTTTCGTGCTTCTGATATGTCTTCTTTTCCTCACTAGACAAGGGGATGCACTCTGGCTGCTCTGGGAGCTAGCAAGTTGCTGAAGAGCTTGGCCAAAGTCAAGAATGACATCAATGCCGCAGGGGAGTCGGAGGAAATCGCCAATGAGTATGAGACCAGAGCAGTTGGTGAGCTAAGGAGCCTCACATCCTTAACAGTGTCATGATTGTATTACAGGGAAATCATCAGAGAGCTACTGAATTATGAGGAACTGTTGAGATTCTTCCAAAACCTGGTGTCAAAAGAGAATACTTCTGTGGTAGTATATCAGACGAATGTCCTGACTGAACCATAGTCTGACTGGCCTTTTAATGCCCATGCTTATTGTGAATTCCAATTTCCCTGTTGGTCGGTCTTCTCTTTCAGACCTTCGTATAATGTTTTTGCCAAAAGAATCTGGAAAAGGAAGGCTCCTTTCAGCAAGCAAAATTATTTTTTACAAAGTTTCAGAAGTCATCAATGTATTTGGACAGCTTTAGAATGGGACGGTCCCCTGCTTTGAGTAGTCGATGGTGCCCCAGAATGCACATTTTGATTACTGGGAAATACACACAGTTGTAGGAAAACCCTGGGGGATTTGTCATTTCCATTTAAATGTGCCCATGCCTTGCTTTTGCACTACATTCATTGCACAGTTTAATGGCTTTTTGAAACCGTCCCTTGAAATATCCCAATTTACATTAATATATTTTCATAGAAAGATCTCAAAAGGTACTCTACTCTGACACTCATGCATTTGCTCAGAAAAACATGCACACAGATGCACAAGCTTTAGTTACTGGAGATTACTATAGCAGTTGAAATTCAGTATTTTTTTTTTAGTTTACATCGTTACATTGTCATAAAAATTTTCACCTTACTATAATGTGACTTTATAATAATGTAAATAACAAGGACCCCCTGTTAAGAAAATCAATTTGTGGTACAGGGAAATAAACAGTGTAAAAAATATGGCATAATATTAACACATTGGGAGGGAGAAATTGCCTAAAGGAAACACAACCAAGTGATTATAAAAAAACTATATTTCATTTAATAAGTATATAAATGTTCATATTAAAAACAGTTAATAAAAAGGCATGAATATAAATCAATTATACAAAAAGCAAGATATACAGTAATCATATGATACATAAAAAGTACATATAAAAAGATTCTATAACAGTGGCAAACAATATTATTCGACGCGCGTTTCGGCGTTATCGGGAACGCCTTCCTCAGGAGCCACAAATCGTATCTGAAAAACATAGTTAATTTATAATTAAATCAAAACACATATGTGACTATTTTATTCAGAAGTTGCATTCTGAATTACATTACAATATAACAACCAATAATGACAACAAAAAAATATATAATGCCTAAATGACAATAACTCCCTACTTGTATAGCTGAATGAATGTAGCTACACAAGGTACAGACTAGCATTCCTATATTTGAGCAGTAGTAATTGTGGGAAAAGATAGTTCCTGTAGAGCAGCCAATAGTGAGACCTTGGGGATAATCTCTTCTTAGGGAGCCAATCTAATGGATAAGCTCTAAATGTAAGGAGATGTATAATTCATTTATGAGTGATTTGGTATTACTCACACATTTGACATAAGTAGATGGATCTGTATGTAAGAAATCATCTGTCAAAAAGCTCATCTAGCTAACAACTGTAATTTTGGTACAAAGCACTTCCAACTGCTATTCCAGCTGATAAGATCTTAGATAAAAGAGTCCATGTGAGGGGGGGGGCTATTTTAGCCAATCAATCAAATAAATATAGGGGCTAAATGGTCAAAGGACCTAAACTAAAGATGTAGGGAGTCACTTACCAAGGTACCGACGGTGGGGGCGGAAGTTGAACAAACAATGCTTGTCTCTCTCTTTATATCAATGTCCATAAGCTATAGTCTGGAATAGGATATTACAGTAGACAAAGAGGAAAGAAAGGACTATCAGTAGTGGTTTACCAAAGTATTGGTGCAAAGTGTCAAAAAGGTAACTCCAGAAGTAATTCATAATCTAAAAAGGGGAAGAATGGCAAAAGGTGGTTCTCCGTTTGTCAGGCACATTTTCCATATTTGCCAATATAGAACAGGTCTTTTAGATGATCGTGATAATAAGGGGGAAGACTAGATGGGCATGCATGCATCTTCTGATATGAGGACATAGTTTAGTTATTATCCAAGGGATTCCTAAATAGGAGAATTAACTAACTGCAAAGTGTAGCATATTTATTAGCTCATGCTTACCATGGCACATACTCGCTAATTATTCACATTGAAGAAACACCTTCCGGTTCGAACGTAACTATGTCCTTATTTCCGAGTGACCGGCCTTCATACGGATTATCGTCAACGCTGGGATTCAAAAAATAAGAGAATGTAGTGAAATCTTAACAAGGGATGAGATAGATAAACTTATTCTTGATATCAAGCCTTAATTCTATTCAATTAGCACAACGAACTGGATAATTGCCAGTACACGAGGGATTTATCTTCAATGGTACCGTAACATGATGTTTGGGTATTTATTTAAAAAGGCCCAGTGTTATGGACATAACAGAATCTGGAAGCTTGTCATACAAGAAGAAACCTTACCGGTAAGACAAATCAGTAATTAATATTCTGCATTCTAACACCCACAGTGGAGGACATCGGGGAAATGGAATCTTTTATGTGTCCACTTCAGAAGGTTAATAGGGAATGTCCATAGCAATACTAGAAAGTGAAAAGTACAACATGAACAAGTCAAGGCCAAGGAATTCAAACCACGAAGCGATAGTTAGACTGTGCTCAAAACTAACAGCAATGTTGAATCTAATCGCATTGCCTTACCGGAGGCACAAATAGCGTGCTGCTGCCGATTTCTTGGTGTGTTTAGGAAAAACGGCTCGTGCCTGCCGTCATGTTTAAGCCGTAGGAGAGTGTATCGCCACGCCGAGTTTCCACTTCTAAAAATAGAAGTAGATAAAACAAACCCATCTGAGTTCTAAATAACTTGTGGGTATCTAGTATTGTCAGGCGAAAAGGCGTAAGCCTAAAGGGAAACAAAGATCTTACCGGAAGAAAGGTTCTTGGTCCGAATGTGTCAACCCGCGGGAGCCGCACAGAGGATAGCTGCTGGCGTCCCGCAGCCGTTGGAAAAGGGGTATAACCTAGCGTGCCGGCATTCGTGTCCTTATATATGGACCGCTTGTATTACCCTGTGTGACGCGTAATTGTTTGGGTGCCGCCTATTAAAGGAGAATCCTTTTAACTTTAAAGTTCGCGGGCCGAGTCACAAGCGGGAACGCCTAGTGGGTGACGTGTAAGTGCTGAGAGCACGCCTATTGTCAGAGGGGGACAGCTCAAACTTCGTTTAAAGGGGCGGATGATAAACAAAAAGTCGCACCAAAGGAATTTTATAATCCGACAGTCATGATAATAAAAATGTCTTATACAAACGTAACACCCAATCAGTGTATAGTAGGAGGCACTTATTATTTTCGGATCTCTTAATTGCAGTCTTTTGTCAGAAGGCGGATAACAGAAGTTAAAAAATTCATAGCGGCAGACGATCTTGCAAATTCAGACCGAGAGATCGTATTTATATCCCATAATCTCAATGATCATGACTATTCTTGCAGATAAGATAATCTCAAAAATGAGCCTGGGTTACATATAGGGTGCATACCATCTGACAATGGCAAACACCGTAAAAACGAATAATTTCACCATATTTGAATATTCATAGTGAGTCTAACTAGAAAGTCTCATCGTGAATGAAAGACCAATGTATGCTAAAGAAAATTCAACATAGTACCTACAATCTAAATCTGACTCGTGAATCTTATCTATTATATAGGAATGCTAGTCTGTACCTTGTGTAGCTAAATTCATTCAGCTATACAAGTAGGGAGTTATTGTCATTTAGGCATTATATATTTTTTTGTTGTCATTATTGGTTGTTATATTGTAATGTAATTCAAAATGCAACTTCTGAATAAAATAGTCACATATGTGTTTTGATTTAATTATAAATTAACTATGTTTTTCAGATACGATTTGTGGCTCCTGAGGAAGGCGTTCCCGATAACGCCGAAAACGCGCGTCAAATAATATTGTTTGCCACTGTTATAGAATCTTTTTATATGTACTTTTTATGTATTATATGATTACTGTATATCTTGCTTTTTGTATAATTGATTTATATTCATGCCTTTTTATTAACTGTTTTTAATATGAACATTTATACACTTATTAAATGAAATATAGTTTTTTATAATCACTTGGTTGTGTTTCCTTCAGGCAATTTCTCCCTCCCAATGTGTTAATATTATGCCATATTTTTTACACTGTATAATGTGACTTTAACCTTTGTTTTTTTTTTCAGTGAATCTCTAGGACTTTTTTAAGCAAAGTAATATTATATTACCATACATAAAGCCAACCCCATGCTGTGCACGGTCTTTGGCTGGGCATGGAGGGTGATTGGCCGCAGGACCTGGCCTATGGTCAGTTCCTGTGTCCTACTGGCTGCAGGCAGCCAGCACCCCCACTGGTCAACCACAAGGCATGGTGGAAGCCGGCAATTCTTTTTTTTTGTTTAAAATATTGGACACGGGGTTGTACGCTCCCCCATGAGCCTTTAGGGCCCCTGGAACCCAATCCCGTAGGGCCATTTTATTTAATTAAGGGCAGGGAGCATGGAACCATCAGCCAAGCCACTAAGGGCCTCTGGGGCTCTATACCCTGGGACTTTTTAAAAATGTTATGGGAGGGGGAGCTCTCACCTAGCCAATGGTGGCCCTGACGATCCCATTCCTCAGGGCTAAAACATATATTTAAAGGTGTGGGGACATGTAACCCCCTTCCGCAAGCCAGTATTGACCCCGGGGGACCTGATGCCTTTTTATATTTCAAGAGGAAGGGGGGTCTGTGGCTCCCCTCCCCAACCCCTGGGGACCCCATCACCTAGGTCCTTCATTGTTTAAAAAGAGGGAAGCACACTGCCCCCACCCCCCTTCCGGAGCCTGGTGTGGCTCTCGAGAGCCCATTCCCTGGGGCAATTTCTATTGTATGCCCACCTTCAGCACCCAAAAACACAATGTTGGGGGCCACCGTAGGTTTGTTAAACATGCACAGTTTGCTCCGGATATGACCTGGAGGAAATTGCATGCGCAAAAGTCATGAGTGAGCCATGTTTGTGCCATAATGGGCACAAAGTATAAAAATAGGTGCAAAATTATACCGAATTTTTCTCCTCTACTCAACACAGAGAAAGGCTCATAGTGCCTAGCACACAAAATGTGTCTAAGCAAAGTGCATCTAATACAAAACAAACCCTACTCACTATATAAAGCAGCTCATTGCTGTTCGACAACTGGTGCAGCACAGATGTAGTAATGAATGCTTTCCTATCACACAAAATAGGCTCCACATGGTTCTGCTTACCTTATATAAAAGTGGAATTCTTTGTTATATCAAAATGAAATAGCATACAAAGAAGTATGCCTATAGGTACAGGGTTCTAAAACACGAAAAAGAGGCACATGTTTATCTCCACCTCCCCCAACCTTCCATCAAACCAAATAGTAGTGCTCAGAAAGAGACAGTCAGCAGATCACTACTAAAATGGGCACTGCTGCATAGCAAAAACATCTCAATGTCCATCTTCCCATAACTTACTATCTGATACTAAACCCAAAGCTCAGGAATGCCACCCATATCCTTTATGGCCTTCCTCCTCCACCTTATGTCATGATGTACCAGACAGATCCAATAAAGATTCCACTGCCCTCACAGTCACAGATTTGCATTTAACATAGATTCTCACTACAAGTCACTCTACATACTCACACCACTCACTCACTCGGATGTCAGATCAAGGTCCAAGCATATCTTGATAGCAGAAAGTTACTTAAGTGGGGCCAGTGGGCATCTCAATATTTAAGAACAAGAAAAATGCCTATCCTGCACTACAAATTAAAAAAAACATATGCTGCCACCATCATTCCATGATTATTTTCTAGAACATGGGCCCTAATCTTGTGTACCTGCAAGGCACGCTTGATGCACCGCTCCAGACCATAGAGGCACGCTCTAGGTCTCAGCAACTTTCCCACAGAGTAGGCCTCAGCATGCATGCACGCATGATTGTCATGCATACTAGGCACAAAAAATGAAGAACCAATGAAAACTACAGTTAAGTTTAATCAAGCAGTGGTGCACATCTGTAAAACCATGCAGGGAATGTTTCCATCCCAGCACAAGCTGCTCAGAGAAGAACCCTCAGAGCTGAAACAATTCAACTGCAAGCAATAGAAGAAATTGCATTCAGCATAGTCTGCTGTGAATAAAACCTTTTGCAAACTCTCCTACGCAATCTTTTTACATCCTTTTTAGGTCTGGCAGTAGACAAAACCTTTTGTTTTTACTAAAATTATATATACAATATATCTGCTTTTAACCTTCTTTTAGGGCCTGTTAGCCAGCACTCTTCATCCATTAGTTTGTTTTTGAGCCATTCTCATTTTTTTCCACGCAGTACAGCAGGAGGCAGTCAGCCACCACAGCTGCCCAGCCACGTTTCACAGGTCCAAGCATGCTGTGCTGCGCTGCACCAGTAAATGTTTTTTCTGTGAATTCTGGGATTTGTAGTAATCTTTATTCCATAATAAAACAGATTACAGATCCCCAAACTCAAAGGAAAAAAAACTGGACTGAAGCAGCACATCACACATGGACCTGGGAAACTTGGGAACTATACCACAGCTTTGGCTACATTCACTGTGAATGACAGCATTTTCTTTCTTTCACAAGGAGAACATTCACACACAAAGTAGTTTCCATCCATGCCAGGGACTGCCAAGGCATTGTGCGATCTAAAAAAAGGTTAGCTTTTAGCCATTTCTTATATATAGTGGCAAAGGCCCCAACAATAATGTTTTACAAAAACCATGACAAAACAAAACAAGAATTGACAAACCCAGGTATGCCTGCTATCTCAGAGCCTGAGTTGCTCTGAGACTGGCCGACAATATATGTGTCCAGTGCTCCAACAGACCCCTGCCCAGCCTCATGTTTCAAATAACTGTTTTCCTCCACCCTAATCATTCACTACTAATAATGAAATAGGAAGTTGTTTGGGAGGAAATTCTAGAAGATCAGGAGGATGCATTTAAATGAGAAAAGTAAGGGTCTCTGGGATCGAAGAAAAGTATTAGGCTTGCATGGAGAAGTCAGGACAGAAGAGTAACTTGAGCAGGCTAATCTCCCATTCTGCTTTCAGGGCAGCAACCTACCAAGTACTTTCTCTCTCATTTGCATGCGATGGTTGCCAGCCTGGCTAGTGTCTGAGCCACTACCTGACTTAGGCTCCCCTGAATGGTATACAACCGCTTGTGGGAGATTTATGGAGCTTGAGAGAAGCTTGGGGCATGAACCCCTTCTCAAAATGTTGGCTTATTTTGGCCTAACCGGAGTAGGTGGAATCTGAGCTGCCCAGGTTGTGAGCCTTAATTGCTCTTCCACGTTATTCCTTGTGCATTGGGTATATTTTTTCAGGACTAGGTAGCATCCTTGCCTTTAAAAAGAAACAAATAAAAGGGCATGGCTACTGATAATATCACCAATTCCAGTGTTTGCCATTTTGGAATTCTTTCAATTAATCAGGCATTTACTTCAATCAATCGGGATTTATAAAGCACGGTAAATAACCCGTGAGGGTCTTAAGGTACTGGAGTTGCCAGCTGCTTCGTACTGATTTGTTCATTCCAAAAGCCAGATCGTGAGCCCTTTCCTGAATTTCCAGAACAATGAGACAACCCTGAGGGCCAGGGGAAGGTTATTCCAAGCTTTGGCCAATAGGTGTAAGACAAGCATCCTCGCTGTTGCCTCAGCGGATCTAGTCTGCAAGGAAGAGGGAGGCAGATCTTAGGTGTCTGGTTGGTTTGTGGAAGATCATACATGTGTGGATGTATGCTGGTCCTTTGTTATTCAGGGCTTTGTATGTGTGGCTCAACATCTTGAACTGACATCTCCTCTGGATCAGGAGCCAGTGCAGCTTTGGGAGGTGGGGAGTGATGTGGGTCCATCTGGGGATTCTCTTACTCATTCAACATCATCTCTACTTGCTGCACATTGCCACATGTATTACCGGATCTTATCTGATTGCTCCCTTGCACTGAGCATCTTGACAGGTTGATGCTAAGTAGCTCCTTATAGTAATGAATACATTTATTGTGTAGTTAATAAAAACAATTATAACTTCTTAGATGTTTTGTCTGTATTACAATTACAATTTGTAAGTCAATCTCTCACATAGCCTCACTCATTACATCAGCAATTTTTGAATCCCATAGCATGATACCCCACCTTGATGGTCATCATGCTCGACATGAAACACTTCCCACATAGGCTCTAAACAAAACAAAACACCCTCCCAACACACACACTCTAAACTGTATAGCTTGATATCCATGTGGGTAAATGCTTCACTACCCAACATATAAGTAGTGAGCACTATCCAAATGCCACATTACAATATTGCTAAATCCATTTATATGCCACAAAACAGGCTTATCCTGCTTTCGTAATATATGTTCTCAATAAGGCATATACCCTTAGCCAAAACTAGGTGTTGCCATAAAATTAGAAAAGGGCTGCACAGCTTTTTAGTGATGTGAGCATCACAAAAGCTTCTGACAAGCCTAGCCACAGTGTGTTTGTCTGAGACTTCTTGGATGAGGCATGCACATGAGCTGCTGTTGCATTTTTCTTGGAAAAATATATCCTGCTGTTCCAATGGATTTCCAAAACAGACAGACCAGCCCTCTGGATCAGGCTCAGCATGCATGTGCACCTCTGCAACCTCAGTGCTACTTTTCAGGAGTCAGGATATGATGGGGGATGGTCAACCACACCATTTTGTTTTACAGAGGCCCTACTGCTTGAAAAACCTCTGCATTACTTTGTCTCTGGTATTGGTAATGTACCACTACACCAAAATATAAAGACTGAAAAGAGGGAAAATTTAACTTTAATAAAGAACATTAATAAAGTACTAAACATTTTTTGGAAGCAATTTGATGTGTGACAGTAAGAGACAGGGTATTATGAAGAGTCAGGAGAGTGATAAGGGATTGACAGCATAGCTTACTACATAGGAGGCCGAGGATTTTGAAAGGTTGATCGGGCTGTACCCAGTTCATATTTGTTTTAAAGGCAGATAAGTATGCAATAGAATTACAGATATGCCTTGCCTGTGTTTGTTATGCAACCGTCCTCCTAGTCTTTAAAATGTACAAGAGGGTGAGAACCTCAATCTTCTGATGTGAAAATGAATTGTCCTTTTTTCTTGACTCTGCATTATATTGCCCTTTTGTACCTATGCAATGCTTCTCTTTTCTTTTCCTGCTTTGTTTTGTCCTAGAGCTCTTCACGGAGTGTTACAGCAGCGACGAAGACCTGGCTGAACAGATGCTGGTGTATTCTTGTGAAGCTTGGGGTGGGAGCAACTGCCTGGAACTTGCTGTGGAAGCAAAAGACCAACAATTTATTTCACAACCAGGAGTCCAGGTATGAAGACTAGCAGTGCACCATCCCTGTGCAAGTAGCACAGACAGGCAGATAGAGGTACCTCTGGAGATGTTGGATCCAACCAGAGATGAATGTGGGAAGTGCACATCTAGGAACTGGGGAAAGAGAAAGTCCAAGTGAAAGCTTGATGTTAATCAACTCATTGAAAGCTGAACCCCATCCCTCCCTGCCAGATGACACCACCTCCTACCATGATGTCCTAGGCAGGGTGGCCTCTTTCCATAAAGTGGATACACATAGGGATTCCATTGAGGAGAATTTCCTTCTGGAAACCCTTTCTTCCTTCCAGTGTTCCATGCAATACTTGCAAATGTTGAAGGGGAAGCTCAAACCAACTCCAGACATTTTAAAGGAGACAGTTAAAGCACGGGTGGTCACCCTGGGGCTGGACAAAAAAATATAAGGCCTCTCGGTGAGACCCAGTCTATATTAAAAGTCAACTTCCCTCCTCAACTCATTGGTGGGCCATACTACACTCAAAAGGGCCAATGTGCAGGGCACTGGGGATGCCTGACAAAGAAAGTAAAAAGATGAATGTGGCTGGCAAACCCATCGCTGAGCAATCTACCAACCGCTGGCCCATTGTTAATTCAATTGATTTACTTTCTCGGTATGGCACAGCTCACTGGAATGAAATGAAAGAGCTCCTCCAGCATCTCCCAGATGAAAATTGCAAAAAGGGCCAAGAGTTAGGCTCTGAAGGCAAACTCATCTCAAGTACCATCATAGGATGTGCCTTTGATGCTGCATACATTGCGGTTCGCAGCATCAATTCGAGCGTACTCATCCACAAACACATCTAGCCCCATGTCTCTGGCTTCAAACCAGATGTTCAACAGCATCTATTCAACCTGCCCTTCGATGGGAACACCTCTTCTGGCCACAGGTTGATGAGGTGCAGGAGAAGATCAAAAAAAGAAATGGAGATTGCCAAAGCCCTGGGTCTCTTCCTAACACCCTCAAGTCTGGGATCTTTTTAATGGTCTGCCTACTGGAGCTCCTCTAAGGCCACTTCCCCAGACGCCTCCACCTATTACCAATGTCATCAGCCTCAACAACCCTCCACAAGGGGTTATTATTTAAGTTCCTACAGATGCAACAATTCTAAGGGAAGAGGTGTGGGAGGGCTCCACCAAGTGAGCTGCCCCAGCCACTTGCCCCTCATTCCAACAGATCACACAACACCTGTCGGGGGTCGACTACAAGGGTTCTTCCCCACATGGTTGAAGATCACCTCCGACCAGTGGGTGCAGACATCATACGCGATGATTACTGTTTGAAGTTCTCTTACACCCTTATCCCACCCGCAGACACATCCTCTCCCCACAACACCAACACCTGCTTTGGGAAGAGATAGATGCCTTCCTACTTAAGGGCACCATAGGGTCAGTGCCACCACACCTACAAGTACAGGAGGGTATTCCTTCTACTTTCTCATTCCCAAGGATGTGGCCCTCAGGGTTATCCTAGACCCCAAGCACCTGAACGAGAACATCCTGTCCGAACATTTCCACATGGTTAGTCCATAGGATGTCCTTCCTCTTTTACAATAAGGTGATTTCATGACTGTCCTTGACCTCAAAGATGCCTGTATTCATATCCCAATTCATCCAGTTCACCAGCGCTACCTCTGGTTTGTGGTAAGTGGTAAACATTATCAATTCAAGGTGTTGCCATTCGGGGTAACCACCACCTCCAGAGTTTTTAGCATTGGTAGCCACACACCAGCGGCACAAGGTCAACCACATGTTCTCTTACCTGGAACAACTGGCTGATCAAGAGTGTAACTCACCAGCAGTGCCTCGCACATACGCAGGCCACCATTAACCTCTTATTAGACTCGGGGTTCATCATCAGCACCACCAAGTCCCACCTTCAGGTTCTCCAAAATCAGCTCTATCAAGGGGCCATCCTCAGCTCAGTGCTGGGCAGTGCCTACCCCAGTCCCACAAGGGTGCAGGCCTTGCAGTCATTGCAAACCTATTTTTTAGCCAGATCAGCAAGTTACAGTCAGAACAGTGATATACCTTCTGGAAATGATGGGCTTTTGCATATCCATAGTCCCCCACACCAGGTTACACATTTGCCCATTTCAAGAGTGCACCGATGGTCTCACCTTGGGGTCACTGGGAAGATCTAGTGTTGACTGGGAACCACACCTATCGCTCTCTGCAGTGGTGGAACATCAACAACCTTTTGCAGAAGCAGTCCTTTCTAGACCCCTTTCCCTCAGATCACCATCACAACAGGTGCTTCTCTTATGGGGTGAGGGTATATATATATATATATATATATATATATATATATATATATATATATATATATATATATATATATATATATATATATATATATATATATATATATGTGTACACCCATCACCTCCTCCAACAACGAGAGTGAAGAGGCCACAATAGGGGAACGGGTGGGAACAGCCTTTATTCCAATTTAGCAGGTAAGAGGATCTTGCAACACCCGCTGATGGGCGAATGCATTTCGGCTTAGGATTAGCCTTCGTCAGCGCCATGGGTACGGATGCTGATATAATATCACGCCCCACCAGATCGGTCCAGCACTGTTCCGCCCCCCTCTGGCACAAATACCTATCGCAAATGTCCCTGGTGTGTCGTATAATGTACCGCAACTACCAGTCCCAGAATGCAGTTTTCGTGCTTGTAACTGGTAAATGTTGCGTGTGGATGGAAAAACGCTGTGTTGATGAGAAAAACTCCACACCCTGCTGCCGTGGAACAAGCCGTCCCCTCCAGTCCCCAACCATCTCACCCTCCGTGAATCTGGTGTCCGTTAAGCGGGGGCATTTCTGCCCAGCGTGAAGCCGATTGACTCCTACACCGCTGCAATTTCACCCAGACCAGGAGGTGGGCTCTGGCAAATCCTGGTACCCCGGGTACTTCGAAACGCCACCAAAGCAGCAACCAGCAGGTCAGAGCCAACTTGAAGGGACGGGGGCCTCCTTGCGCGGTAGAGGAACATGCTCTGTAATGTACATCCATCACCTCCTCCAATGACGAGAGTGAAGAGGCCACGATGGGGAACGGATGGAAACAGCCTTTATTCCAATTTAGCAGGTAAGAGGATCTCGCATCACCCGCTGATGGGCGAATGCATTTCGGTTTAGGATTAGCCTTCGTCAGCGCCACAGGTACGGATGCTTCAGGTGGCGGAAATTTTCCCTGATATAATATCACGCCCCACCAGATTGGTCGAGCACTGTTCCGCCCCCTCTGGCACAAATACCTATCACAAATGTCCCTGGTGTGTTGCATAATGTACCGCGACTACCAGTCCCAGAATGCAGTTTTCGTGCTTGTAACTGGTGAATGTTGCGTGGGGATGGAAAAACGCTGTGTTGATGAGAAAAACTCTACACCCTGCTGCTGTGGAACAAGCCGTCCCCTCCAGTCCCCAACCGTCTCACCCTCCGTGTATCTGGTGTCCGTTAAGCGGGGGCATTTCTGCCCAGCGTGAAGCCGATTGACTCCTTAACCGCTGCAATTTCACCCAGACCAGGAGGTGGGCTCTGGGAAATCCTGGTACCCCGGGTACTTCCAAACGCCACCAAAGCAGCAACCAGCAGGTCAGAGCCAACTTGAAGGGACGGGGGCCTCCTTGCGCGGTACTGGAACCCGCGCTGTAATGTACATCCATCACCTCCTGCAACGACAAGAGTGAAGAGGCCACAATAGGGGAACGGGTGGAAACGCCCTTTATTCCAATTTAGCAGGTAAGAGGATCTCGCATCACCCGCTGATGGGCGAATATATATATATATATACCCTCACCCCATAAGGGAAGCGCCTGTTGTGATGGTGATCTGAGGGAAAGGGGTTGAGAAAGGACTGCTTCTGCAAAAGGTTGTTGATGTATATGTATATCATGTGATCAAGCTCCGCCTGCGGAGCGAAACGCGCCAGGGAGGGCACTCGCTCTTTTCACTTTGCTGGAATAAAGATGGATTACTGGCACAGGAACTTGTGATGTGGCTTTTTGGTGTTTGCTAAGATCGAGTAAAAACACCCATCATTGGAGTGGAGGTCTACGCCTGTTGAAACCGCTACCCTTGGCGGTCAGGAGTCTTCGTTCAATATATATATATATATATATATATATATATATATATATATATATATATATATATATATATATATATATATATATGTATTATATATATATATGTATTTAAAGAAAATTTCCCGACTTGCCAGCCCCACTCCAGACAGGGTTGGTGCGAGTTCCGGGTGTCGGGACCCGGTAAATTAATGTTCGAAATCTCCCCAGGCACGATATACCCACAGAGAAGAAAGACACTCGCACACCAGGGTCCATGAATCAAAAGTGTTATTATTGGAGACGCGTTGCGAGCGAACCTCGTCGCCAATAACAACACTTTTGATTCAAGGACCCTGGTGTGCGAGTGTCTTTCTTCTCTGCGGGTATATCGTGCCTGGGGAGATTTTGAACATATATATATAGAGAGCATCGTTAATTATGATGATTTGATTCGGAAATGGTATAATCTACAAATGCTGGGGAAGGACGAACATTTATTTCAACCGAGCAATAGCCCCATGATTCCGACGTTCTACCATCTTCCTAAGCTCCACAAGAACTCTATATCACCACCTGGACGCCCTATTGTTGCGTCTATTTATGGACTAACTGAAAACATGTCCAAGTTCGTGGACTCTGTTCTTTTCCCCCTTGTTACTATCCTGGATTCTTATATCCAGGATACAAAATACTTTTTGAACATAATTGAAGGTATGAGCTGGGAATCCGACTATCTACTTATGGTGATGGATATCACCAGTCTCTACACTAACATTGACCACCAACATGGCCTGAATGCTGTCAGACATTTTTTGGAAAAGCGACAATTGCGCTTCACACAGCATAACATTATGATTCTCGAGTTTGTACAATTCTGCTTAAATAACAACATATTTCTATTCGGTGAACAACTGTACAGGCAAATCTCTGGTAGGGCGATGGGCACCTGCTTTGCTCCCAGCTAGGCGAACTTGTTAGTTGGCTGGTGGGAGGAGCAGGTGCCCAGGAGCTGGAAGAAGGGACAAGAGCATGGCAGGGTGGTACATTGGTACCGGTACATAGACGATCTTTTTATCATGTGGCAGGGTACGACTGCAAGTGCAGAAATGTACATTGAAGATTTGAATAACAACTGCTACAATCTGCACCTCTCGGGAACAATTAGCCGAGTGGCAGTCGACTATCTGGACCTGAGGGTGTACATTGATGAGGGCCTGGTACATACTTCCCTGTACAGAAAAGAAACGGCAGGGAACTCCATTCTATTTGCTAAAAGCAGTCACCCTCCCAAGCTTATCAGAAGCATCCCTTATGGGGAACTTCTCAGACTCCGTAGAAACAGCACACAAGAACGTGAGTTTGAGAAAGCAGCCCACGAATGTCTGAAACATTTCAGACTATGGCTATGATGATTCCCTACTACAGAGTACACTTAAGAGAGTCAGAAATATCCCTAGGATTGAATTGCTGAAAAAGAAACAAACAGAAAATGATTTGCAGACTAAGACCACCAACACAGAGGATAGTAAATTCAGGATGATAACACCTTACTCCTCTAGAGCCAACCACCTTAAGGCCATGATGAGAAAAAACTGGCACATCCTACGTACAGACAGTATACTGAGGGAAGATTTGCCTCTCTATCCTCTAGTAACCTTCAGTAAGTGCAGATCGCTGGGGGATATGTTGACACATAGCCATTTCAACAAACCCATCAATAAACCAAACACACTGAAGGACATGAGTGGGTTCTACCCTTGTGGCCACTGTAAAGCTTGTGCAGCAAGTAAAAGAGTCCTTCGATATGAAAATCAGATGACAGGTAGATCCATGGCTATACAGAAATTCTTGACCTGCAGTACTGTCTATGCGGTTTATTGCTTGGTATGCCCATGTGGCCTCCGCTACATCGGAAGTACCATCAACCAATTAAAATTGAGGGTGCTAGAGCATCTCAGGGCCATTGATAAGGTTGATCCTTCCTACCCAGTAGCACGCCATTTCTCTGAGCTTCATAATAAGGATCGCAGCAAACTAACATACTTTGGGCTGGATTACGTACCTAATAACATCAGGGGCGGAGATAGGTTAAGACGACTCCGAAGATTATAATCGAGATATATCATCGATTTAGAGACCAAACATCCGGGAGGCCTCAACAGTGGGGAGGAGATGGCCGTTCACCTAGGAAAATGATCCGCCTAGGGAAGATATTAGCTTCTAGCTGATATATCTGTTCTGTAGTCATTGTTAGAAAAAAATTCTGTAGTACGATCTCAGAATAGGAGTGCTTATGATCCATGATTCTAGAAAACGAATATATGAGAATATGAAAAAATGAAAAAAATTATTTTTGAAATTTTTAATTTTCACTATTAGTTTGTCCAGCCTATTCATTAACTTGTATATATGTATATATTCTCTAAAACCTTGAAATAACATGAAGCCAAGACATATGAGTTAGGTAAGCTATCATGTGTATAAATATATTTTTCTGTGCAACCCTCTAGGTGTGAATGTATATATGTATATATGTATATGTTTATTAGTGTATTTGCTCTTTGATTTTCATGCCGATATAAGCCTCATTCGTATAACAACAGACCAATAATGAAAGGACTTATGCAGATCCAAGGCTAGATGTTGTCACATTATATCATTTGTATAATTATTACTTTATGGCATTTACCACTTGTTTTTCTAACCGATACACGGTTTGATCACTTTGGAAGGGTAATTGTATGTGTTAATGTGCACATCTTATCCATTACAAGATGGCGCCCATATTAGATCCAGGGTTTGTCCTTCACCTATGTCTGCCACTATGAGGGAGGTTTAAAATGACATCATGTGCTTAGTGTCATTGACACTGACGAAGGCTGATGCCGAAACGCGTTTGTTGTTGACTTTCATTTTGAATAAACAAAGACCGCTGTGAAATTCATCACCCCCGGAGTGCTGTTGTTCCTTTGAGGGAAGGGACCTTTGAGCGTATATATATATATATATATATATATATACGCTCCAGGCGCACCAATTACGAGTCACTCCAGCAGCGGGTGCCGTTTCCGGACGCGTTTCGGGAGAAAGCTCCCTTCGTCAGTGTAAACACTGACGAAGGGAGCTTTCTCCCGAAACGCGTCAGTGATGTCACTGACCATGACATGAATGATGTAATATGTGACATCATCAGCATTGGATTGCGGATGCGCGAAATATATAGTTAGTGCAACTAACTATATGTCGAATTTCATTGGTTTTATATCAATAAAATGTCCAGCTAACTATATAGGAGGAATTTCAATGGTTTTTTATATGTTAATTCCTAACTATATAAGGCCTAAAACCTATGGTTTTTTTAGTGAATTTCATTGGTTTTTTAAAGGCTAATTCCTAACTATATATACTGTATAACCTATGGTTTTTTCAGTGAATTTCATTGGTTTTTTAAAAGCTAATATATATATATATATATATATATATATATATATATATTCACCCCACCACCGCTGGTATTGGGAGAAGAGCTGGCGCGGGCGGTCCCGTTGCAGCCACCAGCTGGCTGTTCAATTCGCTTCACAACTCACCAAGAATATTGATGAAAAACGGGACACCCAGAGCTGCAGTGTACAAAAGGTTTATTCGGCAGATGAACAAAGTTCCACGACGCGTTTCGCCATTACGGCTTGGTCACGCTCGTCTCGTGGTTTGCGATACCTTCATTTAAACAACACCCATAAGTGCATGTAATAACATCAAAAGTGAAGGTGGCGGCCATCTTGTAGTGTGAAACTAACCATGGTTGTAAGACTTTCATGATTGTCTTTGCCCTGCATATTGGTTATATACATGTGTTATTATTTTGTAACATATACAATACATAGTAAAGAAATGTGGCGCCATATCAGCACGAAATCCATAGTTACGAACATTATTCGTTATACTCTTCGTATTACATTTTGTGCTATCATAATTACACGTGTATATTTTTTAAATCAATGAGACCCATATCAGAGATTCATAAGGCAAAGTTCAAATTAATTCTTAACGCAAAAGTGCGGTCTCGTGATAGGTCAATCTCTCATGGTGTCACAGTTTGTTCTACCAATCACATCCATTGTGGCCGACTCGTTGTTATGACGACCCAACGTTGTTATCCACCATTGTAGCATTTCTACGCTTCCCCAAAATCACGCCCCAGTGGGCAAAATTGTTCTACTAATGTCCTCGCAATTGGGCCCCAGTGGGCACGAAAGTAATGACAGAATTGAGGATATAGTTCCAATCTGTATTTATATCCATCAGACGCTAAGTTCATATTGTTCAGAAATGCCACTTAGGAAGAATCTCAGTGCAAATTAATAATATCAATTCCATTTTGTGCCGCCACCACGTGATGCATAGATTCCTGTGAATAAAATAGATTATGTTACAATTAAAATCCAGATAACCGCGGATAACAGTTCAAAACACATTCTTAGTCATATAAGTGGATTGCCAGTTCTTCCGTCACATTTAGACCTTTAGGTGTTAAACATTCGAAATCCACAATGTATTTAGACTCGAGTTTCCTAAGGGACAGTTCTTGATTCCCACCCCTTACTCCCAAGTCCACACTGTCAATGACAACCAGTTGCAGCAATTGTTCATTTTGCATGTGCATCTCTGAGAAATGTCTAGCAACAGGGTAGAGTCTATTGTTGTTGTGTATGGCTCTGAGGTGTTCCAATACCCTTTTCTTAGCAGTGTGTTTGGTGCTGCCAACATACCATTTGTTGCAGGGACAAATCAGAATGTATATGCTGTATGGTGTGTTACATGATAATCGTTTCCGGATTGTAAACACTCTTTTGCTGTTTGGGACCGTAAGAGTTTTACAATCTTTGCTGAATTTGCAGGCCTTACATTTTCTGCAACATCTAAAGCCCCCCTCATTTCTGTTAGGGTCATTTTTGGATGTCACATAATTGTGGCTGAGTTCATCTCTTAATGATTTACTCTTCCGGAATGTTATTTGGGGATTATCAGAGAGATATTTTGTTAAATGCATGTCCGTCTGGAGGACATGCCAGTGTTTCTGAAGACTCTTACGTATAGTATGGGCTTGTTCAGAGTAAGTAGTAATGAATCTTACTGTTACAATTTTTTCATCGGTGGTACGAGGAATTAACAGTTCTTCTCTGTTTTTCAGAGCCACGCGATCTTTAGCGTTATTGATTACTTTGAGACTGTACCCCCTGTTCAGAAATCTCTCACACATTACATTTTCTTCATTCTGATAGGCCAACTCGTTACTGCAATTGCGTTTAGCTCGCAGTAATTCCCCATAGGGTATGCTGTTTATTAAGCTACGGGGATGGCAGCTGTTAGCATTTAAAATGCTGTTGCCCGCTGTTTTTTTCCGATATAACTTGGTGTTGAGTAAATTATTTTCAACTCCCACAATTACATCTAGAAATTCTACTTCTGTTTTACTGAAGTTGCCCGTCAGGGTTAGATTTAGTTGGTTGTGATTCAGTTTGTCATGCGAATCTTTTCATGGGCTGGTGGGAGGAGCAGGTCGTCCGAGAAATGGCAGAATTCGATCAGGTGGCCCTGTGGCTGAGATACATAGACGACATCTTTTTTATTTGGTGTGGAGACATAAATTCATTACAGTCCTTCATTGACAAACTGAATCACAACCAACTAAATCTAACCCTGACGGGCAACTTCAGTAAAACAGAAGTAGAATTTCTAGATGTAATTGTGGGAGTTGAAAATAATTTACTCAACACCAAGTTATATCGGAAAAAAACAGCGGGCAACAGCATTTTAAATGCTAACAGCTGCCATCCCCGTAGCTTAATAAACAGCATACCCTATGGGGAATTACTGCGAGCTAAACACAATTGCAGTAACGAGTTGGCCTATCAGAATGAAGAAAATGTAATGTGTGAGAGATTTCTGAACAGGGGGTACAGTCTCAAAGTAATCAATAACGCTAAAGATCGCGTGGCTCTGAAAAACAGAGAAGAACTGTTAATTCCTCGTACCACCGATGAAACAATTGACACAGTAAGATTCATTACTACTTACTCTGAACAAGCCCATACTATACGTAAGAGTCTTCAGAAACACTGGCATGTCCTCCAGACGGACATGCATTTAACAAAATATCTCTCTGATAATCCCCAAATAACATTCCGGAAGAGTAAATCATTAAGAGATGAACTCAGCCACAATTATGTGACATCCAAAAATGACCCTAACAGAAATGAGGGGGGCTTTAGATGTTGCAGAAAATGTAAGGCCTGCAAATTCAGCAAAGATTGTAAAACTCTTACGGTCCCAAACAGCAAAAGAGTGTTTACAATCCGGAAACGATTATCATGTAACACACCATACAGCATATACATTCTGATTTGTCCCTGCAACAAATGGTATGTTGGCAGCACCAAACACACTGCTAAGAAAAGGGTATTGGAACACCTCAGAGCCATACACAACAACAATAGACTCTACCCTGTTGCTAGACATTTCTCAGAGATGCACATGCAAAATGAACAATTGCTGCAACTGGTTGTCATTGACAGTGTGGACTTGGGAGTAAGGGGTGGGAATCAAGAACTGTCCCTTAGGAAACTCGAGTCTAAATACATTGTGGATTTCGAGATTTCGAATGTTTAACACCTAAAGGTCTAAATGTGACGGAAGAACTGGCAATCCACTTATATGACTAAGAATGTGTTTTGAACTGTTATCCGCGGTTATCTGGATTTTAATTGTAACATAATCTATTTTATTCACAGGAATCTATGCATCACGTGGTGGCGGCACAAAATGGAATTGATATTATTAATTTGCACTGAGATTCTTCCTAAGTGGCATTTCTGAACAATATGAACTTAGCGTCTGATGGATATAAATACAGATTGGAACTATATCCTCAATTCTGTCATTACTTTCGTGCCCACTGGGGCCCAATTGCGAGGACATTAGTAGAACAATTTTGCCCACTGGGGCGTGATTTTGGGGAAGCGTAGAAATGCTACAATGGTGGATAACAACGTTGGGTCGTCATAACAACGAGTCGGCCACAATGGATGTGATTGGTAGAACAAACTGTGACACCATGAGAGATTGACCTATCACGAGACCGCACTTTTGCGTTAAGAATTAATTTGAACTTTGCCTTATGAATCTCTGATATGGGTCTCATTGATTTAAAAAATATACACGTGTAATTATGATAGCACAAAATGTAATACGAAGAGTATAACGAATAATGTTCGTAACTATGGATTTCGTGCTGATATGGCGCCACATTTCTTTACTATGTATTGTATATGTTACAAAATAATAACACATGTATATAACCAATATGCAGGGCAAAGACAATCATGAAAGTCTTACAACCATGGTTAGTTTCACACTACAAGATGGCCGCCACCTTCACTTTTGATGTTATTACATGCACTTATGGGTGTTGTTTAAATGAAGGTATCGCAAACCACGAGACGAGCGTGACCAAGCCGTAATGGCGAAACGCGTCGTGGAACTTTGTTCATCTGCCGAATAAACCTTTTGTACACTGCAGCTCTGGGTGTCCCGTTTTTCATCAATATTCTTGGTGAGTTGTGAAGCGAATATATATATATATATATATATATATATATATATATATATATATATATATATATATATATAGATATATATATATATATGGCCAGAAACCTATGGTTTTTTCAGTGAATTTGCAAGGTTTTGAAAATGCTAATTCTATTAGCGGATAACGTTTAAATATGTTAGTATCCTTGTGGGACCACCTGAGCAGCCCTAGGGATCCGATTTTTGATGCATGAACGATGGTTGGATGCATGATGGATGAATGATTGTTGGTTGGATGCATGGATGGATGCATGCATGATAGATGGGTGAATGGATGCATGAATGATGGATGGATGCAGGATGGATGGATAGGTGGGTGGATGTATGGGGTGCATGAATGGTAGTAAATGTGAGGGACCAAATTGACTGGGTAATGTAGAGAAAGTTTTTAGATGTTTAATCTAAACACAGAAGTCCCCTATTGAAAAGGCACCGTTAAAAATATCACTCATCCCTAGTTAGAATGTATTATATGTTGCCAGACTTACCACAATACCGGCTAGGAAGCGAATATAGACGGAACATGGCTTCTTATGGAGGACAAGTGAAAGATGGTCAAATAAACATCACAGTAAAGCCGGTGAGTTAAAACTATTAGTGGGTGTTACAACTCATCTTAATCAAGTATTGGAAAATACCACTCATGGCTCGAAAACGAGGTGGTCTTGTCTCACAGGTGTTAAAATAAAGGAAAATGAACCAAATAAACATACAATGGAAAATGTTTGCAGCCAATCGCCATTAACTATGTATTTTGACACTGGAGAAATTACTTGGGCAGCTTTTACAAATAAATATTTTGTGGGTTTTGATTTCTCCATGGTTCCAAACAAGGACAGGACACACAGGGAAGGTGGCAGTTGGGTTCTTTAAAATGCCAAACAGATATATGGTGATGGTTTCCTTATAAGGACAATGCTTAAGACAACCGCACAAAATATATATTACATATAATCGTAGGTACTTGAAACAGTGAATGCATCGACCCTGTCTCAAGCACTTAAATATGCTGAAGGTACACTAATGGATTCTCCACAAAGTCAGTGTAATTTCAAACTTGCCGTCAACAGGAGCTCATAAACATGAGACTCGCCTGCAACATCATTCACACTACAAAAGTTGTGGAGATGCAGCAATATCAACACAAAAATAAGATGCATCAGCCAACATGCATGGAGTATCAAACGACAACATACACCACTCATTGCCAAATCATAGAACGAATCATCTACAACGGGTCAGAATGGTACTAAAATGTGTCATCATATGAATTTAAAATTTGCAGTGCAGATGTTTGAATGTAAAAATGAACACTTGGCATAGGACAGCCGATTCCATATGCAGCTGTAATTATAATTAACTTTTATGATCGGCTCAATAAACTGATCGTTGAGGAATGAATATACATCACAACTTGCCATGGGGTAACTATGCTTCCAACCCCTCGCTGTGAGGTATGAAGAACGAAACTGCAGACACTGAGAAATGCAGTAAGCAATATAGAAAGATACATGGAAATGGTTCATGTATTGCACACATCTACATAGGCACCAACTGAAGTTATGACTAGTGACATGAAGTATATCATTCATAAACAAGAAAAGGGCTAGATATGTTAAACGTAAACAATCTCCAAAGTGAAGTAGACTTCTCAATAGTTTAATCAAAGCTGTTAGCTATGGTCAGATTAGGAGACAGAGGCACAGTGGGCGCACGATTCACCCAAGATCACATACTTTGGTAAAGTAGGAAACCCGAAATAGCAATGATGCACTTGCATGTTCCAAAGGCTATAACTTTGCCCTCATAATACATTGCCAGGAATAAGCTGGAAAACTGGGCTCTGCTGAAAGGTACCAGCTCACAAAAAATATAATAAATACAATAACGAGATGGATAGAATTCTTTAATCTCAACCACTAGTAATTACTCTGGTTGCATTCCGGTCCATCATTTTTGGCTCAATGCGAGACTACCAACAGTAGCCAACTAAATGCAAATCCACCCAAGTCAACTCCAACAGAAAGTCTAGTCGGACCGCTAAACCTCCTATTCTGGAGATTATAGCTTACAGGCAACATTCAGTTGGAAAGAACTCCAAGTTAAAGCTATTAATCCAGGTGAAGGGCTTGGGTGCGGAAAGAATGGTCACCACAGGTGAGCGACACTTGTCTGGGATATCGTGGCTGGGGAGGAGGGTACTTAGTAGCCGAGAGGCAGAAGACTCATCGGATGAGGGACAGTGAAGAAGAAATCGTGGGTAAGTGATGGTACGTAAACAAACCACACGTGCTTCGCAAGTGCGGAGGAGCAAGGTGAATGGGAGGGTACCCATCGATGCGTAGGGAGGGCACCGTGAACCAGTGAAGATACGATAATCTAGGCGAGTGACAAGAGGCCACCGCGGGTGAAAAGCTGTTGATGTGGAAGACGCCACAAGTAGAGAAGGGGAGACCAACAAGAGATTGGCAGGTGACGGCTCGGAGGCCAGTTCCGATTTGCTATCAGGTGCCTGAGGGGCAAAACATCGATATGGGTGAGGGTTCAACCGTGGCTAGGAACAACTGCTCCGCCACTTTTCGTCCTGCTGTAACAGTTTGTGCTGCCCTATGCTATGCATGGAGACAAGTGGCGCATCTCTAAGTACACACATCAGACTGAGAAGCAGCTACAGAGGGAGATATATAGATTGTACACGCGGTCTGGTTGAGTCAGCGTGGGGAGTAGAGGCTGAAGGGGGGCTGTTTTCCCGCGCAGCCGGGTTAGGTGCTGTCAGATGGAGGGAGCTCTGCAGCGCCTTCTTGTTCCACGCCCTCCAAGCCAGCCCTACAGCTGCAAACACCGCTATCCGAAAGCGACCAGTCTTTTAAAGGATCAAGGTTGCCGCGAGAACGGTGCCTTCTGTTTTCCACAACAGGAACTTACCCGTCATTTGAGCGCCTTGGTAGCAACTAAACCAGAGCCAGCAGGAAGAGCGAATCAGCCGCGCGCGCTCCGTTTCAGGATGCCACCTGACGTACTTCCGGCGGTGTAGGGAAAAACAAACGCCTCCTAAAGCTCAGCATCAGAATGAGAGTGCAGGAAAGAGGCGAGAGAGCCGAGCCTGCTAGGCGCGATTGCACGTTTTGGAAAGAACATATGACTTTTGCGCGCTTTGGCATAGATCGTTTACAAAGCTTTCGGAAATGTTGTTCTCCCTTTGGTACTATACATTTGCAACTGCACGCAACTTTGGGGAAAACGAAGGCGAAAACTCGTCCGAAAGCATGCCAACAAGGAATTAACCTCCGAATGTTTTCGAGGAGGCTGTGATGTAAGGTGCAGAGCGATGGGCCAATCCCAGCGTGGCCCTGAGGCGAGCCCCCGATGACGTCAGAGCTCCTTGACCAATCAGAGCGCGGCTCCTTCGCCGGCCCCGCCCACAACCAGGCGGCGGCCATCTTAAGGCAGCTCGGGCGGCGGCGGTGATCTCGGGGGCCAAAACGAGGGGTGGGCACCCTCAAAATTAAAATAAAAACATTAAAATGAAAGAGAGAAGCCCCCCAAGCCCCCCCCCCAAGCCCCCCCCAAAAAAAAATCACGAAAAATCGCGGGGTGCGCGCACCCGTGCGCGCTTATAGATATATAATTGATTTCTCTTCTAATTTTCTCAGGAACTACTGGAGGGATTTACACTATTTAACAAAAAGCGTGATCTGCGTAATAGACACTACCATTTTGACAAGTTTGGTATAATTCCCTTCAGCGGTTCAAGCTGTAGCTGAGTCTAAAGGTCCTATGGAAATTAACATAGGGAAAACACGTTTTGGGACCCCCCTTTTTTCTCAGCCCCCACTTGACGAATCCCCCCCAAACTTTCAGGGAAGGAGCGGAGCGGAGTGAGCCATCTTCTTTGAGAAATGTGCGAAGATTCATCAACCAGCGCCAAAGTTATTCCCAATAGAATGTTGGGGATTTCCTATGGAAACTAGGTCCTAACTATATATACCTACTGGCTACCGTCAGTAGGTAATATGTATACCTTCAAGATTTATAAATGGGGAGTTAAAAACAGTAAATCTATACTTCCACTATATGCACTTAACTTTCGATATTTTGTTCCTCGATATTCTGCCACAATATTAGTGTATCAAAAGTGTTGTTATTGGCGACGCGTTTCGACCGAACGGTGGTTCGGTCGAAACTCGTCGCCAATAACAAAACTTTTGATTCACGGACCCTGGTGTGCGAGTGTCTTTCTTTTCTGTGGGTATATCGTGCCTGGGGTGATTTTGAACATATATATATATATATATATATATATATATATATATATATATATATATATATATATTGACACCAAACTCCCACCAACGCAGGAAACGGAGTCGCACACCAACGGGTTGTCAAACAGGTAATTTATTCACTTAACGGGGGAATTTCCTGACGCGTTTCGTCCACCATTGGACTTTTTCAAAGGTCACCCCTTACACCATTGCTGCTGCCAATCCACAGGTGATTGCCAAAGTTCCTTTTATTGACCCCCAGTGGTCAAGACCTTCAATGGTCATTACGTGGTTTTCGAGGCATGCTGGATCCTGTAGTTTTATTGGCAGCAGTAGTTTATCTGCCCTCCATTAGGCGGTGTTGTTTAGAAGTGTCTGTTTGTTCCGTGTTGCTGTTGGCGAACCATTTTCAAGTCCGCTTACAGAGTCATACCGATGCCGGTCATCGGTGGCAACCGCTTTCCCTCTCCTGCGTCACGACCAAGAAGAGCTGGTTCAAGTCGGGAAAGCCTCTGGCGCGCTTGCTGACTGTGCGTCCTCCCGCGGCAGAACCACGCCGCCAAATATTGACACCAAACTCCCACCAACGCAGGAAACGGAGTCGCACACCAACGGGTTGTCAAACAGGTAATTTATTCACTTAACGGGGGAATTTCCTGACGCGTTTCGTCCACCATTGGACTTTTTCAAAGGTCACCCCTTACACCATTGCTGCTGCCAATCCACAGGTGATTGCCAAAGTTCCTTTTATTGACCCCCAGTGGTCAAGACCTTCAATGGTCATTACGTGGTTTTCGAGGCATGCTGGATCCTGTAGTTTTATTGGCAGCAGTAGTTTATCTGCCCTCCATTAGGCGGTGTTGTTTAGAAGTGTCTGTTTGTTCCGTGTTGCTGTTGGCGAACCATTTTCAAGTCCGCTTACAGAGTCATACCGATGCCGGTCATCGGTGGCAACCGCTTTCCCTCTCGTGCGTCACGACCAAGAAGAGCTGGTTCAAGTCGGGAAAGCCTCTGGCGCGCTTGCTGACTGTGCGTCCTCCCGCGGCAGAACCACGCCGCCAAATATTGACACCAAACTCCCACCAACGCAGGAAACGGAGTCGCACACCAACGGGTTGTCAAACAGGTAATTTATTCACTTAACGGGGGAATTTCCTGACGCGTTTCGTCCACCATTGGACTTTTTCAAAGGTCACCCCTTACACCATTGCTGCTGCCAATCCACAGGTGATTGCCAAAGTTCCTTTTATTGACCCCCAGTGGTCAAGACCTTCAATGGTCATTACGTGGTTTTCGAGGCATGCTGGATCCTGTAGTTTTATTGGCAGCAGTAGTTTATCTGCCCTCCATTAGGCGGTGTTGTTTAGAAGTGTCTGTTTGTTCCGTGTTGCTGTTGGCGAACCATTTTCAAGTCCGCTTACAGAGTCATACCGATGCCGGTCATCGGTGGCAACCGCTTTCCCTCTCGTGCGTCACGACCAAGAAGAGCTGGTTCAAGTCGGGAAAGCCTCTGGCGCGCTTTCTGACTGTGCGTCCTCCCGCGGCAGAACCACGCCGCCAAATATTGACACCAAACTCCCACCAACGCAGGAAACGGAGTCGCACACCAACGGGTTGTCAAACAGGTAATTTATTCACTTAACGGGGGAATTTCCTGACGCGTTTCGTCCACCATTGGACTTTTTCAAAGGTCACCCCTTACACCATTGCTGCTGCCAATCCACAGGTGATTGCCAAAGTTCCTTTTATTGACCCCCAGTGGTCAAGACCTTCAATGGTCATTACGTGGTTTTCGAGGCATGCTGGATCCTGTAGTTTTATTGGCAGCAGTAGTTTATCTGCCCTCCATTAGGCGGTGTTGTTTAGAAGTGTCTGTTTGTTCCGTGTTGCTGTTGGCGAACCATTTTCAAGTCCGCTTACAGAGTCATACCGATGCCGGTCATCGGTGGCAACCGCTTTCCCTCTCGTGCGTCACGACCAAGAAGAGCTGGTTCAAGTCGGGAAAGCCTCTGGCGCGCTTGCTGACTGTGCGTCCTCCCGCGGCAGAACCACGCCGCCAAATATTGACACCAAACTCCCACCAACGCAGGAAACGGAGTCGCACACCAACGGGTTGTCAAACAGGTAATTTATTCACTTAACGGGGGAATTTCCTGACGCGTTTCGTCCACCATTGGACTTTTTCAAAGGTCACCCCTTACACCATTGCTGCTGCCAATCCACAGGTGATTGCCAAAGTTCCTTTTATTGACCCCCAGTGGTCAAGACCTTCAATGGTCATTACGTGGTTTTCGAGGCATGCTGGATCCTGTAGTTTTATTGGCAGCAGTAGTTTATCTGCCCTCCATTAGGCGGTGTTGTTTAGAAGTGTCTGTTTGTTCCGTGTTGCTGTTGGCGAACCATTTTCAAGTCCGCTTACAGAGTCATACCGATGCCGGTCATCGGTGGCAACCGCTTTCCCTCTCGTGCGTCACGACCAAGAAGAGCTGGTTCAAGTCGGGAAAGCCTCTGGCGCGCTTGCTGACTGTGCGTCCTCCCGCGGCAGAACCACGCCGCCAAATATTGACACCAAACTCCCACCAACGCAGGAAACGGAGTCGCACACCAACGGGTTGTCAAACAGGTAATTTATTCACTTAACGGGGGAATTTCCTGACGCGTTTCGTCCACCATTGGACTTTTTCAAAGGTCACCCCTTACACCATTGCTGCTGCCAATCCACAGGTGATTGCCAAAGTTCCTTTTATTGACCCCCAGTGGTCAAGACCTTCAATGGTCATTACGTGGTTTTCGAGGCATGCTGGATCCTGTAGTTTTATTGGCAGCAGTAGTTTATCTGCCCTCCATTAGGCGGTGTTGTTTAGAAGTGTCTGTTTGTTCCGTGTTGCTGTTGGCGAACCATTTTCAAGTTCGCTTACAGAGTCATACCGATGCCGGTCATCGGCGGCAACCGCTTTCCCTCTCGTGCGTCACGACCAAGAAGAGCTGGTTCAAGTCGGGAAAGCCTCTGGCGCGCTTGCTGACTGTGCGTCCTCCCGCGGCAGAACCACGCCGCCAAATATTGACACCAAACTCCCACCAACGCAGGAAACGGAGTCGCACACCAACGGGTTGTCAACGGTGGTTCGGTCGAAACTCGTCGCCAATAACAAAACTTTTGATTCACGGACCCTGGTGTGCGAGTGTCTTTCTTTTCTGTGGGTATATCGTGCCTGGGGTGATTTTGAACATATATATATATATATATATATATATATATATATATATATATATATATATATATATATATATATATATATATATAACCTACTGGCGGTCGCCAGTAGGTATATATAGTTAGGATTTTTTTGAATAGGGATTTCTGAACATTCTATGTTGAATAACTTTGGCGTTGATGGACGGAATTGGCTGAAATTTTCAGGAAAATGACACATTTTGTTTCTGAGCGTCCCCTGAAAGTTTGGGGGGGTTTCGTGAAGTGGGGGCCGAGAAAAAAGGGGGTTCCCAAAACATGTTTTTAACATTGAGTTTTCCATAGGGCGGTTGAACTCACTTTTAGCTCGAATGGCTGAATGGATTTCTATGAAACTTGGCAAAATTTTAGGGACTGGTAGCCCGATGTGCCTTTGCTAGGTTTCAAGATATGTGCTCCAGTGGATTTTGAGAAATTAACGTTCAAAAAAATATATATATCTGTGACAGCGTCCCGGTTAGCGCCCCGGTTCGCGTACCTGACGCGTAACGGAACTTCGCAAGGAGAAGCGGATTGGCTCCCCGGTGACTGTGAACATTCTAAACAGTCCGGAGCGGCCGCCATCTTGTGTCTCGGTAGGATCGAGACACAAGAGGTGGAAAAAACAAAGGGGGAAATAAGCATAAGAGGGCAGAGTACATCCTCCCTGACCCCCTAGGTTTGATGAGGGGGTTTTAAAAGGGCCCCGCAAGGCAAAAAAAAATAATTTTTATTTTCGTTTTTTTTGCGGGGGGAGCGCCCGGTACGCACACCGGGAAGCGGTCCGGGGAGCGTAATATAGGGAAAAAAGAATGAAAGAATTTTCAAATATTGTATGTTTATTGATTGTTCTTTTTGTTCTATTTTTTTTTTTTTTTTTTATTTAAGTACCAACATGTGGGTACCAATGCAGAGTCTAAAAATAAATAAACACCGTCTCCTTTGTAGATATCTTGCATGTTGTTTCAGAAGTTATTGTGGTATATGGAATTCATAGCATAGTCTGTCAGGAAAGCAGAAAGAACATGGAGGCAGGAGATGATAAAGATATGTTAAATACACATTGGAGATAATATAGTGGGAGAAAGGAAGTAACTATGAGCAAACTTACTATGTAACACAAAAAAGTTGCACAGTATATTTGAAGTCTCACTTTATATTTTATCTTTTTGGGTACTATTTCATAATTTTCGTATTAAAAAGAATAATGTCTCAAACTATTTTAACTTTTAAAATTTAACCCCTTCCATGCTGGTGACGAACCCCAGCCGTCATGCACTACGGTGCTCGTGTGCTGATGACGGCTGGGGTTCGTCATGGCCCGCCCGTGTTCTGCCGGCGGCCGCACACGGGGAAAATCGCGGCCTCACGGAAGGGGTTAAATTTATTGTTCTGATTTTTTAAATTCTGAGAGAATTTGTAACATTAAATCATCAGGTATGTCCTCCTTTTCATTCCAAGAATCACATTCTTCAGCACATTTTATTAATTCTTGGTCTAGTGTTTCATCCATAAAGTCCACTTCTTCTTTTTCTTCGTTAGGATTGTTTTCAATCTTAATTTGAAATGAAATTGTATTTTCTTTTTGCTGTGCTTCCATTTTCTTGCTGTAAATTGCATAAAAAATAAATATATCAGTGGAGATAGGGCACTGTTGGGTTTAAGTTCAGACAGGTACTTGTGAGTTTTTAACAGTGAAGTTATCTTTGGGCAGTGCATGGTTTCAGGCAGGAAGTAGAACTATTAAAAAGTGCCTGTGATGAAGCCTAAGTAAATTCATAATTATACCACAGAAGCCTAACTCAATCAATAATTTAAATAATTAAGTCTTTCTCAATGACTAACTCTTATCGAGGGACAGTATGTAACTATCTGAAAACGTTTTCCTAAATTAATTTAAAGTGCATAACATTTTTGTTCCTTTCAATTTTTTTAAATTATATCTTACCTTTGAAAAAGAAGTTAAAGTTGTCAGTGAAAATGCTCTTGAAATATACTTCAGGAAGTAGTAGTCAAAATGACTGTGTTTCTCTCTCTTTCTTTATAAATAGTCAGGTACATAACCAATCAAATGTCTTGAAATAATAGTAGAAAATGAAAGTAACATTTTAATTGGTTGTCAATTCTAACACTCCATATGTGTTTTTGTCATGTAATTTACCTCAGGATATTTAGTCAGGCCTACAGCATGATTTTCTCAATGGAATTCCATCAAATTTGGGTAAATGGTAGGGACTGCTATGTAGTAGGGCCTATTCTATATTTGATGAAAGTGTCTCCAGTGGTTTTTCTGTAAATTACTTTCCCACCTTTTTTTAGCGAGCGCTCCCCGGTGCGCGCCCCAGTACGCGCACCGGCAGCGTTACGGGAGTCCTCCATTTTGTGTTTCGGTAGAATTGAGACACAAGATGGAGGGCAAACAATGTTCGGAATGGGTAGAAGGGGGCAGGGAAGACACTTCCTGACCCTCTAGGTTTTCTGAGGGGGGCTTAGGACGCTCATATAGGCAAAAAAAAAAGAAAAAAAAATTTTGCATGGGGAGCGCCCGGTACGCGCACCGGTAAGCAAACCAGGGAGCGTACTTTGGTGAAAAATAGTGAAAAAAGTTAGAAAAAGAAAAACGTTTTGAATGATCAGAGGTAGGGTAGCTCTGAAAAGAGCTATTGGGTTCTGTGGCTAATTTAGGTACCTACAAGTAGGTTCCAATGCACAATTTTAAATTCAGGAGGAATATTCTATTCCCCTCATCGGAGAAGTGCACACCATCTCCTCTGTAGATGTCTTGCATGTTGTAACACAAGTTATTGTTGTATATTAAACCCATTCTAAAGTCTCTCATGTAAGCAGAAACAGATTTATTCACATGTTTCCGTGCTTTCTCAAATTGTGGACAAAATTGGTTGAACCAGTTCCATTTCTGTCTTTGGCATATATTGGAATATACCAAGGCAGTTTGGGGAAAAAGTGTCATCAATTGATGAAAGGTGTCCATTAAAAGCATTTCCAGACCAACCCCAGTCAAAGTGCCCAAATCATTTCCACCACAGTGCACTATTAAGAGGTCAGGGTTTGGCAGATGCATAAAAAAATTATATTAAAAACATATAAAATATATTTTTCCTTTAAAAGAAGAATACATTTTACAGCTTTTGATATTTGCTATTAAAAAACCATTGAAATTCACTGAAAAAACCATAGGTTATAGACTATATATAGTTAGGAATTAGCATTTAAAAAACCTTGAAAATTCACTGAAAAAAACCATAGGTTATAGACCATATATAGTTAGGGATTAGCATTTACAAAACCTTATTTTACTCACACAAAACCATTGAAATTCGCATATATAGTTAGTTGCACTAACTATATATCGCGCACCCGCAATCCACTGCTGATGATGTCACATATTACATCATTCATGACATGGTCAGTGACATCACTGATGACATCACTGTTGACAACTCAAATGACATCACTGATTACATCAGTCATGTGATAATACGATGACCCTCTTCAGACTCTAATATAACCTTAGATACACTCAGTGTAAACAGACACTCACAGATTGTCACTCATCCATGGAGTTACTCATACACCTAGTCAGTCATGTAAAGAATCAATCACACCTTCATTTCCTCAACTATACAGTTATACACACCTTACTAATTCAAATATATTCTAACATATATTTACTCTCTTATACAATCACTGAAACAAGTTTTCAATGATCCATGCAGCCACTCACACATTCACTGGCTCTTATAAACAGTAATTTATATATGTCAACTCTCACATGTACTGTGTTTTACAAATATACTTACTTTGACATGTAGCACTGAGATATCCATTCACTCACCAATACACTCATGCACACAGTCAACCACCCATACAGCTGTTTCCACATGCAGTTTTGAACCAATACATCTAGTGAATCAACTGTTCACACATCTATGCAAAGAGTCACACACCTCCCAGCCACCCACACACACACACTCACTCTCCCATACAAATACTTGGGCAACCAATCAATAACCCATATAGTTACTCATATAGCTACTGATCAACACATGCAGCAGTTTACAGAACAACAGATATAATGATGCACAAATTAAAACAGTTTAGTCACTAACCCATGCACTTAGTGAGACACATTTAATCACTCTCTCATACAGTCAGTCATGCACCTACTAAATCCTTAATCCACACACTTATACATCCACTCATTGTTCAATATGTAAGACATATTTTAACTTTACAGAAACTTACAGTGACTGGATGATGTCATCAGTGATGTCACTGACCATGTCATGAATGATGTAATATGTGACATCATCAGCAGTGGATTGCGGGTGCGCGATATATAATTAGTACAACTAACTATATATGCGAATTTCAATGGTTTTGTGTGAGTAAAATAAGGTTTTGTAAATGCTAATCCCTAACTATATATGGTCTATAACCTATGGTTTTTTCAGTGAATTTTCAAGGTTTTTTAAATGCTAATTCCTAACTATATATGGTCTATAACCTATGGTTTTTTCAGTGAATATATATATATATATATATATATATATATATATATATATATATATATATATATATATATATATATATGAATCCAAAGTAGCTTCTGCAGTGTATCCTTCGTCTTCTGGGGGTGGCACACTGCCGGTGAAGCAGCCGGCGTCAATATTACAGCGAAAAACGGAGTTCCAAGCGTGCTCTCAGGCGCAATAATCCACACCACACAGTCCGATTTGCCAAAAAGGGTAGGGTTTATTCACGTCATAAGCCCTACGTGACGCGTTTCGCACTCCATGAGTGCTTGATCACACACTTGTGTTATTGAAGTTTGCCATTTTAAATACAAATGTTAACTTAACATAGAAGACGGACCCACGAGGAGCCGCTCTATTTGCGGGCGCCATCTTACAGTGGTCAGTATGTATATAATATAGACAATAATCACAAACCAATATTCAGTCTCAAAAATAAATTACATTCTGAAATATATTATACAGCATGAAGATATTGGGATACATTATAGCTGACCATTGTGAACCTTCCATGACAGGTTCGAGTGTTCCCCACTAATCACAATCTGCTACAATAATACTATTGTGAGTGAAAAAGGTCGATGTATTTGTGTACCATGAGCAAAAGACTGCAAATGCCCACGGATGCCCAATGTCCCGTAGTGCAGTGAAGTTAAATGCGCCAGGTAATGCGCATGTGTGAACCTCTGACAGTAGTCGCGTTGTCAAGGCAACGGAACTAAGTTGTCGGTAAATGTTATTCCTTGGCTAGTGGAGCCAAGAAGTACATGAAATAATGAGGGCAAATGAAACGACAAGCACATCAAAAATTGTAGATACATGACCCCTAAATAGTGGGTGTGTGCTTGAACATAACCAATGTAGGAAATTGGTACAATGGAACTAGGTTGTCAGTAATTGTTATTCATTGGCTTGTAAGCCATAAAGTGAATGAAGACACATGAGACGGCAAGCACATCAAAGTTGCATAACCCCTAGATAGTGGGTGTGTGCTTGAACATGTCCAATGTATGAAATTGGTACAGGTTTCGTGTCCCACTGTACAACCGTGAATGTAGACCCTAGCTAGTGGGAAACAACTGTTAAGTCAAACATAAAAGTATCAACCCATGATTACTTTACACAGTTGATGGCAAACAACCATTGCACAGTCTGTTAAAGGCATAAACCCACACTCCCATCGCAATAAGTGAAAAAATAATAACAAAAATGATGTCAAAGAAACTGTACATACTAGGAGTGAAGAATGGAGAAAGTCCATGTTAAAAGGTTTAGGGTATCGTTGTCGCAAGCCTGAGCCTGAGACAGAGTCCCTCCCTCTCAACCTGTAGAAAAGAGGATAGATAGAGAGGCATAAGTATGTAAATCCATCTAACACACTTATACACTATGTAAATGTACATTGTATTCCTCATCCAAATTGTGTCCTCTCGGAAAACGAGTACAGAGGCCTATAGTTTGTCTCGATTCCCTTTGCCTGAGTCTCAGTGCTCGGTTCCCACCTCGTTTGGACAGATTAACCTGTTCAAGAATATAGTAACTTATCAGTTTAGCATTAGAGTAATGATGAGATTCAAAATGTCTTGCTATGGGATATTGCTTGTCCTTCTTGGTAATAGCTCTCATATGCTCTAAGATGCGTTGTTTGGCCATTTTGGTGGTACTGCCAATATACTTTAAGTCACCTGGGCATACCAGAACATAAACTACAAACATTGTTGTACATGTAAGGAATTGCATGATAGTTTGCATTTTACTGGTACTCGGGTTCCAATATTCCTTGATCATATGACTGTTGGAACAGGCTTTGCAGTGTCCACAAGGATCAAAACCTGGAAGGTCAATCCCCCGCGGCACTTGCTCGCTGATGACACTGTGTGGTGTGGATTAATGCGCCTGAGAGCACGCTTGGAACTCCGTTTTTCGCTGTAATATATATATATATATATATATATATATATATATATATATATATATATATATATATATATATATATATATATATATGTGTGTGTGTGTATATATATATATATATAAATATATATATTTATTTATTTATTTATTTATTTATTTTGAAAGTTTTATATAGAGCGAACAAGATCTTTGCAGATATCAGAGCGCATTACAGACGAAAAGAACAACGTGTGAGCAAATAGTATTGGGGTGGGGAAGGTACATGAGGGAGCATAGTCAGCCAGATACATCAATAATGATACAAGTACAAATACAAGTACAAATAATTGATAGCGTAAACACTCAGGCAGGTCATGAACACGAGTCATACAAAAATGCAAAAAAAGGTAACTTGGAGGTATTTTCTCCACAATATCCTAGGATAATTTAGAAGTGCTTCTAACAAAAGCCAGCATGACAAGTAATCATCTGTTAATTGAAGCATTGTAGGCAAAGTGAGAAACCACACACCTCAATTGTTATCCCAACAAGTCTGAACTACTTGACCATTTCTTCACTACAGAACTATATATATATATACCTTCAAGATTTATAAATGTGGAGTTAAAAACAGTAAATCTAATCTTCCACATTATGCACTTAACTTTCGATATTTTGTTCCTCGATATTCTGCCACAATATTAGTGTATCACGATATATGCCTTCTCTCAATATTCTGAAGTACATCCCACTGACATCATATTAGATCAAGTGATCAAGTGAGTGTGTTCAACACTCTAAAGGAGGTTTGGTGTTCCTCCTTTAAAACTAGTTTTTAGAGAAATGTAGATAGACGATTTACAGTATAATATTGCAGATATATTAGCTTAAAAAGCTACAGGTTTGTGTAAGAAAGCCTTAAAGCATTCTAGTCCCACTTGAGATCTAGGAAACAGGTAAAGACTCAGGTTTTGCCACTTGGAGGTATCTTCTCCACAATATCCTAGGATAATTTCCTCATCACCATGGGGCTGCTATACCTGTGGTACACAAGTAATTTAGAAGTGCTTCTAACAAAAGCCAGCATGACAAGTAATCATCTGTTAATTGAAGCATTGTAGGCAAAGTGAGAAACCACACACCTCAATTGTTATCCCAACAAGTCTGAACAACTTGACCATTTCTTCACTACAGAACTTCCTGTCCAAGCAGTGGTACGGCCATATCTCAAGGGACACGAAGAATTGGAAAATTATCCTCTGCCTCCTCTTCCTCCCTCTGATCAGCTGTGGCTTAATCTCCTTCAGGTAATGTGGCCAAGAGGGCATTGGGTAAGGCACTTCTCAGTGTAAGCTCGTTGATGTCTGCTAATTTTCCCAGTATATGCAGTTTAGCTCTATTTGATGATAAACTAAATGGGGTGGTGGAGCCTTTAAGTACCAGAGTGGGAAGGCATAGTAATGGTTTGCCCAGCTTTCCTTCACCTGCTCTCTGTAGAGCATCCAGCTGTGGTGTGCATGCCCCAGCTAGCACAGCAAGAGAACGGTGTAAAGTAAATGGTAAAAAACATTACACTGACTCCAGCAGTGCTACCAAATTTATCACAATATGTGCAATACGTATTAACCAACTCTAACAGCTATATATATATATATATATATATATATATATATATATATATATATATATATATATATATATATATATATATATATATATATATATATATATATATATATATTCTCTGAAAAAAACAAAGGTTACAGGGATGTTATAGTTAGCAAATAGGATTAAAAAAAAATTGAAATTCCCTTAAAAACACAAACACATAGTCAGGGCACGATTTCACTCAGATAAAACCAGAGAAATTTGGCAGTTATAGTTACCTGAGCTAACTATATTTTACGCCCGCAAGGCACTGCTAATGACCTCACATATCACATCACCCACGACATGTTCTATGACATCAATCATGGCATCATTTATGATATCTCAAATGACATAATTGATGACATCACTGATGACATCACTGATGACATCATCCAATGAGTGTGCTAGCTTGTTTTATAGTTTACATAGTGGCAGGGAAGTACCATATTACGTTTTACCTAATTTTGTACAGCCTGTGTCCAGCTAATGAGTATAACTGCTTACAAAATGCATGTGCTTCTAATGCATCATGGGTGTGTAGAGGTATTGAACACATTATACATCTTTGTATTAAAGAGTAACTCTATGAGTAATTGACAGTTGATGAAGCGTGTTCATTATGTTCCACAAAAATGTTTTTGGTACTGCAGAAATAGTTTCCATCACATGTGAGAAGTCATCTGTGATGTCATCAGGGTATACACCTGTTACAACGCAACTTTTACAACTACCTACCATTACAACGCAACTTTTACAACGCATACCATTACAACGCATTGCGCTGGGGGGCGCTCTAGGATAGGGAATAAGTTTAATTTACTATCCAACACCTTCCCTAGTGTCCACGGGGACTGGAGTTGGAATAGTAAATTATACTTACCACTATCCAGCACCTCTAAGCGCTATGCGTTGTAATGGTATGCGTTGTAATGGTCGCGTTGTAATGGTAGGTAGTTGTAATGGTATGCGTTATAACGTCATACATCCTGTCATCAGTGATGCCTCTGACCATGTCATGAGTAATGTAATATGTGAAATCTTGAGCAGTGTATTGTGGGGGGCTTGACTTCTAGTTAGCTCAGGTAACTATAACTGCTGAATTTCACAGGTTTTGTACAAGTGAAATCTGAGCCTAACTATAACGTCCCTGTAACCTTTGTTTTTTTCAGTGAATTTCTAAGGTTTTTTAAATTCTATTTCCTAACTATAACGTACCTGTAAACTTTGTTCTTTTAAAGTAAATTTCTATCGTTTTTTTTAACTCGTAGTCGCGTTTGCAGAGTGGTGAAGAAAGGGGGTGGGGCCTGCGAGCAGCTCTCAGGAATCCTGCTGTGTCAGACTTACTGGAGGTTAAAGGAGGGCTTCTGGGCTCTCAAAATCCTCAGCATCCAAGAGGACTTCATCCCCCAACAAGCGGTGCACCAGGAGTCACATTTGCAGAGTGGTGGAAAAAGGCAACGTGGACTCCGAAGTCCTCTCAGCAATCGCGCTCTATGAGACATACTGGAGATAACAGGACGTCTTGCTGGCTGCCAAGTACCCTCTGGAGTGGAGGTGATTTCATTCCCCAACCACAGTGCACCAGGAGACATGTTTCCAGAGTGGAGGAAAAAGGGTGCGTGTCCTCTAACAACCTGCCAGGACTTCTGCTGTGTCGGACTTACTGGAGGTAACAGGAGGGCTTCTGGGCTCCCAAGAACCCTCAGCATCCAAGAGGATTACATCCCCCAAAGAGTAGCGTGCCAAGAGGCCCGTTTGCAGAGTGGTGGAGAAAGGGGGCATGGCCTCAACATACCTCTCAGCAGACTTACTGGAGGTAACAGCAAGGGTGATGGCAAAAGGGGGCGAGGCCTCCGAAGACTTGCCGTCTGACTTTTATTTATTTATTTATTTTAATTTATTAGGGGAGGGGAGCCCTCTCCCTGGGCCAATTTGGACCCCAGGAACAACATCCGCTAGGGCCAGGAATGTTTTGAATGAGGTAGGGGAGCCGCCCTCCCTGGCCAATTTCAGTCTGGGACCCAATCCCGGACTTTTTTGAGGATATTTATTTTTTTTTTCTCTATAAATTAGAGGGAGGGGGCCGAACGACACCCCCTTCGGGCCAATTTCGGCCCGGGGACCCCATCCCTCAGGGCCTGGCCCTTTTTATTTTTAAAACACTAAGTGGCGAGGGCGTGGCCTGACTGGAGTTGCCGTAGGACATGCCTGGTGGGAGCTCCGACCCTCCACCACCGTTTTAGGCCTGTAAAGCGGAGTTGGGGCGCTTATATTGCCCTCCCCGGGGTGAGAAGTACCTGTGGTGGGCTTCGGACCTGGAGGTGCGGTGAAATTCGGTCTAGTGGTGTCCCCTGCGAGAGGCTGACGGGGGAAGCATTGCGGCCCAGAGGCGGGAGCCGCCATCTTGTGTGCTGTCCGGCGGTGCCCGTGCAGCGTCTTGCCTGCGCCTTACGGCCCTTGCACCCCGGATGCCTGCATAACCCTCCCTGTGCCAGAGGCTGCGGAGAAATATTGGTGCAGAGTGAATTGGGGGAGACTGAAGCCCCGCAGCCGCGGTGTTGCCCCTGGCTCCTGGTGACGATGGGAACCCTGTGACACAGCCGGGAAGTGGAGGCTGGAGCTGGGCTGGAGGCCTCCCCCCACCCCCGTGCTGACAGGCAGTGAGTTACATGGAGAAAGGGCGACAGGGGCCTCCCATCTGACCCCCGACTGCGGCCTTGTACAGTGGGCGGCCCCGATGCCTGGAGTGACCCCGCTGCGGTGGCGGAGGTGCGTGGGAACTGACATGACCCGGTGGAATCTACGGGCTCCCCTGCACAGACGGGCCCCTGGTGGAGGGCCTGAAGTGCGGCAGACTCCTGGCCTGTGGTGCCCCCCTGAGAGCCCGGCGGGGAGCGCGGGACGGAGCTGAGGCCGGAGCCACCATTTTGTGGCCTACGTGCTGAGGAGCGGATTGGGGCCTGCTCGGGCCTGGGGGCCTGCTAAGGAGTTTCGTCGGTGAGCGGAGTGAGGGCAGCTGGAGCCCTGCGACTGGGTTGTTGCCTCTGGTCCCCGAGCTGCAGGGGGCGACCTGCAATCTGCCGGCTGGAGGCACGACTGGACAGCGGAGACTTAAGTTGGACCTGGGCCATTACCCTCCCCCACTCTGCTGGAAGTGACGGGGCCCGGACACTGCTGTCGCTGGATGTGGTTACCTCAGGTGAGAGGGGAGTGGGAGTGCGTGCTCCTCCCCATCATTTTGCCTGCTTTGCCTGCTTTCCTGCCGTGGGTTGGCGCTCCAGCCCCTGGGTGCTCCTGCAGTCGGTGGCCTCTGTTCTTGCTGCGGGGCCCTGACCTGCTGGGTCTCGTGGCTGTGAGGAGGCCCTGGGGAGTGACAGCGGGGGACTGCTGTTGGGCACTGGCACGGGAGTGTCCTGGGTGGCGCACCGACGGCCCTCGATTCCGCCTGGTACCCGGCCTTGAGCCTCTGGGCCCTTACCCCGGTGGGCCTGGTTCCGCGGTGCTTGCCCTGTCAGCCCAGGGGCTGGATGGACCCTGAGACTGCGCTATGGGGGTCAAAAAAGGTGGTGCAGAGACGCTACTGCTGAGGAAGGCTTCAGGAAGGGAGGCGGTGAGGTGGGTATGCCCCCCCATCCTGCGTAAGCGCTTTTAGTGGGGACTTTTTGTATGGACTCTTTACCGTTGCTGCGACTGACTGCCCCGCGACACATGCTCTGTATGCCCTAATTCCCGGGGGGCTTATCATCTGTCTGGGGGCTGCTAATTGGGGTGCAGCGGGAGCTGACTTGGGGCTGTGTGGCTGGGCGGCCTGCTGTACCTATTGTATCGTCTGAACTCATATTGCCTCCTAAACCCCATGCTAGTTTGTTGAGGGGGGTTGAGTGTCTCCTCCGCACCCCGCCTCACATTCTTGGATCCTCTCCTGTTGGCCATTAGCGGTTGGTGTCCTTAAGGGGTAGAGACACCACTTCCGACAGTTGTATCATACCTGTTAAAAACTTTGTAGGGGGAGGGGCGGACTAGAGGGAGGGTCCCCGTGCCTATGTACCAGTGAGCAGATGGGCATGGGGGGCTGGGGCCCGACACCTTGCCTACCGTTCTGGGACTGAGGCTTCAGCTCACACCTGACCCATGGCGCCACGTTGGGGAGACCCCCTAATAACCTTGCGTGGGCGTACTGTGGCAGCATTCCCTGACTGCCTCCGGACCACTCCAGGGCTGGCAATGACGCGCTCCAAAGGGGGTAAGTTGGACCCGGCCACGGCCCCCAGGGACAATTCTGTCGTGGCTATGTGGGGTAAGGTGGGGGCGTTGACGGCCTCTGAGGGCTTTTCCCAGGCGGCGGGGAATTTGATGCCGGTCACTCAGGCGTTTATGGCCTCTTTCATGGCTGAGCTTAAGATAGAGTTCAGCTCCCTCAGAACTGAGGTAAACACTTGCGTGACGGAGCTTCGGAGAGAAGTCCCGTACTTGGGAGACCGAGTGGATGGGCTGGAAAAAACGATGGATGCTCGCACGGAAGATCAGGAGCAGCTGTGGCAGCGTCTAGCGGTTCTGGAGGAGCAGAATAATGAGCTGCAAGTCAAACAGGAGGACTTGGAGAACAGGAGCCGCCGGAACAATCTTCGCATCCGGGGAGTTCCCATCGGAGAAGAGGGGAAGGACATCCTAACGTATGTAGCGCAGCTCCTCCACAAGGTATGGGGTGACAAAAATGCCATCGCCGCTGACTTTGGATCGGGCGCATCGAGTTTCTGGGCCCCCGGGGCGACCGGGCCTCCTTCCAGACATACTGACACGGGTCCATTTCTTTACAGAGAAGGAAGCTATCTGGAGAGCAGCCCATGACAAACAGGACCTCTGATACCAGGGGCACAAGATACAGATATTTCAGGACCTGGCGCCCAACATTCTGAAGCGCTGACGAGCCTTCAAGCCAGTGACAGAGAAACTGCGCACCTTGGGCATTCCTTACCAGTGGGGCCACCCCTTTGCCCTCATTTTCCAGTGGGAGAGCAGAAGAAGAGTGATACGGACCTTCACGGAGGCGGCGCAGCTCCTTCAGGTACCGACGTCGCCGCCGACAACCCCATCCCGCCCACGACGACAGGAACGGATACAAGCCAAGCTGACTTGGACCACTGTCCAGCGGCATCGTTGCACGCCCCCGCTAGATGAGCTGTCGGCCTCCCAGGCAAAGCAGGGCATCATCGCGCACATTAAATCCCTGGAGGGAGATCGGGAGGAACCTGTCTTGCGGCCATTGACTCCATGATCAGAGGACTGGCTCTTAACCGTACAACAGAGTGCCCGCTCCCCCGGCAGGGTTTCCTACTGGGTGTCCTTCGAGACCCAGAGGATGTGGACAGCATCCGAACTGTCATTGATTCCTACTTCGCTGCCAACGATCTCCCAGAGACGCCCTTCCCTGTGGTGTGGGACGCCTTCAAGGCAACCATAAGAGGCCATATAACCACTCTTTCAATTGCCAGGGCGCGTGAGACTCGGGCCCTAGAGGATAGTGTTATATGTTATGTGGGTACAGATAGGCTGGCAAAAGACATAAAATTGGAGGAACGACGGGACCAGGGTGGCCACTCGTTAACATCTAGGAGGCGCCTTGCCAACCTTAGAGGGCAACTCCGACTTTTGCGCATTAACAAAGTAGAAAAATCTCTCCTGGCCCTAAAGCAGAAATACTATGAGGTGGGGGATAAGGTGGGCAGGTTGCTCGCGGGGAGATTACGGGCGCGTGCCGCTAAGGCTCATATAGCAACTGTCCAGCGTCCGGACGGGACAAAGGTCACCTTGGAGGGGGATAAGCGTGAGGCATTCCAGGCCTACTACTCGGCACTATATCGGAAGGATCCGCCGGCTCCGGAGGTGGTAGAGGACGTTCTGAATAATTACGCGGGGGCGACGCTGCACCCGCACTATGCTGCGACCCTGGAAGGCCCTATCACTCAAGAAGAGGTACTAGCAGCCATAAGGGATCTCCCCCTTGGAAAGACCCTGGGACTGGATGGTTTGCCCCTATCCTTCTATTGCATGTTCCAGTCCCAGCTTTGGCCGCATCTCTTAAGGCTGTATAACTCCTTTACAGACACTGAGGGGCCGTCCCAGTATATGGGTATGGCAGAGATAGCGTTGATTTTAAAGCCAGGGAAAGACCCTACACAGTGTGCATCGTATCGCCCTATCGCTCTGCTAAACACCGACCTCAAAATTTACACCAAACTCTTGGCGAAGCGTCTGGACCCCTATATGCCGGGACTGGTGGATCCCGACCAGGTTGGCTTTATTCGCAACCGGCAGGGGGCGGATAATGTATGCAAAGTAGCACACTTAGTGGGTAAGGCGCAACACTGGGGGATCCCGGCTTGCCTTCTTTCGTTGGATGTGGAGAAGGCATTCGATCGCGTGGATTGGACTTTTCTGCGGGCGGTTTTAGGTAAACTTGGACTAGGCCAGAACATGATCACCCGGATCATGGCACCATATCTTGCCCCACAGGCTAGGGTTCGGGTCAATGGCCGGCTCATGGAGCCGTTCACCATCTCTAGGGGTACCAGACGGGGTGCCCCTTCTCACCTCTGTTATTTGCCCTTGTGGTGGAACCACTGGCAAAGATGATTCGCCAGGCGCCCAACATACATGGCATCCAAATGGGGGCACGTGAAAACAAGGTGGCGTTGTTTGCGGATGATCTTATTCTCTCCTTAACGCGCCCCCGGGAGTCCCTTCCGGCCCTTCATACTACGCTGTGCCTTTTTGAACATGCTTCTGGCCTCAAAATTAATCATAGTAAGTCTTGGGCACTCAACTTAACCATCCCACAGGAGGAAATCTCCCTCCTAAAGAGCCTGGTCCCATACCAATGGGCCGCCCACTCAATTCACTACTTCGGCCTCCAAGTGATCCCCTCTCTCGACACGTGGACGCAAGCTCATTAGCGAGTCTGCCGCAGGTCAGTGCTTGAAGATCTGAGGCGGTGGCGGCCAATGCTGCTCTCATGGCTGGGCCGACTCAATACTCAAAACACAAATTTACAGAGGGTCAAAGGGGTAATAGTTTAACGACCTGTCACCTCATGCCCCTGCACTTGAGGTAAACAACACAAAGAGAGAAGACCAGGTCCAAAATGGTGTGTTGTCCTGACTGGTGCAAGAGGATCACGCGGATATGTGTGTGGAGAAGAGTGTTGCGTCACAATAGGCTAAAAAAGTCCCATCAGACCGCCCTCGTGGCGGCATATCATCATGTGAGAAAGGACAATTGCTCCGTGTGCTGCCCGTGCCATCAAGAGACGGTGCGGAATTGGAAACCGGTGCATTTAGCCACAATTGTGCGCAACCTACAATACAGAGAAAGTGCAGTGCTCAAAGAAAAAGTGCTTAATTAAAAATGACTACCTAGACTGAAAATTTTTTTTTCATAAAGATAAGTGTAGGTGTCAAGATTAAAACCCACGCCTGGTAGTGAGAATGTGAGACTACATTATGGCGCTGTGCAGTATGGTTGACTAGTTTCAGCTAGATGGAGTGTTTCTCCAGCTTTCATCAGGACCTTGTAAGTTGGTCAGCTACTGCAATACAGTGTGAGAAGGTATACAGAAATGCAAACACATTAGTTTCACACAACAGCGTACAATGTACTTTAGGAAGACAAATATCTCCCAATGTTGGCAGGAAAGGAATCTTCTTCCCAGCTTTATGTGGGTGAAGACCTCATCTCGCCCGGCAACCGCTCGGGAAATTGAGGCCCCGCTCTATCCGTCGGTGCCCATCGCTCTGAGTCGAGCGGAAGGGAAGGTGGCGTTGTTTGCGGACGATCTTATTCTCTCCTTAACGCGCCCCCGGGAGTCCCTTCCGGCCCTTCATACTACGCTGTGCCTTTTTGAACATGCTTCTGGCCTCAAAATTAATCATAGTAAGTCTTGGGCACTCAACTTAACCATCCCGCAGGAGGAAATCTCCCTCCTGAAGAGCCTGGTCCCATACCAATGGGCCGCCCACTCCATTCACTACCTCGGCCTCCAAGTGACCCCCTCTCTCGACACGTGGATGCAAGCTAATTGGCGAGTCTGCCGCAGGTCAGTGCTTGAAGATCTGAGGCGGTGGCGGCCATTGCTGCTCTCATGGCTGGGCCGACTCAATGCCATTAAAATGTCGGTCCTTCCCAAAATCTTATATCTCTTTCAATTCCTCCCCAACCCCATTCTGTTACATTGTATACGCTGCCTCCAACGTGACCTCACAAACTTTATTTGGGGAGGGAAGAGACCCCGGTTCTCGCAGAAACTCCTGTTGGCACCGCGGGATATGGGGGGACTGGCATGTCCCAATCTAGTGGACTACTATTGGGCCGCACATCTTCGCTATGTAGTGGAGTGGGTGGTCACAGAGAGTGAGAAGAGATGGCTACACATGGACCGAGCCCTGACGGGGCGAACTATCTGGGACCTTGCCTGGCACCACCGGGCGGCACGCTCTATGAGTGCCTATGTTGCGATACCCATGAAAACGGTCCTAGACATTTGGGATACGGTAGCCGTGTGCAGAGGCCTTACAACCTTTACCTCGCCGCACACCCCGATAGAAGGGAATCCGTCCTTTCCAGCGGCATATCATACACGGGCTTTTGCCAAATGGTCACAAGGGGACTGCCGGGTTATAATGGACCTGTTTGGGGGGGAGTGTTTAAATCCTTTGCTCAATGCAGGGAAGAGTTCCGAGTCCCGTCAACGGCAGGGATACAATATACCCAGCTGAGGCACTGGGTGTCTGCGGAGGACATGCATCAGGCAGCTACGCGGTACTTCACTCCCTTTGAGCGCCTGTCCCGGCATCCTATTGAGTCCAAGGGGCTAATGTCCGAATCTACCAGATTCTGCAATATCCACAGGTACTGCCTTCACACCCCTATCAGCACCGCTGGCAGGAAATGCTGGACGTGGATATTTCTTCTGCGCAGTGGAGTAGGCTGTGGCGGGACATTCCCAAAGTGTACTGTAGTATTCCGCAACGGGAAAACGCTTATAAGATCATGACTCAGTGGTACTACACACCCCAGTGCCTTCACAGGATGTTTCCCTCGTCCTCCCCCTTATGCTGGAGATGCCGATCTGCGACGGGGGACTTCATTCACATCTGGTGGGCTTGCCCGTTATTGACTATACTCTGGAAGGAGGTCCTCAGCCACATCGGGGGGTGCTGGGGTTCCCTTTGCCTGATGATCCTAGTGCGGGCTTGTTGGGCATCAAACCTGTTGGCCTGAAGACACTCACCAGGAGTGATTGGATCTAGGCGCTTTAAAAGTTAGGAGCCGCTAAGCAACTTATTGCTTTGTATTGGAAAAAAACTGAGGCCCCTCCAATCGCTTCCTGGTTTGTGCGTTTATGGCATTTTGCCACTATGGAGCTCTTCACAGCGCGACTGCAGGCACGCGATACATGCTTTAAGGCTGTTTGGCAACCTTTAATTAAGTACCTATGCACGGTTGAACATGCCCGCCATATGCCCACCAAACTGAGAATGCTGCACCTTTTCATGGATGCTGTTATTCCCTTGGATCCAAGCAGATTGCTACCCTAGCTGCTCTCCTGTGCTGTGACCCCACCATAGCCGCCTTGGTACTGGCATTCACACCCTGCTCTCTCATCCCTAGCGCACACTGCTATTACTCTTCCTGCATGGTCTCTCCTCTTCTCCTTCGTTCCTCTCCTATCGTCTGTCCTTTCTCTTCTATTTTCTCCGCTGCTCTGCCGGTTCTAGGGCCCTGTTGGGCGGAATGTTGACTCCGGGCGTGTTGCCTGTCTTTTACAAGGGTGGACACTAGGGGTCTTCCCCACATGGGATCAGACTATGCCATTATATGCACTACAGAACGCGGCAGGCCCCTTTTGGGATGTAGGCGTAATGCTGTGTATCCTCTCACCTCTTCTACTGAGTATTAGTGAATTGCATGTAATATGTGAGCACGTGGCCGGCCCTGGATAGGGTTGTAGGCGTAACGCTGTGTACCTCTGGTCCTGTGGTGTGGGATCCTTTTTTTTCTTCTCTTTTGAAAATAAAAACAGATTTGAAATAAAAACACTAAATGGTGGGGGCACAGCGCAGCCCTCCTCCAAGGCAGCCCATGGCGGCAACAGGGCTAGCCAAATCGGTGTATAGTGAGGTCCCCACCATTGACAACATGCAGTCACAGGGGGAGATGATGTCAGGGGAGGATGCTGAAGGGTATTGCCCCTTGCTACCAAAGTTCTTCAAATTATGACCATCTTGGCAACTGCATCCCTGGTGGCTCATTGGCTCACACGTTTGGTCAATGGCTTTGTCATTCCATTCGGTACTAGAATGGGAATGTATCTCATTTTATAGTACCAGACCATGATTATCATCCAACATATGGATATGATGGTACACTTTCCTAGTGTTACGGGTAGAGAACATAACACAAGTCAAGTGTCAGGTGTACTGCAGCTGCAATATGCATTGCAAATTGGAGACTGCAGAGGTGGGCTGGTAAGTACTGTTTGATATTTCATATTTATTATTTTATTAAGTGCCTGAATCACCCCCAAGGGATATATCCTCACTATGGAACTGCTGCAGTTGGCCAAAGAAGGGGAGCAAATTAAAACAATACATTTTTGAGGAGCCTTCTTAACTGTAACTGATCCGGGCATTGTCGCAGAGGGATGGAGAGTTGGTTCCAGTAGAGGGTGGCTTGATGGAATAAGGTTGTACCTCCTAGGCGTGATTTTTTGCAATGTTGAACAAGGAGTAAAGACTTGGTCCCTGAGCGTAGGGACGTGGATGGCAGATATTTAGTTAATTTTTCTGCCAGGTAGCTGGGCCCTTTGCCATTAAAGGATTTGTGCACAATGCAGCAGATCTTGAATCTGATCGGTTTCTGCATTGGGAGCCAATGCAGTTGCTGCAAGAGAGGGAGGGAGGCAGATCGGGGGGAGCATTGGAAACCAGGCGAGCCGCAGTGTTCTGGACCACTTGCAATCTGTTCAGTGAAGCTTCATTGGCTGAGATCAGAAGAGCATTGCAGTAGTCCAGGTGGCTTAGCACCAGTGCCTGGATGAGGGTTTTCTGCGTGGTCAGAGGGAGGAAGGGAAATAACTTGCTAAGGAGGCTTAACACATGGAAGCAAGCGCCGGCGGTAGTTGCGGCGTGCTCTTCATTATTCGTTTCTGGTTCAGGCGGACGCCCAGGTTTTTGACCACAGTCTTGGGAGCCGGAGCAGCGCCCAGCTCCACTAGCCACCAGCTTGGGGCCCACCTCACAGCAGGAGGAAATTATTCCTCATCCAGCTAGCAATAGCCGTCATGCCCTTCAAAAAAGTGGACTGAGCATTGGGATTATTTTTGTCGAAGGAAAGTACGAGCTGAGTATCATCAGCATATGAGATTGGTACAAAACCTCCGTAGAAAATGTTAGCGGAATGAGTAAAAATAAGATCCAACATGTGTCCAGCTGAGTGGGTGGGGCCGTCGTTGTTCTTACTTAATTCTATTGTGGTTAAATCTGCCAGGAGCGTCAAAGCATCCCGGTTTGTGGGGCTTTCACTGTGAACGTGAAAGTCACCCAGGAGCAAACATTTTTTTGTTGAAATGACATGAGAGAAAATTAATTCCATTAGATTAAACGAGAACTCTAAGAGGGGGCCTGGGGACCGGTATACAAGGGCACCTTTCCAACTGTTGAGAAAGCCAGTCAATTCTAAAAACTGCGATTTCAGTTTTGTCATTATTTAGTTGCTCGAGTATGGAGACTTTAATGGATTATCTATGAATTATGGCTATAACCCCTCCCCCACCTTAGTTTGTCTGTTCAACTTTTGGATGCGGTAGCCCTCCAGGAGTGCCGCTGCTATGGCAGGGGTGGAGCTGGGTTTGATCCAGGTTACGGTCAGGAATCCAATGTCGGGGAGCTTGGAGGAAAATAAGTCCCAGATTTCAACTGCATGTTTAGGTAAAGTTCTAACATTGCTTAGTAAGCAATTCCAGCCTTGGTTTCCCGAAAGGGTCTGGGGAGAGGTGTCTACCTCTACAAAGGGGCTATTCTGACTTTTGTTTAGGTCATGTGTCGTACAATCAGTGAGGTGCTGTTCCAATCTCAGGCTCTGAAATTGACAGAACCTACACGTGAAAGGCCCCTCCATAACCTTGGGAGCTCTAGGCGTAGCATTTGCATGGTGGGTACATTTATTTGAACTACCTTGTCTGATCTCGAGAAGTTCCTGGTTGGTATATATGTATATGTCCTTCAGTCTGTACCTGATGCTGGTGTGAAACATGCAGGAGTCCTGGCTCCTGGCGATGACCAGGTGCGGACGCGCTTGCATTTGACGCGCCAGCGTCACGCCCACTGAAAGCGTCCTCTGTGCGTCGTGCCAGTCATGGGATTAAATAGAGGAGGTTAGCAGCTAGACTGTTAACCTCCGATCCATTCCGCCTGGAAGCACTGAACTACAATGTTAGAAATGTAGTTCACTGTCACATAGTTTGAAGCAATCAGGATGTGGGGAAATTGGATAATGCATTTTGATTGGTAAACATTTCAGTCTTTGAATGAATGAATGAATGAATGAATGAATGAATGGGGATTTATAACGCGCAACTTAGCCCAAGGGCATCAAGGCACCTGACAAAGCAGGTATCAAATTATCGAGCCTCAGATCACCGGGTCCATGATTATAGGTAGACCTCTCGGAAAAGCCAAGTTTTCAGATCCTTTCAGAAATTAACAAGGGATCGTTGTCCTAACAGAGCAGGGGGGAGGGAGTTCCAGAGCTTAGGAAACAGGGTGGAAAAAGCCCTGCCTCCCCATTTTGCCTTGGAAAATCTAGAGACTAGAAGAAGATTTTTTGTGGAGGACCTAAGTGCTCTGCTGGGAAGATAGGGAACTAAGAGAGACCTAAGGCCCTCTGGTCCAGAACCATAAATATCCCCATGAGCAAGGCAAAGAAGCTTGAATGTGATCCTGGACTGAACGGGAAGCCAGTGAAGGTCTTTTCTGGCCAGGGAGGCTGAGGAAAGCCTAGGAAGATTAAGGACCAACCTGGCTGCGGCATTCTGGACCATCTGTGTTGTGAACAAGACTCTTGTTTATACCCGCATACAGCGCATTACAATAATCGAGTCTTGACGAGACCAGAGCCACAGTGGCCTGCTTCATCGCCTCAGGAGAGAGATAAGATCCAATCTTTCTGAGGATCCTGCTTATTTGTAATAATAGTTTAAAGACTTGGACAGGTTTGTGCAGTAATTACAAAAAATATTTTGAGGTACGCAATAGGTCTCTACAGGCATGCAGATGTTACCCTGTGGTGGCTGAAATGTAGGATCTTGACATATCTGTTTCTCTCCCTGTTGTAAGGAAAAAGCCTTCGGATGGGAAACAGTCCCAACTCTGGAAGTATGGAGCCTTCATAACATCACCATTTGTGGTCTTCTCCTGGACCGTGATCTTCTACATTGGCTTCCTCCTGCTCTTTGCCTATGTGCTACTGATGAACTTCCAACCCGTGCCCACTGGACTTGAAATTTCTGTCTATGTGCTGGTCTTTATCTTGCTGTGTGATGAAATCAGACAGGTATGCAGCACATATTCTTGATATTCTCAAATTAGATGAGGTCAGAGTCAGCACGTCAAATAGAGCAAAACATGTAGAATTGTATATGAATTTGTATCAACAACAGGCAGAAATTGTGCAAGGCTTTTCGGTACCCCAAACACAAGAAGCACACCTTCCACACTCAATTCATTTTAGACCATGTAGAGAGTGTGTCCTCCTTTCTTTTTTGACCGCTTGCCATGACACACCCATCCTCCTCCTCTAAAATCGTTCTCTTCTCCTATTCCGGTAGTATATCCACCATCAAAGCACCAGTTTTTGATCATTCACCAATTGTCCACCCTGAGCAATGAACTTCAGCATGATTTCTTGGGGAGTGCATGTTTTTTTGAACCTTAGGAGCTTTGCAAGATGCTAAGCTCCTGAAGCTTTTTCTGTTGAATGAAGACAGTGTCAGCAGCCCTTGGGGACAACAGTTAGTGGTCCCACTGCAGTGAAGGTCTGCTCAGAGCAATGGTGGGGCTGACAGGCATTCGTGCTCCCCATCCCATACTCCGAGCTGCCACACTGCGAACACGTAATTACCCAGCAGGGCTGACCTGGACGTCCTTCTCCCTGCCCCCGCCCACTCTAAGTTTGGCAGCCAGCCCAGCACATCCCTTGTTCTCCCCTTCTATCCCTGCACAGCACAACAAAACTATTATTGGCCAGCACACCACAGGGCCCTAGTGTCAACGTCCTTGCTCCTCCATCCGGGGATCGCAGCTCCCATCCCCTCATTTTCTGCTCTAGGATGTCATTTCCGGTAGACTTTTTAAACAGGAAATTTGCACTAGGGCACAGGGCAGGACATTTTACTAAACTACCTGTAGGCCATTGAGATTAGGAAAGATTGGCTGACGTAATCATTGCCTTATTTTCCCAACATATTCCAGCTTACCAGGTGCAATAAAAATACACATACTACTAACTCTTAGAAGATATAACAGTGTTAAACGTTCAAACTCTCCATAGTACCACCAATTCCTCTTTGTAAATTATAAAATATCATAGCTCCGTTCCATTTGACATCAGAATGCAATTTTTACTTTTTTTTCTTCATTTATGGATGTGAACTACTCCACTTCAAATCAATAAGAATTGCATCAGTGAAGATAACACTCTGGAGTCCGTTATCAAAATACATTATTGTGAATGCTCCACTAAAATATTTTTAGGTCCACCCTACTCACCTCATCGATGAGCACACTTTGATTTGTCTATTACCTTAAGAACTAAGGGCCATATTTACAAGGAAGTAATGCAGTGCGGTGCCGCATGCCATTCAGCTGCACCGTGTGGCGTTACTTCCAAAGCAAAGGAATGCCTCATATTTACAACAGTATGACATATCCCTGAGCTTTCCCCTGTCCTGACGCATAATTGGATACCATGCGGCAACGCAGGCACCCTTGCACCGTGGTCGTAGTAGTCGTGCATTTTCCAACCTTGTTGGTGCAGCCTATGCTGTGTAACTCTAGACACGTGTTTCTAGATTCATCCTGCATCAGTAGAGCAACAAGTCATTTTGGGAGTGCTGAAAAGACTGCACAGCACAGGCTGGACCAACAAGGGTGAACAATTAAAGACTACTGTTGAAGTAAGAGTTATCATGCATTGCATGTACCATGATGAATTAGGGCAAACTGAGTGCCCGGATGGGAGGCAGTGTGCTCCCACCCTCCTGTTTGCAACAGCCCCCTTGAGCTACCTTGCTGACGAGCTTGTGTTGATGCACTTGTACCTGTGAGTGGTACAGAGACTGGGGAAGACTTTAGAAATGTGATTAAAGAAGAGCAGGTAATGAAATATGTATGAACTTTCCTTAAAGACCTCATAGATTGCAAGGGCGAGAGTTAATCTGTTTTCCAAGGTCAGTGCTGCCACCTAGAAATTTTCACATCTGTGTTCTTACACTTATAATAGCCACAAATCCTTATTCAAAATGACCACTCATTAGTGTTTATCCGAATGCCTACTCCACAAATTTCAAAAAGGTGGAGATCCCATAATGCAGAGAGAAGGTACCGTGCAAAGAGGCAGAAGGCACCAATCTCTTTTAATTGGCTCCACTCAGGTGTACATCAGACAGTGTAGAGTGGAAATGTCAGTAGGAGACGTCAAGGGGACCACACTATTTCCCGTACAGTGAGTAGTCTCATTCCCACAAGTTAGATTTCTTGCTTCATGCATTATTAGAGGATGATCCACTCTTCACAAACAGACAAGAAGTACATAATTGAGTCTTCCATCAGTCTTCAACATCAATATATCTCAACTGACATGCTTCCTTCTCCCCTTTCTCCTAGTTGTACATGAGCGGTGTTAAGTATTTCACAGACATGTGGAACATCATGGACATGCTGGGCATCCTGTACTTCATCACTGGGATTGTTTTCAGGTGAGTGCATAGCCACTGCCCGAAACAGCCTGTCTCTGAGAAACATGCTGGGACTGCTGCATGCCTAGGGATTCAACTGCCTGGTGTACATTTTACAGAAATTATGAAGCTCGAAATCTGAATTGTGTGCAAAGTTGCAAAGGTTCTCATCCAAAAACTTGATAATGCTTTGTAAAAACAATTTGGGGGGGAAATGTAGGTTTCTCAGGAAACACCTATGTAAAATCTTGGAATGAGAGTTTTCGTATAAGAAGATTTTGGGGTGGGGGTTAATTGTTCTGCAAAAACAGTTTTCAGGACTTTTGCCCAGCGGGCATATTTGATAACGTTTCGGAAATTGTGCATTTTGTCACCTTGCAAATATGTGTCCAGCCAACACATCATTTTTCACGACTTCCTCAGCTCAAGAGGATTAGAAAATAAGCATTCTGCAGTGTGAGTGTGACTCAATTAATGCTCCTAACAAGTGGATTATGAATGACAATGCATGTCTGCTACCTAATAATGCATACAACTAAATGTCCGTATAAAGAAGCAATATTTGGTGATTTATAACTTTGGCCTTTTCGTATCGTTCTCTACTATACCTTGGAACAAAAGTGTTAACCCAATTTAATTCTGTTTACGAGTTTTTATCAACATTAGTCAATGGGGTAACTTGAAAATGAAGTGTAGTCTCCCATTTGAACCCCTTGCAAGAAATAATGGGACTTGTTGGATGTGTCAGATGTTGAGCTGTGCATCTACACTCGAAGTGGGTGTGTGCTCTTGGGGCTCACTTTTTCACGTTTTCCCTCCTGACTGCCTTGCTTGCTTGCAAACTGTTCTGTTACCCCACTGTTTAGTCCTGTTTTGGGGTATTGTTTTTGGGTTTCCTGGTTTGTTTTCTGTTGTACTTCCCGCCTTTGTTTGCCGTATTTTGTGCCTGTTTTACTTTTGTCGCTCTCTTCCATTTTCTCCTGCCGGTTCCCTCCTTTTTGCCTCTTGCCTGCCCCGTCCACTACCACCCAGCGCCCCTCACACCTCCCAGGACCTACTTAAAGAAGGTTGCAGTGCAGCCACGTAGCACACACGCGGAGCCAGCGCGAAAGACAAGTCTGTCGGCGCCAGTATGCCCCTGGACCGCGCCCTTGACCCCAGACTCCGCAGCAGCTGCCACTCCTCTCCACAATCTATGGCAGGACATTTTTCCTGCCGGCATTGCCTCTTCTCCTGCAACACAGGAGCATCCACACTCAGGACCACCAACACCACCCCAGCCACAACTGCTTCAGAACAACTCTGTTGCCTTTTGCTCAATGCAAAATCACTCTGCACGTACGCAACTGAGATCTGGGACACCATACCTACATCACATTCAACTTCATCTTCCTGACCGAGACCTAGCTCAACCCCACATCCGCTCCTGACATTGCATCAGCAACTCCAGACGGATACAAGATAGCACACTGGGACTGCATCAACAAACATGGAGGTGGAATCTCCATTATCCACACAGACTCCAACTCCATACCGATGGCAAAACCACCATGAGATGCCCCCTCCTTACAGACGTCTAGAACCACACCCCATTTCCTGCAACATCATTCCCGACTTCATCGCCCCTCTTGCCATTGAATTCAAAAATCTCAATTTTCACCCTAACAACACCAACACCGCCAACCTCCTCCAAAGCATGAACAACATTGGCCTCACCCAACCAGTCACCAATCCCACACACAACTCAGGACACACGCTCAACCCTGTCTTCATAGCCAGAGACAAGGTGAAGTACAGCCATGTCACCGAGCTCACTTGGACAGACCATGCCATTGTCCATTTCACCATCACAGGATCTCCTGGCACAGCCGCCAAGCGGCCCAGAACCTCACACCACAGCTGGAAAAAAGTGTCAGAGAGCCAATGGACTGACGCCCTCAATACCTCCCACCCTGACACCGCAGCCAACCTAGAACATGCTGTCAATAACTTTTCCGCCTGGATCACCAACTGCACCAACAGAGTCGCCCCTGTCAAACCCACCAAACTCAAGAAATCCACTAAACAGGCCAGTTGGTACACCAAGTACCTGAGAATCACAAAACAAAATTGCATGTGTCTGGAAAGGAATTGGCGCACCAGCAAGAAGCCCAAGACCGAGTCACCTTCAAGACTACCCTCAACCAATACCACCAACTCCTGAAAGAGATAAAATGGAGCGTCCTAGCTGACCACATCAAAGCCAGTTCTAGCCTCAGCAAAGAACACTTCAACAGCTACAGAAAATGTCATCACCCCTTCCCAGAGCTTTGTGACACCCTGGCAGACTTCTTCCATGACAAGATCTCCACCAGTCACAAAAACTTTGACCCCAGCCCTTCTGACCTTTCAGCCTCCTTGCTTCCACAGGTGCAAACCCTGACCACCTACTCCCCGCCTGGGATGATCTCATCACATAGAACACCACAGCCATCATGACCTCTGTCCACTCAGGAGCACCCACGGACTTCTGGGCCAACCATATTTTCAACTTCGGGAGCAAGAGGATCAGGAGTGAGATCACCGCCATCTGCAAAACATCCATCACCATGGTCACCTTCATCCAATAATGGAAAAACGCAGAAGTCAAACTCCTTGTCAAGAAACCGTCCGCCTACCACAGCGAACTCAAGAACTACTGTCCCATCTCTCTCTGTCATGTACAATGCCTATAGCTCAAACTCTTGTAAATGCTAGACCTATTCCAAAAAGCGGCCACCATTGTCCCGGGCTGCTTAAAAAGTAAAAGGGTGCAAAGTGCGCTCAATGTGGCAGGAAAGCATGTTGTGCCTGCTGTAGGAAAAACTATTTAAAGAAAATAGTGCTTACAGACTAAAAATGACTCACAGTGTAACAACCAAAACAAGCATTTGCAATGCAATAGGTCTCGCATTAGGAAAGTTTGAGCTATTGGTATTGTAAATGACAAATTTTGTATTTATGTGTTGGTTTTGAAAATAGCTAAATTAATAGCTTTGTCATTTACAATGCCAATAGCTTTAACTTTCGCAAATGTGACACCTATAGCATTTGTAATGCAATATGTGTTGTATTTACGTGACTTAGATGTATTGATATTACAAATAACAATGGCTTTTTAAAAATTTTTTTTTAATAATTAATACTTAAATAAAAGTTATTGTAATTTATAATGGTAATAGCTTAAACTTTTGTAAATAACTTTTGTGAAGATTATGTTCAGTGTATTTTATTGTGACGAAAATCCAAGAACAGAAGTGAAATATTAACATCTTTTTGTGAAATTTGTAATAAAGCTTGAAACATTGAGAGAACATATTTGAACCAGTTGTTGTGGAATGGATGCACAGATTGATGCTGTGGTGGCGCTGAGTGATGTTGTGGTGGCGACGAGTGATGCTGTGGCGTTCATTAATTGCTTGCAAACTAACGAGGATCAGCTGAAAACAGAAGCGCTATTTAAACAAAGACACAACTTTTTTCCCCCATGTAGAGTTATTATATTGGGGGGCTGCTTACCTTACACGCGTCCTGGGGAAGTTCACAGGTCCTTCCTTTTGCTCCTCCCCTCGACCATGGCCAAGCAGCAGCCTCAAAGTGAAGAAGGCGGGTGTTGAGCAGGAGCACTGGCTGCAACCGGAGTTGAGGAAGCGCCTCTGTGTGCTGCAGCTTGCAGAGGCAGAGGTTGTGAGGGCTGCCCAATTATTGAAAAAGACCCCCAAAAAACCGCAAACACTATAAAGATGACACTGCGTCCAGTGAAGAAAAAAATAAGCTCTCACGTCATAGTTCGGCCGAAAGTCTTATCAGACACACTTTAAGTTCCTCACAAGTGTCCCTACACTAGTCACTTTCGTCAGAGGGACCCCCACCATTGTGTCTGGATTATTCATCCCACACAATACTAAACCCGTGAAGAAAAGAAATAAACGCATCTGTGCTTTGAACGATTAGCTGACCCCTGGGTCGAGTGCAACACAGGAGCTCCCAGCAGGAGGGGCAGGGAAGAGCCGGAAGGTAGGAGCCTCTCCTGCTTTTGGTAGAAGTCTGCCATGCTTCTCGCCCTCTTGGAGCTGCATTGGACACCCCTGGGTCGAGTGCAACACAGGAGCTCCCAGCAGGGGGGACAGGGAAGAGGCGGAGGGTAAGAGCCTCTCCTGCTTTAGGTATAAGTCTGCCATGCTTCTCGCTCTCTTGTAGCTGCGCTGGACACCCCTGGGTCGAGTGCAGCACAGGAGCTCCCAGCAGGGAGGGGCAGGGAAGTGCCGGAGGGTAGGAGCCTCTCCTGCTTTGGGTAGAAGTCTGCCATGCTTCTCGCCCTCTTGGAGCTGCGTGCGACACCCCTGGGTCGAGTGCAACACAGGAGCTCCCAGCCGGGGGGGGGGGGGGGGGCAGGTAAGAGCCGTAGGGTAGGAGCCTCTCCTGCTTTGGGTAGAAGTCTGCCATGCTTCTAGCCCTCTTGGAGCTGCGTTGGACACCCCTGGGTCGAGTGCAACACTGGAGCTCTCAGCAGGGGGGGGGCAGGGAAGTGCTGGAGGATAGGAGCCTCTCCTGCTTTGGGTAGAAGTCTGCCATGCTTCTCGCCCTCTTAGAGCTGCGTTGGACACCCCTGGGTCGAGTGCTACACAGGAGCTCCCAGCAGGGAGGGGGGGGGTCTGGTAAGAGCAGGAGGGTAGGAGCCTCTCCTGCTTTGGGTAGAAGTCTGCCATGCTTCTCGCCCTCTTGGAGCTGCGTTGGACACCCCTGGGTCGAGTGCAACACAGGAGCTCTCAGCAGGGGGGGGCAGGGAAGTGCCGGAGGGTAGGAGCCTCTCCTGCTTTGGGTAGAAGTCTGCCATGCTTCTCGCCCTCTTGGAGCTGCATTGGACACCCCTGGGTCGATTGCAACACAGGAGCTCCCAGCAAGGAGGGGGGGCTGGTAAGAGCCGGGGGGTAGGAGCCTCTCCTGCTTTGGATAGAAGTCTGCCATGCTTCTCGCCCTCTTGGAGCAGCGTTGGACACCCCTGGGTCGAGTGCAACACAGGAGCTCTCAGCAGGAGGGCGGGGGCAGGGAAGTGCCGGAGGGTAGGAGCCTCTCCTGCTTTGGTATAAGTCTGCCATGCTTTTCGCCCTCTTGGAGCTGCGTTGGACACCCCTGGGTCGAGTGCAACACAGGAGCTATCAGCAGGGGGTGGGGGGCAGGGAAGTGCCGGAGGGTAGGAGCCTCTCCTGCTTTGGGTAGAAGTCTTCCATGCTTCTCGCCCTCTTGGAGCTGCGTTGGACACCCCTGGGTCGAGTGCAACACAGGAGCTCCCAGCAGGTGGGGGCGGCAGGGAAGCGCCGGAGGGTAGGAGCCTTTCCTGCTTTGGGTAGAAGTCTGCCATGCTTCTCGCCCTCTTGGAGCTGCGTTGGATACTCCTGGGTCGAGTGCAACACAGGAGCTCTCAGCAGGGGGGGCAGGGAAGTGCCGGAGGGTAGGAGCCTCTCCTGCTTTGGGTAGAAGTCTGCCATGCTTCTCGCCCTCTTGGAGCTGCGTTGGACACCCCTGGGTCGAGTGCAACACAGGAGCTCTCAGCAGGGGGTGGGGGGCAGGGAAGTGCTGGAGGGAGGAGCCTCTCCTGCTTTCGGTAGAAGTCTGCCCGCCCCAGGCACTCTGCCCTGGCCCTGCTGGCTGCACCCTCGGGTGGCGGGGTGGAAGGAACCCCACAGTTGGCTGCGAATAGAAAGAAACCATCTTATCACCGATGTTGCCATCCTAGGGTGGGCGCTCCTTCCTGGGACAAGCTTGGACACGCGTCCCTCATGGCCTCGGGTACAAAGAGCTGAGGCTGGGAGAAGCTTCCACGGTGAGTTTTCAAGATTGACCCTGGATGTGAACCGAGGCGAGCTGGGGCCTCTTATGTCGCCCTCACTCATCAAAACAGAAGCACTTCAACAAAAGCTCCAGAATAGGCCGATACAACGCAGCAGAAAGGCTACAGTTTCAGACTATGAAGCTGGGAAGCCTAGTTCGAGTCTTGGCATCCTGTGGTTCGGAATGACTCACTTCTATACCGTGCCTAAAAATGAATATGCCCGGCTTGGGTAATGCGCCTCCATGTCTTCCACTTCTGTTAGCGCTATATAGAACAGCAGAAGTAACAAGCAGCATGCGTTGCCCGGCTCCTTGCGCATGCGCCTTCATGTTTACATCAGACAACAAGCTAATGACAAATATAGGCGGAGAGTGGGCGGTGCTTCTATTTCATACTCCAATATAGCATGGCTCGCAGAGCAGCACATGCACTGCTCAGGCTCGACCTAATAAATGGATGGATGAATGATTGGAGAGGAAAGCGCACAAAGTCATTAACGCCCCAGGCCCCCTTTACACTTGATGAAGTCATAAGCAATTCAAAGCCTACCAGGGTTTTAGAGTTATAGCAGTAAAGCATTAAGACACAGACATGGGTGAAAAACGGGAGATGTAAAATTACTTCAGTGGAAAGTTACAACAACAAAAAAAAGACGCAGGCCTGACTTTGTCAATAAAACATGAAATAGCCACGGAAGACTGTGTGAGCCATGAAGCTCTATGTATAGGTACACAAAATTCCTCCACAAAGCTCATACAATTGCACCATGGCCCACGGAATTGTAACAGCCACTGTGAGTCAGAAAGTGTCCCTTCAGCTAGGAGTTTTCCCCATAAGCCATGAAATTGCACCCACTTACACATATAACGAGGGGAAAACTATTGGGGAGGAAGGGAGATGGGAGTTAAGAGGAACAAAATAGAGCAAAAACTACAATACGGCCAGGAAGAGGTGATAAATGTGAGCAAAAGAGGCAAAATAAAATGAACGAATTACCAGACAGACCGTAAGCAACACACACAGACCACATGACTCTATTCCTTTCCTCGGACACAAGAAATGAATGCACACATTAACACAACAACTCGGTGAAAAAAAGCTCAAATATCGAACATCTACACAGAGATTAACCCTGTTCACCCCAAGAACACCTTGAAACAGCACACAGCACCGACCCCCCCCCCCCACACACACACACACACACACACACTACAGGCATATACATCTCCTAATACACCAAACGCGAATGAATGGATGCGAACACACCATAACATTCACTCACAGAAATCACCAAATGCGAAAATACACTTTCATGCAGCCACCGTTAAAGGCACATATACACTAATCAAACCCACATTTTCAAATGCGAACACACATGCCACTCAATGCACACAAACGCCATCAAATGCACAAGCGCAAATTATGTTACACAAACACGCACACACATACATCAAGTCCACACACTTGTTTGTTATTTTGTCATTGGGATAGAAGCAAAGACGGCCCCACAGAGCTGACACACTCATGAAACACTTGCATTTTCACGGTACGTGTCCTTTAGCGAGGACACACAAAACAGCAGCAGAGACAATACGTCCCAACGAAGACCTTAAAAACCGGAAGCTGACAACTTTCCAACCATCAGTCGGTATTGTGCACCGCGGGCGCAGCATCCGCAGAGCAGACACACAATAATAAGCAGTATACATTGATAATTTAACAACGTGTGTGACTGAGTGCAAAAATACAACCGAAGCAGCATCATGCATTCCCCATGCACTAACTAGTCATGTCTTCTGCTCCGACCCAGCCCTTCCCTCCCTCCCCTTCCGAGCCCCGCTGCCCCCTCCATCCCTGCCCTGCCTATGCTCCTCTGCTGTCCCGTCCCGGTCGCCTGCTAAAGAAACAAGTACAACAAGTATTTTTCTGCACATTTAGTAAGAGATGGGCATTAGTATAAAAAAAAAAATGGTACCGGAAATGGATGAAGAACCCGGATTTCCAAGCTCTGCATCATGTGGGGGAAGCAATTAGGAAAGAAACTTCAGCATAGAACGAAACTACACAATCGGGAACATGCTTTGGAAGTCTTGGTACCCTCACGATCAAAGGAATGACGATCAGCATTTGTCTAGGTACTGTTATGAATTGCATTTATCAGAAGTGAAAGAGTGATCACGGTGATAGCTCTAGGTCTTTTACTGCACATTTAATATGAGATGGGCATTAATATGACCGTGGCAGTCAAAGAGTAGCAAGTAAGGAAAAATCTTCTGTGTGTAGTTACCCGAGGAAAACAAAGTATTGAAGAACTAGCAGTGAGGGAAGTCGCTGGAGACGCCTGTACGAGCCGTACGAGCCAGTTCCTTTGGGCGGGACTTCCGTCTTCGGAAGTCCCGCGCACGTGCCCACGGAGTGCCTGAAGGCGGGGCTCCCATGCCCGAGGGAGAGCCCCGGCTAAAGAAGTCCCGAATGGCGGTAAGTGGGGCTTAGTTCTAGGGGGGAGGGGGGTGTGCTTGTGTGTGTGTGTGTGTGTGTGTGTGTATGTGTGCGATGGCGGCGGGGGGAGGGGGGTCTCTGTATGTGTGCGTGCGTGTGTGTAGGTGCGCTGGTGTGTGTGTGGGGGGTCTCTGTGTGTGCGTGTAGGTGCGCTAGTGTGTGTAGGTGCGGCGGCGGGGGGGTGCGTGTGTGTGTGCCTGTGTATGCGTGTGGCTGTATATGCGTGTGGCTGTGTATGTGCGCATGCGTGAGTGTCGGGAATATGAGGCATGGCGCCATGCGTGCCCACGAGGAGGAATCTGAGTCAGCGAGGCGCGTGGGCGATCGCTGTCTCACATTCCCCCAGACACGCCAACAAAAGGTCCATTGCTACGCTATCGCTACGCTCGACCTAAAAATGGGCCAGTCCTCATGGGAGGTTACGAAGGAAGACATGGCTCTACTAAGGAGGGACTAACAAGCCTATTAATGAATCAGAAGCCAGCCTTTACGAAGGACAATGACACAGGCCAATGCCAAATATAGACGGAGAGTGGGCAGGGCTTCTATTCCATACTCCATTACAGCATGGCTCACAGAGCAGCGCATGCGCTGCCCAGGCACGCCCTAAAAAAGTACCTCAAGCAGTGCTCAGCCAGTGGAAGGACACTGGATGCTAACAGGAAGCTGCGAGATGCCCATGCTCCACGGCAAGGACAGAAGAATGCAGGAGGAGGTGAGCAGGTGGCAGTAAGCAGGAGGTGTGACCAGTAAGAAGCAAGGAAAGGAAAGTGATGTGCAAGCCAACCAATGGTAAGTATTTGTAAGTGATGGCCGTGCTCAAAGCCCATTTTTAAGCTGCTTTTTAAAAAAAAGCAATAGCTTTTGCTGACAGCACATGTGCGTTGTAGGCAAACCTTAAAATGTGGTAGTCCCTTTATGTTTAGTTCAAAGTCCACCTGTTTTGGCAGTAGACTCAGCCACAGCAGTTGAAATGAGCACCAGGTACCATGCATGAAGTTCTTTGACCCAAGTTACTCTACCCAGTGCAGTAGGGCTAGGGGATTACAAGTGTGTTACAAGTTTTGCAGAGACCTGACCTGCAAACCATTGTTGCTGACCGTTGAAGGATTCTTGGACCCCGGAGCTATGAAAATAAGCACAGAAAGTTTGGAAATTAATAGTGGCTGCAAATGAGCACTAGTCTTCTTTACAGTACAGTTAGACGCTCTGTGGTCCTAGATTTTGCTGAACAGTGGACAAGAAGGCAAAAAAACCAGAACTCCTATTCCCCAAGGCTGCTGAGCATTGAGAAGCCCGCGACATATAAACAGGTCATAAAAATCTGGCAATGTCTAACAAGACCATATAAGCTACAAAAAAACTAACCTACCCAAAAAAACTAAAAAAGGGGAATATGTCAACTTTTCCTCGGATAGTCATTCCTCAATTGATCAAGCTATCCATAGGAACACAATACACTTACGTAGATTTATTTGCATTTAATACAAAAATGTTCCTAAATACATTTCATATTTCTTATAGCTATAGTTTCAATTTAGGACCAAAAAAATATATCAATTCCAACAAATGAAAAACTCACAACTGCATTTTACATCCCCCTATCAAAGTACAATCATACTCCTCGTCCATTCATATCGACAATCACTCAAGCCATACACATACTACTACCAACCAGCACACCATATACAGGCAATGTTCAGTCAAATCCACCTTACACATGTGGAAGTTTACATATACAGGAACAAAAAGCCAAGAAACGATAAACTGAGATTTAAGAATACAACAGTACAATATCAAAATACATATGTGATACAAATTAAATTGAACACAAATTCTTTACATATATAAAGATAAAGAGCTAATTAATAGCTATCTTCATAGATTGCTTCAGGTATTGTGTGTATTCAAAACATTCTCTCCAGCTATGCATAACATCCTGATGTTCCGGCTGTAACCAGCACCGATGTACGTTTTGGTGACCACCCAACTACGGGTTACACCTTCTTCAGGGCGCTAAGGCAAGATGTTCCCAGATTCAAAGTGGCGCAGAGTAAAGGGGAGCAAACCAGCAAAGTAGTAATCATGTCTATCTTTCTAGAGAGGTCATGCATCGGTATGATAATCATACAGCAGAATAATAGATGTGTAATCCCATAGACACCAATTCAATAAAGGTACCTCAACTGTCTGAACAGTCATCTGTAACCGAGCCGGTGTATATATTATTTCTGCAAAGCCTTAAGGCTCAAGATCACTCCTGGTGTAGATCATCACTCTGCCTGGCATCAAGGTGAGAACCTCAGAGACGATGCAGAAGGAGAGTCAATGGACATCTAATCCGGCATCTCAGAGCTCAAAAGTCGAATGTCTAACAAGAAACACAGAGGCCATAAAATCTTAGCCATGGCATACGGGTACAGGAAGAAAAGCATCATCAAAACTGCATGTAGAGCTTACATTTGTGGAGACTCCTATTCAGGGTGACCGGCCATTCTGTAATGTTCTTGGTGGCTGCAGGCTTAGGGCACTGCTTTCGCATCTGGATGGCGTCCCATGACCCAACATTGAAACCCATCAGGCCCTTTTCTAGTCATGGCCTCTTGAAGTCTGAACATTTCGTCAGAGCTGATTTTGGTTTTCAGTCCAACCCTCCTTATATTGTATCCTGCTGGATCTGGAATATCTCACCTTATTAAAAAAAAACAATTATGGAGGGTTGATAGGCGTTTTTCAAATGAAATAATGTGAGCTATTCCAGAGATGACTCCATGCTCAGAATACAAATAAAAACCAAGCCGTGGGTAGAATTGTGAAGCAACTCAGAGGATCAACGTGTTCTAAAAGCTTCCCCTTCTGTCTCTGCTCCCTTCTCACTCCTAATTATGACCCCCTTATGTTCTCCATGTTCAACTTTATCAATCTTTTCCTCACACTTCCTTCCTTCAGGTTGTATGGCAGAGACAGACATGGCTAAACCACAAGTGCCTCTACAACGCTGCCCGAACAACGAACGCATCTTGAAAATGCATTCCTTTACTATGCATGTCTTTACCATGCAATTTCATGGTAAAGGTAGTACTGGTAAAGGGATATGTGTGGTAAAGATCACACCCTTGCCCCCCGCCCTGAGCCCTAAAAACACCCCCGATCCCCCTGAGCACTAAAACAACTCCAACCCCCGATCCCTAAAAACAACCCAATCCCTAAAAACAAAGCTGACCCCCGAGCCCTAAAAACGACCCCAGCTCCTTAAACTATCCCAGCTTTAAAATTTACCTCCCACCCCCTCAAAACCCGCCCCCACTTAACAGACCACGCCCCGAAGCTCCCTCTCCTGATCCATCCTCTTCCTGTGCCCGCCGATCCATGCATCTAGATGGCACAGTGCCTTAACCACCCATATGCGTGGTTAAGGCCAGCGTCGGATTGGTAACGCGGGCATTCGGGCAATGCCTCAGGGGCCGGCGTCCGACTTCTGCTGTGGGCTGCTTTTTATAGCAGTCTGGGGGGCCATTTGGGCGCTGTCTCTATTGTTAAAATGCAGCCAGCGACCCAGTGGGTGTCTGAGTGGCCTTTCTAGAGGCGATGGGCGCTCATTACCTCCGTTAAGCAACAGGCAGAGCTGTCACTCCCTTTGTCTCGCTGGCCGGCCCTTTAATGTGTGCAGATACTGAGCGGGGACAGGGGGCCTGAGAAGAAGTGGCCTCACTTGTTTCACCAGTCTAAACTAACGCGTGCATTTTTTTAACCCCCTCCTAAAGTTTTTTTTATAAGATTACGCCAAAGCAGTGATTTGAAGAGTGATTATGCAAATGTAGGCCGATTTTATTTTGCCCGGTCCGATTTTCAATCCCAATCCAACCCTGGTTAAGGCACACGTGGATCCGTTTGCGGGAAACGGCACGCATGGCCCAGCTCGTGTTGCAAAGGCCGATTCCCCTTCCTTCATCTCTGTATCCACCTTTCCTATCATCCTCTCGCAGTCCCTCTTTTCTCCCACTTGGTGACCTCTCTCAGAGTTTTGAACTGAGATGTGATCCTCGCACAGACTTCCTCTCTAGAGAAAAGCAAAGTTCACATTGGAAGGTCCGGAGACCTGTGAGACTTGACTCCTTGCAGTGTATTTAGACAAAAAGATACATGCTGTATCTTCGCATTCAGGAAAAGGATTTAAAACCTGAAAAATGTGTTCCAGTTTTTGGAAATCAGATTAAGTAGATAGTTTGTGCTATTGTAAAGTAATTTGTAAATGTGTGATATTTGCAATTGTATTGTTTGGAAATTAGATTAAGCAGATAATTAAGGTGCTATAACTTTAAACTGTGACATGAATTGTGACGCGAGGGCGAACAAGGCACGGGCAATCCACCGGATTGTGTTTTAGGGGTGGCATGATTTGAAGAATAAACTGTTTTAAACAGTGCCATTTTTAATTTACCAGTCCATATCTCTGTTTTGAGTCATGATGTGGGACTGTAAATGAGAAAGTGTATATAATTATCATGTATTTGATATTATACCATATTTTATTGATAATGGTTTGTAATCCAAAGCCACATTTATAGATGGTTCCATGGTTGTTTCAGCGTCTGTGCATTTCGACACTTGTACCTCATGGTTATACTTGCACTCAATCTACCTTGTAAAACTGATTAGATTTGATTTGAAGGATAGGCAGAGTGATGTGGTGCAGATTATATCATCATCATCATCTTTAATTTGGCTCGAAGAACCATAAAAGCAGATAAAACCAAATACAATAATTACAGAAACACACAATGAAAATGCAAGCTCAATTTGCTACAGTACAGTTAAGCAGACTCCTGTAAATTTCAAACCAGGCTACATCCTTTAGCACCAATGGCTGATGAATCTAACAGAATACCCCCAATAATATATCTGCATAATGAAGCTGAGTGCCAGAAAGCAAAAACCTAAAAAGAAAAGCCCTAAGTACCTCCAGTGGGACCGTTATGCCTTCCAGCAATCTAGGATAAACCCAATAGGAGGGGACTCAAGTACATTAGTTATCATCAAAGAATTGAAATGCATAGTGCAGATTGACAAGCAACACAATAGATAAAAGAATGCATTTGTGTACTGCTTTATTGATTGTAAAATATGGACTGGAACAGACCTGCTTAGCTCCACTCAATTATACAAAAACATATTTGCAGTTGGCAATAACTTTTGAAACCACTGAGAAATAAACAAAACATCCATCTATTATATGCAATACATGTTTGTAGGTACTAAAAAATCCGAGTATGTCAATATATTTTGATAAAAAAGAATGGAACACATTGATTGTCTCTACCTATGCTGGGTGTGTAATGCGAAACTTCGAAACTGATTTTGCCTCTGACTTAATGGAACTCTGTAAATATATTCATAAAGTGTGTATTTACATTAAGGTATTTCCAGAATCATGATCAAAACATTTTTGTCTCGGTCTTTATTTTAAGCATGGTCTGGGTTTGACTTTTATGCATTTTCGCCGTGGAAAGTCTTTATGGGATGTTTAATGTGGGCGTTTTTGGATTAGGGATCCCGTGTGAGTTTTGAAGCTGCATTTTGCAGCATGGGGTCTTGAACACTGTGCCCGAGTCCCAGTGGGATCTGCCTGTGGGCACTATGGAAATGTACCAGCTCACTAATTCTCTCATTCAATCAAACTGGCTGTGGAGAGCTAGCACACACGATTTTGAAATTCCTCGAAAGGCCATTAAAGAATAAAATGTTGCACAAACATCAAAAGTCCCAATATCTGCTGGTTCGGGCAGCTCCGGAAGCTACAGGCCCTCAAAGCGCTGCTAGTGGACACCATAGTAACAACATGGCAACATCACAAACAACATAATCGGACAAAAGTCACACCTGTATCACAGGTATCAGTGCCAACTTTAAAAAGCATGCACCCTATTTGCTTGATAGCGTTTCAAACATGTGGATTAATGTGGACAGAAGTAGTTTTGATTTGATGGCACATGTTTGCTCCCTATGATAGTTTGCATGAGAAGTGTGATCAATGTGTGGCTTTTATAGGTTTTTTTTTAAATGTGTGTGGTCTGTTTGATAAATTATAAGCTATAAACCCATAAGAACTGGCGTTTTATTCTCAAAGGGATCAGGAGAGCAAGAAACATGTATCTACTCCCAATGCTCTCTGGATCCTTTGTTACTAATGTAGGAGCTGCTAACCTTTGAGCGGGCTTTTCTGTACTGTTCATTGCAGTGAGTAAAGGTGGGGGCTCACAAGGCAAAGTTAGTGCCTCTCCCCCTTATTACAGATAGAGGTACATGGGCAAGGAGGCCCTCGAGGGACCCAGAATGTGATGCACAGTCAATATCACTTTCAGGACACCCTTTTAGAGGAGGACTCGTGAAGGTTAACACGGACCCATCCCCCTATATATTTCCTCACAGGATTCCTTTACCGATTGCATTCCAGTATGGAGGGGAGCAGTGCTGGAAAGCAGGGGATCCCACTGGATCCTAGTTCCTGCATCTATTTCTGGCCGGACGACCCGTGGAAACAGGCTTAATTAGTCCCGGTTTCATTTTCTGACAATGGGACACAATTCAGCAGCTCCTTCACGCTGCCTGCATTCTATTCCGTGCAGAAACCTGCAGACAGCGAGGGAGCTTTCTTATAGTCACTGTCCAGCGGGGCACAAGCAAAGGTCTAACTTAAAGGGCCATCAGCCCTTCTTTTGTTCAAGTATGATCCTGACTGTGTACTATCTGAAGGCAATCAACCAAACCTCAATGCCATAAAGGGAAATAAAGGCACACAGCTTATCGCTTCACAAGCATTTTAGAGAAACTATGACTTGGAGGCAGGTTTTTTGACTCTGTCCCCCCCCCCCCCCCACCCCATGTAAGAGATGTGCATGCACTGTTAGCTACATGTATCTATGTGTATGAGTAATTACACTAATAATGATTTAAATAACACCTACTAAGTTATTTTTATTTAGACCTTTTGTAGCATTACTCATCCCAGAATAGGGTGTCAGAGCGCTTTACATCACACACAGAGACACAATGAATCAATGTACAGGAAAGGTTGCTAAAGACAATGAGCGTTTTAGGGTGTAGGAATCACACATCATTCGTACTTGTCTATTATATATGTGAAGGGTGAACTGTTGGGAGAAACACAAAGTCTGGGTATGAGATGTGACACAATGATCGGGATTGTCCCTATTAATAGCCCTCTATTAGTTCCCAGGGGAGCTCTTCTTAGCAATCTTAGAATAACAACAGATTCAGAAAAAATCCATAGTAAGGAACTAAACCTATGACTTACAGTTTGCATGCAGCTCATTGATGCTGGTAAATGGATCATTGTGCTATATTAGAAGGATTGCAACTTATGAACTGGAGGTAACAAAATGACCTCAGTGTCAAAAGCAGTAGCCCACTTACGAGTCTACATAAAATACACATTTTTGATCTGCACGTTACACAAAGTGCTTTGCAGCAAGCACATTAACCCTCTATGCTACTTTATGAGTCAGAAGTGTGGCTGGACAAAAACGAAAACGGTCCCAAAATTGCTTTAACCACCAAAGTTATCGTACACCCATTGTAACTTCCTCAAAGTTGCCGGGCAGACCAAAATCTCTGCAGCAGGTGTCTTAACCCCCTAAGATGTTTCAAAATACAGCCTTTTTGTAACCAATTGAGTAAATTAGAGCAAATTTGCATCACTTTTTTCCTTGTTACCAATTTCTTTGCAACAGACGTTGACTATCAGACTCTGCTTTTCGAGTTCTGCCCCTCATGACTTCCCCTTCCTTCCTCTGCCACACCTTGACCTGAAATGTATAGATCAAGGCGTACATTGAGTCCAATTCCTGCCCTGGAGGGGAGTACAAGACAAGAAAGGCTGTGGGCTCTTCTGAAGAGACACTAACAGTGCAGCGGGTGCAGTTTTGCCTCTGTCTCTTCAGACATGCTGCGCCTTGGCCCCAGGTGGGTTGGCTGAATCCCGAATTCCAAAAGTAATCCAGGAGCACCACAAAGTCAGGCGCAGGAACATCTGCTTTTAATCTAGTTTACTGTATCAGTTGCCTTCATACTGGTGACAGAGGGTCTAACTTATAAAACAGACTCTACACACAGATGTAACATATGGTTGGAAAGAGTGACGCCTGCATGCATAAAGTGTGAATACTGAGTCACACAGTCAGGATCCGTAAGACTGTTATGTGTGCAGAGGTCTCCTGCACTGCAATACGGCCAGATGTTTCCGCACCTGTAAGTGGCACTACGGCCTTCATTACCAGTATTGTGACAATTAGTATTTGGCCAGTAACTGAAACTACTGTCAGAATCAAACTTTATAAATTGTGCGGGAACACTACACTCCTCAAATTTTCGCTTGGGACTTTTCTTCTGGAAAATTCTGGTCAAATGTGGGTGGGGGAAGTGCCTGGAAAAGCTGGAAAACCAGTGCTTAATTTGTAAAAAAAAAAAATAAGTGCCAGTGGCCTTCCTGGAGGCCACTCTAACCTCCACCACCCCATATGGGATTTATTGCGAAACAGGGATTACTGAAGCTATTCTCTATTCTCCAGGCCTAAACTCAGTATCAGTAATTAAGGAATCAGTATTGCCGATGGAGTACGTTCACATAGCTAGTGATGAGGCCCCTTATGGATAGCTAATTGGATGTTCCTAGGGGGGTGTCAGGAGAGCAGGCCTGCCATTGGTGCAAACACGAAAATAGCCCTAAATTCCGAATGCCCCGTGTGCACTGATGTTTTATCCAACCCATGGGACAGAACATGCAGTTTTTATTGCTTCTAGCATCAACATCCATATAATCCAGTATTAATTGGGTCCTTTTCACCTGGTAAATTTGATAGGATTGACCTACCAAAATGGTATCGGGGGATACAGGTCGGCTTTTTTATCACCCCATATAAATATAATAATTTTTATTATACTGTAAAATGGCAGCAAACTTTGCACCGCGTGCAATTGCAATCCCTACACATACAGTCGCACATGGATTTAAAACTCCTAATCGAGCCCAGATAACTAACATTTGCATATTCACTTGCATTTGCAATGCTTTTCCCACATTTCCCTAAACTTATCGTTACTTCTTATTGGACCGTGCATAAGTGGTTTAGTAAGTGTGGGAAAGAGCGTGCAAGCTTCCATTTTTGCAGATGAAGGAAAATCTGGGCATAACAAGTAGAAACAAAAACAAATGTGAAATGTAACAATAGCTTTACCTGTGGATTTTGAGCACAGGCTTGCATAGGGCATACTGACTACCACAAAAGTTATTGAAATCATGTACTCCTGGGCGTTTTATGGATTGGTTAAATATTGTAGGTGCACTGGGGTGGGATTCTCATCTTTTTATGGGTGCAGTTCTTCTGAGATAAGTTTTGAGGAGGCCTGGGCTATTTGGAAAGAAGCAGATTATTTCCACAGCCAATTCCTATGAATGACCAGAAGAGTAAGTTACAGGGCACATAAAACAGGACTAGTAGTTGACCGATGTCTCGTCCTTAAAGAGGTATCAGCTTGTTTGGAAATTTCCTGATTTCTGTCTAGGCTGATCCACCTGTGACACTTGTCTTGCAGCAAACTCTGCTGGTTTATCAGTGCTGGTTCCTTTCTCTTTTTAATTTCCCATCTTGTCCTCTTTCCACAGACTGAATAAATCCAACCCCAGCTCCTTGTATGCAGGGAGAGTCATTTTCTGCTTGGACTACATTATCTTCACTGTCCGACTGATCCACATCTTCACTGTGAGCCGGAACTTGGGGCCCAAGATCATTATGCTGCAGAGGATGGTAAGTAGGTTGGCAGTGTATGTCCTACGGTGGGCACAAAGTGCCATCATGTGTGTATTAGGTATTTATATAGAGCGCTCCTGCCAGAAAGGCTGCAGAGAGCTGAACAGGGTCAAAGCCAAGCATATAGTCGGCGAGCAATAGGAGCGGTACATGGTTTGTGGGTGGAGAAGGGCCCTGTTATTACATTGTGATGTAATGTTCTTCAAAGAGGTTAATCTTCAGCTCTTTCCAAAATGGCTGCAGCATTTGGGCTGTACTGATTGATACTCCGATGTTGTCTAGATCCTGGCTGCATAGATCTTGTAACCTTCTTTGCCTCCATTCTGATGGTCTCCGGACTGTGGGGCTGATGAGAACCACCAGGCATGGTGAGCTTGTCTGCAAGATAAGCGGGGGTGCTGGTCAGGATAGCCTTGGAAATGATGCTGTTGGTTTTGAAGATGGTGCTTGGCCAACCAGTGGAGTTCCATCAAGGTGGGAGTGATGTGATCATTTTTCCCCAGGCCATGGGTGACGCATGCTGCGGTGTGTCGAACGGCCATAAGCGGGGCCAGTGTGGAATCCTAGGAGGCCATGGGCAGGATGCTGTAACCATCCGTTTCTGGAATAAACGATTTCAGTTTCTTTAGAAGAGGAAGCTGGTATCAGGCCGTCTTTGTTTTTTTGGTATTGTGTTTCTTCAGGGTGTGGTTGGTTTCATGCTCCTACGCAGGAGAGGTTGCATGGAAAGGGGTCTTATCTGATACTGGGTATTCATCTCATCACATTGCAGCACCTGCTCTGTGTGTGAGGAGACAACACTGCTCTTTCTTCTGCTCTACCTGTGTGAGGGAAATGTTCACCACTGTTGTCTGTGTAACCCAGTTCTCGTGCTTATGCTGTAACTGCACAATCCATGTGTAGGTGGTCGTTACTTCAATCAGACAGAGAAACAGTATAGAATAAGTCTTTTTCTTATAAATCATTTAATGTGCATAATCCAGGATAAATAAAGACAATCCCTTTCTTTAAAAACACACAAATATTTTGCACTGTTCAGGCTGCATCCTTAAAAAGAGGCACCTTCTAATGTTTCCCCTAGTTTCATCCTATACAGTAAAAGTGGAGAAAACATTATTGTTCCGTTCCTTGTCAGGAAACCACAGCAAAAATATAAAAAATTCAGGGGCATATTATCAAGAACGGCATTAAAAATTATCGCCAGTTTAGCGGCAGAAAACTGCCACTAAAGCGGTGAGAAAGGGCTTGATAATATGCCCTTGAGAATTCCAATAGAAATCCATGATCTGGTGTAAACATGGGCTTCTATTGGAATTCTCCCGGGCATATTATCAAGCCCATTATCGCCACTTTAGTGGCAGTTTTCTGCCGCTAAACCGGCGATAATTTTACCGCCGTTTTTTACCGTTTTTTGCCATGGTGCAAAATTCAAAATAACATCTTGTCTATTATACTAGCATCAAAATAGGGAAAGATATTGTGCTCGATTCAGTGGTGTAAAACCAAATGATGGGGCCCAGCCGCCGAAGATGTTGGGAGACCCGAGACCCCCACATCTCGCCACCGTCCATAAGCTTTAAACTGAATGGAATCAGGGATGGGGGCCCCTTTGCCCTGCAGGGGGTGCAGCCACCTACGTTACATACCTGTTTTCGATTACTATATACAATATACCATAGGTTGCGGCTGAGTTATGCACTAATGTAAGCTGGGTTGGCATAGCATCTTAGCCTACAGCTGTGCAGTTGATTGCAGACATGATACCTGCACTGATCGCCTTGTTTACATAATTTCCACAGATTCCAGGCATGCTCAGTTTTGGAAGGGTCGGAATGCACTCTTTTTAAACGGAAATGTTTCTTCTTGTTATGGTTTATTGACAATTGATACAGAATCAGGCTGCTAGGCTTCTGTATCAACTAGCCCGGAAGTGTCACATCACACTCCTGCTGCGGGAATTGCATTGGTTACAGGTGGAGCAACGTTCAGTTTTCAAGTCCTGTTGCATTCTTCTTAAATCTTTGTATAGTTGCAGCTCGGCCTACATTTCGACCTGCATCCACAAATACACACCTGGTCCTAATTTAAGATCTTCCTACTTTTTTTTTTATTGATTTTTATAAAGTCTCATACAGTGTACAGGTAAAGCATCACACATCTTCCTACCTAAACCATATGTCCATCCCAGCTTTTAATAAAAAATAATCTGGGTGATTCCAGCTTTTCTACACTTGCCCCATGTATCTGGAACACCCTACCATCCGAAATCAGGTTTGCCTCATGCTATTTCAAATTTAGAAAACTCCTGAAGACCTGTCAGTGCCTTTAACTATAGCTTTGCTTCTGTAGCTCTAGCTCCAAGAGATATTTCAGTTGATGCGCGCTTTATAAAATTCGGTAACATAACACATTATGTGTCATACCTCTTATATCTCCTATGCAGCTGATCGATGTTTTCTTCTTCCTGTTCCTCTTTGCGGTCTGGGTGATTGCGTTTGGCGTCGCACGACAAGGCATCTTACGCCTGAATGAACACCGATGGGAGTGGATCTTCCGCTCGGTCATCTATGAGCCGTATCTTGCGGTGTTCGGCCAGTATCCTAGTGATGTTGATGGTAATCCGTCTGCCATGCTATTCTTTTGTCTCTTTCTTTAAGCACTCTCCCCTTCTTTATCTCATTTCCCTCCCTCCCTCAACATTTTCCCACAACTCTTTCTCATGGGTTTCAGGTACAACGTATGATTTTGATCACTGCACCTTCACTGGGAATGAATCAAAGCCTCTGTGTGTGGAGATGGATTCTGATGATCACCCTCGGTTCCCTGAGTGGATTACGATTCCTCTTGTGTGCATATACATGTTGTCCACCAACATCCTCTTGGTCAACCTCCTGATTGCCATGTTTGGGTGAGTGAACAACAAGTCTTACAATTTTGTTCTTCCAAGCAAGGGTCAAGGTTTGGTTTGTTTTTTCGTTTCAGTGTGCTTTTTTCAAGCGCCTTCCATTGCTGAGTAGCACTTGTCAAAAGTTTGAAGATAAGTCCAGAGCTGTGCTTAGGATTTTTATGCTTGATGACATATATGTTTAATGTATAATTTTCACTAGACCAAATGATTGGTTCTCTGAGAAGGAACATTTACTTGAGATGTAATATGGTAGACTTACTGTTCTGTTATGAAATCAGGGATAATCAAACAAGCTTTTCCCAATGTTTATGTTTCATGGACTGCTGTGGATGAGTTGAGTTTAAGTTCACACAGGGGCTGCTCAGTGGAGAAATGTGTGGGTGCTGCCCACCCTGGGTTGGATTCTGCCTGCACAAAGACCTCTGCAAGGCTCATGCACATCAGCTAATAATAGCCACACTTCCATTTGCTCTCTGTGTCTAGGTACACCGTTGGGTCAGTGCAAGAGAACAACGACCAGGTGTGGAAGTTCCAGCGCTACTTCCTGGTGCAGGAGTACTGCAACCGCCTCACTATCCCGTTCCCCTTCGTCATCTTTGCTTACTTCTTCATGGCGCTCAGAAAGATGTTTCGCTGCTGCTGGAAGGAGCAGGCAGCAGAGCCCACCGTATGCTGTAAGTCTATCTTCTGCATCTATGTGGTGTCCATTTGAAATAGAAGCTGTAACTGGCCACTAGATGTCACTACTGTCTGTTCTCTCCATTACCTCAGTTAGTATCAAACTTTGACTACCTGGTGGCACTCATGCATGTGTCCTTCTTAGCAACAGACAATGTACAAAAGTCCAGTGGTGAGCACTGCCTCAGCCCTGCCAGCACACAAGATATACAATCATAGAACTTCTAAGGACACATGGTCCTTTTAATTAACTAGCTGACCCACACATAAAAAGTAGCTCTTTTTAAATCCTGCACCACAACTGTGGATTTTTGGCCAATCCCCACCGACTATTGCACGCAGGTCAATGTCATGGCCTGCGTCTTCCACCACAGACACAGGCTTCAACTTAAAGGGTTACCAGACCCAACACCTGTCTAATGTTGTGAAATGGCTGTTAGGCGACAAACCCGCCCTGTGCAAAGCATTTACACATCCCTTCATACTCACACTACACCCCCTCCTCCCCTAGCTCTACGGGTATGAGTGTTTTTTGACCTGGTATTAAAGACTACCACCAGGTAATGCTGGACAGGGCTTTTATTCCGCCAGGCATTTCCCTGGTGTGCAGTTTTGAAAGCCCAGGTCCATCTCTGGTGTCTGTGTCACTTTCGCCCAATATTTATTTCAGGAAGCACAGGGGGGAGGGGTCGAGAGGGGGTGGTTCAAGAGAGAGAGAAAGTGGGGGAAGTGGAGTGAAATCGACCAGAGAGGGAGAAGAGAGGGGAAACAAGGCAAGAGAAAAATGGATGGATGGATGTTAAGAGAGAGTGCAAGGAGACAAATGAAAAGGGGCTGATTTTAACATTTTATCCAGGGCAGCTTTTGGCACTCCGGTCAAACCCTGATAATGGCAGTGGAAGAAAGTATACGAGGAAAGACCAACACATCCCAATCATTCTTCAATGACACTGTTTATCATCAGGGATGGAGTGCTCTGTTGGAAAGTGTTAGGTTTTCCGAAAGGCATATGAAAGGATGGGGTGGAGGCCAGGGCCCTTCTACTGGTACCAGTGTCCCTGACTATGATGTCCCTAATAATCCTTTGTAGACTCTTCTCTCTTCTAACCCTCCTTTGACTCATCCCAAACCTCGTCTAACTAGTATGAACTCCCAAATTTAATTTAATGTGCGTGTTTATATAGCGCTAGAATCACTGCCGGGGGAGTATCTCCGCGCTTCGACCGCTGCGAAACCCTTCCTGGCTTCCCTGAGAGATGGTCCCTTAATGGGTATCTCCAGGGTGAGACCAGGCATCCCCGGCGGTCTGGTGGGGCCGTTAGTGAAGATGAGGCAAGCTAATGCCCAGAGTTGCCGAGTGTGATCGCTGATCAGAGTGGGCACCGAGGCGAGAGAATTATCGAGTCCGCTGACCCTGGTCCAGAGACCTGCCGCGCCGGGAATCGAACCCTGGTCCCGGGCCGTCCTCTGCTCTCGGGTCTGCCGCCTCTAACCAGTGAGCCACACTACCTCACTTCCCACAAATACCACTATCTAGACTCTTCCCTTCCCTATCCCTCCTTCACCCTGTTCAATCAAACTAACAGACTTGCATGTCCATCACTCAAATTATCACTTATATTTCCCTACACTAATCCACCACTAATCCTATGGGTTCTGGAGCATTGTGCTATTTGCTGAAAAGCACTTTAACGCCTCTTCAGGGGTAGTAAGCGCTATATAAATACAATTACAATTTGGAAGCCCTGGCGAATGGGCCCGAGTCAGGTATATGTCAATCACCCTTGATGTGACACTGACTCATACTGCTCTTTTAGAAGTACTAGCGGAGATCTTACCATGTGCAGCTTGTCGTCGTCGCCTTGACTTATTACCACGTTATTTTATCAGACTTGCAAAATTCTTAGATGGTTTAGTAAAAAAAAATCACCAATGCTCTTGTGTATGTTGTATTTTGTGAAAATATGCCTTTATGTTAACAAGGCGTGTTTAAACCCCTCTAGGCTCTAGGAATGAGGACACAGAAACCCTGGCTTGGGAGGCTGTCATGAAGGAGAATTATCTTGTGAAAAGCAACATCAAGGCCAGTGACTCGACAGAACAGTACGTCGCCCTGTTACGCACTTCCGTTGATTCCCTTGTGACCTCTTAGCCAGTGCTTTAAATGGAAATGTAAAAGTGCAGGTACTCACTATTTAGAGAACATGTTTATTCCTGAGATGTGCCAGTACTCTCCCATTAAATGTATTGTAGCTGTGCAGAGAAGTGCAGGCCCACTTCCTTTAAAATGAAAGAAGTGCAGGTGCTCAGTACCGGACAGTACCTGCTCATTCTAAGCACTGCTTTTAACCCAAACCTGCCTCCCTAGTAAAGAGATGCAGATGACGTTTCAACATTGTCTTACTACATGTGATTGTGATGACCCAAGAGTTTCCCTGCTGCCTATCTCAGTCTTTAGGTGACTTCTTCCCTTTCCACGCCCCTATGCATGCAGCGCTTAATTTGAGCTGGTGGCACCAATAGTTAATTGTGAACACCGGCGCTTGTAACAGTCTGCCTCAAGGTGGTGATGTCTGGCTCATTTACTGATGACCGCAACAACAGATAATTGTTAGTTCGATATACATTAAAAATTACTATTACCTGCCGCCCAAGCCATTCTTAAAGCTTTGGAAGCCTGGAATAGTCCAAATTGTCACGCTTGTAGGGGTGTAAGGGTTAGTAGCTGTCTTGTAACTGTCATTGGCAGCATGGCAGGTGCAATGTGTGGTGCAAGCTGCGGTGGCCTCCTGACGAGATCCATGTCACTTATTTTGTTTTACAAATTACGCACTGGCATGGCCTCTGATACCTCAGAACCTCACACACTAATGCTCAGTCTGAGGGTCCCACTATATATCTAAAGCTGCCCTCGTCAGAGGGCTGGGAGGGAGGGGCTACAAATGTTTGGATACATGTGGACTGTCGCATTAGATATGCATAGTGGCGGCATCATGAGTAGATATGATCTGAATAAATATCTGCCAGGTGAAACCTAAAAGGTGTTTATTGGTGGAAAATCCTGTAAAGTGAAAGTCAGGGCACTAGTCTGTATCTTAGTTATATCATCACTAGTAAATACTTGTCAAGGTAATGACTTTATGACGTCAAGCACCCAGGGAGCAGTGGAAGGCAGAGGATGGGACTCTGAGGGCTTAGGCTCGGATAGAGTCTGCGGTGACACAACAGTAGTGAAACGGGCCTGGTGGCTGTACTCGCTGGCAGGAGTGTCTTTATATCTAGCTGCACTCTTCATGAGAATCTCTCCATCTTCTCTCCCGTCTAGGATGGACCACCGCTTCCGGCACATGGAGCTCAAGGTAGGGCGCTTTGGATTTCTTGTCGGTAGGCTGTAGAAACGCTTCTGGTGGCCAGATGTCTTTTGTCTGCAGAGAAGTGATTGCTGAGATGACTCGGGAAGCAGTCAAAGGGGGAATGAGCAGTGTGCCAAGAGGAGGACGTGCAGTGTGTGTTGTTGTGTGTGCACGTGGCACGGAGCTCACTTCGAAGGTCTCAGTAACCTCTCTCCTCTCTCCCCCAGCTGCACGAGCTGAAGCGAATCATGAAAGAGATCACCTGCAAAGTCAAGTGACTGGGTGAGTTTGTGTGCTGTGCCTGCCACCTACTTGTTTACCTCACACTTGGTCACTACTTAGCTGCACTAATAAGGACACACGTGCTCTCTCTCTCTCACACATACATACACACAGGCACCACTTAGCTGCACTAATAGACACATGCAGACACATACACACACTACTTAGCTGCACTAATTGGAACACACACACACACTACTTAGCTGCACTGATAGGCACATACACACACATCTCTCTCTCTCTCTCTCTCTCTCTCTCTCACACACACACACACTGCTTAGCTGCACTGATAGGCACACACACATCTCTCTCTCTCTCTCACACACACTGCTTAGCTGCACTGATAGGCACACACACATACACACACATCTCTCTCTCTCACACACACACACACTGCTTAGCTGCACTAATACACACACACACATGCACACTGTCACACATACACACTCTACTTAGCTGCACTAATAAGCACACACACGCTCTCTCTCTCTCACACACACACACACACACACACACACACACACACAGACACACACAGGCACCACTTAGCTGCACCAATAGACGCATGCAGACACACACAGACACACTCACACATGCACACGCTACTTAGCTGCACTGATATGCACCCACACATACACATACACACACATCTCTCTCTCTCACACACACACACACACTGCTTAGTTGCACTAATAGACACACACAAAGCCACACTCACACATACACATGCTACTTAGCTGCACTAATTGGAACACACACACACCGCTTAGCTGCACTGATATGCACCCACACACACAAACATCTCTCTCTCACACACACACACACACTGCTTAGCTGCACTAATAGACACACACACAGGCACACTCTCACACATACATTCTCTACTTAGCTGCACTAATTGGCACACACACGCTACTTAGCTGCACTGCTAGGCACACACACACACACACACACACACACACACACACACACACACACACACACTCTCTCTCTCTCAAACACACACTACTAAGCTGCACTAATAGGCACACAAACGTGACACTTTCTCTGTTGACCCTGAGTCTTGTGGTGAGACCTCCAAGCATCATTTTCATCTTAACAAGTGGGTGCCTAGAGAGCGCAGCCTCCTCCCTATTCCAAAACGAAGACCCAAGGCTCTGTTCATGTGCATCAATCTTCATGCGTGGATGACATTTCTGGGGTGAAAACTGACAAAAAATGAGAAATAGTGTGGGAATCATGTGCAGAGACACCGATTGACGTGGTAATGTCTCATTTTTGAGGATATGCAGGGTGCAAGTTGGAAACCCACACTATTCCTCTCCCCACACTTGGAAATACCAACACTTCTGTTTCCGGGTGCCGGATGCATCGGTCAATGATCTCTTTTCTGGCTGTGTAAAGCACACACTCACCACAAAATAAATAAAACAATACTGAAAATAGCAAGACATAATTATCATCTTAAGAATACATTTCCTAAGTTATAGCATCCGTTTTAGGACATTCTCATCCCTGGTCCATCAGCTATCATTCCTTACCATTCATACCTCGTCCATCACTCATCGTTCATTATGCATCAACCATCTTTCCCATCTGTTGTCCCCCAACCCTCTGCCATCATTCCTCATTCCTCTCTATCAACCCTCATCCAACAGTTCTCATTCTTCATACCTTAATTATAGATTGACCACATCCATCAGTCTTTTCCCCATATTTCTCATCCATTATTCAGCATTCCATATCCATCATCCCTCCTGCATCATTCTTCAGTCCTCACTTTCCGTCCATAGGACCTCACCTATTACTCCTCATCCCTCACTAATCAACCTCCTACTCACTTCAAGAGTGATGAGTAAAATTGGCTAATGGTGATGTCCTAAAATGAACACAGACCTGTTTGTGCTAATACATCTTCATCCCTTTTTCTTCTTCCATCACTCCTTAACCTTCACTCCTCAGTCCTCACACCTTCTCATTTTTCCTCCCACCACCAGTAATGAGTCTTTTACCCTTCCTTTTCTCCCAGTCTATACAATCTTTCAAGTGCATTGCAGAACCAACATTGGAGGTGGGTGGTCATTATTTTTCTTGAACTAAAAAACACATTTCCCTGTTGTGCTCTGTATTACTTGACTTACCTATAATCAAGTAGAGTGCACTGAACCAGAGATTTACCAACGGGTATATCAACCTAAAAAACATGAGTAATACTGTTTCTTCCATAGATTATAAAAATAAAAATACTATTTATTACACTCACAACATTATTATTTGAAAAACATTTTCAAGTGTAGATGTTTGCAGCAAGTTCAGCACGTAGATCCAGAAAAGGGAGACAATCAAAGAGTTCAACAATAACGTCAACAAATTTCAAACTAAAAAAAATCAGACTTTGAAAACTCAAACTCTAAAAACCCAGAGAGCAACCTGTTTGTTCCAGTTGTGAGTCAAGAAACAAGTAAAAATGAAAATGAAACAGGTGACGTAATTGAAACTGAAGATGAGCGCTTGATCAAGCTATATCGTCTGAAGATATGAGAGAAAGAAAAATAATGCTGCAGAAAATCAAGGATATAGAAAGGGCTCACATAATTTCTGAAGATTCTTTGAACATTTTATACCCTGTTTAGAGGTTCAGATTTGATTTAGAATTCTAATTCTTGGGTCACCATCTTGAGAAGACTCACATGACACTAATCCTGCAAATAAACTCTTTTAATGTATTAGTTAAAGGTGTTGATATTATAATGTTAGTATGTCACATAGAGTTCATCACTCATGCCCTTACAATGTTGCCTTTTGGAAGTGATCAGTTTAGGAAGTTAACAGATGCCGGTTGTATAGCTGCTGCTTCTTTTTCTCAGGAGTGTATTAACGCCGCAGAATAAACTTACCTGCTTTAAGTTACAAATTCTTTCGACAGTGCTTCCCATACATTTTACCATGACAAACGTTCCAGAATCCACCCACCTTTGATGGACATGAGGTGGGCAATTTTTAAATAGAATTAAATCTTCGAGTGATGGTGCATTGTCATTTACAGACAGCACATTTTCATTTGAAATTAACACATTTGCAAAGACATATATTGTTTTACTGATAAAATTATATTGCATACAAATGATAATATGTGGAAATAGGGTATCAGTGAAAATGTAGCATTTGCACTTCAGCAAGAACATTTTTTGTTATGATCACTTTAAAACCTTTTTTTCGTTCACACTTCAGATAAACAAAAAAATCTGACTTCATTTTTGCTTTCCAAACTGCTGAGTGTGTTCAGCTCATTTACAGATATTTGCATTTTGTTGTGTGTTACAAAGAATTACACCCTACTGCCTTTTTTCTACAGTCTCTGTACACCAGAAAGATTGTCACATAATTCTCGTTGCTTCTCTTTCTCTTACTGCAAAAGTGAGAGGAGTTTGTAAACACTAACACTCATGTTGAAAAAAGAATCGACAATTTGTCAGAAAACATAGCCTGACATTTGACCTTTGTCATTGATGTGCAGCAAACTTGACAAGATTAACACAGAATTTAAAGTCATCTTTAGTTAATGCTTGGACTTTCATAAACCACCAAAAATTGGCTTGCAACCACATTGTTTGAAAAACACTGATCTAGGAGTCTTTCCCACAGTTCACAAATGCAACTGTAATAAAGTTAGCAACTCCAATCTACTATCTGATCTATTTAACACTTAAAACAGTGTTATTCCCAGCACTGAAGTCGCTATCAGTGATGTAAACTCTGTGATCACTAGTGTCCTTGCAAAAATAGCCCTTATAAAAAAGTCACCACTTATCGTAATAGACCAACAGACTCCTACTACTAACTAAAAGACATTGTAAACCGTTCTTAATATGCAAATAAATAAGAGCCAGGACACTCATTAGAAGGCCATTTCTACTTTCACTGCCCATTCCTGTCAGTTCTTCCAATTACAGTTACAACACAACTACTAACCATCACACTGACAGTTCTGACTATTCCAGGCTCCCAAAGCTCTAAGAATGGCTTTGGTGATAGGTATTGGTTATTTTTAATGTTCATTGACTTAGTAAGCAACTATTGTGCTCAGCTCTAAATTAGACAGAGAGCGCCACCATGTGGGAGACTGTTGAATGTGCCAGTGATGACAATTAGCTGCTAGGGCTGAGCACCGGAAACCACCTGCTCAAATTAAGCACTGCTTCTGAAACTAGTTGTACCTAGCAACCAACCAAAAAGAGGCGTATTGGTTACAGTGTGTATGCATATAATTTACATCATCGAATACGTATTTCTTCTGGGCACACCACCTACATCACTTCCACTTATAACTAGAGGAAAGGGGAATGAGGATTGAAGCTTGAGGAATGAGAGCTGAAGCATTATAAAAGAGGGATGGGGAGTGAGGAATGATGAATGAGGAATAATTGTTGAGGAAAGACGGATGAAGCATGATGGAAGAGGGATGATGGCTGATAGCTGAAGGATAAGGTTTATTGAGGGATGATGGATGATAGATGTGGTATGATGGCTACCAGTGAAGACTGAATGACGTGGTATAAGATATGAGGAATGAGAGATGAGGGTTTGAGAAAGGAGGAATAATAGATGAAGCATGATGGATGATGAATGAGGGCTTTCTCGAATAAATGAATTACAAAATAAATATTGTTGTGAAAGAATCCTACGATATGTTGAATTTTCACTTCTAGAAAACTTACGGACCTTCAGCAACGGGTCATTTTTCCATTAACCTATACCAATACCTTTCTCGCTGAAGCTTATTGAACCAAAACAAGGTACTGCTTGTGTGCCGCAAAATCAATGGTTTTGTTTTCCTATCAACAGTTCCTTCCCGTCTGTGAGAATACATAGAAGAGTTTTATCAAGTTTTTTCAAAAAAAAATCTAATAATAGCTTCAACAATGTTTGAACGCGTTTTAATCTTATTTTAATGCTTTTAAATGTTAAGTTAAAAACAATGAGTAGACACGGAAACCGTTTCCAAACACCCCTATATACTTTTCTCCCTTTCTTCTGTGACTCCATCCCTTGCTCATTCTTTGGCCCCCAGTCCCTCATTTACCTATCCTCTCCCTCTCTCATTCCCTCCCTCTTTCCCCCACTCCTTCCTTTGACATTCCTCTCTTTCTTGTTTTGCCTTACTCCCATTGTTATCATCCTAGCCCATCGTCTACATCTTTTCTTCCCCCTTCACACTTTCCTCAGGACCTCTACCCTCCCTCTCTCCCCTTTCATTTTCTTCCCCATGTCCTTCCAGTCCTTTTTCATTCTTATCCGTACTTATTATTTCTGTCCTCTGCTTTCTTAAACTAACAACTCCATATCTCTTTCACATGTACATAATGTTTCGCCCTCCTTACTCTTTATCGATTCTCTTCCTCTCTAATCTTTTCTTCCTTCCTGCTTTCATCTGTCCCTCCTTCCCAAATTGAACCGCTTTCATCACTTACCTCCTTCTCCAGCACCTTTTCGTTACATCATTCCTTCCACTTTCCCTCCCCATCCCTATTTTCCATCCTCCTTCTCTCACTCCCATACCCTCTTCACTTTTTTTCTGAATTTCTTGTTCTAGGAACAGCAGTTAAATAGCACCACACGTGAAAAACAAGGATGGTTGACTTCTGCAGCAACACTTGCAAGTAATGACAGCAAGCACTAGAGGTGAACGTGTGTTAAGAGTATGTGGTTTGGATCATCAGAAGCAGAAACTCCAGAAAGTGCAACTATGAGTATCAGAAGACCATGCGGTCCTGTTGTATCCTCAGCCAATTGTCCTGGCAAGGATGGGAGCCTCAGCGGAGCAGCAATGAACTCTCTCATAACACTATACATATGTGCACACTGCCGTCCAAACGTGGACCAGATTTATTGTTGAAGTTCTTCACTCATCGTGCGCCTAAGTTGGTCAGATATCTGGACTAGCTACTTTTTAAAATACTATTCCAAAAATGTAATCGCCTTTCCATGCAAACCCTCAATTCAATCTTCAGATGTTTCATTGCTTAATTTGTAAAATAAAATCTTTTAAAAATAAGTGCTGGCACACAAAGTTTTCCTTAGGACAGGCCAATCTTTTTATGTGCAGAGTTCTCCGTCCCGACTGCGGAGTCTTTGCACTCGTAAATTTACGATTAAAATGCAGTTTTGTGAATGCTGAAAAAGCGCAAACTTACACAAGCATGTAAGTTTACCTTTGTGAATCAGAACGTTAGATTGTGAAGTTTTCATACATAGACCATTAGCTTTGTCTTCCTGATCATGAATACTATTTCTTGCACTATTTCTCACACTTCTTCAAGAAAATGCCAGACTATTTCAGGCGTTAAACCTCTTACGCAGGACTTAACCAGATCAGCAATTGTAAACCTTATAATCACTAAATCATGTAATTTTGGGTACCCTTTCTGAAAACCTGAGGTAGTCAATTGAAATAGTAAAAGCGTTTAGAAGTGTGATGAAGTAGTCTCTTGATTAAGGGACTGCTTCTGCCTCCTTCCTTCTCAGTACCCCATCTCTTGAAGAAATTAAAGGTAGACTCCTGTCATCATGCTTGCCTTTGGACTGTATCGACCTTGACTTCCCTGCAGAGCTAACAAACCGAGCAGTGTTTGACCAATTAGGTCACTTAGTAGATAAGGACTTCCCAAGCACAATCAATTTTGTTTTATTATGGATGTGGTATAAGCTCTTCATAGATGCACATCTATGACACCGGATGACCAGAGATTCAAGGAGTACGATGGTTGTTTCAGAGCATTCATGAAGGTTAAACTCTACTAGATGCTATTGATTGTGCTCATTCTAGTTTGTGAGATTTAAAATACCACCAACCTTTGAGAGAAGCATAAAAGCCTATGTGACTGTCACTAATGTTGGCTCATCTATGGCCAGTACAAAAGAGTTTTCCATTTGGATTATCTTCTCAGAGGAGGCAGTATGTAGAACCCCAAGTCCCTTTGTATTCTTCCTAACCCTGTGTTTCTCTGATCGTATAGACAGATGACAAGGGAAATACAATTATTTATTTAATTTTCCCTCGTCATCGTCCATCAAAATCCCCAAACCCGGCCCCACCGCTCGTATCTGCATGGGCCGCGGCTGCGTATAGAGTATCATTCGCCCCAAAACTGAGACTTGTGACTTCAATAAGTGTTCAGCCAGTGCTTTAGGCGTTCTACCACCATAATGTGGTTGAAATACCAGCCTGTGCATTTATCGGGACGATACTATCAACATCTGAAAGATGTTACTGTGGGGTTCTTAACAGGAAGTCTATGATTAAATTATTGGTATTTTGAGAGTTGCTGTTATCGTCCTAATATATGCGCAGGATGACATTAACATGACAAACATCAGTGCTTCACCTTTTATGAAACTGAATATTGTTATGCTTCGTGTGTCAATTATGCACATGTTTTGCACAATGATCTAGCCTGCTACAACTGGAACGCTGCAAAGTACAGGCGGTTGAGTACAGCTTTTTTCAGTGCTTAGGGCTACACTGCCGGATGCAATTTTGCCCTTTTGGGCGTACCACTACTGTGATGAAGGCCTTCATTGTGTAGGATTGTTATGTAGATATATACTTCAACATGTATTGTATTTATTTGTATTGCAAGGAAGGCCATGTAATATGTGGTGTAGTGTGAGACATTAGTTAAGAATATTGGTATGTAATGTGGTAAAACAACATTTATCATTAAAATTGAGAAACAAAAACCATGATTTCGTTGTTTGTATGTCTACTATTTCTTAGGGGTCAGTGTGGGGATCTATATCTATACACATACTCTCCCTGCACGTGAGAGTTACTCTGACAGGGTTGTCTGACTCCAAACACTCCTTATAAGTCATTGTAGCGTGGATGGAGAGACGCACGCCCGTTCCACTTTTCTACCCGGGTGTGCCCACCCTCAATATGTGGGGTTCACGATGGATAGTTGGTGGAGGATTAAAAGATGAGAGGGCCAGAGAGAGTGCTTCACAGCAGAGACAGGAAGAGATCTGGCTGAAAGTGATGAAACCTTTGGCGTGGAGGTGACAATCGACTAAAATATGCAATTCAAAGCAGAAATGTACCTTCTAATTCAATTGTTTACATGAACGTTTCTAAAACAAGAACAAACTATTTTTCTATTCTTTAACCATTTGCCTACTAAAGGATGTGAGCCCCTACGACTCAGACGGTCCCTTTTGTTATGTTTTGACACCTCCTCAGAAACGTTCTTTACTTTAGAATTGTGAAAGATACCCAGACCTAATGTGTATCCGTTTGCCCGCACTTGCTGAAGATTGTGTTCAAAGGTTTGTGTTAACTTTGAACTGTGTCATAAAATAGCTAACTATAACTAAAGTTTGTATTATTTTTTTTAATTTCCCAAAAAAGCTTTGCAAAAAAATGAGCTGTAAAGAACAATAAAACATGCTTTCTGTGGACGCACAGATGGTGAGTGCAGTTTTGACTGGGAAGACAGTGAGAATGTAAAGTTGTCTCAAATTTGTTGATGATGAGATTCCAAACAAACACTGTATAGGAAAAGACACCCCACCAACATTTATTCCTTTTTAGGTCGAGCCTGGGCAGCACTTGCGCTTCTCTGCAAGGCATTTTGTATCCAGAATATGGGGTTAAAGCCCACCCATCGACTACCCATTGGTTCTTTGTTGTGCCATTCAGAAATCCTGCCTTTTGATTGGTGCATTGCTTGTCAGTGGCCCTTCTCTATCTGCTTGGTTCCCGCCCAGGGGACATCACAAATCGAGCATTCTGTTTAGCCATCCAAGGCATTTTTGGTTCCTCCTGGTCGTCCATCCCAATGTGATTCATACTGCTTACTGGTGCCTTATCCCTCGTTTATTGTTGCTTCCCCTGATCACTTCACTTGGTGGCATGGGAGTGCTCCTGTTCACATGCTCGGGAGCTCTTGTTGGAGCCACGATACGTATGTTTTTTTTATAGACATTTATTGTTATTTACATGTTGCCACTTGGAAACACTGTAGGCTTTAAATGCACATGGTAAATCTTTTCACAAAACGGGCACTTTACTTCATTTTTCTGCGTGGTGCCCAAAAGTAATTTGGGATGTGCTCAATACAAGACTGTAGGGTGCAATACCTTATGTGACCTAAAGAGGACTCTATGGACACCTCGTGACAGCCTGTGGTACTGCACCCTTTCCCTGCTTCGTGCACATTAGCAATAGTGCTATGCAAATATCATCACTCTACTGCAGACTGATTGCAAGACCCTCAAGCTTGTAGTAGCACTTCATGTTGTATGTGAACTGCCACTGTTCTATTAGCAGCTAACTGAACTTTGGGATTTACAATTACTTTTCCCAATAAATAAAAAAACAATAGTTCAAAGAATATTTTACTTGGTTTAAACTGACAGAATGGGTGGTGGTCTAGCAATCATATTCAAAGATGATATTCCGATCTCTCTTGTAAACAACTCTGAGCACCCCACATTTGAATTTCTTGAAGCTGAACTTAAAGTCCAAGGCTCCCTCCCAATTCGCCTACATAATATCTACCATCCTCCTGGGGACCCTCTTCTCTTTGTCGATGAGCCATCCAACTTTCTAACACAATCCTCAATTTGTAACTCCAATAATGTCTTCCTTGGAGATCTTAACCTCCATTTGAATGATTCTGACGATCCCTCTATCACCCTCCTCAACAATCTCCTCGAGATCAATGACCGCGTACAACTATGTAAATCCCTGACTCCCTCCAAAGGTGCCATACTTGACACTATCATCACTTACAAGGACCTGGCCTTTTTATTTTAATATTGTACCCATAGACTGGTCGGACCATCACATTGTCCTGTTCACCATAGCTGCTATGGCACCTCCCCTCCCTACCAAAACCATAAAACCTAGGAAATTGACCAGGAATCTTAACCTCATTCCCCCTAAAGTACTAGAGTCCAAACTCTATGTTCAACTTCTACTCACCCCCCCCTCACATAACGCAAATGAGCTTACTGAGCACTTTAATAAAGCAGTCAAAGATACCCTTGACCAACTGGCCCGATGAAACTAAGAAATCAAAGAACCATCCCGTCCAAATCATGGTTTAACACTGAGCTTAACAAAGAAAGACGTACGCTTAGACTGACTGAAAGAACCTGGAGACAACATCCCTCTCCCATACATCTTGCCCTACTCAGATTAGCCAGATCATCCTACAAGAAACATATTTGTAACGAAAAATCATCCTTCTTCCGATCCCAACTTGATCGGGCAAAGAACAGACCCAGAGAGCTGTTCAACATTGTTCATAACCAAACTTCTTCCACACCACCTATACCATTGACCGCCAGATGTGAAGAAATTGCTCATTTCTTTTTGGATCGAATCGCGAAGATTGAGCACTCCTTCCTCCCCACTCTGATCCCTTCAACCACCCAAATTTCTCCAGACATCCCCTCTATAACCCTCTCCCCATTCACTGCACCCCAGACCATTATACACCTCTTCCCAGCTTACTTCTTCTCCCCTCTCTCTTCTGCCCTTACACACTTCTTCCATAATACTCGCCCATAATCTCTCCACACATTCACCCATTTCCATTCCTCCTGAAACCAATATGAATAACACGCAACTCAAAAACAATGCCTCCTGGCATCATTTCCACCCAGTTTCTGAACATGATGTCTTTAATATAATTTCTAAACTTAAACCTTCCTCCCACACCAAAGACCCCCTTCCCTCTAACCTAGTCCAAGACCTAAAACACATCATTACCCCATCTTGGACCTCAATCCTTAATACCTCCTTGGCATCAGGTTGTGTCCCCACCTCCCTTCAACTTGGACAAATCTCCCCCATTCTTAAAAACCCTATGGCTGACCCCAATGACCTTAATAATCTCCGCCCCATCTCTAACCTCCCCTTGCTTTCCAAAGCACTTGAAAAATGTGTCCTACTCCAATTAGATAGGCACATTGATAAATTCAACTTACTGGACCCCCTACAATCTGGCTTTAGGAAAGCCTGCAGCACTGAAACTGCTATGCTCAACATTGTCGACAACATAAACCACTCCCTTGACAAAGGCGAGACCTGCCTACTTATCCTCCTTGATCTCTCAGCTACATTCGATACTGTCAACCATGCGGTTCTACTTAATGTTCTCAGAGATCGCTTCAGCCTTATGGCATGGCTCATAAATGGTTTGTCTCCTACCTACCGGACCGATCACGACAAATTAAAATACTCAACTGCCTATCCAACCCCACTCCGGTCTCCCTTGGAGTTCCCCAAGGATCTATCCTCTCTCCCTGTTTATGGAACCCCTCAGCCTCATACTTAAACAAGCTGGGATCAACTACCAGCTCTATGTCGATGATACTCAAATCTACCACAAGATCAAAACCCACGCAGATATCCTACACCTCAACAGCACCCTCACCAAGATTCAATCCTGGTTCCAACGTAATCATCTCAAGCTTAACCCCAAAAAAACTGAAATCATTCTCCCCAAAAACAACCTCCACCCCATTCAATCCTGGATCTACGACCTCAATGCCCTCAACTGCTCCCTATTCCTTGCCAACTCAGTAAAATCCTTGGGTATCTCCTTTGACACTAAACTTAACCTCAGTGTTCACATCAAAAACTCTGCTAAAGGAGCCCTCTTTACCCTCCATCATCTAAAAAAGATTAAACCCTTCATCCCCACTGAAGATTTTAAACTAGTTGTCCAAACTCTTGTCCTATCGTGCATTGATTACGACAACGCCATCCTCACCGGAATCCCCCAAATCCACCTTGCGCTGCTTAAATCTGTGCTCAACCTGGCTGTAAGGCTTGTTACCAACTGCAAACGCTTTGAGCATATCACCCCTGCCATCAAATACCTTAAATGGCTCCCCATCGAAGGCAGGTCCACCTTCAAATCTGCGTGCATCAAACATAAAGTCCTCCACCAAAATTCCTCGACATACCTCACCAACAAAATCCACAAAGCAGGCAACACAAGACCTCTAAGAAGCTCTAGCGCTCTCCTCCTAGTCCCTCCCTTACAAAAAAAGAAATCCACTCAGTCTCGCTCCTTTACAGGAAACGCCCCAATCATCTGGAATTCCCTCCCAAAAGACCTACGTTGTAACCCCTCTTAATCCAGCTTCAAAAAATATCTCAAATTACACCTCCTCTATAAATATTGGGGTGACTAACCTGCAACTTGTTCCAATTTCCCATCCCCTTGCCCCCGCAGCATTTTGTCGCTGATTTCCCTCCTACCCTCCTCCTCTATCTCTCTCAGTTCTCTTTCTCTCTTGTCCCTTCCTTCCTAAGCTTCCCCTTTTGCCTCTCCCCCTCCTGTCTAATCGTCCAATCCTATCACCCCCAACTGTTCACCTACCTTTCCCCCCTGTTTCACAGCTTCATTCTAAACATGATCACCCACATCTTGATATCGATGATGTATATTGCCCTAGCTCTCTCTTTTGGTGTTCTGTAATTTTGACTTTAATTACTTGTTGTTTGGTTTTACTGTTTATTTATTGTGCCATAATATGACCTCTCTCCTACCCCTGTAAAGCGCTCTTATACCTCTAGGTCTAGCCAGCGCTATATAAAACGTCTAAATAAATAAATAAATAATAAAGTTCTCAAATGTAATAATATCTTCCTATTCTCATAAACATATTCAAGAATATTTTCTAATCTCCTTACCCTTCCCTCAGAAGTGTAAATGGACCAGATGCTGCTTCGTCAATATTTGAGTTCAGCTCCACCTGGAAGAATTCTGGGGAAAACCAACTGTGTGTGTGTCTGTTCAGCAAATGCGGAATCACTGTTGATATTTGATACACTTCTGAACAGAGCATACCATCTGCAGGAAGTTACTGGAACCAGAATTTATTTGATCAGGTGGTGTGCAGAAGCAGTTAGTGAACGTCTGAAGAAGAGTAAAATGCAGTTTTTTTTAACGGATTTGAACATGTAGATTCTGCTCCTTATAATTTGACGTTTCCAAATCCATAACAGTATTTTTAACCGTTATTCATGCAAGCATGTGCTGATCTTTACTATATACTAGTCTCAATCTCAAATGTTTTACAAGACATCTTCCGTGCCCCCTACCTAAACTTGATTATTTTTTTCTATTATTTGGATTAACTTGTGTACTATTTATTGTGAACTAAGGAGTTTTACCACAAAGATTAATATCCTTTTATTTTATTATTACAATGGATTAGATTGTTAATTTTGTTCTCAGTTGTAATTAATCATACATTAAATAAACTGAAAACTAAAATGAATACAATGCAATAGGTCTCGCATTAGGGAAAGTTTGGGCTATTGCTGTTGAAAATAATAATGTTTGTTAATTTTTTTTTGTGTTAAAAAATATTCCAGCAGTAGCATTAGGAATAAAAGAAAATCCATGAAGCAGGGAAAGGGTGCAGTACTACAGGCTGATACTAGGTGTCCTTGGGGAGTTGTAAAAGGACCTCTGTTAGCCATATAAGGTACTTCACCCTTAATGCAATTAGAAAGAGAAAGATTGCAGCTGAGCATAAATTCACAATTGGTTTTTATTGTTAGCTTGCGTTTAAAAAAATGCACCATTGTTGTTTATTCAGCATCTGACTGCCAATAAAAACAAATGGAAAAGTGTGCTCAGCTGTAATTTTTTAAATATTTGCATTAAGGGTGAAATGGAAGTTTAAAACTACCGTACAGGCTGACATGGCAGGTCTGTGTCATGTCGTAGGGAGCTACTTTAGTGTGCGGCACAATGATTGCTGCAGCCCACTAGTGGGATCTAATTTATAGGTCCTTGTTACAGATAGCACCATATACTAGGGTCTTATAAGGAAATTAAATGTAACAATCATAAATATGCCAACTTTCCCATGTTTAAAAGGAAGAGAACATTCACTTTACCCTTGGTTATTAGGGTAAAGTGCACAGAGTTCTAATTCCAGCACAAACAGGTTCTGCTACAGAAAGTGAAAATATGATGAAATACCATGCAAAAAGATGGTCCTTCCTAATGGGGGTAAAACGAGCTGGAGCAATGAAGGCATGTTCTCCTACACCAAATGGAAATTACCTTCCGCACACAGCAGTAAACCGTTTCAGGAAACATCTGTTGCGGCAGGCATAGACTGCTGCTGTCAGAACTCTACATGGTGTATAGGGACACATTTTTGGACGTAAAGGTATTTCCACCAGAATTCTATGAGAGTCATGTAAAACCTCATATTCCTTGGGACATCAACACCTGTGAAAATATAGTGATTGTTTTCTCATCCAATTTCCGCCTTCCATGTTGAGGTACAGCATCAATTGATGAGTTAATGTTATCATATTTCAAGCCCAGCCTCATATCTCCAGGTGGTGCATTATATTTTGGGTACAGCCATGGTATTCACAGGCAGAGCCCACATATACTAGGTACAGTCTCACAGGTGCTGGCACTGAACTCATTTTTCAAGTGCAACTGCATAAACCAGAGTGAAATAATCATCTCATCCTACCATCTCAGATAAATGTTTTCTCCTCTGTACACATCCTATACTGGCTGACAATTTATTATTACACTGACGTTCAACTAAATAAAGTCAAATATTCCAAGGCCAGTACATTGGTTTCACCCCCCTACATTGAAAATCAGGCCCCTACATATCTGACACTGTGTTTCTGGGTGGTATCACTCCAATTTTCCTCGGTGGCTTACAGATATGTAACTATGCTCACTAAATGCTGATGGATAGATCTCTCTGCAGATTCATAACTTACCAATACTCCTTGTAGGATTCAAACTGACCTGGAAAGGATTTTCCTCAACAACTCTCCATCATCACCAAGGACCACTGCATGGCGCCAGTCGTGTCTCTGCTTTAGATCTTAGCATCGCAAGAGTATATTACGCCTCAACCTGAGCGCTGATGTAAGATCCCCATTTTTCGGTGCATCATTGATGTGGTGCTTCACCCACAAATCCCTCAGCTTTAGACAACAACTATGTGAAAGGTCTGCTCAGGCTTTGAGGCTTGCAGGTGCTGCTGCTAAAAAATGTCATTTTCTGACCTCACAACAAATGTATCTGGTGTTTTGTTAGTACAAGATCCCGTGATCTGCAACTCTTGCTCCACCGTGTTCCCAAAGGCCATCAGTGAGTGACTGGGAACGTTTTAGCTAAAGACTTCAGAGAGACTTTAAAGCAGGCTCCCTCTCCAGAAGGTAACTCACCTTCCAAGGCACTTTCTCCTAAAAGATCTCCACACAGTAACACTAGAAATGGCACAGGAAGGAGAAGTCTTCCTAGAAAACGTGGTTCCGTTTCTGGGAACATTCTTCTGGGTTACTCCCCAGTGAGGTGGGGGATCTGTTCCTGCAGGTTAGATGATACTGGTGGCTACAACCCTAATGCTTCCCAACGTTGTGCCTTCATGCCTTCATGGACTTTGACTCTGGCGCCCATAGAAAAATTAAAAACGATTATGGTGTTGTCCCCTGTTTGTTCAAGTCCTTCTTCTGAGGTGGTTTTGGCCAAGGAATCGACAGGCTACAGTTATCATCCATGTGGCAAAGGAAAAACGTCAAGGCCCATTTTCACATTGAATACTATCAATACTCCATTGGGGGTATGTAATGTGGACAAACTGAAGATATTATCTCTTAATGTTAAAGGTCTGAACCAAACTGTCAAGAGACAAAAGATTTTAGACTAAATACGGAGATTGAGAGGTGACATTGTTTTACTGCAGGAGACGAAACTTGAGACTAAGCAGTTCTACCACCTGAGGAATAAGTTTTATAATGAGGTTGTGAGTGCAGAGGCTGTGAACAAAAAGAATGGTGTCTTGATACTTGTGGCAAAGAAATCTAAGGTAGAGCTTTTGTCCTCCGAAGCGAGTGACAACGGGAGGTGGGTCACGGCCAAACTAAGTAGGGATAATACAGAGTTTTATGTCACAAACATATATGCTCCTAACACTAGTGACCTTAAATTTTGGGAGGATCTGAATAAGCATATTGAAAATATCCCGGATAATGCTGTTCACATACTGGCCGGGGATTTCAATCTTCCAATGGATGCAACGTTGGATAGAGACTCCCACTGTCCCTTCAAAACAAATAAATCACATAAAGCCTTTCTCAATTTATGTCAACGCTTTCACTTGGTAGATGCGTGGAGGCTTCAAAATCCCACAGGGAGAGACTATACTTTTTACTCCTCACCACATGATTCGTACTCCCGAATCGACTACATCCTCATATCACAGAACGGAGTCCCTAGAATAGAGTCTACTGCCATAGAACCCCGAGTAATGCCTGATCACTCTTGCATCTCCTTATCCATTGCTAATGTCAAACCCTCCTCTCGTCAGAGGTCTTGGCGCCTGAATGATGAAATCCTAAATAATGATCAGCATCGGGCCACAATACAAGATGCGATCTCTTCTTATCTGCAGGTCAACAAAGAGGGGGACACATCTGATCTCATTAGATGGGAGGCCTTGAAAAGTACCATAAGGGGGGGTGTATCAAAATCAGATCAGCAATAAACAAAAATTATAATGCGAATCTGGAATCCTTGGAGAGTGAAATTGTAAACCTAGAGACTAAACATTTGAATGATAGAGATGATATGCCTCTTTATGCCCTGGCAAATAAAAAATACGAATACAATAAAATAGTCAGCGAGAGAGCGGGAGTTTGGCTTGATAAAAGAAGGAGATTTAAGATCTGTGATTCTAATAAAGCTGGCAAGAGTCTAGCCTCGTACTTGAAGTTTAAAGTCCAGAAGAATTCGATTAGTGTCATTAAAGATACCTTAGGGTCCGCACACTCGGATCCGGACAAAATAACAGAGGTGTTCAGAGTATTCTATGAAGACCTTTATGCAAAGAATAAAACGGTGGAGGAAGACAGGATTAAGAGTTATTTAGATGAATGTGATCTTCCATGACTCTCTGCTGAGGAACAGGTTAGTCTTAATGGCCCGATTAGTGCTCTAGAAATAGAAAATGCAATTAAAAGTCCGAAACCAGGGAAGGCACCAGGCCCGGATGGCTTCACGGCTAAATTTTACAAAACCTTCCCCTCCCTACTAGTAGAGCCCCTCCTACATCTATTTCAAGAAATAAATAACTCAGGTGAGGTCAGAGGCACACTGGCAGAAGCAATAATTGCAGTACTCCCTAAAGATGGGAAAGACCCGTCGCTCCCGAAAAATTATAGACCTATTTCACTGATTAATATAGACTGTAAGGTCCTGGCTATGATACTTTCCGCCCGCCTCCAGAAGGTCCTTCCCCAGTTAGTCCATCCATCTCAGGCAGGCTTCCTTAAAAATAGGTTGTCCAGTGACAATACAAGGATTCTGGCACATGTTTTAGAAAAGGCGAAATTACTAGGCACACCCACAGCAGCAATAACACTGGATGCTGAAAAAGCCTTTGACAAGGTTGACTGGTCCTTCCTTGAAGCAGTCCTACACAAATTTAACTTAGGGGGAACATTTACAAGACTAGTAATGTCCTTATACTGCTGCCCTTCAGCGAGAGTTAGGGCTGGTGGATCTTTCTCCTCCGCCTTCTGTTTAAAGCAGGGCACGAGGCAGGGATGCCCCCTGTCTCCTTCATTGTTCTTATTGGCAATTGAGCCGTTCTTATATCATATAAGAAATGACCCTAACATCGCAGGCATTCAATTTGGGGACTGCACGGTCAAATTAACGGCATATGCAGACGATGTGCTTGTTCTGTCAGAGAGAGCTGGGGAGGCCATACCTGCACTCATGACTGATATTGAGGAATTATCCAGGGTTTCTGGGTATAAACTCAATAAAGACAAAACGGAGGTCAAACTCCTGAACAATATTGGTGATAAAGGAATCATTGGGGACTCCGGTCTTACATGGCAGTCTAAGTGTTTTAAATATCTAGGGTTAGACTTTGATAAAGATTTGATCTCCACCCTGAAAATAAACGAAGAACTGACTCTTAAAAAGATATCCACACTACTGGAAGGGTGGTCTCCAAAATTCCTCTCCTGGTGGGGTAGAGCGGAGACGCTTAAAATGATGTCTACTCCGTTGGTTAACTATCTGGCCAGCATGCTCCCTATGACGTTCTCGAACAATTTTGTTGCTAAGGTAGATCAGCTGTTTGGTAGTTTCCTGTGGCGGGGTAAGAAAGCCAGGGTATCACTAAAGAAACTGCAATTAGCCAAAGATAAAGGCGGCCTGGGTCTGCCCTTGTTCAGGAACTATCAGACAGCCTTTCTTTGTAAACAGGGAGCTCAGTGGTTGACAAAATCACCAATCTACACACCAATATGGATTAATATTGAGGAAGCACTTGTGGACCATGCTCCTCTTGAAACCCTACTCACTATGGACCTGTCGCATTTAGCACACTCCAAATACATAATGCTAAATACTAGGCGGGCCCTGCTTAGACTTGACCAAACACATAAAACTAAGTTGACATTCGCTAAATCATCTTTTATGTCCCTGTGGAGAAATCCCTATCTCAAGCATAATGGCAATAGACTCTTCTGGGACTCATGGTCCAAGAAGGGCATTAACTTGGTGAGGGACCTGTACGAAGAGAAAGATCCACTCCCGTTCTCGACTTTGCAACGGAAGCATGGTCTTACTCTGATGGATTTTTATGATTTCTTGAAAATCAAAGCGATACTAACTGCCCGTAATTTCTCTCCCTATACACCATGGTTAATAACTCATCTCCCACGTCTTATGTATGCGGGTCACTTCGTTTCAAAGGTGTATAAACTTTTATTGCCCTTGCCCAAGAAAACTCACAGAAAGGTGGAATTGAAATGGGAAGCTGAACCAAATTTAACAGGTATAGATTTCGACTGGGATGTGATTCATAAGACGGCCCTTGCCCACAAAGTATCACCCATCCTATTCCAAACAAAATACATGCTAATAAACAGGGCATTTTGGACTCCAGATAAGCTCTTCAAATGTAAATTAAGGGACTCACCTACATGCTGGAACTGCCAGTCAGGTTCGGGTGATCCTGCCCACATGCTATTCAACTGTACTTCTCTAAGTGTATACTGGGGCAAAATATTTGACTGCATTTACCACGTATTCAAGATAAGGCCTGTACAGGACTTTGTATATGAAATTTTGGGGGCGCTCGACCCACAGTTATCAAATGATCAAGACCGCCTGCTTTTGGACTTAATGCTAACATTGGCGTGTAAAGTGGTTCTATGCAAATGGAAAAGTGCGAATGAGGTAAACTTTAAAATCTGGCAGGAGTGGTTATCATTTCTGAGGGGTGCTAATAATCCGGCACTACAAGCATCTACATGTAGTCCGTCTAATAGAAAGCTGTGGAAATCACTAGATGCATCCTCATTTCACTATGAGCCACCTTGATGCATTATATGGTGATCTTGTTACATGGGCTTGTGGCATCTGAGAGTACATTTGTGGTCATCCGCTAGAGCCTAAGCCGCTACCTTCACACACTGAGTGTTATGTATGTATCTGTATTACGATGATGTAAGCAAGAGTTGATTTACTTTATATTATTTGCATTTTTGTAATTGTTTATCGATAACTGAATCGAATAATTTCTGTAACGGAAGAATTACTGTAATGTCTTTCCTTTTGTTTTTCTACTTCAATAAAAACGACCTGAATTAAAAAAAAAAAAGAATACTATTGTGAACACTTCCCTGGTCTTAAAGATTTGCCCACTTGAAGGAGATTTTTTAGTTTCAACTCAGATGCCTTGGCCATAGAGGACAAGGACCATGGCCACTTTATAATACTAATACTTGCGTCTAATTGGATTTACGAAATGTCAGTAGCCTAATGCAGCACACACAGAAACAGCAAAAACGAAGAGAAATTAATAATTTCTCCTCATTTCGCCAGGTAAAACCAGGTATTCCCTAGTCTAAGTTTTGGCACAGTTTCATATTTACACCAGCCTTGTAAATAAGGGGCAGCGTCAAAAGCAAAGTGTGTTGCGACTGAACGCCCACTGCCCGTTGCCCACCCCTTTCATGCTTAACTCCGCCTTGTAAATAAGGCAAAGGGATTATCTTCACCAGAACATCATAGAATGTGACGTTCTGGTGGGATAAGCCCTTTTAAATATGCTCCCTGGTCTTTACCATCAATTTCCAAAAGTCTTACCTCAGTCCCACACTGAGGCAATTCTCAACATCATCCTCAACGTGGATCCTCCGTAGATCGAGGATATTAAGATAATGATTCCCAAATGTCTGGATAAACCTCAAATCGTGGTCTTGCAGGTCTAGGGCTTGCTGGTCATTATTGCTTTGGTGCACAAGATCCATCCAGTGGGGACTGAAGAAGCAATGGCTGTAAAACAAAGCATATCTCTCCTCTCGGCTATAGTGTGGATTTCTAGTCGGAGCGACAGGAGCCTTGTGGATATTGATTCTAACCCTATGAACGGTTGCCCTTTCACCCCTCTTCATACTCAAAGTACAATTGTCACAGATTCCTTGTTGCTGGCCTGGGTTGCTCATCTGGGTGACATGACGTAATGGGGCCTTTGGTCCATGTAGGAGCAGCACCTGCACATACATGTGTTCGAGATGTGTGAGAACCATCATTTTCTGAAGTCCTTTCTCCCTTCTATCTCAGTGGGCAAATTCCAGATTATTTCCTGACTGCTATACCTGTCCAGTATATCAACAAGCAGGGTGGTGTGCAGTCAGGGACACTATGTTGGAAGGTAATTCATCTGTGAACTAGGGGTGGGCAAAATTCCCTTAATTTGCTTTTGTATAAATATGCACAATTTGTCAAATCTACATATAATTACGCAAAATTTGAATCCTTTATTTAACGCTATGTTTTAGCATGAAATCAGTCCTCCTGTCAATTTATGACATGAGAATGCATTTGGCGCTAAATAAAAGTGCAAATAAACAAATGCACCACAAACAACAGCCACTAGAATTCTGTTGTTCACGTGTTCGTAGTAAGTTTTTATAGTTTTTATTTGCGGTAAATATTTACTGCTAATGGTGCATAATTTCTCAATGTGGTACAAAGGCAACATTTAAGGAATTTTGCATAACAAGCGTAATGTGAATTTTCTGATATGAAATAAATTATGCCAGTGTAATTAACATTTCAACCAGGTCTACTGTGGACATGGACGCAGATATTGGGAGACTTACAGCAGAGGCCCATCTCACAGGATATTGCAGTGGGGGTAGAGGGGCGGATGACCCAGTCATCTCTTGCCTAGGGAGCTAATCTCCAAATTGATGGAAGTGACCATCTCTAGATTGGGGTTTCCATTCATGGATCTCTTCACCTAAACAAGGAACAGGAACTGTCCTCAGCTGTGTGCCATATACTGTCTGCTGAATGCATTCCCACCAATCCTGCTTCCGACCAAAGGTCTGCAAAAAGTGCAGGATGGTCAGGTGCAGCTGAGGCTGATCATCCCAGAATGGGTGAGGAGGATCCGGAACACCGACCTGCCGGCACTCAGCATTTAGCCACCTTTTCCCCTTCCACACAGAGTGGACCGTCCCTCACAAGAGGATGTCCAGGTCCTCCACTCCAATCATCAGTCCCTGCAGCTGCAAGTTTGCAGCTTAAGTGCTGCCAGATAGAAATATCATCAAGAAGACAAAATGATTCTGACATCATCTTGGTGACAAGGGAGTCTGCCACCAAATCTATCTATGCTGACTGCTGGTCCACGTTTGTTGAGGGCTGTGGATCATCCTGAGGTTTGCATTGTCACTTGCATGGTCTGAAGGTGATTACAGGTACATCTTACCTGGTAGCCCTGCCTGCATTTACGTCTTGTCTTGATAATATTTCCCTGTTTAAATCGACACTAGTGACACATTAAATGAAGGGTTTGCAGTACTTTTTCCCTCTGTTTATTTTTCTTCTATGGTATTCGAACCTTATCAAGTCCTTCACACCTCCCAATCCTTCTTACACAATGTGATGTTTGCATTTCATATTGACTAGTCCATTACCCTTGTATCTTTCAACCCTCCTGCGCATCCAACTAATTATAAGGAACAAATGCATAGGCTGTGCCAAGCCATGCCCTCTCATACTACAATGACCACACACAACAGGACAAAGTCAATAACCTTTGTGGGCTTTGCTCGAGCAAACAAGGTGATGATCAAATGCACTGTTTCACATAGGTTCATTCTCTGTGTCAAAATTTGCTATGCCTGGCCAAGAGAGAGCCTCTGTAGGTCATTTGTACTTATTCAACCAGGACCATGGCTGCTTCCACCGCCCTTTCCATAGACGTTCCTGTTGCAGATGTCTGCCAGGCAGCTATATGCTCATCTTTCATACGTTTGCAATGGATGTATGACGTTACAACGCATACTTTTACAACGCATACCTTTACAACGCTTTATTTACAACGCAACATCTATTACAACGCATGCCATTACAACGAATTTTGAACAACTATATTCACAACGCATTCCATTACAATGCATACTACCTTTACAACGCATACCATTACATTGCATGTATGGTAAGTATTGGATAGTGTAGAGGTTTAAATTACTATTCTAACTCCAGGGGGGTGCAACAGTAGGGTAAGTGTTGGATAGTGTAGAGGTAAAAATTACTATTCTAACTCCAGGGGGTGCAACAGTAGGGTAAGTGTTGGATAGAGTAGGGGTAAAAATTACTATTCTAACTCCAGGGGGTGCAACAGTAGGGTAAGTTTTGGATAGTGTAAGGGTACTATGCATTGTTTTGGTATGAGTTGTAATGACTGCGTTGTAATGACATGCGTTGTAATGGTATGCGTTGTAGTGTCATGTGTTGTAATGGTTGCGTTGTAATGGCATGCGTTGTAATGGATCTTGCGTTGTAAAAGTTTCATTGTAATGGTAGTGCGTTGTAAAAGTTGCGTTGCAAAGGTTGTTTCCCGTTTGCAAAGCACTGCTTCCTCCGGTCTCGGGCATGCAGTGACGGGTAGTTTGCCAGATGTTTGTTGCATGATTTCTTTGCTTAACGGGCAATACTCAATCCCTCGTCGCAGAAAAGTACTGATTTTGAACTGGTTTGTAGGATGAAGAATCCATGGGAAGATATATACACCAGCAGATAAAGTTACTTACCTTCAGTAACTATAAATGTAGTGGATACATAATCTTACCGCAGATTTCTCTGCCCCCAGTAAATGAATGCTGTGAATAATAAGATCCCAAGGTATGCAAACATATTCTGTGCTTTGTCACTATTACAGCTCTGTTGGTGTAGGTTAGCAGCTATTATACTCTGCTGAATTTATGTACGGAGGTGTGGCAGGACTCACATGTTCCTACCTGGGGGTGCTGGGGAGGTATTGCTTGGGAAAAGGTCTTCCGTATCAATCTGAAGCCTGGAAAACTGCCAGAGAGGTACAGGAAAAAAACAATATTGACCCTCACATCCCAGAAGAATACTTCCAGGGTGTGGGGGTCATCTGTTTATTGTTTTTCAGAAACAAACTCCCACTTTGGGAGATTGTTTCTAAAAAACAAAACTTTTGTAAAAGTTTGGTGGATGGCCATCAAAACCGACAGTGGCCATCAAACTTGTAGTAGATTGAAAATAAATGATGTCACTGCGGTTCCTGTCAACATTCAGAGATTACCACTGGCCCAGTGATCATCTTTAAATTTGGCACAAGAAATACACTCTGGATGGCAGAGGTAATGTCCTCCACCATCCCCAAGGACTCTACTCCATCCGACAAACTCTAAAAGAGACCCTTAGGGCCTCATTTATGAGAAATGATGCATCGCTGTGGGAAAGCAGCGATGCATCACTTCTCAGTGCGCACTCCTTGCGACATACCTGATGCGTCATATTTACTGTATGGCGCATCATGTCGCAAGGAGTTACAGATACGTCAGTATTTTTGACGTATCTGTATGGCGCAAAAGTGACGCATTGCTGGAGTGTGTCACAAAAGTGATGCAACTCCAGCAATGCGTCCTTTAACATGATGAAAGGGCCTGCATCAGTCTTATGCCTGCTGTGAGGCCAGCGTAAGATTTTGACGCAACGGCGTCCTAGATGTGACGCAGTGACATCTCATAGATGTCACTGCATCACTTCTACGAGGCTTTTTGCGGGGGAACGTCCCCCCTACATACATTATACCTGACGCAGGTATAATGTAGCGCAGGAGTTTACAAATTGACACATCTGCTTAGATGCGTCACTTTGTAAGTAGTGCGCAACAGGAGGCATGTTTTACGCCGCTGATGCGTCACAAAAAGTGACGCATTGGAAGCGCAAAACTGACGCAAGGCCTCATAAATGAGGCCTTTAATTTCTTGCCCTGCTTTCCTACCTAAATTTGGACAATTATAAAAATAACATCCTGTGTTTGTTCATAAACACAGTACTTACTGGTTCACCTCTTCCTTGGACACGTTAACTTTGATGATTCTCCCGCACAAAAATCAAATGTCCCTCTTTAGGCATTTGTATCCTGTAATTACAAGTTCTAATAACTACAAATGCACATATGTTCCCCCATTCCTAGAGAGCATGCAGTCTGAAGAAAAGATCTTCGGTATCAAATAAAGTTTTTTCTTAATTTGGGTGTTCTTCCATTTTAAAAATACAGTTCTACAATATCTCCTATTACTTTTGTATGCACTACAACCTCTGTGCATTTTAAGATTAGAAGGTCTCCTTCATCAGGAGGTAAACATACCAAATCACCAAAGTAAAATATAGACAACAATTTTCATAAATACATTTCTATGATATCACTACAGATTGACTATAAAAAAGATCAGGACTTTTAAACACATATGATGGGGCACTTTGCCCAATGCAGATTCTGGTGCATATTCAGGTTCAGAAAGCTTCCTCCGATGTATCTTTAGTTCCGTTTGAGGCTGACATCAAAATCAACACATGAGGCTCCACAAGGATGACACAGAGGGGTAAAGTTTCAAAACCATAAAAGTTTATTAAATGATATGCAAAGTTACAAATTCAAATCATCAAATTAGCCGACATTCAGTAGCCAATACATGAATGGATTAGTTAATATATTCAAAGCAATTCAAAGTCATCAAGCAAAGACAAACTATTATAAAGCTCCCTCAAAAGGTAAATTAGGTCAAATCTGTTTTCTCATAAAGAGAGTAACCTGTTCTACTAAGTCAGGGATGTTCTGCTGAGAAGTCAAAATGAGAATGTTCTGCCTTACAGAAGGTGCTTCTAAGTAAAGAAAAGTAAATCTGAAAGGGCATTTGACATTAGTTTAAATCACACATTTCTAAAACTTGTTAATTCTACACATGGTTCCTAAAGGGTGCGCCATTCAAGATTAGTGTAAAAAAAATGGGTTATTGGTTGAGTTGACTGTGTTCTCCACTCAAGCAACAACCACAATTCTTTGGCAGGGCTAACCATAAAAAGCCACTAAATTAATCTATGCTTAATCCTCTGGTAGCTTGGCACAAAGAAGTCAGACTTAATTTAGAGGTAATGTGTAAAGTATTTATGCAGCACACAAACAAAAATAAAGTGAAAACAGCACAAGAAAATCCTAAACCATTTTAGGAAAATGGAACACATTTGTATAAATAAAATATTAGAACACCACAAATCCAATAAGTAGAACTAGAGGTATTTAATTTTAATCTTTTAAGTGAAAATAGCACCTAAAAGCACAAAGCTCCACTCGCGGTCATCTGTTTGCACCAGACCATGGGAAAGTCACAAGGCCAACTGCGATGGAGCAAGGGGCACTAACAGGGACAAGGTCAGTCCCGCTGAAAAGTTACCTTCTCAAGTCTTAAGTGAAGAGTTCTGTTTGCGTTGGAGTAGGCCGCAAGGAGGAGGTTTTCGATTCAAAGAGCAGGTTGAGTGTTGTGGACAGTCATTGCTGTGGCACGAAGATTCAGTCACCATTGGAGCTTTCATTTTGTGGTTATTCTGGGCTGTCATTGCCGTAGCACACAGTGTAGGTATTGTGTTGCCTGTCGTTGAAGGCACTCCCTGTTGGCACGAAGAGCAGGTCTCGCCATAGCTTTGCGCTGCCCGTCATCGTAGGAGGCAGAGCTTTCACGCAAACCGGCCAATTCGCACTCTCAAGGAGCCCAAATTTCAGGATTTGTACACTTTTTTCTTGGAGGAGCTTCCATTGATGCCAACCAAGGGTCCAGGAACTGGGGTGCACCTCTTTGTGATTAGGACAAACACACAAAGACTACAGCAGGTTCAGGCAGGTCCAGGCAGATACAATTGCAGTTGGTCAGCTGGGCAGTTGCAGCAAGCACTGTGATGCTTGTTGTGTCCCTGTAGGTCACACAGGAGGAGGTCAGCTAGCTGACAGCTGGAGTTACTCTGGGTGGCCAGAGAGTAAAGCAAGTAGAGCTATTCTTCTTTCTTCGGACAAGGCAGTCCTGCAAGCAGCAGGAAAGTCCTCTGACAGCAGAGCAGTGTTTCTTCTGAATCTTCCCCAGGTTCAGGAGTGTCTTGAAGAGTGGCTCTGAAGGTTTAATATTTATACTTAGCAACAGCATTTGTGTTGGGGATTCCCTGACCTACCTCAAACACTGGTTCTGAAAAGTTCTTCCCCGTACCCTGGTCAAAACTCCAAATGGTCTGAGTTGACAAAATGAAGGGCAGGAGTGATCTCAGGTTTCTTTGTGGGCGCTGCAGGCAAAGCCCTTCAAAGTGTAAGTGGGGCTGGGTATAGCCTCCCCAGTCACCCTCCAGGATGGCTCATTTTGTCCACACCTAAGGTCCTTTTCTGCCATTGTCTGGGAGCAATACACAAACCTGAACAGCAGAGCCATTCACAATCATGTGACCCAGGACACTGGCAGAAGGTATAATATGTTGTGACAAGAACATGCCATCTTTCTAAAAGTGAAATTTTCAAAACTGTAACTTAAAATCCGAATTCACCATTAAAGAGAATTCCAAATCACAATTTGTTTGATTGTAAAAAGGATATTTCTATCTGCTTCCATTCTAAAGGTAACACTTATTAAATGTAATAAGGTAATCTAGTCTTAGTCAAAGGGAAAGACAGGCTAACAACAGGGTGAAACGACGTTAGGAGTTTCCATTGCTAGGGCAAGTAAGAATAAAGTACACATGTCCTAGGGGCAGATGTGCAACTGTTTTTGTGGTCCCAAAGGGAATTAGGTCCGTTTGTGACCGCAAATTGGTCTGCCCCATGCACAAACCATACTTTGCGAGTCGCTAACCCATTAGCGGCTTACAAAATATGGTTTGCGACTTGGTATTAGGAAGCGTGGTGCCAAGGTCGTCCCTTCCTAATAGTGAGTCTAGCACCAATGTAGGATTGTTTTGCAACCGCATTTGTCGTCACAAATCAATCAGAATTTACAATATTTTTGCACACATTCACAAAGGGGAAGGGTCCCCTAGTCGCAGCTACAGTCCGAACTGCTGAACGGAATTACACCAAATTTGGCAGAAAGGTAGACCTTGGTTCAGAGTTGTGCCTTTTGGTTAAATGGTGTAAATCACTTCAGTAGTTCCTGAGAAAATGAAAATAAAAATCACATATATATCTATGGCCGCTGTGAATCTGCGCACCCTGAGCGCATCCTGCCGAGCACGAGCTGTATTCTAATTGGCTGTCAACACTCCAAATCAAAAGTGTTGGCAGCCATCTTGTGGAACCGATGCACAAGAAACCTAAGAAAAAAACATGCAAAACGCAAAAAGGGGGCATGGTAGAAACACCCTGACCCCCTAGGCCTGCTCAGGGGGTCCCACAAGGATCCTTAAAGCCCCCCCCCAATTTTTTTTTTTTTTAAATTGGCAAAATCTGCGCAGGGTGCACGGATCCTGCCGATAAAAAAAGAATCTAAGCGCAGGCTCCCGCGCTTCGATGCTAATTAACCCCCAGGGGGCCAAGTCCCGGGGCATGTTGAAAATAAAGTGTGGGGTGGCCCAATCCCCCCCACACTGCCCCGGGGACTGCCACCCCCGGGGCAAAGTATGAATGATTGCGGGGGGCACATGCCCCCCCTGGAGCCCTGGGGACTGCCACCCCTGGGGCTTAATAGTTTAATGTTGAGGGGCCTCTAAGGCCGCCCAAGCCCCAGGGACCGCCACCCCCCGGTGCTCAACTTAATTGACATTGCGGGGAGCACACTGCCCCCTGCAGCCCCGGGACCGCCACCCCCAGGGCTTTTTTTAATGAAAAAATACCCTGTGTGGGGGGCTCAAGCCCCCCTACACGCCCCGGAGACCGCTACCTCCCCGGGGCTCTAAATATTTTAATTGGGGGTCAGTGACGGACACCCAGCCCTGGGGACCACCACCCTCGGGACTTTGGAAAATGGTGGGAGGGGGCCATGCGGCCCCCCCTGGAACCAATGATGGCCCTGGGGACAGCCACCCCCAAGGCCGGCTCCTGCAGTGTCCCTGGGTGCCCAAACCCTGGACACTGCTGTTTGCAATGACAGGGCTACACTGTCATTGCAAACTACTTTGCTTCATTGAAGCGAGAGCAGGGAAACCTGCTCTCGCTTCAATGAAGCAAAGCAGATTGCTTTTCCTCATGGGGAGCAGCAACATGTTAGCTGCTCCCCATGTGGAAAAGCAATGCCGGCTCCCGCAGGAGGCGGGGACCCGGCTGGGACCGTGGGGGGATTGGGTACCCCCCCACGGTCCCCATTGAGAGGACAGGCCCGGGAGCGGGGTCTTGTGCCCCCCTCCCTTCCCAAAAAGAAAAAAAACGAGGCAGAGCCGAGGGAGATGGGGTCCCCGGGGCTAAAAGAAACCTCAGGAGGGTGCCATGCAGCCCCCCCCTTGGAATTTTTTTTTTAATTAAGTGGTCATGCCCTGGGAATGGGCCCTCGGGGCTTCAAGTGGCCCGGGAGGGGGGCCACGTGGCCCCCCAACCCCAAAAATATTTTTTAAAAACAAGGTAGGGCCCCGGGAGATGGGGTCCCTGGGGCTAAAAGAAGCCTCAGGAAGGGGGCCATGCAGCCCCCTCCTTCATAAAAATATAAAAAATTAATTGGCCATGCCCCGGGCGATGGGGTCCACGGCCCAAAAAAAGCCTCAGGAGGGGGCCCATCCAGCCCCTTCCCGATTAAAAATTAAAAAATGTAATAATTAGGGGTCAGGCTCTGGGGGATGGGGTCCCCAGGGCCCACAAAACAGTAAAGGAAGGGGTGCCACAAAGCCCCCCTTCTAAAAAAGAAAAAAACTAAAAAAACGGCTTCGCGCTGGAGGGCCCTCCCCCTACCATCAACACTATGCAAATCCGCCCGGTGGAACATTTTAAGATGAGGAATTTTTTCCCCTACAATCCTGAGGGTCCCTAGGGGGCTACCTAGCCCACCAGGTACCACCAGTTAGCACCACAGGGCTATGTTGCAGAGAGGTGGTCTGAGGCCACACCCCTTTTTACACCTCTCTGCAACACAGCTCAGTGGCGCCTACTGGAGGTACATGGTGGGCTAGTAGGCCCCCAGGGACCCTTATGATTGAAGAGGATTTAATTCCACAGTTTAAAACGCACCACGGGGTGCGTTTGCACAGTGGTGAAGGAAGGGGGCGGGGCCTGAGGTGACATGTGTGCAAACACTCGCTGTGGCGCGTTTTAAGTTGGGGCATACTGGAGGTACTTGGTGGGCTAGTTGGCCCCCAGGGACCCTCAGAAATGAAGAGGAATTCATTCCCCAACTTAAAATGTGCCACAGGGCGTGTTTGCAGACACGTCACCTCAGGCCCCGCCCCCTTCCTTCATCATTGTGCAAAGGCACCTCCTGGCGAGTTGTAAGTATGGGCGCAAAATCCGCTTCGCTCGTGAAATTTGCGAATTTTCTGCAATTTCGCGATGTGCAAATCTCGCGAAATTGCTGAAAAATTCGCAAATTCGCGAGCGGGCGGATTTTTTTTGGGGCCCACAGGAAGCACAGTTAAGGCAGGTGCTCGAGTTGGAGCTTACTTTGTAACCATTTTAGAATGGCGCCGGCAAGCTGCCAGAGTGCTTGTTGGCGCCATTCTAAAATGGTTACAAAGTTAGCTTCAACTCGGGCACCTGCCTTAACTCTGTAAGTGCTTCCTGTGGGCCAAAAGTTAAACCTCAACAGGAAGCACTTACAGATATAAATAAAGCAGGTGCCCGAGTTGAAGCTCAAATTCAGTAACGTTTTAATCAGCCCAAAACATTAGTGAGCACGGTCAAGGCTGGGCAAGTGTGCTTCAACCCCATATCTGCTGTCGAAAATTAGCTGTAATATTCGAGGGAGGTCTTTGAATCCATGAGTTTCTCGAGCGCAATCCCCGTGTAGTTCCTGTGACCAGGAGGCTGCTTTCTCCTCACCTGCTGCCCTGCTCGCTCTCTGACCCTTTATACACAAGAGCACAAGAGGCATGTTGACACGCATAGAAGCCAGCACCACACACTAGTGGTATCAAACGTCTTCCCGCCCCATCCCAACTATGATGGTCAGCTCACTCAAGGGACCTCGGCGTCTTTTGGCGCGGAGGCAAAGTTACAGGCACACATGGTCAGTGGAGACAAATCTTCTGGCCCTTTACGCAGCTGCAGTGTAGGGAAAGCACTATATATTTACCCAACGAGGTAGCACTTACTGATTAGCCAGTAAAAAGTACTCCAGTTGAGTAGATGGAAATCGCAAAAAAATCTGCGATTTTGTGGATAAATCCGCGAATTCGCAGACTTTTTTGCGATTTTGTGCAAATTTGCGGACCGCAGATCCACAAAATTCACCCATACTTAGCGAGTTATAAGTTGGGGAATTAATTCCCCCTCAATACTGAGGGTCCCAGAGGGCCAACTAGCCCACCAGGTATCTCCAGTATGCGCCACAGAGCTGCGTTGCAGACAGATGTTCAGGGACCACGCCCCTTTTTACACCTCTCTGCAACGCAGCTGTGTGGCGCTTACTGGAGGTACTTAGTGGGCTTGTTTGACCCTAGGGACCCTCAGGATTGAAGGGGAATTAATCCCCCAATTTAAAACACGCCACGGGCACGTTTGCACAGTGGGGAAGGAAGGGGACGGAGCCTGAAGTGACGTGTTCAAATGCGCCCTGTGGAGCGTTTTAAGTTAGGGAAATAATTCCCCTTCAATCCTGAGGGCCCATGGGGTCTAACTAGCCCACCAGGTGCTTCCAGTAAGCGCCACTGCGCTTGCATTGCAGAGAGGTGGCCCTTTTTACACCTCTCTGCAATGCAGCTCTGTGGCGCTTACTGGAAGTATCTAGTGGGCTAGTTGGACCCTAGGGAGCCACAGAGCGTGTTTGCACAGTGGTGAAGGGAGGGGACGGGGCCGGAGGTGATGTGTGTAAACACGCCCTGTGTCGCGTTTTAAGTTGGGGAATTAAGTCCTCTTTAATTTTGACAGTACCTGAGTCCAACTAGTCCACGATGTACCTCCAGTAAGCTCCAGAGAGTTGCGTTGCAGAGAGGTGGTCCGAGTCCATGCCCCATTTTACACCTCTCTGCAATGCAACTCTGTGGCACTTACTGGACATACCTGGTGGGTTAATTGGCCTTCAGGGACCCTCAAGATTCAAGGGGACTTTATCCCACAACTTAAAACGCCCACAGGTCGTGTTTGCACTTATGTCATCTGAGGCACCCCCCTCCCTTCACCAGTGTGCAAACGCGCCCTGTGGGGCGTTTTAAGAGGTAGTTTTAATCCCCCTGCCCTGTTATATACTAGGGGCTTACAGAGGAGGTCATGCTAATAACAGGGCTAGCCAATGCATAGTGTTCCCTAGTGTATGTAGGTTTTTTAACCCCTTCCCTGCTCATGACGAGCTCAGCTCGTCATGAGGCACGGTTGAGCTGTGCTTATGACGAGCTGAGCTCGTCATGTATAATGGGAACTCATTGAGTGCCGCACAGGAGAAAAATCTCCATAGCAGCCAAGGTCTTAACTGTATTCTAAGTGTCTTTTAGCATAGCACTGGCTCTAGGACTGGTTAGTCAGAGTCAGTTACCACCAGTACCCATCTGAAAAAGTTGAGGGTACAGGATGATTTTGCAACAGGCCTCTTTCTGCTCCTCTGTTTGTTCTTTCTGCACATCCTCCTTCTTCTTGCACTTTTCTTCATCTTTGAGGACTTCTGTTGTTTCTTTCTGCATTTTTTTGTTCTTTCTGTGTGTTTTTCTCCTTTCTTCACATGTCCTACCTCAGTAGGCATAGTTAGAAACTAGCATTTAAAAAAGCTTTGTAATTCAATAAAAAAAAACATAGGTGTCAGTCATGTTAAAGTTAGGAATTAGCATTTAAAAAACCTTAGTAATTCACAGAAAAAAACATAGGTTTCAGGCACGTTATAGTTAGGAATTAGCATTTTAAAAACCCTAGAAATTCACAGAAAAAAAGATAGGTTTCAGGGGCGTTATAGTTAGCTGGACATTTCACTTGTATAAAACCATTGAAATTCCCCCGTTATAGTTAGTTCAGCTAACTATAACTTGCGCGCCCGCAATGCACTGCTGATGACGTCACATATTACATCACTCATGACATGGTCAGTGACATCACTCATGACATCACTGATGACATCTCAAATGACATCACTGATGACATCATCCTTGTGATAGAGTGGCAGACCTCCTCTCACCCTAATATACCCTTTGATACACACATTCAAAAATAGAAATGAAAATTTTCAAAACAATGGACATACCTATACCAATTACAACAACCTATTCAGTAATTCCAAGATCTACATACACATACACATCCACTCATTCACCAACAGTCCTATATAGTCACTCATACATGTACTCACTCATCATATGTACTAATACACCTATACATCCTGTTACACACCGCCACTCATCCATAGAGTTACTCACACACATAGTCACTCATGCTAATAAAGAATCAAACATCCATTTACTTGCATATACAGTTATACACACACCACCACACATACTTCTACAGAAACTTACACATACTTACTCTTTTAAAGAACCACTTATAGAAACACATACGTATTCATACAGGAACTCTTCCAATCTCTCACATATACTCATTTATATACACCAATACTCACATATACTAGTTTAAAATATATGTAGTTACTTATAAAGACACTATTTAGACAGTCATTCACTCACTAACACACCCATACACACATTCATCCACCCATATAGTCCTGCAGACATACTGTCTTCAACACATACAGTGACTTACTCATTCATGCTTCTATGCACTAAGTAATACCCCCCACTGAACCATACAGACACTCAGACACTCATACTGATATTTGAAAAACAAAGTAATAACTCATACAGACACTCATGTAGCTACTCACCAACCCATGCAGCCACTTAAACACAAAGGGAGAGACTGGTACAGATATTTACATATTTAAACATTACTCGCTAACCCATGTATTCACTAAGATACACTTAATCAGTCAGTTATGCAATCATTTTTTTTAAACATCATCCATTTAGACACTTATATAGCCATTTATTCTTCCGTCGACCTTGAGATATACATATATAAACCATATTTAATTTTCAGAAAAACACACATTCACTGGATGATGTCATCCGTGATGTCATCAGTGATGTCACTTGAGATGTCATCAGTGATGTCATGAGTGATGTTATTGACCATGTCATGAGTGATGTAACATGTAACGTCATCAGAAGTGCATTGCGGGCGCGCCAGTTATAGTTAGCTGCACTAACTATAACGGGGGAATTTCAATGGTTTTGTAAGAGTGAAATGTCCAGCTAACTATAAAGCCCCTGAAACCTATGGTTTTTTCTGTGAATATTTTATTTAATATAATATTTGTAGGTCTTTGTGATATGTATTTACCACTATAATATATATATATTTTTTTAATTTATAATAAATATATTTGTATTTTAATTTTTAACATATTTATATATTTTTTAAATGTATTTTGATTTTCATATATTTTTTGTTGTTGATATTTGTTTTTCATTTTGAATTGACTGTAGCGGAAATAGTCATTTTTATTTCTCCACAATCCAACACTTTCCCTACTGTTACACTGACTGGAGTGGAAATGTAATTTTTACCCCTCCGCTATGCAACACTTTCCCTTTTGTTTCAGTCACTGGAGTGGGAACAGTCATTTTTACCCCTCCGCTATCCCACACTTTCCCTACTGTTGGACCCATTGAAGTAGGAATAGTAATTTTTACCCCTCCGCTATCCAACCCTGTCCCTACTGTTGCACTCACTGGAGTGAAAATAGTAATTTTTACCCCTCCACTATCCCACGCTTTCCCTACTGTTGCATTGACTGAAGTGGAATAATTAAGTTGAAATATTTTTAAATAGTTTAATGTTTTAATTAATAATAGAATTTTTTCTAACATACATTTTATGTTATGGGCATATGTATATCTATCCATATATATATATATATATTTATATTTGTTAAATTTTCATATATTTTTAAAATTATAAAATACACTTAAATAAATAGTTTATTAATTGTTTTTCAATAAATATATATAATAATTATTATATATGTGTTTTTAACTTTTAACGTTTTAAAGTTAACTGCACTTGTAATTTTTGTTAAAATGTATATTAAATCTATTTTATAATTAAGTTTATTATTTGATATACTTCATATTTATTTTATATATATTAAAAATATTTTTTTACATCTATATTTATATCGATATTTTTTTCAATATTTTTGTACTTACCTTTATAAATATAGAATGTCGATATTTTTTACATCGATTTTTATAACTCAATATTGTTGTATGAGGGTATTTTGGGTGGCAATGTTTTGTCAGTGAACCACCGCTGGGGCTATTAGGCCATTTGCCACTTGCACCCACACCTCTAACTCCCCTAAATCTAGGTTTTAAGGGCTACCCCTGACACCAGAACTTCAGTTCTGATATAACTTGCAACAAAGGACCCAAGAACAGACCCAAATCTGCAACAACAGGGGCTGCACAAACCAAATGAGTGATACTCTGCACCTGTGGCAACCTTCCTGGAACTGCATGACTGAGACTCGTCCTGGACCAAAGCTTATTTCCCCCAAGACAGAGGGACCACTTTGAGAGGCAAAAGGCATCACCAGACTCCCCTGGACTAGTCCTCTACTCACTGCAGGTAAAAACAAAGTACCGGAACCAAAGAATTGCTGCCCACCGGCCCTCTGAGGGATTGCCCAGAAGTAGATGGTCCTTTGCATTGTAGGAAATGTAGTCCTGACCTCCACTAAGTTTCAGGCAACTACCCTATTACCCTAGACCTTCGGACCTGAAAACAACTTTCTGCTGTGCTTACCAGTGGCAAGGTTTGTTGGTTGCATTCCGGCAACCACCCCCTTTACTCAATTCAGCACCTCGAGGGAACCCCGCAAAACCCTCATACAACATCAGCAATGGCTATGCTGTCAACTTTTTTCACCCTATTCCCCACCAGCACCCTGTAAGCAGTGAAAAACAGCTCTCCCACGGCTCCCACTTCAGCACCAAAGCCATCCAGGACACCCTTGCTACCCGGGCTTCTCGAGGCCGGTAAAATCAAACTAACTTTCATGGCTTGGTCCTGGGACCCACATCACCTTTACCCTCCTTGGGTTGCAGGCAGCTGAACCTGCAAGTGGCCACTCGTGCTTTTTCCCATTGATCGCAATGATGAGGTTTTGCAGTACTGTTTTGCACTGATTAAATATTGCTTTATTTTTATAAATTGGTGGTGGATTTCTATTGAGTAGTTTCAATTGCTTATTGTCCATGTTGGAACGCCAAAATACTTAACACATGCTCTTCTAGTAAAGCCTGCCTGCTCTTTGCCACTCTACCAGGACTGAGCTAAGGATTTATTATTGTGAATCCAAGGGCCAGTTTTGGGGTATTATGAGAGTATTGCATGGTGAAGCTTAACCAGCATCACCACATAGTACTCCACCTTCTTACAAGGGTGTAACCTGGCAATGGTTTCTGTTGACTTGTCATTTGAGAGCAGCATCATTCAATAGAATATTCCAATGTATGTGAACAGTGTATGCAACTTGAGGTGTAATATCAACTTTAGTTGGTCAGAGGTTTCTTTGATCTTTATTTAAATCTTCATGCCAGGATCTCTAAGTTCCTGAATATGTAACTAAGGTCCTCTTTTTGAGTGGCCGAATTTCACCTAGAGCAATAATTAAGTGGAATTCTGCCACCCACAATTGCAAGTGCAGCTGTGTCTGGAAGTATTTGGTCCACCAACTTTTGACCCAATAATTCTGGACCTGGAGACTCTGCTTTTTCATTGCACTTGAGGGAGATACTTTGTGCAATAGATAACTGAAAGATTGGTCGAATAGGGTAAAAATAAATAACACACATCTTTAGCAATAGCCACAGGAGGGTGTGTGAAATTGTTTGAGGACTTTATCTTTCCTATGGTTTCCATCACATCCCTCTGTAAGATGTCTTGAAAATGGCAACAAGTAGCCTGGAAATGACTTTGTCAATTTTTTTTCATGTATTTGGAAGTAAAGTCAACGAGAGTTAACTTTCTCACCGGCCAGCATTGCAAATTCCTCACATTTGGCTTCTGGATCTTTAAAAGTAAATAAAAGGGAGGGATTATTAACCATTTGAACAACTTTGAAGAGTTCTTGAGGTTGATTGCTCATAGTATCAACTGGAGATTTGATGCGTGATGCTGTGGGGAGATAAATATTTCTTTTTGAGATAATTTCGTTGCCCTCAAATTGTTGCGGCAGCTTTCAATGGGTGCATTTTTCCAAATTTCAGCCACATTTTTCCCATTACTCTGAGGTTTTCTCTCTTAGTAAAGCCCTCTAGAGAACAATGAAGGAGATTATTTGTTTCTCTTTCTTTTTTTCAGAGCCAAGTGGTTAAGAGGTACATTCATGCATTATTTTGAGTGATAGTGGCATTAACATCTCAAGGTGTGAGATAAAGGGAAAATTATCAAAATGGCCAGTGCTGAGAGGCTGATTACATCTTTGGTGTCATGAACTAAGTTATTTCCTTTTGAGTTTGACCAAATATTTTGCTGTATGTAAACAATAAGGAAAAGTATAACTGGAAATGATCATACCATCAAACAGGGTCTGGGCCCATACTAATTGAGAATCCAGAATTGTAAAGAAAAAAATGCCTTATTACAGTGCTTTACCTACATAACCTCCCCCTCTAGGAAGTTATTTATAGGGAAATACAATTATTTCCTGATTCCTATTTTTATATCCCTCCTTATCTTAAGGGATGTGATTTTTGCACACTTTTATCACCAGGAAATCTTTATTTGAGGTGAACAAATCAATAGTAGAGGTTTGTGCTTGTAGATGTACAAAAGTGTTAAATATGCTCATAGTCTTATGAACAATTAGACTTCTGTGTCATTAGAGTCAACAAAGTGGATATTTTAGGTCACCTAAGAAAAGTTTAGATTCAAAGAAGAATAAATAATTTATGACGTGTTAATCGGTAATTCATGAACTGTTAATAAATGATTCAGGAAGAGTTCCATGCATTCCTCAATAAAGGTGAGTTAAGGTAGACCATATTTAGTTGTCGGAAGGAATATTCGAACATTTGATTTCTAGAAGCAAATATCACAATGAGGAGTGGGTGTCCACGGTTCCCATTCAGAATAAATGAAATTCCTGTGAATAACTACAACCTTTCCACCATATCTGACCCCACAATTGTACTGGGTAATAGAGTATTCAGGAGGAAATTGCATATCCATAATGTATTGAGCAGAGCTTTTAAGCCAAGCGTCAATCAAGGCTAGGAGAAGCACCTCGTAGCCTCTTGCCCATCTGTGAGTATGGCGTCAAATAGAAAGAGTAACAGATCCTTTTAGTACAGCGTGACATTTTATTTATATTTGCGTATAGTGTAGGGTCATAGAATGCAGGGGTGTAAATTGAAGGGGAATTCAGTGGAGTAGAGTAGAGTGGAGTAAAGTATCAGTGAGAGGACAGGAGTAGAGAGTTGTAGAGTGGAATAAAGTGTCATCAAGTTTAGTGTTGTAAATTGTTATGGAGTGAAGGGGAGTAGAATGACAGAGTGGCATGGAGTGTCATAGAGCAGAGGGACATAGAGTGGAAGGGCGTAGAGTGAAGGGGCGTTTAGTGGAGAGACGTAAAGTGTCATAGAGTAGAGTAGAGTGGAGTGGTATAGCGTAGAGTGGAGTAAAGTGTTGTAAAGTGAAATTGAGTGGAGTGACCTGGAGGGTCATAGAGTGGAGTGGTGTAGAGTGGAGTAGCGTAGAGTGGAGTAGAGTCATAGATTGGAGAGGCGTAGAGTGGCCTAAAGTTAAGTGGACTAAAGTGGCATAGAGTGGTGTAGAATGTTGCAGAGTGGAGTGCAGTGGAATAGGGTGACGCAGAGTGGAGGGGCATAGAGTGGAGTGAGATAGTGTTGTGTGGCGTTTTAAGCTCCAAGTGAATTTTCCCGATTCATAACCTTATATAGGTACAATTCACATTGCCCTTATTTAGGCATAGAAATCAAGCCCTTATTTAGGCATAGCCCATGCTACCCAAATACAGGCATGGCTACTTCCACCCGTACAAAACATCACAACGATTTTGGAAAACCAGCTTATGCAGTTAGGGAACTTCCCCTTGCTTGAATATTGATTTGTCCAGGAACTCAGTTACAAAGAACAACTATTCTCTAGGGGCTCTTTCCTGACATTCATATGCCCGACTTTACATCAAACTATGGCATTCCTAAACACCTTCAAGGTATAAATATACCTACACTTGCTCTAGCAAGATACAGTGGTTCAGGAGTGTTACGTGCTAGTTGGCCGCGCCCCACTAACGGAAGCAGAGCGTGTGTCGACAGGTAGGCATGGCAGGGCGGTGGGCGAGCGAGCGAGTGTGTGAGCTGTTTGGGAGCCTGGAGCGGAGAGCTGAGAACAGAGAAACAGAGAGCCGGGGTCCCGCTGCGCTACGGAGGCCACATCCGGGGTGATCTGCCCCATTATTGGCTTCGGGGTCTGAGTGCTGAGGCCGGAGGAGGAGACGGAGCGGTGCGGTGCGGAGTGGACACTCACTGGTAAGTCGGCAAACGGCAACTGAGTAATTGTGACTGAGACTGAGCCTGCATTGGGTGCGGGTGAGGGCTGAGAGGCTTTGAGAGGCGCTGCCTGCCGCCTCTTTTGTTGTGGGAAGCTCCCTCTCTCGTCCCTCCCCAAATTACATTCCATTGTTGCCTGGGGCCGCTCGTTGTGAGTCCCACCACGCGAGTCACTTGAGTCACCTGACCCCCCCCCCGGCCCCACCAGGCCTCACCTGTTAACTCCGGTGTTGCTCTCGCTCTCGCTCTCGCTCTCACTCTCACCGGCTCGCACCGGCTGGCTCGCCTCATTCTCCACGCTGTCCGCGCTCGCCAGCCTGGTCGGCTGACCATCTCTCCCAGCTCTGGGGCTGCTCCCCCTGCCTCCTCTCCCTGTGCCTGCCCAGACCCAGCCCAGTGGTAGCCAGCCCCGCTGCCCCCTCTGCCCATTTGGTTGAGTCAGCCTGGTCGTGCTACTATAATTGTGCGGCCACTTGTTGACCCCCGGATAGGGCGTGAGGGGAGTGGTGTGTGTGGGCCGCTGCAGGTCGGTGTTCTGGGCAGGTGGGTTCAGTTGGTGGGGGGGTGCCTATTGATCTAGCACTGGCACTTATTGTGGCGTGGGGGGAAAAGTTAAGACACGCCACAGAAATTCCTAAAGTTCTCTATCCTTAATGATAAGAGGAAGCTAGTTCTCCAACTAGCCTGCTAACCAGTCTGCCAGCCAGCCTGCCAGCCAGCCAACCAGCCAGCCAAGTAGACAGTCAGCCAACCAACCATCCAGCTACTGATCATCCGATAACCCCCTGTTCTTCCTTGGGGACAGGTCAATTTAGAATTCTATCCACCCTGGCAGTGCTCCGCATTCGGAGTTCGTGTAGTACTAGTTCTACTTCTACCAGCTGGAACCATGAGATCAGGAAAAGTAAGGAAGGCTGCAGCGGTTCTTAAACGGAGGAAATCTAAACAGCCTGTCCTGGAAGAGGAGTCACACCTGGGTTGTCAAAAACTGCCTAGAACCCCTCAAGAAACAGCAAAAGTGGCAAAACCTTCACTGACTCAAGACAGTGACTCACATAAAGATGGTACTACGGACAGGCCAAAAGCCCTAAAATCCTCGAGTTTGCTGAATTATTTCAAAAATGAGCAATTCGTCATTTCAGCAGCAGCCCCAGCCTTTGGAGGCAATGAGGCTTAGAGCCTCGGTTAAACCGACTGAACTAAGTGCTTCCTTCCGGCAACTGATATCTTCCCAACCGTGGCCATTTGAAATCAAAAATTAGGCCCAACCCTCAGGAGTCTATATCTTTGGATCATCACTCGGCGATCAGCCCATGGACCATGGGAGTGATGCAACTCTTAATCAAAATCTGAATGCCAATCATCAAGTTCAGCCGCCACTGATTCAGTTGCCTATATTTCCAACAGCGGACATAGAAGCACCAGGCCAATTGCAACCCCAGTTGGAGGGCTCTCAGCCCAAATTAAGCTCCCCCCTTGATTCAACACAGCAGCCAGAAACCCAACTAACACTCACTAAACAAAATTTGGTGGCGCTAATGGATCCTTTAAAAGTTTTTCCTCGTCAACTAACCTACGCACAAATCCACGGGCAAAACACTAGCGTATGCACAAATACCAGTCAATTGCCTGACTCACCTCAAAACACACCCCAAAACATAACCACTCTAAAGGAGCAGTTAGCAGTGCAAAGCTCCGAGCAACTTTCACTTTCTTCACCCGGAGCAATTACGATATCACCTCAAAAACAGCCAAGATCTCCTGACCCAAGTGAGCAGCTCTTAGCGGACTTATCACTCTTTTTTAAAAACACCCAAAACTCTCCTAATCCAACGCCCAATAAAAAACCTCAGAAAGAAGAGCATACCGCAAGTAGTGTTTGGCCCCAACTTCTTCAGACTTTTGAACAAACAGTCACTGCTCTAAATTACCATTCGGAAAAGCTGGAGGTCCAGGTCGATCTTTTAAACACTCTAGCATTATTTACGTCAGGGATCGACAGCAAACTTGATAAACTGAATAACTTAATATTAGGGGCGCAAGCATCTACAAAGTTTGTCCAATCGGTTTGCTGTTGCTCCCCAATCATTGACTCTCTCTCTTCGCTTCCAGAGCTTCTATTTAGCATCATAAAGGAAGTTAAGTGTATGAAGGGAGGCACTCCATCTACAAAATCCAGCTTGCAACATCAAAATCAGTCCGCCCTGTCCCAACACCCCGCCAACTCTTGGCCCATTATAAACAAAGAAACGGAGTCGTCCGATGGAGCAGCTCCCTGCACAATCCAACATAATGGGCAGGAGAATAGTGGGCAACCACAAATCTTGCCGATAAGCGCTGTTCAAATTAAACCGACGATCGAAAAATGGCGGGGCTCTGTGCGGGCGCACAGTTAGCTCGGATCACTCAAATATAGGGCTGAAGGCTAGTTTAGTGCCTTTGACTGAGCCCACACCGGAAGAACCACCAGTCCTCCCTCCACCGTGTAGTAAGAGAGAACGTAAACGTCAGCGCAAAAACAGAAATAAAACTAGGGCATCCGCCAACATGGCTTACCAGAAGTTTTTTCCTCTCTTTGAGAATACGGTAAATAACAAGTCCCTAAGCAAGATGGGTGTCCCATCTCCTCCGACGAATCCCCAAGAAAAAACACCAGGGTCCGCCACCCAACAGTGCGTGTCAAGTGTCCCTGACTCAAGCGAACCAATTATGGAAATAGTAACAGATGAGCCCAGTACAGATATATAAATTCTAAGGATGGAAACCAACGAGGCCAATCCAATGAGGCCCATGCCGAAACAAGGAATAATTAATCCAGCGTCGGCCCTAACCCCGCTTGGAGTGGACAATGTTACACCAAGAATGACTTATAAAAAAACAATTTACAATAAACATGTAAACCTGTCCAGTCTCACACAACTATCGGTGAAGGCCTCCCATCAGCAGACGCAACAGAAGCACGAACCAGATGTAGGCCAGCCACCCAACGAAATAAACAAGTTTGAGCACGCGAATAAAAACGATACACTACATCATCAGCTCCTACTGGTCCCAGAATACAAATCCAAGGGCCGCCATGACATCCTTAATAGATCAAACATGCTAAAACTAGCGGAGGGCATCCCGGGGCTTGAAGGGTTGGCCTCGGAGTACATTGAATCTATAGAGTTTCTCCCTCCCAGAGGCAACCAACCGTCTGAGGCAACCTTGGTGTCATTTAAGTCTGCCAGCTGGGTGGGAGCCTTCATGGACCATAAGGCCACCCTGCAAAACTGGGGTATCAGAGTTTATCCATACCCCACCCCTGGCTACCCTATCTCCTTGTTAACTCAATCACCACTATTCCGACAAGCCGCAAGTACCAGACTGGCTGCTAATGTCAGACCATATTCGATCCTAAAAAACGCATCAGGTCCATTAGATCATTGTAAAACCCCACAAACAGAGGTTGCTGACGCTGACTTTAGTCAAGGCTGGGGGTGCTTTCCAGCGATTTTGTAATCTAAAAGTACAGAATGAATTCCAGTTGCAGGGCTTTCGGTAACGATAAATAAACCCTTGGGCGTGCCAATTCGGTCAGCAGCTTTTCCAATTACAGACGAACACCAAGGGCGTGTTACATTCTCAATGTGCTCCTGGAACATCAGTGGGCTTCACCAAAAAATCGAGAACCAAGAAACCCTCTCCTTCCTATGTGAGCACACAGCAATAGCTTTGCAGGAAACCTGGGCAACTGTCGGCCACCCTATTATTGGGTTTATTGAATTTTGGAATCCAGCCCTTAGGGATAGCCCCCATGGACATGCCATAGGCGGCCTGTCAACTTACATATCCACCAATTTAAAAGGCACAATTAAACAACTACCCCTCAAAGAAGACTGGATATTAGGGGTCAAAATCAATCGGTGGCAAAATCTGCGTTCACTTTTTCTTTTAAATGTGTATATTAATCCAAGCTCTCGCACCAAAAAAGTCCATCTGGCCCGCCTAAAAGAAATTATGAGCAATATAGCCACTGAGCACCCAAATTCAGATTGTATCGCTACGGGGGACTTTAACATCAATCTATTTCAGGGAAAAACAGTGGATACTGAAGAGTATCTCCTGTTCAACATCATTGAGGCCGTAATCCAAACCAGACCGCTTAATCAAGTCCATAGCCAACTGGGAGAGCTCTGCGTGTCAAAACTCTATAGTGCGGGTTACCTGGTAATGAACGGTAGGTCTGCAGGTGACACTCCACCAAACTGGTCCAGGTCAAATGGCAGCAAACATTCCCATCTGGATTATACCATCTGCAACGCTGACCAGCTTTATTATTTAGACACCTTTAGTATTCTTCCACGTACCGAAAGTGACCACAGACCTCAGGTTACCTCTCTCAACACAAGGCCAAGGACTCATAAATCAGCACCCCCAACCTGTCAGGGAATATACACCGAAAATCTAAAGCGCCTGAAGTGGAGTGACAACACCGGCCTGAAAATTCTACAAGTGTGCATGGATTTTACAAAAGGCGGCAACAATTTAGATGCCTCACCGATTGCTACCTGGACGATGCTCTGCTCCCACCTGACCAGCTGTTTTCCAGCTAAAACGCAGGTTCATAGCCGAACCCAGTTTCGCAAGTTTGCAGCATCCTGAAAAACAAAAACACTTAAAAGGCAAGAAACATCGCGTTACGGCTACTCGTTAAATTCCCTGGGAACAGTGAAATCTTAAACAAATATCACAGAACCCAGAAGGCCTTCAGGTTGGCGATTACCAAGGATAAGCGGTCATATGAAAACCAATTCTGGTGCAAACTGGTGTGGGAGAGCAAGAGTAAAAATTCAAGGACATTTTGGGCCCTAATTAATCAGTCAAACCCGAGTTTTTCAAGCTTTGGAACTGCAAATATTCAAGAAGCAGAATGGGTAATATACCTTACGGATCACTTTAAGTCACAAGCCCACCCAGATCCTGCAGGACACGGATCGCCAGGAGAAACGGGGAAATGTCTCGGAACCAAAGGGAGTCCTCCCACTGAGCCAACACATTTGTCCGACCAGGCTTACCAGGTGCCCGAAGACAGGGTCCTCATTTCAGTGACAAAGGCTAGACAAGACGGAGCACCCGGTCCCAACGGCCTCCCACAAAACCTGTTTAAATCGGACATAACCTTCTGGTCTGGATTGTTAACAAATCTTTTTAACTATGCATTGAGAACTGCAACAATTCCAGACTCGTGGAGGGGTGCAATATTTCACCCAATTCATAAATCACGTTCGCGTGCTGTCCCCAATAACTACAGACTAATAGCCCTTTTGGATATTGAGGCGAAACACTACGCAGGGCTCCTTTTGGAGGACTTGAGGCATTGGGCAAATGATCACAACCGGGTGCCAATGAACCAAACTGGGTTCACTGCCAACTCGGGGACCATGACCAACCTATTAGTGGTGTCATCCATTGTTGACAAAGCCCTTATTACATCTAGGTTCGTGTTTTGTTGCTTTGTCGACTTCAAAGCTGCTTTTGACAGAGTCCCCAGGGAGGCCCTAAGGGAAAAGCTGAAGAAGTGGGGAATCCCTGACAAAATATTAAATGCAATTATCCAACTGCACTCACGCACCTGGGTTCGAGGGAAGTTAGGGTCTGGCACGCATCTCTCGCGAACAATTCCAACAACGAGAGGTGTTAAGCAGGGATGCGTGCTGGCCCCTCTCCTTTTTAACTTGTTTATAGCCGATTTATCTAGTATCCTGGATGATGTAAATAGCCACCCGCCAAAGGTAGGAGGCACGGCATTAAGTAACCTTCTATATGCCGACAATTTGGTTCTGTTTAGCCTCACCAGGGTGGGGTTGCAAAGGCTTCTTGACACACTGCTGCAATACACTATCAAGAACCAATTAGAAGTCAATATGAAGAAAACCCAGGTTGTCCCGTTTGGGAAGAAGCGGTATGCGGTGGCGGATGGTCATTTAACAACAACGGCCTCGCCATAGGCAAGTCGTATAAATACCTGGGTGTCCACTTAGACTCCAGGGGCAACCTTATAAAGCAGCGCAATGAGATTGCGACGCTTGCGGTGTCATTGACTAAGCTTTCGAAAAACCTCTCAGGCCCCACTCTGTTACCCCTCCTGGAAGTCATGAAAGCGAAAATTGGCCTTACCCTGTCGTACGGTATAGGGATATTCAAGGGCAAACTGAACACTGCTTTAAATCAGCACATGATTAAAATCTATAAAAAGGTTCTTCATTTGCCTTATTCCGCATCTCCTCCACAGATCAGACTAGAGCTGGGGTTATTGAATTATGATGCTTCCAGCATTGGGGTATTTCTTAATCTCTGCCATAAATTACGACAATCCAATCCAGGCACACTAGAGTCCCTAGTTTGGCAAGAAATAACTGAGAAAAACCCAGGAGGAACATTTGGCCGTCTTTTTAAGGATTATATCCAACAAATGTCAGCAGACGGCCTCTGGGCCCTCAATCCCAGTCAGCCTATATTTAAGCTTGCAATCAAAAAATGTGTAAGAATGCGATCACTCATTACTGACAAAGCACGGTTTTCAAAACAAAGTCACTCGTGGGCAGTTATTAATTCCTACAATCGGCTAATCCCTGCCACTTATCTCTCCAGTCCTTATTCACTGTATTTAAAACGCATTTTTATCGCTATTAGAATGGGCCACTGGCGATTTTTGCAAAATTTACCCCCCTGGCGCCGCACGGAGGAGGACACAACCTGCAGAGGGTGCGGCGAAGTAGCAGAAACGCTATTGCATGTGGTTTGCATTTGCCCCGCCTTCAACCTCCAACGTAGGCTTAAGCTGAGGGGGGAATGGAATCGGCTGGGTGTTCGGACCTGTAGGCAAGCCATTATTGCGGCACTGAGTCCAGAGAATACAGATCTAAACATAAGACTGACAAACTTGATCCAGTATGCATATCGCAATTTTAAACAAAAGCGGTCTGTCACTGCTTTACCCCACCTGTTTTAAATTAATTAATGCATTTTTTTAAAAAATATTACGCAATTAGTGACAAGAACAGTTTAAATATTATCTTGTGATCATGGTTTGTTTTATGCAGTAATCACAGCTTAGGGGTGCAGTTTTAAAAGTTTTTGTAATTAGGAGACCGAGGAGACGAATATTTATATTCTCGCTGTCTAATTGACTGTTTGTACTGCTTTTATTATTTGTAAATAATATGAACCGGTAATTCTTTTTTAAAGATATTTGTTTATATCTAAATAAAGACTTTTTGATTTGATTTGAAAGAGCGGTGGTTCAGAGCAGTTCGAAGACCTACTTGCCAGATGCAGCACCCTACAGGAAGTACAGAAGGAAGCAGACTCTCCAGTTGACGCACTGATCAGGAAGCTGCCTTTCTCCTGCCGAGAATCCAACTCCAGTGTTTCCGACTCCCCTTGCGGGGTGTTGGGAAATCGAGTCCCGAGACAGAGATACCAGACCTCCTTCATTCTAACCAAGGTATGGAGCTGATTAGAACCTAGAGAAACCTTTTGTAGATTCTTGGCAAAAGAACTAAAACCTATGCTGCACAATACTTACTTCTTCCCCCGTACTAGACTTAGGTTAGGTACACTGGGGTAGGCGTATTTTAGAAGCACCAGTTGAGTATTTTAGTCTATGTTATTTATGTATGTATTTTTATATGGCTTAGAAACCAAACAATGCTCTTACAGTTTTATTTCAAATCACTGTTTATGCTGTACGCATTATACTTTGCAGTCTGCATAACGATTGTAGTAGTTCACTTCTCTTGCATGAGAAAGAAGACAGTCAATAAACCCTTTTCATTGAAAATGCCCGTCTCACTATTTCTCTGAAACTCTGTAGAAACGAAGCATGCACGATTGACTGAGTGAAATACTTATCTATTGTTTCCGAGACTCTGAGAGATATATTCTTTTTCTTGGGAAACAGAGTTGTCATGATTATGCGGTTGTCAGAAACGAATCCCTTCTTGTGTATTCGAGAAATGTTCTAGTGACTTCTGAGTTAGCTAGCACACACACAATTAAGTTTAGTATATTCGATAGAGACCTAGTTGACCTCAGTCCTACGTCTAATCTATCTGACATATTATTCCAATGCGCAGAGCCTATTGGGAATATAGGAGCTACACTACTTGGTGCCCAACGTTTGGTAAGGCACAAATTTAACGCTAGATACTAAAGTAACTCAGTTGTGCTTTTCTCAGAGACCCCTTTTTCCGTAAAATACTCCAATAAACGTATGGAGTGTGTAAAGGAATATTATCCATCATAACTGAGTAGGACGAAAATCCTATGTATTAGTTTGGTTTTTCAACGTTGAAGGATACAGTGTTCCACAATATTCTGCCCCTCATCTTTGTTTCCTTGAAACTTGCTCTGCAATTTTCATTAAACATTGTTGAATAACGGCAACAACACCGAGACCGGTGGAGCTGCAGCATAAGCAGCCGTACAAGTTTTAAACTTTACAGGATTCCAAGATACCGAAGATGATGATATAAGCATTCCAGAAACTTTAAGGAAAGCCATCACTATAAAACTCATATGAAATGGCCTATCAGCAAGAGGTGGTAGGGTAGGTTTTGTGATAGAGGCACGTGAACATCATCAGACAGAGGTATTCTATTCATGGATTGTCACTTCTACAAAGAAGATGAAACACTAGAGGAATACATTCCTTTCAAGGATATTGAAATTCCATTAACATACCAAGAGCATGCACTCTGGTTTAAAGGCGCTCTAAAACATATACATCACAATTACCAGGCTCGGTCCACTAGGTAGACCAGGAGCAACATGGCTAGCTTTAGCCAACTACAGACCTGACCCTGACATTGAAGCAATGTCAGAGGATGAAATACTAAGTAATATACAGAATTTAGTACAATTACACAGTTAAAGGTCTTTATTAAAAACACTCCTACTCCTCCTAAAAAGAAGTGGGACAGTGGCGGCTGGTCCATGGGGGCGTTTGGGCGCCGCACCCCCCTGTTTTCTCGCCGTGCGAGAAGGCAAACAAAGGTAGTTATTACCAATGATAATAACTACCATTTGTTTCTGCCTTGCCTTCTCCGCATGACGAGAAAACAGAAGTTCCTGTGTGGGAGGTGTTACGCGAGGGCAGGGGGGGAGAGGCTTGCCCACTGTTCGTAATACTGTCTGTTTGGGCTGCCTGAGAGGCTACCCAAACAGACAGTATTCACACAGTAGGCAAGCCGCTCCCCCCTGCCCTCGCGTAACCCCTCCCACTCTCCCTGCTCTCTGTATGCTGCTGTGCTGCAGCATACAGAGAGAAATGACGTCAGTAGGGGGCAGCCGGCCGAACCTATCACAGCGCTGTGCTGTGGTGGAGGGGAGGGGAGGCTGCCTGCAGCCTTCCTGCTGCGTCACGACGAGTCAACACCACGGAATTTCGAACAGGACAGCGCCGCGGGAGTCAGGACCTGAAGGCGGGAAGCGGAGCCTAAGGTAAGTGCAGGGCCCCGGATCACTGGCGCTGCTTATTCTGCTAAATGATCGGTGTAAGTTTCTAACTTGTAGCTCCGAGACGACAGCACCATTTTCGCTGCATATATTACAACGGGGATTCGGGGAACTCGTAATATAATTTTGTGGTATTAATGTTCCTCCAAGGTCAAAGGCGGCCACCGTAGTGTCAATTTCATTGCACATGCATCCACGCTGATTTCCGCCAATACAACTCAGAGAGCTTGTTCCCTTCTTGGCTTACACTATCTCCCAGTGCTCTTGGACCAGGCCACAGCCTGCATGCAGATCCATCGTCAGCTCCATCTCGCTTCAAACTCTGATCTTTGTCACGTCACGCAAGCATTTATTTTTGCAGCAACACCAGAAATATGGGGTCCGTCCACCCTTTGTCAGGGCAGCAAACTTTTCACCCCTTGCATGAATATAGTTCATCCACGCTTCTCCCCGACCCCCTCTCCTATGGCAGGAGCAGCGCTGAAAGTTTTCCCCCACCAGGACACTTTTTTTCTATTCCCTTTCCCTCCTGCACCTTTCCACCCCCTCCTCCCCCCACACACACCTCTCCGACACCCCCCTGTACGTGCCGCACATCAGACTCGGCCCTGAAGGAACACCAAATACCAAATTGAAGCCTGCCCAGTAAAACCAGGCCAGGACAGTCAGCTCCATTCCGAGGGTATTAACTCGTAACTGCGTGGCACTGGCAGGGTGTTACCGCATGGTATTGGTAATGTCCATGGCATGATCGCAAACATATGTTTACGTTGCACTGAGCTAGTGAGTGAAGCTAGAGAGCCTGTCCCGCTCTTAGTAGCTTGGTGTGGAATCTCCCTCCACTGTAACAAAACATTTTTCCAAACGGTGCATTTTACTGTATAATTTCTGAAATATATTTTTGCTCAAAAGCCTCATGATGTTCAGGCAGTTTTGAAAGTTAACTAATGAAATAAAATACTTCAAAGTCTGTCACTCTGTCTTTAAATCCACCTCTGTCAAGGCTGACAATTCGTTCTGAGGTTGCCATGCAGTGCGCCTATCAAGGGCACTGCCAGTGCCAGGGCATACAGGTGTGTCCTCGTTTTTTTGTCCACGCAGTTTATCCAGCACTGCAAGGTGGTGGATTGTAGCAGGGATTGGTGGGTAATTATCACTGCCGAGGATGAATCTATTATGTATGATACAGCCATTGAGAAGTTTGCTTCCATGAAAAACAGACGTGCTGATTTTAATTACAAAAAGTGAACACTCTATTTAAATGCTGCTAGTTTGCGTCCTGTTTATTTGTTTGTTATTAAAATACATCTGTGAGGTACTCAGCAATGCAATCTGTTTCAAAGTCTGTTATGAAGCTCTGTGGTTATGCTGAATAAGCAGCTGCCTATGTTATGTGACACCACTTTATTAATGTAATAACTGGACTTTCACAATTGCTTTATTAACATTTCTGCTTTCACAAATTTTCTTGAAAATGCACCATTTGTCCACTCTTTTTTCAAACTTTTCTCGGAAACCCTCCTTAGGGGGTTCAGGCTCGCTCGCTCGCTACGGTGCAGTGTGATTATCTTTTTACGCCCCGCCACTTTCAAATGTCACCAGCCGCCACTGAAGTGGGAGAATACTAAGCAAACTTCTAAAGAGAAGCGTTCTCAATCCAGAGGTAGGTCTCCTGAAAAGGAGCCCTCTGAAAAGAGGTATAACCTCAGGAATAGGGATAATTTGAGAAAACCTGATAGAAATCAAGATACTGATACACGTTCCTCTCGTACCTTTCAGACTTCCTCACAGAAATCCGAAAGAAGAGGACGGTCAAAACAAAAGGCAGAACGCTGACGTAAATAATTAATTTACTCTCTTAATTTCTATGCAGGTAAGTACTTAATCAATAATAACTCAGATCGGGTGAAAAAAGACAGAGTCCGTGGTGTTAGAGTTCTAAGGGTTTTATTCCTTAAAAAGGAATGGTCATGGCCAAGATATCATGTTCTGACCACCACACAGGGTGTCAGAAGGGATAGATGAGCGCGCTAACATTTTATTAACAGTACATAGCTTATATACTTATTGTACACCATTTAAAACAGTATAGAAGGCGTAACAGCTGAGAGAAGACAAGATAACAATATACACGTGGTACATGTGCGTAATCAAGAGGCGTGAACTAGAGGTGTGTTCTGGAAACGTCACTGATAGGTGTCACAAAGGGGTGGCACTAACAGAAAATGTGGCAATGTCAGCAGAAATCGGAAACTTGGATGCGCACGCAGCTGCATGACGTGAAATTGGAGGGGTGCAGGGGACTTGACATTTACACTGACGGAAAGAGACAGAAGTCTGGCATGTCAGATCAACTTGTGCTTCTATCATATCTGATATCTGATGTTTAGGAACTAAGCTATCTGGGCAGAAAGGTCTCTAGAGCAGAAGCTATTCTATACTTGCTGTGAGTGCGTGTATAAGCGCCTGAGTGTCTGTATGAGAAGCGTGGGGGCATGGGGCCTTCCATGGAAGCATGGCAACGAAGCTATGAATTACTTGCACAGAGACAGGTCGGCCCTTTAGCCCTGTAGCTGAGGAAGGATGTTTACTGAAGCTAGCAGGCTGGAATGTATTTTCGGGGAGGGAAACAGATAACTCGAAGGTTATAGTCAATCTTGGCAGGCAGCAGGCTGAGCCGAGCGCGAGGGGCCGCGCTGAAAGTAAGTCAGAGTTCACGAGTACAGGGGCTGCCTGGGCAGAGATTTCTCGGAGTCAGAAGCCAGAAAAGAGGCTCGGTGGCAGAGATTCAGGGCCTACTTCAGCCAGGGCTGAAAAACGTAGGAGTACACTACAAAAAGACGTTGGCATAGCATACTTAGGAACGGACCATTTGACCCATTCATGGTGGGTCTGAAAGAGGACATGTTAACGTTGGACGCAAATGTATTTGCGTCTTCATAGCTGACACAGGAGGGAAGTTACATGCACTTTAACTCGTACATGGAGTCGGTGGGGTACTCGCTAGGGAACACAACTGGACCATAACTGGAACACAACTGGACCATAAAATTTAGATTACCTCATTCCCTCCTTGTTCCCTACGGACCCTTCATGATATATCGATCCTCATAAATCGATCGGTTTGTTCTTGTAACATTATATGTTCATCTTTCTTTCTTTGACTGTTTAAGAGACAACTGGAATGTTCAATGCACGAGGTGGCACACAGTCCACATATCGCTGGCCCACACTGTAGGCACAGGCAGCAGCTGAATACTATAACAAGGCCAATGCCTAGGAAGGATAAGATCTTCCATCCCCAAGCTGTTAACGTTGTCCAGAACCAACCGGACCAAGTCCAGGTGCCTGGATTCTGATGTATCTGATTCGCAATTTTATGCAGACGGGTAATAGCTTCATAAACAGATGGTGCATTTTGTGGGATGAAAACGCAGCAACTTGACCCGATGACCTTACAGGCTCCACCTCTATCTGCCAAGATGACGTCAATAACAAGACGATTTTGAAGGACAACAACCCGCATAGCAGATTGCTCCTCTGTTAAGTTACCTAAGGCGGAGGCAGTTTCATGTACTACTGCTTCAAGTGTTCTAGTTAATCTACGTATTAATTTACTGTTTTGGACAGGTCCTAGAAAGAAAAAGAATCCTTTATTGAAATCAGTGTACTGTTCCCATGCCGTTTCTGTATAGTCGACAAGTGGAATATCTCTTTTGGGTCTATTCGGTACTAGATTCGTATTTCTATGGTAATCTGGGGGAGCTAGAAAAACAGGTGGCAGAAGGAATGCAATGTAACAGGTACCATCCCAATCTGGAGGCAAACGTATGTATGCGGTATGACCACAAACAAAATAGGAGTGACTGATAGCTTTGAAAGACGATTTACCATGATCACTGAATTCGACCACAGTAGTGCATTTACTATGACCTACATGTACTGAACCTTTCTTACTAACACATAATTCACCTGTGACTGGTAATACTAACATATGGGGCAGAACTGGAGCATCCTCGGATTCTACAGTAAGGATCATAAGGCTAATTGTGTAATTACCTAATCCATATACTTCATTCTCTAGATCAGTTCCTATTCGAGTGGGAAGTCCCTCTTTATCAGGATAACAGACGTCGAGCAGGACTAAGTTCAAGTTTCCCCAAACCCAACCCCCATCGAAAACAGCAATATCAGGATCTAAGGAATTAATTATTTTAAACCATGCCCCACAGGAGCCATTGTGAGTGAACGGGTACGGAAAGTGGGGCAGAGCTCCCTTGTAATTCTGGTAGGGAGGGAGTCGGCCACATATCCAGCAGTCGGTAGCATTATTTGTCTGATGGGAGTGGTGTAACATACTAATGAATGTATTGTTGCGCAGCGCAAGTCTGTAAGAGAGTTCATGTGCAGGAAGTTCACTAAAAGTGTGTTCAGCAGAGACATTGTAAACAGATTGTTCACGCCTGAAAATAGGCCAATATATAGGTAGCAGAATGCTGGCAATAATAATTAGAATACTTAAAAAAAACATTATTAACAACGTCACTATACAGCGACTACGCAGTGATTTACAGTATGTACGTTTCTTTGCTTCTCTCTCTCTCTCTCTATCTCGATCTAGGGGATACATGTCAGAAACTATTTAACCGATTCACCTAGGGGAGGACTTAAACAATTAAACTGTCTGACTTGCTAGATCGGAGTTTCGTACGATATAGTTCTTGGGGAGTCTTTTCTCGTTCAGACACTGTAACGTCTTTTCTTTCAACACAGTCTTTGGTGGGGGTGGACGAGTCAGAGTCCTGTTTTAGTCCGTTTTTTAGTTCATTGCAAAGTTTGATGTGACTCGTGTGGACCCACCCCTTTCTCCCCTCTATCTTCACGGCGGTCCTGGTTGTAAGGAGAACGGTCTTCGGAGACTTCCAGCGGGGCTCCAGCGGACTTTTCCGGTCGAAATTCCGGACGAGTACCAGGTCCCCAGGACGGACCTCATGCGCCTTCACATCGGTGTTGTCAGGGAAGGCTGCAGCAACCTGTGAACGACATGATTGGAGTGCAGACATCAAGGAGGCAAGGTAATCTGTCAACATATTGCAATCAACATCAGTTATTTTCTTCGGAATGGGCGTCCCCCACATATTCGGTGGTCTGCCAAAGGATACTGCAGCGTCTGATTTCTATGTGTGGCTGAAATAGTGTTAATTCATAACCTGTCAGTCGTGCTATAGTCAAGTGTTGAGTCTGGGTTCTGTTTAACAAAACCTCTACAGAGTGTGGTACTTGAACTGTCAACTGATGACCTAAAACAATTGAATCACTTTGTCTTATTGCTAACGCTGTTGCTGCTACTGACTTTAAGCACGCAGGGAGTGCTTGGGCTACTGAATCCAATGTACTAGAAAAATAAGCACAAGGCTTATGTGAACCTGCTTGATCTTGGGTGAGGACAGACAACGCTGTACCATCACGTTCTGTAACAAAAAGTGTAAACGGTTTGCTGTAACATGGTGTCGCTAAAACTGGTGCTTGACATAAGGCTTTCTTTAAGTCTTCAAAAGCTTGTGTATGTTCCTGAGTCCAAGGGAGGGCAGTCGAAGTCGCTGCCTCCTGTGTCGTTAACTGGATGAGTGGCTTTGCTAGAAATGCATACTGGGGAATCCATTGTCTGCAGTACGAGGTGAGGCCTATGAAGGCCCGCACTTCCTTTTGTGTCTGGGGTTGTGGCATATTTGCAATTAACTGAATGCGATCGGGAGTGAGCTGTCTCCCCACTTTGGACAGCAAGTGACCCAAGTACACAACTTGCTGAACACAGAATTGTAGCTTCGAAGGGGACACCTTGTGTCCCTTGTCGGCCAGGAAGTGTAAAACTGTCAGTGATGCTTTTTCACATTCGGGCTCACTTCGTGCGGTGATCAGCAGATCATCGACGTATTGCAGTAAAGCGGTGTTAACTGGCATTTGAATACAATCTAGTTGTCTTTTCAATGCTTGACTATAGATGCTGGGGCTTTCTGTGAATCCTTGAGGTGCGCGCGAAAATTTGAAACTGCGTCCATTTAAACTGAATCCGAAGAGATATTGGCTCTCTGGATCAATAGGCACGCTGAAGAAGGCGTTCTTGAGATCAATTACAGTAAAGAACGTTGCTTCTGAATCAATAGCAGTCAATAGAGAGGAGATATCGGGGACCACAGGATACTGTGGAATAATGCATTTATTCAATTCTCGAAGATCAACCACCAGCCGATATACTGGCGGTGCATTGGGATCAGTACGTTTAAGAATCGGAATGATGGGTGAATTGCAGATATTGGAGTCGGTCTCGACGACCACTCCTTGGGCAATGAGCTCTTCAATGATTTTCAGTAAAGCCACTACAGCATCGGGTGGTAACTTATATTGTCTGATTCTGGGTAATATAACACCTGCCTTGAGTGTAACGCGGTATGGTGTAATGTGCATACAGCCTACATCAGTTGGGCCTTTTGCCGACAAGTAGTCTGGTACATTTTTCAATCTGACATCAAATTCACGCAGAACATAATGACCCTTGAAATCCCGCAGAAAGAGTCTAACTCCCTCCGGGGAACAGCATATTATAGCTCCTAGAGCCTTCAATGTTTTAATTCCTAACAGATTTTCTGGACATGATTTCGTGAGTAACAGGTCTGTAACACGTGATAATGGACCCACAGCCAGGGGAACTGGTTCTGATACCTCATTTACAATAGGCTGTCCTGAAAAACCCAGAGAAACATTTTGTGAGCCTGAGAGGGGTGCCCCTGGAACTTCATCATGACTTATTGTAGTGCGACTTGCCCCTGTGTCAATTAAAAACTTTCTGTCTTTTCCCAATACTTGACTGTGTACATAAGGACCTTCTTGATCTACAGGAATCTCAATAAGAGGCAAGCCACCTTCCCTCTCTAGGCTGTTTCATGTATATCGGGAATATTCGGGATACGCGGACTGGGCATACTGGTACATCTGCTGTGAAACTTGCTGAGTTGCGGCAATGGGCTGTGGCTGTGGTACTGCTACGGTCTGTGCTGGAGTCGAGGAAACATGCATAGGCTGTGTACCCTGTGTATTCTGTGAAGACTGATGCTGGTTATGGTCTTGTCTAGGCGGGTGCGGTCTTTCTTTAGTTTTACCTGTCGCTATGTTATGTTTCAGAACTGGGCATTCATGTACGTAGTGACCTGGCTGCTTGCAATAATTGCATGTCCCTTTGACGGGAGCTGCAGTGTGACTTGTCTGGGTCGCACCCTTTCTGTGACCATCGGATGGGACCGTCTGAGCTACTAACATTTTCATCTTTGTGTCTTTCATGCGTTTTTGTTCCTGATCTTGTTCTTCTCTGATTCTGTTCTGATGATATTGTAACATTTGTAACATCTGTGATGGCGTATTTGCTTGCCATGTACTCTCGACCTTGTACACTCTATTTTTGACTAACGGTAAGGAATTCTCGACTAACTTTGATACAAAAAGATGCGGGTACGACTCGCTACTTGGCTGGAGGCCACTATTAATAATAAAACATTTCTCGAATCGGGAATAGAAGTCACTAGTATCTTCATCATGTTTCTGTTTACAGGACGATATTGCATCCCAATCCTCCTTTCTTGTTGTCAATAATCTGGGCAGGACCTGTACTATCAAACCTGGTAATGCTTTAGTTTTGTCCCCAAGGCCTAACCCTGGGACCCGTTTCTTTTCTTCTTCCTCTATTTCTGCCCAGGCAATCTTTGTGTCTCCCACCTCCCATTCCTTTTCCTTTAATTTCTCGAATATACCCGTAGGCAATAATACTTTCAACATTTTCATGATATCATCATACGTGTAATCCCCCATTAATAACATGTCTTTAAGTTCTCTATGGAAACCGGCAGGGTCTTTATCATGGCATGGTACTAGTTTCTTCATTTCTAACAGTTCTAATTTAGTCAGAGGCGTGTGTACATACACGCGTTTCAAGGTTTTATCCTCACCCATAACAGGGTGCACTTCTCGTAAGGGGTTCTGACTTTCAATACCACCCCCGCATTGCATGTGGTACATTTTCCTTTCTGGAGGTGGGGCGGGAACATATTCAGAGCTTACAAAGGTATCATATCTGTGTCGTTGTTCTAGAATTATTTGAATTAATTTAGTGCTTAGACCTCTCCATCTATCCATCAGTAGTGCTTCTAGTGTCTCGTGTAAGGGACCTGGATCGGAATAATGTTTTCTGTATTTGATGAGAAGGTGCTGAATCATGTATACACCTGCTAATTTCTGTTCGTCGGGGGAGAGGTTCAGAAATGTCTGTGCTACGGTGTCATCATTATATATGTCTGCATTTTCGGCCCATGATACAGCTGATCGGGCTAGTTCTTGTTCATCCATAGAATTGAGTACGTGGTACCCAACTCGATCTCGAAGCCTTTTATCAGTTTCCTGGAACTGATGCTCAGCAGAATTCGGATTTGTTAAGGCAGAGAAGAAAACTCTCTTGCTCTCCGGACGGATACCCTTCCTAAGGTAAGTTCCCTTACCTACATATGCTATTGTTCCTACATTTCTTTCGGGTTCTTCCTGTTCTTCTTCCTCCTCGGAGGGAGCTTCTTCTTTCTCTTTCTGATGTACGGCTATCACTGCTTTCCTAATTTTCTTGTACATAGAGTCTATGCAATTCTGTCTGTCATGTCTTCCATCAGCTATATTTTGACCCCACTTGTTCAATGCGTCTAATTCACTCTGATCTGTTCCGGGCCTGTCTCGTTCTCTTATTAGACAATTTATAAAGAATCGTAGTATCAGCGCTTGCATGCCAACTTTCTGTTTCTCCATGGCATCCTTAATACTGTCAGGGTCCTTTCCTGTCTGAACAAACTCATATATTCTGTCTAGACGCTCCTTCATTCCTGCATAGCATAACAAGCTATCAGTAGCAGATCTTAACCGTAATGATGCCAATATCATTAAATCGTCCTTTCCGGGTACTGGATCATATCTGCAAACTGACATGTTTTCCTTTAATGCGTCAAGGCGGGATGAATTAGAGGAGTGGGGAGACCTGTACGTGAGAGGACTCTGCATATCTCTGAGATTGAATCTGTGAGTTGGTGGCGGGGTCTGAGGACCCGCGGTCGCACCTCCTGAAGCGGACGCTTGTGCATTACCTCCCTGTGGAGTCTGTATCTGAACTTGAACTTGTCGTTTAGGTGGATCAGGCAAACGTGGTTTCGGTAAGTCAGTTTTGAGTGCGGGAAGCGGCGGGGCTGGCGGAACGGGAGAAGTCTGTTGCGGTACCGTTGGAACTTGACCTGGGGGTTGAGTGCCACCCCCGTCCCTGTCAGTAGGCAGGGCACGAACAGGCAGATTGGTGTAAGCTGGTGCTACATCTTCTAAGTATGAATCTAGGAATATGTCTTTAGTAGTCTTGTGCATTACTTTAGTTGGAACTAATGGTGACGGCAAATTTTTCGGTATTTCTGAAATGGCGTCAGATGTACCTTCGGCCAAAAGATACATGTTGTTCACTTGGCTATTTCGGATGCGATCTATTTGTTCTGATTTTACTCGAATTCCTTCCATAACTAATTCGTTTTCTTGGGCCTTTTCTGATTCTTTAAGTCTGTCTTCTCTACGGAGTGCTCTTTCAGCACGTTTATGTGATTCCTTACGCCAAAATTCTATGGCGTCTTTCTGAGATTGTCTGGCTTTCTTTTTCCGTAATGCTTCTTCTACCTTTATGATGCACTCGGCATCCCATGTTCCGTTAACTGGCCATCGGTATCTTTCCTCTAGGTGCTTGGTATAATCGGTCCATAACTCTAGATACAATATGGCGTCTATGCCATGCTTATTATACATGAAATTACCTGGAGTGTCCCTAGGGGGGATCGGAATTTCTTCCTCTAACATCCCTTTCCTAGTTCCTATCTGCTTTAATTTGTTGAAAAACGGCATTGTGCCTACTTGATACTGAAATGCTCGATCCTTGATACTTAATTCTGAATGTAACTATTTATACACGAAAATACAATAATGCACAAGGAAAACAATCACATTCATACCACGACATTAATCACAAAAACATTTAAAACATAGATGACTACCCCACTATACTAGATGTACTGCTAAACAGTACAGATACACTGTTGTAACAGTGCAGAAATTCAGAAATTCGGAATACTAGATATACTGCTAAACAGTACAGATACACTGCCTAAAAACAGTGCAGACCGGACTTGCGTACCCAAACCCGTCTAGATACGACCCAGCAATGGTACTCACCGGGAAGCACGGAAACAGAAGGCCTCGGAAAACTCGACTGGACTCGACTCGATACTTCGGAAAACTTCGGACAACTTCGGGAATTTTCGGAAAACTTCGGAAACCTGGTGGGCCTCTTGACACCTCGGACCTTGCTTCTTTCGGCTAGGCTCTGGTCGGGATCCTCCGCACTCCTCACCGCCTCGTCTGGGCACTGATCGCAGTCTTCGTCACCTCCGTGGGTCAGAGGGAGATGCAGGAAATCCTGCCGGTACGCGTATGTTCCTTCTAACTGATGGCAGGGGACAGAGCTTGCAATGCGCCAACCGGCGCGTGAGGTGGGGGAGGGGTCCCTATTCGGGCGCCAAAATGACGTAAATAATTAATTTACTCTCTTAATTTCTATGCAGGTAAGTACTTAATCAATAATAACTCAGATCGGGTGAAAAAAGACAGAGTCCGTGGTGTTAGAGTTCTAAGGGTTTTATTCCTTAAAAGGGAATGGTCATGGCCAAGATATCATGTTCTGACCACCACACAGGGTGTCAGAAGGGATAGATGAGCGCGCTAACATTTTATTAACAGTACATAGCTTATATACTTATTGTACACCATTTAAAACAGTATAGAAGGCGTAACAGCTGAGAGAAGACAAGATAACAATATACACGTGGTACATGTGCGTAATCAAGAGGCGTGAACTAGAGGTGTGTTCTGGAAACGTCACTGATAGGTGTCACAAAGGGGTGGCACTAACAGAAAATGTGGCAATGTCAGCAGAAATCGGAAACTTGGATGCGCACGCAGCTGCATGACGTGAAATTGGAGGGGTGCAGGGGACTTGACATTTACACTGACGGAAAGAGACAGAAGTCTGGCATGTCAGATCAACTTGTGCTTCTATCATATCTGATATCTGATGTTTAGGAACTAAGCTATCTGGGCAGAAAGGTCTCTAGAGCAGAAGCTATTCTATACTTGCTGTGAGTGCGTGTATAAGCGCCTGAGTGTCTGTATGAGAAGCGTGGGGGCATGGGGCCTTCCATGGAAGCATGGCAACGAAGCTATGAATTACTTGCACAGAGACAGGTCGGCCCTTTAGCCCTGTAGCTGAGGAAGGATGTTTACTGAAGCTAGCAGGCTGGAATGTATTTTCGGGGAGGGAAACAGATAACTCGAAGGTTATAGTCAATCTTGGCAGGCAGCAGGCTGAGCCGAGCGCGAGGGGCCGCGCTGAAAGTAAGTCAGAGTTCACGAGTACAGGGGCTGCCTGGGCAGAGATTTCTCGGAGTCAGAAGCCAGAAAAGAGGCTCGGTGGCAGAGATTCAGGGCCTACTTCAGCCAGGGCTGAAAAACGTAGGAGTACACTACAAAAAGACGTTGGCATAGCATACTTAGGAACGGACCATTTGACCCATTCATGGTGGGTCTGAAAGAGGACATGTTAACGTTGGACGCAAATGTATTTGCGTCTTCATAGCTGACACAGGAGGGAAGTTACATGCACTTTAACTCGTACATGGAGTCGGTGGGGTACTCGCTAGGGAACACAACTGGACCATAACTGGAACACAACTGGACCATAAAATTTAGATTACCTCATTGCGTGAAGTTCAAAGACAATCAACACGTTCCAAAAAATAAGAAAATTCAATTCACCAAAAAGAAAGTGGCAGGTCTAATAATTAGAGATGCAGAGGATCTTGAGGACACAACTCAAGAACAGGGAATGGGCTCAAACAATGTTGGACAGCGCAGCAGAAGTCACCATAGCTCGCAAGAACTTGAAGGATCATCTGGAGACAGTGGACTTGAATGAGTACATCCAAGTTGAAACTGCAGATACCAGGGTTAGTGTACCACATAAGTTATATGAAGTAACACTCGGGATGGAGGGGGACATAAAAAGAAAAATAAGAGCACTCTTTTGGTAACGACTCTCTCAGGGTTATGACATTCTTCTAGCTGAACAAGACTGGCCACCTGAATTTGTCAGGGAGTGCCCACATAGTGAAGAAATCAATATGCCAATTCATTTAAAATATACCAATGCCAGGGAATGGTTCGTGGCCCAGGCTCCTGCATTATATAAAAATCATGTAGAATGGGATGAGGATTCTCCTCACCCTAAAATCCAGTTAAAAAATCAACCAACTGCACAAAGGCAGTACCCAGTTAAGCAAGAAGCTAAAAAACAGGCCAGGGAGATATTAGATCAACGTGAATACCAAAGGTTGATTGAAACATGCACCTCGTCAATGAACAATCCTTTGTTTCCTGTCTCCAAACCAGACAATACACATCGTCTAGTTTTGGATTACAGACATCTAAATCTGTTGCAAAACTTTTGCAGTACAAAACGCAGTTAAGCAAGAAGCTAAAAAACAGGCCAGGGAGATATTAGATCAACGTGAATACCAAAGGTTGATTGAAACATGCACCTCGTCAATGAACAATCCTTTGTTTCCTGTCTCCAAACCAGACAATACACATCGTCTAGTTTTGGATTACAGACATCTAAATCTGTTGCAAAACTTTTGCAGTACAAAACGTAGTAAGTGCAGCATTAATGAATAACATTGTGCATAAAAAATATAAAACCACATTAGATATTTCTAACGGTTTCTTCTGTCAAAACATTGCACCAGAAAATAGGTATTTAACTGCTTTCTCAATTATGGGGACACAGAGTCACTTCTGTCGTCTCCCACAGGGATTCAAGAATAGACCAGGGTTATTTTCAGCCAGGGTAACAGAGATACTACAAACCTATGATGATGAGGCATTATCATATGTCGATGACATCTATCTAACAGACGATGACTTGGATAGGCATTTGAACAGGGTGAACACCATCATACTTGGATTCGCCTCTGAAGGGTACAAATTCAATTTTAAAAAAAATGAGAATTGCCGATTTAAAGGTCCTTTTCCTAGGAAGTGAAGGCAAAAGCCTGGCAGCAAATTTTCTAGATCAATGTGCGCTGCTCCAACCTCCAAAAACGCTGAAAAACTTACAGTCGATTCTAGGTTTCCAGAATATCGGAAGAACTTACATTCTAAACTATGCAGAAAAGGTTAAACCTCTCTACGAATTAATCAAACCTGATTTCAAAACAGTTAATGGACTAAAAAACACACAGAAATTTTGCATTTGTTGCAAACAGACATGTTAGCAACAAAACATTTACAAACATGTGTAAACGTACGCAACTTAGTGATCCGAATCATTCCAGGACAATGCGGATTCACCTACTTAACCTTTAATGGCAGAAATTAAATTCACTGCAACAGGAAAAATTCTGACAGCGGTTCAAACTGCAGTAGCAAAAGAGAGAGCCCTCGCACAGGGTAAGCGCATAATGGTTGTTACTCCTGTACCTGCCTTAGAGGCAGTGACAAAAGCAAGCATTCCAAATGCTAAAGCTTTACATCCGAGATAGATACAATGGGTTAATTCTCTTGCTGCAACAGACGTTAAATACGTTTTTGACCCATATTTAAAAACACAAGCATTTCTACAATATGAACAAGAATGTCCTCTGCCTACTGAGATTCTGCCTCTAGAGCAGTATGAATGTATAATTTATACTGACGGATCAGACCAACCCGCTACGGGGGGTAAACAAGCTTATAGTGCTGCGTGCGCGATCATTAAAGGTCGCTGGCGCGATGGTAAATTCCAACCTATGGTCACTAAACACAATCTCTAGGAGATTGTACAGCTCAGCGAGCTGAACTACAAGCATTCAACATGGCACTTAAAAATACTGATCGCGAATTCCCCACACTCATAGTGTGCGATGGGTATTATTGTGTTCAATCTTACAATGAACACTTGCAAAACTGTATTCAAAACGGTTACTGAGATGCAAAAGGTGGCACAATCAAGCATAAATTGCTTTGGGAACAAGTAGTTCAGTTACGAAAAGAACTACAAAAGGCTCACGTGATACATGCACTGAGTCATCAACGTGATGGCGTTCACGGTGCAGGGAATTCATTGGCTGATGAAGCCACAAAGGCAGCTGTGCAAACGGCTTCCGTAGCTGCAATCACTTGTTCAAAAACGAAAACAGACGGCGAAATAATGCAAGCTGTCAATGCTTCAAGCAAAGACAGTGGTCAAACATTAACAAAAGGCTTTCCGCTCAAATAGTCATACATAACTGATGCAAATAATGTTCAGTTTGCTCGAATCCCTGGAGTGGGGGATAGAGTAATTCCAAACATGGAACATAGATTAGGACTAATCTTAGCAGCACATGAAGGGCTTGCCTCTGCACGTGATACATGCATGAGTCATCAACGTGATGGCGCTCATGTTGCAGGGAATTCATTGGCTGATGAAGCCACAAAGGCAGCTGTGCAAACGGCTTCCGTAGCTACAATCACTTGTTCAAAAACAAAAATAGACGGCGAAATAATGCAAGCTGTCAATGCTTAAAGCAAAGACAGTGGTCAAACATTAACAAAAGGATTTCCGCTCAAATAGTCATACATAACTGATGCAAATAATGTTCCGTTTGCTCGAATCCCTGGAGTGGGGGATAGAGTAATTCCAAACTTAGAACATAGATTAGGACTAATTTTAGCAGCAGAGGAAGGGCTTGCCTCTGCACACGCAGGTGTTTCCGCTACAGTGTTGTTATTAAAACAGAGATACAGGTGGCCGCGCATGAGGCAACAGACCAGAAACTATGTTTTGGAATGTGAAATCTGCCAAAAGATGAAAGTGTCTACAGTGAAATGTCCTGCGCAGACGCCCCTATTAATTTCAGACAAACCATTAGCTTGTTTTTACCTGGATAACTGCGGTCCCTTACAGAGGGATGGTAACTATAAATATATCATGGTCGCAGTGGATTTGTGCTCAAGGTTCATTTGGATGTGGCCTCAGCTCTCGGCTGACGCTCAAATTGTTATAAAAGATTTGAGAGTCTTTATCGGCACATACGCAGTCGGCACGCTACATTCTGACCAGGGTCCTGGTTTTAGCTCTCGAGCTTACAAGGAGGCCATGGCCAAATTGGGAGTTTCATTACGGTACTCTAGTCCATTCCATCCTGAGGGAAATTCGGTAGTGGAGAGAAAAACCTGGGACATAAAGCAATCTATAACAGCTAGGGTATTAGGCTCGGATGATGAGAGGGTCAAACATCTTATAAGTGTCCAACATAGTCTTAATAATCTGCCAAGAAGTTCTCTAGGGGGAATCACTCCATATGAAATCGTTTTTGGAACAAGAATGATTATTTTGGATCTTGATTGTCAGACTTCAGTGGTAGAACAAAAACCCTTTGATATCAAAGATCGTTTGGCTGTTTTGCAGGACTTAAATGAAATAAGAAAAAGCCAAAGTAACGTGTTCCTGAAGCCAACGACCACTGAAAAAAACCCATCCATCCCAGCAAGACCTGTTGTTGTGAACGTATCTAGGACCCTAATTAAATATTCCCGATTTATGCCCTTATGTGGTTATAACAAATCATATCCTTATAAAGGCATAAGAATCATATCCATATTTAGTCATAGCCAATGCAGTCCAAATACGGCAATGCTACTTCCTTGGACTCCTAGAAAGTACAATGAGTTCTTTAAACAAACCAAACCTCCAGCAACCTGGGAATTCCCCATGCTTTTGTTTTGATTTGTCCTAGAAGTCCTGCGAGTCTGAAAAGAATGTCCAGTTCTTAGTGACATCTTTTATTGACGTCTTATGTCCAACCTTAGGTCAAACACAGCACCTTCCAGGTATAAATATACCAGTGTTTGCCTTAAGCAACACACGGTGGTTTGGAGCAGAGCGGCTATCTAGTTATCCGAAGCCCAACTGATGCGAGTGCCAAAGGAAGCCGTCCCTCCCATTTGATGCACTGAGAAAGAGGCTGTCTTTTTCTCCTGCCGAGAAAATCCAGCTCCAGTGTTTCCAGTCACCCTTGCGGGTTACTGGGAGATCGAGTCCTGAGAGCGAGATACAAGACCTCCTTCATTCTAAAACCGAGGTACGGAGCTGATTGGATCCTTAGAGTATTCTTGAATCAGATTCTTGGCAAAACTAACTTAACTTAAACTGCAACTCCCTTACTCCTTCCCACGTACTAGGCTTAGGTTAGGTACACTGGGGTAGGCGTATTTAGAAACATCAGTTGAGTACGTTTAGTCAACTTTTATCATTGTATGTAATTGTATATATTTTATACATTTTAAATATCATATGGCTCAGAAACCATATCAATGCTTTTACAGTATTATTTCATAATACTCCTTTTACTGTACACACTTTACTTTATGACAAGTATTGCAATTATAGCAATTCACTTCTCTTGCATGAGAAAGAAGACTGCTCAATAAATAACACCTTTTATTGAAAACGCCCGTCTCTCTATTTCTCTGCACTCGGGTGAAACTAAGTATGCACGATTGACTGAGTGAAATAGCTATCTATTGTTTTCACACGACTCTGGAGCAATGTTCCCTCTAATTATTTTCCTCTGTGTGCGGCAGAGTAAGGTCTCTGTGCGCTGTAGCCAAGGCTATGTGCGCCATGAACCTGACCGCGCGTGTAGACCAAGGCTTTGAGTGGAATGAAAATACTTGCGCTGTTACTTTTATGGCCGCGTGGTGCTTGTTTTGCCTTGTGACTTATAAATACTTTGACCAGAGCACCCTCAGTGGCACTAATGGACACGAATAGATAGTTTAGAAGTTATTGTGAAATATCTGTAGCCAAACACTTGGTTTCTAATATAATTTACTGCACTAACTGTGCCGCACAATATATTCATTTTTAGGTGGTAACAACAGATCTCCTTAGAGGATATGTAAATTCGATACAATTCTATTTTAGCATATAATGCTACAGATTTGCCCCAATCTTGCATCATCCCAGTCCAAAGAGACCACCCACCTGACCCAAGCCCTGCCTACCTCTCAGTACAACAAGCCCAGCCATAACAGTGTGCTCGGGCTCTGCCCGGTTTCACCTTCTTACTAACAGAATAGTGCGGATGCTAACTAACGAGAGGAGTGAAAATGGGAGACTCGCCGACTCTCGGCTTGTCCTGATAGTGCCCATACTTAGCGCTTCCTTGTCCTCCAGTTTTTAGTCTCAGAATTTGGAGTAAAACTGCACTCTGTTTTCCTTGGCTAAGTGGTAGTTTCTCAAGTCCTGTATGATGTCTATAATGAGGTTGAGGACGGCGCTGTCTCAGAGCTCGACTGGCTCAGTTCTCTCTTTGCAGCCTCCAGCCGTCAGCATGCAGAGCAGCAGCGCCATCTGCAAGGGGCTCCTCGGATGGCTCATGGGGGTCAGGCAGTTGAGGACAGCCTCCGACAGCTCCGGCTCCCGCTGTGAGACGCAAACACATGTTCACGGGAGGAAAACTGCAAGACCCTTGTCAAAAAATATGCAAACATCACCCACGCACTTTCCCTGCACTTCTCATGTATGAAGAACGGCTGTACGCACATAGAATTCAGCTTATGGAAGCCTGCCTGCTGTGCTGGATGCACTCTGCAGGGCAGACAGGCTCTGCTTAAATATTGTTCTAAACACATTTACTGAGCATTTGAACACTTCCCTTTTTGTCAATACATTCTTCCATTGACTATGTCTGTATACAAACCCCCGTCCCATCCATCCCCTAGCCATCCATCCATCCAACCCATAGTGTCACTCATCTAGCATACAAGTAAACTAAATCCATCCATCCATCCATCATCCACATATCTTACATACTTGCTATCCACACACTCAAACCCATCCAGCTACCCCTTAAGCCCATCCATCCAACCCATAGTGTCCCTCATCTAGCATCCAAGTAAAATAAATCCATCCATCCATTCATTCATCCATCCACATAAACTTACATCCACCGTATCTACACACTCATACCCATCCAGCTACCCCTTAAGCTCATCCATCCTTACATACAGCTCATTCACCCACTCAAACCCATCCAGCTCCCAAACCCATAACCCGTCCATCTAGAGTCCATCCATCCATCAGCACATCTCGAATTTAAATAAATCTATCTATCTGTCTATCTATCTATCTCTCTCTGTCTGTCTGTCTGTACGTCTGTCAGTCTAGCAGAGAGAATGCAGTCAAATATGTGTGTTCAGACCATCTACGTCTGCCAATGTGGGTACCTTCTGTATATTTTCTCTATCCTTCCCTCCCCTTTGTATTTTTGGAAGCATGTCTATCTTTTTAACTAGATATTATCATTCACCTGTACATAAACTATACACAAGCTATATGCATTTATATTTTTCTTTAAACTTTTTCTGTATTTGCCAGTGTATGTTTTTTTATCGCTGTCTATCCAGTTACCTCGGTGTACAACTGTCAGTACGTCGTTAAGTGTGTTGTCTATATTTGTCTTCCGGGCTTTTGTCCCTGCTGGCTTCTCTGTGCCTGTGTATTTATGCTATGTGTACGTCCCTTTCTCTCTCATTTTCTGTTCCTGCCTCCTTGCATCGTGGCCGCCTGTCTCCTAGGAATGTCTGTCTAATCTACCTTCGTACTTAGGAAACTTTCCGCTGCTCTGGTTGTCTGTGTGTATGTCCGTCTGATGGGGGGGTCTGCCTGTCTAGCCAAATAGGGCAGCCGTTTCTAGTTTATGAGGGATAACAGATAGAGTTCAATGAACTCTTACATACATTAGTTTCGTTAGGCATTCTTAACTAGACGGAAGCTTGCTAAAATATTTGTATTGTTGCTAAATTATTTAATCGTGCTACCATTTAGAAAGCTCAGAAGTTCATCTCTCTCTGAAAATTAAACGGAAAATGCATTGAGTAACAGAGGATTGCAAACTGTTGGGAGTCTACTTTTGATTAGCATCCTGCCTCAATCCCGGTCAAACTTCTGCCTCTGAGCTGAAAACAGAAACAAACAAGCCCAGAGGGCTAACCCCTAAGGACAGGGAAGGCTCTGTGTCACATCTCTGGAGGGCCTCGCAGTTAGATGTGCCCGTTTCCCAAACGCTTTTTTTTCCTCTGTAGATTTAGCCATTTTTGCGGGAGCAACCCTGAAACACTGCGTTCTTGTCTCTCAATTATGCAGATTTGTTTCATATCCTTCCTGAAAACAGATATTTCTCCGGATAAGGAACCCAGTAGTTAGTAGTTTGTATTTAGAAATGTAAGTTAAATATTGTTTTTCCAACATGAACTATTACCTAACCGGGAGCAGATGTTACATTCTAGAGACTATGTGGTTGATTATTATATTATTTTGGAAAAGGTGTTCGTGGTAGATAACTGCAGATTGCATGCCTTTTGGAAAGTTTTCATGTTAATTGCAGAGCCCGACATACTAATGCACGGGGCTGCATTTAACATGAAAACTTTTTAAAAGGCACACAATCTGCCGCGCTCTATTAACATAAGGTGTGCAGCAAGCCTAAAAGCACCATGTGTGCTTTACACGTCGTTCTTCTCTTAAAGCGGCGCTGCTGAGAGCTAATTGAGGGCCATTGTGAAAATATTTATGTTAATTGCGGCGCTGACGGTGCTACAATTAACAGGAATATTTTCGCAATGGTCCTCAAACAGCCCCCAGCTGTGCTCCTTTAAGATGGTAAAACAGCACTAAGTGCAGGAGCCTCGGCAAGCCGGAAATTAACATTTTTCGCACCAATGCTGTTCTAAAAGCGGCGGCGCGAATGCTCTTCTGAGAAGTGCTGTGGATGCGCGCTCCACAGGCAGCACTGCGCGCTCGGGGGATTAGACGTGCGCGCCCGCCCAGCCGCGCACGTTCCTGGGAACACTGCTCTGGAGATATACTCCTTATTCTGGGGGAGCAAAGTTGTCAGGTTTATGCGGTTGTCAGAAGCTAATCCCTTCTTGTCTAATCAGGGAAGTTAACTCCTCCCTGTTCATTCGAGAAAGTTTCTAGTGACCTCTGAGCTAGCTAGCAAACCTAATTAAGTCTAATATATTCAATAGAGACGTAGTCAACCTCAGTCCTACGTCTAACCTATCGTTTATGTTATTCCAATGCGCAGAGCCTATTGGGAAAATAGGAACTACACTACATGGCGCCCAATGTTTGGTAAGGCGATAATCTAACGCAAGATACTAGAGTAACTCAGTCGTGCTTTTTCACACAGTCCGCTTTTTCCCGTAAAAACTCAAATAGACGTCTGGAGTGGGTGAAAGGTTAATATCCGCCAGAACTTAGTAGGATGAGAATCCTATGTATTAGTTTTTGGTTTAGTCAACGTTGAAGGATACAGTGTTCCAAAATATTGTACACCTAATCTTTGTTTCCTCAAAACTTGCTCTGCAAGAAACTTTCATTAAACAATGTCAAATCACGGCGACAACAACAAAACCGGTGAAGCCGCAGTAAATGCGAACCAACCGGGTGCAGACGTTACAGGGATTAATGAAGACGACCATGATGCAATAATCATCCCGGTCAATATAAGAAAAACCATAACTATAAAACTTATAGAAAATGGAGTAACATCAAGAAGTGGTACAGTCGTATTTGTGGTAGAGGCACATGAATTTCGGCAGACAGAGGTATTCTATTCCTGGATAAATTTTCCAGCAGCACATGCTGTAACACATGAGTTCCACTACTACAAAATAGCGGATGCTCCAGAGGAATACTCTCCTTTCGAGGAAGTTGAAATTCCACTAACATACCAAGAGCACCTGATCTGGTTTAATGGCGCCCTAAAACATCAAAATCACATTACCAGGCTCGGTCCACTAGGTAGACCAGGAGCCACATGGCCGGTTCTAGCCAGCTACAAACCACTCCCAGAGAAAAACAGTTTCAGACCAGAGGAAGGTCTCCCCAATGAAGAGATAAATCTCCAGAACGAGGGGGGGGGGGGAGTCTCCCCAAAGGGAGCCCTCTGAAAAAAGATACAACCTTAGAAATAGGGACAATTTGAGAAAACCTGACAGATATCAAGATATTGATACACGTCCCTCTCGATCTTTTCAGACTTCATCAAAGAAATCGGAAAGAAGAGGACGGTCAGAACAGAAAGAAGAGCACGTCAAGTCTAAAGACAAGGGACCTGCTCATCAAAGTAAAAAATTACAAATTCCCAGAAAGAAGGTAGCAAGTATTAAAATAAAACATGCCGAGAATTCTGAGGACACAACTGAAAAACAGAGAGTGGGCCCAGACAATGCTAGACAGCGCAGCAGAAGTGAGCTCGCAAGATCCTGATGAATCTTCTGGAGACAGGGGACACGAATGAATACATTCAAGTGGAAACTGCAGACACCCGAGTGAGCGTGCCCCATAAACTAGATGAAATAACATTACGTATAGAGGGAGATAAAACAAGGAAAATAAAAGTTCTCTTTTGGGATCTATCTAAAGGCTATGATATCCTTCTAGCAGAAAAGGACTGGCCACCAGAGTTTGTCAGGGAGTGCCCACATAGCGAAAAATGATTATGCCTGCCTTCTCAAATGGCATTCCAATTCATAAAAAAATACACACTTGCTAGAAAATGGGCAGTGGCCCAAGCCCCTGCATTATATAAAAATCATGTAGGATGGGATGAGGATTCTCCTCACCATAAAATCCAGTTAAAAAATCAACCTACTGCAAAGAGGCAGTATCCTGTTAAGCAAGAAGCTAAAAAAACAAGTAAAAGAAATTTTAGATCAACTTGAATATCAGGAGGTGATTGAAACATGCACCTCACAAATGAACAATCCTTTGTTTCCTGTCTCTAAGCCAGACGATTCATATTGTCTAGTTTTGGACTACAGACATCTAAACTCCTGCTGTAAAACTTTTGCAGTACAAAACTCACACAGTGCAGCACTAATGAATAACATTGTGCGCAAAAAATATAAAACGACATTAGATATTTCAAATGGTTTCTTCTGTCAAAACATAGCACCTGAAAGCAGATATTTGACCGCTTTCTCCAGCATGGGGACCCAAAAAAATTTTGTTGTCTCCCACAGGGATTCAAGAATAGCCCAGGATTATTTTCAGCCAGGGTAACAGAGTTACTACAAATTTATGATGATGAGGCATTATCCTATGTCGATGACATCTATCTTACAGACAATGACCTGGAGACTCACTTGAAAAGAGTGAACACCATAATACTTGGGTTCGCAGCTGAAGGGTACAAATTTTATTTTTATAAATCACGAATTGCCCATCTAACTGTCCTATTTTTAGGATATGAATTATCAAGTGAAGGCAAAAGCCTAGCAGACAACTTCTTAGAGAAGTGTGCAGTACTCCAAGAAGCTCCAAAAACGCTGAAGAAGTTACAATCAATACTAGGTTTCCTGAATTTCAGAAGAACATACATTCTAAATTATGCAGAGAGGGTTAAACCTCTTCATGAACTAATAAAACTTGAATTTAAACCAAATAATTGGACTCAAAAACACACAGAAATTTTAAGATCATTACAGACAGACATGTTAACTAAAACAAAACTGCAAACACGCGCAAACGAACGCAACCTTGTAATCCGAGTCATGCCAGGAAGATGCGGATTCACATACCTGACCTCTAATGAGGGAGAAACTGTACCAATAGCTTACAAATCACATTTCAAGCTGAAATGAAATTCAGTTCTACTGAAAAAATTGTAACTGCGGTTCAAACTGCTGTAGCAAAAGAAAGAGCCCTAGCCCAAGGAAAGAGGATATCTGTTTTAACAGCAGTATCAGCCCTTGAGGCGGTAACATTACCAGGCAATCTTAATGCTAAAGCTCTAGATCCTAAATGGATAAAATGGGAAACTTCTCTTGCAACAGAAGACGTGACACACGCATTTGATCCGAAAATGAAAAAACTAGAATGTCTGGACTATGATAATGAATGTCCTCTGCCGATCGAAATTCTGCCTCTCGAACAGTACACCTGTGTAATCTACACGGACAGATTTGCACAACACTACGTTGTGGAAAAAAAGATTTACAATCCAGCATGCGCGATTGTCAAAGGGCGCTGGCGCCTAGGTAAATTCAGACCGATGGTCACTAAAACTGAATCTCTCAGAAACTGTACAGCTCAGCGAGCTGAAATAAGATCTTTAAAGATGGCGCTTGAAAATGCTGATCGCGAATTCCTGACACTAATAGTGTCCGATTCGTATTATTGTGTTCAATCTTACAATGAATTCTTGCAAAACTGTATTCAAAACGGTTACAGAGATGCAAAAGGAGGCACAATCAAGCATAAATTGCTTTGGGAACAAGTAGTTCAGTTACGACAAGACCTACAAAAGGCTCACGTGATACATGCACTGAGTCATCAACGTGATGGCGTTCACGGTGCAGGGAATTCATTGGCTGATGAAGCCACAAAGGCAGCTGTGCAAACGGCTTCCGTAGCTGCAATCACTTGTTCAAAAACGAAAACAGACGGCGAAATAATGCAAGCTGTCAATGCTTCAAGCAAAGACAGTGGTCAAACATTAACAAAAGGCTTTCCGCTCAAATAGTCATACATAACTGATGCAAATAATGTTCAGTTTGCTCGAATCCCTGGAGTGGGGGATAGAGTAATTCCAAACATGGAACATAGATTAGGACTAATCTTAGCAGCACATGAAGGGCTTGCCTCTGCACACGCAGGTGTTTCCGCTAGTGTCGTTATTAAAACAGAGATACAGGTGGCCGCGTATGAGGCCACAGACCAGAAACTATGTTTTGGAATGTGAAATCTGCCAAAAGATGAAAGTGTCTACAGTGAAACGTCCTGCGCAGACGCCCCTATTAATTTCAGACAAACCATTAGCTTGTGTTTACCTGGATCACTGCGGTCCCTTACAGAGGGATGGTAACTATAAATATATCATGGTCGCAGTGGATTTGTGCTCAAGGTTCATTTGGATGTGGCCTCAGCTCTCGGCTGAGGCTCAAATTGTTATAAAAGATTTGTGAGTCTTTATCGGCACATACGCAGTCGGCATGCTACATTCTGACCATTGTCCTGAGTTTAGCTCTCAAGCTTACAAGGAGGCCATGGCCAAATTGGGAGTTGCATTGCGGTACTCTAGTCCATTCCATCCTGAGGGAAATTCGGTAGTGGAGAGAAAAACCTGGGACATAAAGCAATCTATAACAGCTAGGGTATTAGGCTCGGGTGATGGGTGGGTCAAACATCTTATAAGTGTCTAACGTAGTCTTAATAATCTGCCAAGAAGTTTTCTAGGGGGTTTCACTCCATATGAAATCATTTTTGGAACAAGAATGATTATTTTGGATCTTGATTGTCAGACTTCAGTGGTAGAACAAAAACCCTTTGATATCAAAGATCGTTTGGCTGTTTTGCAGGCCTAAATGAAATAAGAAAAAGCCAAAGTAACGTGTTCCTGAAGCCAACGACCACTGAAAAAAACCCATCCGTCCCAGCAAGAAATGTCTGGATTCCAAAGATGGGGAATGTAGTCAGAGGAAAGATTGCGGACAAGAAGGAATTTGGGCCTTCTTACAGACAACCAGTACCTGTCCTAGCAATCCACGGATCAAGAACAGTATTACTGCCGCCCCTTGCTGGTAAAAAGGAGAACAGGTTTGTATCCATCAAACTGGTCAAACCACATCATGTGGTCGATCATAAGAAGTAGGCCAAGTGGACTCCAATGATGTAGCAGACGCCCTAATCTGGCTACTATCCAAGAGGTTCAAACTAAAAGACTCATCACCTTTGAAGAATCTGCAAGTTCATCAAGAAACGCCTGTCTACAATGAAGTAGCATCTGACTATACAACTGTAACAAGTGATCAAGTAGTTACAGCGATTTTAACGAATCCTGAAGTAATCCCTACAATTCACAGAACTGCCTCTGGCTATTTCATTAACTTTGCTATGTTTTCCGAGGATCCCATCGAACTTGAGACAACGCCAGTAAAAAGAACTTTCAAAAAACAAGCAACAGAACTTTTTCATCACCTGGAAAAGATTTATCTGGTTTCACCATGGATTGAACTTTGGATTGTGTTGGGTGTACTTTTTCTTCTACTTTCGTTGACTCTTGTAATAACTTTGGGAATGCTGATAAATGGAAGATATGATAAAAAGGACACAGCAAGTAAAAACATCAACTTACTCCTCAAGCCACACAAATCATCTCATCGTGAACAAAGAGACTTGTCATCAGTGAACATCACAGCCGTTCCTATACCTGGTGGTATAGCTTGGGACAGAACTGATTATGACATTTTCAGTCCGGCAGAGCTGTTGAAGATTCAACACCAGTTCAAGATTTCCTTGCATAACTTTGTTTCATCTAGTACCTTTTCTGATGATTTGGACTTCGAGACTATTAATAATATGATGTCAGACTTAGAAATGTCTGCAGTATTTACAAATCATGAATACTTAGAAGGTTCATCAGATTATGAACAAATGCATTGTTATAATCATTATGGTCTTCATTTCTTGCACAGATCTGCAAATCCTAGAAATGTACTTAATTACCGCGGGAGATGCAGCACGAGTGACCGACGGCAAACTACTGACACCAGGAGGCTGCGGAAGGACGCGGCAGGCAGCGGCCACGCCCCCTTGTTACCAGGGGCATTTGAAAAGGACCTCGCATCTCCCGCTCCGCAGGAGACACAGCGCGAGTGACCGGCGGCAAACTACAGACACCAGGAGGCTGCGGGAGGACGTGGCAGGCAGTGGCCATGCCCCCTTGTTACCGGGAGCATTTGAAAAGGACCTCGAATCTCCTGCTCTGCGGGAGACGCAGCGCGAGTGACCGGCGGCAAACTACAGACACCAGGAGGCTGCGGGAGGACGCGGCAGGCAGCGGCCACACCCCCTTGTTACCAGGGGCATTTGAAAAGGACCTTGCATCTCCCGCTCTGCGGGAGATACAGCGCGAGTGACCGGCGGCAAACTACAGACACCAGGAGGCTGCGGGAGGACGCGGCAGGCAGCGGCCATGCCCCCTTGCTACCGGGGAAATTTAGTCAGCTACTACTTCCGGCCCCGCGGGCGCGGGTTGGTGCCGGGCGTAGCCTGGGCCCGTTTTAGCCCGTTCGAGCCCGGGAGAGGACGGGACAGGCCACCCCTATATCATCTTCGGAATTAAGGTTAGTGCTCGCAAAAACCTACCCTGTATTGTTGCTAGTGGTCAGATAACTGTACGGCGATCTACGAGTTCTTACTGACGGCTTTTAGCTGCTCCTCAAGCTTCCACCATGGCCACTAGCACGGATGGTAAGGGGGAAAGCCCAATGTGGGTGGTTCTATTGTGGGAACACTAGATCGCTTTATCACAAGGGCTTCATCAGTCCATTCTCGCAAAATTGAATTGACAGAGAATAGACTGTCCCTAGACCCAGTCTTTGATAAATGCTCATCAATTGGGCAACTACTGCATTCAATCTCCCCAAACCATTAATACGTGGTCAGTACTGGTGACTCAGAGTTGGAGATGGAAAGCCCAAATACCCAGGGTAGTCGTGTTGCAGAACTTTTTCAAGTCAGCAGGATCACTGCACCACCTAGTACAAGTGCACTTGATCCCCATAATGGAGATACTGACTCCGTAAACTTGAGACCACTAACGAGATCCCTACAGTGCTCCAAGGCAGAGAGCGTAAAAGCGATAACAGACTTGGTCGTGAATAGGAAGCGCAGAGGAGCACCCTTAACTAGTAAAAAAGCGAAACTTAAAAAAGGGAACAAAAAGAATGAAGAATCGAGTTTAAGAGCCCCACTTATTCTGGCGACAAGCCCACCGCCGACTCCAGCGGCCAGCACTTCAATGAACTTTAGAGATATCAACCCGGCAGATTTGGGATCTGCATTCTGGGGGGAGTTGCAGAGCATTTTCACAAGGACCTGTCTTCTGATATACGATAGACTCGCACAGATTGAGAAGAGACTACTGCACTTAGAGTCACGGACTGGCCCATCACACTTGCAGGCAGATCTGCAAGTTGCAGTAGGGGCAGGTCTCCTAGATGGGGGGTTGCAACCAGGGAAAGGAGAAGCAACTGCTAGCAATCAGCCAATTAGTAATTCTATACCGAATGCTAGGCCGATGGTGGTAAATTCCAGTCCACCCACTAGTAGTGACCCTTTACCACCCAGGGAAAGGCCTAAAGAAATTAACAACGTACACCCCAGTAGTGGGGCTTTGGGAAGGAAAACGGGGTATGTGGATGAACAACCCAAAGCCCATAGAAATATCGCTGAGGAGAAGCAGGTGCAATTACTACCTCGAGTTGATCTCCCCCCAGCTTCACTGCCCTATGTGGTAGTGCTTGTAGGGGTACCAGCACTGGATAGTGGGAAAAATGAGGCATACACTGAGCTTAAGAACAAATGTATTTAGTGGTTGAACTATAATAGGCCTCTCCCATCACAGGCAACTGATGAAATACTCTTTGCAAGGCGGGTTGATTGGATTGGGGATGGGCCAAAAACAATTGCTGGTAACTGTGTAATTATAAATTTTAGGAATACCTCTGTAATGGATTATATATGTAAGGGGGCCTCAGTGGGGAGTAAAACGCAAATCCTACCCCTAAATTTGTCTTATTTTTACCCTGTTACTAATGTGGGTCGGAAACAATAAAGAGGGGGCAGTCACGGGGGTTCCTGAACTCACCAACATGCAGAGACCAAACTGAGCTGAATAACTGGGAGGGTCCACAAATAACTACCCTGTTGCTCTCCTTTTTTCCTCAGTACAACAGGTTCAGTACTCTTGACTTAGTAGATTGACAACCAGTGGTCAAAGCATGTCCACCATCAGTAGCTAGAGAACCTGGTTTGCAATTAGCTAGTAACCTGGATACTGCAGATGTTAATTTCTTCAGAGACCCTAGTTTACGCAACTAGAGACAGCAAAGGGGACTGGGCCGAAAGAGCCAACTGTGGTACAGATTAGGGAGAATGCCAGCCTGGTTTTAAACTCTGATGCATTTCCTTGTGTGATGCAGGAGGGAGCTTCGGGGTCAGCCGGCATGCCACATTTGGAACAAGCAGCTGAACAATCCAAAGCAAACAAGAAGATGGCGCGCCCCAGTGGTAATGCATTTGGTGGTTTTGACCCCAAAGAAGTTGTTGGCACTAGCAGTGTTGGGTCAAAGGACGCTAACATTAAAGTCCTGTCCTGGAATTTGGCCGGACTCAGAAATAAATTATCTACTCCCGAGTGGGGTCAATTTATTGAAAAGCATGATATCTGCACCATGCAGGAGACGTGGGCCCTGGAAGAAATCTTATGGGATGGTTTTGCCACTTTTAGCATTTTGGCAACTTCCAGGGGCAGGGGGCGACCTTCGGGCGATTTAGCGATAATGGTCGGCACGCACTTGGGGGCTAAGGCAGCCAATGTCCCAACCAATTCATCTGACATCCAATGTGTCCTCCTGACACTGTCCGATTCTACCCAGTGTGCCCTTCTTAATGTGTATTCCAGACCGTCGAAGGGCGGCCAGGAATCTCCCACTATTGATACACTAGGCCGGTTTATCTCTTCGCTTGACCCAGAAATAGCTCTCTTAGTTGGAGGCGATTTCAATTGCCAGTATGAACCTCTTGCTGGCATTGATATGGCTGATTTAGTGGATGAGGACGAATACTGGCATATCCCTGAACCACGAATAGCCCCAGTAAAAGCTTGGACTCTACTGGTACTGCAAATTAAATCCTTATCCCTTACAACGTCTCTGCAGGCGTGTAATGGGTGGGTGGACCCAGGTAGACCAGGCTTACCAACTTTTAATAGACTGGGCCAAAAATCCAATATAGATTATGTATTAGTTGAAGCCAGACATTGGAATTGGGTTTTGATTTCAGGATTCACCAACGGAGCGATAGTGACCATGACGCTCTGGTGTTGTCTTTGAAACCAGAGAATTTTGGTCTGTCTAGCACTGCGCCCGACCCTAACTCTGCCCAACCATCCCTCCTTCTTTCTAATAATCGGCGGCGAATGAAGTGGGCGAAAATACAGGAATCGCCGATCAAACTGGCAGGGATCTATCAGCTTGTACTACCGTTGCTCTTAGAAATGGGCACGGTTGGAGAGAAGGACTCTGACCCAGAGGCATGGACCAGGGCTGTAGATATCCACAAACAATTGATTGTTAATCAATCGGATGTCTTTTTTCCAGGTGGAAGTGGGAAGGTTATCACTCACCAAAAACACCCTTGGTATGACGCATCCTGCCGGAAGGCGAAAAGTGACCTCCTAGCTGCTATAAAAAATGAGGACAGGGCTAGCATCAAACAGTGCCGGCACAGGTACAAGCAGGTAGTTAACTGCGAGAAGAAGAACTGGGAGGAGAATAGGTGGGAGGATTTAAGAGTAGCCCTCTTGACCAAAGATGCTAAATCATTTTGGTCTATTGTGAATTCAGGGGGTAGAGCACCAACTATAGCGAATATTGCACCAGCAGCATGAGAAGCCCATTTTGGGGCCCTATATACTGATATTGATGTACAGTCAACACCGCACGCCACCCTTGGGGACTCTTATGAACATAGTTTGGAAGCTCGGTTGGTGCCGACGACGGAGGTAGTAGATGAAATTCCCCAGCCCTCTACTCTAAGATCACCAAACGAGCATTCTTTGGTGGGGCCCCTGATTTGCAAACAGGGCAAGGGCACAGCGGCCCCTCCCGGTGACCACCCTATGGGTGGGGTTGAAGTTATCTCACTTGTGGCGGTTGAGACAGCTATAATTAAACTCCTACCAAACAAGGCCCCCGGCCTTGACAAGCTCCCCGGTGATCTATTTCGTACACAATCCAACATTTGGGCACCATATTTGGTTGTCCTATTTAATGCTATACTCAAGGGTAGTTCCCCGCCGGATACGTGGCTTGGAGCGGAAATTGTCCCAATACACAAAAAAGGCTGTCCATTAACCCCGTCTAACTATCGCCCCATCAGCTTGATAGACACCACACAAAAGCTGATGGGCAGGATCCTCCTAGATAGAATTCAGGGGTGGATAGAGGAAAATGGGACACTGTCTATATTCCAAGCCGAGTTTCGGACGGGTATTTCAACAATCAATCACATTTTTAGGCTCCAGGTATTATTTTGGAAAACGGTATGTGTGGAGGGTGGCAGCCTCTATGTCATATTCGTGGACCTGCGGGCCGCATTTGATCCCGAGAGAAAAACTGTGGGCTGTATTGCTGGGTATGGGTCTCCCACCTGATCTGTTAGACATCTTGATTAGACTCCATACCAATAATTATGCGCAAGTTAGGTGTGGACGATATGGAGAACTGTTGGATCGCGTCCCTGTGATTTTTAATCCCCCGAAGAAAACCCGCCCGAATTTACAAACTTCAGGCCAGAGCAGACTCCACGTATGGTGCAGAACTTTGGGGCCATAAACAAATACCAAACCTTGTGAGGGTAGAACATGGTTTCATGAGGAATCTATTTGACCTACCAATCAGTACCCCATTAACTAAGGAGGTAGTAGCTGCTCGGCTACTAATGTATTGGAAGAGGCTTTGGTCTGCCCCTGAATTATTATCCTATAAAGCGGAGTTTACTGATGTATGGGCTACTTTAAAAACTAAGAACATCCCATGGCTTGCTCATGTGAGGGCACTATGTGATCAATTTGGTTTACCCGAGTTGTGGAAGAATCCTGTAGATAGCTGCCAGAAGATAACGAAGGCTAAGTTGCTGAGTTATGCCAGAAATTATAATCTAGCATCTCTACAGAGGTGTCCAACTCTGGGTAGACTGACATTGGAGTTCCTTCAAGTGAAGGTAGAACCGGGTCTAGAGAACTTCTTGGACTTAATCTATCCCGCTCTTGCAAGAAACTCTGTATACAGCTAAGGATCGCCAGCCTCCCACTTAGGGTCTTCACTGGTAAATGGGCCAATACTGAGACCATTGTTTGCCCAGCTTGCAAATACAAGCAAGAAGATATTCCCCATGTACTGTTTTTCTGTACTGCCTACCGGGAGATAAGGAAACGCTGGCTGATCCCACTTTGTAGGAACTTTGGTTTCACCCAATGTGCCCATGCTTGTAGGGTCCTTCGCTTTGATACACATCTCCCAATTGTCTTTGCCGTATCACGATACTTGTTGAGTATGTGGCACAGAAGGAGAAGTTTTTTATAATCCTGTATATATCTATTATACTGTATCGTTAATAACTTCTGGTTTAATCTATTTTATCCTCAAGGTTTTACTGCAAACGTAATTTATTGTTTTAACCCTCAGTAAAATGTCCTGATTTTATGTACACTTTTATGGTCTATTTGACTGAAATAAAGTTATCTAAATGAAACTAAATTATATAACCGATGGGAACATTGTCCTACGCCACCAAAGTAGGCTCAAAAACATTTTATGGAAAATTTCCATACTTTTCAGTTTTAATGTTTCAAATCCAGAATCATTTTACTTTAAAAATGTTAATAGGACAGGAATGAAAAGAATGTTGACAAATACCAGGCAAATTTATTCTGCAGCCTTTTATGCTCAGCTGTCTTCGTTAGGTTTCGACTTTTGGAAAAACAACATTGAGACAAAATCTGTCTGGGGCACAAAAGATTGGCAGGTGCAGGGAATTGAAGCCTTATTTAGAGCCTGCATTATCCCAGAGCAAATAATGTTTTTGAATGACACTGTCCAACAGACATCTTGTCTTGGGTTAGCCAAGATCAAGGAGTTAAACAATCCGTCCATACCTACACCTGATATTAATAACATTTCAGAGGGGGGGTCGACGTACATACTATTTTGCATCACAACAGAACAGATCCAGATTGGAAAAAATGGTTAATCTGGCCCACAGACCCAAGATATGTTCAGAGACGGCATCCAGGAATAGTAACAACATACAGTGTAGGGAAACTGTGCCTTGATTGGCTACACAAGTCTACAGTAAAGGAAGTAAAACAACACTTATCTTTACTTAAAGATGGCGCTGATCTGAGGAACTTCTTACAAGGACCTACTAAACCGTGTCATAAACGTTTTATATACGCCGGTATCTATGCTGCTTATAATGAAGCATGGAAGATTACGCAAGTAGAGACTGCAGAATAAATACGAGAAATTGATCGTACTAATTTTGAGAAATCTCTCTCTGTAGTAGACAATGGGTTAATGACTCTGCTGTCCAGGATATATTCTTTGGACATCATAGTTTCCTCTGCCATAGACATAATGGAACAGGACTAGGTTATGTTTCAACATGGTCAGTCACAATTATGTTCTATCATGCTATTTGGCTGGACGTTACAAAACCTTCGTTCAGGCTATGTGCCTTGGCATTTAATCAACACTACGTCACTGTTTTCATAATTTAATCTCACTGATAAACAGATCAAACTGGCACAGAGGGGAGCAGACTATACGGTGCTGAGCATTTAAAAACTGGAAAGATTGCCATGTACAGTCACTGAAAAAAACAATTGAATGGATAATACACGGTACAATCACTCTACCTGTTACAATTTTCCCTTTTCAGTATTGCTTAAAACATATACCAGCAGGCTTATATGAAAGGTTGGGTAAAGAATACATTAAGACATCCTGGGAATTACCATAAACACACACATGTTGGAGTGGGGAGAAAGAAGTGTTTCTTAGTGGTAGAAATTGTGGAAACGCACTAAGCGGCTCTCTCCTTTGTCAGGGTATTAATTTACACGGGCCTGCGATGGTTTCTTTAACAATTTATCCTGCCACCTGCAAGGTTCACCAGCTGCAGTGATTGATCCAGTTTTTAGGCAACTTTCTAATGGAAGTTACATTATGTTGAATGATCACAGCTGCAGTATTATGTTACCAGGTTTAGCCTATCTCGTAACTGTGTCAGCCAGGGTCACTTGCTGTATGCAAATATTGTTTCGAAAAAACCAAGACAGACCAGGAGTCCCCTTTATGGCTTTCACTGAACATCTCTTCTATACAAATTGATACTTTAAGCAGAAAGAAAGCCATTCTTTTACAGAAAACTGTGCCATTGACCTCGGCCAAAGAGACCTATGTTCTGCAAGTCGCAAGGACTCCTGCAGAGATACATGCCTCCTTAACTACAAATTGCCCCGTACATTTCTCAAAAGTGTTAAGTCGTATCTTAAACATGTCTGGCGGAATGCCTCTCATTTTGGGACTCGCAGCAGGGATACTATTTTTACTCCTACTGCTTCGATATGGCAAGCCAAATCACCAGCGATACCCAGTGGAAAATACTCTACTGGCGATGAAGTGTCGTGAGCGCCTAGTCCAAATTTTGGGATTAACTTGTTTAAGAGAATTGAATACCACATGGTTTATGTAATTCAGACCAATCTGGCAAGATTGCATCTTACCTGTTCTACGATGCCTGCTATGAGAAGAATGCGTGTTAGACATCTGTGTCACACTCCCATCAGTCATGACAACGGATTTAATCTTTGCTTGGACCAGTGATGGCTCATGCACTGTGTTGTCCCTAGCGGCTACCAATTCTGATGACGGCATTCATTGAGATCTCACAGATGCGAAATGCTGACAGTGAGGTACGAGAGAAAACAGGCACACAGGTATCATACACTACGAACATTGCTAATGCGACCAATGCTGACAGCGATGCTTCACATCTATTTGCGATTAATATTCTTAACGAGGTAATCCAACTTTCACCTACAATGGTAGACAAAGTCTTTTCAGACATAGAAGATTTGATGTTTTCTCCAAACAATAACACTGACTTTTAAATTTGGCACGCAGTGTTCTGAGACACTCTGAATTCGACCTTCATTTTTCTAAACAAAGTTTCTAACTTTGGAACTCAATTTATTCTATGATCAAACTTTTGTTCTTCCAATTTTGTATTTTTTCATTTTTTGGCACAAAGTAATCTGCTTAAAGTAGAACTATTCATAGAGAACTAGAATTCTTTGAAAACTTCCAAGAGACAATATTTGACCTTGTCCACAATCAACCAGTTTATATAATTTGCCATTAAATGGTCTCGACTTATTCTTCTGTAATTTAAAGCCATTTCATAAATGTATTTTTCTTGATTCATTCGGATAGCATTTTCAAATGTCATCTATATGCTTTGAATGAACCATTGCTTTAAATGCCTACAGCACAAATGCTTTTCGTGTACAACCAGTACCAATGCATTTTTTATGTATTTTAGGTCGGTTTTTAACACATCATGTTTAGATAGGTTTTAATGTGTTTAGAACTTAGTAATGTCAAAAATAAGAAAGTGGAGTGGGTGTTGTGTGGTGTTTAAAGCTCCGAGTGAATTTTCCCGATTCATGCCCTTATATAGGTACAATTCACATTGCCCTTATATAGGCATAGAAATCAAGCCCTTATTTAGGCACAGCCCATGCTATCAAAATGCAGGCATGGCTACTTCCACCCGTGCAAAACATCACAACGATTTCTTGGAAAACCTGCTTAAGCAGTTAGGGAACCTACCCTTGCTTGAATATTGATTTGTCCAAGAACTCAGTTACTTTACAAAGAACAGCTATTCCCTAGGGGTTCTTTCCTGAGATTCATATGCCCGACTTTACGTCAAACGATGGCATTCCTACACACCTTCAAGGTATAAATATACCTACACTTGCTCTAGCAAGATACGGTGGTTCGGAGCAGTTCGAAGACCTACTTGCCTGACGCAGCTCGCTACAGCAAGTGCAGAAGGAAGCTGACTCTCCAGCTGACGCACTGATCAGGAAGCTGCCTTTCTCCTGCCAAGAATCCAGCTCCAGTGTTTCCGGCTCCCCTTGCGGGGTGTTGGGAAATTGAGTCCCGAGACAGAGATACCAGACATCCTTTATTCTAACCAAAGTATGGAGCTGATTAGAACCTAGAGAAACCTTAGGTAGATTCTTGGAAAAATAACTAAAACCTATGCTACACAATACTTACTTCTCCCCTCGTACTAGACTTAGGTTAGGTACATTGGGGTAGGCGTATTTTAGAAGCACCAGTTGAGTATTTTAGTCTATGTTATTTATGTATGTATTTTTATATGGCTTAGAAACCATACAATGCTCTTACATTATTATTTCATATTACTGTTAACGCTGTACGCATTATACTTTGCAGTCTGCATAACGATTGTAGCAGTTCACTTCTCTTGCATGAGAAGGAAGACTGTTCAATAAACCCTTTTTATTGAAAACGCCTGTCTCACTATTTCTCTGCAACTTGTAGAAACGAAGCATGCACGATTGACTGAGTGAAATACTTATCTATTGTTTCCGCGTCTCTGAGAGATATATTCTTATTCTTGGGAAACATAGTTGTCATGTTTATGTGGTTGTCAGAAACTCAACCCTTCTTGTGTATTCGAGAAAGTTTCTAGTGACCTCTGAGTTAGCTGGCACACACACAATTAAGTTTAGTATATTCGATAGAGACCTAGTTGACCTCAGTCCTACGTATAATCTATAGGATATATTATTCCAATGCGCAGAGTCTATTGGGAATATAGCAACTACACTACAACAGAGTGCCTTAGCTTGGAGGGGAGTAAAGTGTTATATAATATAGTAGTGTGTCTTAGAGCGGCGAAGAAAAGAATGGAGAGGAGTAGGTGCAGTGGCATAGAGTGGAGTAAAGTAGTGTGGTGTAGAGTAGAGTGGAATAGAGTGAAGTAGAGTGTCATAGAGTGGAGTGGTATAGAGTGTACTATGCATGGTGTGGTAGTAAACTGCTACTACAGACAATGAATTTTAAATAGAAATGATCATTACATTTGCAGAGACATACAATTTTATTGATACAACTATACAGGGAACAAACCATAACGTTTGGAAATTACATTACCTAGAGTATTGATTTGCTTTGATCGTATTAAAATATTTGTTTCCAGCACATTTCTTTATTTGTGCTTTCCTAATTCTGATATATTCTGAAATATTGCATAGTTTATTTAGAGACATTTACATTTTGTTGTGTGCTGGAAAATGCCTTTCCTTTCATACCCCCATATTGTCAGATAAATCCTCTCATTTTGGAGTCAGAGAAAGACAAGCAAATACCAAGCTCCCTCACAAGACAGAGCCTGGCATTTGACCTCTGCCTTTGAATGCACAGCAACTGTGACAAAATAAGAACAACATTTAAAGACCTTTAAATGTGTGTTACAAAGCCAATGGTAAGCAATGGGCAGAAGTCTTTAGCAACCAGACAGATGTGCTGTCTGGTAGGCGTTGACCTAAAATGTAGTGAAAGATAAAAAGAGCTAAATGCAAAGAAAGCAAAAAAGAAAAATCACAGAGCACTAGTGGAGAAAATGAAAGCGAGGAGAAACACAAATTGTTAAAGGGGGTGTGAAAAACATTTAATCTTGTAAGAATGCAGTGTGCTTTTATTGTTAATTGCATTGAATGCTTGTAATTTTGCCTATCAGCGTGGTCATGTCCCTAGGCGTCACTCACTTTTTCTCTCTCTCTCTCGAAAGAGTGCTCAGGCAATCGGGCAGGTGGAGGCATAGTTCGCTAACAACAGCCTTTAAGTATGAACTTCAGAACTATATCTTTCCACCAAGTACGCTTGTCTGCTCTGTTTGTACTTACATGAGGCCACTTATACTGTGGGTCTCCTCAGGAGCAGGAGCTGATGTCTGAATACTGGCAAGGGAGGAAGCTATGAACACGGCCCCAGCCTGGCATCAGGAGCCCTTACAGTTACATCATTACGGAAAAAAGACAAGAAGGTGGGTAAGTGGTTTTAGATCGAAGTCTACCAGACAGCACAGCTGCCTGGTTTGTTAACGACATCTTGGGGACATTCAGAAAGCTTCCCTGGGAATGTATTCTGCCTGCTGCTTACCAATGGCTTTTTGGCTTGTAACTCACACTTTTTTGCTTTCTATTTCCTGGCTTGTTTTAGGCTGTTCAGCTTAAGTTCGTCCCCAACCTTATTTTCAGTATCCCTCCGAGTGCTCACTTTCTGTAAACAGGCCTTTAAATCTTGCACTTATCTTGTCACATGTGCCGTTCAATTAAAGACAGAGGTCAAATGCCAAGTTCTATCTTCAGAGTGAGCTTGGTGTTTCCTTTTCTTTTCTGACTTCAAAGTGAGACAACTCATGTGGCATGATGTTGGTGACTGGGGTAATTATGAAGTGTGGTGGAAAAAATATTTTAAAACCATCAAAAAAAATCAGTACACTAGGGCATGATATGTCATCATATTATATTTTTTGCGCTGTATACCTTTATCTGGAAGGCTGTATGTTTGTGCAAATGTAATGGTCATTTCAATTGAAGATGTATTGTCAGTACACTTCCACAGTACGCTTCCACACCATATATACTCCACTTTACCCCACTCCACTCTTCTCTGACCACTCCACGCCACTGCACTCTACTCTGCACCACTCACACTATGCCACTACACTCTACTTCACTCCAACCTGCATCACTGTGCTCTTCTCTGAAGTATTCCACTCTATGGCACTTCAGTCTACACTTCTTTACCGTGCATCACTCTACTCTAATGCACTCTACCCCACTCTACTCTACTGTGCACCACTGCACTCTACACCACTCCACTCTACTCTGCAACCCTGCACTCTATGCCACTGCACTCTGGCCTAATGCACTCTACTCTGTGCCACTCTACTTTACGCCAGTGCACTCTAGTCCATCCACTCTATGCCACTGTTGTCTGCTCTCCACCACTGCACTCTTTACCACTGCACTCTACGTCATTGCACTTTATCCTGCACCACTCCACCCTACAATGCACCATTCCACTCTACAATCTACTCTGTGCCACTCCACTTTACGCCACTGCAATCGACACTCCACCACTCCACTCTGCACCACTCTACTATACACAGTACCAATCTACTCTATGCAACTGCACTCTACTCTAACCACTGCACTCTATACTAATACATTCAACTTAATGGCTAGTGAGGTGATGAAAACTGTGATGGCTTTGCAGAAACCGGAGAGTGGTTTGGGGGGTCTGTAGGCAAGGATGCCTCTGATGGTTGTTCTGTTGTCACTGCGGAGTTGGAAATTGAGGTGTTCCATGATCGGAGTGGTGTTGTCCACGGTGGTGGTACAGCGGATTATTTCTTTGTGGATGATGGCGAAGCCTCCTGAATGTTTGTTGGTGCAGTCTTGGTGTGTCATATTGTAGCTGTTGTGGTGACGATGTTTGAAGCAGAGGAGAGGTTAAGCCAGGTTTCTGTGATGAAATCGTGTCACGGGGGAGGTTGGAGATGGTGTCCTAGACTTTGGTGGAGAGTTTGTAGAGAGATCAGGCTTTGAGCAGGAGGCTTCAGAGTGGTTCCGGGGGAGTTGCAAGTGGCAAAGTGGAAGTGACGCTGGTTTCAGTGAAAGCAGGAGGTCCGGAGTTGCAGGCGAAGAGACTGCAGGGGCAGGAGAATGGCCCTGCCTTTGAGCAAAGAGAAGCGAGACAGCAGTTGTTGCGGTGTCTGGAGTCCAGGGCTCGGAGTTCGGTGGAGTTCAGTGGCGGAGTACCTATGGGTGGGCAGATGGCCATGGCGTGGTTCATGGGTGGACGGGCGCCGATGGGCTTGCCTTTGGCGTGCTGGCAGCACGGTGTTGTGAATCCCTTAACAAGGTCTTGGGAGGAGTGCGGTGCACTGGTTGGTGGGAAGCGGGAGGGCAAATGGGCGGAAAAAGTGGGCAGCACCTGGCTGCAACTAAGGGGAAAACAATCTGAGTGGCAGAACTGGAAGCACTGCAAAGTACTGCCGGCAGCAACCCTGGGCAATGGAGAGACGTAGGCAGAGTCAGAAGACCTGCTACATGTAAGCAGCACGGGGACCTGCTTAATGGGGTCGCGCTGCGGCCTCCATCAAATAGGTCCTGGGAAGAGGGAGGAGTGCTGGGTGGCGGAAAGTGAGAGGGAAGGCAGGAAAAGCGGGTGGCTCCTGGTGGCAACTACACCACTTTACTAAAAAATAATATACTCTACACTCTACGCCAATCTACTCTGAGCCATTGCACTCTGTGCCAATCTACTCTGCACCACTGCATATACTGTACTCTAAAACACTCTACTCCACTGCAGCCTACTCCATTGTTCTCTACACCATTGCACTCTAAGCCACTCTGTTCTACTCTGCATTACTGTACTCTAAGTCACTATCTAGGCAACTCCACTCTGCGCCACTGCACTCTGCACCACTATACTCTGAAATGCTCTACGCCACTGCACTCTACACAATTGCACTCTACATTACTGCATTCTACGCCACTATATTCAACTCTGTACCACTGTATTGTATGCCACTGCTCTCTACATCACCCTACTCCGCAACATTCTACTCTATGCCACTGCACTCTATGTCAATGCACTCTACACCACTGCACTCCAAGACACTGCTATACTGCACTCTCCACCACTCTGTGCTACTCTATGCCACTAACTCTACGCCACTCTTATCTACTCTGCACCACTGCATTCCTAGCAACTCTACACCATTGCACTCTATGCCAGTCTACACCTCTGCACTCTATTCTTTACTACTCCATTTTACCCTGCAGCACTTCACTCTACTCTGAAACAATCTACTCTATGCCACTGCACTCTATGCCCCAGAACTCTACGCTACTCTACTCCACCCTGTGCTACTCCCCCATACACCACTCCACTCTACCCCATTGTACTCTACACCACTGCAATCTATACTTCTCCACTTTACTCTATGCTGCACCACTCAACACCACTGCACTCTACACCACTTTACTCAAAAGCAATGTGCTGTAAGCCCCTGCACTCTATGCCAATCTACTCTACATCACTGACCTTTATGCCACTTCACTCTAGGCTGTTCTACTCCACTCTACAACACTCCACTCTATCAAACTCTACTCCACTCTATGACACTCAACTCCACTCCATCCACTCCACTCTACAACACTCTACTCCACTCCCAGGTGCATACAATCGCTGCAGCCGGCTGAGGTACAAGACAGTGGCGGATGATGACATACAAAAATGGAGCGACACACAGTCAAGCAAACACACACACACATGTACAGTCACAATCAGAGACAGCCACACAAACACACATAATCAAAATATCAAAAGTCAGGAAGACGCCACATTTAACAAATAAAAGTAATTTTACGTAATCCTGCAGCACATCCTTGATGTTCTCCTATCCCTGGCTCCAGACTACTCCAAGAGCGAAGTGACATACCAAAGCAAACTACTGTATTCAATCCAGATGATATTCTCATGCTACTGAGAATTTTAAGCAGCACGAGTAAAGCATCTGGATTGGCTGGAGCAGACAAGCTCAATGCTCCCAAAAGCAAGATAGTGGGGCCAAATTTACATGCGCATGTGAAATTAAAGTGGCCATTCCTCATTGCTGCCCATCAGCAGCACTGACGCACTGGCCCTGCCCTCACTCTCTGTTCGGCAGAGAGTGAAAAATAAAATGGTAATGAAATCATTTCATTATCATTTTCTTTTTCCAGCTTTCTGCTCAGCAGTGTGAGGGGACGACGCTCTGCAGCTCATATGGAGGAACCACCACTGGTCCTAGGGTGCAGACACCCACTGCAGATTGCCGTCGTGGTTCCAGTTCAATACAGTCACTGCAGCCTGCTGTTGAGGTCCTATGGTGCAGATCGTTGGCATAACTTGCTGTCATAGTTGCAGGGTGCAGACAGTCTCTGCTGCCTGCTGTCATGGTTCCATTGCGCAAACAGTTGCCGCACCCTGCTGTCGAGGTCCCCGGGTGCAGGAAAAAACCTGAATTTACAGGCATGGACCAAAGATGCAGGCAACAACTGCAGTCTGTTTTTATTAGCAGTAAGCAACTTCTGTTACCAGCAAGTATTTAAAAGGCTCAAACACATTTTACACTGTGTGCATTAATTGAGGGAAATGGGATAGATGGAACTAGTGAATGCAATCGTAATTGGCAAAAAGTTGAGTAGACGGAAGCTGAAAATGGACAGAAGTTACTGAGGCAGGGCCGTAACAGAGGCCTCTGCAGCCACTGAGGTGTGTAGGGGCCCCCAGGGTTTCTTGTTTTGGAGGTGGCCCCCACACCCTCTAAGCCATGCCATTGCATGGCTTGTAGAATGTGTGCAATGGCATGGAATAAGAAATAGTTAAGCACTCTGGAAAGCCAATCTGCTTTACTGAGTAGGACCCTACAGTGTAGGGGAACCCAACCGTTCAGGAACCCCATTGAGAAGTGTAGACCCAGTAATCCCAGGGCTGTGAAACAGCCAGTGGAATGCTGACACAAGCCCCCAGCCTCAAAATGAGTCCTACTTAGCCTGTTCTAACCAAATCCTGGAGTTGTGCACATGCTGAAAACAGCAGAAGAACACCTCCAGGATTGGTTTTGACACAACAGGAAGTCATGAACCATCTTGCAGTAGAATGCAGTGGAGTACAGTGGAGTGGTGTACAGTGCAGTGACATAGAGTGCAATGGAATAGAGTAAAGTGGTGCAAAATAGAGTAGAGTACAGTAGCCTAGAGGAAAGTGAAATGGCGTAGAGTGCAGTGGCAAAGACTGCAGTGGCATAGAGTTCAGTGGCATAGAGTCGAGTAGTGCGTAGTTGCATAAAGTGCAATGGTATAAAGTGCAGTTGCGTGGAGTGGTACAGAGTAGAGTGCAGTGACATAGAGTAGAGTGGTGCACAGTAGAGTGTCGTTGAGGGCAGTGGCAAAAAGTGTAGTGGCATTGAGTGCAGTGGCCCAGAGTAGAGTGGTGTGGCATAAAGTGCAGTGACATAGACTGTAGTGGTGTATTGTAAAGTGGTGCAGAGTAAAGTGTCATACATTGTAGTGGCATAAAGTACAGTAGTGTGGAGTGGTATTGAGTAGAGTGCAGTGGCGTAGAGTGTTGTGGCCTAGAGCTAAGTGGTGCAGAGTAGTGGCATAGAGTACAGTAGTTCAGAATAGAATGCCAGAAAGGGCAGTGGCATATAGGGCAGTGGTTTATAGTGCAGTGGCATAGAGTGGTATAGAGTGGAGTGAAGTAGTGTAGAGTGCAGTGGCATACAGTGGAGTGATGCACAGTAGAGTGGAGTAAAGTGCAGTGGCATAGAGTGACACAGAGTGCTGTGACGGGGAGTGCAGTGGTATAAAGTAGAGTGGTGCAGAGAAGAGCAGAGTGACATAGACTGCAGTGGCATAGAGTAGAGTGGTGTAAAGTGGCGTAGCTTGCAGTGGCTTAGAATAGAGTGGTGCAGTGGTGTGGAGTAGAGAAATGTGGAGGAGAGTGCAGTGGCATAGAATAGACTGCAGTGGCGTAGAGTGCAGTGTGATAGAGTACAGGGAAGTGGAAAGAGGGAAAGGAAGCAACATGGAAGGGGGAGAGTTGGGAGTTAATAGAAGCTACATGTACCGGGATATAGGAGATAGATGGGAGGCAGACTGAAAAACAAGCACTTGTATGGAGTGCTTGAACATAAAGAAAAAAGTTGCTCCAAAAACATGAGTATTGGATAGACATAAGTACTTTTTCCATGCTCCAGGGAAGGTCCAAACACAAAGAGAGGACATGATGCCTGCATGCTGTGACAAACGAGGATGAAGGAAATGACAGTGACGCCAAAGCTAACAAATAGTAAGCTATGGGCAGTGCCGTCTTAACATGTGGGCATGCATAGGGGGTGCTAATCTATACACAGACTAGAAGTTTATTTTATCGATAATTTAAATTTGTATTCATGTGAGTGGCTGTGTAGTCAGGGCCCAGTGCACTGCTTTGCTTGGGGGCCTATAATGCTGTTAAAACGGCCCTGGATAAGCCCACTATATTTAATCTTGCAGAGACAGCGCATGCACTTTCTAAGCGAAAACTAGAAATCGGTCCGCACATTGACTTGTCAGACCAGCCCTTCTGGCACTGCCAGGCTGCTTCATATGCCAGCCTGGCCCTGGACGAAGAAAGTTTTCTTTCATAGCGCTTGAAAAATATAGAGTCAAAAGGCTCAGCATTCTGATTGCACTGTTGGTATAACTAAAAGCTTCTGAGGACTATGCAGTCTACTAATATTTTCAATATGCAACTGTTTATTATGCATCTGCGACGTGCCTTGGTTCATCATTATATGCATAACCACATCAGTCCCCCACTTTTGCCAAACGCCACTGCTGCTGCTTGGCACTGAATCTGCCACTTCTTCCGGTCCCTCAGTCAAAATCTTGTCTTCCTATGTTAGAGCAGGGCCTCTCCCTGTGTGCTCCAGCACAGAGATGTTTCCCTGCGTCCCATGGCATGGTCCTTTCCCTACGTGCCTTATTCCAGCTTTGGCTTCAAGCACTTCATTCATTTTTAAAGATATGAGTAATCAATCGATATGTTTATTGACAGAAGAACGCAGGGCTATTAGCGTCACTCGGAACATTTCAATTCCACCCGGAGAGGCCCCAGCTCTATAATGAAGGTTATTAAAATTCAGTCCCATTAGGCACCTGCGCCAAATGTAGCTGTGCAACATTTCGTGTGAAGTTTTTGTGCCGCGTGTAAAGCTAGAAACATGCACATCTGCACAAGCAGAGCTACGCGCACATGCAACATTCACATGCTTACCACTGCCAGCAGATTTGGTAGCACTAGTGTGCACCTGAACAACAGGAGTATTAAGAATCATAGCTTGTTTTTAGGTAACAATTCGGAACGCATTTAAGTGCTCGAAATAAAAAAGTACTGATGTTCTCCAATGCAATGATACTCAGGGGCTTAAATGCGCCGTCAGTGCGTCACTGTTAATATGGGAAAAAGTGACGTGGTGGCGGCGCAGGGGGCTTGTAAATAAGCCCTCTCAATTCCTCAGGATGATGGGGGGGTGGAGATGAATTTGTCAAGGATTTGCAGATTCTAGCAATTATCAGTGGCAAGTGTTTAACATGTTGAGCATGTATACTGCCGCACTGCATGTGTACACAGACACCTGCTCGAAAGATGTCTGTGCCAAGGTGAGAGAATGTTCTAGATGTGCCTGGATTTGTAAGGGTACATTAGCTGAAATATCAACTCTTTTTCTAGTAGGTATTTTCTGGTGTATTTCACATAATATGGGACTTGGGTTATGTGACAAAACGTTGCTGCAAACTCTGGAACACATGCCAATTCGCTGACATTTTTTTTTTTGATTTCAAATGTTTTTATTAAAATATAAGTTTCATATCTCTGTCGTTAAGTCCTTCGTGACTCCAGGTATGTGTCGAGGAGCTCTCAGATTCCATCTTTGGCATTGTGCTCCTTTGTGAACTTGCTGGTGATGTTGTCTGCGCCTCTGAGGAAAGTGACCCAGTTTAAACGACTTGGAAGGTAAATTGGAAAGGCGACTTAAAATGATTGAGAAAATAAACGTAGGGAGGGTCAAATGGGGCTATATTTACCGACCAGAACCACTCGTGCCCTAAGAGAAACTATCAACAAACAAAAAAGTGGCCTGGTCAGAAACCTGTATGTGTGCCGCAACTGAACTAGTTCCCCAAAACCATTAGTAGCACTAGAAGTGATAGCCTGGGCCTGTTAGGAAAATTCCCATCAGCCCACCCATATGGTGGAATGTCGTCATGTGGGAGATGTCACCAATCCAATTCTCAAACAGTGCACCTAGTCATGGCGCAGAGATGGATGGATTAACATGGTGTAAATACAGACCACTGGGCTTCACTGGTGATGCTAATGGGGTGCAGTGCAAAAAATAAAAGTGATAAACGTGAAGGTAAAATTGACTCCAAGGGCCAAAATCAATTTTAATCAGTATGGCGCTCGGGTCAAGATTAAAATTCTGCCAAAATAGTTTGAAATAATAACTATATGTGGGCAGAGTAAGTGAAGGTCGACATGTTTCAGCTGTACTGACTGTTGGTCTTAGCTTTCTTCAGGACCATTAAGGAAACTGCGACTGCAAATCAAAAATTAAAGGATCAGTGATGCACGCTAATGTACATTGGATAAGTCCTACCAGTTCCTCTGAGCCCAGATGAATACTGTAGGAAGTCCAGAACTTTATGTATCTCCTAAAGAAGAGACATAAGCGTGAATCAGAAACCATGTAGTGCACAACAGATTTCAGGAAAACAAGCACAAGATACTAAGCACACAAACAGGGCGATGGAGACAGTCTCTCCCCGCTAAGCATGTTGCTCTGTTTTAATCAGTGTATAAAAATCACATAAATGAGAATGAGTGTGGTAACTTACCCAGCATTATGTGGGAGTACGCCTCACCTCACCCGGAACCCACTCGGGAAAAAGGGAGGCCCCGCTCTAGTTAAGGAGGGAAATGGACAGGAAAGTACCTTTGAAAAATAGCAGAGGGACTAACAACAATAATAGCTGCCATTTCCAAAATTGTTCTTAACAAAACCTAGCTTTAACCAAAAAAGAGACTCAACCAAGTATAAGAAAATTGACTATGAGACTCTGCAGAGAGTTAATCAACCACAGTTGGAGGGCAAGGGCACTCCTTGGATGACTGTGTCTAGCAATAAAATGACTACAGGAGGCTATCAGTAACCTTGGAGGACTGTGTCTAGTGATAAAATGACTACAAGAGGCTATCAGTAACCAAGTGCTGGGCAAATGGCTGAAGACTTAAGGTGGGTAGAGCCACTCCTTAAGGGAACTCTCACTAGTGCTAAAATGGCTCGCCCTATTGAGATAGCAAGGTGAAGGTCTGGTACCCTACCTGTCCGTCGGTACCTCGATGCTGGCGTCCGAGAAGGAACGGAGGTACCGACGCACAGCGCGCATGTGTATTTATACCCTCGTTGATTGGGTACCTGGCTGCAGCCGTTACTGCTTGTTAAAGCGTCCGCTTAGTTAATCGGATACCCGCGCTAAAATGCGCATGCGCTAGGCATCCCGATAGTGCGGCGCGTAAGTAGCGAGCTTTAAACGCGCATGCGCACGGCGCATAGGCCGCAGAACGCATGCGCGGGCTCTAAGCCATGTGAATTGATCAGCGCATGTGCCAGAGTGTACTGCGCATGCGCTGGTGTTCAAACACAACCAATGGCGATTATACTGCCGATGTGTGTTACCGCAAGGAGAAAGGAAAAACGGAGCATTACTAGCGTCTACCTAACAGACAGCCATGTCAAAGGCACTGAAATATAATTCATGAAAGATGTAAGGGGATCATGTGTGCTCATTTGTAATCCCTATTACCAATCTGGGAAAAAGTAAGTATATATGCCTAGATTGGGCCATAGTATATATATATAAACACAGTACATAGATTGAGCCATAGTGGAAGCAGCTGTACATATACTCCTAATGACAATAAATATTGACAGTGTGTACTAAGAATAAGCAATTGCATGTGTGGAGTAGTGTATCAGGCTCAAATTGGCTAAATATGGTCTAAGATTGAGTCTAGAATGACCTCAAAGATGCTAACAGAATGAGTCAACTTAGAAAACAGATGCCAAAGACTCTGGACTAGTTGGATTTACAGCGATGTCCACGGTATGTCATCATTCAAACCTTGCATGTGACTTTTCAAAAGAAAAATCCATTTCTGCTCCTTCCTGAAAAGAAATTTGGCTACGTCACTGATGTGTGACGGGATAAATGGCCTTTCTAAAATGACCCATTTCATTTCATCAGCAGTGTGTCCTTGCTCCAGAAAGTGGTTTGTAAGTTTAGTAGCCTGTTTGCGACACCTGATGGTGCTTTTGTGCTCCCCTATTCTTATTTTGATCTTGCGGGTGGTATAGCCAACATACTTGAGGGAACAGGGACACGTTATCATATAGATAGCGTTGTCGGTGTTGCAATTAGTATGCTTCTTGAGCAACCATGTCCTTCCAGTCCCTATATCAACTATAGTGGTTTTTTCAGTCTGGGGACAGACACTACACGACCCACAAGGGTAGTGACCAGAGACTGGGGGAAGGTTCCATAGGGTTGTTGAGCCGTCAGTCTTGGTAGTCCTGGGTCTTGTGTGGACAAGAGTGTCTCGAAGACTAGGTGCCCTTTTAAATGAAAACAATGGTAATGGAAGGTTGGCCCCAGTACTATTCAAAATCGTCCAGTGTTTGCGCACCATTTTCTGGACAGAGTTAGACATTGTACTGAACGTACTAACAAATGTCAGGCGCTCCATTGGTGGTTTAGATGGGCGTTTTTCAATCAGTGCCTCGCGGTTGTTGTTCGAGGCACGTTTCCATGCTTTGTTCACAAGATGCTTGGGGTAATTGCGTTCCTCTAGGTGAGTGGCTAGTGTGGTTGCATGTTTGTTGAAAAGTTCTCTGGATGAACAATTCCTCCTAACCCGGAGGAACTGGCCCACCGGAAGGTTCTCCCTAAGGGAGCGTGGGTGATGGCTGTTGAATGACAAGAGTGAGTTTCTTGCCATCGGTTTGGTAAACAACTCACTACGGAGACTCCCATCCTCGGGGTAGATAGATAGGTCAAGGAAGGGGAGTCTTGTGTGACTGTACTCCAGCGTGAACTTGAGATGAGGGTTACATCCATTGAGCCAAGTGTGGAAAGCCTGTACTTCAGGGATAGAGCCTCGCCACACTACCAGGACGTCATCTATATACCTCTTCCATAGCACCAGGTGTTCTAAAAATGGGTTGCTATGGTTGAGGATGTGAGTCTGTTCCATTTGGTGTACATAAAGATTTGCCAGACTCGGGGCGAAGACACTCCCCATGGAGGTCCCGGAGATCTGTAAAAACAGCTGTTCTTCAAACTTTAAATAGTTTTGCTTCATTGCCAGTTCTGCAAGAGATAGAATAAAGTTAACTGGGGTTATGCTGTCCAGATCTTCCATTGACAGAAGACCTCTGACTGTATCCAACGTATCCTGTTGTGGAATACAGGTGTAGAGTGATTCTACATCAAAACTGACCATAAGGTCAGTTTCCACGTTGTACTCAATAGTTGGTAATAATCTGAGGACATCGGCTGTGTCCTCCAGATACGTGGGCATTTTCTTAACTAAAGGTCTAAGAAAATGATCTACAAAGGTGGAGAGTGGTTCCAAAATGGAACCAATCCCTGAGATGATGGGACGACTGCACTGCACCCCATTAGCATCACCAGTGAAGCCCAGTGGTCTGTATTTACACCATGTTAATCCATCCATCTCTGCGCCATGACTAGGTGCACTGTTTGAGAATTGGATTGGTGACATCTCCCACATGACGACATTCCACCATATGGGTGGGCTGATGGGAATTTTCCTAACAGGCCCGGGCTATCACTTCTAGTGCTACTAATGGTTTTGGGGAACTAGTTCAGTTGCGGCACACATACAGGTTTCTGACCAGGCCACTTTTTTGTTTGTTGATGACTTAAAATGATTGCCAACTACAAATGTATGATTTTTTTTTCTATCGGGACACAGAAAAAAAGAATTTCCCTTAATGTGGCAAAATCTTTTTTTTAAAGGTCACAATTAAAATATTGGCTCATGCAAAAAGTGAGTCCGGGTGTTGTCTTCGATTGCCATTTAATATGTAATAGGAAGAGTGTAAGACAGTTATGTTACATTGATTATAGGGTTAAGTGATTTTTAGTGAAATATCCATAATCCATTGATTACCCTCAGCCACTGGCTGTATTATTAGTTAACCTGCACTCAAGTGTATGACTACAAGGAGAGAGGTATGTGAGCAATATCAATGCAGTATCACTGGTGTGAATGCAAGGTGAGTGGTGTAAGTGCAAGGATACCGTGGTGTAACACAGGACCCCGCACTCAGATACTGCTCATTCTGCACACAGACACCACTCGTGCTGCACTCACACAACCTCACTCTGCACTCACATACCTCTTCCCCCGTACCCCACATCTCTTATCCTTGCAATGGCGTAACAAAAGTTGAGGCCCCCCCTGCAAGGTACATAAAGGGGTCACCGCTCCGGATTTAATCTGGAGCTCAGAGGCCTGAGTGTGTGCTGAGAGGGACCCCTGCAGCTCGGGGCCCCCCGCACCGCGAGGGCTGCGGGGGCCTGTGCTACACCACTGTATCCTTGCACTTACACCACATCCTGAACACTCACACTGCACTCAGACATCACTCATCTATCACTCATACTGCTCACATAGACTCACACACTCAAACATCTCTCACACCCAGAACTCACCCACTTGTCACCCTGATCCACAGTTTACCCTGCATTCACTCAGAACTCACACTGCACTCAACCAGAATTCACACAGCTCTCACCCTGCTCTCACACCTTATCTTGCATTCACACACCACTCACCCTGCACGCAGACACACAGCTCACTCTGCACATACATATTGCTCACTCTGCAAACTTACACACACATCTCACCCTCCACTCACAACCCACTCACCCCTCACACTCACACATTGCTCCCCCTTCTCACACAAACCCACACTTCTGTCCCTGCACCTACCTCTCAAATTGCACTCGCACATTTCACATTGTTCCCACAACACTTGTCATGCATTCACCCACTTCTCACCATGCATTAATGCACTTGCACACTCGACTCTCACCCTGAACACTCACACACTGCTCAACCTGCATACTCGCCGCTCACCATGCACACACATTATCGACCGAACACACTACTCACCATACACACAAAAAACACTCCCCCTTCGCTCACACACCTCTCACCCAATAGTCAGACATCACTGTGTTCTCTGACACTACCCAATTTGCGCTTAAAAACCTGTCGACTTGCACACTCACTCTCCACTCAGCCATTGCTCACCATGCATTCACACACTTGTCATGTTGCACTCATACACCATAGAACTTACACTCACATGCCACTCACTTGTTCTCAGACAATACTCACCCCAAACTCACCCTTCTTTCACATACCACCCTTACCCCTCTCACCCACTCCCTTGTTCTCAGACAATACTCACCCCAAACTCACCCTTCATTCACATACCACTCATACACCTCTCACCCAGCACTCAGTTTCCATTCACCCTGCACTCATCAACTGCACAGTCACACACTGCTCACTCTGCACACTCAGACACTGCTCTCCCGAACAATCATACGTTGCTTATCCTATACACCAATCAGGCAGCACCCACACACTTCTCACCCTGCACTGACACCGCTCACTGTTGACATACCAGTCACCTTTCACTCGCACACCACTAAAATATGACTAATGCTAAGCACTCACCCTGTATATACACTTCTCACCCAGCACACACTGACACCTCTCATCCTGCACCACTCACCCTGCACACTCACACATCACTCACCCTTCACAATCACCGCTCACACTGCACACTTATACCCGGCTCACCCTGCACCGACCCTTTCACCCCCCACTCTGACACCTAGAATCCTGCACACTCATGCTGTGCTCAGACATTTCTCCTTCAGCACTTATACGCCACTAACACTGCGCAGACAGCACTTATTCTGCACTCACACTGTTCACACCCCATTTACATACTGCTCACACACCTCTCACCTTCGACTCACACAGCTCACCCTGCACTCACATACCTCCCACCTTGCACTTACATATATATCTCTCACCTTGCACTCATCCACTGCCCATCCTGCACTCATCCACTGCTCATCTTGCACTCACACACCACTCACACATCCCTCACACGGCAGTTACTCACCCAACACTAACTCACTCTTTACCCTGCACTCACCCACCTCTCACAAGTGTGAAGATATTTATTTTGATTAATTATTAGAGCGTGTTACACTACAAACTGCAGTCAAAATAACACATCACATTTAATACCAGCGAGAAAATAAAGGCATTAGTTCTGGGAATGAGAAGAATAAACACTATTCTTTCAAGGAGTTCCTCGATGAGTTGCATGTTAAGGTATGCAAAAGTAAATCTATTCCGAGGGGGGAAAGAAAGGAAGGACCCCACAACTTTTATTGGAGATGGAACAGCTATGCTTAGGCTCTTCAACTTCATCTAAATTAACTAGGCAAGGAGTCCAGGGGGCACTAGTTGCTAAAAAAATGCCAAGAACATGGTAATAAGTCGAAGTCACGAGCAAACAAGAAACGACTAGGTTGAAATTAGGCATAAGAAAAATGAATTAGTAAAACCTTGAAGCCTAATGCCACCTCAATAATCATTCCTTTTTATAGAAACTCAGTTACACTGATAACTTGTCTACTTCATGCTTAATGGATCCTTTTGCATTTATAAATGTTCTAGATATCAGGAGTTACTCAGGGCTTTAAGTGGGATGGAAAAACTGAGGGGTCTCTCAAGGGGGCGTGGCTTAAAAACACAAGTAAGCTAAAAATGTGTGCTTAGCATAGTGTGCCGCCCCACTGGTATTTTGCTGTTTCTGTCATTGCATCCAGATATATGATACAACAAGTAACATCATACCTACAAGCCAGGACTATTGGCTTTGTCAATGGTTGTTAGTTGAATGGATAAATGAGAAGCAACTATGACTTGTATAAATATTCAAAAAGCTTCCAATTAAAGCCCTGGTGACACCTCGACAATGTTGCTACTCCTGAGTTTCTAAAAGAGAACGGAAATCCAGAGAGAAAATGACTCTCTTTAATGGATTTCCCTTCCCCTATAATGCTCGAAAAACACAGACCGCCTGTGCCAGGGCACACAACAGAGCCCGATAGAGACCCGTTTCGAGGCCTCCTTAAAAAAACTGCCGGTGCTCAGACCCGATGAGACCCGGCCCACTTAAAACCCTGGAGTTACTGTTAATTAATATTGACATTGGAAGGATGAAAGGCTGAGTTGACCGTACCGGAATTTGAACGTGTAACTGCAGATCACATGTAGGTCAGGAGCAGCAGTTTAACTCATTGACCAATTTTGGCATTAAAACTAGAAACAAGTATTCAGCTTCTTTCCAATTATCCCTTGAAGAAGGAAATTGGTATCAGCAAAGGTGCTTCAGAGGATTTGGCCAGAGTCACAGGATGTTCAGACGAAGCAGGGATAAGAAGCTGGCTCCGTATACTCCAAAAAGGTTTCTTCCATGCTTCGGAAATTCCACCATGTCCTTCTTATAGAGCTCCCCTTTACTATTTCCATATGTTTTTCTTTAATTTGTTTATTGGTTTTAACGATTTAGATACAGTTTGGCAAAACCTCGTATTCAAATTGCATTCATACACCTATTGGCATAATTTTTGTTAGCATTTGTGTATTGACATTTGCAGTGGCGGCTGGTGACATTTGAAAGTGGTGGGGCAGGAACTGATAATCATACTGCACCGTAGCGAGCGAGCGCAGCGAGCGTGCCTGAACCCCCTAAGGAGGGTTCGGGGGGATTTCCCCCCGAGAAAATTTTGAAAAAATAGTGAAAAAATGGTGCATTTTCAAGCAAATTTGAGAAAGCAGGAAAGTTAATAAAGCAATTGTGAAAGTGCAGGTATTACATTATCAAAGAGCTGTCATATAACATAGGTAGCTCAACCACAGAGCTTTATAACAGCAATCAAAAATACCCTAAGTCCTTGCAGTTAGTAGAAGTTCATAAAGAAGCCATAGCCACTGTGGCTACCTTGAATTATCTTTATAACAAAGAAAGGGGGTCCAAGGGAATATTTAACGACCACCAATGCTACAGCCCTAACAACTACATGAATACCAACTAATGAGTAGCAAGGGGTCAGAAAGTGGTAAGTGGTATGTGCCTTGTCAAGTAGTGATCTCGCCTTTAACTAATAAATAGCAAAATCTATCACTGGGTTCCCTCTCAATGCTTAGAGAGATCCCATCAGAATCCCAACCTGTACCGCCCTACATCATTTGGGAACCTTCACTTAGCACGTGGGAAACAGAGTACCCAGTGCGAGATTTGGCCAGACTTAGCCGAATCTTACACGTCAATCCCAAAGTATCTATGATGTGATATGTACTCGGTATCAGGAGGTAGCTGAATAGCAGTGCTAAATGGTGTAAACCAAAAAGTGTATAAAGTGAAAATATCTAAAATTGAGTAAGAAGGAGGAAATTAATTTTAATGGACTCCTCCCTTTTCTCAACGATAAAAACAGTGCAAATGGTAGTATTAACAAATAACTACACAGATGTAAGAAGTGGTCGACATGTTTCTGCAGTTTACCTCGGGCCCATGGGTCACCTTACTGCTTCATCAGGACCTAGTCTGCTACTGCTAAGTATAGTGATAAAAGTCGAGATCACCACTCTGTCCGTCGGTACTCCAGACGTCCTTCTGACCTCCCACAGACAGCCCAGAAGGACGTCTGGAGTACTGACGGACAGAGCGGTGCTCCGTTTTACCTGCGCTGTGGCCAGGTGAGGGGGGGCAACATTCTCCAACAAACTGGACAGGAGAATTTCAGGTGACATTTACTTTGTTTTTCACTTTTATCACTATACTTAGCAGTAGCAGACTAGGTCCTGATGAAGCAGTAAGGTGACCCATGGGCCCGAGGTAAACTGCAGAAACATGTCGACCACTTCTTACATCTGTGTAGTTATTTGTTAATACTACCATTTGCACTGTTTTTATCGTTGAGAAAAGGGAGGAGTCCATTAAAATTATTTTCCTCCTTCTTACTCAATTTTAGATATTTTCACTTTATACACTTTTTGGTTTACACCATTTAGCACTGCTATTCAGCTACCTCCTGATACCGAGTACATATCACATCATAGATACTTTGGGATTGACGTGTAAGATTCGGCCAAGTCTGGCCAAATCTCGCACTGGGTACTCTGTTTCCCACGTGCTAAATGAAGGTTCCCAAATGATGTAGGGCGGTACAGGTTGGGATTCTGATGGGATCTCTCTAAGCATTGAGAGGGAACCCAGTGATAGATTTCGCTATTTATTAGTTAAAGGCGAGATCACCACTTGACAAGACACATACCACTTACCACTTTCTGACCCCTTACCTTGAATAATCAACTGCGAATTTCAACCGCCACAGAGTCCAAATCTGAAACATTGAAAGAATAATCACTCAAAGTCCTCAACTCGATGAGGGCACCATCTCATCTGGCAGTTACCCCACAAATTACTTGATAATGATAAAACAAATGTGATAGGAGACGCTTTGGTTGCTGTAGGTCCTGGACTCAAGTCACAACTTAAAGCTCCATGGTTCTCGGGAGCGTTGTTTATTGGGAATATAGTGGCTAATGTACAAACATTAGACTATCTATTGCATATCGATACCTACCAAATAACATTACTGCCCCCCCCAGCCCAAATGTAATGGTATAGTAAATATGAAAAGGGCTGTTAAAGTTCACAGGAGAGGAAACATCAAGCTCTAGTACCTCAAGCTTAGTACTGGTGAGATGTGGTATGAATTTTGTTATCACCTTAAACAGTTTGTTGAACGGAAGAATAGTTACGTTTGTCCTTGGGTATGTAGTTGGGAATTTAAGTTGAAGCCAGTAGAGAGAGCAAGAGAGAGAGGGTCCCACAGCAGCAACAAAACACGAAGAAATAGGGCAGGGCCGCTTAGTAGGTTGTGGGGTCGGGCACTCCAACACAGGAAGGTCTCCACAGCCAATGACTCAACACTTTTCATAATCCGTTCCAATTCACAGCACATTTTAGGATAATAACATGAAATGTCAGGGGGATACGCACAGTAGGGAGGGATAAAGATACAACCACTTGGATTAAGTGAGCCGCAGAGAGGTACAGTATGCATAAGGTGAAACTGGGATATTTCTTGCATAGCAGTCTGACAACAGTCCAATAATGGAGGAGAGTACATGAGCAGCACAGACCAGCAGGGCTCAATAATATGGGTCCCTGCCCCAAGACAGCTTGACAAAGAGTTAATCAGAAGCAGTTGCTTCACCATACTATCCATAAGGTGGGGGTAATTCACTGCTTCAGAACTGGAAAGGAACTAAGGTAAATAAATTAGCCTCTCAAACCAAATGCCTAATTGGTAAAGGTTGGCTGGCTCTTCTGACAACAGCTAAAAGACAGACCTGATGTTGCAACTCACCATTTCTACGCCTATACTCCATTGATTCTCAAGGCTGATTGCCATAGCCACATTAGTATATGTCACAGAACACATCGATAGCTCAGCATAATCATGAACTGTTACACCTCCTGGCAATTATATGTGGCCTTTAGGTCTCTACTGTATGATAATCCCACTCCCAATCAACACAGCTTTATGTCACAATAGCCCCAAAGCTAAACTCACAGTTTCAAAACAAAACACCTCTATGTTCCGGATCAAACCATCTAAACATTTGCCTTAATCAGAGCATCATCAGGTGCACTCATATCTCATGCTCTCATTCAGTGTCACAATTCTTATACAAAACAAAGTTATCAAATGCTAGGGATTAACATTGTTTACAGAAGTACCTAGTTTATGGAGCTGTCGTTCATTCCTACTTGTCACTGAAGTCCAGCACTTGTTTTATTCCTGTCTGGTGTTGCCTCAAAACCCTGTAATTCCAAAAGCTGAATTTGAAGGTACTCTTGAAGAGGCTGCCCTCTAAGGCTGCCACCCTACCATTCCCAAAGAGCTTCGCTCTGCTTCTGTCTGCCTGTGTTGCCACCTAACAAGGCCCCAAAACCACCTTGTTTCTCCAAGGCCCACGGGGTCTACATGTGGGAGACAGAGAGAGTGAGAGAAAGAAAGGGAGAGAGTAAAAGTGTGAAGTAGACCTTCAAACAGAAACAATGGTGAAAGTGAGCAAGAGAGAGAGAGAGAGAAAGCAAAGGAAAGAGCGGGAGTAGGAGAAAGTGAGTGAGCAAGAGTTGTGGAAGCAGAGTTGAAGAGAGGTTCAGAGAGAGAGAGACTGACGGAGAAAGATTCAGATGAGAAAAAAAGAGAGTTGCTAAGATACGGTGAACGAGCCCCCAAAAAAGATCGAGTTAGCCTCAGATGTAGAAGAAGAGAGTAAAATGGAAACAGACAGTGAGACGTGCACATCCATATCAGGTATAGGAATAACGCATAGTGTACCAGGCGTGGATAATGCGTTCTTAAAAATAAAAGCTCAGAGGGGTAGAAAATGTATTATGTCTGGGAGTGAACACACAAACAATTAAACAGTGAAAAACAAAAATTTTGAAGACAAGAGTGGCCAAATGGTGCATTTTCAAGCAAATTTGGTAAAGCAAGAAGGTAATAAAGCAATTTTGAAAGAGTAGGTATTACATTAAACAGGACTAAACACCTTTTTTTCTGCAAAATGTCTTTAATAGACTAGTCTCCCACATGAAAAAGAAATGTCTAGAAAACGATATTCAAAGAATTCTGTTTATGGAGGTCATCGGGGCAAGACTGCAGAATAGAGCTGGCAAACTCTCTGTGCACCTCTCTTTGAAAAGCATACACACTGCGTGCCAGCAGGGCCTAGATTCAGAAACATTTCTATCTACAAATGTTCAGTCTCTGAAGCTAGGCACTGCTGGCATGCAGCGTGTATGATTTTCAGAGGTATGGGGCAGGGGCTAGCTCTATAACTGATGCAATCATTCTGTCCGGCACCTGAGCGACCATCTGGTCACGAACGACAGAAAGCATTTGCTGCTTGGATCCCGTGCTTAGCTACGATGCATATATTTATACATTTTCCTCCTCAACCTGCAGTCACGGCAAAAATAACTAGCTCATGCAGAACTACATTATACGTATTTATTTTTCAAAGCACTGCTTTACTTCCAGAAGGTCTCTGGCTGCTGCTGTGTATGCTTTAGAGGTGCGTAGGGCCTAGCTGGGTCCTACCACGCACCTCTAAAGCATACGCAGCTGTGTGCCAGCCAGGCTGCAGCAGGGCGGGCCTATCTATCTGCAAAATGCACCAGACCAGTACTTTTGCATTTCCGGCACTATACAAACATTAACACTCTTTGAAGTGCTGAGTGACTCTGCCAAAGAATCACTCTGCACTTCAAAGACTGTAAATGTTTATAGTAGGAATGCGACTGTTCAAGAGCTACGGGCGGCTGGCTGCTGGCTTTGTCATGAGCGCTGGCTGTGAGTGCTGTATGATGAGCGCGTTACGTGTGAGTGGCTATCGCAAAGTCCATAATAATGTAATCGTACATCGAGTAAACAGGACACAATAACCAGCCAAGTTCGAGTCTCTGCTTCGGTGGCTCAACATTTTTTCATGCGGCCTAGCGTGCAGCAGGGTTCTTTATTGGCCCATGAACCCTGCTGCACATACATTCACAGTGCACACTACGTCCCACTAAATAATTTAGACCAATCGGAATCATGGCGGTATCGTGTCCTGGCCGCAGCACAGCTGACTGAGCTGCCGACTTTGGAGAGCATATCTATGCCTTAAGTCATGTGCGCTGCACTACGGCCATGACTGCAGCGCATACTCCAGCGCACACTGGAGTACCGCGGCTCGCATGAACTTGTTGCGTAAATATATATTACAGCAAGTCGGCAACTGACAATACAACAATAAATAACTAACTTATAGTAACTCACTCATAGGTCGGACTAAACGAAACCAGGTGCCTGCAGGGGGCTCGGCTGCCAGACAGTGCCATTGAGTCACACACAGAGGAAGTCAAGACACAGACGCACCAGTGGCACGCACGAGCTGGGGTCGTCTATACTAACTACAGTCACACTGCGCGCCTCAGTGACTGCTCTCAGCCAATCCTGGCGCTGAAGTAGCAGCACCACTGCGCCAGGATTGGCTAAGAGCAGGGTTAGTGCCTGCCCATATGACACCCAGGGGGCTCGGGTCCCTCGCACTCTGAGTCGCTGTTTGGGAGGGAGGGGAAGGTACTTTACCCTGTGTGCATGCGCAAGCAAGTCCAAAAAATGAGTAGCCATACATTGACTTGCGCACATTGCAGCTCCGCTGTTTCTGCAGACTGCTGTGCTGCGCTGTCAATCACTACCGCAGCCCCGCCCCACATCTTCCGCGATGTCTATCTTGTCCCGGCGGTAAACTGAGCCAGCGTTGCCGGTTTGCCACAGAGAAGTTTGCGAGTGCGCTCGCCATTCACGCTCCGATTATAATATTTAAATTGTTAATCCTGCCTGCCTCAGCGTGACGGTCGTCCACAGCTAGTGGGGCAACGCCCCAACGCCCCCAATGGACGCACCATATTTGCCGCTTATCTTTATTACATTCCTGTTGTTACATGCTCATTCATTCAGTGTGCACTCTTCATATGGTTTCTGCAATTTAACTGGGAAGATGTTCCCCCACTTTAGGAGCTATGCCTGTCCGCGCAATACTGAGGTTGTGATATCGTTTCCCGGTTGTAGGGCTGCGCCCCCTTCCTACTTGTACCGATTTCATAACTACCGGCTTGGATCCCTAGCTACTAACTTTTGTGTTTAACTGGGGTGAATAATGGGGGTCGGCGAGGGTATGGGCAGGCAGGGGTTGGGGTCCTCCGTTTGACTGTTTATGTTAAGCTGGCGTCTTTAGCTGTCAGGGGCAGGGCCGGTCCTAGGATTTGTGGGGCCCCGGGCAGAATAGGAACATGCGAGGCCCCTATAATTTGCATAAGATTTAACCTGACAGGAAGTGACCTCATAGGCAGGGGCGGCTGCTGACATTTGAAAGTGGTGAGGCGTAAACTAATTTGCATATTGCACCGCAGCGATCGAGCGCAGTGAGCGAGCCCGAACCACCTTGCATCCATCCATACATCATTCATGCATCCAACCATCCATTCACCCACCCACCCTGCATACATCATTCATTCATGCATCCACCCATCATGCATCCGCCCATCATACATGCATGCATCCATACATCATTCATGCATCCACCCATCCATCCACCCAACCATCCTGCATCCACACATCATTCATGCACCCACCCATCCATCCACCCACCCATCCATCCATCATGCATTAATCCATCATGCATGCATCCATCCATACATCATTCATCCATCCACCCACCCATCCTGCATCCATACATCATTCATTCATGCATCCACCCATCCATCCACCCATCCATCCATCCATCATGCATCCACCCATCATGCAAGCATCCATCCATACATCATTCATGCATCCATCCATTCACCCACCCATCCATCTCATCATTCATGCATCCACCCATCCATCCATCATGCATCCACCCATCATGCATGCATCCATCCATCCATACATCATTCATGCATCCATCCATCCATCCACCGAACCATCCTGCATCCATCATTCATGCATCCATCCACCCATCATGCATGCATCCATTCATTCATCCATGCGCCCATCCACCGAACAATCATTAATGCACCCACCCTGCATCCATCCATCATTCATGTATTTACACATTTCTGCAGCAGATGCTTTAACACACTGAACTATCGCAAGTCATTTGTGCAAGCTAAACACCGAAAAACACACTCTTACCTTGCTGCCGGTCCCGCACACGTCACAGGCTCACAGCGCCCCTGGCCGATCCTGGCGCCAGGGGCACAGGTACCCTCTCGCCCGCAGCACGCCCATTAGGGCTCCTGATGGGCGTGCGCAACGCCGGCAAAACACAAGTGCGCATGCGTGGGCACGGGTAAAAATTCACCCTCCGTCCCCACGCATGCGTACTTGTGTTGCCGTCTGTGCATTATCATGTCAATGAATCAACATGACGCCCGCCCGGCGGTCTGACGTCATGTTGATTCATTGACATGATTGTCATGAGGGAGCTGCGGGCAGCGTTGGGCAGGGGGGCTACGCCCCAATGGACGAACTGCGCCTGCTCATAGGGTCAGGAAATAGGCACAGCACCAAAATAAAAGTGGCCCCCATTAGTGAATTAGTTAGCTAGAAAAGTGTCAAAATTAGGGCAGTTTTTAACTTGTAAAGACATGCTGTTTACGTTTTTTGTAAGGTATGAGAGATTGCATAATTTGATTTTGCTGCAGGCAATGTTTGTTTTAATATCATGAGAATCAACATTAAAAACATGTTCATCTGACCATAAAGCAGGCAAACAAACAGCCCAAAAAACAGGTCAAATACTAACCTGGCAGATTGGACCATTACACACTGCCTGATTGCCCTAATGTCCAACCCGGCCACTGTGTTATACAATTATTGTGCTGATACAGGATCATTGTTTTTGTAGGTAAAGTAAAGGACATGAATATAGGGTCCGGTAGGGGCCTGTTTCAATGTCGATTTTAATTTACCACCAGGTAAAGACTCGAGGGACCTAGCACACTGAAAGCCCTAGTCCAGCCAATTTTACATTCTGATTGTGCTCCTCCTCCTGCACCTCTTGTCTGGCTGCTATCACACCTATCTGCTCCCCCCGCCCCCTCTCACTTGATTCCGTATTTCGCACCCTTTCATTTACTCTGTGCTCCCTTTCCCTAGTCCTGGATGAGCTGAGCTGTTTTCAGTGTGAGGCGCCGTCATTCTATCTTTCTTTTAGCGCCCTGCAGGTTATCCTGCTTCTTATTCAACCAGGGGCAGGGCGCACTTCACAGGGGAGGGCTCTTGAATGACCTGTCTAATCGCTGCTATCCTCATGTAGATGCAGCGATTAGGCCAAGGCAGGCAGATATTGATTAAATCCCTTGGGCCTCCTGGGCCCCCTGGGCCTCCAAACTCTGAAGCATTTGAAAGCGCGAGGCCCCCTGGCTGCGAGTCCCTGGGCCGCTGCCCACGCTGCCCATGCCTAGCGCCGGCCCTGGTCAGGGGCTGGTGGCACCAGGTGCGACAATCACTTTTGGCGCCCCCACATCCCATGACTGCCTCCTCTGATTCTCTCCCTACCACCTGCAAAAGTGCACCTCATCTGTCCTATCATAAGATATTGCTAAACACAGCACACCCCCGAGGTCACAGTGCCCCCCTCCATAGGTCAGCGCCCAGTGGGACCGCACCAGTCGCACTGCCCTAAAGCCGGCCCTGACAGCTGTGCATGTAGGGAGCTTGTGGTCACTGCTCCTGAGCTATCTTGGGGTTGCACTAGTTGTGTTGACTGTAATATGACCTTCCTGGTACGTGTTCGATCCAACTCCTTGTGTCTGTCTTCAGGCCCTATCAAGGTTTTATGTGCTGTCTGGGGTCTGGGATGCCGCGGGTGGCTTTTCCCGTGTCGTCTGCTGTTTGAATTTGTGTAAAAGTTGTGCCCATTCCATGGATATGTGATCTTTATGTGTTCCTTTCACTTCCTCGTCCCCTAGGGCTTCCTCCACCGCTGTGCCCCACTTCTTTCCTGCTCCTACCCAGGCCTCCACTGGGTGCCTCTGTGGCTCGCCAGTACATGGTTATTCCTCTCTTTGCCAATAGTATAGAGAGGGACGCGAACCGGATCTGCACCTTGTCTGTTTTTCGTCTCCTGAACACACCCAGTGAGCATGCTTCCTTTGCGTTCACATCTGTAATGTTCATTGTTGCGCGGCCCGCCTCATGTATGTATCCCCAGTACAGTTGTATTGTGGGGCAACCCCAGAACATTTGCCTAAAGTCTGCTTTGGGGGCCTGACATCAAGGGCACAGGAACAGCATGTCTGGGTAGAAGCATCGAAGGCGCCCTGGCGTTAGATATTCCCACGTTAGTGCAAAAAAAAAGAATTGATGTACAGAATGCCGAACAATGTCATACATTCACCTCAGTACAGAGATCTGGGCCTAAATCCATCGTTTTTTTGCACTCCACACCACCCCAGTTCAGACATGGCCGTATGCAAATCAGCCTTGACCCTGCGCCTCATGGGAACAGTCCAGCCCAAACTGCCAAGCCATGTCTTTGCTGGACCGGAATCAAGCATCCTAGGACAAGTTTCTGGCTATCAGCCGTCTTCAGCCAGGATAGCTTGACTCCAGTGGTCTGGAGAGCATGGGACTCACGTTTGAGCATCGCCATCCCACTCGGGGTGACAAATGCAAAAACAACAATTGATGGACAGAATGCAGAACAATGTCATACATTCACCCCAGTACAGAGATCTGGACCTAAATCCATCGTTTTTTTGCACTCCACACCACCCCAGTTCAGACATGGCCATATGGAAATCAGCCTTGACCCTGTGCCTCATGGGAACAGTCCAGCCCAAACTGCCAAGACATGTCTTTCCTGGACAGAAATGAAGCATCCTAGGACCGGTTTCTGGCTATCAGCCGTCTTCAGCCAGGATAGCTTGACTCCAGTGGTGTGGAGAGCATGGGACTCACGTCTGAGCATACCCATCCCACTCGGGGTGACGAGTTTAGCGACTTGGCTATAAGTTCCCGGATGGCTTTGTATAGCTATGTGACTGAGGGGGACATTAGGATGACGGGCGGACTTTGTCTGCCCGCCGTCCTATCGGACAATGGGACCGCCCGCCATAAGGCGGGGGTCCCGTGGGGGAATTAGGATGCACCCGCCACAGTGGCGGGCCGTCCTGCATTTTTAACATTGTGGCGGGCGGTGCTCTTTGCACCGCCCGCCGCAATGCTAAAAATGCACGTTGTGCTTTTCAATGCACAACATGACAGGCACCGCGCGTTGCCTGTCATTTTGTTCATTGAAATGCAGGGGGTACCATAGGTACCCCCCCTGTGCACCCTCCACCCCACGGAGTCACTGCAGGCCTGCAACAGGCCCCCGCAGGGAGTCTCCGCAATGCCTTTCCCTGGCGGCATTGCCGCCAAGGAAAGGCATTGTGTACAGCTCATTGTAATATGGCTGACGGTGTCTGATAGACACGCCACCATATACAACCCTTTTCCGCCCCGGTTGCAAGGCGACTAGGGCGGAAAAGCGGCGGATGGTCTTTCCGTCCACCCTGGACCCCCCAGCCATCCTAATATGGCGGAGGGTCTTTGCAGCAAGGATGGCGGGCGGATAGCCCCTGCCTGGCCGGAGGTGGCAACCACCAGCCTGGGGGGTCGATCCGCCCACCATCTTAATGGGCCCCTAAGTGTCTGCCTGCTTCCATATGCAGTATTGTGTGTATTACTGGGTGTGTCAGTGTTTTCCCTCTAAGACAACTCCCGGAACGGGCCGCTGCTGCTTATAATTTGTTTGTATAGGAGGAATAGCCCCGGGAGGAGGTTATACGCCTCCACTAGCTGATTAAAGGGGCGTAATTGTCCGTCCTCGAAGAGGGATACCAGCTCGGTTAACGAGCAGTCAGTCCACACTCGTAGGGTCCGGGCTGTGTAGTATTTCTCATATCTGGGGAGCTCTATCTATGGAAGCAGCGGAGAATACAGGGGCCTCTCCCTGGACATGCGATGTATCCTCAGCATACAAGTGCGCGGTATCGACACCTACAATGGATAAGTGCGCATGGGTTTAGTACTGGGTAGCAACATGCATCGGATTGCCAGTAGGGGTATGTGTCCTGCGTCAGAGGATATTTCTCCCATGTGGTGTTCTGCAGTCCAATGCGAGAGCCATTGTAGCTGTGCCGTTAGGAAATACACCTCAAAGGCTGGGCCCCGCATCCCCCCTGATCCATTGGATAGGGCTACCCTATGTCGGGCCACACCCCATATCAGGTAGGCGAGCAGTGTGTCTAATTCTTGAAAAAAGGGGTTGACGAGGAATGATCGGGAGATTAGCAAAGTGATATAATAACCTAAGGACAATGAGCTATTGCAGAAATGTTTTTAGTGTCAGCGGAGCAATGGTCCGCAACTAGGAACACGGCGACCCAGGAGTTACACTATCAGCGCACACATCGCGTCGTTTATCATATGAAACAAATAGGTACTGAGAGCTACAATTCTCTCTACCCTTCCCTCCGATACAATTCACTTACCAAGACGGTAGATTGGGGTCACTCGCTTCACTACTTGTTTACTGAGAAAAGCTCCTGGGAATCATGTCGGTTCACACAGACACAACAGTGTTCGTCTTGACTTCCGTATTCTCACTCGAATTGGTCAAGGGCCCCACCGGGTCGGAATTATCACTGGCAGAGCGACCTTTGGCATAGACGCAGTCATTCTGAGCCCTAAAGATTCGCGCAAGCGATGAAACACGTGTCGGCTGGCTGCTGTTAAGTACATGAAAATTAAAGAACGGAAAACTACATTTTCTTTTCTTTTTTGGAAACAACTGTTTTTCTGCAGCTTTACCTGTATTTCTTGTTGCATGTAATTCTACCTATGTATATTTGGATATCCGATGTGTGTGCATAGGGTGTGTTTTTCTATGAACCTAAGGACAATGACCATTTTGGCCAAGGCCACTAGCCCAATCGGGGCCAGGGGCAACGTCTTCCATAAGCCCACTGCTGTCCTTATTCCTGCTAATGCCGTACAGTGGTTCCCTTTGTATATGTCACTAGGGGAGTGGTATAATCGTACTCCTAGGTATCTAGGTGCATTATCGCTCCAGGCGATTCTCCGATCCCCTACTGTAATGGCGAGGGGGGCTAGGTGTGAGCTCAGTGGGTAGACCGTGACTTTGTCTCAATTTATTTTGAGGCCTGAGATATCCGTGAATTCCATTAATAATGTCCAGAATGAGGTCAGGTCAGTGGTAATGTTGCATACCTACAGGAGCAGGTCGTCTACATACAACAATACATTGTGGACCGTGCCCTCTATCAGGATACCCCATGCCTTCCTCTCTCGCCGTGAGCGTATCACTAATGGCTCCACTGCTAAAGCAAACATTGGGGAGAGGGGACACGCCTGTCGCGTGCCCCTCTCGACACAGAGTGGGGCTGAAATGTATTTGCCCAGTCGTACCCTTGAGGTGAGGTTTGTGTACAATGGCCGTGTGTACGCCAGTATGGTCGGGCCTAGGTCAATCCGCTGAAGGACTGCATAAAGATACGGCCACATGAGGGTGTTGAAGGCCTTTTCTAAGTCTAGGATCATGCATGCCGCTCTTGGTAACTGGGTACTCGCTCTGTCTTGCACATGGAACAATCTGCGTAAGTTCTGGGACGTGTTTCGCCCCGGCATAAAACCACATTGGTCAGTGGCAGGAGGATTTGGGAGTACCGGTCTGCCAGTATCTTTCCCATTATTTTACAGTCTGCATTTCAATCAATCAATCAATCATAGCATTTATAAAGCCCACTACTCACCTGTGAGAGTCTGAAGGCGCTGGGGGTGGGGAAAGCTGCTACTGCTCGAAGAAACATGTCTTGAGGAGTCTTCTGAAGGTTAGCAGGTCTTGGATCTGCTGTAGGTGGGTGGGGAGGGAGTTCCAGGTCTTGGTGGCGAGGTGGGAGAATGATCTGCCACTGTAGGACGCTCTTCGGAAGAGGGAGATTGTGGCGAGTTCGAGGTCGGTGGAGCGGAGCTGGCGGCTTGGGGTGTAGAAGCGGAGTCATCTGTTTAGGTACGCTGGTCCAGTGTTGTGGAGTGCCTTGTCGTGGGTGAGGAGCTTGAAGGTTATCCTCTTGTTGATGGGCAGCCAATTCTGGTTTCTCAAGTGGGGTGTGATGTGGCTGCAGAGGGGATGTCGAGGATCAGGCATGCAGAGACGTTCTCGATGCGTTGAAGCCGTTTCAGGAGTTTGGTTGAGGGTCCTGTGTAGAGGGTGTTTCCGTAGTCCAGCCTGCTGCTGACGAGGGCCTGGGTGACTGTTCTTCTCGTTTCGGTGGGGATCCACTTGTAGATCTTGCGGAGCATGCAGAGGGTGTTGAAGCAGGAGGAGGAGACGGTGTTGACCTGCTTAGTCATGGAGAGGGTAGAGTCGAGGATGACACCCAGGTTGCTTGCGTGGCCGGTGGGGGTTGGAGCTGCCCCCAGTGCAGTCGGACACCAGGAGTCATCCCAGGCCGAGGTGGTGGATCCGAGGATGAGGACCTCCGTCTTGTCTGAGTTCAGCTTCAGCCGGCTGTTCCTCATCCATTCGGCGACGACCTTCATTCCTTCGTTGAGGTTGGTTTTGGTGGTGTGGGGGTCCTTTGTGAGGGAGAGGATCACCTGGTTGTCATCACCGTAGGAGATGATGAGGAGGTCGTGCAGTAGGGCGACGTGGGCGAGTGGTGCCATGTAGATGTTAAACAGCGTTGGGCTGAGGGATGAGTCCTGGGGTACGCCGCAGATGATCTCAGTGGCTTTGGAGTGGAAGGGGGAGGCGGACGCTCTGTGTTCTGCCAGAGAGAAATGAAGTGGTCCAGTCAAGGGCCTTCTCTTGGATCCCGGCGTTGTGGAGGCGTGAGCGTAGTGTGTGGTGGCAGACCGTGTCGAAGGCGGTTGACAGGTCCAGGAGGATGTGGGCTGTGGTTTCTCCGTTGTCTAGCAGGATCCTGATGTCCTCGGTGGCGGCTATGAGCTATGAGGGCGGTTTCGACGCTGTGGTTGCTGCGGAACCTAGACTGGGACTGGTCCAGGATGCTGTTTTCCTCAAGGTAGCGGGTCAGTTGTTTGTTGACAGTCTTCTTGATGACCTTCGCCGGAAACGGGAGCAGGGAGATGGACCGAAAGTTTGTGAGGTCCTTGGGGTCCGCCTTGGGTTTCTTAAGTAAGGCGTTTAACTCGGCGTGTTTCCAGCTCTCCGGGAAGGTAGCAGTCTCAAAGGAAATGTTGATGGTTTTCTGGAGATGGGGTGCGATGGCGGTGCTGGCTTTGTTGAAGATGTGGTGCGGGCATGGGTCTGATGGCGAGCCGGAGTGGATGGTGTTTATGATTTTGATGGTGTCGTTGCCGTTTATGTTGGTCCAGGAGAGCAGGCGGTTGGTGGTCGTGGGGGCGGAGGTCTCAGTGGTTGTTGGGGAGGTCGTTGTGTTGAAGCAGTCGTGGATGTCTTCCTTTTTGGGGGATCTGATGTTGTGATGGTGTCTGCGGGTGGCGTTATTGTGGGTTGCGTAGCTGTCCGGTGTTCGTTCACGGTGCCAGTTCTTCTCTAGCTTACGGCAGGTTTGCTTGGAGGCCTGGAGGTCTTGGGTGAACCAGCTGGCTTTCTTGCTGGTGTGGCTGTTGGAGGGTTCCTTCAGCGGAGCGAGGTTGTTGGCGCAGTCCTCAATCCACTGTCTGAGGTTGCGGGCTGCGAAGTCAGGGTCACTGGGGTCGGCGGGTGGGCTCCGAGCTAGGGTGATGGTTAGCTGGCCTTTGGTGACTTTACTCCAGCAGTGGCGAGGCATCTGTTGGGAGCGGCGGTGCGTGGTGGGTTTCCAGAAGGTGAAGTGGATAAAGCGATGGTCAGTCCAGTGGAGTTCGGTTGTGTGGCTGAAGGTGACACGGGGGCTTGCGGAGAAGATGGGGTCAAGCACATGAATGGCGGACTGGATGGGTGTTGTGACGAGTTGTCGAGGTTGTCGATCAGGGAGGTGGAGTGTTATGGGCCTATATGAGGCCAAGAGCTTTGGGTTCCGATTCGGTTTTGTGAACGTCACTAGGATGGATTCTCTAAGTGATCCCCGTAATTCACCAAGTTCCAGTGCGTCCCTGTACATTTCCACTATTCGGGGTACCAGTTCGACTGAGAACGCCCATTCCTGGGGCTTTATTACGCACCAAGGCTCGGATTGCTTGGGAGATGTCTGTGGACACGATCTTTGTGTCCAGGGATTCCATGTCTGATGCTTGGACATGCGGTTTATTTAGTGGGCTCAGGAATTGTTCTATTGCCTGCTGGTTACTCGGCGCAGGGTTTCGGTAGACCCTGAGTAATAGTCGTGAAAGATTTGTAGTATTTCTACCTGTGAATGACAAGGGATCCCTGTCTGATCTACTATCTCTGTGATGGGCGTTATCTCTGTGTCTTGTCGAGCCAATCAGACTAGAAGCATCCGAGTCGTGTCGTCCTCTCTATGTGCCCTGGCCGCGTGCACCCTGAAATTGTAATTGCGTAAATCTCCTAATGACCCTGCGTAGGCCGCATTGGCAGTTGCTACTTGGGCTGGTGTGGCCTTGTTTGTGTCTGCGTCTTTGGTTAGCATCGCCAATGTGGTCTCCGCTTGCAGTAGCACCTGTTCGATTGTTTGTCCGGACACCTACTATTTGCTGTATGCATTGCCCCCTAGTGACACCTTTGAATGCATCCCACTCCAGCGATCTGGCCATGTTGGGGTTTGTTGTGAAATAATCCTGGATGCTATTCTCCTGATTGTTTCGAAACACCTGATCTGTGAGGCACTCTCGTGGCAATTTCCATGTGGGCACCGGAGTTGCGGGGGTCTCCATCCAAAGGTTAGTATGTGTGAGTCATGGTCTGATAGGACCCGGCCCAGGTAATCTGAGTGTTGAATTTTGGGAAGCAGTGCTGCAGAGTAGAGAAATCTGTCGAGCCTCACCCACAAATTGTGGGGGATAGAGTAAAATGAGTATAGCCTTGTGTCTGGGTTCCTGATCTGCCAAGCATCCGCTAGAGCCCACTGCTTTACCCATGTCTGATAGCATTCCGTCTGCCTATGTGCTGGGGAGTGTATAGGCGGAGGGTGAGATCTGTCTAGGCGGAGGTACAGTGCGCATTTGTACTCGCCCTTTAGGAGCCATGGTGTTGATGTGTATTGAACCAGAACCTCAAAGAGGTGTCCCCAGAATTTGATTTGTCTTGTTCTGCATTGGGAGCTTATATACTACCTAAAAGTATTGGTTGACTTTCTAAGAGTCCCTCCAGTAGTGTGGATTAGCCTTCTTTATCCACAGTGCATTTCATTTCCAGAAAGGGAGATGCACGTTGTCTCTGGACTGCCTGGGAGTAATTCGGGCTTTGGTGTCTCGCCATGCAGCTCAGCTGGCACTGATATTGCACCCAGAGAGAAGCATGCCCTTGTGGGATGCGGCCCGTACATCTTTCGTTTCTTTCCTGCAGGTCCCGTCACCTTCTTAGCCTTTTCGCTCTCTTTCGGCACACATTGGTGTCTCCCGCATGGGTCGGTCATCTGTATTCCTCCACCTCGTGTGTGTTCCTTTGCGTGCCGGCGGGTCTCCTTACCATGCGCTCTGGGATCCAAGGCTGTGTGAGCTGAGCCCTTGTTTCTGGAGGAGGGGGGACCACCCTGTGACTGGGTGGGGGGCTGCTCAGTTTTGTGGGTGCTCCTCTGTAGCTTTAGTTCTTTTCACGTTCTTTCTGCCAAGTGGTACCTTCATTGGGCCTTTACTGGGCCGCACCCTGTACGCCCCTTGATGCAGTTTCGGTCGCCCTCTCACCTCCAATTGTGGAAGTACCAGGGGGGCCTCCCATGTCCTCAGCGCTCACGGGTCCGCTGTTTGCTAGTCCCCGGTTTCACTGGTCACTGGTCTGTCTTAGGCAGCTTCATGTGTTGTGTTTGCACCCAATTGGTGGTGTGTGCCCGCGTGTATTGCGGCCCGGATGTCACTTGCCTCTTGTCTACAGATGTCGTCACTTCCCTCACTCCTCCGTTCCCTATAATGTCATGGGGGGGGTAGCTTCCTGCTCTGGCTTTCCGTTAATGTCCCTCCTCCCCAGGTATGTTCTTTCATAGGCCAGCGGGCCTTCCCGCCTGGCGCTGTGCAAGCGGGACCTTTGTCTCCCTTTGGGAGGTGGTAGGGAAAAGGGGGGGTGTCAGTTGAGGCCGTCCGTGTTTACGAAGCGGACGAGTGGGGTCAGCCGACAGAATAGCACATTGTTGGGCTGCGGAGGTGCTCCTTGGTATGTTTACTTTCTTTCGCTGCTTTCCCACCAGGCTGCACCAACAGTGGGCCATGCCAGTGGACGTGCCCCCGCCGCCAGCCTCAGTCACACTCTCACCTTCGGCTACGGCGGGTCCGGTTGAGGTGCTCCTTCTTTTTGCCCTTTCTGGCAATGCGCTGTTGGCACTGCGCTAATCCCTCCAGGCACTCGTCCTAACAGGGATTCACTTTCTCCATCCATGTTGATCACAGGCCCGGTCCTCCTGGGTCCGTTCGTGTTGGGGAAATCTCTTCCTGCACTTCTCTACCGAAAAACCTACCCTAACATCCTCCCACAAAAATGTCGAAGCCCAGGGAGGGAGGGCGGGGACAAAAAACCTGAACCTCCAGCGCTCCCAGCCACCAGGTCACCAGAACCTAAAATGGTGGCTCGGCAGGCGCCAAACACCTCTAAATAGCCTTGGACTATCTTTTGAAATTGAGCTGCATTTGGCTATTCCCAAAGCAGCCCAAAGCCACAAAATGGCCGTGCCCGTCTGGCCCCGACCCCCTCCCAATAAGCCCGGGGGTCAGACCTCGCGGTGCTCGGCTGCCCCCCAAACAACTCTTCATAATCAGATTGTACATGCCATCACAAGTGTCCACCTCATTGCCTTCTGTCCAGCCTTCCAGTGCTTTGACTGAGGAATCTACAAAGTCTAGCCATGTTTGGTCTTGATCTTTATGAGTGTTCGTAAACTTCACTCTGTACTCTTTTTTGGTGAGTACAAAACTTTCTATTAAAGTTTCCTTCATATGCTTGTAGAACTCCACCACATACTCATTAAGGGTCAGAAGTCTATCTCTGCCCTTCACTGAGAATAAGTAAAGAGCATTGTGGCGGGCGGTGCAGAGAGCACCGCCCGCCACAATGCTAAAAATGCAGGATGTGCCCGCCACTGTGGCGGGCACATCCTAATACCCCCATGGGACCCCCACCCTTATGGCCGGCGGTCCCAAATTCTGACAGGATGGCGGGCGGACAAAGTCCGCCTGTCATCCTAATGAGCCCCTTAGTTTGGTGTGCGTACAAATCCTGCATTGCATTGCCGATCCCTCGTGAGTTGCACTCCTACTGCTGAAACAAGGCCAATGGAGGGACCAACGGGTGAGGCGGACTGGCCTCAAGGGGCCTGTGACCTCAGTGCATGACAGAGTCACTGTTGCTCTAGAGTGTGCTGCTTCGTAGGCCAGCCCGCATGATTGGAGTTGAACTTCAGTAGGAATTGAGGTTGACAGGCCTTCAAGGTTAACCCACAATTGCTACCGCTAGGGTCCACCTGCTGGTGCTAAGACACCAGGGCTTCTAAGGTATAGCATAGGAATGTGCTCCCTCAGGAGAGTGGTCTGGTGATGAAGGCGGAATCTGCTGGCTCATTACGATGGTGGAGGGACCGCCACCGCCAACCCGGTTGTCCCTCCGCCATCTGGCTCCCATTTCCACCGCCATATTAGGATGGTCGGGGGAATTGTGCCACAAGCATGGCAGGCGCAAAGAATGCCCGCCACGTATCCACCACAGGCAATCCTGACGATTGCCTGGCGAAGCAGATTATGCCGGAATATATGGGGGCGGTGCCTCGAAGGCACTGCCAGCCTGTTCACAATGCTGGCGTCAGCCAGCCTTTCCATGGTGGTAAAACCACCATGGAAAGGCTGGCTGAGGATGGCTTCGGGTGGGGGGGGGCAGTTGTGCACTGGGTACCCCCCTACATTTCCATGCACAAGGTGGCAGGCACCGCGCGGTGCCTGCAACGTTGTACAGGGAAATGCACAACACGGCCATTTACCATTGCAGCAGGTGCTGCAGCCAGCAGCACCCACCACAATGTTAAATTGGCAGATGCGACCACCACAGTAGCTTTCATCATAATTAGGGGTGCGGGACCGCCGCATTGCAGGTGGGCGGTCCCGATCCCGGTACGATGGCGGGCGGACTTCGTAATTTGTCCCTTAGTTCCCCAGTTCCATATTCGGCGGCTCCAGCCATCGTGCCACACCTTCTCCCCACTCAACACCATACTGCCCTACTGAGAGAAACTTGCACTGCCTTCACCTACAACCCAATTGTGCCCCTTTGGACAAATCAATTCAAATTATGCACTAGACAAGAGTAATATGATGCCTGAAAAAAAACAGTAACAACATCTTGGAAAAAAAAAAGCTCATAGGGAATACAAGATTAAGTAAAGCATGTGAAGTGTAAGCAGGAACAGTATGTTTACCTTAACGCTTTTGCACTCATTATTCAGAAATCAATGAGTGTTTTGATTGAAAGGTCAAGGGCATGACTACAGGGCCTGGCAGTAACTCGTTTCAAAGTCCACTGCTTATAACCTTGCAAAATATTAAGGAGTATGGTCTAAAAAGACCATATGCCTGAACACAGAGCAGCAGTACACATTTTATAAACTAAAATAAGGAAAACCGATGATAAGGATCACATTTCACGTTTTTCACTCCATGTATCAACCAGGTATTGCAGTACCTCCATGAATAGTGCGATTCCCTAGCTGAGGAAAAAAATGCTGTTCAAAGAAAGACGAGAAAACAAGAGTAGCTCTTCACTGGCAAACTCTGTAAAGTGGCGCTAATGTGTTTAGGTGTGAATAAAATCAATCTGCCCACTTTACGGCCACTCTGTCTTCTTTATTTAGTTTTTTCTTTTCTTTTTTCTTTTGAACCTTTTTCTCCCTCCGTTTAGAGGCTGCACTTTGGAATGGATAAATGTCAGAAAATAACCACATTTTCAGCAAAAAAGTCTTTCTCTTTTGGATCCATTTCACAGGAGAACAAATGAAAGAAAAGGGGAGGAAAATCGAGGGTAAGAGCCTTGAGCCGTTTCTTGAAGTCACTGCTCTCAGCAAGTGAGTAGGAGCGAGACAGAGACAGAAAGAGAGGAAAGATGAGGAAGGAAGACAGGGGTGGCAGCAGCCAGTGGCAGGGCAGGAGAAGTGGACACGATCCTTGTCTTCCTTGGGCAAGAAGGAAAAGACAGAGTCCTTATCCTTCTCTGCCCACCCTGCCCGTCCCCAAATGGGCAAGCCTTACCTATAGTCCTTGGCTATTTCTGCCATCCTGGGACGCACTTTTAAAATAAAAAAGTAAGGGAACGGATTCTATGAAATTTAAAAAGCAGGGGCATGCCGTGCCCTGCAGACCTGCAGTCTTCGACCACTGGTGTTAATGCAGGAAGGGAGGCTAAGACAGGCAAGTAAGTGCCATAGTGCAGGAATGGGATGTGGAGCAGATATGGAAAGTGATCTACATTGGGATTCAATAAACAATGAGGAGCTGTAATAAGGTGGGGTGATACTATCTCAAAGTGCAGGATAGGAATTGTACTGGCTGGGAAACTGATAGACTTGTCATTCTTAGGGGGCTCTTCCCCTAAACTTTTTGCCTAGGTCCTCCATTTTTTGCTACTATCGTTTTTGTTGGCCTTAGTTCTCTGAACAGTTAACTACTGCTAACCAGCGCTAAAGTGCTTGTGCTCGCTCCCCTAAACATGGTAAAATTGGCTTACATCTAATTGACACATTTAATTTATCTGCAAGAGCCCTTTGTCAGTAGTACTACATGTACTCAGGGCCTCTTAGTTAAATGCTACTAGTGGACCTGCAGCACTGGTTGCGCCACCCACCTTCAAAAAATGCCTCAGGCCTGCCACTGCAGCCTGTGTGTGCAGTTTTACACTGCCTTTATTACCTGCCAATATAAACCTTTGCCAGGCCAAACCTTCCCTTTTAATACACACACGTCATCCCTAAGGTAGGCCTTAAACAGGCCATATGGCAAGAGGCAATATATTTAAAAAGTTGGACATACACTTTCAACTTTTACATGTCCTCATAGTGAAAACGTTTACATTCCTTTTTCACCACTGCAAGGTCTGCCTCTACCATAGGGTAACACTAGACTACCTAATTACATTCAATAAGTGAAAACTTTTAATTGTAAGCAGACAGGAATGCTGAGTTTGGAGTCTAAAGCACTGTAGGTTAAAACCATCTAAAAGGTAAAGTCAGATTATAAATCACAGTTCTGAAAATGCCACTTGTGGAAGTTTGGAACAATGGAGGGAGGCGGGGGGTGTTTTGGTCCTTATCAACAGCTACATTGGGCCTCTACCAAAGTACAAGAAACAAATTGAAAGGTGGCTGCGTGGGTTCACATCACTTTAATTAAGGACAAGGACAAGTTAGTCAATAAACAAGGCCTGTGTATTCATTTCACAGTTCATTAAACATAGCTATTGTGTATTAACATATCTAAAAAGGAAAAACACTTGTCTTTAACATTATTCAGGTGTACCACACCAAAGTCAAAGGACACGATGAAAGCGCATCGCTACTAGTACTGAGAATGGCGCAATGGTCACAGTACAATGATTGTTATACATTCATTCCTGAAATAACTGAAGTGTTCAACATAAATAACAAATGAGTGTTCAAAGGTGCTAGTGCATTTAGAGACACTCATTTAAAGTCAAATGTTTTAACCAGTCCAATGTTTTTTATGCCAGATGGTTTTTTTGTATTACTCTGCAATATCATGACCCTCTTGGTGCTATCATGGGGGTTTCAAAATCATCTAGTGTGGAGGGTTCGTAATTTCACATTGTCTTAATCTTAATCACAGTCCATACTGATGAAAATTAGAAGAAATCCCCAATTGTTATCACTGACGCGTTTTAAACCACTGGTGGCTGGGATATCCGTAGGAAGTGTCTATAACACTTGTTAGATGTGGGGGTTTGGGGCACCTTGAGACATGCAGCCCCACACTCACTCCTCCACTGAGACTGAACATGAGTCCCTACACCCCTCCCACTACACTGGGACCTAGCTGGGCTACACTGAACCTCTCCCTCCACTCTGGGCTGGAAGACAACTGAGCTACTTCTCTGAGGATCACTCCCCAATGCCTCTCCAGACCCTCTGGAATCCACCAAAAGGTCTGCCTCCAATGTGAGCTCCCTGGGGTCAGAGAACTTACTCTCCAACAGGTGTTGGCAGCATAGCTAAAAAAAAACAGGGACTTACAATATGCTCTCCCACAATTGGATTACACAGCCCCCTACAAGGGTTAAGCAAACTATCCTTCACCTCTCCATCGAGTGCCTCGCACACGTACTCCACACCACTCTCCTGAGATTGGCAAGACAGTATCGGACTGTCTCTGTCACTCAACTCACACTCTTCTGGGCGGTCTTCACACTCACATACCAGGACTTCAAACTTAGGGGAACCCCTCTCTCTGCACCTCTCATCTAGAGTCAGTAGAGTGTCCCTCCCACCACTAGGACCATGAACCCCTGCATCAGTTTCCCCATTTACCTCAGAGACACTACACACTACTGTAGCTACCTCATGTCCTTGAACCTCCTTGTGTAGGTTAACCCCCTCCAAGTCAGGCGCCACATCTCTGGGTGTGTGCACTACTTCCTCAGCATTAGAAAATTACATTTTGCTACCACCATCTGAGCTGGACTCCACCTCTAACTCAACAAAGCTGACTTCCTGAGCTACCCAAATTTCTTCTTCTTGGGGTAAGGCCCTTTTGGCCTCATCAAGCTATCTCAGCTCCTCATCAATCTCTCTCAGCTTCTGGTCACAAGCCAGAAAGCAGTCGTTTTCTTCTGTTTCTTCCTCATTTTTAGAGAACTCCTCCTCCTTAGACTCAACTGGTAGTGTTGCCTTCCAGGGGTAACTCATACTGAAATAGGGATGCCTCTAAATCCTCCCTGGACCTTCTCCTCTGCACAGGCAGCCCTCTTTCCTTGCAAAACACACGTAGCTACTTCATGGGGTAGATAAACATGTGCCAGAAGTCGAGTTCCATTTTGCAACAACTAACCAGAGTCATAGTATCAAAAATACTTCCAGGAGGACACCAGAAAACAGAAAACAGAAAAACAGTATGTGGTTGCGTTTGGTCTGCACTCACTAATAGTGTACACCCATCACTGTATATGAGTCAAAAATGCATGTCCAGAATCCTCACCGCTGACCACCAATGTTAGATTTGGGGGTCTCTAGTTGGCAAAGGTAGGTACCTTTGACAAATAGTCAAAGGTACCTACCTGCGTCTAGTCAGGGTAAGGGGGTACACTCCTAAAATAACCCCTGCTCACCCCCATGGTAGCTTGGCAAGAGCAGACAGGCTTATCTCAGAGGCAGTGTGTAAAGCATTTGTGAACACATCTAGTAATCCAGTGACAACACTACAGATGAACACCACACCAGTTGTATATTAAAAATAATTATTCTTTATATACATTTAACACAAGACTATAAATGACAAAAATCCACAATACTGTACTTTAGAAATTGTAGAAATAGCTTAGTTCTCTTTAGATGTTAAAATGTGACACTTTGAGTCAATGTACCTTTGCTATACAACAAAAGTGTTGCAGGGAAGGTGATGCGTCGGTTCCTGACACGCAGGAACGGTGATGCGTCGGTTTCTAACTGCGCTTCCGTGGCGATGCGGCTTGCAACGCCGTGATGCGATGAAGATCCGGTACGATGAAAACAAAGTGGCATCTTCTCCTTGATGCGACACAATGTGTGCACACCAAACAATTCTTCTGAGCCGTGACAGGGCCTGCGACGCGCTTCTCCGGTGATGCAAGACGCTTCGGCGAGTCAATGTGACAACTGCAATGGTGACACCCTTGTTCAGTGATGCAACAACAGCAGCTGCGGCGGCAACACTCTTCTCCGGTGTTGCGAGACGCTTCTGCGATGCGACAGCTACAGCGCCGACACCCTTCCTCAGTGATGTGACAACAGCGGCTGCGGCAGCAACACGCTTCCTTCTCGTGAGACGCGCTTCCAGCTCCTTGTGACACGCAGTCCCTCAGAAAGCCCCACACAACTGCAGGCACTTCCAAAGAACTCTTGGGGAGCTCTGGGTTGATGTCTTTTGTCCCTGAGACTTCAGCAGGAGGCAAGCTCTTTCTCAAGCCCTTGAAGATCCTTCACAAGTTGATGAAAGTTCACACAAAGTTCCTCTCGCCTCTCTTTGGCAGTTAGGCAACCACTGCAGGCCAATCCCCCAAGTAGCACTTCAACTTAGGGACATTCTCTCAGTCTCTCTGGTTCCTCTGCTCAGCAAAGGTTTCTTCTTGTTTCTCAAAGTGATCTAAAGCTCTGGAGTTTGGGTCCCCCTTTTCATAATCAGTTTCTCGTTGTTCTCTGAAGGCAGAGAGGCCTTTGCCTAGTCCAAACCAGTTCTGGTCAGTCCTAGAGCACTCTGTTTACATGACTCCTTCTTTCCTTTCACAGTGAAGGGCAGGGACATCAGACACACCACAGGAGATGGATCCAGCATTGTGGAGGGAAGGCACAGCCATATTCAGGTCCCAGGTGCAACTCCTCCCACCCATCTGCATGTAGATCTCTCTATTCAGCCCTGCGCTGACTTTTTGCAACCTTTACAACGCAACTTTTACCAAGCAGTGCTGTTACAACGCATGTATTACCAACGAAAACCATTACAACGCATTACACTGGGGGGCGCTCTAGGATAAGGAATAGTTTTAATTTACTATCCAACACCTTCCCTAGTGTCCACGGGGACTGGAGTTGGAATAGTAAATTAAACTATCCAGCACCCCCAAGTGTAATGCGTTGTAAAGGTTTTCGTTGTAATACTTGTGTTGTAACAGCATGCGTGGTAAAAGCATGCGTTGTAACGTCATACATCCGTGCTGACTCACCCTGTCTCCTGGAATCCCCCAGCCCCTGTCACTCAAACTCTAGACAAGAAATACACAACCTAGCAGAGGCAGGCTTGGATGGTTAGACAAGATAATACCTACTTTCTAAAAGTGGTATTTTCGAACAGAGAATGTTAAAACCAACTTCACTAAAATATGTATTGTATCATTCTGAGTTTAGGCTTTACTAAACTCGAATTTCTACCTGGTTCCCTGAGTCAGTTAGGATTATAAGATGTAATTATCAAACTGCCCATTTTGGCCTAGGGGGAACAGGTAGCCTTGCAATAGTGAAACACGAAAATGGCTGTAATTCACTATTAGGACATGCCACACACATCAGGGCTTGTCCTACCTTTTACCTACAATGCACCCTGCCCTTGGGCCTACCATAGCGGTGTCTGATATGAAGAAAAGGGACAGTTTAGGGACTGGAAAGTGGATGCACTTGCCTAGTCAACATGGCAGTACCAGACTGCATGAAGGCTTTGCAATGGCAGACCTGAGATACACTTTTACAGGCTGCTTCTGTGGGTGGCACAACCAGTGCTGCAAGCCCACCAGCAGCATTTGATTTACAAGCCCAGGGCACACGCAGTGCACTGCACTAGGGTCTGACAAGTAAACCAAATCAGCCAATCATGGAGTCACTAATCCATACATCAATCTACAATAGGGAGAGCATATGTACTTTAGCACTGATCAGCAGTGGTAAAGTACCCAGAGACATAACACTAACAAAACAGGTCAGAAAAAATATAAGAGGAAGGAAAAGTTCAGGGATGACCGTGCAACATGGGCCAAGTCCGCAACATTGTGTTAGCTTCAATCTGAGACCTCTCTACAATTTACAACATCTCCCCAGCGCTTGGACGCCCACGGGCAACAACTGCGCTCTACAAATCCCCAAGTTTACAAGTTTTACAACATGTATTCAGCCTGACTCCAATATTACCTTTCAACTTCAAAGGCAGTCCAGTTTCATGTTTAGAAACATTGTGCTCGTACGAAGGCTCTGGTTAATCCTTTTTCAATTTCAAGGTAACACTCATTCTGGAAGAAGAGGGGGAAATATAATCCCTAGTTAGGTGCTTTGAAATCGTGGTTCTGCTTCATTTACTTTTTCCATGGGCAAACAACAAATTATGACTGACACTGTTCTGCAAATGTGAAATCATTTGGCCGAGTGCGGAAACCGGAGCCGTGTCAGCCACGGCCGGCTCCTCCGCTATTGCGGAGGAGCGTCCCTCCACAGCCTTTTCGCAGTGCGAGAAACAAAAACATAAAATGGTAATATCTTTTAGTTATTACCATTTTATATTTCTTTTGTGGGTGGCAGGTGTTGTTCTGCTCTGCTTACGAAGCAGGGCAGGAGTGGTTTGCCCACTCCTGAGTGCGCAATGACTGTTTGGTTGGTTCTCCCGGGCAGCCTAAACCAGTAATGCCCACTTTCCCCTTCTTCATGCAGGCTGCATTGCAGCCTGCATGTAGAACATGCCCACCCCTCCAGACCAATCACAATGCTGCATTGCCGCATTGTGATTGGCTTAGGGGAGTGAGCCTGGCTGCCTGCTTCCTGTTCCTGTCGGATGCAGGAGAGCGGGAGCAGAGAAGACACGGGACCCGCCCTATAGGTACATTTTCTTTTTATGATGACCCCCCTAGACCTCCTTCCCCCGCACCCTCCATGCCCCCCCCACCTGTGAGCCATGTTGACCACAACTGGTGTTAGCGCATATGGTTGCCGGTTTGATCCGGCATGGTTGAGAGTCGTGTAATTACCAATATAATCCTCAACGGCAAATAGGAACTTTTGGTGTACAGCTGCATTTTTGTCAGCCTCAACTATTGAATCATTTAGATGTGAACTGGTCACGTGAACTGGTCCCTTTGGGACCGGACGCGGTTCGTGCTAGTTCTTGCAGGAATGTATTGTATGAACCGTTGTAGAAAATCGGCATTTTCTTCCCCAACCATTTGGTGTATGCAGTCTGTATTCTGGGTCACATGACTTGGTGTAGCAGTTAGTCTTTGTTTATTACTACCAGACAGTGCGACAAAAGGTGTTGGCAGGATGGGCCCTCTCTGACTTGATTCGGGATGAGGAGCTGTCATCTATTACCCTTGCACATCATGCTGCCTTCAACACCCTCTCCGATTGCACTCTAATCACAAGACTCCACAACGCCGGCATCCGTGGCAAGGCCCTGGACTGGATCCACTCCGTCCTCACCGGTTGGAGACAGCGAGTCAGACTACCACTGTTTATCTGACAACCCACAGAGATCAAGCGAGGAATGCCACAGGGCTCTTCCCTGAGCCCCACCCTCTTCAACATCTACATGGCCCCACTCGCAGCCGTCATCAGGAACCATGGAATCAACATTGTCTCCTATGCTGATGACACCTAGTTGATCTTCTACTTCACCAACAAACCCACAAACTCCAGAAACAACTTCCACAACGGGATGAAGGCCATCGCCATCTGGCTGAGAGATAGCTGCCTCAAACTCAACTTGGACAAGCCCAAAGTCCACATCCTGGGACCCACCCCCTCAGCTTGGGACAACTCCTGGTGGCCGACCATGCTAGAACACCCCCAAACAAACGGACCACGCATGAAAGCGCGCCATCATACTGACTCCTCGCTCACAATGAACTGCCAGATGAACGTCATTTCCTCATCATGCTCCCACACGCTTTGCCCGCTTCGAAAGACCTTCAGATGGATCCCCACCGAATCCAGAAAGACGGTCACCCCATCACTCATCAGCAGCAGACTCGACTATGGCAACACACTCTATGCCAGCATCACCAAAAAACTCCCCAGGAAACTACAGAATGTTCAAAACGTCTCAGCAAGAGTGGTCCTCATCATCCCCCGCCACAGCCACATCGCCAAACACCTGTCAGAACTCCACTGGCTCCCAGTCAACAAAAGAGTCACTTTCAAGCTCCTCGCACATGCCTGTGACTAGTGTGAGGTGTCATCTGGTGTCCTAAGACTAGATCATTCATAATACATTCCACCAGGTCATAGTTGCAGGTTACTGTGTGTTAGACCTGGCACCTTGGCGTGAGTCTCCCTTCCACTTTTTGCTGATGTGCCTCCGATGTTTTGCTGGTTTTCCGATACTCAGGGCACTGCGCCACGGCTGATCCGTGCCGAAGTGCAAGTGCTCCCTACTGTAAAACTGTATATACGATTGGTATCCATGATTGGTGCATTGGATTTACTGTCAGTCCCTAGTAAAGCGCACTAGAGAGTGCCGGGGCTTGTAGATGCCAATACTGCTGGTGGGCCTGCAGCGCTGGTTGCGCCACCCACCGAAGCAGCCGTAAAGTTGTGTCTGGGAACTGCGACCGCAGAACCCGCGTGCGGTCTCGTACTGTCACGCTAGCTGGGCAAGTGCACCCACTTGCCAGCCCCTGAACCTTCCCTTGACTACATATTAGTCACCCCTATGGTAGGCCTGCGGGCAGGGTGCGTTGTAGGTGTAAGGTAGGACAAGCCCTGATGTGTATGGCATGTCCTAGTAGTGACTTACAACCAAGACCGTATTTCACTATTGAAGGCTACCTGCTCCATTAGGCCAGACTGAGCTGCGAGAATTATTACACCCTATAATTCCCGCAGGCTCAAGGAGCATGGTAGCGAGTCATGTTTAGTATGCCTGAACTCAGGATGATAAAATATTTCTTGTAGTCAAGTTTATTTTAGTATCCTGGGTTTGCAAATGCTACTTTTAGAAAGTTAGCATTTGCTTGCTTAACCATTTCAGCCCGCCTCTGCTGGTATGTGTATCTGACTGTCTGGGATGTGTGAGTGACAGGGCTGGAGGGATGACAGGTGGTGAATGCGCAGGTTTCACCTTAGTGGGAGGTAGGAGTGCCTCTTGACTCGAACTGTAGCTGTGCTCGGCCACCACAATGCTGGCTCCACCCTCCTGGGGAGCGGCGGATGACTCTGCCGGCACCTGGCCCAGGAAGGGCGAAGCCCCCATCAACAAGGTACTCTGGCCGCCCCTGTCCGCACAATGCTGGCTCCACCCCCTGTGGGGCGTCTGATGCGCCTGCCCCTCACACTGAAAGCAGAAGCCGGAGTACACCCGCCGGGGTACTCAAGGACTGAGAGTGGCTATGCAAAGGCCCCCCTGGCCTGCGAGAACAAAAGAATTGGCCTATAAAAGAAGGAGCCCTGCTCCTTGAAAGTTAGATCCTGTTTGGGCCACAGAAGGACTCTGCCCTACGAGAAGGACCGTGAGAGACAAGGAAGGGTGCTGACTCTTGCCTGTGTCTGGTGCCTTGCTGCTGAAGGAGAGGAAGAAGAAAAGACTACGAGAAGACTTTTGCTTTACTTTGTGCCAAACTCTGCTAAAGAGATCTCCAAGGGCTTGCTGTGAACTTGCCCCCTGACCAGCGTCCCAGGACCAGTGGACGCTACCCCCTGAAGGAAAGCGACTGCGGGTGCTGACCATCGCTGCAGTACTGACGGAGGAATCTCCTCCAAGGCGACGACCCCTGCCTGACCACCGTGACCGGGGCCCACAGCAACAGCGGAAGCAAAGTGAGGACCAGCCGCCGCTGGCCCGAACACCGTGACCGCAACTGCACCGGGAGCCCGAGAGCAAAGCGAAGGAGGACCCGTCCGGTCCAAGCTCTCGAGTGGGCTGCGATACGAGCAACCCCTCACCTGCAAAGACGGACAGTTGCCCTGTGAGAATCCGCAAAGTCGGTAACCTGCCCGACAGCCCAGCTGTGAGCGCACAGCTGCACCGGCACTTGGCTGGGTACGTCCTGCACTTGGGGACCGTACTGCCACTTGCCGCCGCCGCCAGGGTCGGAACGGACGACGAGGAGAGGACCCTGCCGCCACAGAGCACCGCTGCCCCGGATGACCAGTGACCTGCTCGGCTGAAGAGCCGCAACGATCAGCGACCCCGGGAAGGCAACGCGACGTGGGACAGATCCCCTGGAAGCCGCCGGCTCAACAAGAACTTTGGTTAACACCGGCCTACGGGCCCAAAGAGAACTGCTATAAGAACTGTGGTAACCTGAACTGAGTAACTTGCAACCGTTATCATAAAGTGCGTTGACTGTATTCACAAGCCTGCTTAAAATCTATATAAAGATATATATTTTCACAGAATACAGTCTGGTCTCGTTGTGTGGTGGGCTGGTTGTGAAGGTGTACTATTGCAAGTGTTTAACCCATATGCCCCAAAGATTAGCCTGCGACTGCTTGAGCCACACTACCTAGAGGGTAAGCAGAGGTTGTCTGGAAGGTAACCCTCAGCCCTGACGAGGAAGAGGAGAGTCCCTGCTTGTCGCTAGTGTTGCACTGCGCCAACTAGAGACTCCCCCTTCCTACATTGGTGTAGGCATGGGCGGAAAATCCGTTCCGCTCGCGGATTTTGCGGATTTTCGGGAAATCCGCAATCCGCGAGATTTGCGAATTTCCCGCAAAATCCGCAAATCTGCGAGCAGCGGATTTTGCTCGCACTGCTCGCACTGTTCGCGTGAGTTCGCGCCCCGCGAATAAGTGCAAAATTGCAGAAATACGATCTTAGCAAAACTGAAAGTAACTACTTACCAGGTTCAAAAGTTCAGGCACATCATTAGTAGCCATTTCCTGTAGTGCTTCCTGAGGGGCCCCTCCAGAGTTCAGTTGCCAGTTGAAACTATTATGTGACCCTGCTCTGAACCTCAGAATAGTTACACATATGCCACAAAGGTCCTGAATTACAGCTAAGGGAGACAAGCAGGAGCCAGGCTGGAAGTTAAAATCCATTAATCAGCCCCTAATTCATTATTGTCAGTTGGGGCAGGGCAGGTGTTGTAACTAATTTTGCAACAATCAAAGCACTTAGCAAGTGCAAAAGATCACTAATCAGGGCGCACTAAGGAAGCAGGTGCCAGCTAAAAAAATATTCTGTGACACATTAATCAGCCCCAAATTAATTCAGGTCACTTGAGGCAGGGAAGGTGTGCTTTGCTTTGCCGAAAATAATGTACACTGGACAACCAGAGGGTGTGGTGATGAAACAGAGGGTGGCATGGGTGGGCCAGAGGGTGGCATGAGTAGTCAGAGAGTGGCAGTGGTGACAGAGAGTGGCAGTGATGAAGAAGAGTGTCCCAAACAGGCTGGACACGTAGAAACAACAAGTTCGCAAAACTTGCGACCCGACAGGTAAGTTCGCAAATTGCGAAATTGTAAAAACCCTCGCGAACTGGCAGAAACACGGGCGAACACAAAAAAAAAAAATCCGCAAATTCGCGGGAATTCGCGGATTTTGCGGATTGCGAATCCGCAAATCCGCAAAATTCGCGAACGCGAGATCCGCAAAATTCGCTCATGCTTACATTGGTGGCAGCGGTGGGATTTTCGAATTTACACTTGCGATATCTGTACCTGAGCTTCTGACCACTACACAAGGATTACGGTCCGGTTACTTAGCCACAGACTTTGCTTTTGAGTTTTGCCGAAAGGAAGATTCCGAGTACAGAAACCATGCCGGGCGCGAAGAGCCTGGATGGAGCGGAGTCCACGACCTCGGAAGTGTTGGAGGTCGAGTGGGACGCCGCGAAGCTGGATCAATACACCAAGGATGAACTGAAGTTCTTTTGCAGGAAACTCAAGGTTCCGCACACTGGTTGCAAGAATAAGCCAGAGCTCTACAAGGCCCTGAAAGCCTGGATAGAGTCCAGAAAGGCCCCGGAGGATCAAGACGCCCTCGCGGAGCAAGTTGCAACTGAGGAGCAGAATGCACTTGGAGATCTGATCGACCTCGAGAGGCAAGACAGCTTGCACAGCTTTGGTAAAGGCCTGTCGCCAGAGGAGCTGGCGGACAGGAAGGAAACAAGGAATCACGAAAGAAAGCTGGCAGAATTGAAAATCCAACTGGAGCTTGAAACAAAAAGAATGGCGCTGGAAGAGCGAAAGCACCAAATGGATTATGAAGTAAAAATGAGGGAGATAAGTCTCAAGGAGAGAGACTTGGATCGTCCTCCCTCTGGTGGCAGCACATCGCCAGTGCAGGTAGAGTCAAGAGTGCACATCCCGAAGGACGTAGTTAAAGAGTTCTTTAAGGGGGATGACATAGGACAGTGGTTTAGGGCATACGAGGTAGCCATGTCCTCCCACCGGGTCCCTGACAAGGATTGGGGAGCGGGGTTGTGGGGAAGGTTCCTTAGCGAAGGGCGAGATACCTTGCTAGATTTGCCCGTTGAGAATCAGAGATCCTATTCCCACATGAAAGAAGCTTTAATGAACAGGTACGGGCTTACCCCTGAAATGTATAGACAGAAGTTTAGGGGATGTACTAAGCGGCCTGGGAATACGTATGTGGAGTATGTGACTTACTTTTGCAGAGCACTGGATGGTTGGGTGAAGGGTAGCAAAGTGAATGATTTTCAAGGTCTCTTTGATTTAATTGCATGGGAGCACTTGTCTGATCACTGTTTTCCTGAGTTACGCCAACACCTGATCGATAGCAAGCTGTCCAACCCGAGGAAGCTTGCTGAGGAGGCGGACCGCTGGCTCAGCACCAGGGTCCACAAGGGTCCCGTGGGAGACTCCGCCAAGAGTGGGCAGGGTCCCCAGCATAAGAGTGGGGGGGACAAAGGGGGAAAACAGAAAGGGTTCCAAAAAGGCCCCCAAAGTAGTTCCCAAGGGAGCCCGCAGCAGGGTTCTCAGCCTCCCCCACCTCCGAAGCAGAATGGGGCCCCGACAGGTAAACCTGTTCCAAAGGGGCCCTTCAATTGTTTCAAATGTGGCGAGCCTGGGCACATATCCAGTGACCCCAAGTGTCGCCTGTTTGGAAAACCCGCACCCACTGGTGCTCCGCCCCGTCAAGTGACTAGCGTTCACCTGGGAGAAGAAATGATGGTCCCGGGGGGTGGAGATCCCGTTCACATGACCCTGGTCTCGCTAGGAGACAGCGAGATGATCCCTACGAACTACCTGCCCTCTAACACTAAGAAATATGGGCAGGTGGTGATCATCAATGGTAAGGAAGCTGAGGCTCTTAGAGACACAGGAGCCAGTGTGACTGCGGTGAGGCAGCACCTGGTGTCTCAAGAGCAGGTTGTACCCCATGCCTACTGTAGGGTTATCAACGCTGATAATTCAGAGAGTCAGTGTCCGATGGCTCAAGTTCCCTTCGAGTGGAGGGGGGTCTCTGGTACTCTGCAGGTCTGTGTGAGAAAAACCATGCCTGTTGACTGTTTGCTAGGGAACGACTTGGAGCACTCCCCTTGGGAAAAGGTGGAGAAGACGACTCACCTGCGGATGGTGGGTCTGCCTGACTGGGCGTGCGTGACCACCCGGTCGATGGCAGCCAGTAGGGGTGATCGAGAGGTCCTGGGGCCTGAAGGAGAGGCCCAGGAACCGGCCTTAGGGAGAAGGCGCAGGGGGCGCGGGAAACCGGCTCCTGAAGTTCCCACGGTCCAGGAGGAAGCAGACCTTGAGGGGGATGCCCTGGAGCCTACAGGGGAACAGATCGCCGAACTGGGGGACCTGCCTGAGCTGACCCATTGGCAGCAAGAAGGAGGACCCTCCAGGGAGGAATTCTGCAGGGAGCAGAAAGAATGCCCTTCTCTCGTGGGTATGCGGCAGCAGGCTGCAGACCAGGCCAATGGTGTTCAGGCCAAAACACATTACGTGTACTGGGAGAACGACCTCCTGTATTCGGAGCCTAAGGCTGCTGAACCTGGGTCAGCCCGTGTGCTGGTGGTACCCCAGAAGTTCAGAGCCTTCCTACTGGGTCTGGCTCATGATGTGCCTTTAGCAGGACATTTGGGGATGGACAAGACCTATGACAGGCTTGTCACCCACTTTTACTGGCCCCAAATGCATAAGAGTTCAGATGCTTATTGCAGAACCTGTCCGACTTGCCAGGCAAGTGGGAAGACGGGAGGGAAGAACAAGGCTCCCCTCCAACCCTTCCCTGTGGTCGGTACGCCATTCCAGCGAGTGGGTATTGACATCGTTGGGCCTCTGGACCCCAAGACAGCCATGGGCAACAGGTTCATCCTGGTCTTGGTGGACCATGCCACCCGGTACCCTGAAGCCATCCCTCTGAGGACAGTGACGGCTCCCGTGGTGGGGCGTGCACTGATGGGAATTTTCTCACGAGTAGGATTCCCTCTAGAGGTGGTGAGCGACAGGGGGACCAATTTCATATCGAAGTATATGAAGTCCCTTTGGCAGGAGTGTGGCGTGACGTATAAGTTCACCACGCCCTACCACCCCCAAGGTAACGGGTTGGTTGAAAGATTCAACCGCACCCTAAAAGGCATGATCATGGGCCTGGAAGGTCCGATGAGGCGTAAGTGGGACGTCCTCTTACCATGCCTGCTCTTTGCATATCGCGAGGTTCCACAGAAGTCCCTAGGGTTCAGCCCCTTTGAACTACTGTACGGTCACCCCGTGAGAGGACCGCTGAGTTTGGTAAAGGAAGGCTGGGAGCAATCTCCCAGGAAACCTCCCCAGAATGTATATAGCTACATGCTGGCCTTCAGAAACCAGACCAGACGCTTCAGACAACTTGCCGAGGCAAATCTGGAAGCGAGCCAGGAAGAAATGAAGCGGTGGTACGATCAGAATGCCACTCTGGTCGAGCTTCAGCCTGGACAAGAGGTGTATGTCCTGGCCCCAGTGGAGCCCTGTGCCCTTCAGGATAAGTGGACAGGACCATTTGAGGTTGTGGAGCGCAAGAGCCCCGTGACATACTTGGTGGACATGAAGACGCCCAGGAACCCTTTGCGGGTCCTACATGTCAACCGCCTCAAGCCCCACTTGCGAAGGTCCGAAGTGGGCATGTTGTTGGCAACCGATGACGGAATGGAGGAGGAGTCGGAGCCTCTTCCTGACCTCTTGGTGGCCTGTGAGAAAGATGGGTCAGTGGATGGAGTTAACCTCTCACCCACCCTGACCGCCGAACAACAGGAGGGCTGCCGCCAGTTGCTGGGGCAGTTTCCAGACCTGTTCTCCCTGGTTCCGAGTGTCACAGATTGGTGCGTCCATGATGTGGACACTGGAGACAGCTTACCTGTGAAGCATAAGGCTTACAGGGTGACTGACAGGGTCCGGGCCTGCATCAAGGAGGAGGTCTCTAAGATGCTTGCCCTCGGGGTGATTGAGTCTTCCAGCAGTCCTTGGTCCAGCCCCGTGGTCTTGGTTCCGAAGGCTGCTGCGCCGGGAGCCACACCCGAACTCCGGTTCTGTGTGGACTACAGAGGACTCAATTCAGTCACGAAGACTGACGCGCACCCCATCCCCAGAGCTGACGAGCTCATTGATCGGCTAGGGGCTGCCCGGTTCCTCAGCACGTTTGATTTAACGTCTGGGTACTGGCAGATCGCCTTGACCGATGGGGCAAAGGAGAGGTCGGCATTCTCTACACCAGATGGGCATTTCCAGTTCCGGGTTATGCCATTTGAAATGAAGAATGCCCCTGCCACCTTTCAGAGATTGGTCAACCAGGTGTTGGCTGGACTGGACGAGTTCAGTGCCGCCTACCTGGATGACATCGCAGTGTTCAGCGGTACCTGGCCCGAACACCTGCGACACCTCTGGGAAGTGTTGATGGCCCTGCGCAGAGCAGGCCTCACAATCAAGGCAAGCAAGTGCCAGATTGGGCAGGGTTCCGTGGTGTACTTGGGACACCAAGTTGGGAGTGGCAAGGTAGCCCCCTTGCAGCCCAAAATCGAGACCATCCTGGCTTGGGAACCCCCCAAGACCCAGACTGCAGTGAGAGCCTTCCTGGGGCTCACTGGGTATTACCGGAGGTTTGTCAAGGGCTATGGCACGATCGTGACCCCCTTGACAGAGCTGACTTCGAAGAAGCAGCCCAGGAATGTGATTTGGACTGACACCTGTCAGAAGGCTTTCGACACCCTGAAGACTGCCATGTGCACGGCGCCCGTGCTCCTGGCCCCTGATTTCTCCAATGAGTTCATTGTGCAAACAGACGCTTCAGAGCATGGTGTAGGGGCTGTTCTTTCACAGATGACTGAGGAGGGCTTTGACCAACCCGTAGCCTTCATAAGTAGGAGGTTACTTCCACGGGAAAGTAGGTGGAGTGCAATAGAGCGTGAAGCATTTGCTGTGGTCTGGGCGCTGAAGAAGCTAAGACCCTACTTATTTGGGTCTCACTTCCGAGTTCAGACGGACCACAGGCCCCTCAGATGGTTGATGCAAATGAGGGGTGAGAACCCGAAACTGTTGAGGTGGTCCATTTCTCTACAAAGTATGGACTTTACGGTGGAACACCGCCCTGGCACCGATCACGCCAACGCTGACGGTCTGTCCAGATTTTTCCGCCTTAGTGATGTGGAACTCCCTGGGGAAGGGTAGTTCCCCCCACATTTCAGCTGGAGGGGACACATGTTAGACCTGGCACCTTGGCGTGAGTCTCCCTTCCACTTTTTGCTGATGTGCCTCCGATGTTTTGCTGGTTTTCCGATACTCAGGGCACTGCGCCACGGCTGATCCGTGCCGCAGTGCAAGTGCTCCCTACTGTAAAACTGTATATACGATTGGTATCCATGATTGGTGCATTGGATTTACTGTCAGTCCCTAGTAAAGCGCACTAGAGAGTGCCGGGGCTTGTAGATGCCAATACTGCTGGTGGGCCTGCAGCGCTGGTTGCGCCACCCACCGAAGCAGCCGTAAAGTTGTGTCTGGGAACTGCGACCGCAGAACCCGCGTGCGGTCTCGTACTGTCACGCTAGCTGGGCAAGTGCACCCACTTGCCAGCCCCTGAACCTTCCCTTGACTACATATTAGTCACCCCTATGGTAGGCCTGCGGGCAGGGTGCGTTGTAGGTGTAAGGTAGGACAAGCCCTGATGTGTATGGCATGTCCTAGTAGTGACTTACAACCAAGACCGTATTTCACTATTGAAGGCTACCTGCTCCATTAGGCCAGACTGAGCTGCGAGAATTATTACACCCTATAATTCCCGTAGGCTCAAGGAGCATGGTAGCGAGTCATGTTTAGTATGCCTGAACTCAGGATGATAAAATATTTCTTGTAGTCAAGTTTATTTTAGTATCCTGGGTTTGCAAATGCTACTTTTAGAAAGTTAGCATTTGCTTGCTTAACCATTTCAGCCCGCCTCTGCTGGTATGTGTATCTGACTGTCTGGGATGTGTGAGTGACAGGGCTGGAGGGATGACAGGTGGTGAATGCGCAGGTTACACCTTAGTGGGAGGTAGGAGTGCCTCTTGACTCGAACTGTAGCTGTGCTCGGCCACCACAATGCTGGCTCCACCCTCCTGGGGAGCGGCGGATGACTCTGCCGGCACCTGGCCCAGGAAGGGCGAAGCCCCCATCAACAAGGTACTCTGGCCGCCCCTGTCCGCACAATGCTGGCTCCACCCCCTGTGGGGCGTCTGATGCGCCTGCCCCTCACACTGAAAGCAGAAGCCGGAGTACACCCGCCGGGGTACTCAAGGACTGAGAGTGGCTATGCAAAGGCCCCCCTGGCCTGCGAGAACAAAAGAATTGGCCTATAAAAGAAGGAGCCCTGCTCCTTGAAAGTTAGATCCTGTTTGGGCCACAGAAGGACTCTGCCCTACGAGAAGGACCGTGAGAGACAAGGAAGGGTGCTGACTCTTGCCTGTGTCTGGTGCCTTGCTGCTGAAGGAGAGGAAGAAGAAAAGACTACGAGAAGACTTTTGCTTTACTTTGTGCCAAACTCTGCTAAAGAGATCTCCAAGGGCTTGCTGTGAACTTGCCCCCTGACCAGCGTCCCAGGACCAGTGGACGCTACCCCCTGAAGGAAAGCGACTGCGGGTGCTGACCATCGCTGCAGTACTGACGGAGGAATCTCCTCCAAGGCGACGACCCCTGCCTGACCACCGTGACCGGGGCCCACAGCAACAGCGGAAGCAAAGTGAGGACCAGCCGCCGCTGGCCCGAACACCGTGACCGCAACTGCACCGGGAGCCCGAGAGCAAAGCGAAGGAGGACCCGTCCGGTCCAAGCTCTCGAGTGGGCTGCGATACGAGCAACCCCTCACCTGCAAAGACGGACAGTTGCCCTGTGAGAATCCGCAAAGTCGGTAACCTGCCCGACAGCCCAGCTGTGAGCGCACAGCTGCACCGGCACTTGGCTGGGTACGTCCTGCACTTGGGGACCGTACTGCCACTTGCCACCACCGCACAGCCGCCGCCGCCAGGGTCGGAGCGGACGACGAGGAGAGGACCCTGCCGCCACAGAGCACCGCTGCCCCAGATGACCAGTGACCTGCTCGGCTGAAGAGCCGCAACGATCAGCGACCCCGGGAAGGCAACGCGACGTGGGACAGATCCCCTGGAAGCCGCCGGCTCCACAAGAACTTTGGTTAACACCGGCCTACGGGCCCAAAGAGAACTGCTATAAGAACTGTGGTAACCTGAACTGAGTAACTTGCAACCGTTATCATAAAGTACGTTGACTGTATTCACAAGCCTGCTTAAAATCTATATAAAGATATATATTTTCACAGAATACAGTCTGGTCTCGTTGTGTGGTGGGTTGGTTGTGAAGGTGTACTATTGCAAGTGTTTAACCCATATGCCCCAAAGATTAGCCTGCGACTGCTTGAGCCACACTACCTAGAGGGTAAGCAGAGGTTGTCTGGAAGGTAACCCTCAGCCCTGACGAGGAAGAGGAGAGTCCCTGCTTGTCGCTAGTGTTGCACTGCGCCAACTAGAGACTCCCCCTTCCTACACTGTGAAAACCACTACTCAGTGTATCTGGTTCCCCATGGGGGGGGAGGGTCTTAGGTTCTCTAAAAGGGGGCTGTGAACCCTGCAATGCCTAAAGATTGTCTGTTGGGCAATGGCCTTGAGCATGCTATCTGAAAGAGGTGAAGTTCAGGTGACACCTGAAAATGTTAGGCTTGCCTGAATGGGTCTGTATGGATGCAAGATCCATGGTTGCACAAGGGGGGGAACTCAAGGAACCCTGGAGCCTGGAAGAAGGAGATGGGCAGGGGGCATGAGAAATCAGCTGCACAAGTTCCCATGGCTCATGATGAAGGGGTCCTTGGGTAGGTCACCCCAGAACCTACCAGGGAAGACATCTGCCCTGGAAGCCCTGGCTGAGCTTGCTGGATGGTAAGTTGAGGGTGGGCCAACCAAGGAAGAATTCTGCAACATGCAGAAAGAATGCTCCACTCTAGAGGTCTTGAGGTGGCAAGCTGAGGCCCAAACAGCAGATGATACCTCTGGAGATCACCTTATCGATTGGGAGAATGACTCCTAAATTGTTAGACTAAGGTTCCTAGACCAGGGGCAGCCCATGTACTGGTAGTCCCTTAGTGTTACAGGGCCTTCCTACTGGGGTTTGCTCTTTGTATACCCCTGGAAGGACATATAGGGCAGGTCAGGACCCCTGCCAGGCTAGTTCCCCACTTCTATTGGCCCATCCTCAGATACATTCTGTAGGACTTGCCCCACCTGCCAACCCAGTGGGAAAGCAGGGGAAAAGCTGAAAGCTCCCCTGGTTCCACAGCCTGTCATTGGCACTCCCTTTGAGAGGACTGGCATTGACATTGTTGATACCTTGGACCCAAAAGCGGCCTTAGGCAACATGGTCATCCTTGTTTTGGTGCATCACGCCACATGGTGCCTAAAGTCCAATACTCTGAGGTTGGTAACTGCACCTGTGGTGTCTAGGGTCCTGATGAGGATTTTTACCCTAGTGGGGTTCTTCAAAGAGGTGGTGTTTGGCAGAGGCACCAACTTCATGTCAGCATCTATGAAGTCCATGTGGGGGTAGTGTGGGATAACCTGTAGTTTCTGCACACCCTATCACTCCCAAACCTTAGGGCTTGTTCAGAGATTCCACAAGATCTTAAAATGCATAATTATGGGCCTGCCTCAGTCCATGAGGTGGAAGTGGGATGTCCTCTTACCATGCCTGCTATTTGCCTGCAGGGAGGTAACACAGAAGATAGTTGGGTTTAGGCCATTTTGAGCTCCTCTATGGGCACCCTGTTAGGGGAGCTCTCAGCCTTGTGAGAGATAGGTGGGAACAAGCTCCCAGGAAACCCCCTCAGGATGCAGTCATCTACATGCTGGTTCTCTGCATCCAGATGCAACGCTTCTGGAAGAAGGCTAGAAAGAATCTTGAGGTCAGTCAAGAGGTGATGCAACTCTGGTACAACCAGAAGGCCACTTTGGTGAAGTTTCACCCTGGCTAGAAGGTGTGTGTCATGGTGCCTGTGGAGCCCAGAGCCTCAAACCACATTTTGAGAGGTGTGAGGTCACAATTCTCCTGGTGACAGATGATGGAGTGGAAGAGAGTGAGTGAACCCCTCCCAGACCTCCTGTCTTGCATCAAGCATGATGGGTCAGTAGAGGGTCTTAACTTCTTCCCTCCTGTGATCCCGGAACAGCAGGGAGACTGTTGTCAGATACTAGGACAGGTTGCCTCACTGTTCTCCCTCAGCCCAGGACACAACCATTTGAGCACCCACGACAAAGGTACTAGAGACAGTATGACTGTTAAAAACAAAATCTACAGGTTTTCAGACAAGGTGAGAGTTAGTATCAAAGAGAAAGTCTCCATGATGCTGGGGTTAGGGGCGATTGAGTGCTCCAGCATTTCCTGGTGCAGCCCTGTTGTGCTGATACCCAAGGTGGCCCACCGGACACCACTTCAAAAAGTAGGTTATGTGTGGACTACAGAGGGCTCTGTGCAGTCACCAGACTGACGCTCACTTCATCCCCCAAGCTGATGAGCTCATTGACAGACTGAGCGCTCCGAAATTCCACAGTACTTTTGAACTGTCAATATGGTACTGGCAGATTGCTCTGACTGAGGGGGGCAAAGAGAGGTCAGTATTCTGGAACCTAGAGGGCCACTTCCAGTTTGGGGTGATACTCCTTGGTCTACGAAATGTCCCTGCCACCTTCCAGGGGTTGGTGAGCGGTGTCCTACCTGGGAAGGAGGCTTTCTGTGGCACCTACCTAGACAACACAACAGTCTTCCGTTCCAGCTGGGAGGAAAACCTGTACCATCTCCAGGAAGTACTTCAGGCCCTGCAGCTGGCAGGCCTACCCATCAGGCCAAAAACAACACAGTGATGGATGGAATGTTTGAATAAATCCCAGACACTGGCAATCCCTCTGGCCACATCCCAGTCCACCATTTTTCACCCACAATGCCACCTCAGTTTGGGCCCAGCCATATGCAAGTCAGATTTGGCACTGCTCCTCATGGGAACAGTCCAGCCCAAGCTGCTAGCCAGACTAGGACCTGAACCAAAACACAAGCAACCCAGGACCAGTATCGCCATTGTTAGGGCTCTTCAGCCAGGTATCGCTTGTGTCCAGTGGCACAAGGAGCCCAGGTCCTACATCTGGACATACCCGGTGCATTTAGGGCATCAGATGCAAAAATGTCATGGTGATGGATGGCTTTAATTAATCTCAACCACTGGCATTAGCTCGGGAGCCCATAACCAGTGGGGGAGGGGAAGGGGTTCATTGCAGGCTTGGGAGCTACTCCATACCAGGGAGCTAGTGCATGATGGGGAGCTTGTGTAGAATGATAGATTCAAGGACGGGTCTGCCTTGGAAGCTCGTATAGGGTGTAGGACTACCATGTGTCAGGGAGTAAATGAAGGCTTAAGAGCTGGTTTGGGTTAGGGGAGGACGTAAAGACTTGTGTGCTCTCAAAAGGTGGGGAACTCATAAAGGCTCAGGAGCCCTTAGATATGGAACTGTTCAGTGCTACTGCCGACCAGCAAGCTAATAAAGTCTCCGGAGCTGCTGGAAGCTGGAGAGCAACTGCATGCAGATGGGATGGCAGTCCATACAGTCAGATCTCTAGGTTGGCTGTGGAGGGGGGCAGCAGGAGAAGGTATGCTGGCCCTGACAAGGCATTACATCGCTGCTTAGCGCTTCGCGCTCATCCTGCTGAATTGCTATTTTTTAAAAAACAACCTGTTTACTATTTCCTTTTCTTCTCTATTATTATTCCTGGTTTTTAAAATTGCCCTCTCACCTGCACTATAATCGGAACGCACGGCTGCTTGAGCGGGTCCGGTTCCCGGGGTGGGCTCACTTTGTAGCCGCCATTTTGGAGTGGGGTAGTTGTTTGGGCGCCACCATTAGCGAGCGCTCTAGTGCGCAGAGGCTACTGTGGGATGCCTACTTAATGCTCCCTGCCTAGCGCAGCGGTATCGCACAGCGGGCGCGCCTTCGCTTAGCCTGAGTCGTGCCAGAGTCCTGCCCGTCTGCGCCCGTCCGCGTACGGTCGCGTTGGACGGGTTAGGACTCTGTCCGGTGGTTCTGTACTGTATACGATGCCCGGCTATTCAAGGGACGCTCTTGTGTCCATCGGCCGGCGTTTGCCAACATGCGATATGTCTCGGGTGAGTCCGATGAGTGGCCCCCACCAGTGTGCCTGTGGCAGGTGGTCGCTTGATGCCCCCGCCCTCCCGTGCTGTTTTGGTGAGGTCTCTGCAGGACCTTATCATCTGGAACCTGAATGTGAGGTCGTTGGTAAAACATCACCAGGATATAGCTGACCTCATTAGAAAGGAGCTACCTGATATTTTTTGTCTGACGGAGACCTGGCTTCAGGAAACAGACACGGCTATTCTTAATCTGGCCTTCCCGTCTGGGTATTCGGTCTATACGCTTAATCGCTCCTCTAGAGGAGGGGGTATAGCGCTCGCTGTCAAATCCTGTTACCCCTGCGTTTGGAGAGGTCCAAAAATTGCTGGCTGCGAAAGTGCCTCGTTTAAGATCTCCATCACCCCCCATTTTACCTTCTCAGGTTTGCTAATATATCGCCCCCCGGGCAGCGATGTGGCATTTAGGGAGGCACTCCCTGATGTCATTAGCTCGCTGGCTGTAGGATGTGCCAATTTTTCTATTTTAGGGGATTTGATTCTCCATTTTGACACTTTGACTCTGCCTGCTGTGAGTAGTACCGTGGCTGATCTTGAGGCTCTTCAACTGTTCCAATTGGTCTCGCATCCCACCCATGTAGGTGGACATATTCTGGACCCCTTCTTTTCAAATCTAGCAGAGGTAAGGGTCTCTTTCCCTTCTCCCTTGGCCTGGACGGATGACTTCTTGGTGACGATCCAGTGTTCATTGTTTGAGTCTCCTTTTAAGTCCACGATGCGCGTTGTCCTCAGACGTCATTGGAATAAATTAAAACTGGAGGATTTCCATCGTCTTCTATCTAAGGACCTGTTGGGCCCGGTGGATAATGTGGAATCTGGTTACAACCGTTTCTGCGAATGGGTTACCAGAGCCCTTGATTCTCTCATTCCGATGACCTCGAGCAACTGTGGACTACGGGACCCTAGTCCTTAGTACGATGGATCTTTGCGTGCGTTGAAAAGCTCATAGACGCGCGGAGAGAGAATGGCGGAAAACTTATGACATTAGTAAAAAAGCCATGTATTTGGCTACCGTCAAATCTTATCATCTCGCTGTTTGCAGAGCTCGGGCGGCATTTTATGCTCTCGAATTTCGTAACAGCACAAACCCATCAAAAAACATTTTTAAAGCCCTCAAGGACCTTGTGGCTAAAAAGGCCTCTGCGAATGCCATTGGTTCCAATGCACATTGTGAAACTCTGGCGGCTTTCTTTCTGGAAAAGGTCCAAACCATCTATAGAGCCTTTCCTACGGCCATGCCCTCTGGTGAAGGGTCTTATAGCCCTCCAAGGCAGGATGTTCTAGACTCTTTTCCCTGCCTTACACCGGAAAGTTTTAAGATACTGGCCCATCAAGTTAAGTCGGGGTCTCCGGCAGACCCGTTACAGCCGCCGTTGTTTAGAGACTCTGCATCTTCCAACCTTTTGCCAGTCTGCTCTCTGATTAACATCTCGCTTACATCTGGTTTGGTACCCCTTAAGTGGAAACAGGCAGTGGTTATGCCCATTTTGAAGAAGCCGTCTTTGGACACCAGCAAACCGGAGAATTATCGCCCGATATCACTCCTTCCTTGGCCGGCTAAAGTCGCGGAGGCGCATGTCAACATTGCCCTCACAGACCATCTCACGCGCACTAACATCCTGGATGCCACGCAGAATGGATTCCGAGCCGGGCACAGCACGGAGACAGCCCTCCTATTCATGGTGGAGCATCTGCGCGCTGTGCTTGATGCGGATCAAATGGCGGCCCTTGTTTTATTAGATCTGAGCGCCGCCTTTGACACCGTCTCGCACAGGATTCTTCTGCAGCGCCTGGAGGAAGCGGGCGTGGTCGGCTCCGCTCTTCAGTGGTTCCGCTCTTTTCTTGCTGACCGATCTTTCTGCGTGGCCGTTCCGACCCATCAGTCCAAATCACATCCTCTGGACCTTAGGGTCCCTCAAGGATCCTCGCTGAGTCCCACGTTGTTCAATCTTTACGTGAGGCCGCTGGCTGAGGTCGTCAAGCAGTGGGGTATGACCATGGTGTCATACGCTGACGACACTCAGCTGGCGGTCACGATCAGCGGGGATTCAGGGTTGGAGGCCCCATGATTCCAGAATGGACTACGGGCGGTTGCCAGCTGGATGACCTCCAACTGTCTCCAGTTGAACGCAAAAAAGACGGAAATTATGGTCTTCGGCAAACAAGCGGAACTCTGGGGTGATGTGTGGTGGCCCTCAGAGCTAGGTCCCACTCCTACTCCGGTTTCGGAGATAAAAAACCTAGGGGTGTGGTTAGATCCTACCCATAGCTTGTCTGCCACACTAAACGTACTGCTGCCTGCTGCTTTGGTATCCTGCGCAACATGAGACCTGTGCTTAAATTTTTTGACGCGTCGACTAGGCAGCTCGTGGTACAGGCGACGGTGATTTCTCGGCTTGATTATGCCAGCTCCCTCTTGGTAGGGATAAATCAGGCCGAACTCACTCGCCTCCAACGCGTGCAAAATGCGGCCGCCAGAGGAGTCGTAGGCTTACCCAGGTTCTGTTCTGTCTCTAATACCTTGCGCTCTCTTCATTGGCTACCGATTAAGCAGAGGATCCAATTCAAAGTGCTTTGTATGTCCCACAAGATCCTTAAGGGTTCCCCTGCTCATATTCTTCAGAATCTTCTGTCTCCCTACGTTCCAAGCCGCTCACTACGCTCATCAGACCTTGAATTGGCAGTAGTTCCACGGTTCAAGCGTAGTCGGGCTGGTGGGCGTTTATTTTGTGTACGTGCTGCAGTCCTGTGGAATGCCCTCCCATTGGAAATATGTACCCTTGCTGATTTGCTCTCATTTCGCAGGGCTGTCAAGACTTTTTTGTTTCCCTAGATCTATCTTTTTCATCAGTCCACTCTTTTAAGCTTGTGTTATGTTGTTCCCTTGTCTGGCGCCGGGACGCTCCTTCGCTGGAGCAGCTGTGCGCGTAATAAATGTTCATAACATAACATAACATAACATAACATGCCAACAGGGCCTCAGGGTCTACCTTCACATCACTGTGCATCTTGTTCTTTCTGCTGGAGTTCCTGCATGAAGTGCCTGGTTCAGTGTGTGTTGTAGTTGCTTTCCTGCTCATTCCAGGACACATTCACCTCTTCTGCACTTTTCCAGACCTACTCACACCTCCTCCACTCTTCCCCAGTCCCAAACTCACCTCCTGCATTCTTCTCCCAGCTCCACACTCACCTTCGCCCTTCCCTAGCCCCACACTCACCTCCTCTGCTCTTCCCCAGCCCCACACTCACCTCCTCCTCTTTTCTCCCAGTCCAACACTAACCTCCTCCTTTCTTCTCCCAGATCCACATTTACCTGTCCCCCATTCTCACTCTCACCTCCTCTGCTCTTCTCCCAGCCCCACCTCATCTCCTCTGCTATTCTCCCAGCTCCACACTCACCTCCTGTGCTCTTCCCCAGCCCCACACTCACTTCCTCTTTTCTCCAAGTCCCACACTCACCTCCTCCTTTCTTCTCCCAGCTTCACATTTACCTGTCCCCCATTCTCACTCTCACCTCCTCTGCTCTTCTCCCAGCCCCACCTCATCTCCTCTGCTATTCTCCCAGCTCCACACTCACCTCCTGTGCTCTTCCCCAGCCCCACACTCACCTCCTCTTTTCTCCAAGTCGCACACTCACCTCCTCCTTTCTTCTCCCAGTTTCACATGTACCTCTCACCCATTCTCACTCTCACCTCCTCTGCTCTTCTCCCAGCCCCACCTCATCTCCTCTGCTATTCTCCCAGCTCCACGCTCACCCCCTCAGCTCTTCTCCAGCCCCACATTCAACTCCTCCTCTTTTCTCCCAGTCCCACACTCACCTCCTCCTTTCTTCTCCCAGCTCCACATTTACCTATCCCCCATTCTCACTCTCACCTCCTCTGCTCTTCTCCCAGCCACACCTCATCTCCTCTGCTATTCTCCCAGCTCCACACTCACCTAATGTGCTCTTCCCCAGCCCCACACTCACCTCCTCTTTTCTCCAAGTCCCACACTCACCTCCTCCTTTCTTCTCCCAGCTTCACATTTACCTGTCCCCCATTCTCACTCTCGCCTCCTCTGCTCTTCTCCCAGCCCCACCTCATCTCCTCTGCTATTCTCCCAGGTCCACACTCACCTCCTGTGCTCTTCCCCAGCCCCACACTCACCTCCTCTTTTCTCCAAGTCCCACACTCACCTCCCCCTTTCTTCTCCCAGCTTCACATTTACCTCTCACCCATTCTCACTCTCACCTCCTCTGCACTTCTCCCAGCCCCACCTCATCTCCTCTGCTATTCTTCCAGCTCCACGCTCACCCCCTCAGCTCTTCCCCAGCCCCACATTCAACTCCTCCTCTTTTCTCCCAGTCACACACTCACCTCCTCCTTTCTTCTCCCAGCTCCACATTTACCTATCCCCCATTCTCACTCTCACCTCCTCTGCTCTTCTCCCAGCCACACCTCATCTCCTCTGCTATTCTCCCAGCTCCACGCGCACCCCCTCAGCTCTTCCTCAGCCCCACACTCACCTCCTCCACACAGCACCACACATTCCTGCCACTTGAACAAACAGTAGAATCTGTAAGAAAGGGTGCTGATGAATTCCTCTTCGACTTGATGCACTGGTGCATTTACTTCCTGGCCTCTAGTAGTGACATGTCTGATTTTGTGGCCTTGGGGTTAAGGTGACCAGAAGTTCCAGTTTTCACTGGACAGTCCCCGTTTTCGGTGGACTGTCATGGGGTCCCTACACATTTCTTTATTTTGAATTATTGTCCCGGTTTTTGGGACAAAGGTCAGGTAATTGCAATTGAAAGGAGTATTGGAAGGTATGCCCTTCGTACACGCTTCGGAAGAATGAAAAAATAAGTAATTTATTCTGTTTCTGTCAGGCAGCACAAGAGCAGTTCAGCTGCAGGCTCCCAGCAAAAGCTGAGGGGGGGGACAGGGTGGGGAGAAGGTCTGTGAAGAAACAATTATCCTACACCCATGACTCCAACCTAGCCCGAATGACGCAACCGAAGATTTTGACCAGTGATTCTGACAATGAAATGGGTCTATAACAGTTTATATTACTTCAGTCATATTTTTAAACAGGTCGTATGATAATGGACTCCGACCATGTTGGCAACTTACCAGTGTGTCACGTTCTCCTTAAAACATTAGTTAGGAGTGGTCCCCGAAACTCAATGTTGGATTTGTATAAATCAAGGGGAACCCCACTCGGACTGGGGGCTTTCCCATTGCAACTCTTGGTAATGGACATAAATCCCTCTGCCTTTGTGGGAAGAAAAGGGTGTGTAGAAGCTGGGTCTTTCGCTGTAAAAATGACCTCATAGGCCCCATTCCCCAGTGACGGGTGATCCATCTCAGCCATTAACATAGCATAATAGATATTACTAAAAAAACTTGACCCACTTCTCCTCGGGGACCACGGCCTCAAAGGCAGGGACCCCTAAAACTCTAAAAAAAGATTGATTATTGGTACACCAAAAAGCTCTATGATCTTTATTTATGGGGGCCTCCTTTAGGTTCTCCCAAGCTATCTCTTTGAACTCCTTTTTTCCTATATGGGAGAGCGAGTTTATATTGTTTCCTACAGGCTGCCATCCTGCTATTAGATCTTGGAGTATCCTTGAAGGCCAGCATCTGGGCTTTGTTTGATACTCTGCAGTCGTACTCAAACCATCCCATGGGACTCCCAAAGGTGTGTTTAGAGCAGGGCGATCTAGTTAACCTTTCTTTGATAGCCAGGGACATCTTTATCTTGCAGTGGAACCTCCTCATCTAGGATAGGTATGTATCAAAAGCTGATACATTTTCCTTGCAGACCCTGAAAATAATCCTCTGGGGTAATGGTATCCAACTTAATATGTGGACCAATATTTCTGTAGATCCTCAGTTCGGAAACATACCTCAGGTTATCTTGATCCTTTCCCCGGGTTGTGATATTAAAGAAAAGTCATTGGGGCCGGTGATCACTATGACAGCTAAACTGCAGGCGAGCGCGGTACTCAGGCAACAAGATGTAATCTATAACCGAGTGCTTATCTCTCACTCTACACTACACTATAAATTGCAGTGTAGTGAAGGCAGGGCCATGTTTGCGCACATTGCTATGTTAGCATGGGCTTATTAGAAGTTTAAATGCCATTTTACCCTTTTGCTGCATTTGCACACAACACTATATGTAACTGTTGTTGTATGTTAGGCTGCATGAATTGCTTCACATGAGAATGGCTTGTTTTCAACGTCCCTAGACTTACATCTTGACCTTAGTCTGCACAGTGAGTGCTGAAGCCAACAAGGTTATCATAACAATGTTAGGTGTTATTCGGGCTGATCTGCTCATGCTCTAGACTCAACATGCACGCAGGTGCAGCTAGCTGAAATTTTAGTGCCTTTAATATTGCACTGCATAAATGATTTTAGACACTTAGAGAAAATCAGTTTCCAGAGAGAGAAAGCTTTTGCAGATCCTGCTGTGATTCACTTCTGTTGATCTTGGAGGTATGGGATCCCCTATTCAAGCCTAAGAGACCTTCTATATTTTATAAAACATAGTTCCTAGTTAGGGAGGTTGGCATACAAGGCACTATAGGACCTGTTTCCACCATCATTATAATATGATTTCTACTGTTGTGTTTTATGGAATTGTAACAATGCTGATTGTGTTAACTTTAATCATATGCCTTCTTATGTTAGCAAAAATACTGCATCTTAGAGCATGTCATTAAAATAAACATTTTAAACTTTATTGTGTCTCTTTTTACCCATGTTGTTGACTGGTATGAGAATAGCAAATAAAAGAGTGTTCTTGATTCCCACCATTCCTGAGAGTAACCTAAGTCGCATGTTCTGGGTTGTCTAATCATTGGTTACTTTGCTATAGGACAAAGAGCTAATGTGACACTGATGCTAGTCGGTTTGGGGTTCTAGGTACTGAGGTGATATTTTGGTCCACCACAATTCACTGATGTCCTGGGTCTCTGTGCACAGTTCTGTGTATGAGCAGAATCCCTGCAACAGCAGTGAATGAAACTTTGATCTTAGTTGCTTAATTTTCAAAGATTATATAATATTTGGCCATAAAATGGTTCACCCCCCCTGCTATAGGAATCATGGGGAAAGTGTGTTGACTCATTCCCTTCTTTGTCGGTGATGCCTCAAGCTCCTGTAAAAGGCAGCGGGCAAAGATGTAAATTAAGGTCTCCCCCAAACACCCCTATATATAATGTATTCGTTTACCATATACTCTGGAAAGTACCTAAAGATCTTTATCCAGGTTGGGCAACATGTGGGCCATATCGTTACTAAAATTATTATTGTAGAAGTTAATTATGATCAATCTACTGCAATTTACATAATCCAAAGATAACATCAAAAAGGTATCCAGTTACATGTTCAGCTGTTTTAGCCTTAATGATTGTAGCAATGTACACTGAACGCGTCAACTCCACTCCACCCTCCTCCACCTGAGGGAATCTAGGGAGAGATTTAATGGCCGGTAAATGTATTTATCCAGTTAAGTCGACTGGCTCAACTCCACGTCTCCTGTAGACAGAGAATAGGAAATAACTCAATGAAGTCCATCCGATCACTTAGTTAGATTTTCCTCACCATCTCTGCGATATTCCAAAATAAGATCAGCAATACACTTATCCGACTTATCTGTTATTCCCTGCGCCATTATTTCTGTCATCCATAAGTCCCCAAACGTGTTTGTATTGACTGTAGCTTCATTGATAAAATAGGTTTTAATATTTTTTGAGCATCTGATAATGGAGCTATTGCGGGTAAATTGGATACAGTTATGCTGGGCTGATGACAGCTAGAACGGGCAAAGTCTCAAGTCAATCCAAAATTTCAGCCCCTTCAGGACATGCATATCTGTTACCAATAAGACAATTGAAATTGGTCTGCCACTATGTGGGTCACTCAACTACATGAGCTTATGTGGTAAAGAAATATGGTCTGAGAAGTCCTTTTATGGACGGTAGGCATATCCAAGAGAAACAACTTATATTCTTGTAAATCTGGATTTTTCATTTTCGTGAGTTGTGAAATCTGTTTCATGGCATTCGGCGATTTAAAATTAAGTACCACACAGTGCCCTTTATGGGTTTTGGAGCCAGCTCTAACCCCTCCCACTCTTTGGACAGTAAGAAAGTCCTTAAATAAACTGGAGATGTTTGCTCCAGAACCTCCTGGACAATGAATTGTTGTCTACATCAGCTGGGACCCATTCTCCGCAGCACATCTATGAAGTGGGGGTACGTTTACCTGTACTGCAACATAAGGGGTTACTTGGGGAGGTCTGTTTAAAGCAGAGTGCAGAGTTGTCAAATTAGCTGCAGAGTTTCTGCTAGTGTTGCTCTCTCTAAAAAATGAAGGGACTTGATATCTACTAGGTGGTTTTTGTCCATAAATTGACACCTTTGTCCCCTCCATGGGTTTTACTTTCTTGGTCTTTCCTCCCCCTGTCCTTTCCACCAAGGATCCGAGGGAGTAGCGGGATGATTATCTATGGCCTTTATCTGTCCCAAAGGTTCCCAATAAAGACCCAAGAGCATATTCTGTGCGCCCTTGAGATCCTCAATTTTCTCCACATATCAACCTACAGTGGACTCAATTTGTTTCAATCTCTACCCTAGAATCCCCATTAATTTAGTTAACCGACTCACCAGAGTGCCAATTGCAATGTCAATTTCTTCACTTGTGATTTGTTTCAGGATGTTATTATCATCATGAGAGTGTGCATACCTTAGTGATGTACTAGTGTTTCGGGGAAGGGGGTTCCAGGAGGGTACCTTAGTCACTCTACAGTTCTAGCCCTGCTGGCCCATGGAACCCTTTATCTTCATTGCCGGGCAGATATAATCACCAGGCAAGTAAGAAGACGCTGGATCCATGCTTAAAATATCATCCAATGATGGGTCATTTAAAACACATGGTCTGCATTGGCCCGTCTTTTATTTTCAGTTATCCTAGTGACTGTTGTACTTAAAGGTACAATATCAGTGTCTACATACACACTTTCTGCATTGGATAATGGGGGAGCTGGAATAATGGGTAATGGATTGATTGGGGCTTCAATCTGTGCCTTGGTCATAGTGATCTCTTTGTTAATGTCCCCCATTGCCCGGGGCAAATATTGAGCAATGGAATTAGATTTTAAAGGGGCTTTGGCCACAGGTTCACCTAGAATCACCCCCATATCCTCTTTTCCCCTCATACTATGTATTTGTAGTACACCTTTGGTCTATGAAATTGACCACCAGTATAGTGAGTGTACAGACACTTATGTTACTATCTGTAGCTTTTAAAACTATCAGCCTTTACAATTGGAGAACTATGGCCCACACTTAAGAATGATAAAGAGCAATACTCAAAATCTAAAACAAACAAGGAAGGGTCCCACAAGATACTTTAAAAGATAATAGTGTCTTTAACAAGGTGTCCTTACTTCCAAACCTTTGACCCAGCTACAGAGCCAGTAGAGCCACTAAGACAGTCACAGATAAAAATGGAGGAGGCAACTGGGGTGGCCCAGCCATCCGCCTCCAGCTCTGATCCAGTATGGATGGGCCTAGCCTAGGCCCGGGCTTTGCCTGGGCACATCCCGTGCAGTAGAAAGATGGAAGCATAAATATTTGCTCAGTGGGCTCCTCCTCTTGTGTTTAGCTGATTTTGGTGCTGCAGGCAAGTGTTTTGTGGATGCTGTGGTTCCCCAGAGCAAAGTTCAGACAAGTCCCACGCAACTGGAAGATTGTGGCGCTAATGCATGCTCAGGAGGCTCCTCCCCTGCTTGTAGCTGCCTCAGGCAAATGTGTTGGGGGAACTGTGGTCCCCCGCAACAAAGTACAGAGTATTTGTTATAGTATCATAGCAGTATTTGGCATCATTAGACAATATAGGATGACTATCTGGTTGATTTTGCTCAAATCCTGAACAATCCTTCACTTCTTGTTTGGTTTCTGTAAACCCATAATAAGTGCCTTTCAAGGACTCCCTAGGATCTCATTCAAAATGTTGTGCTCTAATATGTATTCAATCACAGGGGTAATCCCAGCCGCCGCCTCTGGTGAGAGATTGTGCTGGGGCATTCTGGGATACTCAAAATTTGGTTTAATGGTTATTCTCACAGGTTCAACATATTTGATTAAACCAATGTCTTTGCCAGTAAAATCCAAGATTTCATCCTTCACTGAGTCTCTTAAATCGTGAGTCAAATCTTCTCTATTCAAGACTGGGAACAACCCAGTAGTGACTCTTGGGTTCTTAGTTTAAAATCTTCATTGTGTGTCTGACGTTCAGCACCATCTAGTGTCCAATAGTTCACAAAACAAGACCATGGATGCCATTTACCCACCTGCAGCTTTCCTACATCTCACACCACGGTAGGACCTTCCACCTGTACCCACTGCTGGTTCTCCAGCAGCAACTCACCTATACCCTCTATACAAATACTAACTACGCTCTCAACACCCCCTCCCAACACACACACCACACAAGCACCAGCAACACCTATACTCCCATCCTATACCACAAGCCACAGAAAGGAAATAGCGAGCTAGCCACAACACTACCAACAGAACTACTTACCAGGCTGCACTCAGACGCTATCACCAGCAAATTAGAGACACTAAGAAAAAAACACTAGTGAACTGCATTGAAGGAAGCTCCAATAGCTGGAAGGAGAGCTTCTCGATTGAGAAGGATTTCACCTTGCCCTCATCCACTGTCCACAACATTGCTGCCTCCCAACAACTCAACAACAACCTGTCAAACTACTTCCAGAGCAAAATTGCAAAAATCTAGTGCAAGTTTGCACACTAATTTAACCCCCAGAGAACTTGTTGCAAACCTACTCACCACCAACCAAGACGGCCACCTGACCGAATAGACAACCTTCACCAGAATTGACACAGCAGCAATCATGGGGACCATACACTCAGAGGCCCAAAAGGACCCGTGCCCCCATTACATCTTCAACCTGGGAAAATCACCAATCAGCACAACCCCCACATCATCAATACCTCCACCACTTTTGCATATGAATGGAAACTTTCAGAAATGAATGCCCTCCTCAAGAAGCCAATAGCAGACCTGAATCAACTGAGCAACATCCAACCCATCTCCCTGCTGCCCTATCCAGTCAAAGTGATTGAGAAGGCCATCAACAAGCAACTCACAAGCCACCTCAGACTTCACCATATTTCAGACTACACACAATGAAGATTTAAAAAGAACCAAAGCAACGAAACAACACTCATTGCCACCAATAACATTCAAATCCTCCTGGGCTGAGGAGAAACATCTGCCTTCACCCTGCTCGATCTCTCTGCAGCCTTCAACACTGTCTTCCGGTATACAGACATAATATTGAGTCAAAAATATAGAATGGCACAAATATCGAAGTAAAAATATAGAATGGACAAAATATCGAATGGACAGAATATAGTGGTGAAAAATATCGTTTTGAAGGTAAGTAATGTAATATCGATTTTTAAAATATATAAAGTTAAAATATCGAAGTATATAATATAGTTTTAAGATATATCGAATTTTTAATAATATCGAATTTTTTAAAGTGTTTTTTTTATGTTGTGTTATTCAATTTCTGCATGATTTAATTCTGTAGCGGATTGTGGGTTTATAGGGGAATAGGGTGGGAAGTGATTTAATTGTAATTAATTAAATATGTTAATTTATTTATTGGCATTCATTTTGAATTAATTTTTAATTAATTTTCAATTGGTAATTAATTATTTTTTAATTGGTAATTAATTCTTATTAATTGATTAATTGATAATTATGTTAATTTAATGATTTTATTTTCCGTAGCAGGTTGTGAGTTTATAGGGGAATTGGGTGGGAAATAATTTAATTGTAATTAATTAAATATGTTAATTTATTTATTGGTATTTATTTTGAATTAATGGTTAAATAATTATTAATTTGTAATTAATAAATGTTTAATTGGTAATTACTTTTCTATTGGTAATTAATTCTTATTAATTGATTAATTTATAATTATGTTAATTTTATTAATTTATTTTCTGTAGTGGGTTGTGTGTTTATTGGGGAATATGGTGGGAAGTAATTTAATTGTAATTAAAGAAATCATTTTTATTTATTTATGGTATTGATTTTTAATTTATTGTTAATTAATTGTTAAATGGTACTTAATTTGTATTACTATAAAATTAATTTGAATAACTAATATTTATTTGTATTTTTAATTGATTCATTATTATATACATTTAAATTTGTAATTTATTTTAATTATTTTTATATTGGTATTGATATTTAATTTATTTGTATTAATATATTAAATCTTTACTTTCCCTACTGTTAAACTAACTAGAGTGGGAATAGTAATTTTTACCCCTACGCTATCCAACACTTTCCCTACTGTTGCACTCTCTGGAGTGGGAATAGTAATTTTTACCCTTACGCTATCCAACACTTTCCCTACTGTTGCACCCTCTGGAGTGGGAATAGTAATTTTTACCCTCCCGTTATCCAACGCTTTCCCTACTGTTGCACTCTCTGGAGTGGGAATAGTAATTTTTACCCTTTGCTATCCAATGCTTTCCCTACTGTTGTACTCTCTGGAGTGGGAATAGTAATTTTTACCACTACGCTATCCAATGCTTTCCCTACTGTTGCACCCTATGGAGTGGGAATGGTAATTTTTACCCCTACACTATCCAACGCTTTCCCTACTGTTGCACTCTCTGGAGTGGGAATAGTAATTTTTACCCCTACGCTATCCAACGCTTTCCCTACTGTTACACTCTCTGGAGTGGGAATAGTAATTTTTACCCCCACGCTATCCGCTTTCCCTACTTTTGCACTCTCTGGAGTGGGAATAGACATTTTTACCCCTACGCTATCCAACGCTTTCCCTACTGTTGCACTCACTGGAGTGGGAATAGTAATTTTCACCCCTACGCTATATAACGCTTTGCCTACTGTTGCACTCTCTGGAGTGGAAACAGTAATTTTTACCCCTACGCTATCCAACGCTTTCCCTACTGTTGCACTCACTGGAGTGGGAATAGTAATTAAATGTTGTATATTATTAATTAATATTATGTTAATATATATATATATGTGTTAAAAAAATAAATTGTATGTTTATTTTTTAACTTAAATTAATCATTTAATAATTTTAAAGTTATTTAGGTATGTTTTAGTTAATTATAGTTATTATTTCATTAATTTTAAATTACTTTTAAGATATTTTTTGAAAAATCGATATTTTGACTAACTATATATATTTTTTCAATATTTTTAATTCGATATTTTTGTACTTACCTGTTTCGCGAATCGCGCGCTCTAGCAGCGCTATAAAAAGAAAGGCCATGACTTCGGGCAGCGGACGCGTACTGCGGACGCGCCGGACCTGCGCCGGAGTCGTGCCAGAGTCCTGCCCGTTTGCGCCCGTTCGCGCCCAGTCGGGCCCTCGGCCTGGAACCCCTGACACACCAACCCTATGTCCCCTAACATACTCACGCTTGGCACTCCTTTTGCTTAAAGGGGCACTTCCATCCTCTTGCAGCCACTCGGTGGACCTTGCGCTCGGCTGCCTCTTCTGCAAACACTGCTCCTTTAGGGTAACTGAATCTACCATCAATACTACACAAAGTCCTAAAAATAGTAAAGCTGAGGCTGCATTAAATATGGCATTGGTTAACTGCCTTTCTTTACCAAAGCATGCCACTGAAATCGCCCTACTTATCGAAGACCTGAATGTGGACATTCCCTTTCTAACAGAAACGTGGCTCGGATCGTCTTCCGGCCCCGACATTGTCCGAGCCCTACCCTCTGGATATCTGATCCAACATAGGGATAGAGGACCCAAGGTTGGTGGAGGGATCGCCATTCTATATAGGGAACACCTAGTTTGTCGTTTGATCGACAGCACCATTTCAGACTGCGAGAGTACACAATTCTCCATTACACAATCTTCAGAATTGTCACTCTCTGATCTCTTAATCTACCGCCCACCCGGCCCGATAGGTCAATTTGTAGAAGGATTAATCGAAACCACTCTGGAGTTAGCCAGCATGGTCTCGAACTTTATAGTGTTAGGAGACCTGAACCTCCATTTTAACAATCCTTTGGACACCATTGCACTAGAATTAACGAAAGATTTAGCCGCCTGCCAACTCAATCTGATTGTTCGGCACTCCACTCACTCCAAAGGAAATCTATATTTTCCAACGTTTCCAACGTTGCAGAACTGTCTACAGCTGAACCATATCCAATCCCCTGGTCAGACCATATGGTAATCCCTTTCTCATGGAAAATAAATAGATCCAGCTCTATAAAACCCTCCCATAAAACCTTAGGTAGGCGCTGGACAAAACTAGAACCCAGCGACTGGATAGAATCATTGAAGCAGAACGAACCTCTGGCTAATCAGAATATCGAAAAGGCCAATACAGACTTCAACCGATGGATCGAGCAATCACTGGATAGTGTGCTCCCAAAAAAACGTATCACAAACAAAAAAGGTCCTAATAAACAGCCTTGGTTCAACTCAGACCTAAGGTCCCTCAAACAGGAATGCAAACGAGAGGAAAGGCAGTGGCGAAAACACTTCGACGAGGAGAAGAAAAAAAAATATAGATCTACCATAAAGAAATATAAATCTGCCCTCAACACAGCGAAATCTACCTTTTATGCTAATGCTCCCAGAGAGATGTTCAGAATAGTAAAAACCCTGGTAAGAGCTCCTGATCCGCCCTCATCTGAACTATCGTCTGAGGAATCTGGTGCCCGTTGCAATGAACTAGCAAGTTTCTTTGCTACAAAAATCCAAAAGATTCTTCTCTCTCTCCCTCCCCTTTCAGAAGCCGAATCAAACCCTTCGCCGATAGATGACACTAATTCTACATCACCTCATCTTGCACTTTTCTCTCCGCTCAGTGCCGAACTTTTACCCCCTCTTTTCAACTCCATAAAAAGCGGTTCCCCACTTGACCCTGCTCCCATGACCACTCTGAAGCTGGCCCTACCCCAAGTTAGCAAACACATCGTTAACCTTGTCAACACTTCATTGGAATCTGGTATAGTACCACAAGACTGGAAGCTAGCCATGGTGAAGGCCCTGTTAAAAAAACCAAACCTCCAACACTGATGATTTTTCCAACTATCGCCCCATCTCCCTCCTCCCTGGCATCAGTAAGCTTACTAAAAAATGGGTGAATAAACAGCTAGCATCCTATTTGGAGACCCATGATTTGCTACACCCCACTCAAACAGGATTCCGGAAGGGACAGGGAACCGAAACAGCTCTGTTGAAGGTGGTTGAGGCTTCCAGGAGGATTTTGGACGCAGGTGGCAGCGCGGCCATTATCCTCCTGGACTCAGCGCCGCTTTCGACACGGTTAACCACCGTGTCCTTCTAGCCCGCCTTGAGAGGATCGTAGTCACAGGCAAGGCCCTTGAGTGGCTCGGGTCCTTCCTCAGCGACAGAGTCTTTAAGGTTTTCTCGGAAACCAACTGCTCCCTCCCAGTGCCATTACAGTGTGGGGTACCACAGGGTTCTTCCCTTAGCCCCACACTGTTCAATGTGTACATGGCACCTTTAGCAGAGGTAGTAGCCCCCTTTGGAATCCAGCTGGTAAGCTATGCTGATGACACTCAGCTAGTGGTCTCCTTAAATCAGGTGGAACCCCTTCCGACTAACCTTTGCAGCTACCTGGAGGCGGTTGCAGAGTGGATGGATGCGTCCCACCTGAAGCTGAATGGGGGGAAAACTGAGCTGATGTTGCTTGGAAGGAATTCCACTTTCAACAACTCAACCATGTGGCCTCCCTGTATGGGGCCTGGGCCCACCCCAAAATCCGAGATAGAAAGCCTCGGATTCTGGCTTGATACGGAATTGTCTTTCAAAATCCAGGCAAGAAAGACAGTGGCTACCTGCTTTGGCCTAATGAAAACAATCCCTAAAATTCTCCCCCAGCTACCCGAAACCGCCAAGAAAACCATAGTTCAGTCCCTTATTCTATCAAGGCTGGACTATGGGAACGCGCTCTATCTAGGAGCCCCCGTCTCAGTCACCCGACAACTCCAGACTGCCCAGAACACCGCAGCAAGGCTACTAACTGGCACCAGCCACCGTACATCAGCTGCATCTTCGTTGAGGACCCTGCACTGGCTCCCAATAAAGGAGCGAGTCCACTTTAAGACCCTTTGTCTGGTCCATAAAACTCTCTATGGGAATGGCCCTCCCATTTTAAACGACATGGTCAGACCATACAAACCATCCAGGGATCTTCGTTCAAATCATCAAAACTATCTAATAATCCCCAAGACCAACAAAGCCCGAACAGGGGGCCGTCTCTTTTCGCTAAATGCAGCCAGGCTGTGGAACGCCCTTCCTCTACCACTCCGTCAAGAACCCAGCCTGCTCGCATTTCGCAAAAAGCTAAAAACAGCACTGTTCCCTAAGATATAGACAAGCTGGCTCTCTGTAGTTAGGCTTTCCTATGCTTATTTCTTCTGTTCAAAATCAAGCGCTGGGATGCTTCCGAGTAGCCATGCGCTATAGAAAAACCTTTTCAATTCAATTCAATTTGTAGATAGGACTTCGATATTTTTGCTCTCTATATTTTTACTTCGATATTTTTTGTATTCTATATTTTTGTATTCTATATTTTGTCAGTGATCCTGTCTTCGATAAAACCCTCATCAGAAGACTATACATGGTTGCCATGAAAGAAACCTCTCCTTTGACTGCAGTGGTGAGGAGCAGCGGACTAATTGTGGTAGCATATGCTGACGACACACAGTTAGTCGTGGCACTATCTAATGACCTCTTGCAGGACGCGCTCAAATTTAGGGAGGACCTTACAGCCATAGCAGACTGGATGACTACCAAATGCTTCCAACTGAACGCGAGCAAATCAGAGATCCTGCTGGTAGGGAGAGATGTTGTACTATGGAGTGAGCAATGATGGCCATCTACTTTGGACCGCCACCTGTCCCTAAGCAGGTAGTAACAAATCTGGGAGTCTGGGTGGACTCCGCCCTTACCTTTCAGGCCCAAACCAAAGTGGTAGCCGGGACTTGCTTTGGACTTTTATGTGGGCTTAAGCCACTGCTAGGCTTTTTCAATCCCACTACCCGCAAGGTCATCTTCCAGGCCGGTATTCTCTCTTGGTTGGATTATGCTAGTTCACTTTTTTTGGGGACGAACAAAGCTGAGATTCTCCGCCTTCAAAGGGTGCAAAATGCAGCTGCCCCGACGTTACTTGGTCTGCCGAGAACAAGTCTTACAACTAGCGCCATTCATAGACTGCACTGGCTGCCAGTGGCAAAACGCATTGAGTTTAAAACCCTCTACATTGCTCACAGAATTTTGAATCTGCAGGCTCCAGATATCCTGGCGAATCGCCTCTCACGCTATGTACCCACTTGCCGCCTACACTCATTGGGTCAACACTTGGCTGTTGCCCCAAGGATGAGAAAGGTCAGAGCAGGGGGGCGCTCTTTCCGTGTTCTTGCTGCTAAACTCTGGAACTCTCTCCCTGTGAGCCTTAGGAGCATCAGCAATCATGCTCAATTTCGCAAAGTCATTAAAACCTATCTTTTCGCCGTTTGAGGGGCCTCTGGCACTCGCTCCACGGCTGCAGTAACAGCGCTGGGACACCCCTCTGCTGGGGCAGCTGTGCGCTATATAAATCCGCTAAAATAATATAACATAACAACCACCACCAGAACCAACATCACCAACTGGATGACCAGGGTATCAAAATGGATGCATACCAAATGACTGAAGCTCAACTACGTCAAGACGGAAGTACTGGTCTTCAGCAACAAGTCCTCCCCGGAGTTAGGACCAACACCCACACCCATATCCACAGACCATGCAAGAATTCTAGGGATCACAGGAGACGACAAGCTCAACATGATGGCTCAAGTCAATGCAATGTGCACCTCCTGCTTCCACAACCGATGCATTCTGCGAAAAATCTTCAAATGGTTCCCTCAGAACACCAGACGGACTGTCACACAAGCACTCATCACCAGTAGGCTGGACTATGGCAACACTCCCTACGCAGGAGTCTCCAAACACCTCTTACACAGACTCCAGACCATCCAGAACACCGAGGGGAGTCATACTTGACCTCCCACTTTGCACCCATATCACACTGCTCCCCATTCACAAGCCCAGCCAATTCAAACTTCTCACGCACACAAAGTCCTACACAACACAGGACCTGAACACCTAAACAGCCATATATACTTTCACCAACCCACTAGTCACCTAGGTTCTGCCTCACTCTCACTCGCACACCGTCCACATCCACAAAAGCAAAACTGGAGATCACTCATTCTCCTACTTCGCACCCAAGACATGGAACGACATCCGTCAAGACATCAGAGCCTCCCCCTCCCATCTTGAGTTCCACAAGAAGTTGAAGACCTGGGTCTTCAGAGAAGCACCTTGGGAACAAACACGTACACACCTTGCCCAAGTGAGTGGTACCCTCTCGGGTGATTACTGCACTATACAAATCAACATAACATAAGAAGAATAGAGCTTTAGTGGTTTTAAATGTGCCGCTGTGTTGAATATACTCATTGTCTTGTGAACATGTTGACCGTTGTCATTAGAGTCACCGCAGTTGATGTCCAAGTCACCTAGGAAGATGGTGGTTTCAGAGAAGAATAGGTCATTCAAAAGGTGTAGAACATTATCTGTCTCCCATCATAGTATATGAACATTTGAACAATATCTGGTAAATTGTTCTTAAATGCCACTGCTGTAACTCGTTTAGTTTCTTCTTGCTGTTAGGCTGCTTTATATCGCACTGTCTCATCATCTTACTGCATGGATCCTTTTGCTATTATTACAATTATAACTTAGTTTAGCAGGTCCTCGTTTTCACTGTTTGCTATTGAAAAAACAAAATTAATAATTTAATAAAGAGTTTTGAACCAAAACGAATGGAGACGGGAAAAGAGAGAAAAAGAGGGAGAGGAAAAGGGAAAGTGAGAAAGAAAACGACACCGAGGAATGCACTGTGTACGAATGACACTTTAGACTTAGAGGGAGAGAAAGACAGAGGTAGAGAAAACAGAGACATGAAGACAGAAAAGAAGAGGATAACAACTGAGTGAAAGAGAAGTAGAGTTAAGTACAAAGAAGTAAAAAAGAGGAGTGAAGAAGAATGACTGATAACTAACTGAAAGAGATGAGAGTGGAGAAAGACATTTTTTTAAAGGAGACGTGAAACCATGCCACCTGAGAGGTATAGTGCACCTTAATTTAGAGTCGCCTTGAAGAATTGTTATGTTGTTTCCACTTAGCGGGTGTGATCATGCCCCTGGGGCCTCTCAATGCTCTCTCTCTCTCTGAGGGGCGCTCAAGCAGCCGAGGGACGGCGCACAGCTCTCTACTAACAGCTTTCAAAGTCTGAGATTGAGACCTGTCCAGCCTCCAAGTGCGCCATATCTGCCGGCTGTACTTGCCCGAAGCCGTCTCTGCTCTGCGCCTCCTCAGCAGCGGGAGACGGGGACTGGACCCCGGCAGCGGAGGGCACCAGAACTCATAGCGGATCCGGGCCCCAACCTGCTACCAGGAGGTGTGACCGTCACAGCATCTCCAGCGAGCGGAAAAGACAACAACGGGTAAACGAGTTTTTGGTTTTACTTGGGTATTTTCAGTGCACGCGCCAGACTTTCAGAGGCCCCCGCGTGCCACGCATGTTTTTACTGGTCTTACCTGTCTGCAGAATTTACACTCTGTGAGCCCGGTGCACGCACTCCAAGAAGGGATGTTTCAGGGGAGAGGGCGTGGGGTAGCGACGGCCCTCTAGTTTAAGTGCACAGGAAACGTTTCACCTGCAGGCCTAGCTACGTAACATTAACTTACACAACTCTGCCTGTGTCTGTGGAAACTGTCCACTGTCTGTGTCTGTGGAAACTGTCCAGAGGCGCAAGTAGAGCCAACATTTCGGGAGGAGCTACTAAAAATGTCGGGGTGGGGGGTCATTCTTCCAGCAACAGGCAGAGTGGAGACGCAGGGGCTCTCGGGGGGCAACGAATCCTAGTTAAGGGTAACACGTGCTATATGAATGCAAACCTTTCTTCTCCTTTTATCCCACCGCCGCTATCCTTCTCACTCCAAATAACTGACTAATATCCCACTGAGATTACTTTCATATTTCACCATACTAATTCGCCACTAATCCTTTATGGGCTTGCGGAGTAGGCGTAGCATGCTTCAACACGCCATCAGGGGTAACAATATAAATACAAACCTTTGTCCTCCTCTATCCTTCTGCTATCATTCCAAATCCAAATAACTGACTAACCTATCCACCACTTAAAATGTACTTGCATGTTTCACTATACTAATTCAACACTAATCCTCTATGGGTCCCGGAGTAGCGAGCTATTCACCGAAAAAGCGCTTCGACGCCTCGTCAGGGTAGTAAGCGCTATATAAATGCAATTACAATACAATACAATAAAGCAGCTCAAAAACTGTATGTGTGTGTGTGCCCGGGATGGGGGGGGGGGGGGGGGGAGGGGGCTGAAGCCCTTGTAGCCCAATGGGGGTTGCGCGGCTGAAACTGTCAGTTTAGGAATAAAGACACTCGTCCTACTCCCCTCACAGAAAGCACGCCTCTCCTGCTTCGTGGTCAGCGTGGCATATGAGCAGGCACGGGTTTGCAGGTGTAAAAGTGGTCCTGCAAGTTGGGTAACGTGAAGCTTTCTGACAGGCACGCACAGGGTGGAATGTGGCTCCGGGCTTCGTTAGTCTGCTGCAGGGGTTCCACGGTGCAGACAGTTGCGGCTGCCAGCTGTCGAGGCCAAGGGTGCACACGGGCTCTGCTGCCGAGGTTTCTGCTGTCGAGGTGCTCACAGGTTCCTCTGTCGAGGAGCAGACAATCTCTGCTGCCTGCTGTCCAGCTCCGTGGGTTCAGACAGGTCCTGCTGTCGAGGTTCAACTGTACAGATAGCGGCTGTTGCCTTCAGCCGAGTACCCCGGGTGCCAGCAGTCACTGCAGTCTGCTGTCGAGGGCCCAGGGTGCAGGCAGGAGCTGCTGCTTTCTATCGATGACCCATGGTTCAGCAGTCAGCTGACTGCTGTCCAGGACCCCTGGTGCAAGAAACTCCTGCAGTGGCAGACGTGGACCAAAGATGCAAGCAACCAATACAGTCTGCCCACAGTGACAGTAAGTGCAGGCAGTAACTCCTCTCGGCGGGCTTTCAAACCTGCACCATTGGCGTTCATTGGGGAGATGGCTCCAGGCTTCTCCACTGAGAGCTCGTGAGCCACTGTTAGCTCTCCAGATACATGTAAGTAGCTCTCCTGTGAGCCGCTCAGCCTACTAAATTAGACGACTGTGCTTGGTGGGATAATATATGCACTCCAACAGTGAAAAGTGTGTATTCGAGAAAATATTTTCGGAATTTTTAGAACTCATAATCTCAAAAACATATGCAAAAATGATCTTTGAATGATAAATCTTGTGGTGCTTGGGAGACTTATTACTAATATTTTTAGGCTGTAAGACGCAGAGGTATTCCAAATCGACAGCATTTGTTTAATTTGCATTCCTTCCAGCAACCTTACCTAATGCATTCTTGTTTGATATAGTCACCATTGCATCACTAGTAATATTAGTAGCTGGTGATGATCTTAAATAAACATAAGAAGCTGTTATGACCGAAAAGGCTACAGAGGAGACAACAAATGCACTGGGTACCCGGCAAAGTGGGGAGAAGGAGGCTGACACTTTGCAGAAGTTACTGGCGGTGTAGCTGGTGAATGAAGGCAGGTAATGGGCAATGGACATTGAGGGATGGGCAGGACTGATAGAGGCTAGCACTGGGCACGTTATTTGGGAGGAAGGCGGTACATTGTACCAGGTTAGAGCAGATTGCTCAAGGGGAGCTGGAGATGCTTGAAAGCAGTTGATAGGGAGAGCCTTTGCGATTGATAGAAGAGGAAGCTGGAGAACTGGAGACAGTAGGGATGGATGGAGTCAAGGAGACCTGTGTTTGGAATTGTGGCTGATCGAAGTGAGGAGGTGTCGGGGAGGCTCTTGCTCGACCTCATTTTCCCCAATATCTATTTGTAAAGTATACAGATTAAATTGCCAATTGGAACTTCGGAGGATAGTTTGAATCTGATGACGTAGCAAGCACGGAACCCAAGTCTAGGCACACCCTTCCCAGTTAGGGCAAAACATGCAAAAAGGACAAATGATGGACAGAATGCTGAACAAATCAAACATTCACCCCCAGTCACAGATCTGGGTTGAATCCATCATCGTTCTTTAGCTTACTTCCCCATTCCACTTTAGACCCAAACACATGCAAATCAGTCTTGACCCTGTTCCTCATTGGAACAGTCCAGCCCAAACTGCTAGGCCAGGTCCTCCCTGGACCTGAAAAAAGCATCTTCGGACCAGTTTCGGGGTATCACCCCTCATCTGCCAGGCTAGTTTGAATCTGGTGACGTAGCAAGCACGGGACCCTTGTCTAGGCACACCCTTCCCAGTTAGGGCAAAACATGCAAAAAGGACAAAGGATGGACAGAATGCTGAACAAATCAAACATTCACCGCCAGTCACTTATCTGGGTTAAATCCATCGTTTTTTTCCCAGTGTACTAGCTTCCATCCTCTTGCACTATATTCTTTTTTTTTACATTAAAAAAAATTGTTAAGATTTTGTCACAGCACAGAAAAGACCAATTTACCATACATTATATACATTACCCATCCCAAAGTGCACTATTGAGACATGCCCAAAAAAAATAATAATTAGGAAAGACATCATATAGAAAACGAAAAAGGGAAAAATAATTAGAAAAGGTACATAAATGAAAGAACAACATCACGCCTAAGTTGTATTTTAAGGCCCTCTTTCCACTGGTCAATGGGTCTCCAAATTCTGCTCCCAAGTAATTTTTCCTTTTTCCCTTTCCTTGCATAAATTCCATTCTCTAGATTAAAGACAGCAAACAGCCTGGCTAACCACTGATGTAGCATGGGGGGCACTTTGTCTAGCCATGTCTTAGCAATACACATTTGCAGGACAGACATGGCCACAAATAAGAATTCCTCGTGAGGCCCCTCGGAGCCTACATTAACTCCAAGAATGATCTAAACTGATGAGAGGGTACTTCTTATTCCCAAGGACCTGTCAAGAAACAGCTCAACTGCTCTATGAAGTGTGAACAACTGCGGGCAGGTAGCAAAAATGTGAATTATGTCTGCCTCCATGGAACCAAAGTGAGGGCAAGTAGTACCTGATGTACCCCCCCACTGAGCAATCCTTGCAGGTGTATGATATAGGGAGTATATCGTCTTTTAAATGCTGGGCCTGCAGTGCGGCTGAGCAAAGTATTGTCCGTCCCAAGTCGAGTGAGTCCTGAAAATGATCCTGATCAGTACCTAGTTTCTCTGCCCATTTTGCACCATATTTCCCTAGATCATCGGGCTTATCTGCGACGAGTTCTGCATAAAATCTACGAATAGTACAATCTCCCCCGCTTTCAATAATATCCAAGATTTTATTATTACTGAACCCTAATGCCCACCGTGTTTATTGGAGATAAAACTTTGTACCTGCAAATATTAAAAAAAACTCCTCCTATCAATACCACAAGTGGCCTGCAGTTCCCAGAACCGAAGTACCCCGCTGGGGCCCATCAAGTCATCTAATTTCTGAATTCCATGTTCCCCCCAATCCACCATCACTGGATCCCTAAATATCTCCTCTGGAAGGGATGCTTTTATAATAACTAAAATCTGTGCAATTGAGAAAACAATCCCCCGCTTCTGCCCCCAGCACCGTAGTATATACGTTAGGGAAGCTAGGTCTACTTTCCGAATCCCTCTCTGCTCCGCCCAGTAGCCCCTGCATGTACTGAAGTGCCGCCGCTCAGTAATACATTCTAAAATCCGGGGGCCCCCATCCCAATCTTTCCCTGGGAAGTGTAATATATCGATATGCCCTCCTTGTTTTAATGTGAGCCCATATAAATCTGTTCAGGAGATGTTCTAGTGCCCGAAACCAATTGGCCTAAAAAAAAAAAAAGTGGAATCGCCCTGAACAAATAAAGAAATTTAGGCAGAATAATCATCTTGATCACATTTGTACGACCCACTAGAGATAACTGAAGATTGTGTATCCTGTTAAGATCCCCTTTCACTTTATTGATCAATGGCTCAATATTCTGCTCCACTGAACTGCTCTAATCTGCCGAGATTTAGATCCCTAGATAAACGGCCGACCTAACCACCCTATCGTCCTCGCAGACCGTGATAGCATTTTTAATTATCTGGGTTTTAGCCCTGTTGAGCGCATACCCTGACACCTGCCCAAATGCCCAGGCTTCTGCCTCTACCTCTTCAATCGCAGTGACTGGTGCTGATGTGACAATCAAGACGTCATTGGTGTAAGCAAAGGTTTTAAACTCCTGCCCATGCATAGCTCAAGGGACAATCCTATTATTATATTCCAGTCTGCGTAGCAGTGGGTCCATATACGGAGCGAATAGAAGAGGTGAGGATGGGCACCCTTGTCTAGTTCCTCGCTTGATCTGCAGCGGGGTGGTGCACCTTTTGTTGATTCTCAGTCAGGCTGAAGGATCCCTATAGAGAGCCTGCATGGCCCTTATATATACTACCCCTATACCGCTCCATCTCATGGCCATACAGAGGTAGTCCCAGGAGACCCTATTGAATGCCTTCTCTGCGTCAAGTAACAAGACGGCCATAGGATCCCCTGAGACTTCCGCTGCATCAAAGAGGGTAAACATTTGCCTAATATGTTGTGTAGTTCCCTTTCCTGGTATGAAGCCATGCTGCGTGGGACTAACCATGCCCTCGATCACCCTGCCTAACCTCATAGCAAGTATTTTGGAATAAATCTTCGCATCAGCGTTCAAACGTGATATGGGCCTATAAGATCCTGGTTCTAATGGTGGTTTGTTCTTTTTCAGGATTAATACTATATCGCCACCCTCCCCCCCCCCAGTAGTTTGGTATGGCAACCCCTTGTTGCGCTTGAATCATTGTAGCCTGCATATCCTTACTTAACACCCCTTGAAAAACTTTGCAAAATATGGCCGGAATCTGATCCGGACCTGCCGCCTTACCCGAGGGGAGATTTTTTAATGTAGTAGCCATCTCATCTAGAGTTATAAGGAGATCCAAAGCTGCCTTCTCCTCCTCAGGGAGGACCGGATGTATAATGTCCCTTAAGTATTCCTGAATAGGTGCTACATCGATTGTCTGATTTTGATTATACAATGCTGCATAAAAGAGTCTAAAAACCTCCTGTATTGCCCCGGAATCTGTACCTACATCTCCTCCATCATCTATAATCTCCTTTATTTCCCCTGCCTCCATTTTCTGCCTCGTACGTACTGCCAGAATATGATCTACTCTCTCACTTAGTTCGAGGCACCTCTCTTTTTTTAAGCAAAAAACTGGCTGCCGCTTTGCTCGCGATACTCTCGCTTGCCTCATCTTTACCGACTGCAATTTTAAGAAGAATTTGCTCCAGGGGCAACTTCTGCTGTATAGCTACATTCAGCTCCTCCTCTGCTTCTGTCAACATTTTATAAAGCTTTTCAACTCTTTCCCTTTCCTGTTTGTTCTTGACTATTGTGTCCCCTCTTTTAGCAAGTACAGCCACTCCACGAGTTTTTGAGCCTTGCTTAGTATACGCCAACACAGAGAGTCCAAACTGCTCCAAGAGGTAGCCTTTCTTCCCTTCTACGTGTGTCTCCTGTAAGCAAGCAAGATCTAAATGCATTGGCCGAAGGAGATCTGCCACCCGCTGCCTTTTAGTGCCATCATTGAGACCGCAGACATTTACTGATGCAATCCGGATACTCATTAAAATACATCATGTTGCTGTCCTGCCTTTCCCAACCGTGCCATGAAAGAACTAAAAACTTATTTTGTGCTGTGCTGTGTATTCCCCCCCTTAATACCCCTCCCTCCCCCAGGCCCCTACCCCTCCAGCCCCACCCGGCAAACCTCCCCCCAGAACCCCCTCCCCCCCCCTTACAGGCAAATAGGTCAAGCATGACCTATAAATGACCGCTTTTGGATTGCAGCCATCTCATCTCTCTCCCTCCCAATGCCAATCAAACTTCGTTGTGGATACCCCCTGACCCCTCGAGAGAAAAAAAAGAAGACCTACCCTCCAGCACAGTCGACTTATGACCCATCCTCAAAAGCCCCTGTGTAGCCCAGCATCCCTTGCCATCTTCCTCGCCTTAAGCAATTCGACCCCCCTTCTAACCCTTTAATTCCTCTATGTACTGTTGCGCTTTCATTTCTGAGAAAAACATTTTAACATGTCCCTTTGTAATCACCTTGAGCCTGGCGGGATATAATAGGTAAGCCTCCGACCCTAGGGCCTGGAAGGGAGCTATCAACTGCCTTAGCCTCTGTTGGACCTGGCCTCGTGGCGTGGTTCCCCCCGCTACTCAGCTCCCCGTTAGCCCAGCTCCGTACCTAGAAACCCCTAGCTGCCCTGCCCATGTCCGACCAAACGCCCACGGCCCGCATCGGCCTGTCCCCGGCGACCTTCCCAGCCCGCGCGCCCCAAACCCGCAAGGCCCCATAGGCCCACCGGCACCCATTTTCCCTTCCCGAGACCCCTGACTCCGTGGGCCTAGCATGACCCCAGCCCCAGCGCAGCATAGGCTCCAGACGCGCCAGCCCCCCTTGGGAGGGTGAGGGCTACCCTAGTGAGAGAAGACAAGGAGTTTCGATGGCACCTCCGGCCTCCCCTGAGAGACTGGTTTCGATCACACCTCTGGTCTTTCCCCTGGAGGCCATTTTCCATTGCACCTCTTGCCTCCCCGAGTGCTGGCTCCAGACCTGCTGGGCGTCTGGGAATTCCCGGACGCATCCTCAAAGAAATCAAAGAACCAACCGCTGGACCTCACCCATGGGCCGCCCCCACAGCCTCGGACCTCCGCCTGTGAGGGTCCGGACATCAAAGGGTCACTGTTCTATATCAAGGCCCGCCCCTGAACTAGCGGGAAGTTGTATCTTGGACAAGGAAGCCCTGCTGATCTGATCGCGGCTGAACTGAACCTCGTAACTCTTTGAGCCCTGCTGACGCTGTCGTGACTCGTTCTTGGAACTGAAACATCGGAGCCCTGCTGACCTCGTCGCGGCTCGAGCTTGAATCTTGAAGACCTCTACCGAACTTTCTGAGCCCTGCTGACGTGGTCGCGGCTCCTCCAGAACTTCCTCCAGAGCGAGCCCTGCTTACTTCGTCGCGGCTCGAGGAACACTCTAGTCCGGCTGGACTATCGACGCTACCAACACGAGTTGAATCATCCTCAAGTGAGTAGGATCACCAGTGCGGCTACCATCTTCCGTAACCCCCCGGCTCGAGGATTGAGAGCTGTGCGCAGGGTACGTTACGTACTGGCCTATGAGACTGAGACTGTCCCGCTACCCCCCTTTCTGAAACATTGAGACTTTTACGATCCCTCGATCGTTGTATATAAGAGTGCTGATTCTTTTGCTTATATAAAGAAGTTGCTATCGAAATCCCGCGGTGTGGTGTCTGTTCATAAGTGTGGTGTGGTCCTCGTGTGTACGGTTCAATACTTGAGGTCTCCCCCGGTGGGGATCTCTCGTTAAGGCTCAGCATTATTGGTGGGAGAGGTGGGTTTCGGAGAAGTCGGGTAGACATAACCTGGCCCCTGGGACTGCCCCTTCTAACATTGGTGGCAAGCGACGGGATAAGAGCCTACGTCTAGAATCGTACAGTAAAGCGACTGACACACCACCCGAACAAGGGCAACCATGAGTCTCACCGGAACCAGCGAAAAAAACGCATTTCAGAAAGAAAAACTGGAAGATTATACCCACAAAGAATTAAAACAATTCTGTAAAGATTTCCGCATCGCTACCACTGGGTTGAGCACCAAAGACGACTTCCAGAAAGCCCTGACGGCCTGGGTAGAAGCCGGGGCGCCCCTCCCCACGACAGAAAGAAGTGGTGAAGAGGAGGAGACGCCGACCGAAACTGACGGCCTGAGGGAAGAGGGATCCGAATCCCTGCCGCAGAATGCCAGCACAGAGAGAGGTCTGTCGATAGAAGAAATGGCAGACCGAGAGCGCAATCGAAACCACGAGATAGAACTGGCCTGACATAAAATCGAAGGAGAAATAAAGCTGGCGGAAAAGAAACTAGCCATAGAGCAGTTACGGCTGCAAGGGGAATTGGAGGAAAAGAAGCTCCAGCGGGAGCTGGAAGAAAAGAAGCTCCAGCGGGAGCTGGAAGAAAAGAAGCTCCAGCGGGAGCACGAAGGAAAGAAACTCCAACTCGAACACGAGCGCGGCTTGAAAGAGCTCGAAATTAAAGCCCGGAACAAAGAGACCCGACCCCCGGGGAACAGAGACCCTGGACCCCTGGTCGAACTGAAAGTACACATCCCCAAGGATGTAGTGAAGGAATATTATAAAAATGACGATATCCAGCAGTGGTTCAAAGCGTACGAGGTCGCCATGACCGCCCACCGAGTACCTGAGAAGGATTGGGGGGCCGGATTATGGGGCCGCTTCCTCAGCGAGGGAAGAGACACCCTGCTGGATCTTTCCTCCCCGTCATGAACTCTTACACCCATATGAAGGACGCCCTCATGGCTCGCTATGGGCTCACCCCGGAGATGTACCGGAGGAGATTTCGAGACTGGAAAAAAATCCCCGGCACCACATGGGTAGAATATGTGAATTTCTACAGCCGGGCTTTGGAAGGGTGGACCAAGGGCAGCAAAGTGACCACCTTCGAAGGACTTGTAGACCTCATCGCCTATGAACACCTATCCAACAATTGCTTTGTAGAACTGAGACAGCACCTTCTCGATAGCAAGTTAGCCGACCCCCGGAAGTTGGCTGTCGAGGCTGATCGATGGGTGAACACCAGAGTCCCACGAGGCCCCGTGGGAGACTATAACCGAAACGAGCAAGGATCTCCACGTCAGAGGGGCGGGGGGAATCAGAGTAGACAGAGGGGTTCCCAGGCAGGGCCTCCCCGCAGTCCCCCTAGGAACCAGCAAGGGATCCCCCCGCCGGACGCAAAGGCGGAATCCCCTCCCGTTAGATCAGGACCCAGAATAACCACAGCCTGCTATCGATGTAATCAAATAGGGCACTATGCCAATGACCCCAACTGCCCCCTGCTCAAGAAGGCCCCTGCTGCAGGTCCCCCTGCGCGCCACCTCGCCAACGTAGCCCTAGAAGAAGAAGAGGAGATAGAGGACACTGAGGGGTGGGAACCTGCAGCCATGACCTTAGTTTCCCTGGGGGATAGAGAAATGGTCCCCGGAACCTTCCTGCCAGATAACACCGAGAAATACCGACAGCAGGTGACAGTCAACGGGTTCCGCATAGGAGCTCTCCGAGATACCGGGGCCAGTATCACTGCTGTGAAAGAGCACCTAGTCACCCCAGATCATATAGTACCCAGTGCCTCCTGCAGAGTGATCTCCGCTGACAACTCCTTCCACACCTGTAGAATAGCTCAGCTCCCATTCGAGTGGGAGGGCATCTCCGGAGAGTTACGAGTTGCAGTCCGCACCGACATGCCCATGGACTGTCTCCTCGGTAACAATCTAGAGAGCTCCCCCTGGAAGCAAGTGGAGCGAAAGACTCACCTCGAGATGGTGGGCCTACCCGAGTGGGCCTGCGTGACCACCCAATCCATGACGGCCCGGGTGGCCGCCCCCGAGGAGGTGACTACCGAAAACCCTCGCCCCGTCCCCGCTGAGCGGCAGCGGGCAGACCGAAGGCCTTGACCTTTTTCCCGGCGAAAGCAGCGACCCCGACACCGGTCCCCTGGACCAAGCTGGTGAGCCAGCCCTGAGCACAGACGATCTCCCTGAGTTGGCCCAGTGGCGCCAAGAGGGGGCGTCCCGAGAGGAGTTCTGCCTGGAGCAGACTACTTGTCCCTCTCTAGTGGGGCCACGGCAGCAGGCCGCCGCCCAGGCCGCCGGTGACCAGTCTGGCTCCCTCCACGTCTATTGGGAAAATGGCCTGCTATACAGCGAACAAAAGTCCGCCGAACTAGGGTCAGCCCGAGTGCTGGTGGTACCCCTACTTTTCCGCGGATTTGTACTGAACCTGGCCCACGATGTGCCCTTGGCGGGACACTTGGGTCAAGACAAAACGTACCACCGGCTGGTCACCCATTTCTACTGGCCACACATGCGCTCTGATGTGGAGGCCCACTGCAGGTCCTGCCCCACGTGTCAGGCCAGCGGAAAGAGCGGAGGGCGACGCAAGACTCCTCTCCAACCCTTCCCCATGGTCAGTACCCCCTTTGAACGGGTAGGAATCAATATCGTGGGGCCCTTGACCCCCGAACGTCCTTAGGACACCAGTTCATTCTGGTCCTGGTGGATCACGCCACCCGATATCCTGAGGCCATCCCCCTCCGAATGGTGACAGCCCCCGTAGTGGGGCAGGCCCTCATGGGGATCTTCTCCCAGGTGGGGTTCCCGCGAGAAGTAGTGAGCGACCGAGGAACGAACTTCATCTCCAAGTACATGAAGTCTCTCTGGCAACAGTGCGGGGTGACGTACAAGTTCACCACCCCATACCACCTCCAAGGTAACGGCCTGGTCGAGCAGTTCAACCGCACCCTCAAGGGGATGATCATGAGCCTCGAGGAATCCCTGAGACGCAAGTGGGACGTCCTCCTCCCCTGCCTCCTGTTCGCGTACCGCGAAGTCCCCCAGAAGTCCCTAGGGTTCAGCCCCTTCGAGCTGCTCTGCAGGCACCCCGTCCGAGGACCCCTCAGCCTGGTCAAGGAAGGGTGGGAGACGACGTCCTTGGAGCCCCCACCAGATGCATTTCGATACATTCTGGCTCTTTGCAACCAAACTCGGAAGTTCCGAGAGCTGGCCGAGGCAAACCTCGAGGCCAGACAAGAAGAAATGAAAAGGAGGTATGACCAGAATTCCACTCTGGTCGAGTTTCAGCCCGGACAACAGGTCTGGGTGATGGCCCCTGTGGAACCCTGTGCCCTGCAGGACAAGTGGACAGGTCCCTTCAAGGTGGTGGAACGAAAGAGTCAGGTTACCTACCTCGTTGATGTACAGTCCCCGAGGAACCCCTTGCGGGTTCTTCATGTGAACTGCCTGAAACCCCACTTCGTGCGGTCCGAGTTGAGTTTACTCCTCGCCACCGACGACGGGGCGGAAGAAGAGACGGATCCTCTCCCGATCTCTTGTGTGCGAAGGAGAAAGATGGCTCCGTAGAGGGAGTGAGTCTCGCCCCCTCCCTCACCCCCGAGCAGCGCGAGGACTGTCGCCAGTTATTGGGACAGTTCTCTGACCTTTTCTCCCTCGTCCCCGGAGTCACCACTTGGTGCGTCCACGATGTGGACACCAGGGACAGCCCTCCGGTATGGCACAGGGCCTACCGCGTTCCCGACAGAGTGCGAGCCTGCATCAAGGCCGAAGTCTCCAAGATGCTAGCCCTGGGAGTGGTCGAAGCCTCCGACAGCCCATGGGCCAGCCCCGTGGTGCTGGTTCCCAAGGCCGCAGCCCCTGGCGCTGTCCCCGAGCTGAGATTCTGTGTGGACTACCGAGGGCTCAACGCCGTCACCAGAACAGACGCTCACCCCATTCCCCGAGCAGACGAGGTCATTGACCGCCTAGGGTCTGCTCGATACCTCAGCACCTTCGACCTGACCAGTGGATACTGGCAGATCGCCCTGACAGAAGGGGCCCGAGAGAGGTCACCCTTTTCCACCACGGATGGTCACTACCATTTCCGGGTGATGCCCTTCGGCATGAAAAATGCCCCGCCACCTTCCAGAGACTGGTGAACCAGGTACTGGCTGGGTTGGAAGAATTCAGCGCCGCATATCTGGACGATATTGCGGTATTCAGCTCCCACTGGTCCGAACATCTCCTCCACCTCCGGGAGGTCTTGGTAGCCCTACAGAGGGCGGGTCTCACCATTAAGGCCAGCAAATGTCAAATCGGACAGAGGTCCGTGGCCTACCTGGGGCACCAGGTCGGCAGCGGCCTCCTGGCACCTCTCCAACCCAAGATCGATGCGATCGTGGCCTGGGAGGCCCCCTCCACCCAAACGGAGGTGCGGGCGTTCCTCGGGTTCACGGGGTACTACCGAAGATTGATAAAGGGGTATGGTAGCATCGTAGTGCCCCTCACGGAATTGACCTCCAAAAACCAGCCGAAGAAAGTTATCTGGACCCCCGCCTGCCAGGAGGCGTTTGAAGCCCTGTAGCACGCCATGTGCACTGCCCCTGTGTTGCAGGCCCCCGACTACTCCAAATAGTTCGTCATCCAGACGGACGCATCCGAGCATGGCATTGGGGCCGTCCTGTCCCAATTGAACGAGAAAGGCATGGATCAGCCAGTGGCCTTCATTAGCCGGAGGTTACTACCTCGAGAACAAAGGTGGAGCACCATCGAGCGGGAGGCCTTCGCAGTGGTTTGGGCTCTGAAGAAGCTGAGGCCCTACCTGTTCAGTACTCACTTCCAGGTCCAAACCGACCACCGACCCCTCCGGTGGCTAATGCAAATGAGAGGGGAGAACCCCAAATTGATACAATGGTCCATCTCCCTCCAGGGGATGGATTTCACTGTTGAGCACTGGCCGGGTGTTGACCACGCCAATGCCCACAGCCTGTCCCGATTCTTCCGCCTCAGTGAAGAGAACCGCCTTTCAGCTGGGGGGGGACGAGAGTTGGACCTGGCCTCGTGGCGTGGTTCCCCCCGCTACTCAGCTCCCAGTTAGCCCAGCTCCGTACCTAGAAACCCCTAGCTGCCCTGCCCATGTCCGACCAAACGCCCACGGCCCGCATCGGCCTTTCAAGCCCGCGCGCCCCAAACCCGCAAGGCCCCATACGCCCACCGGCAGCCATTTTCCCTTCCCGAGAACCCTGACTCCGTGGGCCTAGCATGACCCCAGCCCCAGCGCAGCGTATGCTCCAGACGCGCCAGCCCCCGTTGGGAGGGTGAGGGCTACCCTAGTGAGAGAAGACAAGGAGTTTCGATGGCACCTCCGGCCTCCCCTGAGAGACTGGTTTCGATCACACCTCTGGTCTTCTCCCTGGAGGCCAGTTTCGATTGCACCTCTGGCCTCCCCGAGTGCTGGCTCCAGACCTGCTGGGCGTCTGGGAATTCCCGGACGCATCCTCAAAGGGATCAAAGAACCAACCGCCGGACCTCACCCACGGGCCGCCCCCACAGCCTCGGACCTCCGCCTGTGAGGGTCCGGACATCAAAGGGTCACTGGACTATATCAAGGCCCGCCCCTGAACTAGTGGGCAGTTGTATTTTGGACAAGGAAGCCCTGCTGATCTGATCACGGCTGAACTGAACCTCGTAACTCTTTGAGCCCTGCTGACGCTGTCGCGGCTCGTTCTTGGAACTGAAACATCGGAGCCCTGCTGACCTCGTCGCGGCTCGAGCTTGAATCTTGAAGACCTCTACCGAACTTTCTGAGCCCTGCTGACGTGGTTGCGGCTCCTCCAGAACTTCCTCCAGAGCGAGCCCTGCTGACTTTGTCGCGGCTCGAGGAACACTCTAGTCCGGCTGGACTATTGACGCTACCAACACGAGTTGAATCATCCTCAAGTGAGTAGGATCACCAGTGCGGCTACCATCTTCCGTAACCCCCCGGCTCGAGGATTGAGAGATGTGCGCAGGGTACGCTACGTACTGGCCTATGAGACTGAGACTGTCCCGCTACCCCCCTTTCTGAAGCATTGAGACTTTTACGATCCCTCGATCGTTGTATATAAGAGAGTACTGATTCTTTTGCTTATATAAAGAAGTTGCTATCGAAATCCCACGGTGTGGTGTCTGTTCATAAGTGTGGTGTGGTCCTTGTGTGTACGGTTCAATACTTGAGGTCTCCCCCGGTGGGGATCTCTCGTTAAGGCTCGGCATTATTGGTGGGAGAGGTGGGTCTCGGATGAGTCGGGTAGACATAACCTGGCCCCTGGGACTGCCCCTTCTATCAGCCTCCATCTCCTCTTCACAGTAGCGTGGCAAAAGTCGGGTCTGGCGAAAAAAGTAATGTCTTTAAATGAGCGCTTAGATTCCATAATCTCTTGTCTAAGCAGGTAGTTACCCACGTAAACCAAGATTGCCCTGGGCTTACCCTCCTGTGAGCCCCCATGTCCTTTCCTCAGCATGAATGGAAAGCGATGCGCTCTCTGGACTTCATTCTCCCACTGCCAGGATGGTGAGTCTGGAAAAGCGCCCTTCAGCAAATTGACAACAAATAACCTGACGTCTTGCCCCTCCACCCTCTCGGCCACACCCAGTAGTCTTATATTTTTCCGCCGCAGCCGGTTCTCAAAATCCTCCATCTTCCACTGAACGTCCTCCGCCATCTTTTCTTGTGCTTGTTTAAAATTCTGCCAGCTACTAAGGTCGTCCTCCAACTTCCCCGTTCTTTCCTCAACATGTGCCACTCTGTCCGCCACTTCCTCGAACAATTTGTTCATTTTCCTCAGTGAATTTTGTATCTTTTTTGTTGCCTGCCTAGCCCTGTGGCTCTCCATCCTCGCTTCCCCTGCATCTGCTTTAAGGTGCTAAACAGTAACTCCAGTGAGGCAGGCTGAGGCTGGGGGCGGGTGTTAGATGCAAGCTCTCCTTCTAAGCTGAGTGGATTAGTACCATCCTGGTACATTTGTGAGGTAGCGGAGTAGTCCCAGACTAATTTCTTAGCAGTATCTGAAGGGCTCCTAGACGGGTTGACTCCTATTTTAGACCTTCGCTTTCTCTGCGTGCTCTTTCCTTCAGAAGCACTGGTCCCTGAGACTGAGTCCTCATCTAAGCTTGCTTTGCTAGAAACCATAGACTCTGAGTCCTTATTCAAAGAAAAAAAACAGTCCCCCTCAGGTGAGTCACTCCCCCTCTCTCTGGAAACTGTTGCAGAGCCTTCGCATCATCCTGACTTGCCAGGAGGGGGCCACTTCTCCAAGTACTAACAGTTTGGCATGGTGTGTTAAATGCGGCTCCATCCTCGGTCTGCACTGTGAGTTCGTCCTTACTGCCCTCAGAAGATGTGGCCGGGGTTCCTTTGTTGTCAGCGAGCACCTTCTGGGCACCGCAGTCCTTTCCAGTGCCCGCCGTGCTGCTCTACTGCTCACCAAGCGGAGCTCATGCTGCTGATTCCGGGCGATGCTTGGCAACCATACTTTCAGCGTCCTCGAGGACGGCGCCGCTTTCGCTTTTCCCTTTCCCCACGTTAGCGTCTGACAGCTCCGGCAGTTTGACGGTGAAAGCTTCGACCACGGTAGGCTGCCGCATTAAGGCTTCCTTAAGTTTGCCACTGTCTTTTGAGGGCTTTTGTAGGGAGGTGTTTCGGGCATTATCTCTAGCGCGACCTCACTGGCATTTCCCCGCAGTTCGCCGTTCTTCGAAATCGTGTTCGGAGCCCTCCGAGCTGTAGCTGAAGAGAGCTGAGCCGCGCCTGGGGCTGTCGTGCCTTTACTTGTCGATCTCTCACTGGGGTCCCCCGGCTCCTTTTGCTCTTTCACCTGCTTGGGGGCTCGTGGGGGCATTGTGGATACTGCTCTCGTTTGAGAGGGAAATGCGGCGATCCTTATAAAGCCGATCTTGATGATCGCGATTAATGAGGCAGCCGGGTATGCTAGCCAGCTTGTGGTACCGAGACCCTTTTGCCTCGCTACCGTCTGAAGCTCCGAGCCTCCAGAGGTCCACAGCATCCTACTCAGAGCTCCATCCTTTGTCAAGAAGGGAGATGGAGGAATTGCGACTGAGCGCTACGATCTAGCAGTGGACATCTTTCCCCCTCTTGCACTATATTCTAAGCTTGCCTTTCATCTCAAATTCATGTGGCGACCAGAATGCTTTTTGCTCCACTCTCAAAGACTACATTTCCCAGAAGCTTCGACTTTGTGGCTTCTTGGAAAATGTTTGGAAATTGATCTGCTTTCCAGAGCTATGCTAGGTTTGAGGCAGCCCATTTGTTTCCCCACCAAAACAGCCTTTCCTAGAATCCCCTGCTCGCTGCTTTTTCTCCAAACTTGCAGAATAAGACTGGGTGGAGGAATCATTAAACCTACTTCTGGCTGGTGACAGCTTTATCACAGCTTAGGCATGCGATCACTAGTGAGCTCTTTATAAGCATCTATTTGTTTCAGTCGAGGGCTGATCATTGATGCAGTGTTCCTGTTTGGCTGACTACCTGTTTCCAAATATTTCTGATCTCTTAGCTCAAGCAAATCCTTGTTTCTTGACTGGTACTCTGACAGTGTATCCTTGTTTCTTGAACCAACACTGTCTTTCACTGCAGCCTTGTTTCCCGACCCCGCGTTCTTCTATAGTGTGTCCTGCAGTGTTATCTGTATTTTTGAGTTAGCGCTATTTCAGTGCTTCATGATTCCTTGAATTTCCACTTATTCCTGGTCATCCATTTTGCAGTGCCAGTGCTTGCCTCCCTTTCCCTGCCTCCTTAATTTCCAGTCTCCTGTGACTGCCTTACTTTCCCTGTTATCTTAGGGGCCAGATGAATCAAAGGGTTTTGCCCATTCTGGGTCTATGGGAAAATGTGTTGATACATAAGGCCCTTAGTACTCAGTTTCCTGGTGTGTTTTAGTTGTTTGCTCCCTGCCAAATTCTGTCTTTATTTTTCTTTCTTTGAAGTTAACCACAAATCCTCTCTAGTTCCATTTGTATTGTAGCTGTGTAGTAAGATCTCTGCCATTGCTGTTACAGACTTGTGTGTTCTTGTGTGATCATCATGATTTGTTGGCACAGCTAACACTCTTGCTGGTGTTTCTCGTCCACTGTGAGTATTATCTTCACATTACCTTTATCAAGATCACCATAGTTGCCATCTCCGTAGACCCTGCTTTTGCATGTTGTCCATCCTATGGACCTTTAACATCCAGCAAGGATGAGGCACTTACTCAGCTTCAGTCTTACTGCAGGGCACTCCTGAGTGCTTTAACCCACATCCTCTTTATTATTAATGTTGTGTCCTCTGTATCTTGCACAATCTGGGTATTAGTTATTCAAAATGCTGCATTGCCCCTTGAATGTCTGTTCTCCATGAACTTTGACTTTCTTTGTTACCTTATGCAGAGCTTCCTCATTGGATCATATCATCTGAGACTCATTGTGTGATCTTTTGCAGCTCTCTTACCATTATTCTCCCCCCTTTGACTACCCTGCCAGCAGTCCTTGTTAACACATACATTGGCTAAAAATCCAGGTAATATTAAAGGACACAATTTAATATTACAATGCTTTTGTGGTGTGCTAGAAAATTCTTGCTTTCCCCATTATTCTTTTTCACAAACTCAAGGGGACTTGCTGCAGACAAGCTAACACCTCCCAGATGGTACATCATCATCAGGTGCAAGCTTCACAGCTGCGTTTGGTATAAGGTGGTACTGCCAATCTACTGGCCCCTTAGCATTCAAAGACTGAGGTAAATTTCATGGACTGAAGGTGACTGACTGTGTAGGGCCAAGGCTGTGAATAACCGAGGTCAGAGTCCTGTAGAAGGTGGGGTGCAAAGTCTTATAAGATGCGAGGCCCTCCAGCCCACCTCCACTGTGTATGGTGGAATGCTTTCTGCAATGGTGGTCAAATTAGCACAGAGGGTGGGGCGCAAGGCCTGCCCAGACTCCTGGCCCTGCACCCCATTCATTCACTGTACAGCTCTGAGATCATTGGTCTCACCCCCCTGCAGACAATCAAAGCCTTTCCACTGTGGATATTACAGACCCATAAAGTATTGGTTCTGGGACTGGTCAGAGGTCACACCTTCATCCCACCCTTGCCGTGGACAGGCAAGCGCTGCCTGTGGACAGTGCTCATGGCCGACCTAGTGAGGCTCTGTGGTCCAGCCCTACTATGTGCAGTCAGAGGAACTACACAGTGGAGATTAGATGTTGGCATATGTTTGAGAACAGATGATGCATACCCGAGCCTGGAATAGTGAGGATAAAGGGTCTTACTATAAAATCCTGGCAAACAGTCAACCTGGGCTTCATATTTCTACAAGCCATGACCTGTATAGGTTAAGTTGTCTACACAAGTTTTCTACAGAGACTGTAGTTACTCCCTACTAGTAACAGCCAGAATGCGTGCTTAGCAATGGTTAGAAGTTAACTTAGGGTGAAGTGCAAAAACACGGCTGCATTGAATATGATCAAAACACCATAGAAAGTCACTAACACACAAAGGTTAAAGTGAAGTTACAGTTAGAGTTGCTCTTAATACCGTAATGCTTATGAAACCCCTGAAATTCGCAGAAAAAAACACAGTTAAACTACAGTTATGGTTACAAAGCAAAACCGAAAGAAACACTGGAATTTCCTAGTTATGGTTCAGTAAGCTAACTATAACTTGACCGCAGTTGGTAATGAACACTACACACAGTCCTCAGCTATGCACAATGGAATTTAGCTTCAGGGCCACTCTTACAACTATATCCTCCTCTGAGTGGTTAACCCTTACTCAGATCACATCTGAAGCAGATCACAAGCGAATAACTCGAAACATTTCACGCTTCAAGAGATGCACATCCCCGAAGTGTGATGAAACTCAGACGTACGACTTTAGTGCCGACTCCCTGAGTCAAAGTGAGAACAGTGACCGAGATCATTTCAGCCCGGCCAGCCATGAAGATGTGAGAGATCGGCAGACTCCGGGGTCGGAACGGCCCCGCCGTCCAAGACGACACATCAAGCGACCAGTTCGCCTCATTGAAGAACTTTAAAGACAGTAAAACTATTTTGTACAAAAGGGGTATCACATCTGCCTGACCCGCAGTTGGGACAGGGCAGGCAGGAAGGGAAGGGGTGGGGGAAAGACGGGAAGTGGGAAGAGGAGACGGTAATTGTAAGGCAGAAGAGGAAGAGTAAAGATGTACCTTCCATGACTCCTGGCTCCGAGTCTTTTATTCAGGGTGGGATTCCACATGTGCATCCTCGAGCTGTGCGCAGTGAAGCAGAATCTTCAGTGAAGTCTGGCACTCAACCATCCACAACCAATAAATCCACTTTACAGAGTCTTTGTCCATAGCACTGGATTTTGACTGTAGAACCTGGCCATGTACCCAGCCCTCCACCAGCCCCTGTGGTTTGTAAATGTCACCAGAAGCACGAGATGGCAATGACAAGGGAATGCGGCAGAATGGGGGGCCCTTTTGTGTTCACTGGTCAGCCCCTGGCTGAGCAATGACTGGCCCCCGAACATCTTCGGACCTCCCCCACCTCCCCTAAATCACCCATGTTGTGGCTGACTCACAATGACGTGGGTGTTGTTTGTGTGTGTCTACAGCAGGGCTGGACTGGCCGTACCGGGCATCATGCGTTTCACCAGGAGGCTGGAAACATGGGGGCCGGATTTGCAGCGGTGGGTCCCAGTTTTTGCAGAAGTGGGTGCCAGTTTTGCAGCTGTGTTGCAATATCGGCCACATGTAACAAAAGGAATAAGCAAGTGTTTCCAGGCTCCCTGGCCCAGGCAGTGCTACCCCAGAGGCTGGTCCGAGAACATTGACAGGGCTGCTTTGGGTTCCCAGTGCGGCGCTGGTCAGCAGGGGTGGGAGGGTGGGAAGCAGGCTAAGGTGCTGTTAAAAATATAGCCCATGGTATGATAATAAAGGATTAGACCACTTTAAACTGGCAAATCTGACAGAAACTAGCACACAGGGAAGCGGACAAGGAGGAAGCAAGATGAAAGGGGCGTTGCCATCTGCATAACTCTAATGCACACAGTAGTCGAAATGGGCGGGATCGGCAGGGCACTGCGTGCCCCTACTTCTTAAATTTTAGAGAGTCCGTTCCCCTACTTTCTTATCTTAAACATGCCTCCCGGAAGGCATTAATCGCCATGGCCGATAGTCAAGGCTCGGCTTTTGGAAATGGGCAGAAAAGGATAAGGACTCTGTCTTTTCCTTCGTGCCCAGAGAAGACAAGGGCCATGACCAGTTCTCCTGCCGCTGGCAGCTGCCCCCCCCCTCTTTGTTCTCCTCTTCCCTCTCTTTCTGTCTTGCTCCTCCTCATTTAGTGAAAACAGAAACTTCAAGAAACAGGTATTACCTTCTCCTTCCTTCTTTTGTTTATATGCTTCCCTGTGAAATGGATCCCAAAAAGAAAAACACCTTTGCTGGAAACCTTTTTCTGACATTTTTCTCAATTTCTAAGTGCAGTTTGGGGGTGGAGAGAAATAAAAACATTTACAATATGAAAAATAACTAACTAAAGCAAGACAGAGTGGTTGCAAGTTGGTCAGATTGATTTATTCACACCTAAACACATTAGCGGCACTTTACAGTGTTTGCCAGTGAAGCGCTAGTTTTGTTTTCTTGTCTCTCTTTAAACAACATTGCTTTCCCTGGGTGGGAAAGTGCACTATTCCTGGAGGTACTGAAGTACCTCCTTGATTGGTGAATTGGAAAACAAAATGTGTACCACAGCTCTTTGTTCAGTGATGTGGTCTTTTTAAACCGTACTGCTTATGTTTTGTAAGTATATAAGCAATGGGCATTGAAACAGGTCCCTTCTGGGCCCTGTAGTCATGGCCTTAACTTTTCAGTCAAAAGCACTCACTAATTTCTGAATAATGAGTGTAAAAGGAAAAAGGTAACCATGTTGTTCCTGCTTACATGTCACACGCCTTACTTAATCTTGCATTCCCTATGAGTGTTTGCTTTTTCCAGGATGTTGTTAATTTTTTTCAGGCAGCATATTGCTCTTATCTAGTGCATAATTTGAATTGAGTCGCATCCAGGTTTTTATCGCATGTCAGTGAGGTGCAAGTTTCTCTCAGTGGGGCAGGATGGTGTTTAGTGGGGGAGAGGATGTGGCGCTATGGTCAGAGCTGCTGAATTTGGAACAGGGAAACCAGGTTCTGCCTTCATGACCAGTCCACCAGACCACTCCCCCTGAGGGAGCACATTCCCATGCTAGACCTTAGAAGACCACGCAAGATCTTAAAAGCCCTGGTGTCTTACCACCAGCAGGTGGACCCTAGCAGTGGCAAGTGTGGGTTAACCTTGAAGGCCTGTCTGCCACAATTCATTCTGAAGTTAACCTCCAGTCTTGCAGGCAGGTCTATGAAGCAGCACACCATAGAGTGACAGTGAATCAGTCACTGAGGCCACAGAACCCTTGAGCAGTGTGGCTCTAGGGCAGTGCGACCACGCCAGGCGCTGACCAGCCGCGGTCCGTGCAGTTAACAGCAGTGGGGCAGAGGGGCCGGGTAAGGGGGGATTTCGAGGGACGATGCAGAGGGGAAATTAAATAAATAATTAATTTTCTCTCTGCATCATCCCTCAAAATCCTCCCTTACACGGCCCCACCACTGTTACCTGCGCAGACTTCGGCTGGCGCTATCTTTAGGTAGGGGGTCATGTTTGCAAGTTTAATACGGTTTTAAAAGCAGTTGTTTCCTCCTTCCTGGCCTCCAACAATTTTCGGCAACAATAAAAATGTCATGATTACTCCAGTGATTAATGTTCTTAGTAGAGACAGATGGTGTTTTGTCTAGTGGACTTTTTGACTCGTGGAAAGGAAGCGCTGAGGGTTAATGTGCCTGCTGCTAAGAACATGTGCCATGCAGATCACAAAGTGCACATAATGTAAATAAGTCAGTGGGTTACTACTTTTGTCAGAGAACATTTCCTATATAGTTATTTACACACGTATGATTGATTGTCTGTGTAATTTGTGTGATGTAAAGTGCTCTGACACCCTACACTGGTATTAGAGGTGCTGTACATTTTCTGATTCTTTAATATTTTGAAATTTTTACACATGCTAACAGTCCATGCAAAGATTTTTCCTTATTAGTACTAGTGGAACATACAACTGCAGCAATGAGAAAGGTGACCAGTCAACCTTTGCAAAGGGCCCTCCCCTTAACAGCAGCACAAGTCAAATTTTTTAGTAACTTTTGATCCTTTTGAGCTATAAACAATTTATTAGTTAAAATCGTCAGATTATGCAGCAGATGATGTATTATGGCAAATATGGCAGAGCCATAATTATGTGGAAAACGTTTGCAAACTACAATATTTTGCCATTCATTTTTGAACTGCTCTTGTGGGAAAAGGGAGGAGATGTGCTCATGAAAACTCCTCGGAGACAAATGGCTTGCAATTCCACTTTCAAGGATATTTGGGACATTCTGTGATTGGAAACGTATCCCACTTTGTGAATGTATTTTAATGTCAATAACTCATATTAAACCTTAAATAAACGTGTATCAATTGGTTAAATTAAATAACGTAATAAGCTGTAACTGGTTAGTGAAATGGGAAGCAAACACACAAAAAATGAAATATTTTGCTCTTTTTGCCACACCTCTGACTCCACCCACTGACCCAATCCACAGGTTATTCCCGCCCTCTGATACTCCGCCCACAGTTCCCCAACTTTTTCCCCCCCAATTCGACCACTGAATGCCTACACCTCTTGGCACGGCTCTGAATATGGGCGCCGTGGGCCTGGGCCCAGCTCACCCATGCTTAAAGCCGGCCCTGTGTGTATTAGCTGTTTGTGGAGTGTCTTGATTCATCATAATATAAATGACCACACCACTGCTCACTTTTGCCACAATCTCCGTTGCTCTTTCTTGGCACTTACTGCCAGTTCCTCTGTCAAAACCTTTTCTTCCTGTGTTTGAGCAGGGCCTCTTCCTGTGTGCAGCACAACCGTTTCCCTGTGTCCCAGCGCGTGGCGCTTTCCCTGTCCTTTTTTTGGCTTCTGACACTTCATTTAATTTTAATGATATGAGTAATCAATATGCTTATTGACACAAGAACGCAGGGCTATTAGTGCCACTCAAAACATTTCAATTCCACCTGGAGGGGCACCAGCGCATGTACACAATGATGTCTGTGCCAGTGTGAGAGAGTTATCTAGATTTGCCTGGATTTCAGGGTGTATTTGAAGGCACTGTTTAGCTGAAATATCAACTCTTTTTCAATTAGGTATTTTCCAGTGTATCCCATGGGAAACAACCATTACAACACAGTCATTACAACGCACTACCTTTACAACACAGTTATTACAACGCGATATCCTTTACATCGCATGCCATTACAATGCAGCCACTACAACGCATGTCACTACAACACATGCCGTTACAACGCATGCCACTACAACGCATTATAAGGTAAGTAATTAATTTTTACCCTTACAATATCCAACATTTATCCTACTGTTACACTCACTGGAGTGGGAATAGTAATATTTACCCCTACACTATCCAACACTTACCCTACTGTTGCACTCACTGGAGTAGGAATAGTAATTTTTACCCCCACACTATCCAACACTTACCCTACTGTTGCACTCACTGGAGTAGGAATAGTAATTTTTACCCCCACACTATCCAACACTTACACTACTGTTTCCCTAAAAGTATTATGCGTTGTAATGGTATGCGTTGTAATGGTATGTATTGTAATGGAATGTGTTGTAAGTGTAGTTTCTAAAAAAGGGTTGTAAAATCATGCATTGTAATGGATGTTGCGATGTAAAAACTGCGTTGTAAAGGTATGCGTTGTAAAAGTTTGTGTTGTAGCATGTCCTATTCGTATCCCACATAATATGAGACTTATTCCTATTAGCTTATATTTGCTTATTAACCCCTTAAGTGCTGCTGACGGCCAATGGTCGTCAGCAGCGCTACCTCCCCAGTGCTGCGCACGACCATTGAACGTCCATTCAGCACTAGTTCTAATGGACAGCGCAGCACTGGGGAGAAATGTTTACACGCAGCTAAGGTGTTAACGAACATACAATCAATTTGGAAGGGTAAATTGAAAAGATGACTTAATTATTCTCAATTACAATTCTACTAGGATATAGAAAAAAAATTCTCTTAATGTGGAACAAAAGGCTACGATTAAAATATTGTCTTGTGCAATAATTAAAGCAGAGGGGCTATCTTCGACTGACATTTAAGATGTCATAGGAAGCGTGGAACTATTTATGTGACATTGATTATAGAGGGAAGTGATTCTTTTTTAGTGACATGCCCTAAATCCCCCGATTACGCTCAGTCACCAGCTGTATAGAACTCAACTGCTTTTCGCCACAATTTAAATCCAGTCCATCCACAATAGAGCCCTTTGCAGTGCCTGGTACTACCTTAAAGGGAATTTATTTTCTATATGTTTAGTAACTCAAATTGGTTATAGAAGGATAAATCAATAGTCCTTATTATGAATCAATCCAATACTATTTGACTCGAAATTCAATATAGATACTTTGTTTCATTAAAACACAACATATAAACAAAGACACAAGGTGTATTAGAAAAATAGTTTTATCAAAAATTCATTGAGATAAGTGACTTAATATACAGATAAATAAACAAATAAGGTTTAGGACTGTGGGTACATGTATAAGTAAATTACTACGTGACTCAACAGAACCTAAAAAACACCTATCCCACACCACATTGAATAAAACAAAGATAGGGATAAGATGTACTGTCGACGTTTTGGTTTCCTAAGAGTCAATTGTAGAAATCATCCTCAGGACTGCTGTCAATTATAATCTGTATAGAGGTATTGTAATCTGTGGGGAATGCTCCTGCACCTTTGTCACATGAAATACGTGTAACAAATTACACTTGACTAAAATTGAGGTGTATCTTTGTTGATTAACTGTGAGTCGTTATTTTGACTCAAAGTTCGAAATCAATCAATCCAGATTGTATGTGAAGTCGTGTCTAATCTTCACACATGTGAAACGTAGGGCGATGGTCTAGTTGAGATGGGGTGCATTCTTTGTTACAGACAAAGTGAACGTAGAGACAGCGAATTCGTCTCATATAAGAAGGATTGTTTTTGAGACAAACACTCGCTAATCCTGTATCAGTAATCTAATTTCTGATGTCTGTGTCGCAGAGTCAAGCAGCGTGTAGTCGATTGAGTCGATCGACTACACACTGCTTGACTCTGCGACACAGACATCAGAAATTAGATTACTGATACAGGATTGGCGAGTGTTTGTCTCAAAAACAATCCTTCTTATATGAGACGAATTCGCTGTCTCTACGTTCACTTTGGCTGTAACAAAGAATGCACCCCATCTCAACTAGACCATCGCCCTACGTTTCACATGCGTGAAGATTAGACACAACTTCACATACAATCTGGATTGATTGATTTCGAACTTTGAGTCAAGATAACGACTCACAGTTAATCAACAAAGATACACCTCAATTTTAATCAAGTGTAATTTGTTACACGTATTTCATGTGACGAAGGTGCAGGAGCATTCCACACAGATTACAATACCTCTATACAGATTTTAATTGACAGCAGTCCTGAGGATGGTTTCTACAATTGACTCTTAGGAAACCGAAACGTCGACAGTACATCTTATCCCTATCTTTGTTTTATTCAATGTGGTGTGGGATAGGTGTTTTTTAGGTTCTGTTGAGTCACATAGTAATTTACTTATACATGTACCCACAGTCCTAAACCTTATTTGTTTATTTATCTGTATATGAAGTCACTTATCTCAATGAATTTTTGATAAAACTATTTTTCTAATACACCTTGTGTCTTTGTTTATATGTTGTGTTTTAATGAAACAAAGTATCTATATTGAATTTCGAGTCAAATAGTATTGGATTGATTCATAATAAGGACTATTGATTTATCCTTCTATAACCAATTTGAGTTACTAAACATATAGAAAATAAATTCCCTTGAAGGCACTTTTACCCTTCCATTTCAATTACCCAAGCCCTCAAGGGTATTTTCGGGTCGCTCACTTGTTGTAAATCATAATGGTACTACCTTAGACCCTCATCCACCTCAAAAGAGTGTCAGCTACTCTGATAGGCTATGAGAATAAGTAAACTCAGGGGCTAATCATAATGGGTAAAAGAAGGATGGAGCTGAGGATAACAGCTACTTGTTGCGATCCTTGGTCTCCATCAATAGTACTCCACCTGTGATTTTGTGGGTTCATGGAGGCAGAGTCAGATCCCAAGAAGCATTGGCAATGCCAATAAGTCTGTCTTTAATGTGCTGCATCATGAACACAAAAGAATGCAACTTGTAGTTTCCCTGCCTATGACTTCTTCCATTTAACGTGTTGAATTGTGGGATTTGCAGTCCAAACTCTGTAGTTTATCCCTCTCATTCCTGGTGACAATTCAGTTTTCCCACCAAATTTCTCCTTTGCTCTGTGCTAAGACTTGTATGTTAAAAGAGTTCACTCCCAGACACCATTTTGTGTTCTCAATATATCTTCTAGCCCAACCATCTGACGCATCTCAAACATCTTTCTACTACTCTTTCCAATGCACTACCCTATCTCTCATCCTATACATCTATCAATATATCCTCTACATCCACTCTCATTCATCCCAAATCCCATACCACTACTATGATCCCCAAAATAACCCTTTCTAGACTCTCTCCTACTCTACCCCTTCTTGCATCATCTGACACCTCTTTTACTATACGGATCCCCTAAAACAAACCTTTCTAAACTCTTCCCTCTGACTCCTCCCCTCCAAAACTCCTTTTTACCCACCCAAAACCTCCCCCTACCGCTAAAACACAAAACAAAAAAAAACATCTTTCACTCTTTTATCCCTCCACTATCCTTTTCATTCAAAATTAACAGACTAACATGTTCACTTCTCAAATTCCATATTCAACTATACTAATTCACCACTAATCCTTTATGGGTTCCGGAGTGGCGTGCTACTCGCCAGAAATGTGCTATATGAATGCAAACCTTTCTTCCCCTTTTATCCCTCCGCTATCTGTCTCACTCCAAATAACTGACTAATATGCACCACTGTAATGACTTCATATTTCCCCATATTAATTCACCACTAATCCCTTAAGGGCTTCCTGAATAGTGTGCGTCAACACCCCATCAGGGGTAACAAGCGCTATATAAATACAAACCTTTTTCTCCTCTATCCTTCTGCTATCATTCCAAATCCAAATAACTGACTAACCTATCCACCATTTAAAATGTACTTGCATGTTTCACTATACTAATTCAACACTAATCCTCTATGGGTCCTGGAGTCCTTGGAGTAGCGTGCTACTTGCTAAAAAAGCGTTTTGACGCCTTGTCAGGGGTAGTAAGCGCTATATAAATGTAATTACAATACAATACAATATTCACATGGGCCTGCACTGGTATAGACTCACAGATCACCTTGCAATCATGTAGGCACGCTGCCCACACTGCTCACCCTGCAGACACAAACTGTTTTCTCCTGCTGTCATACACCTCTCACTCACACACCATTCACCCTTCAAATGCCCTCTAATCGCCCACCTCATACCCTGCACTCTTACGCTCGTGCTCTCCTCTGACCCTGCACCCACCCACCACTGAAACTGGCCTGTACCCACCCACCACTGACTCTGGCCTACACCCAGACACCACTCACCCAAAACCCAGACACCACTCACCCTGCACTCACACACTGCTCCATCCCTCACCATACATTAGCACACCCCTAACACACCAATTAAGCAACCTGTTCACCCTTCATTCACCCACCTCTCATACTTGATATTCACACACTTCTCACTCCATGCCCACACACCTTTCACTTTGCACACTCACAAACCGCTCACCCTCTACTCACACACTTCTCACTTTGCACACTCACGCAGGTCTCACCCTGTGCACTCAGACATCATTAACTTTGCTTACGCGCATACCTCTCAAATTGCACTCGTACACCTCATACTCTTTACTCACACAATGCTCTCTGTGCACTCACTCAACTGCTCATATACTTCTCGTCCTGGACTCACACCACTAACACACCTCTCAGACTGACTGCTTACCCTAAGTTACAAACCACTGAACCTGTACATCGCTCACCCTGCATTCAAACACCACTCACCATGAACACTCATGCACTGCCTATCGGCCCACTCACCATGAACTAACATCAGTCACCCAGCACTAAGGAATTGTTCATCCTTCACAAAGATACCACTCTTTCTGCACTCAGACACCACTCATCCTGCATTCAGACGCCACTCAACTCTCAATCTGCACCCGCACACCTCTCACGCTGCACTAACACCGCTCATCCTTCACTTATAATCTTCATCCTCACATACTTCTAACCCTGCATTCACAGACTAGGTCACCACTCATGCTGTCCACTTGCCCTGCACTCACACACCTGCCACACTGCACGCACATCTCTCAATTTGCACACACACCATTAAACCTACACACACACACACACACACACCCACACCACTCATTGTACACACACATCACTTATGTTGCACTCACACAATGCTCAACGGGCTTTCAGACATCACTCACTCTGCACTGAAACACCCTTCACCTTGCACTTGGACAATAGCTATCCTGCATACTCAGCCTGTACTCATATATTACTCACCCTGCATTCACACACTACGAATGCACTTCTCACGCAGGACTCCCTCACTACTCACCCTTCATCCACCAACCGTTCAGTCTGCACTCACCCACCATTTACACACCACTCACCTGCCTCTCACAGTGCACTCACCTACTGTCTGCCTTGCACTCACTCACCACTTACCATGCACTCACACACATGACTCATGCATCCCTCACCATGCTCTCACACCTCTCACTCTGCACTCACACACCACATCATATATTCATATACACACCCTGCTCTCACCCACACTTTCTGACCTATAGACACACACCTCCTTCTGCACACACTTAAACCATTCATCCTTCACAGTCACAGACTTCTCACCCTGAATGCTCACACACCGCCGATCCTGCATACTGAACGGTTACACACAGACACTGCTCAGTTACACACTTCTCTTTCTGCACACTCACTCTGCACAGACATCGCTCATCCTGAATTCAGCGCTGCTCATTTTGCACTCAAGCACCACTTGTGCTGCACTCACACACAGTTCAACCTGCACTTACACACCTCCTAACATGCACCCACAAACTTCTTCATGTGAACTCACCAGTGACATTGGACTTTCATCACTCAAATACCTCTCCCATTGCAGTTGTTCCCCACTAACACATACCCAAACTAACTGCACACCATACACTTACACACCTCTCGAGCTGAATGCAAAAACCTCTCATCATGCACACCCACACTGCACTCAGACATTGCTCACCAAGCACTCACACTGCTTACATGGACTCACACACCTCTTACCTTGGACTCACACACCTCTCACTGCACCTATACATCTCTCACACCCAGGACTCACCCACCTCCCACCCTGCACTCACTCACCGTTCACCATGCATTCATCCACCACTCACACAACTGTCACCCTTTTATCACACTTCATCATGCATTTACACATACCATTTACCCTACACATTGACGCATGGCTAACCCTGCACACATACACAAAGCTCACCCTGTGCACTCACATACTGCTCACTCTGCACATGCACACACTGCTCACACACCACTCACCCTACTCACTCACACACTGCGCACACTCACCGCTGACCTTGCACCCTTGCTCACCTCTCAATTTGCGCTCGTACACCTTACACTGTCTACTCACACAACACTCATAATGCACTCACCTGTCTCTCCCCATGTAATCATGCACCTGCACACACACATTTCACCCTGCACACTCACACACTGCTCACTTTGCATACTAACTGTTCACCCTGCACTTACAGCATTAACCCTACCCACTCACAGCATTCATGCTACACTCAGACACATCTCACCCTGTGGTCAGACACCACTAACTGTGTTCTCAGACATCACTCACCTAGCTCTTAGAAATCTGCCATTCTGCACACTATCCTGCACTCAGACATTGCTCATCATGCACTACAATCACTCACACGCCTCTCATAATGCACTCATAAACCACTGATCTTGCCCTCACACATCGCTTACCTTACACTCACACTACTCATCTGTACTTGGACCCTGCTCATCCTGAACTCACCTTGCACTCACATACCGCTCAGGTACCTCTCATCCAGCACTCACTCACTCTGCACTCATCCACCACTCCTACCGCACTCTGTCACCACCTGCCAAGCACACTGAACTTGCCTACGTCTCACACTCTACTCACCAACCACTCACCCTGTACAAACACACCACTTAGCATGCTCTTATACACCAAACATACACTACTCACCCTGTAAACACTCAATTACAGCTCACAAACACACACATTTATTTTTATTTTTATTTAGGAAGTTTTATATAGCGCTGGCCTGACCGGAAGGTATCGGAGCGCTTCACATAATTACAGAACGGTGCAAAAGAAAGCAAAGCAAAGCAAAACACAATACAGTACAACGAGACATTCAGGATACGAATCATAGTAGGAGGAAAGAAGAAGCGATCCATTGCGGGGTTTTGGCATTCCCCCTCCGGGAGGTGAGCAGAATCTCTTTAGACACTCCGAGCTGCTCCTATCTGATAGCTAAGGAACGGTCAAGGAACAGGATTTTGAGCTGACTTTTGAATTTAGGGAAGGAAGGATAGTTCTGATGTGGGGGGGGATAGAGTTCAATATTTTGGGCGCATTTCCAGCAAAGGACCAGTCCACAGTTTTTTGTTTTCTGGTTTTTAGTGGGATAAGAAGTAGGGTGTTAGAGCTTCTGAGGTTCCTGTTCTGCCCTGCTTTTTTAAGTTTGCACACCAGATATTCAGGTTTGCCTGTGTGAAGGGCTTTGTGGGTGAGGCAGGCTTTTCTAAAGTTCGCCCGCAGTTCTATTGGTAGCCATTTGAGTTATTTTAGTGCCGGGGAGATGTGGTCAAATTTCTTTATTCCAGTGACCTTACTGGCAGCCGCATTGAGGGTTGTTTTCAGAGGACCAAGATGAGTTTTGGGTATTCCAGAGAGGATTGCATTTCCATAGTCAAGTCTTGCCAGCACCAATGCTTGGGTGGCTTGTTTTAGATCATTGTATGGAATGAAAGGTTTTATTTTGCTTAGTAGCTTCAGGTTAAGGAAGGCGCTATTTGCCGAGATCTTGATGTGTTTGGTCAAGTCTGGTTTAGAGTCAAGCGTGATGCCTAGTGATTTGACGGAGTCCGCTAGGGTGAGGTTCCCATTGAGCGCGTCAATATCTTTTAGCCACTCGATCATTTGTGGGTTCTCTTTGTTCGAGATGAGGAGTAATTCAGTTTTGTCAGGATTCAACTTTAGGTGGTTGCTTGACAGCCAGTCTTGCACTTCTTTTAGTGTTTTATTGAGTCTGTGAATGTCTTTAGAGGAGGAGATTTCCAGATAGATTTGGGTATCATCCTCGTAGAGGTGGAAGGGTATGTTAGATTTCCTGAGTAGGGTGGAGAGGGGTCCATGTAGATATTGAAGAGTTGAGGGGAGAGCACTGATCCTTGGGGAACTCCACTCTTGATTGGATGAAGGTCGAACTCAAAGCTTCTGATTTTGATTCTTTAGGGGCGGTTGTGCAGGAATGAGGAGAACCAGTTGAGGACCACATCCTTTAGACTAGCCCTTTCTTCGAGGGCTTTGAGGAGAAGAATATGATCAACTGTGTTGAATGCCGCCGATAGGTCGAGGAGAATGAGGAGGCAGCATTGGTCTAAGTTTAATGATTTGTGTATGTCATCAATTATGTTGAGGATTGCGGTTTCCGTGCTGCACCCTTTCCTAAATCCTGACTGATGTGAGTCGAGGAGGTTGGTATTGTCCAAGTGCTGAGTTAGTTGTTGGAGTACACATCTCTCTATGATTTTGGAAAGTAGAGGAAGGTTAGAGACGGGTCTGAAGTTGTTCAAGTCATTTATGTCCAGGCCTGGTTTTTTTAGCAATGGGGTGACTTGTCCCACTTTCAGGCAATCTGGGGCGATTCCGTTTTTTTAAGGAGCTGTTAATAATCCTGCACTACAGTGGGGCTATGGAGAGTTTCAGTTTTTTGGCGAGTAGAGCAGGGAGGGGGTCTAGGGTGTGAGATGAAGGTTTAGAGGTGGAGATAAGTTTGACTATTTCCTCTTCTAGAATGGACTAGAAGCGTGACCAGGGTTTAGTACTTGGTGGGGGAGCGCAACAATGCACCCCCCCCCATGTTGCTATAGGGCAGGGGAGAGCAGTTGATAACCAGAGAGCGCTCGATCTTGGAGACCTTGTCATTGAAGAAGTTGGCGAAGTTATCGCAAAGTTCTTTAGAGGCCTGTCCCAGGGAGGAATCTGGTTTTGAAGTTTGCTGTCTAATAATACTGAACAGCTCCCTGGGTTTGTTTTTCGCGCTGTCCAGGGCAGAGCGGAAATACATGGATTTTTTGTTCTTGATATGATTGTTGTAGTTCTTCCGGATAGTTCTGAGTTTGTCTCGATGGAAGGTAGTGGGCACGCTTCTTCATCGTCTTTCTGTAGCTCTTAGTTGTCTCCTTTCTTCATTGGTGTCAGAGTCGAACCAAGATCTGGACGGAATGGCTCGGTTTTTTCTTTGTTTCAACAGTGCTAGTTGGTCAAGAAGGTTTAACATATTAGCGTTATAGAGTGAGGTAAGGTTGGCTGTGGAGAGAGCCTTGTCGCTGCGTAGGAGCAGTCTTCCATGACTTCCAGGGGAATCTGGGAGAGATTTCTTGACCATTTGGGGGGGTCTTGCACAGGAGGCAGGGATAAGACTCTTTGGTTGATGTGGAATACGATCATGTGATGATCCGACCAGTCAACTGGGAGTATGTTGTTGATTGTAATTGTGTCTTGGTGGGCAATGATGGCATCAGGGTCACTCCTTTGTTGTGAGTTTCTTTAGAGAAATGTTGGGAGAGGCTATTGTCACAGAGGAGAGTATTGAGCAATTGGATTAGTGTGTTGTTAGACTGGTTCCAAAGGAGGTTGAGATCACCCAGAATTATGTGGTTAGTGTCTTTTAGTGCGCAGTGGGCAATCAGGTCAGAAAGATGTTCACCAAAAGTAGAGGTGTTGCCGGGTGGGTGGTATAGAAGGTGGCCAACTAACTGGCTGTTGTCCTTAAGCTTGAAGGTGACGGATAAGCACTCAAAGGAGCTATATTTGCATGGGTCCATAACAGTGATGTCAATGTCATTTTTATGGATGATGGCTACACCTCCTCCACGTTGGTCTATTCTATTTTTATTGATGATGTTGAAACCTGGGGGCACTAACATGTCTAGGCAGGGTGGGGAGATCTCATTTAGCCATGTCTCTGTGATGAACGCAATGCCTAAGTCCTGAGAGAGGATGGCTTCAGCAAGTTCCGTTGCATGCTTGGGGGCAGATCTACAGTTAATGAGCATGCAGTGTATAGATATATTATTTTTGACCGTATGCTTTCCTAAGGGGGCCCTCGGTATGGAGGTGAGGGCGGGCGGGGGTCTAGTGAGCATCACGGATGGGAAGTCTCATCCGAAGTCCGTCATCACTTGAATCTTGGCGTTGGTGGCAGTTGGGAGAGTGGAGACATAGGTGGAGGCTAGATCCATAGCTTCTTCATCAGACATTGCTGCTGTAGATCTGAGAGGTCTATTTGATTGGGTCTCCACATCATTGCTGGTGGGATCCCCGCGTCGGTTCTAAGGGGTCTTGGCGGCCGGTTCTCTCGTGAGTTACCGAATCGGGGTTTAAGAGGAAAAGAATCAATCGGACTGGAAGTCCTGAGTTGAACATATTGGGGCTTACGAGCCTTGTCTAGGTTGGAAAGGATTTCATCCAGGCCCCTGAATTTAATTTCTAGCTGACTCTCTAGTAAGGCCTGCCGATGCGCCATATTTTCCAGGCCTGATGATGTGCAGTTTTGGATAGGGATATCTTGTGAAACGGGGGGCTGGGTCCCATTAGGAGGTTTAGTGCTGGGTAGGTCAGCCTGGCTGTCACTGTTAGTAGCCTTCGGTAGGGGGTTTGGTCTTGGGCTCTTCCTCCGTGATTCTGCTGGAGTGATGAGGGGGGGTCAATAGACCGGGCCCTAAGCAAGGTGTTATGTTGTTGAAGTGGGTAAGATTGATGGGGAGGTGGGGCTTGATCCTCTCCGACAGATTGATGGGGGTCAGTGGGCTGGGCTTGTGGGATGCTGGTGTTATGTTGAAGAGGATAGGATCGCGGGGGCTGAGGGGACTGAACGTCTTTAGAGGACTGAAGGTCACGGTTCGTAGGGACAGAGGAGTGAAGGGAGTTTCTGAGGGGGAGGCTGGGGGGTCTCATCGGGGGAGAGGAGGTAGATATTTGCATCTCCTGCAGGGGCTGGTTGATCGGGAAAGGGGGCTGGGGTGGAGCGGGACGACGCGATTGAAGGTGTGCGGAGCAGAGAGTAGGGAAGAGAGAGTCGAAGGCCTCTAGGTTCTCGTTATTGGCCTGTACCAAAACTGTACCATTTGAGTAAATGGTCCCTGATGTGTTCCCTTTTCTAGTTGCTTGGTTGGGTGGGAGGTCGTCAGTTTACAGCTGTGTGAGGTGGTCGTCGTTTTAGATATGTGCAGTTGCATTCTCACTACGGTGTTCCAGCTTTCCTGTCTATCTGTGTGGAAGATGAGATCCATCTTAATCTGTCCTTTAGAGGAGCAGTGGTATGTGTCTACAAATAGCGTTTCTGGGTGTTGTCTGATTAGATTGTGTTTGTGGTTTCTTTTCGCTTTCGGAGAGAGGTTGGGGGAAGCTAATCGCGAAGGCATTCAGACGGTGCGGTTTTATGTGGATCGAATTGGGAGGTTCGACGGAAGATGGCGTGCCTGGTGGCATTGTTGCGAGTTGTGGAGGAGCTGTTGATAGGGGGGCGGGACTCCTTTGGTTAGGAAGTGTCGGCTATGGGAGAGCTACCCGTGACGAATGTTCGGTGGGAACTTGAGGGTCTACCCTGCTATGGGATCTGTGATTGAGAGGGCACCGAGTAGACTAAGTGTTTGTTGCAGGTGGAAGACAGTGTCATGAAGTAGGCAGTGGGGGGGACAGGGAGTAGGCTGAGGTATGGGAGTGGTTATTGCAGGGGGTTGTGGCGACATGGAACAGGGCTGACACCTTAGAGTGAGCCCAGAGACGCTAGCGCCGTTGGAACAGGCGGGGGGTTGACCTAGTTGGTTGCCATCCTTCTTGCGCTTTCTCAGGGGTAGGTTGCATGGGGCGGGGGGGAGCTTTCAGCTAAGGATTAATCAAAGGGGCGAACGGGGGGCAGGAACAGCTTTAAGTGGCCTCCAGTGACCATTCAGGTCCCAGGTGGTGGCCATTATGGAACCAGGCAACAACTACTAAGCTGCACCTGCGGGGGTTCCAGGTCTTTGTGAGTCAATTAATCAGGTAGATCCGGGTATTTAGTATGGGGGCAGGTGAGGGTGGGCCGCGTCTCAGTTTGAGCAGGAGCAGCCTCTCGATCCTTCAGTGTCCTGGGTGGCGGCCATCTTAGGGCCAGGCTTTGCCCATCGGTCCAAACCCAGCTCCATATAGAGGTTCAATTATTATGCCAGAGGGACACCCCGTGAGTAGCAGGTCGGGGGGGGGGGGTGCCTGTAAAAAAAAGGTAGGGCCGATGTTGATCGAGAACCTTTTTAAGTATTGCCCGGCGCTATCCGCCTCTCATACCACTCGAATCTTTCAAACAAAGAGGCAGGCGGTGGAGACTGGAAGGCAGGAAACAGAAGCTTTATTCCGACGGAGCAGAACACGTCAACTCAGACAACAGGGTATCTTCTTGAGGTGCTCTTACCGCATCTCTGAGGCCTGGCCTCTTATACACAAGTTTATTGCTTTATTGCATAAAACACATCTTTGTCAACACTTTGATGTACAGAAAGACATCCTCGGAATCCCCGCTTCAAGCCCGTTCCCACACACATTTACAGTAGAAGTCCCCACCCCGGTCACAACAGGTGATGATTGTCACGCAGCTGGGCATTCCGCCGATTCCCGGAATGCATGTGGTTGATCGGATCTCATGGGGTGGGGGCTTTGATCAGTTGTGGATCCTTTGATGGGGGGAGCTTCCTACTGTATGGGGGCAATAAACAGCATCCGCAGGGCCAGGTGGCGGCCTGGGAACGAGCAGGACAATCGGGCACAGAGGAAAGGGGGTTTTATAAAAGGGATACGGGATCATGAAAGGGATGGAGGGAGGTGTTGAGCTGGGAACAGGATGGGGTTCTGAGGCAGGGTTGCGCTGAAGAGGGTTTTATGGCCCAAGCATGTGAGAGCGGGGGCTGTCAGCGCGTGGGGGATGTCTGCGAGGTTAGGAGAGAGAGAGAGAGAGACGCGCTGGCTATCGGCAGTGGGCAGAGGGGCCATGGCATTCAAAATGACTGCCGCTTACGCGCACAAATGGGCCTAAAAAGGGACAAGATGGCGCCGATAATGTTGATGCTGCAAACTAGATTTTAACATGCCTTTCCTCGACCCGCTGCGTGATCCGGTATTGTTGGGGGGGGGGGGGGGAGGGGGCAGCCGAGCCAGTCTTCCCTATATCAATCACGGTCCTGAGCAGCGGCCATCTTGAGGCCAGGCATCGTCAGTCGGGCCAGTCTCAGCTCAATATAGTAATTTGGTTGGGCCTGGGGAGCCCACTGTGTAGAGCGGATGGGGGGGAGCCTTGCCCCAGCCCGCTGCACGATCTGGTACGAGGGGGGCACCACGCCAATCCTCCCCTCGCTCATTCACTGACCTGGGCGGCGGCCATCTTAGTTCAGTTCGGGTCATCCAGGGTGGGGGGCACCTTGCTGCTGTCCGATTGCGCGCTCTGGTGTGCTGGTGGTCAGCCATGCCGCTCTTCACATCTGCGGCAAGGACGCGGTCTCACTGCTCTCCGGTAGGAGCCCCGGGGGTCTCCTCTGCCGCTCCGGTCTCGCCGTTCTGGTTTTCCTCTGACGCTCCAGTCTCCTCTTCAGCGGGGCTGAGGTCGGACCTGAGACAGGTCATTGCCGTGCCGCTTCGACGGAGTGAAGTCGTCCCAGTCAGCCTCGGGAGGCACTGCTGCAGCTCCAGGTTCCCGGGTAGACCAGCCGACAAGAGGCGGGGAAGACCTCTTCAAGTCTCCCGATGCCCAGTGCGGTAAGCCCTGGGAGAGGGAGAGATGGCTTGAGGCGGGGTGAACGGGGAGGACGGGCTGAATGGGATTTACACTACGAAAGTGGTCCCGGGTGGGGGGCCCCTTGCTGCTGCCCGATTGCGCGCTCCGGTGGTCTGGGGGTCAGCCAAGCCGCTCTTCACATCTAAGGCAAGGACGCGGTGTAACTGCTCTCCGGTAGGAGCCCCAGGGGTCTTCTCTGCCGCTCCGGTCTCGTACTCACCCTGCACACTCACACATTGCTCACCCTGCACACTTACACACCTCTCACCCTCCACACTTAGCACCCTGCACCCAGTCACTACTCACCCTGCACACTAATGGTCCACTCATCTGCTGACTCTGCACACTCACCCTTCACTCAGACACTGTTCAGTTTACATTCAGACACTGCTCATGCTGCACATAGACATCAAACACACTGCACACATACACTGCTCACATTGCACTCACACATCTCCCACCCTGCACCCACACACAACTTGCCCTGCACTGACACCACTCATCTTTTACCACACCATTCACACTGCACTATTACCATCCTCCTTGCACTCACCCACAACTAACACATCACTCATGCTGGCCAATACCCCTTCCCACACTCACATCTCTCATCCTGCACAGTCCTGCAACAGTCACTTTGTACATTCACACACTACTCATGCTGCACACTCACACACCATTCACCCTAAAGCAAGGCCCTTCCACTCTGCACTTAGACATCTCTCATTCTACACACTCACACTGAACTCATATACCCCTCAACCTGCACAGACAGCACTCACACTGTAGTCATCTTGCTCACCCTCCACTCACACCCTACACTGAAACACTTTGCACCCTTCACTAATACACCTCTCACTTTGCACTCACACACCTCCCACCTTGCACTCGTCAACTACGTGCCCTGCACTCATTCACAGTGCACCCTACACACTCACCACTCATACACCTCTCACCAAGCACTCACTGACTTCTCATCTGCAATCATCCATCTTCAAGTTCACACTCAACCAACATTTCCCCTGCACTGAAAAACCAATCTACATGCACCCACACACCACTCAAACAGCTATATCCATGCTCTCATACCACTCACCATATATTCACATACCGCCTAGCATGCATTGACACAAACCACTCATCCTGCACTCACATACACTACTCACCCTGCAATCCCACATACTGCTCACACTGTACACAGAGAGCTGAATCATCACCATACACACACACTGCTCACGGTGCACACACACACAGCTGAACCTCCAAACACATACTCAGTCGCCCAGCACTCATAAACCCCTCACCCTGCACCCTCACATCTTTCTTATTGCCCTGCACACTCACAGTGCTTACCCTGTACACTCACACACTCCTCTCCTTGCACACTCACACATTGCTCATCCTGCAGACTGATCACCCTGCACATGTATAAACCATTCATTCTACACTCTCACCAGCACCCACACACCTGTCACCCAGCACTGATGCTGCTTACTGCTCACATCCCTGTCACCCTGCACTCACACCACTAAAACACGACTCACGCTGACTGCTCACTGTGCATTCACTGACACTCCTCATCCTGCACACTCATGCACTGCTCACCCCCCACACTCACAAATCACTCACCGCACCCTGCACATTTACCACTCACCCTGCACACTCATCACTGATCACTCAGGCAACAAGACACTTGCACCCTGCACTCAGACACTTCTCATCCTACACACACTCACTGTACTCAGAAATTGCTCCTCCAGCACTAACACTCCACTAACCCTGAACGGATGGTGCTTACTCTGCACTACACTACTTACATTCCATTCACACACTGGTTACACATCTCTCCCCTTCCACTCGTACAGTTCACCCTCCACGCACACACCTTGTACTCAATTATTGTTCACTCTACACTCACATACCTCCTCCTGCACTCACACATGCCTCACCAACGAGGCACTCACTGCTCACTTAGCACTCACTCACCCTTTACCCTGCACTCACGAGTGTGAAGCAGTTTTTGTATTAATTATTGTAGCATATTATGCTTCAATCTGCAGGAAACATAGCATAGTATATCTTATGTCAGCTATCAAGTAAAGGCATTCATTCTAGAAAAAGGACAGAAAAAACACATTTTTCTGAAGGATTGCCATGATAAGGTATGTGAAAATGCATGCAGATGATTACAGCTGCAGGCATCCCATACCAATGTCAAACACACAACTACATTCTCAAGTTGATGATGGAAATGGAAGGGGGCTGGGACATTCCCCCCCACCGTGTTCCTCCCAGCTGAGCTATTTTCTGAAAACACACCCCATAATTATCTAATTAGCTTGGGAACATTGTTCAGTAGTAACTATTGTACTGGCATGTGCGTGAACGGATAGGAAAGCTCCATTCGTGTGAGAGACATCTTGCTCACGCAATGTGATAAATATAAAAATAAACAATTATCACAGCTGGTTTGAGGGTGAGTACTCTGTCTGAGTAAGAACACAGTTATTGCCACAACAAAAGTTTTACTCAGGTGACCAAACGTCTGGGTGGAACCATAGTGCCTCTCTTTACAACTTCTCAAACTATATCATACGCTGAGGTGACAACTGTGCTGTGAAGGCAGATTTTAATAAAAAAAGACAGATCTTACCTAGGAATCCACATGATCAATTCACAAACTTAAAACACTGGTTTCTCCCACCAGAATTATGATTTAATTATTTCCTTACACATACATTCCTATGCATGCATGTGGTGCTCAGTATCTTGTGCAAATGTCTCTCAGTTTGCCATGGCGCATAGTAAAGAAGAAGGCTGCACCAAAAATCCCTTGGCTAATGCCGGAGCATTCTGCTAGCCTTCAATCAATCAATCATTGTACTTGTACAGGAGGGAGGGAGGTGTCCAGGCGCTGTGCTGCAGGCATCAGTCGAAGAGCCAGGTCACTGTCTTCCTCACTGCCTCCTTGTTCCGCCACACCATCTCACTTTGGGTCTGAACAGGGTGACACACTGTATGCTTGCGTTGCAGCAGGCACACAACTGGGGATGAATGTGTCAGCCTTGTTTTCCTTTTCTCTTCTCTTCTTTCCAGCTTTCCTCCCACACAACACTCACCAGCTTAACCCAGCTGTCTCCCCTTCTTACTTTGGGCTAGCTTCTTTCCACCCTTTCTTCCTTCTCTATCCTGCTTTCTTCCCCTTGGCCATCTGCTTACCTACTAACCACTCCACTTTCACCCCATCATGTGCACTAATTCACAATCTCTCCCAACAGTTAGACGCCCGGCTGTGGGCACTTTCACAGTTTGCCTCACCCAGGTCTTTTTCTGGCACACTCTTAGCCGTCGATGAAATGCTGGTCAGTCATTCTAGCATCGCGCCACTGCTAGGACTTTTCATAAAATATAGGTTTCTGTTAAACGGACAGCTGGTCATAGGGTGTCTGTGTCAGTGTTAAGATGGTTGATGTTCTTGAAGTAGAATTAGAAGGTGCTCTAACCTACCAGCTTTATATTTTGCGGTGCACATTTCTGAGAAATGTTAAAAAGAAAACAATAATGTTATCTGACAATCTTTACTCAGAACGTTCTTTTAACCAGCACGCGAATTCCAATGCTGAATGCTGATGCCCACTGTACGGTTGTACTGGAAGTGACTATAGGTCATATGTATCAAGATACCGATTAGCGATTCTGTAATAGCGATTTTTAAGAAATCGCTTTTTCAGAATCGCTGATTGGTATGTATCAAGAAAATTGCAATTTTTTAGCGATTTCTTGATATTCCTTAATTGCGAATTCGCAAATTGCGAATTTGCAATTAAGAAATACTTTCCCTTTCATTTCTATGGGCCTCCTGGATTGGGAATTTTTCCTCAATTTGCGATTCGCAATTTGCGAATCGCAAATTGAGAATAATTTCAAGGGTGCAGGGGTGACCAGAGGACACCCTGTTGCACCCCTGAAATAAGTATGGGTGCACATGTGGTGCACATACATGCCCTAAGGGCATGTATGTGCGTCACATGGCACTTCGAAAAATGCTCAAATGTGCATTTATCAAGAAAATCGCAACTTACCACCAACTAGAAGTTGGTGGTAATTTGCGATTCCTTAAGGGCATTTTGGATTTTTTTTTTGCTTAATACATTGCATTTAAGGAATCGCAAAATTTGCGATTCCTTAAATGCAATTAGAAAATAAGGAATCGAAAATTTTGAGATTCCTTATTTTGCACCCAAATTCCTTCATACATACAATTTTACGAAAATGAGTTCGCAAACGCCGTTTGCGAACCCATTTTGCCTTGATACATGTGGCCCATAGAGGCCAGAGAACCTTTACATTTAGGGCGAAGTGTCTTGCAAACTTAACATATTACTTTTGTGTGAACTTCCTTCTAGCCAATCCGAAACTGCACTCTTAGAAACCATAGGAATCCGAATAATCTCTCTGCCCTCATTATAGCATTTGGCTTCTTAAAGACTTTCTTAATAGCAAAATATATACATTTTTTAGCTTTTATTAATAATAAAACCAATTCCATCACAGTAACCATGGAGTTTTTCTATTTATATTCAATCAATCAATAGATTTATAAAGCGCGCTACTCACCCCCAAGTGTCTCAAGGCGCTGAAGGGAGGGGGGGTCGAGAAAAAGTGGTAGCTGAAAAGAAGATCCGAAGATCTGCATTGTTTGCATACACGAGGGTGCTCTCTCCAAGCACACAGCCTTTTAGAGAAAAGCATCCCCACCGTCCCAGTGTGCCTGGAAGGCCAGCTTGACACAGGTCAAATAACATGGACAGCAAAATACAGCCCTGTTTTAAATCATTCAAATTAATTAGGCATTGGCTGATGCTTGCTCTATATTTTTGGTGTACAAGTTGAATTAGTTAATGAGTGAGTCATTTATTCTGATGAAACTCACTACCAAAGCATCATTTAAGGTACGCTCGTTCTGTGGACTGGACACCAACAAAAATTGAGGTATTTGATTATTCAGACGAATTAAAGGCCTGGCACACATTGTGAGGGACAATTTATTTGTTTTTCTCACGTGTTGGAAAAGTTTTAAAAAGGAGTTTTTTTTTGTTTACATTTGTTTATTGGGTTTTTTACATTCAGCATGACAGTTGTTATTGTGAGTACACAATATCAGTACGAGCCAGGTATACATTCTCATATGGTAATCTTGAGCTGTTCGACCATTCCGAAGCCGTTTGGTCCACTAGTGCATACAATTTATTCCTGCAACATCAGCATCCCACCCCTGAGGATAGTGTAGAACTGTCCGCGGTAAGTGACCCATCACTCTTAGCGTGATAGGTGTCCTGTGTTATGCTGACATGTAATCTGTCATAGCGGGTGTAACCGACGGGGCCGTCGTGATATGTGTCCTTGAGTGTTGCCATGTGTGGTGTCCTCAACCAGAAATAAGGAATCAGGAACAAGATTGATTGAAGAGCAGGCTTTAATCATAACCTCAGCCACAGGTCCAATCTTCAACTGACGGCTGGAACTTGCCTGTATTCCAGAATCTCACACGAGATCAGAATACATAGAGAAGGAAGTTCCAGCATATTAAAGGTGTATTAATGGAAACAGATAAACATCATCACACATCTCCCTCCTAAGGAAAAGCATAAAACAATGAATATTAACAAAAAGAAACACGCAGAGAAAAAGACTTATAATGAATAATCCCTCAAATAAACAGGAGGCCTACGTACTCTTTGACTCCTGAGGGAAGATGAAGATAAATTCGAACCATTGACAAAATTGAAAGATGGATCATGTAATCCTTCTCTTCCGCACGACAAATCTTGTGCAGGAAATCTTGACCTAACCACAACCACTCTTCTCCTATTCCATATTCTCCCATCCTCCGTTTTAATGGCATTCCTAAAAACTTTCACCACTGCTCTCACATCAGTATACTTCGACCAGGATCTGCAACCAACCGGAGCTTTTATCCGAACAAGATCACCCACTAAAATCTTCTGTACATCCACACATTTTCTTTTATCATAATATTGCTTCCTTTCATCCAGTTTTCTTTCTTCTTTCCAACGCCACTCACCAATCCCATTATCAACCAAACCCTTGTTAAGCTCCATCCACCCAGGACACAACCAAGTGTTGGGAGCCCTCCCTTTAAACAATTCAAACGGAGATCTACCAGTTGTTGAATGTGGTGCAAAGCGGTAAGCATTAATTCTTTCTTGAAGAATAGACTTCCAGTTCAACCCTGATGATCTAGAAAAACTGTATTGCCTCTTTCAGAGTTTTATTGACTCTCTCAACTGCACCATTTGTTTCGGGATGATACAACAAACATTTCTTATGTACTACACCACACTTCCTCATGTATTCCACAAATTCCCTCGAACAAAATTGTGGCCCATTATCCGAAAGAAGACTATTTGGAAAACTCTCCTTCCTAAAAAGTGCATCCAGAAACTTGATTACTTCCTCCGAGGTAATCTCCCTAACAGCACACACCTCAATCCACCTAGAATACAAATCCATTAACACCAAAAGATAAGGTGTATCACTTACACCTGACAGAGGGCCAATTAAGCATGGGCGAATTTTGCGAATCTCGCGTTCGCGAATTTTGCAGATTTGCGAACTCGCAATTCGTAAAATCCGCGAATTCTCGCAATTTTTTTTTGTGTTCGCGCGGGTTTCTGCCAGTTCGCGAGGGTTTTGTACAATTTCGCAAACGCGAACTTACCTGTCGGGTCGCAAGTTTTGCGAACTTGTTGTTTCTACGTGTCCAGCCTGTTTGGGACACTCTTCTTCATCACTGCCACTCTCTGTCACCACTGCCACTCTCTGACTACTCATGCCACCCTCTGGCCCACCCATTCCACCCTCTGTTTCATCACAGCATCCTCTGGTTGTCCAGTCAGTGTACATTATTGTGGCAAAGCAAAGCACACATTCCCTGCCTCAAGTGACCTGAATTAATTTGGGGCTGATTAATGTGTCACAGAATATTTTTTTAGCTGGCACCTGCTTCCTTAGTGCTTCCTGATTAGTGATCTTTTGCACTTGCTAAGTGCTTTCATTGTTGCAAAATTAGTTACAACACCTGCCCTGCCCCAACTGACAAAATTGAATTAGGGGCTGATTAATGGATTTGAACTTCCAGCCTGGCTCCTGCTTGTCTCCCTTAGCTGTAATTCAGGACCTTTGTGGCATATGTGTAACTATTCTGAGGTTCAGAGCAGGGTCACATAATAGTTGCAAGTAGGCAACTGAACTCTGGAGGGGCCCCTCAGGAAGCACTACAGGAAATGGCTACTAATGATGAGCCTGAACTTTTGAACCTGGTAAGTAGTTTCAGTTTTGCTAAGATCGTATTTCTGCAATTTAGCGCTTATTCGCGGGGCGCGAAGTTGTACTGAGAAGCCGCGAACTCACGCGAACAGTGCGAGCATGCCATAAAATCCGCTGCTCGCGGATTTGCGGATTTTGCGGGAGATTCGCGAATCTCGCGGATTGCGAATTTACCGAAAATCCGCAAAATCCGCGAGCGAAACGGATTTTCCGCCCATACTTAGGACCAATTATATCTATAGCCAATTCGTCCCAAGGATGTCTTGGTAGTAATCTCTTCACCATGGGCATCTGCTTCGTCTTTAATATCTTATCACTAGCACAGCACTCTGGACAATCTCTCACCAGTCTCTCAATCTCTAGATCCATTCCAGGCCACCAAAACTGCATTTGTAAAATCTCCTTTGTTTTAACAATTCCAAGATGTCCTGAATGTGCATGAGACAATAATTTCTTTCTAATACCCAAAGGTGGCACCATTTTTGTACCACGAGTTAAAAATCCAGAATTCGTTGAAAGCTCATCAGAAACCAACATCCAAGGTTGCTCTAACCGTGAGTTACCACTTAGAGAAAGCATCACCTTTTTCATCTCCTCGTCCTTCTCCAACTCATCTCTCCATTCTTTCTCTTCAATTGCCCCCTCTGTAATCTCACATACACTTATAGAGTCATCACATACACCAAAATCATCTTCCTCATCAAAATTTTCCTTACCTACCATTCTCGACAAACAATCAGCCGATTTATTTGACACACCCGGAATATAATCAACAGCAAAGTCAAACTCTTGTAAGGAAACAATCCATCTCCTAATCCTTGACGAAATTGCATCCAAGCCTTTTTTATCAAAAATTTCTTTCAAAGGTTTATGATCCGAAAAGATAAGTACCTTCGTGCCCCAAATCAAATTCTTCAACTTCCTCAAAGCCCAATAGATAGCAAGAGACTCTTTTTCTATAACAGAATAATTCAATTCTGAACCTCTTAAACACCTTGAGGAACAACAAATCAAGAAGTCTTTTCCATTTCTTCTCTGAACCAGGACAGCACCAAGTCCTTTTTCACTCGCATCTGTAAATAAAATCGTAGGAAAACCCGGTACAAATGCCTGAAGAGAGGGTGCTTTATTCAACTCACACTTAATGCAATCAAATTCCCTTTTACACTCATCCGTCCATTCATACTCAACATTTCTGGACGTCAACCTTCTCAAAGACTGAGTTTTATCTGCAAAATTACAAATGAATTTACCGTAAAACTCTACCATACCAAGAAAGGAAATTAATTCCTCCTTGTTCTCTGGCTCCTTTACCTTGTTAATGGTGTCCACTAACTCCTTTTTGGGATAAATTCCTTGACCAGTTATTCTATGACCCAAGTAATTTACTTTTTGTACACCAAACTTACACTTGCTTTTTTTTAGTGTCATGCCCGCATCTTCCAAACGTTTCAGAACTGCACACACACGACCATAATGTTCTTGAACACTGTTCCCATAAATCAGTAAGTCATCCTGATAGCATCTCACTCCAGATAATAATAATAAAGGAATCTTATCTTGCGCAAACTTAGCCCAATGGGCGTCAAGGCGCCTAATTCCAAAAAAGCCAGCTCATAACAAAAAAAAACCTGCAGTCCAACCTATGTAGGCTCTAGAGAAGCACCATGTTTTTATGGCCTTTTTGAAAAGATCCAGGGAAGGCAGACTTTTGATCTCCATAGGTACAGTATTCCAAAGGTGGGGTGCGGCGACAGAGAATGCCCTGGCTCCCCATCTGGTGAGCTTAAAACGAGGGACAACAAGCTGAAGAAGTCCCGCAGATCGGAGACACCTTGTAGGATGGTAACGGGTGAGCAAAGAGCTATGGCACCTTTAGATCCATCCTCGAGAGCTCTATAGGTCATACACAGAATTTTAAAGTAAATTCTGTGTTGAATGGGCAGCCAATGGAGGTCTCTCCTCGCAGTAGTAGCAGAAGAAGCCCTAGGAAGATCTAGGACAAAGCGTGCAGCAGCATTCTGCACGATTTGCAGCCGATGTATGAGGCCCTTGTTGGACTCAATGTAGAGAGAGTTACAGTAATCTAACCTGGAGCCAACAAGGGCGACTGCGATCTGCTTACGTGCTTGTAGGGACAGATAGCTGCGAATCCTGTTAAGTGTTCTGATTACTCCCCAACAGGTTGCAACCGTCCGATTCACCTGAAGGGACATCGAGAGTGACGTATCAAACACCACACCCAGATTTCTGGCAGATTGAGAAGGGGTGGGGCAAGCGCCGAGAGAGGCAGGCCACCACTCACTCGACCACGCATCTTGGTCCTTCCCAAATACCAGCACCTCAGTCTTGTCGCCATTTAGCTTCAGGGAGTTGATAACCATCCAGTCTGCAACATGTTGCATGCAGGACCTGAAGCTAGAGGCAGATGTTATAACAGAAGAGTGAGTGAATGAGACCATAATCTGGGTGTCATCGGCGTATGATACCACCTCCATCCCCTGCGATCTTACAAGCCTGGCAAGGGGGGCCACATAGATGTTAAACAGGGTCGGACTTAATGCCGACCCCTGTGGCACCCCACATTGCAAAGACTTAGCTGGGGAGAGGTGGTTTCCGAGCATCACTCTCTGTTCCCTATCGAGGAGAAAGGAGTTGAGGAGACTCAGGGCCGACCCAGTGACACCTGCCTCTCTAAGCCGAGATGTTAAAATGGCGGGAGACAAGGTGTCAAATGCGGCCGTGAGGTCCAATAGCACTAAAACAGTGGTTTGTCCGGCATCAACTTTGCGTCAGATGTTATCGACTACAAAGGTGAGAGCAGATTCAGTGCTATGGTGTTTTCGAAATCCATGTTGGGTGATGTCCAGGTAATCAGAAGTCTCAAGAAAGGAAGATAAGTGGCGGTTCAGGTGTGCTTCTAAAATTTTCGCAGGTGCGGGGAGCAGGGAGATGGGCCTAAAATTTTTTAGGAGGCCAGGGTCAAGTGAAGGCTTCTTAAGAAGCGGCTTCACAATAGCCTTCTTCCATATCGATGGAAAAGAGCCTTGGGCAATCGCCTTATTCATCACCACCAGCAGCAAGGGAAGAAGACTGCTCCTACATTCTTTGAGCTTTTTGAGAGGTAGTGGGTCCAAAGGAGAGGAAGATTTCGTCCTATCAAGTAGGAGATTCAATCCTTCCTAAGACAGAGGCGGAAAGTCTGAAAGAAGACTAGAAGGGACTATATCCAGTGCCTCAAGAGAGCTTATGCCAGGATGGATATTCTCATCCAAAGCGAGACATTGCCCTTCTAAAGAAGTGTGGATATCAAAGATCTTTTTATGAAAGAAATCTGCAATGTCGTCGCAGAGACGTTGAGAACTGACTACGGGGTCAGGGAGTTGAAGGGAGCATAACGAGTCCGCAATTTTGAACAGCTCCCTAGAGCAAGTGAGTGAGCTAGTAAGGTTGGAGAAGTATTTCTGCTTCTCCAAAATCACATTTTGCTTATACTCCCGTAGAGCGGCCTTATGGGCTTCACGGTCCATAGGATCCCATGATTTCCTCCATCTCCTCTCACTACTTCTGCAGCCCTGTCTTAATAGTCTAAGATGGTCCGAAAACCATGGTGCAGAAGGTTTACGTCGGGCTACATATCGTAGGGATGCTGGAGCAAATTTTTCTACGACCTTGGTGATGGAATCCTTCAGGTCTTGGGCTGCCTCATCCGCATCTCTTGGGAGAAGAGCCTCAGGGGAAGGAACAGAAGAGGCAAAAGCCTCAACCCTCTCAAAATCCTTGCCATTATCCTTTGAAATACCGAAGCCGCAGACATGAGGCCAAAAGGCATCCTCTTATACCTATAAGTGCCCATGGGAGTGATAAATGCTGTCAGGTCCTGAGAAGACTCATCTAACACCACTTGATGATACGCGGAAGCGAGATCCAGAGTGGTGAAAAACTTAGCTCCCTCCAACGTACTCACCATCTCATCAATATTTGGTAGAGGAAACCTGTCAACTACCACTTCTTTATTTAAGGATCTCAGATCAATGCAAAGTCTAATCTCACCAGTTGGTTTCTTAACAACGACTACGGGAGCCAACCATTCGGTAGCCTCCACCTGCTCAATCACACCATTCTTCAACAACTTATCTATTTCTTCTTTCACCTTCTCTTGCTCCATTAGGGGTATTCTTCTTACTTTCGCTATTACCGGTACAGCATTCTCTCTCAATCTAATGTGATGTTTATAGCCTTTCAAGCAACCCAAACCTTCCCTGAACACTTTTGGGAATTTACTTGCCAAATCTCCTCACAAATCTACTTCGCCCTCTTTCATTTCATTTATATTTACTTGTTGAATTTGTACCTGGGGATTAGCATTCGGATTCAAAGTCACACCAAGTTGACCCTGATGCACCCAACCTAGTAATGTATCACCCTTCTTTGCAACATAAATCTTACCTACTATTATTCTACTCCCAAGTTCTATCCCAGCCATAAAACAAGCAAGCATCTTAATTGGTTTATCTCCATACCCAAGTGGTCTCAAATCAGATCTCATCAGATTTACTTTCCCCACAAAATGTGTATTAAACAACTCTTCATCAATCAATGTTATGAGTGAACAGGAATCAAATTTAAAGTTTATCATTGCATTTTTCACTTTTACTAAATGTGTTGGATGATCAGCCACTTCACATTTTATTTCAAAAGTAATGGTTCTAACTTGTGGCTGTGGCTGACTCCATCTCTTCTTTGTTATTTCAGGCCTTAACACTTTCGTTCTACAAAATTTTGCATAGTGACCTTTCTTCCCACACGAGTTACATACAATCCTCAATGCAGGACAAATTGGTGAATTCGCCAAATGACCTATTTGTCCACATCTAAAACAGGCAAATTTGTTATTTTGTCCTGTATATAAGTTCTGACTTGCAAGATTTGATCCTGTATTTTCCTTCTCAAAACTACTTGGCGTCTCATTTTTCTTCACTTGACAAACAACTTCTTCAATTTTTGTTTCTTCATTTTTTTCATTTAAAGATCCTTTTTCCTTTTCCTTCTTCAACTCTCCAACACACTTAGTCATATGCTCTACTTGTTTCGCTATCACCAATACTTCCTCAAGGGGTGGTTCATCCTTCAACCACAGTGCTTTTCTGATGTCATCATGTGCACACCTTAGTACAAATTGATCTCTAATCCGTTCATCTAGAGTCTGACCAAAATTACATGAAGATGCTAACTTTCTCAATGAAGAAACATATTCTTCCACAGTCTCATCCTTTTTTTGTTCTCTTAATCCAAAATGATAGCGTTCCATAATGGTACTGACCCTCTGGAGATAATGTTTGTCAAGTTGTGCAATCGCAATTTCATGCTCATTCAAATTTCGTTGTTCTCCAGCAGATAAGTCAGGAAGAGGTTCCAAGACGTCTTGACCTTCCCCCCCTCCAAACAATGGAGAAGAAGAGCAAGCTTCCTTTCCGCACTCAAATTAGTTCCACACACCCTCGCATAGTTAGCAAATATTTTCTTCCATTTTTTCCATTTTATATTCGGTTCTCCTGGAGTCGTCAAAAAGAAAGCAGGCTGAGTTACATTCTGCAATTTTATATTTATTTGTTTGTGTTCCTTCTTAAATTACAACTAATTTAAAGATTCTTTCTTTCTCCTTTTAAAATATATATATATATATTTTTTTTAAGACCCAGAAAGTTCTTATTGCTTCACAATGACTCTTGTCTTCTTATTTTCCACTCTTTAGTCTGACATCACAATCTTGTTCTTCGTATTTCTCTAAGCTTGCCTTCTTACTTAAGAATTCCAGAGTTTAACAATCAGCTTTGTGATGTAATTACAGGCTTAGAGCGCAGCGTTCAACTTTGCATTCTATTCCTGAAGCGCAGCGCATTTGTCCTTTGTTACGCAGACGTGTGTCTGGAACGCAGCACTTCCTGCGCGCACCACTGTGTCAGCAGCTCTTCGTCAGCTGTTCACGCATCTCCTTTCTTCTCTAGACCCAGTGCGAGAGACAAACGTCAGAAGCTCTACGTCAGCTGTTTACGCGTCTCTTTCCTTCTCGAGACCCAGCGCGAGAGACAAACGTTTACTAAACTTGATCTCTCTTTTATTTATATTAAGTCCTGATCGGCACACTTCTCAGTTTCCTCCGCCCACCAAACTCCTCACCGCATGTTTTCCTTTTCGTTTTACCGCCGCTGGGAAGACTCCGCTTCCTTTCAATTAAATACAGCCGCTGGAGGAGCAGGAGAGTCGTACTTCTTTTCCGCCTGTGTTGAAGTAGGGTTCAGGGTTCACCCGATCGTCGCCAAATAATGTGGTGTCCTCAACCAGAAATAAGGAATCAGGAACAAGATTGATTGAAGAGCAGGCTTTAATCATAACCTCAGCCACAGGTCCAATCTTCAACTGACGGCTGGAACTTCCATGTATTCCAGAATCTCACACGAGATCAGAATACATAGAGAAGGAAGTTCCAGCATATTAAAGGTGTATTAATGGAAACAGATAAACATCATCACACCATGTCATCTGCGGCTACAGGCATTCCCAATAAACCTCTGGCAGGGGGGGAGTATCCCTTCCAGTTTAAACTTTCTAACTTTTCCAACCGTTGGGGCAAACCTGGTGGGAGAGAGGAATTCAGGGGGAGCGGGCGTTTATCAACTGCGCTGTTGTGGGGTTTCAGTTAAAGTTTTAAAAAGGAGTTTAAATGATTTTAAAGGATTTAGATATCTTGGCCATTTGAGATTTGCAAATTGTTTGCTAAGCAAAAAAATAAAAAAATAAAGGGATATGAAGATGGATCCTTTTCTCCCATCTTCCCTTTCTGATCTATGGTTTAGAGTTAATACTGTGGATCTGAGTGATTGGATTGGCTGCTGCAAGAGAAAAAAATCTCTTACAGCTGTCATTTTCGGACAGAAGCCACAGTCATTATGTCCTACATCAAAAGTAAAATGGTAATTTAAGGGGCATGTCAAGCACGCCCTGGACTCCTGGTAATGGAGAGGGCACTCAAAGGGCTCCTCTGGTTCACATACGAAACAAGCATTGGCATAGCCAATAGGTCTCGCATTTGGGACCTTATAAGTGTTTAGCCATGCAGCAGTTGGTGTAGTTGCACCAAGGATATTCTGCTGCATAACTAAATACTTATAGGGTCCAAAAAGCGAGTCCTATTGGCTATGCCAGTGCTTGTTTGTTTTTTGTTGCTGTTTTGTTTAAGTTGCTAGATCTACAATAGCTGGACATGGTTTTTGTTAACTGTTCTTTGCATCAAGTGAACTTGTTTTCATTGCTCCGAGTGTTGTTTTCATTCTGGTTGTATGAAGCAGTCATTCCTGGTGGTGTGGGGACTGCCTAGCTGTGCGCATGCGCCGAACTTTGCAAATGAGAAAAAGCCTGGTGCAGGCGCAATTTACAAGTGTGGAGGGAGTGAGCCCCAGGCAGCATGACTCACTCACACAGGAGTTCATGCACTGCACCTGCATACTCAGCATGGTTTAAGGAAACTCAACCGACTCCCTTCCAGGCATCGAACACATATTTACCAAGAAACTCTAAGAAGAGCCTGCCTGCTGCACTAACGGCTGGTGGTGTGTGTGCCTGGTGAAAGCGTGCACTGACGGCTGGTGGTGTGTGTGCCTGGTGAAAGCATGCACTGGCGACTGGTGGTGTGTGTGCCCGGTCAAAGCGTGCACTGACAGCTGGTGGTGTTTGTGCCTGGTGGAAGCGTGCACTGAAGGCTGTGGTGTGTGCCTGGTGGAAGCATGCACCGACGGCTGGTAGTTTGTGACGGCTGGTAGTGGGTGTGCCTGGTGAAAGTGTGCACTGACGGCTGGTGGTGTCTGTGCCTGATGGAAGCGTGCACTGATGGCTGGTGGTGTGTGTGCCAGGTGAGAGTGTGCACTGGCGGCTGGTGGTGTGTTTGCCTGGTGGAAGCGTGCACTGATGGCTGGTGGTGTGTGTGCCTGGTGGAAGCGTTCACTGATGGCTGGTGGTGTGTGTGCCTGGTGGAAGCGTGCACTGACGGCTGGTGGTGTGTGCCTGGTGGAAGCGCGCACTGATGGCTGGTGGTGTGTGTGCCAGGTGGAAGCGTGCACTGATGGCTGGTGGTGTGTGTGCCTGGTGGAAGCGTGCACTGACATCTGGTGGTATGTGTGCCTGGTGGAAGCGTGCACTGACGGCTAGTGGTGTGTGTGCCTGGTGGAAGCGTGCACTGATAGCTGTGGTGTGTGTGCCAGTGAAAGCGTGAACTGACAGCTGGTGGTGTGTGTGCCCAGTGGAAGCCTGCACTGATGGCTGGTGCTGTGTGTGCCTGGTGGAAGCGTGCACTGATGGCTGGTGGTGTGTGTGCCTGGTGGAAGGGTGCACTGACGGCTGGTGGTGTGTATGCCTGGTTAAAACGTGCACTGATGGCTAGTGATGTGTGCCTGGTGGATGCGTGCACTGATGGCTGGTAGTGTGTGACGGCTGGTAGTGTGTGTGCCTGGTGAAAGTGTGCACTGAAGGCTGGTGGTGTGTGTGCCTGGTGGAAGCATGCACTGACGGTTGGTGGTGTATGTGCCTGGTGGAAGCGGGCACTGACGCCTGGTGGTGTGTGTGCCTGGTGAAAGCGTGCACTAATGGCTGGTGGTGTGTCTGCCCAGTGAAAGAGTGCACTGACGGCTGGTAGTGTGTGTGCCTGGTGAAAGTGTGCACTGATGGCTGGTGGTGTGTGTGCCTGGTGGAAGCATGCACTGACGGCTGGTGGTGTATGTGCCTGGTGGAAGCGTGCACTGACGGCTGGTGGTGTGTGTGCCTGGTGGAAGCGTGTACTGACGGCTGGTGGTGTGTGTGCTTGGTGGAAGCGTGCACTGATGGCTGGTGGTGTGTGTGCCTGGTGAAAGCATGCACCGCGGGCTGGTGGTCTGTGTGCCCAGTGAAAGCGTGCACCGATGGCTGGTGGTGTGTGTGTGTGCCTGGTGAAAGCGTGCACTGATGGCTGGTGGTGTGTGCCTGGTGGATGCGTGCACCGATAGCTGGTAGTGTGTGACGGTTGGTAGTGTGTGTCCCTGGTGAAAGTGTGCACTGATGCCTGGTGGTGTGTGTGCCAGGTGGAAGCGTGCACTTACGGCTGGTGGTGTGTGTGCGTGGTGGAAGCATGCACTGACGGCTGGTGGTGTGTGTGCCTGGTGGAAGCGTGCACTGACGGCTGGTGGTGTGTGTGCCTGGTGGAAGCATGCACGGACGGCTGGTAGTGTGTGTGCCTGGTGGAAGTGTGCACTAACCGCTGGTGGTGTGTGTGCCAGGTTAAAGCGTGCACTGACGGCTGGTGGTGTGTGTGCCCGGTGGAAGCGTGCACTGACGGCTGGTGGTGTGTGCCAGGTGAAAGCGTGCACTGATGGCTGGTGGTGTGTGTGCCTGGTGAAAGCGTACACTGACGGCTGGTGGTGTGTCTGGCCTGGTGGAAGCGTGCACTGACGGTTGGTGGTGTGTGTGCCTGGTGGAAGCGTGCACTGATGACTGGTGGTGTGTGTGCCTGTTGGAAGTGTGTACTGACGACTGGTGGTGTGTGTGCCTGGTGGAAGCGTGCACTGACGGCTTGTAGTGTGTGTGCCTGGTTGAAGCGTGCACCGACGGCTGGTGGTGTGTGTGCCAGTGAAAGCGTGAACTGACGGCTGGTGGTGTGTGTGCCCAGTGGAAGCATGCACTGATGGCTCGTGCTGTGTGTGCCTGGTGGAAGCCTGTACTGACGGTTGGTGGTGATTTTGCATGGTGGAAGCGTGCACTGATGGCTGGTGGTGTGTATGCCTGGTTAAATCGTGCACTGACGACTGGTGGTGAGTGCCTGGTGGATGCGTGCACCGACGGCTGGTAGTCTGTGACGGCTGGTAGTGTGTGTGCCTGGTGAAAGTGTGCACTGATGGCTGGTGGTGTGTGTGCCTGGTGGAAGCATGCACTGACGGCTGGTGGTGTATGTGCCTGGTGGAAGCGTGCACTGACGGCTGGTGGTGTGCGTGCCTGGTGAAAGCATCCACTGACGGCTGGTGGTCTGTGTGCCCAGTGAAAGCGTGCACCAATGGCTAGTGGTGTGTGTGTGCCTGGTGAAAGGGTGCACTGATGGCTGGTGGTGTGTGCCTGGTGGATGCGTGCACCGACAGCTGGTAGTGTGTGACGGTTGGTAGTGTGTGTCCCTGGTGATAGTGTGCACTGATGGCTGGTGGTGTGTGTGCCAGGTGGAAGCGTGCACTGACGGCTGGTGGTGTGTGTGCCTGGTGGAAGCATGCACTGACGGCTGGTGGTGTGTGTGACTGGTGGAAGCGTGCACTGACGGCTGGTGGTGTGTGTGCCAGGTGAAAGCGTGCACTGATGGCTGGTGGTGTGTGTGCCTGGTGGAAGCATGCACGGACGGCTGGTGGTGTGTGTGCCTGGTGGAAGCGTGCACTAACGGCTGGTGGTGTGTGTACCCGGTAAAAGCGTGCACTGACGGCTGGTGGTGTGTGTGCCCGGTGAAAGCGTGCACTCACGGCTGGTGGTGTGTGTGCCAGGTGAAAGCGTGCACTAATGGCTGGTGGTGTGTGTGCCTGGTGGAAGCATGCACTGACGGCTGGTGGTGTGTCTGGCCTGGTGGAAGCGTACACTGACGGTTGGTGGTGTGTGTGCCTGGTGGAAGCGTGCACTGATGGCTGGTGGTGTGTGTGCCTGGTGGAAGCGTTCACTGATGGCTGGTGGTGTGTGTGCCTGGTGGAAGCGTGCACTGACGGCTGGTGGTGTGTGCCTGGTGAAGCGCGCACTGATGGCTGGTGGTGTGTGTGCCTGGTGGAAGCGTGTACTGATGGCTGATGGTGTATGTGCCTGGTGGAAGCATGCACTGACGGCTGGTGGTGTGTATGCCTGGGTAAAACGTGCACTGACAGCTGGTGGTGTGTGTCTGGTGGATGCTTGCACTGATGGCTGGTAGTGTGTGACGGCTGGTGGTGTGTGTGCCTGGTGAAAGTGTGCACTGACAGCTGGTGGTGTGTGTGCCTGGTGGAAGCATGCACTGACGGCTGGTGGTGTATGTGCCTGGTGGAAGCGTGCACTTACGGCTGGTGGTGTGTGTGCGTGGTGGAAGCATGCACTGACGGCTGGTGGTGTGTGTGCCTGGTGGAAGCGTGCACTGACGGCTGGTGGTGTGTGTGCCTGGTGGAAGCATACACGGACGGCTGGTGGTGTGTGTGCCTGGTGGAAGCGTGCACTGACGGCTGGTGGTGTGTGTGCCTGGTGGAAGCGTGCACTGACGCCTGGTTGTGTGTGTGCCTGGTGAAAGCGTGCACTATTGACTGGTGGTGTGTCTGCCCAGTGAAAGGGTGCACTGACCGCTGGTGGTGTGTGATGGCTGGTAGTGTGTGTGCCTGGTGAAAGTGTGCACTGACGGCTGGTGGTGTGTGTGCCTGGTGGAAGCATGCACTGACGGCTGGTGGTGTGTGTGCCTGGTGGAAGTGTGAACTGACGGCTGGTGGTGTGTGTGCTTGGTGGAAGCGTGCACTGACGGCTTGTGGTGTGTGTGCCTGGTGAAAGCATGCACCGCCGGCTGGTGGTCTGTGTGCCCAGTGAAAGCGTGCACCGATGGCTGGTGGTGTGTGTGTGCCAGGTGAAAGCGCGCACTGATGGCTGGTGGTGTGTGCCTGGTGGATGCGTGCACCAACAGCAGGTAGTGTGTGACGGTTGGTAGTGTGTGTCCCAGGTGAAAGTGTGCACTGATGGCTGGTGGTGTGTGTGCCAGGTGGAAGCATGCACTGACGGCTGGTGGTGTGTGTGCCTGGTGGAAGCATGCACTGACGGCTGGTGGTGTGTGTGCCTGGTGGAAGCGTGCACTGACGGCTGGTGGTGTGTGTGCCTGCTGGAAGCATGCACGGACGGCTGGTAGTGTGTGTGCCTGGTGGAAGCATGCACTGACGGCTGGTGGTGTGTGTGCCTGGTGAAAGCGTGCACTGACGGCTGGTGGTGTGTGTGCCAGGTGAAAGCGTGCACTGATGGCTGGTGGTGTGTGTGCCTGGTGGAAGCGTGCACTGACGGCTGGAGGTGTGTCTGGCCTGGTGGAAGCGTGCACTGACGGTTGGTGGTGTTTGTGCCTGGTGGAAGCGTGCACTGATGGCTGGTGGTGTGTGCCTGGTGGAAGCGTGCACTGATGACTGGTGGTGTGTGTGCCTGGTGGAAGTGTGCACTGACGACTGGTGGTGTGTGTGCCTGTTGGAAGCGTGCACTGACGGCTCATAGTGTGTGTGTCTGGTGGAAGCGTGCACTGACGGCTGGTGGTGTGTGTGCCAGTGAAAGCGTGAACTGACGGCTGGTGGTGTGTGTGCCAAGTGGAAGCCTGCACTGATGGCTGGTGCTGTGTGTGCCTGGTGGAAGCCTGTACTGACGGTTGGTGGTGAGTGTGCATGGTGGAAGCGTGCACCGACGGCTGGTAGTGTGTGACGGCTGGTAGTGTGTGTGCCTGGTGAAAGTGTGCCTGGTGGAAGCGTGTATTGACGGTTGGTGGTGTGTGTGCTTGGTGGAAGTGTGCACTGACGGCTGGTGGTGTGTGTGCCTGGTGAAAGTGTGCCTGGTGGAAGCGTGTACTGACGGCTGGTGGTGTGTGTGCTTGGTGGAAGTGTGCACTGACGGATGGTGGTGTGTGTGCCTGGTGAAAGCATGCACTGATGGCTGGTGGTCTGTGTGCCCAGTGAAAGCGTGCACCGATGGCTGGTGGTGTGTGTGTGCGCCTGGTGAAAGCGTGCACTGATGCTGGTGGTGTGTGCCTGGTGGATGCGTGCACCGACAGCTGGTAGTGTGTGACGGTTGGTAGTGTGTGTCCCTGGTGAACGTTTGCAGTGATGGCTGGTGGTGTGTGTGCCAGGTGGAAGCATGCACTGACGGCTAGTGGTGTGTGTGCCTGGTGGAAGCATGCACTGATGGCTGGTGGTGTGTGCCTGGTGGAAGCGTGCACTGACGGCTGGTGGTGTGTGTGCCTGATGGAAGCATGCACTGACGGCTGGTGGTGTGTGACCAGTGAAAGCGTGCACTGACGGCTGGTGGTGTGTGTGCCAGGTGAAAGTGTGCACTGATGGCTGGTGGTGTGTGTGCCTGGTGGAAGTGTGCACTGACGGCTGGTGGTGTGTCTGGCCTGGTGGAAGCGTGCACTGACGGTTGGTGGTGTGTGTGCCTGGTGGAAGCGTGCACTGATGGCTGGTGGTGTGTGGCTGGTGAAAGCGTGCACTGATGACTGGTGGTGTGTGTGCCTGGTGGAAGTGTGCACTGACGACTGGTGGTGTGTGTGCCTGGTGGAAGCGTGCATTGATGGCTGGTGGTGTGTGTGCCTGGTGAAAGAGTGTACTGACGGCTGGTGGTGTGTGTGCCTGGTGGAAGTGTGCACTGATGGCTGGTGGTGTGTGTGCCAGGTGAAAGCGTGCACTGACGGCTGGTGGTGTGTGTGCCCAGTGAAAGCGTTCACCGACGGCTGGTGGTGTGTGTGTGCCTGGTGAAAGCATGCACTGATGGCTGCTGGTGTGTGCCTGGTGGATGCGTGCACCGACGGCTGGTGGTGTGTGCGCCTGGTGGAAGCGTGCACTGACGCCTGGTGGTGTGTGTGCTTGGTGGAAGCGTGCACTGACGGCTGGTGGTGTGTGTGCCTGGTGAAAGCATGCACTGACGGCTGGTGGTGTGTGTGCCCAGTGAAAGCGTGCACCAACGGCTGGTGGTGTGTGTGTGCCTGGTGAAAGCGTGCACTGATGGCTGGTGGTGTGCGTGTGCCTGGTGGAAGTGTGCACTGACGGCTGGTGGTGTGTGTGCCTGGTGAAAGCGGGCCCTGATGGCTGGTGGGGCATGTGCCCGGTGAAAGCGTGCACCGACGGCTGGTGGTGTGTGTGTTTCTGGTGAAAGCGTGCACTGATGTCTGGTGGTGTGTGCTCGGTGGATGCGTGCACCGATGGCTAGTAGTGTGTGACGGCTGGTGGTGTGTGTGCCTGGTGGAAGCGTGCACTGACGGCTGGTGGGGTGTGTGCCTGGTGGAAGCATGCACCAACGGCTGCTAGTGTGTGATGGTTGGTAGTGTGTGTCCCTGGTGAAAGTGTGCACTGATGGCTGGTGGTGTGTGTGCCAGGTGGAACCGTGCACTGATGCTGGTGGTGTGTGTGCCTAGTGGAAGCATGCACTGACGGCTGGTGGTGTGTGTGCCTGGTGAAAGCGGGCCATGACGACTGGTGGGGCATGTGCCCGGTGAAAGCGTGCACCGACGGCTGGTGTTGTGGGTGTGCCTGGTGAAAGCGTGCACTGATGGCTGGTGGTGTGTGCCCGGTGGATGCGTGCACCGATGGCAAGTAGTGTGTGACGGCTGGTGGTGTGTGTGCCTGGTGGAAGCGTGCACTGACGGCTGGTGGTGTGTGTGCCTGGTGGAAGCATGCACTGACAGCTGGTGGTGTGTGTGCCTGGTGGATGCGTGCACTGACGTCTGGTGGTGTGTGTGCCTGGTGAAAGCGTGCACCGACGGCTGGTGCTGTGTGTGCCTGGTGGAAGTGTGCACTGATGGCTGGTGGTGTGTGGGCCTGGTGGAAGCATGCACTGACAGCTGGTGTTGTGTATGCCTGGTGGAAACGTGCACTGACGGCTGGTGGTGTGTGCCTGGTGGAAGCATTCACTGGCTGCTGGTGGTGTATATGCCTGGTGAAAGCGTGCACCGACGACTGATGGTGTGTGTGCCTGGTGGAAGTAGGAGCATTCACAGTGATAGAAGACACAAATGAAACTGACGAAGAGGAGGGGGAGAAGGGAGGGGGAGTGCGAGCAGAGGAGAATGATTCACAGCTAGAAGACACAAATGAAACTGACAAGGACGGAAGGGAAAAAGGGAGGGGGTAGTGCAAGCTGAGGAGCCTACTCAAAAGCACAGATGGCAGCTGTGCACAAGCTCGTGTAAGCAAGCTGTAGGCCAGCAAAAGCCTCTGATGTAACCCTGGGCAAAGCACGATGCTACGCTCGCATAGTTTGCGAAGTTTGCAAAACTTCGCACTACACGAACTGCACGTATAACAGTGCAAACATGCGTAGCGTAGTGCAGCGGACATTTTTTGCTTGCTCGCGGTCCTCAACGTCAAGTTGGCGACCGTGAGCAAGCAAAATGACATCTTCGCGAGACTTTTCCCTTGTTCGCGATCAGCAATATCAAGTTGCCAATCGCAAGCATGGAAAATAAACCTCCCGGCGAGATTCTCAACGCCGGGAGATCAGGTTTCTCATTGCGAGTGGTAGCGCATGCTCGCGACCGCTCGCGATGAGAAACTACCAGTCCGCATTGAGAAAGCTGCAGCTCGAGTAAAAATCTACTCGAACGGCAGAAAAGTACAGCTCGCACTGTGCAAGATGCCGTTTTCAATTATTACCCAGTGCCGGATGCTTGTCCGCACTGTGCAATTATTGAAAACGACATCTTGCACACTGCGAACATGCTACTATGCAGTTCGTGTAGTGCTACGTGTAGCTCGCGTAGTGCGAAGTGCACTTTGCCTAGCTACGTGTAGCGCTACTTCCCGAACTACGCCCACCCTTACTCTGGTGGCTCTTTTAAAAGCCACTTACTAAATGTCTCGAAGATGCAGCGCATGCGCTGTCTCAGGCGAGACCTAAAACATAAGAGTTGCAGACTCTGGGACCTTTGAGATTCTCAGATCCCGGACACCTAAAGAGGCGGCTGGGATCCCACCTCACTAGCCACTAAAGGTGTGGAAGATTTGCAAATCCCATAAAAGTATCTAGTATCAACTAACAGGGCAAGTTTCAGTCCCGAGTTCCACAAACCCGTGCTTCACCTACCAATGTATCGGTATTTGAGAATTCAGTCAGTGATTTGGAATTATGGGGCATATTTACAAGCCCCTATCGCCATAGGAACGTCACTTTTTACGATGTTCCTGTGGCAATAGGGTCTTCGCCTTTATTCACAAGGCAGCGTTAAACCACTTAACATGGCTTAACACCACCGTGTAAAGGTGGCATAAATATGATGAAGCTCCAAACTTAAGACCAAAACAAAAACCTGGTTTTAACATAGCTAAACGAGGAGAAATGCTTTATTTCTCCTCGTTTTTGCTGTTTCTAGTTGTGCTGCATTGTGCAGCACACATAGAAACAGCAAAACGCCATGAATGATTGTTTATGAGCAGGAAAGTGTCCCTTCCTGAACATTAACAATCTTTCCCTGCAACGCAGGCCCCCTTGCAGAATGATGAAAGAGTTCCTGTGTTGGCGTTCATCAGCTACATTTAGTGCCAGCGCTAAGGGAAAGACAGGGGTGCACTGTATTCTTGAGAATACGGCGCATCCCTGCCTTTGGAAACTGTCTAAGCTCGGAGTTAGCTTTCTTGGCTTAACGCCACGCTCTGACAGTTTCTAAGTAAATATGTCCCTATGATTCTTGGTGAGTAGAGGAATAGGTCAGAGAAGTTTGCCCTGTACCCGGGCATGGTGGTTGCTATGGATTCACAGTAACAAAATAAGATCTGCAGATCCACAAACATTTAAAAAAAGAAGTCATGGTCAAAAGTTAAGCTCTATGAGCCAATCCATAGGAGTAGTGGGCAGATGTGCACACCGGTGTTTAGATGTGGTGGGATTGATGCAGGAGCTCGCTGAAGGTCACACCCTGTGGCCATCTCTGCTGCGCATGACCGTGTACAGTAATGGCTGCCCGTGAAGGATTTGGCTGAAGTCCACGCCCCGTGCCCAACTCCTGCTGCAGTCGGCATACATGACATTAATGATGACATCATAAATAACAATATTCACTACATAATTCATGACATCACCATTGACAATACTGCTTCAACCACAGCTTGCGTCACCCCCTTGTACTTGCGAGATACCAGCAGCACACTGGTTCACACAGAAAATATTTTGTCAAGAGGCATTTTCTTCTCAATCCAGTGACTTGCCAGTACTACATGACACTTTTTTACGCAAGATGTGTGTTCGAGTAAAAAGTAATGAAAGCAATTTTCATGCAATTTCATAAAATATATATAGAAAAAATTACACAATGTTGCACAACTCTACCTCAGATAAGGATTGTAATAATGATGCAACACCATGGGGGTCATTAGGATGGCAGACGGACTGGAGTCCGTCCGCCATCATGGTGGGAACCGGGATCATCCGCCATGCATGCGGCAGTGCCGCACACCCGATCAGGATGCGACCGCCATCATGGCGGTCAGATCTTGCATTTTAACATTGCAACAAGTGCTGAAATGTGAAAATACCATGTTGTGCATTTCACTGCACTACGTGGCAGGCACCAAACAGTGCCTGCTACGTAGTGCTGTTAAATGTAGGGGGGTACCATGGGTACCCCCCAGTGCACCCTCAACATCCCTCAACATCCCAACACAAGGGGGCCCCTGTAACAAATACCCAAGAGCCTTTCCATGGCGAGCGCGATTCCGTTCGCCATCGTAATATGGAGGGGTAATTTCGCTGTCCGATTGCAGACGGACCGCCACCACATGGCTGGCGGTGACGGGCCTTCCGCAATCGTAATCAGCCCCTACGTTACCCAACAGTGTAAATTGAAAATACACCCCATTTGGATAGAGCAGTTCTGAAACTAATTGATTCTTTAATGCAGTATTTTTTTCTTATTACTATTTCTAAAGGAAAGATTTCTGCTGCTGCCTGCTTATTTTTTTATCACTCTTTTCTTTTAACATCTTTCTTTTTCTTATTCCCATTAGGAAACTACACTATTATCTTTTATTTACATATTGGATGAGATTTAGGGTGTGGAGGGGACCGTCAGAATTTCCTAATTACATTAAAGCTTCAGAGATTAGATACATTCTGCGGCTGAAATGCAGACTGTGGGGCATATTATCAACAACGGGCGCTAAATATCGCTATGCGCGAGTATTGCAATTTTAATTATCGCTGGATTTTATCGCCTGGATAGCGCGTTATTAACAATGTTTATCATCCAGGCGATAAAAATCCAGCGATAGTCGCAAAATGCGGGAATATCGCTGTTAATCCAGCGATATTCCTGCAGCGATAGGGAATCACTTGTAAATATACCATGGTGGTTGTAGCCTGAGATTCCACCCCCCATTACACATATAGCTAAGTCTGAATTTCAGCAGACGTTAGCTTTCAGCGGAAACCGCACTTAGCGCAGGTTTTGACATCGCTATGGGTGTCAGGGCAGGCCTTGTAAACACGGCTATGTGCGCTTAGCGACTTATTCCCTGTGGTTTTGCTCGGCAACGCCTACTTTGCATCTCATTAGAGATGCGTTGCAGGGCATTAGGAAAACCGGTGCTACGACAAGGAAACTTGCGCTAGCGTGTCCTTGCTGATACTGCGATGCCATTATCGCCACTTTTCGACCAAAAACGGCTGCTAAAGCGGTGATAATGGGAATGTTAATATGCCCCTGTGTGACCACAAACCTGGGTTGGAATCCCAATTTACACACCAGACCAATTTGTATGATTCTGGGCAAACAACATTATGCCATTGTCCTCATTGTCCTTATCCTCAAATTATCGATACACTTACAAGTAACTATATCCACATTTAGCCCTACACAAACTCCTTAATTCATATGTAATTTTATAGAGTGTAATCCAGGTCATACAAAAATTTCCGCAAAAGATATATTAAGTCAATGAGCTATTTTACTGGAACACAAACCTGTTACCTGCAGCTTACACGTAGTGTTCGGCAGTAGGCACAGAAAATGTCTGGTAATGGAGATTTGAATCTGTGACCTGAGAAAGCATAAAGATCGCTACAAAAGTGTCACTATCACCTAAACTATCTGATTATTTTTATACCCATAAGGCCTGATTTAGAGTTTGGTGGGAGAGTACCCCATCTATCAAACTGACAATACACTCACTCTATTATAAACCAACTTGTATTGATTTTGCAGTTAATGACAACAAACATTACAGTGAAAGCAATAAAGTACATTTTAATGGATAAGCTGGCAATTCAAAGCATACTACTAATCACTACAACCTATAATATTCTCATCAATTGCCCCAGATTTTCTTGCGCTTTTGGTGGCAGTCACATGCCACATAAATAGGTTCCTCCAGTTTCACACACCAGTCCTTGGTTGCCCGTCTTGCTGTCAGTGCAGTAAGGTCAGGCACAGTCCTGTGCACAGGCAATATCAAGAATCAAGGAAATCGCCATATGGCCTCGGGGAGTGGTGGAGCTTTAGGAACCTATGGAACAAAGAGTGATGAAGTCTGAATTCCACCTGAATCTCCTGGAACGATCTCATATGAGATGTATGTATCTCCCCAGTTTGGAAAAGCTGATGAGGTCCCATTTGCCGGATCCCTCCAATCGGGCCATCTATCCCAGCCAGCGGCCCCACCAAAGGGGAGTCTCAAGGATAAACCTTCGGTCCCACCCAGTCCAGCATAATGCTGAACTCCTGACCAAGAACACCGCCCTCGAAAGTTCCAGGAGGAAGTAGGGAATGGGTGCCCCCTACATCATGCCCACTACTGCATCCTATTCCATGAAGGAAGCTTCAATTCAGAAAGGCAGACCTGTCCAACCTCCATGGAAGCCATCACTCAAGACCACCAATTGTGAGGCCCAGTAGTACAATCGCATATCCACTGTTGCCATGTCCCCATCAAAGGTTGACTGCACACTTTTACCAAAGGCAATGAGAGGAGATAGGTTGGCCCAGAAAAAGGACCCTATCCTAGCCTGTAAGTCAACCAACCAATGCTGCGGGACCGCAAACAGGAAGTTCTGGAGAACATAGAGAACCATCAACTTAAAGAGTGGTGTCCGACCTAGAATACAAGAGTGGTAATTTGGCCCACTTATCAGGGTCTATAAGCATTTTGGATACTAGGGGGGTCATTAGGATGGCGGGAGGACTTTGTCCGCTTGCCACCCTAATGGGAAACGGGACTGCCCGCCATAAGGGCGGGGGTACCGTGGGGGCAATTAGGATGCACCCGCCACAGTGGTGGGCGCATCCTGCATTCCTGTCATTGTGGCACCGCCCGCCACAATGCCAGGAAGGCATCTTGTGCTCTTCCATGCACAACATAGCGGTGCCTGCCATGTTGTGCATGGAACTGCTGGGAGGTACCATAGGTACCCCCCATGTGCACCCCCCAGAGTCCCTGGGGGCCCGCAACGGGCCCCCAATGTCTAACACTGCATGCCTTTCCGTGGTGACGTTGTCACCACACTAAGGCATGTCCCCGCCTGCATAGTAATATGGATGACGGTGTAACAGACACCACCACCATATCAAACCCTTTTCCGCCCGGTCAACTCGTTGACCGGGCGGAAAAGTGGCGGACGGTCTTTCCGTCTGCCGCGGTCCCCCGCCATAGTAATATGGCGGGGGGGAATTGGGTGGCTGGCGGGGTAGGATCACGGACGGATCACCACCGCCATGCGGGCGGTGGCGATCCACCCGTGATCCTAATGGGCTCCTAGGTGTGAAAGCTTGAGGCTTTGGGAGAGGGCCGGGGAATTCACCTGCAAGCCAGAGTCATGTTCTTACAGACCCTACACCTGAAAGAGCTGCAGCACTGTGATGTCTGGGCGTGAGAGGAATAGCAGCACATCATCCGCATATAAAGCAATGCGGTCTTCCATATCATCTTCCAACTCAAACCCCCTAAATCTGTGCATTGCATTTAATCCATGTTGCTACGGGCTCCAAGTTGTAGATAGGTCGAGGCTGTCAGGGAAGCAGCCCTTCGCTATCGCTTCAGTATATATAGACAGTAAGGGAGGCAGGAGAGATTTCCAAGATTTTGGTAACATTCAATCAGGAACCCGTCCGGTTCCGACATCAAGCTAATATTTTAATCTTTGAGGGTCTCATCCAGCTCCGCTAACTCATGGTGCTGATCAAGATTCTTTTATTAGAAGCAGAGAGTTGGCAGGGGTAGCTCAGCAATCAGGGGCCCAGGCAGTTCCCGCAGAGGGTCTCTCCAGTTTCACAAAGATCGATTGGTAATAATCGGCAAAAGTAGTAGTGATTGCTTTGGCATCCATAACCCTCTCCTCAGAGTCAGTGATTCCCAGCATCACCCTAGTGGTAGTATTGTGGGTCACCAGCCAATAGAGTAGTTGCTGCCCCACTTGTACAGGTCTGGTGGAGGTGATCCAGCATTGGCGTGCCTCATGGAGGCAAAGTTGGATCAAAGATGCTCAGTGAGTTGCTAACTGGCAGACCTTAATGGTTCCTGATCTAGCTGCACACTCAAGTTGCACAATGTGGGCCTCCAACTTGTTTATCTGCAGTTGCTTCTTCTTTTCCCACATTTTAAGGGAGGTCTTGCCAATCCCCTGCATACAGGCCTTCCAAGCAACCCTTTATTCAGTCCCAAATACACCAACAGCCCCTCTAATAAGAAATGGGTGATTTCTCTGTCGACCTGGAACCAAGCGTTGAGTTGCCAGATGGGATGGCATTGCCCCATTTGGACTCCCTAATAGATCATGACCGGGGTGTGTTGTTCAAGATCCCCTGAGGCAAGATATGTGTTCCCATTGCGAAATGTAGATCGTGACAGGCTGTGGAAATGTGGATGTATTCCAATTTTGTCAGGTTCTAGATGCCCCATGCACCACAGAGACTGAGGATTGATGCGCATTTAGACAACCGCAATACTTCCTCCCTGGTTGTCACTGTGGTCCTCGAGAAATCCTGCGGGGAAACATCACCACATTAAAGTTAGCCCTATTATCGTGATCTCATTAAGGAGCTGAAGTACCAGGGGCTTAACGGTTTCCAATGTAGGCCCAGCAAAGTGTGGAGACACATAAACGCTGATCTGACTATAGGCTTGCTCTGTGATTACACCTCAATTACAACATATTTACCCTGCTGTGGCAGCGACTGGTAGTACGCACAGGGTGCCTAATGTAATAACCTCTGTCATACTAACGCCATACGTAGGCTGTGGGGTTTTAGGTTTAAACCTCTAATAACTGATAAAACCCCACTGAAAGAGAAATAGCCCTCACCAGTTAAAAAATATATACACTGAAAAAACACCTGCACAACCACAAACTAAATGCCATTCAAAGAAAGGAAAAAAAGAGTGAAAGAGTCATTTTTTTTCTTCCTGAAGGGGCCAATACAATGTAACTTTGTTATACAAGCTAGCAGTAAGAAAGACTGGGAAAAAACTTATTCTGCTTGAATTTTGATGTTTAGGGATGCCACTAAAATATTGTTTCTTCTTCCTATTGCTTTTTTCAGTTTTTGTGGTCTTTGGTCTAAAGATGCAGGGTTTAGAAGCATGTTTTATGTCTTGTTTAATTATTTTATAAACTGTTAAACATCAGGAAATATCAAAATCATATTTGATATTTTGGCTGCTTTTCATTCTTTCACCGATAGGTAAAATGGCTGGTTTCATAAGAATATGTGTCATCACATTTACCCACAGAGAATGGGTAAAAACCCTTAATACATCAGCCCAAAGTTTCTAGTGGGTCAGTATTGATAGTAGGTGAATTGCTAACATCTCAGGCTTTAAACATTCAATGCAAGGTATAGTGACAAGTATATGTATAAAGAGTGCTATCACCAAGCATCTGGGATAGTGGTGAAAACATGACATCAGACTTTTGGAAAACATGGAACGGAGTGACACGTGGAATGCTCTGCAAAAAACGTTCTTTCCAAGTTCAACAAAGATTGGAGTGATATTGTTTGTATTTGCAGTGATTCAGCTACGTATATGAAAAAGTTGTGTGATGACCTGTCAAAATTGATACCCAAGCTGAACTGATTCCCTGTAGAAGATCCTTTCCACTTGTTAGATGGTATGCTGAAAGCATCTTTACATTCTTCAGAGTTAATGAGGGATGCTGTTTAATTTTTAGTCCATTCTCTGGTACACTATTTTCTTATGCACAGGAACTAAAATGCAAATATTTATAATTTCTTGCTTTGTGTGCCATCAAAGAAAGAGTCGTGTTTAAGAAAGACAAGGGAACCCAAAGGGTATGCCATAGGGACCTTGGGCAGTATCATGTTACAAAAAACAGTGGTCCCTACTCGTGGACACAATGGTATACTAAGCTGATAATCACACACCTGATAAGTGTTATGTCTTTTGTCCAGCCGGACAAGGAATTTATTTAACAATTCTCTTAATAAAACTAAATGAGTACATTAATAACAAGTAGGCACAGCCGTGACCCACAGCATTGAGACAAAACAACGAACAGAATGGTAAAAGGAGCAAAGCAAAAATATGTCTGTGTATTTGTAGTCAGTGTTACAGACAAAGATTGTTATAACTACACCATTGCATTTCACAATATTTTAAATGTCATATTGCATAAGGGTTTTTTTTGGTCGACGACGTTTCGATGATTAAGTTAAATGAGGGGCATCATCATCAGGACAAAATTATAGTCATTGTTGTCTTTAAATATTACACTGCCTTTTAACGCAATTGCGTATTACAACAGGCCAAACATCGGATCAGCAGATACTGTGAACAATGGAGGAATCGGTTCTGCCTTGTCCAGACAGGAGAGTCGTCTGGATCGGGAGCGTAATAGCTTGATATGCAGAAGTCAACGGCGCTGTGGCGGATGATGGGGCCCCACTCGCCCCACCATCCGCCACAACGCCGTTGACTTGGGTTGACAGTGGGTTTCTTGAAGAAGACAAACATCGCATCCCAATTGTTCAAGCAGGGAAAGAACCGCTTTCTGTTTGACGGGGTCATTAAGAACCCGGGCATTGAAGCTAACAATCTTGAGTTCCATCTGTACGGGACGGGCCGACTAGTGCAACTATCAAGGGCCTAGGTGTTGTATTGGAGGGCTCGGCTGGGAGAGAGGCCCCAGGGGAGACAGACATCGCTGGACAAAAGTAAGTGCAAAGGAAAAAAAGGCTCAATGGAGAGAGAATCCTCCCTAACCCAGATGAAAAAAGCAACCCCAACAACAACCAGGTATGAATCATCTCAGGTTAAAGAATACCAACCCAAAAAGGGTCGGCACAGGAACAGAGAACATGGAGAACCCCAAGTAAGCATTTAAAGGAAGTCCAGAATAACTCAACCTCAAGAGGGGACATTAGACATAAGTCTGTCTGCAAGGCAACGCCAAAGGGGGCCAGACCCCTGGTGGCAGACTGTCGAACAGAGTCCCTGGAGAACCAAGAACTGTAGAAGGGCATTTCTCAGGTTGAAGAAAGATGATCATTCTAGGAGCCCCTCCAGCCTCACTCCATGACGTCCATCCCCGTATGCAGAACTGGGGTGCTCAGGGGGAACACAGACGGTCGTGGGATAGCGAGAGAGAGGAGATAACTACTTCCCGTTCCTTCACCATCTCCTCCGGTTCTGATTTCGCAGAGCCCGAAGCTTTCCCAACAGTGTGCCATTGTGAAAACCTTCGTGCTGCCCGCCCTCTGGGGCTCTCGCTCCGCTTGGCGTCCACTGTGTTGTGCAGCCCCAGCAAAACAGAGCCTCAATGAGAGAGCAGATCTGGAACAATTTCCCTTGATGTTTGAATATGATGCGGAAGGGATGGCCCCAAGAGTAGGGAATTCAATAGTCGTGGAGGTAGGAGGTGACCACATGGAAGTCTCTTCTTTTGGTTAGCATGGACGCTGCTAGATCCTGAAAGAGGGCCGGGGAATGCCCGTGGAACTGGATCGGCTGGGCCGCTCGAGCCCTGCTGAGGATCTGCTCCTTGAGCTGGAAGTCGTGCATGAAGAAGATTACATCTGGAGGGGGGGCCTTCTACCCTCTGGGCAGGCCCACGCGGTGCGCCCTGTTCATCTGAATTTCTTACAGTCCGTCATCTCCTAAGATCTGCCGAAAGAGAGCCAGGACATAGGGCCATTGGTTATCTCCCTCCGATCACCATGGGATCGCTCGAATGCGGATATTATTCCTTCGTGAGCAGTTTTCCAGATCCTCGACATGGGCTTGGAGATCTAAAGTTTGGAGCCGGAGCACTTCCTGATGGATCTGGTGCAGGTCTTCTTCACGGAGCATTTTGTGGTCCTCAAGAACAGCCACTCTCTCTCCTACTTCATCCACGTCTCGCCGGACTTCTGTGAGATCAGCCGAAAGCTGCCCCTTCAAATCCATTATGTCCTTTTTAATGGTGGAGAATAGTTCCATCATGAAGGACTTCGTGGCCGGTCCATCCGCTCCATCTATTTGATCTGGATGCTCCGAATCCCGGGGGATACCGTCGCTGTGTCTGGGCCAGACATCTGCTTTAGTAGCATATCCTTGAGGGTCTTCTCCCTCCTCGCCCGGGCTGACGCTATGGTGCTATACAAGGTCTGCTGGAAAGGGCTATAAGGGGGCTGCTAGGATGGCGCCCAGCTGCCTTCGGGGCGCAACTATGTTGTGGCACAAGCTGGAGCCCGGGCTTAGGGACCACCAGGCCGTCAAAATGTCACTGTAGATCGCGGCGTGCAGTGGGTATACCTCCAGGCCCACCTGTCGTCTCTGGTCAGGCCTAGCGTGTCCGGGGCGAAACTCCCGATCCACATGTCCCAGTACCTGCGGGGCAGGGCAGCGGATAAAGAAACCCAGGCCCGTTCTGGTCCGTAGGCAATTAAGGGGCTCAGTGGTGTCGGTGGCAAGGAAGTGGCCTGTACAGCGCTCAAGTTCCATTCCCAGCCCCCTCTTTGGCAGCAGCACAGCTCTCCCCTATCCAGGAACGCAGTGTCTCAGATGTTGACAGTCACTAGTAGTCCCACGGGGTGGGCTCTCGATTATTAGCTATGTTACCCCCACAGTCAATGCCAGGTGCGTGATGTCACAGCTGGGCCCCTGGGGCCTCCGCCTAGGCCAAACTCAAAATGGCCGACAAGTCCCCCCCCTCCACTAGTAATAATGATGGCCAGGGCAGCACTCACCCAAGGAACAGCCGCAGTTGCAGGCACACCCTCCAGCGCTGGGCCGACAGTCTCTAAGGCGGACCTCTCCGCTGGGTTCCGTGCGGCGTGTTCGTCAGTTCCCAGGCCCGTTGGCTCCTGGGCCAAGGGTCCAGGCCACGCCGGAGGGGAGAGAAGATGGTGGGCGTCCAGCAGGTCCTCTCAGATCCACGGGCGTGATGGGGCAGACAGCAGAGCCGGGTAAGCAATCCCCCAGGACACACACCATACAGGCCTCAGGGAGTGGGAGACGATGACAGGTCCTGGGCCCAATGCTAATCAGAGCATGTCCCTCCCAGGTCAGAGGAGGGGCAAGATGGCGGATGCCCCGGGGATGCCCGGCCAGGGAAGCGCTGTGCCCACGAGCTTGGCAGTGTATGTCCGCTTCGGACCTTCTCTCACCCCCTGCACCGCACACCAGCCACGCAAGGACTCAGGGTCTCACACAGACAGCGCCGTCTCAGCAGGTGCGCAGCAGCTGCTGCTTCCTCGCCGCATCAGGGCCCCTGTGGGACACGCAGAAACCAGGGTAAAGAGCTCCAAGGAAGTCGTTAAACGCCCACATAACGGCACCGGAGGAAGCACCACTCGATACATTCTGGTTCCACTACAGGTGTCTGGAGGCCCGGGATGGAGCAAATACAGGGCAATGTTATGGCAAGGCCGGAGGGATGAAACTCCACGTCCTACCGTGCCGCCATCTTAGCAACCAATCGTGTCTCTGACTTTAAAAAAAAAGGTGTCTGTGACACCGCGCTGATCCAGGGCAGAATTCACATGGAAAATCACAGTCCAAACAAGCGACTCTGCAGAAGCTTAAAACATGCCTGGTTCCACGTTGAGCAGACAACAGGAGGAGTATCAAAAAGCAAGCAAGTTAATTGAAATAAGTAATAAAGACCTGTAGCTCAAAGTCAGGTAGGAGAATCTTGCCGTTGGGATCTTCCTTCAGAAAGACTTGTCATCCTGCTGACTATGCCTGTGAAGGTTCAAGGGTTGTCAGGAAAGGATCACTCAAAGGCTTGATTACAAGTTGAATATTCGGTTTATTCTTTAAGGAAAAGATTCCATCCAGGCAGAGGATGTCAGTCCATCAATAGCCTCTTCTTGTTTCAAAACATGACATTCTAAGCCCAATGTATCTAGGCAGCAAGCAGGGAGCTTGCGACATACATTCCTACGTAACCATGCCACCACTGTGACAATAAGCAGATGCCACAGTTAGGTAATAACAATAAATAAAAAGACTGACCTGCCGCTGATGCTGTCAGCAGCCTCAGTGCTCCTCTCCTCCCTGCAGTCCTTGAGCCACAAAGCACAGGCTCCCCACCCAATCCAGGCGCTGCTCTCATGCTATACCTAGCATGAGAGAAGTGCAGGTTGGCCTGGACGGACTGGTCTGGCACTCGCTCAGGCACAAGGAGCCTGTGCCTTGTCTCCACCTGGCTGTTCAACACAGCTCTGGTTGGAGGCTGCTGAGTGCGCATGTCGGTTTGGCCAACCTAAAATGGCCAGCCAAATCGAAATGTGCACTTACAAGTGCCCACCACTCCTCCTCCCTGCCATGGCGCGGCCCGGCCCTGCCATAGACTACTCCATTGGCTTCGGTGCTCAGTCAGACAGTGATAAATAAAATGATAATAAAATTGCTAAACTATCATTTTATTTATCGTTTGCTGGCTCAAAGCAGTGGGCGACGCTCCTCCGCCATTACAGATGAGCCACCCCTGTGTAGTATGTCAGGTCTTTTTTCTAGCACATAGTAACAGTTAAATACTTGTAAAAGAACCAAATGTTTCAGGAGAATAAAATTACAAATGAAGCACATTTAGTGTAATTCTGAACTGACTGATGGAAACTGTAATTTTAATACGAGAAAACTCACTTAAGACATTTTGTTCCTGACTACGAGTCTGGCAGTCCCAGGACCGCCAGACTAGCACAGCGATAGTTGTCTCCTGACTGCCTTATTATGAGTTGGGCGTTGGGACCGCTACAGCTGTCAGGGAACCGCGTTCCCTGGCTGTGTTGCGGTTTTGTGGAGACATCAATATGCTTAGCGAAACCGCAGTGGTCCTGCCCAGCATATTAGGAGTTTCATCTCTGCCAGGGTTTTCATGGCAGTTCCTCCTCCATGAAAACCCTGGCGTAGAGGAAGCAAAGGTGCCTCTGCGCCCTGTGGATGCATACACTGGGGCACACCAGTTCCTGCACAGAATGGACTTCTAAGTCCATGCTGTGCAGAAACAGTTTTTGACATTCCTATTGCGGTGCCCATTTTTAGAGGTACCGCTGTGGGAACGCCAAAAGAAAGCCTGTCAGACAGGAGGAAACTCCTAATCTTTTGGGCAGCCCGACCACAGATTTGGAGGTGCAGTTGGAGGGCGGACCCGCCGTCGCACCGCAAAAGTTGTAATGAGGCCCCTTGTTGAAATCCAATTTCTACAACTTATTGCTGGTGCTCCATATTGTTTTATCAGTAAAGCTGCATGTCTGTGCTAATTTTGTTGCCTTTTCAATAGAAAATGTTCTGTCTGGGAATTACAGTGCGCTTCCACACCATACATTAGAAATATATTTGCAGTGGGGTGCTCCAAAATGTACCACCGGCTTGTGGTAAATAAATATTTACCGTCGGAATTTCTATGCGGTAAAGTTCAATAAAATAACTCACTCGGAAATGAGAGGCAGAGTCCGTGGTATCTGAGTTATAAGGGTTTTATTCCATAAAATGGAATGGTTCGAACCATGGTATCATGTTCCTTTCACCACTGAGGTTCAGGAAGGGATAGACAATACTTTATTAACAGAGTACAATATATATAGTCAATGCATATAGCGGTGATGGATACAGAAGGCGTAACAGCTGAGAGAAACGAGATAAGAACACATGTGCGTAACAGAAGGCGTGCACGAGGGCGTACACAGAGGTGTGTGCTAGAAACGTCACATGAAAGTGTCACAAGTGGGTGTATACATAGAGGAATCTTGCAATGTCAGCAGAAATCTGTAGCAAGGATGCGCGCGCAGCAGCATGACGTGTGACTGACGTGAGGCTGGAGGGTGCAGGGGACTTGACATTTAGCACTAGAGGAAAGAGACAGAAGTCTGGCATGTCAGATCAACTCGTTCCTAAATCATATCTGATATCTTGTGTTTGGGGAACTATATTATCTAGAAGGAAAGGTCTCTTGGGCAGAGGCTACTCTATACTGACAATGCATGCATATGTGACTACGTGTCTGCGTGTAATGCGAGGGGCCATGGGCCTACCATGGTAACAGGAGCAATGAATTACTTGCATGGAGACAGAAAAGCCGGGCCCTTTGCTCTGCAGCCGGGGATTGTTTATCTATTCTGCTAGACTGGAATGTGTTTTCGAGGAGCTGAGCTCGGCTATACTGATAACTTGAAGGCAAAATACTGTCTTTGGCAGGCAAGCAGGCCGAGCCGGGCACCGCTCGCCACGCAGGGAGTAGGACAGAGGTCAGGGATGTATCCCACGTTGTAGCTTTCAGGAGGCAGAGAGCAGAAAGGGCTCGATGGCAGAAATCAGGGCCTAGCTCTGCAGGGCTAGGAAAACGTGAAAAGTGCACCATGAAAAGACGTTGGCAAGGCATACTTAGGAACTGAATCATCAATCCATTCATGGTGGATCTGAAAGAGGACATGTTAACGTTGGACGCAAATGTATTTGCGTCTTCATAGCTGGTCGAGGAGGGAAGTTACATGCACTTTAAGCTCGTACATGGAGACGGTGGGGTACACGTTAGGGGACATTTCTTGACCATAAAATTCAAATTACCTCATTCCCTCCTTGTCCCCTACGGACCCTTCATGATATATCAATCTTCATTAATCCATCTATCTGTTCATATAACATCATTTGCTCATCCTTTCTCAGGCGGGATGTAGAGCGTGAACTTGAACGGGGAATGCAGGCTGTGGCACACAAGCCACATATCGCTGGCCCACATTGAATGCAGAGACAACAACTGAATACTATGGCCAATATAATCCCTAGGAAAGAAAGTAGCTTCCATCCCCAGGCTGTTATCGTACTCCAGAACCAACCGGACCAAGTCCAGGTGCCTGGATTCTGATGAATCTGATTAGCGATCTTATGAATAGGAGATATGGCTCTATATACTGACGGTGCATTTTCTGGAATGAAAACACAGCAACTCGATCCGATGACTCTACAAGCCCCGCCCCTATCGGCCAGGATGACGTCAAGGACGAGACGATTTTGAAGGACAACAAGTCTTATAGCAGACTGTTCCTCCGTTAAGTTACCTAGGGCGGAAGTAGTTTCATTCACTACTGCTTCAAGGGTTCTGGTTAATTTTCGTATCAATTTACTATTCGAGACAGGTCCTAAAAAGAAAAAGAATCCTCTATTGAAATCTGTATATTGTTCCCATGCTGTTTCAGTCTGATCTACAATTGGGAGTTCTCTCTTGTGTCTAGATTGTATAAGCTGAGGATTTCTATGGTAATCAGGAGGAGCTAGAAAAACAGGGGGCAGTAGGAATGCAATGTAACAAGTACCATCCCAATCTAGGGGTAAACGTATGTATGCGGTATGACCACAAATGAAATAGGAATGACGGGAAGCTTTGAATGTGGACTTGCCCTTATCACTGAATTCGATCACAGTAGTACATTCACTATGACCTAAGTGTATTGAACCATTCTTTCTGACACATAATTCGCCTTTAACGGGTAACACTGACATAGAGGGCAAGTCTGGTTCGGTTTCAGACTGAACATTCAGAATCATGAGGTTAAGTGTATAATTACCTAATCCATATACTTCATTTTCTAGATCGGTCCCTGTCCTTTGTGGGAGACCCTCCTTGTCTGGGAAACATGCTTGATGCATGACTGTGTTCAGATTTCCCCATACCCAATTGCCTTGGTAAACTATGGAATCAGCGTCTACAGAATTAATTAAGCTGAACCAGGCACCACAGGAACCATTATGCGTAAACGGATACGGGAAGAGGGGCAGAGCTCCCTTGTATTTCTGATAGGGAGGGAGTCGGCCACATATCCAACAATTTGTAGCATTGCTGGTCTGATGGGAATGGTGTAACATACTGATGAATGTATTGTTGCGCAGCGCAAGTCTGTAAGACACTTCATGTGGAGGCAGTTCACTGAACGTGTGCTCTGCAGTGTTATTAAGAGTAGAGTGTGCAATAGGAAAGAACATATGCAATAATACACTAATGCCAATAACCATAAGACTCAGAAAAAACATAATCAATAACGTAATGATGAAATAGCTTTGGAGAGATTTACAGTGTTTCTGTTTCTTGATGTGTTTCTGTCTATCTCTCTCTCTATTGGGGTCTAACTTGTACATGTCAGGAACCTGTCTAACCGCTTCACCTAGGGGAGGACTTAAACAATTAAACTGTCTGACTTGCTAGACCTTAATTTCAATTTATACTCCTGCTGAGGAGTTTTCTCTACCAGGGGGAGTTTAGTATCAGTCTCTGGAATGGGGCAGGGCTGAGAGTCTGTTTTTGGCGGCAGTCCATAGTATTTCTTGATGTGGCTGGAGTGGAGCCAGCCTTTGCGGCCCTCCACCTTCACTGATGTCCTTGTGGTCAGTAGAACAAGCTTCGGCTCCTGCCAGCGGGGCTCCAACGGACTCCTCCTGTCGAAATTCCGGATAAACACGTGGTCACCGGGGACGATCTCGTGTGGCTTCACCTCGGTGTGTCGGGAAAGGCTGCAGCCACCTGTGAACGACATGATTGTAGTGCAGACATCAAGGAAGCAAGGTAATCTGTCAGCATATTACAGTCAACATCTGTGATCTTACGAGGCAAAGGCGTCCCCCACATATTCGGTGGCCTACCAAAGACCACCTCGTACGGGGATAGCCCTGTTCTGGAATGAGCTACCATTCTCATGTAAAACAATGCAACTGGCAAGGCGACTATCCAGTCAACCCCTTTCTCGGCACAAATCTTAGCAAGACGTGTTTTCAGTGTCTGATTGTGTCTCTCTACGAGACCTGCTGCCTCGGGATGTCGGACGCAGTGGAACTTCCACTGATATCCTAGCAGGAGTGATACCTGCTTCATTAGCTCGGACGAGAATGGCTGACCGTTATCTGAGTACACGACACGAGGCAAACCGTACCGTGGGAAGAATTCACGAACCAACTGTTTGGCAGTGGTCGGAGCAGTGTAATCTGGGACTGGATATGCTTCTGTCCAACGGGAAAGTGCACATACAACTACGAGGACATATTTGAATCCTCGACATCGTTCCATCTGGATATAATCCATCTGGAGGACTTCCAAAGGGTAATCGGGAGGATGAAATCCACCTTGCTCTACAGGAATGCTTTTGCCTGAGTTGAACTGACAACAGATCATGCAAGTACGCACTTTCTGTTTTGCTGCTGCTCGTAAGTGTTTATTGTACCAGAGATTCTGTAAACTGTCTAACATGGCTTTCTCTCCTAAGTGTGCTGGACTGTGTGCGGTGTTAATCATAACTTGAACCATAGAGTCGGGGAGAAACCATGTGGCTTTTCCCTTCGTCATCCATCCCTGGTCTGTCTGGATCCCTCCTAGTTCAGTCCATTTCTTTATTTCGTCTGAAGTAGCATGTGTCTGTATGTCAATTACATCTAGTGCGGGATCCTTAACTGTCATGCAATGTGTCGGTGTCGGAACTATTGTCTTTGTCATATCAGCTGCATGTGTGTGAGTCAGAGCTGTGTGTTTCGCGGTTCGATCGGCCAGGTCGTTACCCTGGGAAATAATATCTGTGACTTTAGTATGTGCCTTGCACTTCATGATAGCTATGGCTGATGGCAAATGTATTGCTTCTAACAATGCTTGAATGAGGGGACCATGCTGGATCTTGGCTCCGTGAGAGGTCAAGAAACCTCTTTCTTGCCAGAGTAAACCGAAGTCATGTACGACTCCAAATGCATATCGTGAATCTGTGTATATGTTAACGTTCCTGTTCTTGGCTACTATACAGGCTCGAGTCAGGGCAATGAGCTCTGCAGCTTGAGCAGACAGTGTATCAATACGGTGTGTTTCTTTGACTTCAGTTTCAGTGGTCACTGCATTTGCGGCCACTAATTCTCCTGTGCTTGTTCTCATACATGAACCATCCACGTAAAGTGTCAGGTCTGGGTTAGTCAGTGCAACATCTGTCAAGTCTCATCGGGGATTTGTTACTGCATTAATGATCTCTATACAGTCATGTGGAGCTGGATCTGTTATGTTCGAGGGTAACAATGTGGCAGGATTGAGTATATTGCAGCGTCTGATTTCTATGTGGGGCTGGAACAATGTCAATTCATAACCTGTCAGTCGTGCTATAGTCAAGTGTTGAGTCTGTGTTCTGTTTAAAAGAACTTCCACAGAGTGTGGAACTTGCACTGTCAGGGGATGTCCTAACACTATGGAATCACTTTGTCGGATTGCTAGGGCTGTCGCTGCAACTGATTTCAAGCACGCAGGCAGAGCCTGGGCTACTGGGTCTAATGTACTCGAAAAATAAGCACACGGCTTATGTGAACCTGCTTGGTCTTGTGTGAGGACAGATAATGCTGTGCCATCACGTTCTGTAACGAAAAGTGTAAAAGGTTTGCTGTAACATGGTGTTGCTAAAACTGGTGCTTGACATAATGCTTTCTTTAATTCATCAAAAGCCTGTGTGTGTTCCTGAGTCCAAGGGAGGACAGTCGAAGTCGCTGCCTCCTGTGTTGTCAACTGTATAAGTGGCTTGGCTAGAAATGCGTACTGGGGAATCCATTGTCTGCAGTAAGAGGTGAGGCCAATGAAGGCCCGCACTTCCTTTTGTGTCTTGGGTTGCGGTAAGTGTGCAATTAACTGAATGCGGTCAGGTGTTAGCTGTCTCCCCCTCTTGGACAGCAAGTGCCCAAGGTACACCACTTGCTGAACACAGAATTGTAACTTGGAAGGGGACACCTTGTGTCCCTTGTCAGCCAGAAAATACAAAACTGTCAGTGATGCTTGCACACATTCTGGTTCACTCCGGGCGGTGATCAACAGATCATCGACGTACTGGAGTAGGGCAGTGTTAACTGGCATGTGAATACTGTCAAGTTGTCTTTTCAAAGCTTGGCTGTAGATGCTGGGGCTTTCTGTGAATCCTTGTGGTGCACGTGCAAATTTGAAGCTACGGCCATTTAAACAGAATCCGAAAAGATATTGGCTTTCCGGATCAATGGGGACACTAAAGAAGGCGTTCTTGAGATCAATTACAGTAAAGAACGTCGCCTCTGAATCAATAGCAGTCAATAATGATGAGATGTCTGGGACCACAGGATACTGTGGTACAATACATTTATTCAGTTCTCGTAAATCGATAACTAATCGATAAACTGGAGGTGCATTGGGATCTGTACGTTTAAGAATTGGAATGATAGGGGAATTACATAGATTGGAGTCGGTTTCTACAACCACTCCTTGTGCAATGAGCTCTTCAATGATTTCCAGTAAAGCCACTACAGCATCAGGTGGCAACTTGTATTATCGGATTCGGGGTAATACAACTCCTGGCTTGAGTGTAACTCGATATGGTGTAATGTGCATACAACCTACATCAGTTGGGCCTTGTGCCCACAAATGTTCTGGTACATTTTTCAATCTGACATCAAAATCTCGTAATACATAGTGACCCTTAAAGTCACGCAAAAACAGTCTAACTCCTTCCGGAGAACAACATATCACTGCTCCTAGAGCTTTTAGTGTCTTGATACCTAACAAGTTTTCTGGACACGATTTCGTGAGCAATAAGTCTGTAGTACGTGACAATGGACCAACTGCTAGGGGAACAGGTTTCGATACTTCATTAACAATAGGCTGTCCTGAAAATCCAAGGGAAACATTCTGTGAGCCTGAGAGGGGTGCCCCTGGAACCTCGTCATGACTTATTGTTGTTCGACTTGCCCCTGTGTCAATCAAAAACTTTCTATCTTTTCCTAATACTTGACTATGTACATAAGGACCCTCTTGATCTACAGGAACTTCAATGAGAGGCAAGCCAACCTCCCTCTCTAGGCTGTTTCATGAGTATCGCTGATAATCGGGGTAATCAGACTGTGCATACTGGTACATCTGCTGTGATACTTGCTGTGTCGCGGCAATGGGTTGTGGATGTGGTACCGCTACTGTCTGTACTGTCTGTTGTGGCGCAGGCATAGGCGGTACGTTCTGTGGAATATGTTGCTGGACCTGATGTTGGACCTGGTCCTGTCTAGGCTGACGTGGTCTCTCTTTAGTTTTACCTGTTGCTATATTGTGTTTCAGAACTGTACATTCATTCACATAGTGACCTGGCTGTTTACAATAGTTGCAGGTCCCTTTAACGGGAGCCGCCGTATTATTAGACTGTGTCATACCCCTTTTCTGACCGTCAGCTGGAACTGACTGAGCAACTAAGATTTTCATTTTCGTGTCTTTCATACGTCTCTGTTCGTGATCTTGTTCTTCCCTAATTCTATTCTGGTGGTACTGTAACATTTGTAACATTTGGGAAGGCGTATTTGCTTGCCATGTGCTTTCGACTTTCAAAACACGGTTCTTAACTTGAGGCAGGGAATTCTCGACTAGTTTTGATACAAAGAGGTGTGGGTATGACTCGCTACTTGTTTTCAGACCACTGTTAATAATAAAACATTTCTCGAATCTAGAATAAAAATCACTAGTGTCTTCATCGTGTTTCTGCTTACAGGCTGAGATTGCGTCCCAGTCTTCCTTTTTAGTCGCTAACAGTCTAGGCAAAACCTGTACTAATAAACCTGGTAATGCTTTAGCTTTATCCCCAAGGCCTAACCCTGGGGTACGACCTCTTTCTTCGACTTCTAATGCAGCCCAATCAATCTTTTTGTCTCCCACCTCCCATTCTTTCTCCTTTAGTTTCTCGTAAATTCCTGCAGGCAACAGTACTTTTAACATTTTCATAATATCTGAATACGTGTAATCGCCCATGAGTAACATATCTTTAATTTCTCGGTGAAAACCTGCAGAGTCTTTATCATGACTGGGCACTATTTTCTTCATTTCCAATAATTCCATTTTAGTTATGGGTGTGTATACATACACACGTGTAAGGGTATCATCAGCATTCCTGACTGGATGTACTTCTCGTAAAGGATTCTGTCTGTCGAAGTAAAACATTTTTCTTTCTGGGGGTGGTGGAGCTGAAATAAACTGTGGTTTCAGGAAGGCACTATATTTGTGTCGATGTTCTAGAATTTCTTTAATTAAATCAGTACCTAGGCCTCTCCATCTATTCGAGAGTAGCTCTATTAATATATCCGGTAAGGGACCTGGATCAGAATGTTGGCTTTTGAACAACGTAATGAGATGCTGAATCATGTATACACCAGCTAATTTCTGTTCATCAGGGGAGAGGTTCAAAAATGTCTGTGCTACTGCATCATCATTATATGTACTAGAATTGTCAGCCCATTGTACTGCGGACCGGGCTAGTTCTTGTTCATCCATGGAATTGAGTACATGGTACCCCATTCGATCTTGGAGTATTTTATCGGTAGCCTGAAACATATGTTCAGGGGAACTCGGATTTGATATAGCAGAGAGAAAAAGTCTTTTGCTTTCTGGACGTATTGTTTTCTTAAGGTATCTTCCCTTACCTACATATGCTATCATCTCTTTGTCTGACTGTTGCGAGGTTTCTGCTAGATCCTCTATATCATCCTCCTCTTGCGAGGAAGTTGGATCGTCTAATTCAAGTTGTTCTTCAGGTGCTCGCTGGGCATGTATTTCTATTATTTCTTTACGGATCTTTCTAACCATATGATGTACACTGTTCTCCTTATCATGTTTACCCTCCGCCATATTCTGGCTCCATCTAGTCAGTCTATTCATCTCACTTTGTGGAAAACCTGCCTGATCTTGTTCTCTTATTAAACAATTAACCAAAAATCGCATTATTAAACCTTTATTCTCAACTTTCTGACGTGACATGGCTTCAGCAACAGACTCCGGTCCTTCTCCTGTTCTAATAAAATAATACAATTTGTCTAGATGTTCTGGCATTCCTGGTAGTAATATCAAATAATCTGTAACGCGCCTCAAACGTAGGGACGCTAACAACATGGGCCCTGTCGTACCAGGCACTGGGTCATATCTGCAGTCTGTAAGTTCTCTTCTAAGTTGTTCGGCCGGTGCACCTTTAGGTGTCCGAGCCTTTGCTAACTCTCTCATTGTCACTCGGTGTAACAGTGGGGGTGTTTGATAACCTCCTGTAGCACCTCCTGCACCGGAGGCTTGAGCATAACCTGGCTGTAGGGTCGGTACCTGCTGTAGCTGGGTTGGATCCTGGACCACGCCAGTCCCAAAAGGATTTAATGGATGCAATTGTTGAATACTGGGGGAAACAACGGGAGCGGGTGCGGGTAGCGGACCTGGAGGGATCTGCTGTTGCGGACCTGGGGGCTGATGATCATGGGGTAGGTGGACGTCAGCAGGTGCAGGTGGTGCGGGTACATGGGCAGGTGCAGTAGTATATGTAGGAGCTACATCATCCAAGTAGGACGAAATAAAAATGTCTGCTGCGGTCTTGTGACGTAATTTAGTCGGAACCAATGGAGCGGGCAGATCTTTCGGTATTTCCGGAGTGGCTTTAGGTAAACCCTCGGCCAAAAGAGGATACATACCATTCACAAGAGTGTTTCGTTGTCGGTCTACTTGTTCTGCTTTAACTCGTATTCCTTCTTCAACTAGTACGTTTTCTCGAGCTTTATCTGAATCTTCTCTATGTTTTTCTGCTTTTCTAAATTCTTTCTCTGTACGTCTATGCGATTCTTTACGCCACAATTCTATGGCGTCTTTCTGAGATTGTCTGGCCTTCTTTTTCCATAGCGCTTCTTCTACTCTCATGATGCAATCTGCATCCCATGTCCCTGTAACGGGCCATCTATATTTCTCGTCTAGGTTCTTAGTATAATCGACCCATAAATCTAGATATAATATGGCATCTAAGCCGTGTTTATGGTACATAAAATTTCCAGGAGTGTCCCTAGGTGGGATAGGAATCGCTTCCTCTAGTATCCCTTTCCTAGTTCCTAACTGTCTTAACTTTGAGAACAATGGCATCTTGATACCTTGGCACTTGATACTTACTCGAACTTGAACACAATTTTTTTTTTTACACAGAAACACAGTAATGTAGATCAAACAGTCACTCATACCACGACATTAATCACATAGAAACATTTTGAACACATATTGACTATACATGAATTCTATAACGAAAACAAAATCGAACCGTTGAAGACACGAATTACTTGATATACTGCTAAACAGTACAGATACACTGCTAAAACAGTGCAGACCGGGTCTGTGTACCCAAACCCGTCTTGACCGGATACATAGTAATGCACCCGTCTAGATGCGTCCCCAGCAACGGTACTCACCGGGAAGCACGGAACGGAAGGCCTCGGAAACTCGTCTGGACTGGACCGGACTGGACTGGACTCGACTCGTGACGTCACAGGCACGTCGGAACTGGTGGGCCTCTAGACACCTCGGACCTTGCTCTCTCGGCTGGGCTCTGGTCGGGATCCTCCGCACTCCTCGACGCCTCGTCTGGATGCTGATCGCAGTCTCCGTCACCTCCGTAGGCCTGAGGGAGATACAGGAAATCCTGCGGGTACGCGTAATTGTCCGTCACGGCTGTGGCAGGGGGCAAAGCTTGCGACGCACCTACCAGCGCGTGGGGTGGGGGAGGGGTCCCTATTCGGGCGCCAAATTAATGTGGTAAATAAATATTTACCGTCGGAATTTCTATGCGGTAAAGTTCAATAAAATAACTCACTCGGAAATGAGAGGCAGAGTCCGTGGTATCTGAGTTATAAGGGTTTTATTCCATAAAATGGAATGGTTCGAACCATGGTATCATGTTCCTTTCACCACTGAGGTTCAGGAAGGGATAGACAATACTTTATTAACAGAGTACAATATATATAGTCAATGCATATAGCGGTGATGGATACAGAAGGCGTAACAGCTGAGAGAAACGAGATAAGAACACATGTGCGTAACAGAAGGCGTGCACGAGGGCGTACACAGAGGTGTGTGCTAGAAACGTCACATGAAAGTGTCACAAGTGGGTGTATACATAGAGGAATCTTGCAATGTCAGCAGAAATCTGTAGCAAGGATGCGCGCGCAGCAGCATGACGTGTGACTGACGTGAGGCTGGAGGGTGCAGGGGACTTGACATTTAGCACTAGAGGAAAGAGACAGAAGTCTGGCATGTCAGATCGACTCGTTCCTAAATCATATCTGATATCTTGTGTTTGGGGAACTATATTATCTAGAAGGAAAGGTCTCTTGGGCAGAGGCTACTCTATACTGACTATTAATGCGTGCATATGTGACTACGTGTCTGCGTGTAATGCGAGGGGCCATGGGCCTACCATGGTCACAGGAGCAATGAATTACTTGCATGGAGACAGAAAAGCCGGGCCCTTTGCTCTGCAGCCGGGGATTGTTTATCTATTCTGCTAGACTGGAATGTGTTTGAGGAGCTGAGCTCGGCTATACTGATAACTTGAAGGCAAAATACTGTCTTTGGCAGGCAAGCAGGCCGAGCCGGGCACCGCTCGCCACGCAGGGAGTAGGACAGAGGTCAGGGATGTATCCCACGTTGTAGCTTTCAGGAGGCAGAGAGCAGAAAGGGCTCGATGGCAGAAATCAGGGCCTAGCTCTGCAGGGCTAGGAAAACGTGAAAAGTGCACCATGAAAAGACGTTGGCAAGGCATACTTAGGAACTGAATCATCAATCCATTCATGGTGGATCTGAAAGAGGACATGTTAACGTTGGACGCAAATGTATTTGCGTCTTCATAGCTGGTCGAGGAGGGAAGTTACATGCACTTTAAGCTCGTACATGGAGACGGTGGGGTACACGTTAGGGGACATTTCTTGACCATAAAATTCAAATTACCTCAGGCTACATAACATACCCAAGCACTCTCCTGCTGAATACATTGGTGACTTTTGTTCTTTGTGTGATGCTTAGAGTTTTCGAAATCTCTATGACTTTTTTAATGTATCATTAACTGCATCACCCATGCCTCGAAAATTGTTCTAGGGCCAGCCTCCCTGACAAAGTTGTTAGAGTGCGCGGTCCACGAGCCAGTGACCTTACTGGTAATACAGCAATGGATAATTATTTTGAGAAGCAAATTCTCATTATGGCTAAAATCAAAGTGCCACTAAACAATATATGTTTTACTTAATGTAGAATTTTATTACAGAATCAAAAAATTCTATTTTACACCGGAAGTGGCATTTATGTTCTCTCAATCATCAATGCATGAAGATGGAAAAAATATAAAATTCTCAATCTTTGCCAAGACGTGAATGCAGAATTGGACTTAGGTAACCCAAAATCACTCCAAAATAGCAATACGAACAAGCAGATGCCCAAGTCGTTTTTGTTTTTAGATACAATATATTTCCTTGAAGATTTGTTAGAGTAGCAATTTCTTTAAGCAAGACTTCCAACAAGTATAGGTATGCAATTCAATGTGATTATTCAGACATAAGGGCCTCATTTTGATGTCGGTCGGAAAGTGTCATCTTCAGTTTCAGTCATCTTCTGTTTCACTTTCGACTGCCGTATTACAATGACGGCGGTTGGAAGTGAAACCAGTGGGTCATTTCGGCTGGCTCCCGATAGGCAGTCGGAACTGGCACGTGACGTAATCCTTTAAGGATGGCGTTTTTCGCCGTTGGGATTACAATGTCAGTTTCCCACTGGCTTTTCATGTTGGGTTTTCTGACATGAAAAGCTTGTTGGAAAGCTACTTTGGGGGCCCCTAGCAGGGCTCTGTTCTCCATGTGGCCTCAGGTTGGGGGCCGAGGGGGCACCTGTGGTGCCCCCTGTAAATCCCTGCACCTGCTGAGTTCTGCAATGGTTGTTAAAGGCCCTATTTCTGAGTTATTGACGAGACACAGACATGGACTTATAACAGAGGAGAGGACCTTTAACAACCATTATAGCCATAGGTAGAAGGGCTAAACTGCTGTTAGAATATTCCAACCACTGGGGTTAAAATGCTCTAAAATAAACCGTGGGGAAACAGAAAGACAAGCATTGGAATGTTGGAGCAGAAGGTTTATATCAGCAATTATTAGCACTGACTGAGCCACTTTAATGTCTTCACTAGAGCTCTCTACATTCCAATGTTCTAATATAGCCTTATAGCCCGGACTAGCGGGCTATTCCGGCTATTAAAGGCCTGCTCCCACGTTAAAGGCCCGGTTTTAAATCCCCTTGAGCTCCTAGAGGCCTTTGTAAAACATTGCAATGTTGCTCTGCGGGCCTTTACCGGCCAGTAGAAGCATGGAGCACTGCATTGATTGCAATGGAGCTCCCAACATTCCAATGTTAATATGGCCTTACAGCCCGCCGTAGAGGTCTATACCGGCCGTTAAAGGCAGTTTCAGTATTGAGGGCCATTAAAAAGGGAGCAGGACTTTAATGGCTAGTATAGCCAATCTACAAAGGGCTTTAAGGCTTTTAGAACATTCTGCCACTAGAGGGCAGAATGCTCTAACAAACAAAACAAAGGCCTCTCAGAGGCCAGTGGGGGGTGGGGGGTTAAATCCCCTCAGGCTCCGAGAGCCCTTTGTTCACAGCAACAGCTTTAAACAAAAGCAACATTGGAATGTTGCTCTGCAGGCTTCTACCAGCCCGTAGAAAGCCAGAGCTCTCCATTGTTTTCAATGGAGTGCTCCACATTCTAATGTTCTAATTTAAACGTTATTGCCTGCATCTGTGGGTAATAACAGTAGGTGATTACAGCCCAGGTGAGAGCACATTATGGCGGTGGGGTAATTAACAGCAGTTATTTCCCAGCAGATGTGAACGATATGTCTATTAGAATCCTCCGCCCACACACACACTAAAACTGGAGCGCTTGAATAGTAGGAGCAGCCTCTCACCACACTTGGCTCTATCCTCCCATGGCGCGTGATGTGTCTTCTAATCAAGCTACCAGTAAACAGATGGCTGTTTGGGCTCCTCCTTTTGCTTTTGGTGAGAGGGAGCCCAATCAGCCAAAAAAATGTAAAAAAACCTTTGTTTACGTGTTTAGGTCTCGCTGAGTCAGCGCATGCGCTGCTTGGAGAGACATTTAGTAGGTGAGTTTTAAAAGTGCTACTGGCCGGCCTAGCGCTTGCGTTCACGCGAGCGTGCGTGCGCGCAGCTGCCATCTGTCTTTTACGGGTCACACTCGGCTGCACGTCTTTCTCTTTGATCGCGATCGCGCTTTCTGTCAAGCCTCATTTGGCACACACGTGCGATCGCTTTTAAGAGCTTTCTTTCATATTCCTTTACTTTTGCGAACATTTATCATCCCCTTTAATGCCCTGGTGGCTGTCGGCTGTCCGGAATGACTAGCGTTTAACTCTTGTTTCTTTTAGCAGTGCAGTGAGTCCGTGCTTTCTTGCTCTCTTCCTTTTGTACAGCTTCCCCGTCAAATAACACCCTTGTCTGTCTTGTCAGTTATTCTGCTGGTAACTGGTGTGTTCATGGAAAAGGCTAGTCGTCATAGATCAAATTTCTACTTCAGAGTTAATTTTCACTGGAAATATCCCTCTTATAGAAAGTGTTTACGCCATGAGACTCTGGCCTAGTTTCAAAGGCAATGGCCGATCTTCAAAGAACCTTTTATGTTACGCTGTGTCACTTCTCAGATTCAGGAAATCATGGCACAGTAATACTATCTGGGGAAAACACCATAACACATGGTTTGGCCGCCCCCACCTGTTCGCGCACCATTACATCCCTATTACTCTTTTTCACTGTTTGAAATGCGGGATACAGTAACAGTGCACTTTTCCACCCGATCTGTCAGGTCTGTACACATTCTGCACATAACTCGTAATACCAGTTCAGACCTAAACACCCATTTCAGTTTGAGTTGGCATTACTGACAAAATCATAACAAAGGCCTAGGTCTCAAATAACTTTGGACCATTGTGGTGACTAGAATTATTTTCAAAGTAACTTGGATCACGTAATAAGCTAAGTATTCTTGTCCCCATAGGAGCAATGGCTATTCTTGGACATCATGTGCTCTTTTCTCTTTCAGGAAACGTTCTTGAATGTTGGATGCCATTGTAGCTCATGGTAATTAGCATGACTGATGCTCAAGTTAGTTCTCAGGAGAGGCTAATATGTCTGGAATTATCCTTTTCCTTAAAAATGCTACTTCCCATTCTGGTTATTGACAGTAAACTTCTTAGGCCATTTTCTTAAGACAAATGGCCAGCTGTAGCGGAGCATGCTGGTTCACCCTACATGAACAGACATTGGTTTTTAAATGCCATTTTCTACCATGGAAAAATAACCAGTTTTTGTTTTTTAGAGAATGCTTATACCAAATGAACGAACAGACTCTGAGCTTTCAATGTTATGTGCTCGAATGGCAGTGGCCCCATTTCACTGAGAATGCAGGTGTCCTGCAATGTATTGGACCACGTTGAAAACATTCCATTATTTTACTCTTATGAGAAGAACATGCATACATGTGTCTTTAATGCCACATAAATCGTCCCGAATAACCAAATAAACGCATGCACATTTATTCCTGTTGATGCCAAGAGTAGATGAACATCTGGAGTTGAAATGGAAAGGAAACAACTAGACAATGGGGAGGAGACTGAGGGAAGAAATACACATTTGCATCTTGTATACACATCCAGAATTGTGTACTTGGTGGAACTGTTGTGCACGAATTCTGGAAATTTATGACCAGCTTAGATTTCTAAAGTATCCTCCTGGGATTCTTTTTGAATCCCTGACAATTGCAATATTTGCTCTAAACACAGTAATCTTATGGAAGCAGATTTTTGAATGGTCACTATTGCTAAATTGTGAATTTGGCCCTGTATGACTCAAGGAGCTCAGTCAGTGTCCCCAAAATTCCCACATGGCCATTATTCCAAACTTGAATGGCACCTTTCTTGTGATTCTGATGCATCCTAGAAATTACCTCCATTGCTTCCTCTCTCCTAAGGTGCCCCAAACCATGTCCCATCTCAAATTGTCATCTTGGAGTGCCCCTGGATTTCAAATTATTGTACCACAGTTATGTGGTAAAGGATTTTTCACACCCACTGTTGCAACAAAAACTCTAAGTGCACCCCAAATAAACAATTCAAACCCCCTAGTCTCAGATTCATCCTCTGCCTCCCCAACACCAATTGTGCCCAGTGACATGCCCCATATTTTCTCACCTACAGTTGTCCTCAAGTTAACCCCAGGGGACTTTCTCATTTTTAGCAGTTTCCTCTTCTTTGTAGTCCCCATCCCTCAGGTTCTCCCACAATGTATTTCTCATTAGAAGCCAGAACTTTGTTCCAGATGCCTCTTCTCACTGTGCCCACACCTCATGGTCTTCAATAAGTGTCTCTAGGGGCCCACCATATGAGAATAACGTGCTCCATCCACATGCGCTGCTTAATTGGCTTAACAGTGACAACTCCACTCTCGCTTCATATGTCCTTCCTCAATGCCAATTTCCCTGTTCAATGATTATTAGATTTATAGAGAGCCACAATGCCCCAAGAATTCCTTGCACTTAGGAAACAAACTACTTTAATGACTGCAGTCCTGTACTTGGAATGTATGGTCTGATGCGTTCTTTAAAATATGCTGGTACTTTTTAGGTCGAGTCTAGAGCAGTGCATGCGCTGCTTGCTCGACTTTTAGTAAAGGGGTAAATTAAAGTGCTACCAGATGCTGCCATGGCCGGCCTGGAGTTTAGCGTATGCGCGCGGGCGCGTGCTTTTGCGTGCCTCTCTCCGTGCTTCACTTCACTCCCCCTCCCCCACCACAGATCTCGTCACTCTGCTGGCCTCATTAAGTGCATCGCGATCACTTTCACTTTCGCACACAACTCCCGAGCTTCTCTTGCATTTCTTCCCCCACTGTTCTTCCTTTAATTCCGGCTGCTGCGTCCGCTCTTGTTTTCGCTTACCAACAATCCCCCATACTTCTCTTCACCAACTGCTTCTCCCTCTCACCTTGCGTCTCTTTCACTGCTGGTTTCTCTCGTCCTATACTGTTGCTCTTCCCTGCTATCACCTCACTAAGGTAATAGGTGCATCTGTCCATCTTGTTTTTCTCTCTCCTTTCCGTTGCTCTCCCGCTTGCTGTTTCTGCCCCCCTTCTGTTTGTCTCTCCCTGTTGTCTCTTCTTTTTCTACCCCCACTTCTGTTTCTCCGCATTTCCCTCTACTCCACCCCCAGAGGTCAGTGTTGATTAGCTGATACCAGGGTATCCAGATGCCCATCAAACCTGTGCCTCCAGTCTATGGGCGCCCTCCCAAAGGGTACCATCAATGGGAGTACTAAGGGATGAGGACCACGATGGGGCAGTGGCCGTCAAACTCAAGGCCACGCCCACCGCCTTCATGTAAAGAAATGTCATCGGGCCTCAGAATGCTAAAGGTATTTTTTCACAATTATTCCAGATAATTGGCATTTTATATATGCACTTAAAAAACAGAACGTTACCGTTTTCTTCTAGTATACCTTATAAAATGCTCTTGAATACATGATTGCCAGCACGCTGTGAGCAGTCGGAGCTCCCTAAAGTGAAAATATATCCACAGTGTGAGGCTTTATCAGAAAGAGAGGAGGGGGCTTTGAGGTTTATTTGGGACCCACCTACCCCGCTTTGAAACCTACTCCCGGCCAGGACTTGAGTGACAAAAGAGGTTCCTTGTGGCCCATTACAGAGTGGACCGCCGCCACTCTGTTATTGTCACTTAGAACACAGTACTGTTTTCAGCATAAAGCCCCCTCCCCCTCACATCTATTTAGACACCCCCAAAATTATGAAGATCTCTGAAAGTCATCCACAGCATTTCTCTATGGGGTGGGCTTTTTCTTTATTCATTTATAATGTTTCTATTGTGCTGCAGCACTTACATGGGATTATGCACTTTACACACAACTCTAGAGAAGACTATATACGGAAATGGCCAAAAAAGAAAGTAGCAGGTGAATGATAAATGTAAATATATGAATAAGTCACGTGAAAGGGGAGGAGTAGAGCGGTAGAAATTGAAAATATAGAGCTTCAACTAAATGTGTGTTACTAGACAACCATCTTCCTGCTAAAAAAAGGTTTGATCCCGATTTATCAACAAACCCACTACCTGATTCAATGTATTTGCCAACAGTGTTACTATTTTATAATCAGAATTTAGCAAACTGATTGGTCTGTAAGAGTTTACATTTTCCTACTGTTTGTTCTTTTGGAGGAAGCGTACAACAATCACATTATTAACAAGTATTGGCATAGCCAATAGGTTTCGCGTTTGAGACCTTGTAAGTGTTTAGCCATGCAACAATTGATGCTGTTGCAGGAAGGATATTGTGCTGCATAACTAAATACTTATAAGGCCCCAAAGGCGAGACCTATTGGCTATGCCAATGCTTGTTTTTACTTTTCTCTGGCTGATTGGACTTGAAGGGAACTTATGTGCTTATAATGCTGTTCTGAAACTGAAAAGGTAAAAGTGCCTTCAAGGGAATTTATTTAGTATGTATTTTGTAATTTGTGATGGCTTTAAAAGGATGAATTCATAATCCTTAATGTGAACAAATCGAGTGCTATTAGACTCTAATTCAATGTAAACTCAATTTTAACAGGACACAACATATAAACAAAACACCAGGTGTATTAGAAAAATAGATTTTTATCAAAAGGAATTTTAAAGGATGCACTTCATATACAGATAAGTAAACAAACAAAGAATAGGTCTGTGGGTACACACAGAAATAAACCAATACATGCCTCAACAGAACCTAAAAGACATCTATCCCCAGTCACATTGAATAAAACAAGATAGGGATAAGATGTAGGGTCGACGTTTCGGTTTCCTAAGAGTTATTTGTAGAAACCATCTTCAGGACTGCTGTCAATTGAAATCTGTACAGAGATATTGTAATCTATTCAACGTTTTCAGCACCCTCTTAGCATATAGAGCAGGTAGTGGACTTTGCTGTGCTAATGTTGGCGTTTTGAGGTATGCAATCGCCCGATGAGCTGTAAGTCATCAAAAAAGTGAATTAAATCACAACTCCAAGTTAGAGGATAAATCTTTCCATATGTAGGTGGTCAATTTCAGACCAGATAATTCGACAACCATACGGTGGTAATCTATTTAAAGTAGCAAGCAAAGATTGTATTGTATCAACCTTTGGGACCAGTATAAATGCCGAGCCGAGTCAGAAATTATCTTGCCGCATGCAGTAAATTAATTTCAAAGCGAATTTCGGTCCCGAATCGACTGCACGTCGCGCGGCATTCTGCTTGTTACTAGTTTCTCGCTCCATGACTTGGTGAATCTCCGCTTTGAAATTAATTTTCTGCATGCGGCAAGATAATTTCTGACTCGGCTCGGCATTTATACTGGTCCCAAAGGTTGATACAATACAATCTTTGCTTGCTACTTTAAATAGATTACCACCGTATGGTTGTCGAATTATCTGGTCTGAAATTGACCACCTACATATGGAAAGATTTATCCTCTAACTTGGAGTTGTGATTTAATTCACTTTTTTGATGACTTACAGCTCATCGGGCGATTGCATACCTCAAAACGCCACCATTAGCACAGCAAAGTCCACTACCTGCTCTATATGCTAAGAGGGTGCTGAAAACGTCGAATAGATTACAATATCTCTGTACAGATTTCAATTGACAGCAGTCCTGAAGATGGTTTCTACAAATAACTCTTAGGAAACCGAAACGTCAACCCTACATCTTATCCCTATCTTGTTTTATTCAATGTGACTGGGGATAGATGTCTTTTAGGTTCTGTTGAGTCACGTATTGATTTATTTCTGTGTGTACCCACAGACCTATTCTTTGTTTGTTTACTTATCTGTATATGAAGTGCATCCTTTAAAATTCCTTTTGATAAAAATCTATTTTTCTAATATACCTCGTGTTTTGTTTATATGTTGTGTCCTGTTAAAATTGAGTTTACATTGAATTAGAGTCTAATAGCACTCGATTTGTTCACATTAAGGATTATGAATTCATCCTTTTAAAGCCATCACAAATTACAAAATACATACTAAAATAAATTCCCTTGAAGGCACTTTTACCTTTTCAGTTTAATTACCCAAGCCCTCAAGGGTTTATTTGGGTCGCTCACTTTTTGTTAATCGTTCTGAAACTGAGTCATTAAATGAGGGAATTAAACACTTCAGAGGCAGGGTCGGACTGGCCTACAGGGCAACCAGGCATTACCCAGTGGACTGGTCTTGCAGAACAGTATGTATGTGTGTTGTTTTTTTAGCAGTTTGTGAGCCTGTTTTTTGACCAGGTGAGCTGGTTTTTACTGTTGATTTCCCTGATATAACCACAAACTTTGCCTGTAGAAAACACAAATGCATGTAGCCTCCCATACCTTGCAAAACACTCATTCAGTGTTGGCCTGATTCACAAACAGCATCCGGCACCCGTTGCGGGGGCTCCTCAGTTGTGGTGGGTATCAGCATTTGTGGCGGGGTCTCCTCACTGCAGTTCTCATTGTACAGATCCGGCCACTAGTGCAGAGATCCCACCACGATTGCAAAGCCTCCACCATGCCTGCAAAGGCTCTTTGTTAAATGGGGACCTTTGTCTTTACTAAGTCTAAATTGTCCGGATTTGCAAATGTGGGCCACTCATTTAGCTATCAGGAAAGTGGTCACTATTATTTTGGTACCTGGGCCTAATTTTTGACCCAGTGTGATCCTGTAGAGAGGCTAAACAAAGTCTGAAATCTAAAGATAAAGAAAGATCTGATCATTATTCCATTTAATGAAAGATTATAAAACATGGGGGCAAATTTATCAAAAAGTCACACAACCCAACGCAGCAAGACAACTTGCTGAACTGCGTTGCATTACTGCAAAAAGCAGAAATGCACCATATATACTAAGATATAATGTATTCCTGCTCTCTCTCTGCACTGGTGCACTGATTGCTGCCTAGCACCAACACTGTACCCTAGCGTCATGGTGCAAAGGGCCTAATTTACAGGCAGGATTGTATTTCTGCAGGGAGGCACACCATCTTGAGGCCGCGATATGCTTGGTAGGACTGCTGCGGTCCCGCCAAACATATTATGAGTTTCCGATCTGCCGCAGTTTTCATGGCGGTTCCACCACCATGAAAACCATGGAGGAGAGGATAAAAAGGGGTCCCAACATGGCCTTCAGTTGTATCTGGGTCTGGTTATGCACGTAGGGGGGCATATATTGTGCCCCCCGTGTGCATGCACCCCAGTACCTGCAGGACATGGACTACAGCAGGTACTGATTTTTACGTTCCCATTGCGGTGTCTATTTCATAGGCACCGCTGTGGGAACGACAAAAAACTGCACCCCAGACCAGAAGAAAACTCCTAATCTGGTGGGTGGTTCAACCACAGGTTTGGCAGAGCGAGAGCAGGTAGTCCTGCTCCTGCCCCACCAAACTCAAATCAGGCCCTTAGTATTCGCTCTTGAAGTTGAAAATCTTGGCTGCATTGGAATGTTTGATGTACGTTACACATTCAACAAATGTTAAATCTGTGTGGCTCATTTTCATTGATGTTTTACCTTATCTTATCACTACATCTCAGTTCCATGTAAGTACGTTTGTGATGACTTTAAAGCTTGTATCTGGCTACTCACTGTTTGTCGCTATTTAAAAAATCCTGTATGACATTGTGAATTATGTTCATTTCTTCTTTAATAATCGTTTTAAAAAGTGGACAGTTTTAGACAAATATATTCTACATTAAGTATATGCTAATAAACATAAAGGGCCTGTGAAAAGTTTTGAAGAATGCTTGAAATCACTCATTCAGGAAGTTCTTGACAAGAAAGACATACTCTTTAAACAAATCTCATTGACATCCTGGGCGTTTTGGATTTTCGGACGCACTACAAGCCAGAAGAGTAAAGCAAGACTTATAAACCAAAGTTCTGTCATCTAGAATGCATTTCGGAAAAATGGCAAATTCTCCCACAGTGGAAACCAATGAAAACAATGGTCCTTTTCTGGGTGCCAGTAATGACCTAAATTGAGAGCCTTGACTGCTGTTTGAGTCCTACTCAGCGGCGGCTCCTTTGCAATGGCGGAGGAGCGTCGCTCCACTGGCTCAGAGCCAGCAGCTGAAAAATAAAACAATATTGAAACTGCCCATGAGATTAGGAGTTTTCTCCTGGTCTGGAAATATTTTAATATTGTTTTATTTTCCAGCTGCTGGCCGAGCCAGTGTGTGAAGGGCGAGGCCGGGCCGGGGTCACAGGGAGGAGTGGTTGTGCACTTTTAAGTGCACATGTCTGTTTGGCTGGCCATCTGAGGGCGGCCAAACAGACATACACCGTTAGGTTTCACTAACCCGTCTGTGGAGAAAAGTGCCAGACTCCCGGTGCTTGAGCGGAGCCTGTTTAGACCAATCCCGGTGCTCTCATAGTATGAAAGCAGCATCTGGATTGGTTGGGGAGTTTGTTCTAGGGACTGTCGGGAGCAGCAGGAGAAGCGCAAGGCGGTCAGTTTTTTTTAAATGCAACCCTCCCCCATAACACCTGGCCACTGCTGCTGCCTTGCTATTGGCAGCAGCAGCGACTGCTCCTACTACCAGTCAGGCCATTCTCTCAATCTAAAGGAGGGAGCTGTTCTTGGCTCTCCCGATGGTACTATGGCTTTTAGGATGAATTAGAGCCAAGGAAGTCCTCAACCGAACATTATCTGTACAGTAATGTTGTAGCCACTCTCGTTTAATCAAGGAAAGCAAAGATGGGACAAAAAAAGGAAATTTTTGGGAAGGCAAGGGAGCAACATTAAGGAAGGAGGCTGTAGAAAGAGGAACAAATATTGCTATTAGAACGCTGGAGAGTGAAGATTGAAGAATAGATTGTGATTAGGTGGTGACAGAAATCAGGGCAAATCAAACTATGGGCGGACGCAGGCCTCTCTTTCTAAAAGTGGGGATCATTTGATCTAAAGGTTCAAAAATTAGCTATTCATCTCAATTGTTGTCATCCACATTTTGATGCAAAAGTTGCACACTTCCAAATCATGAGTTAGTTTTCAATAATTCCTGTAAAACGTCCACGCTCATTTCACTTGTGTGGCAGGTTAGGAGGAACATCAAAGAGGTTTGAGGCTTACAACTCAAGAGACCAGTGGGCATTAGTGTTTGCGCCCTTTATCCACCTCCTTGAGCCGACCACATGATTAAGTATGAGCTATCGACTGTTGTCTGTGCACTGCAAAATTTTGAACCTTTTAACAACGGTTCCATAAGTCTGTGTTTTGTTTATTCTTTTCTACAGATTTCTAATTAAAGGACAAGTAATACATCTTCACCATTTCATATCAGTGACTCACGATCCAGTTAAACACGAGGTCAGTTGGTGCCCTGAGCGGTGGTCTCTGGAACTGAGCTGGCCTGAAGCCGTTGAGGCATGGAAGACATAAGGTATACATGCTTGCAGGTGGGCAACTAGAGCCAAATTGGGGGGGGCGAGATTTCGTGGGGGGCTAATTCTTCCAGCCATAGGCAGAGTGGCTCTAAGAAGGGGCGAAAACACAACAAAAGCCTCATTAACAAGTAAATGGTCTTTTAAAGACCTGTGAAGTACTCGGGTATGGCTGCCATCCTTTCAGAGTTGTTTCCCTCTAAGTTGCTAAGAGCAATGACATAAGCATCAAACACGAAGTACCTATACATTTCCTAATGCCCCATAAAATTATGGGATTGGCAGATAACTGATTATATACGATCTGACGCTTTTTATTGTTTTTCAACATTTCCATCAGATGCGGGTCACAGCACGGAGACGGCCCTTCTCTCGATGGTCGAGCATCTGCGTTCCGTGCTGGATTCCGGTCGGACGGCGGCACTATTGTTATTAGATCTCAGTGCCGCCTTCGACACGGTCTCGCACGAGATTCTGATTCGGCGTCTTGAGGAGGTGGGCGTTTCTGGCTCCGCCTTGCACTGGTTTCGATCCTTCCTTACGGATAGGTCATTCCAGGTGGCGATCCCGCCCGGTAAGCCGTCATCCTACCCGTTAGACCAGGGAGTCCCACACGGGTCATCACTGAGTCCCACCCTTTTCAATCTGTATGTGAGACCGTTGGCTGCGGTCGTCAAGCGGTGGGGCCTGACCATGGTCTCTTACGCAGATGACACGCAGCTGGCGGTCACACTGAGTGGGGACTCAGACCTGGAGGCTCCCAGGTTCTGTGATGGTCTGCGGGAAGTGGCTAACTGGATGAACTCCAACTGTCTCCAGTTAAACACCAAGAAGACGGAGATTATGGTGGTTGGTAAACAGGTGGCTTTGTGGGGTGACAAATGGTGGCCTTCGGAGTTGGGTGTGACTCCCCTCCCAGCGGCAGAGATAAAAAACCTGGGGGTGTGGCTTGATCCTTCTCTGAGTTTCATCTGTCATACCAAGAAGGTGGCGGCTTCTTGCTTTGGCATCATCAGAGGACTTCGACCCATCCTCAAATTCTTTGATGCACCCACAAGACAGCTGGTGGTCCAAGCATCAGTGCTGTCCAGGCTGGACTATGCCAGCTCCCTACTGGCGGGGGTTAACCAGTCAGAATTTCTGCGGCTCCGGCGGGTTCAAAACGCTGCGGCCCGACTGGTGACAGGTCTGCCTAGGCGGTGCTCGGTGTCCAATGCCCTGCGCTCTCTCCACTGGCTCCCTGTGCAGCAGAGGATTAGATTCAAGGTTCTCTGCCTTGCATTTAAAATCCTCAAGGGTACTTCCCCACAAATCTTGGAGAAATTGCTGATCCCCTATGTCCCCTCTCGCACTCTTAGATCGCTAGGCCAGAACTTAGCAGTGGTCCCGCGTTTTAAGTTGAGCAGAATTGGTGGCCGCTCCTTTCGAGTCCTGGCAGCGAGCTGGTGGGATTCTCTTCCTCCACAAATACGGGCCATCGACGAGCTCCTTCAGTTTAGACGGGCTATCAAGACCTTTTTATTTGTTTAGCTCATCTGTTGTGTCTCTTCTCCTTTCTGCCCGCTTTTAATGCTGTGTTGTGTTTACCTTCTCAAAGCGCCAGGACGCCCCTTTGCTGGGGCAGCTGTGCGCGGTACAAATAAAAATAGCATAACATAACATAACATGCGAACCACATGAAGAGGGCTCTTCTTCGTATTCAAGGGCAGGTCAGGAAGTAACCCTTATGACAATTTAGAACATGAATAAATGAATGAATGAATGAATTAAATAATTAATGAATGAAAAAGAATTATAGAGTGCTACAGCTGCTCCAACCTGAGCGACCCAGCACTAGTTGCAGGAGTAAGCAGCAGGTGACTAACAATCCTTACTTGCAAAAAAGAGAAGAAAAAAGAGATTCACATTTCTTTAACCCCTTCGCTGCTAGGCCTTTTCCCCTCCTGTGCTAAGCCCTTTTTTGGCGATTTGGGGTAGTGCGCGCTTAGGCCCTTGTAACTTTTTGACCACATAAAGTATCCACGCCAAATTTGCGTCCTTTTCTTCCAACATCATGTGGATTCTAAAGGCGCCCAGGGTTTGTGGATTCCCTTGGAGGGGTCCCGGAAATTAACCAAAATATAGTGTTTTTTTTGTTTTTTCAGAAAAATGGGAAAAACGGGCTGCAAATGAAAGCCTCTGGGGTTTTCCCTGAAAAAGTTATCAAAAAAGGGTTTGTGGGGCTGAAATCTCCATTTTCTCAGCTTTTAGGGAATGACAGTCTTTTGTCAGAGAACCGACATTTTTCATACAGTTTTGGCATTTTTCTTGGACATAGCCTTTTTTTGCTATTTTTAGAGCTTTCAACCTCCTTCCAGTTAATGGTAGAAATGAGTTTGAAAGCAATAATGGATCCTGGAAAGCTGTACATTTTCGGAAAGTAGACAAAATTTTAAATTCAGAAAGGGGTCATTTGTCTAAATCCATGAAGGTTTCTTTATAGAAACTAACAGTTAAATATTGGAATATTTAAAAATTTGTTGAAAAAAACAGCCTTTTGTCTCAACGTGTTCACCTATAACTTTTTCTAATTTTGACAGCTCTTGGAAAGCAATATACCGTTACATCCGTTAGACCTTTCTGGTTGTGGGGATATATAGGACTTGTAGTTTCACCAAGAACCTGACAAACCCAGATCCAAAAACTGAGCAGCAACTTGCAACGGTATTTTTTTATTTACTGGGTAAAGAGCAGTTTGTCTTGGAAAATGTATACATGGAAAAATCTGTATGAAAGACACCTATGTATTTCTGAATTGGGTACAAATTATAGAGTTCAAAAACAGTATATAATGGCTAATTTTCAAAATTTGGAATACTCATACTAGCATGAGAATTATTGGTCATTTTTCAAAAATATTTTTTTTTTTACACAATGTCTTTCATTGAAAGGGAGAAATGCATGAAAGCTCAATTGGTAATAACAGTTGATTTACAAATCTGAATTACTCCAAGTCTCCCGATAAAAACGGTACTTCACTTGTGTGGGTCGGCCTTGTGCCTGCGACAGGAAAAGGCGCAAAATGCAACGTGGTCACACCTAAATTTTGCAGTTACAAATTTACCCTTTTTTGGCAAAGTGCCTACCTGTAGTTTTTGCACCCTAGCTCTGCCGGCACCTAGGGAAACCTAGCAAACCTATACATTTCTGAAAAGTAAGCACCCAGGGGAATTCAGGATGGGGTGACTCGCCTGCCTACCACCACGTTTTGTTACCCAGAATCCCTTGCAAAGCTAAGAATTTGACAAAAAAACACATTTTCCTCACGTTTCTGTGGAGGAAAGTTCTGGAATCTGCGTGGATCAACAAATTTCCACCCACCCAGTGTTCCCCCAGGTCTCCCGAAAAAAATGGTACCTCACTTGCGTGGGTAGGCATAGTGGCTGCGACACGAAACAGCGCAAAACGCAACGTGGTCGCACCTCAATTTCCCAGTGAAATCTTGCGCTCTTTGGACAAAGAGACTACCTTTTGTTTTAGAGCCCTAGCTCTGCCAGCACCTAGGGAAACCTAGCAAACCTATATATTCTTGAAAAGTAGACACTCGGGGGAATTCAGGATGGGGTGACTTGACTGCCTACCACCAGGTTTTGTTACCCAGAATCCCTTGGAAAGCTAAGAATTTGACAAAAAAAAAACATTTTCCTCACATTTCTGTGGAGGAAAGTTCTGGAATCTGCGTGGATCAACGAATTTCCACCCACCCAGTGTTCCCCCAGGTCTCCCGAAAAAAATGGTACCTCACTTGCGTGGGTAGGCATAGTGGCTGCGACATGAAACAGCCCAAAACGCAACGTGGACGTACCTCAATTTCCAAGTGAAATATTGTGCGTTTTGGACAAAGAGACTACCTTTTCTTTTTGCGCCCTAGCTCTGCCAGCACCTAGGGAAACCTAGCAAAGATATACATTTTTGAAACTAGACACCCAGGGGAATTCAGGATGGGGTGACTCTTCTGCCTACCCTCAGGTTTTGTTACCCAGAATCCCTTGCAAAGCTAAGATTTTGACAAAAAAAACACATTTTCCTCACATTTCTGTGGTGGAAAGTTCTGGAATCTGCGTGGATCAACATTTCCACCCACCCAGCATTCCCCCAGGTCTCCCGAAAAAAATGGTACCTCACTTGCGTGGGTCGGCATAGTGGCTGCGACTGGAAACGGTTCAAATCATACGGTGGTGAATTTACAATACCCAACTGCAAAACGACCTTGATTTTGGGGGGGGGGGGGGCACCTGAGTTTTTGGCCCGGGGATCGGTAGTATTCTTTGGAAAGTACCAAACCCAAACAGTTCTGAAAAGTAGACACCCGGGGGAGTCCAGGGAGGTATGGCATGCGTGGGTCCCCCAATGTTTTCCTACCCAGAACTCCTTGCAAACCTTAAAATTAGGTAAAAATATAACTTTTCCAAACTTTTTTGCGTGGGATCTCCGTGCTGGCAAAAATGTCCTACCACCCAGCGTTCCCCTTGTTCTCCCGAGGGAAAGGATACCTCACTTGTGTGGGTGCCCCAAAGCAGAACAGGCCAAAAATGAATTTTGAAAAAAGTAGTATTTAAGTTTTACAAGTTTTACAAATTAAGCCCCCCTGCCTTAGTCACAGGCCTTTGGCCCACCCACACAAGTGAGGTATCATTTTACTCGGGAGAACAAGGGCAACGCTGGGTGGTAGGACATATGTGCCGACACGGAGATCCCACGCAAAAATGTATGGAAAACTGTTTTTTACCTAAATTTATGGTTTGCAGGGATTTCTGGGTAGGAAAACATTGGGGGACCCACGCATGCCATACCTCCCTGGACTCCCCCGGGTGTCTACTTTTCAGAACTGTTTAGGTTTGGTAGTTTCCAAAGATGCCCGCCGAGCCCCGGTCCAAAAACTCAGTCCCACCCCCCCAAAAAAGAAGGTAATATTGCTATTGGTTATTGTAATTTCACCACCGTACGATTTGGACCTTTTCCTGTTGCAGAAACTATGCCTACCCACGCAAGTGAGGTACCATTTTTATCGGGAGACGTGGGGGAACGCTGGGTGGGAGGAAATTTGTGTGAGCCTAGTGATGCCACGCTTTCCCACACAAAAAAGTGTGAAAAAACAGATTTTTTCAACAAAAATCGATGTTTCCAAGGGATTCTGGGTAAGGGAACGTTGGAGGATCCACGCAAGCCATACCTCCTTGGAAGCCCCCGGGTGTCTACTTTTCAGAAATGTGTGGGTTTGGTAGGATTCCCTAGATGGCCGTCTAGCACGGGGCCAAAAACCCAGGTAACCCCTCTTGCGAAAGCTGGTGGTATTGACATTCAATACCACTAGCTTTTGCAAGAGGGGTTACCTGGGTTTTTGGCCCCGTGCTAGACGGCCATCTAGGGAAACCTACCAAACCCACACATTTCTGAAAAGTAGACACCCGGGGGCTTCCAAGGAGGTATGGCATGCGTGGGTCCCCCAATGTTTTCCTACCCAGAACTCCTTGCAAACCTTAAAATTAGGTAAAAATATCACTTTTCCAAACTTTTTTGCGTGGGATCTCCGTGCCGGCAAAAATGTCCTACCACCCAGCGTTCCCCTTGTTCTCCCGAGTAAAAGGATACCTCACTTGTGTGGGTGCCCCAAAGCAGAACAGGCCAAAAATGAATTTTCAAAAAAGTAGTATGTAAGTTTTACAAGTTAAGCCCCCCTGCCTTAGTCACAGGCCTTTGGCCCACCCACCGCCAGCCGCGGACCCATCACATTACAACACTCACACCAGCAGACAGCGCCATTCAAGGGCCCATCACTTACGTATCTGCCACAGCAACTACACAAAATGATGGACTGCGTGGAGTTTCACTCAACTAGCAGTGTGTGTAGTGACCAACAGAAAGTTAGTACTCGCACACTGCCAGCCGAGCGCCAGTCCACCCACACCACCATCCAAGCACCAGACCATGCACGCCGCCAGCCAAACACCACTCAGCGCACATCGCCAGCCAAGTACCACTCCACACACACCGTCAGCCAAGCACCACTCTGTGCACAGACAGCAAAGTACCACTCCACGCACACACCATCCAGCCAAGCGCCACTCTACACACACCGCCAGCCAAGCACCACTTCGTGCACAGACAGCCAAGTACCACTCAACGCACACCACCAGCCAAGCGCCACTCCACACACACCGCCAGCCAAGCACCACTCCGCGCACACTGCAAGCCAAGCGCCACTCCACGCACACCGCCAGCCAAGCACCACTCCACGCACACCGCCAGCCAAGCACCACTCCGTGCACAAACAGCCAAGTACCACTCCACGCACACCATCCAGCCATGCGCCACTCCACACACACTGCCAGCCAAGCACCACTCCGTGCATAGATAGCCAAGTACCCCTCCACGCACACCACCAGCCAAACACCACTCAGCGCACACACCGACAGCCAAGTACCACTCCACACACACCGCCAGCCAAGCACCACTCCGTGCACAGACAGCAAAGTACCACTCCACGCACACCATCCAGCCAAGCGCCACTCCACACACACCGCCAGCCAAGCACCACTCCGTGCACAGACAGCCAAGTACCACTCAACACACACCACCAGCCAAGCGCCACTCCACACACACCGCCAGCCAAGCACCACTCCAAGCACACTGCAAGCCAAGCGCCACTCCACGCACACCGCAAGCCAAGCGCCACTCCACACACACCACCAGCCAAGCGCCACTCCACACACACCACCAGCCAAGCGCCACTCCACACAAACCACCAGCCAAGCGCCACTCCACACACACCACCAGCCAAGCACCACTCAGCGCACACCGACAGCCAAGTACCACTCCACACACACCGCCAGCCAAGCACCACTCCACACACACCGCCAGCCAAGCGCCACTCCACGCACACCGCAAGCCAAGCGCCACTCACCGCCAGCCAAGCACCGCTCCACGCACACCGCCAGCCAAGCACCACTCCGTGCACAGACAGCAAAGTACCACTCCACGCACACCATCCAGCCAAGCGCCACTCTACACACACCGCCAGACAAGCACCACTCGTGCACAGACAGCCAAGTACCACTCAATGCACACCACCAGCCAAACGCCACTCCACACACACCGCCAGCCAAACACCACTCCACGCACACTGCAAGCCAAGCGCCACTCCACACACACCACCAGCCAAGCGCCACTCCACACACACCACCAGCCAAGCGCCACTCCACACACACCGCCAGCAAAGCACCACTCCGTGCGTAGATAGCCAAGTACCCCTCCACGCACACCGCCAGCCAAACACCACTCAGCGCACACCGACAGCCGAATACCACTCCAAACACACCGCCAGCCAAGCACCACTCCGTGCACAGACAGCAAAGTACCACTCCGTGCACACCATCCAGCCAAACGCCACTCCACACACACCGCCAGCCAAGCACCACTCCGTGCACAGACAGCCAAGTACCACTCAACGCACACCACCAGCCAAGGGCCACTCCACACACACCGCCAGCCAAGCACCACTCCACGCACACTGCAAGCCAAGCGCCACTCCACGCACACTGCAAGCCAAGCGCCACTCCACGCACACCGCCAGCCAAGCACCACTCCGTGCACAGACAGCCAAGTACCACTCCACGCACACCATCCAGCCATGCGCACCTCCACACACACCGCCAGCCAAGCAGCACTCCGTGCACAGACAGCCAAGTACCACTCCACGCACACCATCCAGCCAAGCGCCACTCCACACACACCACCAGCCAAACACCACTCCACGCACACTGCAAGCCAAGTGCCACTCCACACATACCGTCAGCCAAGCACTACTTCTTGCCCAAGGGGTCGCTTCCTAAAAACTAAATTTAAATTCCCTGGTGCTAGTGGGTATTTTCTGCCCCCCCCCCACCCCCCCGGGGGCAAAAAGGCAAATAAAACGGGCTGATTTGCACCCAGGGTGGACAGAAAAACAAAAAACACAATCATGGCCACCTGGAAGCGACCCTTACCCAAGGGGTCGCTTCCCAAAACAAACACAGTGCCCCAACAAATATCCCTGGTGCTAGTGGGAAATTTCTGCCCCCCCTGGGGGCAAAACGGCCGAAAAACAGGCCGATTTGCCCCCGGGGGGGCAGAAAAACAAAAAGTTAAGTGTGAGGCCACCTGGAAGCAACCCTTGCCCAAGGGGTTGCTTCCTAAAAGCTAAAAACAAAATCCCTGGTCCTAGTGGGCATTTTCTGTCCCCCCTGGGGGCAAAACGGCAAAAAGAAACGGGCCGATTTGCCCCCAGGGGGGACAGAAAAACGTAAACAAAAAATATGGCCGCCATCTTGGCTCCAAAAAACAACCCTGGTGCTAGTGGGGAATTTCTGCCCCCCCTGGGGGCAAAACGGCTGAAAAAATGGGCCGATTTGCCCCCAGGGGAGGCAGAAAAACGAAAACATTATCGCAGCCCGCCTGGAAGCGACCCTTGCCCAAGGGGTCGCTTCCTATAATCTAAAATTACATCCCTGGTGCTAGTGGGGGCATTTCCGCCGCACAATCGCGACGCTGTGCGCGATCGTGGGGCAGAAATGCCCTGCAAAGAGACATCAGGGGAGAGGAAAAACTCTTTCCTCTCCCCTGATGCCTCTTCGCTGCCCCAAACCCCCGCCAGACACTGTAATCCTACCTTTTCCCCAGACGCGCAGGAAGCAGATGGCTTCCCGAGCGCTGGGAATCCCTGATGATGTCAGCGCGCGCTGTGCGCGCTGACGTCATCAGGGATTCCCATGGGGGGGGGGGCGGCAGCGGAAGGTCTTCCGCTGCCGCCCCCAGCAAAACAACGAAGATCAGAGAACCTCGGGGGGAGCGCCAGCGCTTCCCCCGAGGGTGGGGCTGATGACGAGCTGGCCTTGTCATCCGCGCACGGCAGGTAAGCGCCATGACGAGCCCAGCTCGTCATTAGCTTCGAAGGGTTAAAAAGATGAGTCTTTAAGAGAACTTTGAACCTAGTCTCCGTGGAAATATTCCAAAGGTGGCCTGGAAGAGAATTCCAAAGTTTAGAAGCTAGAGAGGAAAAACCCCTGCTACAGCGCGAAAGCGCTGTCGCCTGCGAGACCTATAGTTGTCGAGTTTGCTTCAAGGGCCCTAAAAGGGCGACAGGAGATGGGCACGCGCAGCCTCAGGAATCGGATCAGGTCGCGCGAGCGAACAAGCGCTCCATTGGGACTGTGGACAGCATGCTGGAAACACATGCGCACACACACAGACACACGCGCACACACACAGACACACGCGCGCACACACAGACACACGCACACACACACGCACACAGACACACACGTGCACATCCCCCCCCCACTCACCGGGCTCTTTCTGCTGCTACAGGCTCCGTCACTCGCCGCATCACCTGGCAGACGCTGCTCTTCCTGATAAAGGTACAGCGTACCACGCTGGTTGTCCCTCTCTCCCTCGTCAGTGGGTCATTCTCGGCAGCCGGCGGGGCTCTCCACGAGCACGGGAGCCCTGCTAGCTCACACGCTAACTTCCGGCTGGATTCACGGGCACAGGAGCGCGGGGTAAGCTCCCGTCTGCTTTCTGTCTTTTTGCGGCTCCGCCCCGTCCCAACCCAGGTTGCCTGGCTTCCTGTCCAAGCCGGGCTGCAGCGGTGAGTTTGTCAATACGTGACTTGTTTAACAGAGGGTGCGTCTTCACTGCAACTTCCCCAATTTCTATCTTTAGTGGCGAGTGCATCATGCCTGTATATCAGAGAGGCTGATTAGGACATTTCTCTCTTTGAGCAATCTTCAGATTTCCCAATGTTGCTGGTCGTTTCTTCACTCCCTCTTCTGTGAGCGGGTCAGCTCTGTTCTCTTGAGATGACTCAGCTTTTATTATCCTCAGGGTTGAAGAACATAGGCCCAGTGGTGCCTGCTGTATGAAAACAGTGCTATGCATCTTCATACGTGCTTCAATAAACTACGCCTTGTTTGAGCTCGGTGGCTTTGGGAATGCGTTCAAACATTATAATTAGTGTGCTTTGTTCACTTAACCTGCTACTCGTAGTTTCTTTCTTAAACATTTTCTTTTGCCCCACCCTTGGCTTTCCGGAATCATGTGACAAAGTTTGCTAAACTTGTTTTGCTTCTAATTCTGGTGTCAACGCCTCCACCATGTTCTTCTTGGAGTGTGTGTGACAGGACGGTGTTCGTTCCAAACTCAGCCTATTCGAGGTGGCGAATGCTTAAGTGACAAGTGTGTACCAGTGACCTATTGCTGTGAGGATGAGGCGCGGTAAGAGAGGCAGAGGGAGCTGTGCGCGCACGCACCTAACATATGTAAATTACCTTCCAGTTCCTACACAGAAATAGATGCACCCAATACTCTCGTGAGCTTTGCCTACTTATTTCATACTGCAAGCTAAACAAATCTCCATTTAGGCAACTGCAGAGCACCACTACAGGAGCGCGGGTGCTGCCCCCCTAATCCCTAGAACTGTGTCAGAGGAGTGGGAGGAGGGTTTCTCACTCTCTAGGTACACTGTGGTATGTCATAATTAAATGTGATAATTATATTACGGATAGTTCATCAAATTAGTCAATGTTGTTTAGTGAATAGCTTTTATTGAAGTCTCAAGAGAGGGTATAAGACAAACCCTAGCCGTGTTTTGATAAATATTTTTCTTATAGCATATTAAGACACATTCACCCACATGCATCAAAGTCCAGTTTTGCGATTCCTAATTTGCGATTTTTACCGAATCGCAAATAAGGAATCGCAAAACGGGATGCATGATTGAAAGTGCATAAAATTTGCGATTCGGTAAAAATCGCAATTTTTACCGAATCGCAAATATTATGCGTATTCCAATTTGCGATTTCGCAATTCCCATTGATTCCTATGGGCCAAAAGGCCCATAGGGATCAATGGGAATTGCGAATTCGCAAATTAGAATTCGCAAAATGTTGATGCATTCCATGGGTGCAGGGGGGGTCCAAAGGACCCCCCCCCCTGCACCCCTGAAATGTATTTTGAAGTGCATGTTTCAAACACATATGTCCTAAGGACATGAGTGTCTGTAACATGACAGTGTTTTGAAATGCAAATTAGAGCATTTTAACACATTTTCGCAAATTACCACGAGGTTCAACCTCGTGGTAATTTGCACCCCCTATTTGCGAATATACAATTTTAAAATTAATCATGCATTGCTTTTAAGGAATCGCAAATTTGCGATTCCTTAAAAGCAATCGCATTTTTGGAATTAGCTAAAAATAGCGATTTCACCAAAAATGCTTGATGCATCCCAGAAACCTATTTAGGAATCGCAAACGGCCGAATTTTGCGATTCGCACCGTTTGCACTTCCTAAATAGGTTGATGCATGTGGGCCATTGTTTATCATGACTGTGTTTCTGAAGATAGACATGTCCTCTGCCCCTTTGTTTTAAAATTATTTATACCTATACATTTCACTGAAATATACATATAGCATTGATGTTTGGTTTATCGCAGATGAGTAATGTTGTACATTTAGAGTGTGTCGCTGCTATACAGTGGTAATTCGAGAAAAATCTACAGACAAAGTCTGTACGTACATGTTCTTTGCCTTGCTTGCTGTATAATGTTCTCACCTCTCAACTCAGCCTGCCTAAGGTTTGTACTTAGCGCTAGGACCAATAATGCCATGTTATTTTAATCTGATTTGTAAAGTGCATGGCTGCCTCAAGGGCCTTCCCAGAGCTAGCAGAACATACTGACAGATATTAAAATAATCAAGTTTTCAATTGTTTACCGAACCCTTCAAAGAAGATGTAAAGGTTCATTAAAGGAGGAAGAGAGTTCCAAAGTTTGGGTTCCTGAAATGCAACAGGAAGCCCTGCTTGTGTGGCCAAGTTGACTCAAGGAATCTCTGCTAGGTTCTGACTGCCTGAGATTAGGAAATGGTTGGGAAAATAAGGATGAGCTGGCATCCCTAAAAACGTAGTCTTGATTGAGTCATGGCTTTATGCATGTAGCACAGCACTTTGAAGTTAATACACCTGTCTATAGTAACCCTGTGAAGATTACAAAGCTGAGTGGAAACAGAGACACCCTCACACCCCACCACCCTCACACACCCTCACCCTCACACACCCTCTCACCCTCACACACCCTCACCCTCTCTCTCACCCTCACACACCTCTCACCCTCACACACCCCCTCACCCTCACACACCCCTCACCCTCACACACCCCTCACCCTCACACACCCCTCACCCTCACACACCCCTCACCCTCACAACCCCTCACCTTCACACCCTCACACTCCTTCACACCCTCACACACCCTCTCACCCTCACACACCCTCTCACCCTCACACTCAGCGCCACCACAGCATCAATCTGTGCAACCATTCAACAACACCTGGTTCAAATATGTTCTCTCAATGTTTCAAGCTTTATTACAAATGTAACAAAAAGATGTTAATATTTCACTTCTGTTGGAGTTTCGTCACAATATAATACACTGAACATAATCTTCACAAAAGTTATTTACAACACTTTAAGCTATTGCCATTATAAACCCTTTTTGGGTAGCTGTAGCGCCATACAAATTTAAAAAATAAATAAATAAATAAATAAATTACAATAACTTTTATTTAAGTATTAATTATTTAAAAAAATTAAAAGCCATTGTTATTTGTAATATCAATACATGTAAGTCATGTAAATACAACACATATTGCATTACAAATGCTATAGGTGTCACATTTGCGAAAGTTATAACTATTGGCATTGTAAATGACAAAGCTATTAATTTCGCTATTTTCGAAAACAAAACATAAATAAAAAAATGTCATTTACAATACCAATAGCTCAAACTTTCCTAATGCGAGACCTATTGCATTGCAAATGATTGTTAATCTTGTTTTGAAAGTAGATCCTTCCATCTGTTAAGGTGCACTGAAGGAGAATACGAGTGCCTTGAATTTTATTCTTTGGTTTATAGAAAGCCAATGGAGTCTTTTCATGTTTTCAAACCCCTTCAAATTGAGTTTTGTAGTGGAATGTTCAACGCAAGGCAAGCAGCGTCATTCTGAACCCGCAGTAATCTGTTTATCAGCTCTTGAAGGGCGCTAAGTCAAAGGGCATTTACATAATCAAGTCTAGATGTGATTAAGGCATGAGTGATGCACTTTCATTTCTTTTCTGGTAGGAATTTAAACAATTTTCTAAGTGATTTCAGTAAGGCAAAACAGATTCCAACATTGGTTTTGACTTGTATCTTAAATGAGAATGAGGTGTGTGTCTATTTTTACACCCAAGTTTCTTGCAATGGTAGTGGGCACTGTGGGTTTTCCCAACTCTAACGGCCAGATTCTGGTCTTGTCAAATGTGGATGATGTGCTAAACACCAAGATCTCAGCTTTATCTGAGATCAGGAAGAGGCAGCTCTTATGCATCCATTCTGCAACTGCTGAAAGGCATTCCTGGAGGTTAGCTGTAAGAGTTTCATGCAAGTTATTAAAGGCAAACACCAATTGGGTATCCTCAGCATATGACAACGTTAAAACTCCAGAATAGTGCAACAGAGGCATTGGGGGCCATGTAGATGTTAAACAGGGTAGGGCTGAGGACTAAATCCTGCAACACGTCACAGGAAGAGCATTGCCAGTGAAGCTCTGCCTCGTGCACATGTTACTCGCTATTTCATTTTTAAACGGTTGTTGCTTTTAATTCTGTGTACACTATCCTTGAATTTAAATATAAAACCTGCATGAATTTGTCCTTGAATAGCTAATACGGCTTAATAAGCACTTCTCTACTCAGGGAGGGCTCATAGAGTGTGGGTGGGACCCTTGCACCATAGAGTTGTAAAAGAGGCTGGAGGTCGGCAGACTAGTTGCAGACTCCACCTCTTCTTTAAATGACCACTGTGGGCCGAGCGCAAAGGTAAGAGCATTGAAGCGCTGCCTCACGCATAAGTTACTCGCTATTTCATTGTTAAACTGTTGTTGCTTTTAATTCTGTGTGTACTATCTTTGAATTTAAATATAAAAACTGCATGAATTTGTCCTTGACAGCTAATACATGGTAATTAGTACTTCCCTACTCAGGGATCATAGAGTGCGGGCGGGACACTTGCACCATGGAGTTTTAATAGAGGGGAAGGTCGGCGGTCTAGTTGCCAACTCCACCTCTCCTTTAAATGACCACTGCGTGCCGGGCGCGCAGCGGACTCGCCGCTGGTGCGCCTACAGCCAGAACTTTTGGCCCACTGAATACAGGTAAATATAGCTACTCAAGTAAGCAGCTACTAGCCATCAGGCCACCGCAACATGCTGCCTTTGCACACTCTTTTCTAGGGTAACCTGTCAACTATGTGGATATAGGACATGCACCAACCCAATGTTTAACCCCTTTGATGCTGATGACGGACGGGGGCTGTCATGCATCACGGTAGGCGTTTGCTGATGACGGCTGGGGGCCGTCATGAACCCGCCCACTCTTCAAAACGGCCGCACAGGCGCAGAATCGCGGCCTCGCCCAAGGGGTTAATTTGTAAAATATTAAGTGCCAGGGCTCTGACCAGGAGGCCTCTGCAGCTTACACCAACCACTGCACTTGCCATCGCTGCCAAAACCACTACTAACCATCTCTCTTGCATGTAAATGCGACATTTCAGATTATTCCAGGTCCCCAAAGCTAATGGAATGGCTGAGGAGGCAGGTATTAGCAATTTAAATGTATATTGTATTGCTAAACAACTGTTATTCTGCACATCTCTAAATTAGATGAGCAGCGCCATCATGTGGTAGACTGTTCTATGTGTGGTGTTGACAATTAGGTTCCGGTCCTGAGCATTGGAAACCAATTAGGCACTGCTGACCAACCTGACAAGACAGGTCTGATCAAATACCCCTAAAGAGGATACTTGGAAGATGGGATTGATCAATGCTTGCTCTACCCCAAAACACATATCAGACATTAGAATCATGCCAGAGGAAGAGCCCCTAGATATACTGTTCGTAACTGAAACTTGGCTCAATGTTAGCTCAGGCCCAGATATCCATCTCGACCGTCCCCATGGATACCAGCTACACAGGCTAGACCGACCTGACAGAATCGGTTGCAGCATTGCTATCATTTTAAAAGATTAATTCAAATGCACGACATCTCAATTCTCTCTTCCTGATTGTTAATGCACCCAGTTATGCATAGCTTTATCTCCTACTTGCACATTCTCAGGAATACTTATCTACAGGCCCCCAGGCACTAGCAGTAGATTTTTAGAGGCACTACCTGACTCTATATCCAGCCTCACGATGGAAAAGGCTCAACTGGCAATTCTTGGAGACTTCAATCTACACTTTGATAAACACAATTCCCCCCACATCAGCCGACTGCAGGGTGACATTGAAGCATCACAATTAACCCAACTCGTAACATCTCCTACCCACGAGAAAGGGCATATATTGGACCTCATTTTCTCTAACGACCCGCAGATCATAGTCTCTAAACCTATCCCAGTACCTTGGTCAGACCACTCTTTAATCATGTTCAGCTTACCTAAACCTCTGCAACCGGAAAAAACCTTAGTACAAACCATGCCCACTAGGAGATGGTCCAAACTGGACAGTAAAACGTGGCAGGCAGCCCTGAATGACAATTCCCCTATCCTTTCCGGAAATATAGACGAGCAACATTAGAAGTGGGAAAACTGGATCACCCAATCAGCCGACATCTGTGCTCCAAAAAGAACTCTTAACAGTAAATCTCACTCCAAAATTACTCCATGGAACAATGAACAGCTCTCCGAATTGAAAAAACAATGCAAGAAATTAGAGGGACGCTGCAGGAAAAATGATGGCCCTTACCTGAAGTCTGATTACAAGCTGTTAATCAGAACTTATCACAATGAGATGAAGGCAGCCCAATCCAAAAATGATGTCAGGTTCCAAGAACTTGGAATGTCAGGTTCCAAGTTCTTCAGGAGCAGTATCCTCAAGTAGCCCACCTTCCGGAAGCTTTGACTCTGCGCTTAAAAAACACCAGAGGATCAAAGTGGCCAGACGAGGGGAATGGAATTAGGGAGGGTACTGTGGGGAGGGAGATCTGGAACAAAGATGACACGAAAGGTGAATTCTAGTTCCCTTTGTGGTTAGGAATGATAATTATATGCAATGAAAGTTAAACAATCTTTTACCTGTAAAATAAAATGCCATACTTCCAAACAATGACTCTGTGCTTTTGTTGTACTTTCATATTTAGTTTATAATTCAGAATCAGAACAAAGCTTTATTTCGATTGTGGTATAACAATCACAGGGACATAATCACAGCATCGTCCACATATAATAATGCTGGGATGGGGCACTTACCTATTAGCGGGAAATCTTGGGAAACTTTGAGCAGGGCCTTTCCTAACCCATTGATATAAAGGTTAAAGAGGAAGTGGGCTAGGACACAGCCTTGCCTAACCCCCCTTCCGATAGGGAAAGATGCAGTACTGTCACCTCCCAAACCAAATCACACGCGGGATTTTGCTCCATTATAGAGACGGCAAATAAAATTAATATTTCCATCAACCCCCAGCAACGCTAACATTTCCCAGAGCTTTGAGTGCCTCTCGCAGTCAAAAGCAGCCGTGAGGTCAACAAAGACTAGGTACAAATTTCCCCTTTTGGCCCTGGTGTACTTCCTCATGAGTATTGCTACGTTTTAACTCTGCTCCACGGTACCCAGTCCTTCTCGAAAACCATATTGGATATCGGATAAAATTTGGTTTTCCTCTGCCTAAAGTTGTAGGCGTTCCCAAGATAATGCGTCCTACGACCTTAGCCATGGAGTCTTGTAAAGAAATGGGCCTGTAGTAGGTGGGATCCTGGCGATCACCCTTTTTATATTGGGACGATGTTGGATTCCACCCAGGTGGGTGGGAAGCCAACCTCACAGCTTGCATTAATTATTTGAGTGATCATAGGCACCAACAAGTTGACATTGGACTTATACAAGTCCACGGGGATCCCATCGGGACCTGAAGCTTTCCCACCTGCGCCTAGGGAAAGTGCCCTACTTACTTCATCGATACTGAAGTGTAAATCCAGTGACTGGTTGGTAACTCCTGAATTGTCACTATCTTGGCCAATAATGGTACATTGACCACTATAAATCATAGAAAAATGTTCGACCCATTGACCCTCTGTTATAGCTATTTCTACAGATGGACCCCCAGCCGGTGTCAGGAATGGTGTTTTAACCACTTTCCAAAAGGCGGCACTGTCTTTTGATTGTGCTGCCGAAGTAAGCATCTCCCAGGCCTCTTTTCTAAGAGCGTTCTTCCTCTCTAGAAGGGCTGATTTATAGTTCTTTCGAGTCTGTCTAATTTTGATGTTATTCCTTGGGGTGTTATGCAACTTCTGTTTTAACTTAAGAGTGTGCACGAATGCAGTTTACATCAAACCACCGCTGGGGGGCAATCTTTTTGGCACGTTGTTTGAACATTATATCCCGTACCGCAGCTGCTACTTCTTGGAATGAGGATAGAATACTCTTAGGGGATGCTAGTTCGTTCAAGCAGGTGTCAAAAGCCGCTCTACACCTTGTAATTTTGGATTTATAATTCAAATATAGTCTGTGGTTCCTTCGGTGGGTTTTTCACCAAACATTATAAGTCTTGATTCAAAAGTTCCTTAACCACTTCCATGCTGATGACGGCCCCCAGCCGCCAAGCATCACGGTGCTCGTGTGCTGATGACGGCTGGGGGCCGCATGAACCCGCCCACTCTTTAAAACGGCCGCACAGGCACAGAATCGTGGCCGCGCCCAAAGGGTTAATCGTCTTTGGTTGTCTTTGTCCATAAACATATTTCTTTCACATTGGTTCAGTTATGTAAATTACCATGACGTTTATATCCTACAGTTAAAACAAAAGAATGTAACTCGAGTGTTTCAAAATAAACATTAAATGCGCTTCATCTAAAGATTCCCCACTCATAACTAACCCACTATCTTTATACTGAATAGTAGGAGCTCCAAAATCGTTTACACCTTAGAAGAGCACTTCGTCAAAGCCACGTGCGTCTTCAGCAAAATACGCACTTGAGCGCTGAAAATCAAAATGCAAAAAGAATGTTGGAAGTCTCCTACGTGGTCTTTTGGCAAGGCGTAGAGGAACGAACCAACCTGGGAACTGAATGAACACTCCTCCACTACTACCGATCAAGGAAATGCGGAAAACTGGAACTTTGTCGGGAGTCTGAAGAGCGCAGAGCTAGACACCGCAAACTGAGGAATAAATCCGCAAGAGCGGGAGAGGGGCTGCTATTTAAAGGCTGACGTAACGTACGGTGGCGTGCATAGTCCAAATTGGAATGTCACGTGCAGGACACCAAACCTTGGCAAACAATCCTTGGCAAAGTCATGCATGCAAGTCCTACGTGCAAGAGGCATATAATTGAGCGTCCAAACCCACATGGAACCCTAAGGAAGCTGGTGACGAGATAATGGCAAACAAACATAAAACAGAAATAAAGTATATACAACATCCAGCAATAGTGTGACACGATCATAAATAACGGGAGAAAATGAGCATGCAGAAGTATAAATAAAGACAGCATATAAATACAGGCCTGCATTTGCATAGATTCACTGTTACTAGTGGCACCAACTGGTGAGGATCATGACAGGTCATGTCAGCAAAATAGCTCGGGCAGCAAAGTCTCCCAAAGAGCTGTTTAAAGTAGTCAAAACTTTGACCAACCCGCACGAAAATACCAATGCCCCCCACATCTGTTAAGAGATGCAACAACAGTGCAGCAATTTCTCTAACAAGGTGACAGAAATATACGATCATTTACTGAAAAACAGGGAACATGCTACAGCTAAAATGAGCAAGATACCCTTAAGCTCTTTATTAGCTCATTTCCCCAGATTGGAGAAAGAAAATGTCCGACATCTAATCACGGCTACCAAATTCGGCTCTCTGATGGACCCAGCAGCCCCACATCTTCTAGCGGATGCTCTGGAGAGTGTTGTGCACCACGCTGTGGGGTGACTTGGGCCTCACTCAAGCCCAGGGTGAAGCGCAGGGGCAGGTCGCGCAGCGGCGAGTGAACCACACCGTCACAGGATAACAGTCGGAAGTGACGCCCCCGAGCGGACGTCATCCTTTTATTCAACCCCGCAGGCCACGCCTGACCTGCGGATGTGGGGATGCGTGTGTGCGTGCAGAGACTAGACTGCTGCAGATATTACAGAGATCCTCTTACCATCGGTGACTGAACTACTCAATCTCTCCCTAGATTCAGCCCTAGTCCCCAAATCGTGGAAGCACACAATCTTTAAGCCTCTACAAAAGAAACCCAATCTCGACCCTACCATTTATAACAACCTCCGTCCCATCACCCTCTTGCCGTACCTGGGTAAACTTTTGGAGAAGCATGTTAATCTTTCTCTGACCAACTTCTTGGAGACCAATGGCATCCTCCATCCCATTATTCACACAGAAAAGGAGGGGTGAGGGTAATGGACTCTCCTACTCCGGACCCCCAGACAGTACTTTTAAACACCTGAAGGAGTAGGGAGTGGAAAAATATCTGCATATATATGTTGGCACATGGTGTGTGTCTCAATACTGCCCTCACTCACACAGTTGTGTGACATGCTTCATTATGGGGCTGCTTCAAAACACCCCTGCTCAGCCAATGCCTTGAGTGGAGCAATAGGGTAGGGGAAGACAAAAAACAACACAAAAACAGAAACAATGGATTTTTAAAGTAACTGGATCACCGGAAGTGAAAGTGCAGTGTAGATTAAAACTAGCTGGGAGGTATTGCTGTGCCTATACTTTATTCCTGGACCCTCCGGCAAGGATAAAAAATGTGAAGGATGGTGGTGATTGGGAGATATTATGTGCTCCTTACACCCCTTCTTACTGCCAGATCGTCGACATGTTTCAGTCGTTAGTTTGTGCCCCTCGTTCTGATTCACGCCTTCTTCAGGACTCTACCGGTCCCAGAGTATGTATAAATCTATCTCTCACCTCGTTATCTGAGATGAGGGGGTGTCAGAACCAGTTGTTCTGGCACCGATGTATCCCCAAGAGAGTAGTCTGGTGATGTGCTAAATAGGAAAATGGGCACAAAAAAATAAAGAAACAACGGGTCACCCAAAAGCGGTTCTCCCTCGTAGTTCTGTGTATTACAGTGACATAATGAAACATCAATCCACCACAATCAGGGCACGAGTCGGGGTACCACGCGGGTGGACGGCATCCCCCCACTTATTTCACCAGGTGGACGCCGTCCCCCCTGCCAAACAGCTGGACTTCACTCTTTGGCCTCTCTGGGACGGAGAGCTCGCCACCTTTTGTGGCGTCACTTCCTGTTGTGACATCACTTCCGGTGTCAGCGTCCCCCCACTTCTTTTTTTAGGACCTGTGCACTGACCACAATACAGGGTCGCATACCCAGATTGCACTCCTATATTTAGGAATCAAGCTATATTGCTCATAAACACATTACTTGACCTACCCAAGGAGTAGGCGTAGATCAAAGAGGCGTGTGCACCATAGTACGAATCTATCCATTCAAACACAAAGACACATAGTGACATGTCACTTACCGAGTTTACCCTTAAACAATGCTAAAACTGGCAAGAGACAAGGAGAGACCCCCTGTAGTCACACTCTGGGGGAGAAAGTTAAAAAGAAAGAGAACAACATCGTCGTGGTTAATCGTATTCATATCATACTGTATTGATACCACGCTCAAAAGTTGTATTCTCATATAGTAGTTGAAAAACGCCAGTGTCACTCAGGGTATAGTAACAGCATAGTGATACATTCTAAATGATACGAGTAACCATAGTGATCTGTGTTGAGCATTATTACACTAGAAGTATCTGCTACAGCATGATAAAAATTGTGGTTGGTGTGGACTCGCAATTCTGAAAATACACCCATGTACAAAAATGAGGAGAGAACGGGGAAAATCCCCTTAGTGCCCAAGCGCCAGTAACTCTCCCCTTCACGGCCCGTGTATAAAAGTGCCCCCGACTCCTTACTGCCTCAAGGTGGTTACTACTCGTCTTGACAGCTCGTCAGCTCTCGCCATGTAGATTTGCAGGAGAGTGGTAAACGGAGGCTTCATATACTTGCATGGATCCCAGCTCGCCTAATGCATTTCCGGTCACGTGGACGTCAAGATGATGCAAGCGCAGCCTACGGTGCAGACGGTGGGCCCTGAGCATCCTTTTGCCATGGAGACAAAAGTTGGTTCACGTGTAAGCAGTGCACCCAGAACCTGTTCCCGTAGATATTGTAGATGTGGAAATGCGCGAGTGTTGTGTAATCCGCAGCATTGAATCCACAACATTGAATGCGCTCAACACAGCACAGCGGAGAGGAGTCTTGCTTGCATGCTCACTGATGGAAAACCATTGTTCCACACCCGTGCTCCCAGTTACATATGACAATATGAGCCGGTCTCATTTTCAGTGAAATACTTATCCCATAACAGATTGCGCAATGGTCCTTGCTTCCTACACACTTGTGAGAGACCTAGTTACTCAACTTCCACAATTATTTGTTAGCAAAACAGTCTGCCTATCGCACTTGTGGGAGACCTTGTTAGTCCATATCCACAATTATTTGTCAGAAAAAACGGTCTGCCTATTGCCCATAACAAGGGTGAGCCCTGTAATGTTCTCCGGCGCGAGGTAATGGTGCAGTCTACCCGCGCCGGAGAGGTCAGGTTAGCGCTGGCGCATGTCGTCACGCGCCAGCTAGATAAATAAAAGGGGCGTGGCCGGCAAGTTAGTCGGAGCTTCTCAGAAAGCAGAGAAAGGTGTCCTGCATGTTTATTAACGCCGCAGCACTACTACCACGTGCGCGAGCGGCCCCCACACCCCCACCACACTGGTGACGAGGGGCAGAAACAACCCCATGTGGTGCTGGGTAATCACCTTAATTGGTTGGTGATTAAGGCTTTCCCTGTGCCTTTGATCGGGGCTCTAGGCCCACGGAGTGTGTGTGGGCCTTTTGCTGGCCTACTGGGTGCCCCAGGGCGAGTCTGCTGTGTCTGTGGCAGCCCCTGACGCCCCTGAAACTGCCTTACATGCGAGGTAGGCCTTTACTACACACCCGGAGGAGCCCACACTTGAGTGTGCCCTGGCACCCTGTTGGAAGAGAAAGGTCAGGAGAAGGAGAAGAGAGTGGAGATAAACCACGTGGAGGCTGAGGGCATACAGGCCACAGGAGAAGTTACGGACAACATCACCGTCACCCTCGGCCAGGCGGCTGCGAACGCGCGCAGGAGGTTAGCAGTGCACGTGCCGCGAGGTGTAACTGCGTTTGCGCCAAGATGGCGTTGATCCCCGCCATTGAGCCTTTTGTAGTGAATGGAGCACCCTCCTCCCTTGCTCCGCAATGGAGAGACTGGACCAATCGCCTCGAGATCTACATTGAAGGGGCGGGCATAGCCCGGGAAAGGCGCAGAGCCCTACTCCTCCAACTCGGAGGTAAAGACATCCACCGCATCTACAAAACCAGTAGAAGCCACACCCAAAATAAGCATGGGCGAATTTTGCGAATCTCGCGTTCGCGAATTTTGCGGATTTGCGAACTCGCAATCCGCAAAATCCGCGAATTCTCGCGAATTTGCGGATTTTTTTTTTTGTGTGTTTGCGCGGGTTTCTGCCAGTTCGCGAGGGTTTTTTACAATGTCGCAAATTGCGAACTTACCTGTCGGGTCGCAAGTTTCGCGAACTTGTTGTTTCTACGTGTCCAGCCTGTTTGGGACACTCTTCTTCATCACTGCCACTCTCTGTCACCACTGCCACTCTCTGACTACTCATGCCACCCTCTGGCCCACCCATGCCACCCTCTGTTTCATCACAGCACCCTCTGGTTGTCCAGTCAGTGTACATTATTGTGGCAACGCAAGCACACCTTCCCTGCCTCAAGTGACCTGAATTAATTTGGGGCTGATTAATGTGTCACCGAATATTTTTTTAGCTGGCACCTGCTTCCTTAGTGCTTCCTGATTAGTGATCTTTTGCACTTGCTAAGTGCTTTCATTGTTGCAAAATTAGTTACAACACCTGCCCTGCCCCAACTGACAATAATGCATTAGGGGCTGATTAATGGATTTGAACTTCCAGCCTGGCTCCTGCTTGTCTCCCTTAGCTGTAATTCAGGACCTTTGTGGCATATGTGTAACTATTCTGAGGTTCAGAGCAGGGTCACATAATAGTTTCAACTGGCAACTGAACTCTGGAGGGGCCCCTCAGGAAGCACTACAGGAAATGGCTACTAATGATGAGCCTGAACTTTTGAACCTGGTAAGTAGTTACTTTCAGTTTTGCTAAAATCGTATTTCTGCAATTTTGCACTTATTCGCGGGGCGCGAACTCACGCGAACAGTGCGAACAGTGCGAGCAAAAGCCGCTGCTCACGGATTTGCGGATTTTGCGGGAGATTCACGAATCTCGCGGATTGCGAATTTACCGAAAATCCGCAAAATCCGCGAGCGAAACGGATTTTCCGCCCATGCTTAACCCAAAACATATCTTAATCTTCTCACTGCCCTAAACGCGCACTTCGAGCCGATGGCGAGCAGAGACTACAAGAGATTCATTTTTCGCCAGGCCAAGTAAGAAGCGGAGGAATCCTTGGACGCCTTCCACGGACGGTTAAAGGAGCTGGCCAGCACGTGCGGATTCCTCGAGTAACAGGAGGAAATTTGAGGTCAGATAATTCAGGGGTGCTACTCGTCCAAACTCAGAGTAAACATTCTTCAGGAAGACGGCAAACCACTAGCGGACATCCTCACCCTGAGCCGATCAAAGGAACTGTCGCAAGCCAGAGCCTCTCACATGGAAGTGGCCCTCCACCGACCCATCAAGATGGAACAAGTCAACATGGCGGAGAAGGCGAACGTGGTGTGGCCGAAAGTGCGGCAAAACGCAGGAAGAAGACAGCCGGACAAGAAGAAGGAATGTGGCTATTGTGGAGGCCCACCACATCGCATGCAAGACTGCCCGGCAAGAGGATAGAAGTGCAGTGCGTGTGGGTGGATGAACCACTTCGCAGCAGTATACCGATCTGCAAAATCAAAAAAGGAAGCAGCACAGACTGTAGCTGAAGAACGAGACAGTGAAGACATGGATGACGACGTGGGTGACTACCCGGTCCACTATGTGTTTGCAGTTGATCAGCCATGACGGAAGAGATGGCGACTTCCAAAGTGCAGAATCAAAGTCCACCATCAGGAGGTGAGAGCCACTATTGACACAGGGGCCTTAATTGAACTAATGGCCGCCAATCTATATCACCAACTAAGTACACGCCCACCCCTATGTGAGGCAAGGATCAGAGTATTTGCGTACGGCCAGAAGACACCCATCCCACTCATGGGATGCTTCAAGACTGAACTACAAGACCAAGATCTTAAGATCCCCACTACAGTGTACGTGACAAAGGAAGGCAGCGGGATGCTAATAAGTGGACAATCAGCTGAAGGGCGATAGCTAATATCCTTCGCCAGGGCGGTACAGGAAGAAGAGCTAGAGACCATTATGGAGGAGTTCGAAGACGTCTTCAAAGGTATTGGATGCCTGAAAGGGAAGGAAGTCTCCCTTCATATCGACCCATCAGTCCATCCGGTGGCGCTGAGGCACAGGCGCATTGCATTCCACCTGCGGAAGAAGGTTGAGGAAGAATTAGAGGCACTGGAGAAGCAAGGTATCATTGAAAAGGTCAGCGGACACACCCCGTGGGTGTCCCCGATCGTAGTGGCACGGAAACCGAAACAGTCCGCATCTGTGTGAACATGCGCCTCCCAAACGCCGCGGTGAAGAGAGAACGTCACCTGACCCCGACCATCGACGACATACTGGGAGAACTGAACGGCCCGAGGTGGTTCTCGAAGATGGACCTCCGGTCCGGTTATCACCAACTACCACTACACCCGGACTCCCGATACATCACCACTTTCTCTTCACACGTCGGTCTCAGGAGATACGACGCCTCAATTTCGGAATCTCAAGTGCAGCAGAGGTGTTTCAAAACACTATCCGTGAAGTCCTGAGCGGACTCCCAAGGGTTCTGAATGTAAGTGATGATCTACTCATCTACGTGTCATCAATGGAAGACCACCATAAGAGACTGTGGGGAGTCCTCCAAAGGATCAAAGAATCCAGACTGACCCTACACAGAGAGAAGTGCCAATTCTTGAAGAACAAGATCAGCTTCTTTGGCTACACCTTCTCGGACCAAGGAGTGGCCCTAGATCCAGACAAAGTGCGAGATGTACAAGAGGCCCCTGCACCATCTAATATCTCTGAAATAAGGAGTTTCCTGGGAATGGTGAACTTTTGCGGATGTTTCGTACCCGACCTATCTAACCTCACAAAACCCCTCAGGGAGCAGACGAAATCCTCCACCACTTGGCAGTGGGGCCCGGAACAGGAATAGGCCTACAAGTCTACCAAATCAGCCCTATCAGCCCACACAACACTGTCATACTTCAACCCGACCAGATGCACCAACGTCACAGTGGACGCCAGCCCGTATGGGCTCGGAGCTATGCTCACACAATTGCAAGGAAATGGTGAATGGGCCCCGATAGCGTATGCAAGCCGTTCACTGACGGACACGGAACAGAGGTACTCGCAAATAGAGCGAGAAGCGATCGCCATCCACTGGGCCTGTCGGCACTTCCACGTCTATGTATACGGCCATCCATTCACGGTATCCACAGACCACAAACCCCTCATTCCCCTGTTTCAAGGGTCAGCGTCCAAGCCTTCACCGAGGATTGAAAAATGGATCCTTCAACTGCAGGGATATGACTATCGGGTTGAGTACAAACCAGGCTCATCCAATCCAGCGGACTACCTCTCAAGGCATCCCCGAGCGGCCACCAAAGCAGAAGAAGAAGATGCAGAAGACACTGAGGAGTATGTCAGGCTTGTGTTGGAAAGATCCTGACCTCTGCCTATCAGCCTTGAGGCTATAGTCGAAGCCACCCAGAATGATGAATGCCTACAACTGACCATCAACACGGTCCAAACGAATGACTGGCGCCCCGTCCAGTCCACCATGGTCAGACGGACGCCGCAAGCAAAGACCGTGTTGGAATCAATGGTGCGGGTCAAAGAGGAACTTTCCGTCGACAGCTCGGGCTGTCTGCTCCGAGGGCCACGACTGTTGATGCCATTGAGCCTGACTCAGCAAGCAGTAGATCTCGCACACTGGGGACATCAAAGCATGGTAAAGACCAAGAGCCGGCTGAGAGCTAAGGTGTGGTTCCCAGAAATGGACACGCTGGTGGAACAGACCGTCAGAACATGCACATGGTGCCAAGCGGCGGGACAACCAGATCGCCCTCATCCCGTCATCACAGAAGACAACCCCCAATGGCCATGGGAGTGCGTGAGCGTGGATTTTGGACACCTCCCAGATGGACGCTATGCACTGGTAATCATCGCCGATTTCACAAAGAACCCAGAGGTTGAAATTGTGGGGAGTCAGACAGCCACGGAAGTTATCACCAAGTTCGAGAAGACTATTGCTACCCACGGAATATTCGAAGTGGTGAAGACAGATAACGGTCCACCCTTCCATGGACAAAAATTCGCAGACTACCTAAAGACCTGGGGAATTAAGCACCGGAAGGTGACCACGCGCTGGCCTCAAGCTAATGGGGAGGTAGAGAGGTTCATGCGTAATCTCACTAAAACAATACGCATAGCGCATGCCGACGGGTCCCCACTGGAGAGGGCCATATACAGTTTCCTGCGGGAATACCGTCTGATGCCCCATCTCACAACCGAGGCAGCCCCGGGACCGGCGACCATGGGACGTGCAGTGGTAGACACCATCCAGCTTCACCCAAGCTGGACCCCGTCTCCGATCAATACTGGAAAGACTCTAGCCAATTGGACCAACTCCAATAACCAGGCCAGCGCCCGGCGACGGGTCCGGCAGTCTGTCATCAAGGAGAGATACCCTATGAGCAAATTCCGGCTTGCATTTGAACATAAACCTTGGACAGTCATCCGCGGAACGGGCACCATGGTAACAGCAATAAGAGGAACAGAAGTAGTCACTCGCAACATCTCTTTCTTCAAGAAGGTGCATGCCGGAACTCCAGAACTGCCGGCACCAGACTACCGGGAGACCAGGCCAGGTCAGCCGGTGGCAGAAGAGGGCCCAGAAGGACAAAGAATGCCTCCCACTGAGAATGAGAACATGCTAGACCAAGACACTCTGCCACTACTGGCAATGCCAGCAGGGAGTCTGCCGAGCTCTCCGGCGAGATCCCTGGAGAATGAAGTCTCTCAAGGAATGACCCCATCACTGCCATCTTCGCGGGGAGAACACTCCAGGTATGGACTGAGAGGAACCCGGCTCCATCCTCCCGGCTAGCTGACTTCATGGTGTGATGATACGGGGACTGGAATTATAGTGACTGGTAACAGATCCAAATGATCATTTTTGTTTTGTAATGTTTGTGTGTTTAATAAAGGTTAGAAGGAATGTAATGTTCTCCGGCGCGAGGTAGCGGTGCAGTCTACCCGCGCCGGAGAGGTCACGTTAGCGCTGGCACGTGTCGTCACGTGCCAGCTAGATAAATAAAGGGGGCGTGGCCGGCAAGTTAGTCGGAGCTACGCAGAAAGCAGAGAAAGGTGTCCTGCATGTTTATTAACACCGCAGCGCTACTACCACATGTGCGAGCGACCCCCACCACAAGCCCAGCCCTTATTTGGCCCAAATGTGTGTTCAGAGTGCCCTAGAGGAGGAGCTTTCATCATGCAGAATGGTCACAAAACACATGGGGTACTAAGAAGGTAGCTCGCCACTCGAGTGCTTGTGTATTAAAGATCACAGTGTAGGCCATAATCAGGAGGCCACCTTCATTATCGGGGCTCCCTATCATGAGAACAGTTGAGTGGTTCATGTGGTGTGGAGGAGGGACTAACGTTAATACGACATATCTCCAGTGTCTATGTGTGGGGTAGACATCTACCTATTCAGGGTATGCCATGGGATATCATCGTTGAGACCCACCAGGTGACCTTTCAAATGATATACCCACTTCTGCTCTCTCAGGAGGAGTGCTCTTGTTCTCACTCCTGCCGCTGGGTTCAAACTGAGTTTCTCAGGTCAAATCGTCGATGGTGTGTTGTTTCTCTAAGTATTGGGCTGTGAGCTTTGTGTTGGATTTTAAACACCTTTTTGTGGTGCAGTGCTCCATAATATGTGCCTTTACCTTCCTACTGGTCATGCCCACGCATTGTTTGTGACAGGGACATGTAATCAGGTAGATCATGAAATTGGAGTTGCAGTTAGTCTGTGACCTCTGTTCCCAAGGATAGGTAAGGCCCACATCTATTGTCTTTGAGTTGTTTGTGAGGTGACATACACTGCATGACACACATCGCGAGTGCCCTGGAAGAGGAGGAAGTCCCCACTGTGTTCCCATCCTCCTTTGTTGAGGTATAGCTGGTCTGGTGTGCACAAAGATGTCTTTTAGATTTGCGCTCATCTTAAAGGAGAATAGAGGCTTTTCCACGTTCATACCATTGAAATTAAGTATGCGCCAGTGTTTCAGTACTGCTTGCATGATTTGATGAGAGACCTTATTGAAAGTAGTGACACACACTGGTTTTCCTGTTGGTGCTCTTCTGGTCTTTTACAAAAGGTTCTCCCTATTAGCGTTTATAGCTCTTTTCTGAGCTCTAGCAATCGTGTGCTCAGGATAGCCCCTTTGGCTTCCCCGTGAGGAGTGCGGCCTCTCCCTTGAAAGTGGTTAACTCAGTACAGTTCCACCTTATTCTAAAGAATTGTCCCATAGGTAGGTTGTCCCTTAGAGATTTAGGGTGGAAAGTTGAGTTCTTATCAGTCGGTTTGTGGTAGACCTTGGTGTAAAGTTTACCTCCCTTGGGTTAAATCACTAGATCCAAAAAAGGTAACCCAGTCTCAGTTAGTGTGGATGTGAAATGGAGCAGGGGGTTCCTGTTGTTGAGCCAGTCAAGGAACTGGGTGACCTATTCTGCATCTCCCTTCCAGATCACCAGGACATCGTCTATATACCGACGCCACAGTCTAATGTTGTCCGACCATGGGCATTGAGGGTGGTAGATCACAGTTCTCTCACATGTACCCACATACATGCCAGCCAGGCTCGGGGCAAAAGTACTGCCATCAAGGTCCCGTGGGTCTGCAGGTAGAGGGTGCCCTCAAACTCAAAAAAGTTTTTTGTCAGGCTATTTCCGCCCACCCAGATAGGCTTTTGAGCCACACACAGCACTGAGTCGGCACTACTGATGGTCACCGAGGAGCTAAAGTCGATACTCGATGAGGGTGGGTCAGCAACCATCCTCCTGCTGGACCTCAGAGTCGCCTTTGACACCGTCAATCATACCATCCTAAAATGGAGATTAGGGGAAGTTGGCATTCAGGGTAAATCTTTGGATTGGCTTGCCTCTTTCCTGGAGAACAGAACTCCAAGTGATGGTAGGAGACTGTGTCTCAGAACACCTCCCTATTACTTGTGGTGTCCCGCAGGTATCGTCCCTTAGCCCAACCTTATTTAATATCTATGTTTGACAGTTGGCCGAGGTGGTGCAGGAATTTGGAATATCAGTGGAGTCTTATCTTGATGACACCCAGCTAGTTGTGTTTTTCACCAATGGCTCCGACCCTAGCAATTATCAGCTGCTTGCTTGTCTGGAGAAAGTGGTCACCTCGATGTCTAACAGCTGTCTGATGCTGAATGGTGGGAAAACAGAGCTCATGCTGCTGCGAAACCTGGACATCCACTCACCCCTGACACACTGGCCCAACTGTATGGGAAATCCACCTATGCCCATACCAGCCATAAAAAAACTTAGAATCTGGCTGGAGGATACCCTCTCCCTGGATTGCCAATGCACAAAGCTTTCAGGGGCATGTTTCACCCTTCTTAAAATGCTAAGGAAAATCATTGCTGTGGATCCTGAGCACCTGAAGAAAACAGTGATTCAGTACCTCCTTATCTCACGACTGGACTATGGCAACACACTGTATCTGGGCTCACCAAAGTATGTTATGAAGAGACTCCAAGTGGTACAGAACGCGGCAGCTAGACTCCTGTTAAACAAAACAACGTATCTCTGCAAAGAAACCACTTAAACAGCTGCACTAGTTGCATATCGGAGCCAGAGTCAAGTTTAAAACCCTCTTCATAGGTCGCAGAGCCATTAATAACACTGGGTCTGAAAAGCTGAGGTATCTGATATCTAGGTTCACCCCAACTAGACACCTCTGATCCTCCCAACAACAGCTCCTTAAGACAACCAGAATTAAAAGGGCTAGATGGGGTCCAGATCTTTCGTCCATCTGGTACCCAAGTTGTGGAATGCCCTCCCACTTGAAATCCGAGCTGCATCCAACAAAACCTCTATCAGAAAATATCTGAAAACCTGAATATTTCCCCTGCGGTGGCTCAGCTCTTCACTGCAATAATTCTCCTTAGAGCCAGCAAGCCCTCGGGCAGCCATGTACTCTACAAATCCCTTTAATAAATGAATACATAAATAAATTAACCTCTTTAAATTCTGACATATAAAGGGATGTATAACTGCTTGCTTCCTTCCCGAGAGGAGGGATTTTATGTAGCTCCAAACGGTGCCTGCTATGCCAGGTTCTTAAAGTCACTGCAAAAACTGTATCTAAAGCGGCCGATAAGTCCAGCATAACTAATATCGTTTTTTTCCAAGATCATGCCGGGTTTTAATGAAGTCTGCCACTTCTAGGAGAGCTGATTCAATTCTGAAAGCGGCATGGAAACTGGACTGAGAGGGGTGCAAACATTTATTCTCCACTATGAATTTTGTAATTTGGCAATTAACCAAAGATTCTATCATCTTCCCAAAATTCGGAATAAGGGTGTCTATAGTTGCTTGGATTTAATTAATTCAAATTAGCTTTTTTTCAACACAGGAAGCACCAATATTTTTTTCCCAATTTGTGAGTACAGATCCAGTTAAAACAAAGAGATTGAATATAGAATCAATCTTTAGTTTGAGAGAGTTCATTGCCCGTTTGATTATGTGAGGAGGACAGACATCTATGGGGAGCTAGATCTGTTTTTAAAATAATTATTTCAGAATCTTTAAGAGTGATCTTGTCAAAAGAGATTAACTGTGACTAGGTACCCTGAGGTTTTGGTGATGACCTGGGGAAAACAGTATTCTGACTGTCTCTAAACATCAAACACTGAGATGAAGGAGCATGCACACCTCACATAATGACAAATACAGAAACAAAGGGCAATGATCTACAAATGATACTGAGAAAGAAGGCAGAACAGGATGCAGCAAATACTTTCTGCCTTTGCAAAATCTAATCCCCACAACACAGCCGCAGCTTAAGAAGAACATACGTATGTATTATCATTGACATAACTAGGTTTAACAACATGCCTCACCAGACTGTTCTGTCTGTCTCCCATCCCCACCATCAGCTCTGTCAATTTCTGCAAGTTTTTAATTTCTAACAATAAGTTTAATAGTTAGAGTTTAACATAACACAGACATATTTTTTTATCAAAGCACTGATAAGGCTGTTGTGATTCTTGAAAGCTGATGTCTTGATTTTGTTGTGATTGTTGCTCCTGCAAGAGACTTGATTCATGGAAAGGTTTAAAAACATGAGATCCTGACTGAGGATAACTAATGCCTTGTGAGTGGCTGATTTCAGTCACATGGTATTTGACTTCCCTGCATGGATAGGCTGCTCTGATGATGGAAGCTTTTTCCCCACAGGTTGGTGAATGGTGAAGATGACGGAAAGAGGTTGAGGAATAGAAGAGGCATCAGTGGCCAGGGGCAACCACCAAGGCATTACTCCAGTATCCCTCCCACAACAGAACTTTCAATGAGCAATGAAGTATGTAACAATTATTAACAACTTCAAAATGAAACCTATTTCTTTTTTGTATTTCCCAGTTACTTTGGACTACCTTCTAGTCAAGCTACCCTGGCTCTAATAAATTAAATATTTGGACTCCAGAATGTTGAATCCAAAAACCTCAACTAAGGGAACACTTTTTGATGGAGCCTCCTAACAGGAAAGGGAACATTATATACACTTAAATGTATCGACTGAGAATTTTTTTTAACTTTTATACACAGAACAGCAGCATACCTAGTGGTTCAATTCAGTAACTTCAAGAAATTATAATAGGAAGCTATGAAAAGCCAACTGCTCCTAGCCTGTGATTTCAAGAGATCTAAAGGATTAAAAAGTTAAAGAAATGGGTGTCTCCCTTTGAGGGATTTTCAAAGATATTGTTAAAAAAAGATTGATAAATTGGAAGAACTTGTCAGATGAAATTTCTTTTACCTTATGCATATTTAAATACAGTTGCTCAGTAATGGACTGAAAATGGAACACCCAGGATATGGATTCTTACGAAATCAAGATGATGTAGTTAGCAATACCACATAAGGCACACTGCAGTTCAAACCCCCCATTCATTCATTTGTAGCCAGACACAATCTGCCATTAACATTGAGAGTAAGTAAGATTGACCTATCACTCCACAATCCATAGAAAAATACAGAAGCAAATACATTGCAAATGCACTTCAGTATCATTGTATCTCATGACGGCTGTATATGGGTGGACTCCTTTACTTAACTGTAATCTCTTATTTTCCTCTTTGACCATTTTTCTCTTTTCTGACCTTGTCCCTGCTTTCTGAGGGTAGTCATTGAACCTTCATTGTCATTTTAACTGTTATGATATACACATCATTGCACAATAGGTGGTTTCAAGTGTTATGGGAGACCAGAATACTTCTTCTGGCTGTTCATGATCTTTCCAGTACAGGTTGAAACCCTGTGATTAGATTATGCCTATTCCGTTGTGGATTGAGAAAGCTCTCCAGCATCATGCAAACCGCTCTCTATTGTACACAAAGTTTGCAAGGTAAAAGTCGCAAGACTAGTGGCAGCTCCTCCGCCAAGGCGGATGAGCATTGCCCCACTGCTTTTAAGCAGTTTAACAAAGGAAAAATATAATGATACTAACTGAACGTTATTATCATTTTCTTTGTTCCTGTGGCTGGGGGTGGGGCTGTTCCGATGAATGAGCAGGGCAGAGGAGTGTTTTGCCCACTCCTAAGTGCACATGAATGTTTGGCCAGTCCTTATGGGCTGGCCAAACAGTCATGCACACTTTCCCTGTTCGCCACACAGGCTGCATTGCAGCCTGTGTGGAGAACATGCCCAGGCTGCTTGTTCCTGGCTGAGCATTGAACCGTAATGCTGAGACCAATCACAACACTGAATTGCAGCATTGTGATTGGTCATGGGAGCCTGTGTGCTTCCTGGTACCCAAGTCCTAACGGAGGAGAGACACGGCAGAGATAAGGTAAGGTTTTTTCCTCTTATTTTTATTCCACCCTCCCCCCGCCTCACCACCCTCGATCTGTGCCAGCTGCCACTGCACACGACACCATGACTTCCCAATTTCGCAGAGCCCTAACAATATGTTGCGTTTGTGTTTTTTTATTTTTGAGTAATGTGTCCTTGTCTAAGCAGTTGCAGTGTGCCATGGTCACTGAGAGGCGTTGACTTGTCAAGTTGTGTGCAATGTGAGTTATGGTCCCAATGTAGGGGGATGAAGGACAGGCTTGGAGTCAGTCTAAGGGAAAACCTCAGACTTTGCCCAGTTGATGTGCAGCCCAGAGTGGCCCCCGAAGCGTACCGCCTCATGCACAATGAGAGAAAAGATCTTCTCCTGGCACTGGATATAAAGAATCACGTCAGCAGCATGCAGCAAGATCACTAGGGGGCTATTCCCGAGCAAAAGCGCACAATGTGAATGCAGGTCTCAAATAAAGTATGATAGTAGTTCAATGGCAAGTGCAAAGTTTAATGGAGCTAGAGGACAGCCTTGACTGGTGCCCCTACTGATGGCAATGGTGTCTAAGTACGTTCTATGTATGCTAAGTCTGGCTGTAGGTAGGGTATATAGCAAATCAATGAGCTTCTGAAAATACCTGCCAATGCCCAGTCGCCAAAGGGCTTCCCCCATAAACGGCCACTGCAGTGCACCAAACGCTTTTTCATCATCCAGGAGGACCACCGCCAATGGTAGGTATGGGTCCACCCTATGGATGAGTGTCATCAACGTTCTTAGATTAAAAGCTGTAGATCTTTGAGGTTTAAACCCTGCCTGTTCCGGTAGGACCAAAGATTGCATAAGGGGTTGGAGGCGCTGTACCAGTAATTTTGCAATGACTTGTATTTGTGTCAGTAGTTAACTGGGACAGTGGCCTATAAGATGTGCATTATGTGGGATCCTTGTTCGGTTTCAATAACACTGTGATAACAGCGTCCCTTGTAGTGGGGTATGTTACCTGTAGCTATGGCTGCATTCTGCATCTCCAATAATTGGGAATCTAGCAAGTCTCTGTATTCTTCATAAAACTCTGCTGGCAGCCCATCGATGTCCATAAGCTTACCACTGTTTAGGGTCATTATTGCCTTTTAAAACACTTCTACCATCAGTGGGGAGTTGAGAATCTCCTTAACCCCACCCTCGAGTCAAGATAATAACACTTGGTATAAATATCGAGCTAGAGTGGCTACATCCACCTATACCTCGGAGGGTGCCGCGATGGTCTCATCCCCTTCCCTGAACCGTCTAGCTCTGGCTGCCCTGCCAAGATAAAGGATCTCCCTTTCTGCCGCTTCATGGAATTTGGCCACAGACAATTGAATCTTGGCCAGTGCAATCCACAAGAATCCAACATCTGAACAACAAATTAGCAACACCTGGGAGGTACTGTCATAGGTACTGTCATAGTGACAATTACAAAGGCAATGGGATGAAATATTCCAAATCTACCCAAACATGTAATTGTTGAAATGTGAGGTGCAAGCAATTTTACGCCCCCTCTACTTTGGAGAAAATACAATTCTCACCTGGAACTTCTGGCAGTAGACTTCCTAATTTTTTTCCACCCTCACTTCTGAACTCTCTATCCACATTCAACCTGCAGCCATAGCCATCCTCTTCCCACAATCAGTTGAATTTTCCCTCATTTCTTACTTGACTTGCTGCTGTGTCATCACGTTAATCGGTCTTACTCAAATATTTGGCAAATCTGTTCATATGCCAAACTCTTCTACCACTGAACTTGGCAGAATTAGTAAAAACTTACATCACCTCAAGTGGCTCATATTCACACTCTCCCCTTTTAGTTTCTTCACGGTTTTTTATTCATGCATAATTCCTCCTTTCCAGGTTCCCTACTTTCACAAAATGTTTCTCATTGCTAACCTAGAACACACCTTGGGCTCGCCTGATATTGTTTTTCACAACTTCAGGCAAACTCTCCACCTGCCCAGCTTCTGATATTCAACTCAGTTTGTTTTTAGTGAAGGGAACTCTCCCTCGCATGATGGAACAATGTCTGTTACCCATGAAATTGGAAATAATATAAAATGTTCCATTATAGCTCATTGTGCATTTCCCTGTAACCACGTGTTTGCAGAGGACTTTCTGTTCTCTGGCAACCCCCTTACCGCATACTCTCTCACTGACCTAAACCCTCCCTTTCTTTAATTGCATCAACAATTTTTGAATCATCCCTCAATCAAACCACACCATAATCTACCCAACAATCCGTGGATACTTTTTCCACAGGTAGACAAAGCCTACTTAAACAGTCTGTTAATCTATTCTAGACTTCTGGAACGCACTTGATCGTATAAATGCAACCAGCCAGACTCCTAGAGAACCATGCAAGTCTTGGGGTGTCTGACAACAACCAGTCTATGGTCAAGAGTTTGATCAGAGGTTTATGAACGAGTCTGATCAGCACTACTGATTTCCATATGAATTGTCTAAAATATTTGCGACCACATCAGGGTCTCCTTTTCCAAAATGGAGCAATGCTCCTCGGTTGGGGTCAAGACACCTGATGCAAAAGCTACTGCGTCCTATTTTGAGTTGCACACCTTCTGTGTCAACACTGCCCCAATTCCTCTGAAACTTATATGTCACAATGCTTTTAGATGTCCGATCTAATTCTTGCAAGGAGTTCACTTTACTGTGCGTTCTGACCACCCAAACTATGTTCTGTCTTTTAGTAGTTGTCTCAGAGAATATGCATTGTATGAGAAATTACTAACACACTTTGTGTATAATTCAAGTAGCCTCATAAGGATTTCAAGTCATCCTTATCAGTTGAAGTAGGTACTTCCTTTATAGCTTTCAGTAACTCTTCCTTTCTTTTAATCCCCTCTTTACTGACTTTGTGCCTCAGATAGTTTAAACCACTAATCTACTCTTCACAAACTCAGCGAGCAATCACTGCTCTTTCAAAACATTTGCAGCCTTCCTCAACTGCACATCATATTTCTTTTGTTTCCCGATCACCAAAATGTAATCTTGGAAAAATGAACCTTTGACATCTTTAAATAATTTGTACTAGAGTGGTTGGAAAACCATCACCACTGATGCAAGTCCGAAGTGCATTCAGGCACATTGGAACTAATCTACGGGTTTGAAAAAGGAAGTTCACTTATTATCATCTGGAAGGATATTTGTCCAGTGTGAGGTTCCGTGACAATTGTAAGTGATGTTTTTGACTCGCACGAATATGGTCGAGTCTGGTATCTATGAACCGCAAATGACGAGTTTAGTGGGTGTATGCAGTTTCGCTGTGCTGACCTAAACCGTTCGTCTGTTACGTGGGTTATTCTATCTGTACCCACGGGTTCCATCTTAGATATGGCATCCATTTTGTCTCTTGCCCTCAAGTAGCCAGCGAACGGACGTTGTCCGCTTCGCGACCCTGGTATTTCCAAGATATGTATGGAAGACACATGTCCTTTGAAAATGTCTTTACGACGAGGGGGATGATACTGTAAGGCAAATGGCCCCGCACGAGGCTCATCTTACCGTGCTGGTTTATTGTCTCAGCCGTACATCTCATTAGGCACGTCCCTTTGATGCCAGGAGCTCGTGTTTCCCGATACCTCCCCTTTTACATCCTTTCCAATCTCCCCACTGTTTCCATCTTCCCCTGCACCTGTCCTTGTTCCTTCTTCGATCTGTTTTATTGCTGAATGGAATGTACTAATGGTGGGAAGATGGGTTTATACAGTTGGGAACCGCCAAATGTTTCCGCACTTATGTTCCGGACCTTGAATGTATCAAAGAGACCAAAAGCGACCCCTCTGGGGGATAATCATGGGAACCGAGCCATAAACCTTTGTGTACCATGTAAACCTATGGGTGAATTATGTATAAAAGGAGCGATCCACAGAACCAATTTGAAGCAGTCTCCACAAGTAGCACGCGTTGTACTTGCCGTGACTTCTGTGTTCCCTGCAGTAAATAAAGCTCGAATCTTTGACGCCGAAGGAAGTGTCCCGTGTTTCTGTCATTTGTACGCCGGAGCAGGTTACCCACGAAGGTTTCAGGTGTTGTCCCCTGGCACCGCTGGGTCTTAAATAACCCAGTCCTTCAGTTGGCGCCCAACGTGGGGCTGCATCAGTGGTACCGGTCCAAGCCCGACGATCGTGAGGAACTTCGTGTGAAATCTCCGAGGGAAGGTGCACTCCGCTTCATCGATCCTGTTGTCGAAATAAGTGGCCCGAAGACTTTTCCCGCGAAGATTCCCGCCTTCTGACGGCTGCGACGGACTGCTGCCCTGACTGTAGACCTGTTTTGGCGCCTGGCGTAGACCTTGGTATAGCGAGACGATTGACGGGCCTTCCTGGTGACGCCATCGATCTTTGAGTTAAGTATTTGTGGGTCGCTCCCAGAGTTCTTGGTTGTGGTTTCTTGGTTGTTGCATGGTTCCATTGCATTTGTGGTTCTTGGTACTTTGTTGTGATATTTGACGACTGCAGACGCCAAAAACCGAGGGTTTTTGCTCTTTGCTGGGACTTGGTAAATCCCGTAACCCTTGAAGTTTGTGAAACACGGCTAGTGTGCAAGATGCCTGGTCGCTGTACTTTGTTTAGTTGTTTCAGACGTTGTGGTACGGATTCCCGACTGGAGGACTCGTGTCCGATACCTCCAGTTGGAACTCCCACTTATGAGCTCTACAGTAAGCATGGGCTAGGCCCGATTACTTTTAATGACTATTGGATTCGGTATACTAAGAAGGATGGTGTCCTTAGTTGGCCACCTCATGGTAGCTTTGAGACTCCAATCTTAGATAATCTAGAGGCTAAATTATTTGCGAAGAAGTCAAGGCCGGCCATGTTTGATGCCTTTCGGTTGTGGCGTAAAGAAGCCCGACAGAAAGAGATCGGACAGACTAAACGTAATCAGAGAGATGGTGTTGCTACCATTGTAAAGAAAGCAGAGCAGTTTCAGCGTGATAAGGAGGATAAGGAAAAGGAAGTGTTTGACAGACTACAGCGTATGTCCATAGATAAATGCTATCCTGCTTTGCCTACGGAGTCGGATAAGAAGGAAGAACCACTTGAGGATCCTCTAATGTCTTATCTTCTGAAGTCGCCACCTCCGTATGTACAGGGTACCGCCGCTCCAGTGGTTCCCCCTGTACCTGTTCCTCCACCCATTCCTCAGCCTGTTCCTCAACCTGCACCCGTTCTTCCGACTGTTCCTGCTCCTTTGCCTACTGCTATTCCCACTGCTCCTCCACTTCCGCATACTCCTACACCCGCTACTGTTCCTGCTCTACTAACTCCTGTTGTTGCTTCTGTCTCTACTCCTTCTCTCGGCAGCCCCTTGTGCTATACTTCTTCATCTACTCGTAGTCGTACTTCTCCTGTTGCGGCTAACTTCTTTCATTCTCTTGGACCTGTCTTTGGGTCCGCTGGTTCAGATGGTCCTCAGAGACGTAGTCAGCTTCCCGGTGGTAGGGAACGCGCTTCGCTATATAACATGGCGATGGGTTGGATGACGCATCCTCTTAGAAATCCTCCACGTATTGTACTTGATACGTTCTGTCAATTCAATGTACCGACACAAAGATTTGTTTTCGAAGAAATGTGCAAAGTTTTGCGCGATCAGATATCGGCCGATGCACCTGACGAGGTGTTGACCGCTTTGTCTGATCTACAACTTCAGTTCTCGAACGGACTGATAGTGGATACCAACGTTCGACGTGCTGTTGAGCGGTTGTTATCTTTCCGTCCCACTCCTATACCTCAAGCCCTGTTTGTTGAGGACGTTGAGAGGCAGTTCGATGCGTCTGGTCAGTTTCCCATGCGGGAAGTTCCTCCAGTATGGATGCCAGCTAACCCTCAAGCTCAGCCACCGATTGTGGCACACTTCCAGAGGGTATGGATACATCTCCCATGGAAACGATCGGAAGTGTTACAGGTGAAGCAATCTTTGCCTGACCCTCGCAAAAATCCTGCAGGGTATTATAAAGAGTTATCGCAGCTCGTGGATGCTACGATAATGAATCTTGCCGATATTGATATGCTGTTTGGCAATGTAGTACCGCAACCGGTATGGGCTAAGATTCGTCAGGAAAACCATCCTAACGAATTAGGTGGTGATTGGGCGGCCATTATAGCGGCGGATGGGTTGCAAACTGGTGGTGCTAAACCCGAACAGTTGATTGCTGCTCTCCCTCAGAGAATAATTACACTAATGAAAACTCTTATGCCGGCTATGAGGGTGAATTGGGACAAATTGTCAGCTTGTAAACAGAAAAAGGACGAGAGCGTCTCCGACTTCTTTACGAGATTTGAGGAGGCATTCATCGATCATAGTGGGCAGGATATGGGCACTGAGGGTGGTCAACGGTTGTTTGTGGATAAATTTGTCTCTAACTTATTGCCTGATTTGGGCAGTAAGTTGAGAAACTCTGAAAGTGCGTGGGCCGTTTCTACCTCGGCTCAAATATTGGCTACAGCACAGTATTATGAGAACAGAGAGAAAGAGGAGAACGACCGCGCTGATAAAAAGACGAAAGAACTTAAAACTAAAGTGTTGTTACAGCAAGCGTATCCTCCGCGTTCGAATCAGAATGCTTCACAGCAAAATAGATCACAGTCGCAGTCTAATCGATTGCAATCTCAAAATGACTCCTCTTCTCAAAGATCCTCGTTAGGGTACAATCAGTGTGCCTATTGTAGGCAGGAGGGTCATTTAAAATTCAATTGTCCTGTCCTGAACGATCGTAATAGTGGTAACTCATCTAGAGGAGGTCGTGGTGGTTCTCAGCAGACATCACGTGGTAGAGGTCGTGGTGCTCAAAACGACCGATCAGATAACCAATCAAATTCTAATAACTGTTTCGATCAACGTGGATCATCGCAAGGTCGATCTGCGCGGTACAATGTAGACGATTATTACGTCGATCAGGGAACTGACGACAGTAATTACTAGGACAGCCATAGACAAGGAGAGGGAGTGGTATCAGTTTCGGATGATCAGAGAGGGCCTTACGTCGCAGTTGCTACATCGGGCGTCGTTGAGCCTTTTCTGTTGGACACTGGTGCAGCGAAAAGTTCCATTATGCATTCGAAACTCCCTGGCGCACCTTTGTCTGGCTTAACAAATGTTTCTGTTGGATTCTCTGGCACCCCCGTTAGCAATCCAGTTTCACACCCTTTGCCTCTTACAATTGGGCCACGCGAGCTTGAAGCTCCGTTGATTTTGACTACTGGTTGTGGTGAAAATCTCTTGGGTCTGGATTTGCTAAAACGTTTGTACGCAACTCTGTATTGTTCTCCTGCGGGTGTAAAGCTTACGTTAGGAGAGAGGGTTGTCTCTCCTATGTACTTGTCTCTCGATAAGCTTCCACCGGAATTGAGTTCTCTTCCTGCATCTCTATGGGCGACAGGTCCCAATGATGTGGGCCTGCTTGACATCTCCCCTTATGTTGTTCAGTTGAAATATAATGTGCGATTGCCACGTATTCCCCAGTATCGTATCTCTCTTGATGGTGAACGAGCACTGTTAGCGATCATCTATGATTTGATCGACAAAGACGTTATTGAAGAGACTCGGGGAAACGTGTGCAACAGCCCTGTACTGCCTATCTTAAAACGTACCGATCCTTCGAAACCACCTGTTTATCGTTTTGTTATCGATTTACGGGAGGTAAATAAAATTGTGATTCCTCAGTTCCCCGTTGTGCCTGACATCACGGCACTACTGACTCTGATTCCAGCATCTGCATCTTGGTTTTCGGTGATTGATTTGAAGAATGCATTCTTCAGCATCCCGATCGCAGAAGAAAGTAGAGACCTTTTCGGTTTCTCTCTTGGTGGACGCAGCTTCCGGTTTAAACGCGCTCCTCAAGGCTACTGTGAGAGTCCATCTATTTACAGTCAAGCCTTGAAGGGTCAACTGGATGCGTTTACGTTGCCGGCTGGTGCGGCCTTAATCCAATATGTTGATGACTTATTGGTAGCTGCGGATACTCAGGACATTTGCAAACTTGCTACGGTGTCGTTGCTGCATCATCTCTGTGACTTACATCACAAGGTGTCACCTTCTAAACTCCAATATTGTTGTCAAGAAGTAACCTATTTAGGTCACTTATTGTCAAAGGAGGGAAGACGGTTGACCCCAGAGAGAATTGCAGCAATTGCGCGAATGACTGTGCCAACAACACAAAGAGATGTGCGTGCCTTTCTAGGTATCACGTCGTACTGCAGACAGTGGATCCCGAATTTTTCATTGCTAGCGAAACCATTGGTGGGTCTTACGTGCAAGGATGTTTCAACTCCTTTACCATGGACGGAGGAATGTCAGAAGAGTTTTTCTGAATTACGTGATTCATTGTGTTCTGCTCCTGTGTTAGGTACCCCTGACTACAGTAAGCCGTTCACATTATACGTTCACGAGAGGGAAGGTTGTGCTTTGAGTGTCTTAACGCAACCTTTTGGTGATAAGCAACGTCCATGTGCATATTTTTCCTCGACCTTGGACCCGGTAGCTAGAGCATTGCCGAGTTGTTTGAGAGCAACAGCGGCAGCTGCGGTGTCCATCCGACAATCAGCAGGATTGGTCATGGATAATATGCTTACGGTGATGGTTCCGCATGCAGTTGATACTCTTTTGAATCGTACGAAAACTCAGCACTTGACAAGTGCGAGGTTGTCCGGATACCAGTTGACGTTGCTGGCAAGTCATATTCAGATAAAACATTGCAATGTTCTGAATCCGGCAACTTTGTTACCCATTAGTACAGAGTCAGATGAAATAACAGAACATGACTGTTATTTGCGAACAGAAGAAGAAACAAAAGGTCGAGTGGACCTTAAAAACACTCCTTTAGAAGATCCAGATGGAACATTGTATGTAGACGGTTCATGTTTTAAATTGCCGAATGGTGATGTGACCACTGCGTATGCTGTTGTAACTTTGAGTACTGTTGTGGAAGCTGCAAGATTGAATCAGAATTCTGCCCAGGCTGCAGAACTGATTGCCTTAACTAGAGCATGTGTGTTGTCGAAAGATAAACGTGTGAATGTGTATACTGACAGTCAGTATGCATTTGGTGTTGCGCATAGCTTTGGACGGTTGTGGAGAGAGAGAGGTTTTATGACGTCGCATGGTACGAAGATTCAGCATGGCCAGCTTGTGAATGATCTTTTGGATGCACTCACGTTGCCTAAGCAGGTAGCGATTGTTAAATGTAGTGCACATCGTAAGGTGACGGATGATGTTGGACGTGGTAATGCGTTTGCGGATGAGACTGCTAAGGAGACTGCCCGGAACCTTAGCACTCGAATGTATGTGTCAAGTTCGGTTAGGTGGCCTGCGGAGACTAGTATGTGTGAGGACACTATCGAGAGTGTGAAGGCGATACAAAATGAGGCTACTGAGACTGAAAAGAAGAAGTGGAATGAGAGTACGGGAAAGTTGGATGCGAATAATTGTTGGGTAGACTTGTCGGAACATAAGAGATGGATGTTGCCAGATGCGTATGTGCTGGCTATTGTGACAATGGCACATGGGTTAGCACATATTAGCGTGAAAGGTATTTGTAAGTTGCTGTCCCCTGTGTGGAAGAATGATGGTATCACGAAATGTGCTGAACGATTGGTTAAGAATTGTATGGTATGGTATGTATGTTGTACAATCCTGGTAAGGGAACCCCAACTCCTCCTGGTAGTTTTGCTCCCCCTTCGTGTCCCTTTGAGGTAATTCAATTAGACTTCATCCATATTGAGAGATGCAATAACCTGAAATATGTTTTAGTTGTGGTTTGCGCGTTCTCCCGATGGATTGAAGCCTATCCTCTCAAGGACAACACTGCTTTGTCAACGGCAAAAATCCTACTGAAGGAATATTTTCCTCGGTACGGAATGCCTCGGGTTGTGTGGTCTGATAACGGAAGTGAGTTTGTGGGGAGTGTGATGAAGAGTGTGTGCAAAGGCCTTGGAATTAATCAAAAATTCCATAGCGCCAATCATCCCCAGTCAGCTGGTTTGGTTGAAGGATATAACGGCACCCTTAAACTAAAACTAGCGAAGATTCAGGCTATGACTGGTCTTTCGTGGCCTGACGCTCTACCCTTAGCCTTACTGTCAACAAGGGCAACCGTACACTCCTGAGTAGGGCTTAGTCCCTATGAAATAGTGTTCGGCCGCCCTGCGAATGTGTGGGGGGTCCCTAGACCGGGTGTGTTCCGTGATCTTGAGTACCCAATGTTGATTGACTATCTTCATGATCTGACTGCTAAACTGAGGTTAATTCACCAACAGGTTTACGAAGCATTGCCGACGCAGACGGAGGGTCCAGGCCACCAGCTCCAGCCCGGAGACTGGGTGGTCACCAGAAATTTTGCTCGGAATAAGAACTTGGAGCCCAGGTTCACCGGACCCTACCAGGTCCTCCTTGCCACGAGAACTGCCGTTCGTTTAGAGGGCCGGAAAAATTGGGTGCATGCCACCCATACGAAGAAAGTTCCTATTCCGTTACCGGCAGACTCGTGGGTGAGGAGGGGCATTGCTTCAATTGAGTCCGAAGGATTGCCGGCGTTTGTACCTTTCAGCGACGCACAACCTGTCGGAGAATCCCCAGTGCAGCAGAAAGATACTGTTGAACATTTGTCATCAAAAGATTCGAGATCAGAACATTCGACTGATCAACAGAACTCTGTTTCTTCAACAGATCCTTTGTTCGATGAACAGACACGTCCTGGGAAAACTCGATACTTTTTGCGATCCAGTACTAAGGACAAATAAAGTTTTGTTTTGCCCCTTGGCAATTGCATTATCCCGTTTTCCACGATCAGTCTGAACACCTGTATAATTGCAATTATTCTTGTATATATTGAAGGTTTTTTCTATGTATTTTTGCTTCCACAGCTGAGAGACATTGCATATATATTGTAAATAAAGGCCGTAGGGCCGCGCGCGTACTTCCTTCTGGTTAGTAGGTCTTGACGCTAGGTTAAAGACCGTCGGTTCCTGGGAACTCCTAGGGATTGACCATTGCTACACAGAACGAAGTGCGTCAAGAAACGTTGCGGACGGTCATAGGGGATGGCGTTTTCAAAGCTGATGGACGTGGAAAAAGCACAGGCACAAAGATTTGAGCTACAACAACTTAGCCGTACGAAATGTTTTATGTTTCAGATATTTGTATTGCTTTTGATTGTTTCTGCATTATTGGCGGGTGGGGTGTACTATATGATGTCGTACTTCTTACCTTCTGCCATACCTACTCCTACTCCTACTTCTGACTCTAAACTTACCTCTACTGCATCTCCTCATTCTTTCCATATCTTACCCGAACACGAGCAGGCTAGACGTGCAGAATTTCGCAATAATTCCTTTATTCAGCTCCTTCACCAGCACCAGTTAGTGGTTAACACTACTAATTGTTGGGTGTGTGGGTTGATGCCACATACCACAGATAAGGGAATTCCATATTTGGTTTTACCGTATAGTTCTCAGGGTTCCGCTCGAGCATTCCAAACAATGTTTCGAAGCGCACTAGGTTCCCACCCCAATCGAGAGCCACGATCCACCTACTCTGGCCCTGGCTCGTATCAAAAGCCTTTGTCTATAGCAATAGAGGATTTAGATAGAGATATCTATGAACCCTCGCTTATTCCAGAAGAAGAGGTACAAGCCTATAGGGCCCTGAGTAGAGGCGAGTATAGTGTGTTCGCCAGTGAAAAACAGCTCAAAAGCTCGCCTCCGATATGGGTCGTACCCCACATTGGTAATTTTTGTCTAATAGGTCGTGGCCGAAGATCGAAAGCCCGACTTGGAGAGAGTGCTTGCACTGAAATTACATTTTGCCAATGGTCTCGTCCCCTGTGTTTCTGGCTGCCAAGGGTACATACTTTATCTGCCATGATCGTGCGTATGCATGGTTGCCCTTCGACTTTGTGGGCTCATGTTTTATCGCAAATTTGTTGCCTCCGACGTTCACTGTAGATGCAGACTATCACAAGACTAGAGTTGTGAGAGGCGTAATTAGCGAAGAGGACACTGCCGGTCAAGAGGCAGGAGACTTTTTCAAGGGTTTCCTCCCGTTTTGGGGGCCTATGGTTAATAGTAGGAACCTGAGACAATTGACTCGAGTGGTAGAATCGACAGCTAACATTACTGCCAGTGCCCTTGGTAATATCACCACAGAACTTCAGGCGGATAGACTTATGACGTTACAAAACCGTATGGTTTTAGACGTGATCTTAGCAGATCGAGGTGGGGTATGTAAGGTGATCCATTCGAGCTGCTGTATTTTCATTCCAGATAACGCTCCGACTGTTTATCAAGCCATCTCAAAGTTGCATAAGATCTCTGAGTCCATACACGTGGACGTAGGGGATTGGACGCTACTTGGGTGGTTTTGGGGCCTGATGTCGACTTGGGGTTGGAAGATTCTGATGATTATCGGAGTTGTTGTGGCATTCCTGTTCACGTGTTGCCTTTGTGTGCAGTGTGGTCCTGCCTTATGTGGCCTCTGTGCTACAACGTGTATAAGACAGCCGCCTGTTACCAAAGAAACTCGGTTGGACAGAGCTATGTTACAGCAACATCTAGATGGTCTGATGAATATCGAGTATGATTCCGACTAGTGCTTGCCTACATGAGGGCAAAAGGAGCGTCTGAGGTTCCGTGACAATTGTAAGTGATGTTTTTGACTCGCACGAATATGGTCGAGTCTGGTATTTATGAACCGCAAATGACGAGTTTAGTGGGTGTATGCAGTTTCGCTGTGCTGACCTAAACCGTTCGTCTGTTACGTGGGTTATTCTATCTGTACCCACGGGTTCCATCTTAGATATGGCATCCATTTTGTCTATTGCCCTCAAGTAGCCAGCGAACGGACGTTGTCCGCTTCGCGACCCTGGGATTTCCAAGATATGTATGGAAGACACATGTCCTTTGAAAATGTCTTTACGACGAGGGGGGTGATACTGTAAGGCAAATGGCCCCGCACGAGGCTCATCTTACCGTGCTGGTTTATTGTCTCAGCCGTACATCTCATTAGGCACGTCCCTTTGATGCCAGGAGCTCGTGTTTCCCGATACCTCCCCTTTTACACCCTTTCCAATCTCCCCACTGTTTCCATCTTCCCCTGCACCTGTCCTTGTTCCTTCTTCGATCTGTTTTATTGCTGAATGGAATGTACTAATGGTGGGAAGATGGGTTTATACAGTTGGGAACCGCCAAATGTTTCCGCACTTATGTTCCGGACCTTGAATGTATCAAAGAGACCAAAAGCGACCCCTCTGGGGGATAATCATGGGAACCGAGCCATAAACCTTTGTGTACCATGTAAACCTATGGGTGAATTATGTATAAAAGGAGCGATCCACAGAACCAATTTGAAGCAGTCTCCACAAGTAGCACGCGTTGTACTTGCTGTGACTTCTGTGTTCCCTGCAGTAAATAAAGCTCGAATCTTTGACGCCGAAGGAAGTGTCCCGTGTCTCTGTCATTTGTACGCCGGAGCAGGTTACCCACGAAGGTTTCAGGTGTTGTCCCCTGGCACCGCTGGGTCTTAAATAACCCAGTCCTTCAAGTGATATGAGGAAGAAAGGTTTAACAGAGGAGAACCCCTTTATTCCTTTAGTCATGGCCAGCATTTCATTTACATTTGGTACTGGTAACTTCTCCACTGCAATGTTGTTAAAGAGATCTCTCAGGTCGCAGCATAAACACATTTTCCAGTTGGTACCTCTTGTCTCAACTAAAGGGTCCGCCCATTCCACCATTTCAATGGGCTCAATAATTTAGTTTTTCAAAATGTTCTCTATCTAGTGACTGACTTCTTCTTTCACTATGAAGAGTAGATTTCTTATCTTGTGGGCTTTAGTTATAGCGCCCTCTTTAAAAACAAATTGTGAAAGCATCCAAATAAGGTACCAGTTTTTCCGTAAAATACACAAAGGAATCATTCCAACACCTTAACACCTGAGTGAACACTCTCTTCAACAATCAACACCTGCTCAGGGCTATTGGCATCGAGCATCATGACAAAGGGTCTTTGGCCAATCCATTCTAAAACCAATGGACCCACCTCGGCCACGCATAATTTGCCTGTTGCCTTCCTATTCTTAAGTTCCAAGGAAACTGTCCTACACCCAATCAGGTGTATGGGTGCATCAGTAAAACTATCCGGCCGTATGTCTAGTGGAAGTAACACGTCACCCAAGATATTCACAAATTTTTCTACCCAAATATTTTTTATCAGGGAACCTGAATCTGACACTAACAGCAATTAGGTAGCGCATCGATTTGTGCTAGTAACTTTCATTGGGAACATATACCAGCACTGTTTATCCCCCACGCATGATGCTCAATCATTGTTACCTGTACTGCTCTCTAATTTGAGGACCCAAACTTTGAGCCTGCACTAGGGGTTTGTTCATTCAACAGTTTAACTCTACCCTCTTGGTTGCTCTCCCTACACACTTTGGAATATGTCTATTAGTGCCACGCGCAGCACACTTTTGATACAAGGTGTTCTTGATTACCGCAATATAACACATCCTGAGCTTATCTATACCACTGTTGAAATCCTTATTCCAACTGATCCTTGACATTTCATCATTACAGTTCCCTTCACATCTGACGGGAGATGACTTGCCACGCTATGCATTCTATTCTTTTTAGACTTCACTTTGCCTATAATGTCTTTACAACTGGAAGAAACATTCATTACAACAGATTTGGCACAATTGTTAAAAATGTCAGCTTTGTTTAGTACAGCAATAATATCATCTAATTGAGACTCCCCATGTACCCAGAACCTTCCTTTCACACTGTTGTTAGTTACATGCAATATGATTTGGTCCCATATGAATTAATCATGAAGGTTCCCAAATCTGCAATTAACTGTGATATTTTTCAGCAATGACACATAATCAGAATACACTCTGTTTCTGCTTGCATTAAATAAACCTGTCAAGATGACGGACGGCTAGGAGCGTTCTCCTGGATCTCTGCATGCCAGTAATATAGTGAGTCATCCCGGCCCCATTAAGTCTTGGGCTGGGGGCTGGCATGGTAGTGGTAGTTGGGGACCACGAAGGCGACATTGGGGGGTCCAGCCCAGCCTCCGGTGAGACGAGACCCGGGAAAGACTTATGAAGCGGCTCCGTGCACGGAGCCCACAATATGGCAACCACTGCGAGCAGCACAAAGATAGAGGAGACCTGCGGTCCCCAGACTCACGCAGTTGGGCCGCTGCACCAGGGGACAGCTGTTGACCCACACGAGATGGCTACAGTCCTGTCTGGACTCTGACTGGAGGAAGGAGAGGGGGCTCCTTCAAGAGCGCGAGAAGCAGGGGCCCGGTGGAGAGACCAGACAGACAGCGACGGTGGCCACCAAGCAAGGGACCAAGTGCTAAGAGGGAAACACCCTTTTCCACGCGGTTAGAACAACGTACTGCCTTTACAATGCAGGCACTACATTAAACATTTTGTTACCATGCGTTTGTTTAGCACACAGGTATTTACAATGACTTGCCTTTGGGAACGCAGTGTTGGACTGGTGCTGGATTTAAAGTCCAACTCCTTCCCGACTGATACACCGACTGGAGTTGGAACAGTAAATTATACTATTCCATAATCCAGCACCCTCCTAAGGCTAGTCATTGTAATGACTTGTGCGCTAAAAGAATGCTTGACTACATTGTCAAGCTGCGTGTGGGTTAGGCATATGTAGTTCCATCATACAACTATGCTGAGGAGAGATGGGGGCCACGTGTCAGCACTGGAGACACTGGCTAATTGAGAGGTGTGCCCCCCCTACAGTACTGGCCGCGGTGAGCAACATGACACAGAGTCTTGAGCTCCCCACCAGAAATCACCAGCCTTAACACCACTGCCCCAATACTTACATGAGTGCAGTGATGTTTCAGGCCCCTGGGGGTGGGGGGGTCAGAGCTATTGGGACCCAGCCACTGCGGACGTCGAGGGTATCTGGTTCCAGAAGAGAGCAAAGGCAATGGGAAGCCTCTGTGACCGGAGGAACACCCCAAGTGTGGGCGACCATGGCATCCACAAATCCAAGAAGGATGGGACCCTCAAGGATATGTTGATGAAGGCCTCCTAGAGGAAGACATAGGCTGCCAAGGATTCCACTGTGAGCAATCCAGGTAACAGCGACCCTCTGGAGGACATGGAAGCACCCCTTACTAGGGCATTCATGGTAGGCCTCCTCACCCAAATTAGAGAAGATCTCAGCATGCAGCAGCAGGACGTGAAATCAAACATTACACAATCAAGCATGATACGACAGGGCTGGGCCATGCAGGAGATGCCGGAGAGGAGGGGCTAGAAAGCCTCCGTCATGAACTGGTGAACCTAAGGGAGTGCAATGGGGTCTTGCAGCTACACCTGAAAGACCCGGAAAACCAATTGCGCCGCTTCAATATCCGCATCCAGGGGGGTGGCCCGGGGGAGCAAACATCGAGGGGTATCTGGTGTGACTGTTCTGACAAAACCTCCCAAGCATAGCAGAGGTAGACAGAAAACTGGACAGAACCCAAAATGTCTGGAGAATGGCAGGCTAGATGGGCCCCAATCCAGATATCCTAAGCTGCATCCCCCATTTCCAACAAAAAGAGGTGAAAATCATGATGGCAAGGGAGGTGGAACCTATCCCATTTGATGGAGCCGAGGTCTGGCCATACCAAGACCTGTCACCAACTACTCTGTACAAACTGCGCATGCATGTCAAAGGCATTTGTTACAAATGGGGGCATCCCTCTGGCTCACTTTCAAGTGGAATCAGGAAACAAACTCTATTTGCACTTTGTCGGAGGTCCAAGGCCTCCTCGGAAAAAAGCAGACACCTGATGACTGCCCCTAGCAATGGGAGGGGCGGCTACAGGTTGCCACCAGAGTCCCTGAACCAGAAGCACCCCCAAAAAGTCCTCCCATAAATCACATCGGAGGAAAGCTGCCGCAAATGAACAGCCTTATTGCAAGAGTTACAGAAACAAGACTCTGCCTAAGAATCCTTATAATTCTAGAAATGGGAATTATGCCCCAAATTTGGTGCGGGGATGGAAGTTGGCTGAACTCCCGTAAACTACTGTTGGCACGGGACGGGATGGCTCTCACAGGCAATCCTTCACTTGCAAGGGCTGGGGCACAAGGACTATCACAACTCAACCCATTGCGGATGGCCAGGCGTAGGGCTTGATGCTGCCTTCCATTTTGGACTCATTTCATTTGCTCTCATGGGGAGAGTGGTGTTCTTGAAACCACAGTTCCACTATTTATTACCCCCTTCGCTCCAGGTTCTGATGCAAAGCTGTGCTCTCTGTCCCCTCCCCAGTGCAGATCGCGCAGCGAAGATAACCAGCGAACCCCCATGGGTGACCTCTCCTGCAACACTTCACCTACCAACACCTAATGATTAAGATCATCAGTTTGAACATCAAGGGCCTCCATGCACCAGCCACATGTTTGGCGGTCTTGAAAATGAACAAAGACTTGAATAGTGACATTTGTTGCCTACAGGCGACACATCTTCTGAAACAGTACCGGGGCCAAATGAGGGCCAGGGAGTTCCCTTGGCAATACTTCTCTTTAGGCCCCAACAAGGAGGAAGGGGTCGCCATTTTCATTGCCAGCAAATTCCAGGGACAGATGCAGCAGACTTCCTTAGGGATCACGCAGGCTTCTCACTCTGCATATATCCATTGCCTCCTACTCCTTCACACTGGCAAAACTGTACGCCCTCAACGATTCACAGGAGCAATTAATTCGCAAGGCCATACTCATGGTGGTCTTGTCTCACAGTGGAGACATTCTTCTAGGGGAGACTTTAACCTAGTACTTGATGGCAAAAAGGACAGATCGTTCCAGAGGGTTGACCAATCAGGTGCTCTTTTCCCTACAGGGTGAAAATTGCAAAAAACACAGTTGATGGACAGAATGTAGAACAATGTCATACATTCACCCCAGTACAAGGATCTGGGCCTAAATCCATCGTTTTTTTGCACTCCACACCACCCTGGGTTAGACACTGGCTATATGCAAATCAACTCTGACCCTGTGCCCCATGGGAACAGTCCAGTCCGAACTACCAAGCCATGTCTTTCCCAGACCGGAATCAAGCATCCAAGGACCGGTTTCTGGCTATCAGCCTTCATTCAGCCTGGATAGCTTGACTCCAGTGGTGTGGAGAGCCTGGGACTCACGTCTGAGTATACCCAGCACACTCGGGGTGAAAATTGCAAAAAACACAGTTGATGGACAGAATGTAGAACAATGTCACACATTCACCCCAGTACAAGGATCTGGGCCTAAATCCATCGTTTTTTTGCACTCCACACCACCCTGGGTTAGACACTGGCTATATGCAAATCAACTCTGACCCTGTGCCCCATGGGAACAGTCCAGTCCGAACTACCAAGCCATGTCTTTCCCAGACCGGAATCAAGCATCCAAGGACCGGTTTCTGGCTATCAGCCTTCATTCAGCCTGGATAGCTTGACTCCAGTGGTGTGGAGAGCCTGGGACTCACGTCTGTTGTTTTTGCAATTGCCGCCCTAAGTGCGCTGGGGATGCCCAGACGTGGGTCCCAGGCACTCCACACCACTTGGAGTCAAGTTAGCCGGGCTGATGAGAGGTGTTACCTTGAAACCGGTCCGGTCCTCGGATGCTTGATTCCGTTCTGGGAAGGACATGGCTTTTGTAGTTCGGACTGGACTGTTCCCATGGGGCAACAGGGTCAGAGCTGATTTGCATATCGCCATTGTCTAACCCAGGGTGGTGTGGAGTGCAAAAAAACGATGGATTTGGGCCCAGATCTTTTGACTGGGGGAATGTGTGACATTGATCCACATTCGGTCCATCACTTGTTGTTTTTGCAATTGCCGCCCTAAGTGCGCTGGGGATGCCCAGACGTGGGTCCCAGGCACTCCACACCACTTGGAGTCAAGTTAGCCGGGCTGATGAGAGGTGTTACCTTGAAACCGGTCCGGTCCTCGGATGCTTGATTCCGTTCTGGGAAGGACATGGCTTTTGTAGTTCGGACTGGACTGTTCCCATGGGGCAACAGGGTCAGAGCTGATTTGCATATCGCCATTGTCTAACCCAGGGTGGTGTGGAGTGCAAAAAAACGATGGATTTGGGCCCAGATCTTTTGACTGGGGGAATGTGTGACATTGATCCACATTCGGTCCATCACTTGTTGTTTTTGCAATTGCCGCCCTAAGTGCGCTGGGGATGCCCAGACGTGGGTCCCAGGCACTCCACACCACTTGGAGTCAAGTTAGCCGGGCTGATGAGAGGTGTTACCTTGAAACCGGTCCGGTCCTCGGATGCTTGATTCCGTTCTGGGAAGGACATGGCTTTTGTAGTTCGGACTGGACTGTTCCCATGGGGCAACAGGGTCAGAGCTGATTTGCATATCGCCATTGTCTAACCCAGGGTGGTGTGGAGTGCAAAAAAACGATGGATTTGGGCCCAGATCTTTTGACTGGGGGAATGTGTGACATTGATCCACATTCGGTCCATCACTTGTTGTTTTTGCTTTTCCCTACAGGAGCACAGTGGATGGCGGATCTAGGGCTTTCGGATGCAACTACAGACTAGAGTTTATTTCTTCTTCTCTGTATCCAGACAGACCTATGCACGGGTTGACTTTTTCCTGACCTTGCCCTGTGTCCTGCAGGCCACGATGCAGGTGGAGATCTGGGTTTCCATAGAGTAGAACCACTCACTGGTACACATCACCTTCTCAATCCCCCTTAACTGAGTGGTAGCTGTACATTGAGGTTCAATGACATCTCTTGCACTCAAAAGAGGCCCAGACAGAGATTTAGACCTCATTACAAAATTACCTCTAACACAAGAAAAAGGAGAATGCCCATTACATTTGCTCTGGGAGGCTCTAAAGGTGGTAGTTCAGGGCTCCTTCATAGCTATAGCAGCCCACAGCAATAAAGAGAGACGCAATACGCACCTAGCAATAGTGGCATGAGTGGAAATATTGGAAGATGCTCACAAAGATTCAGGGGTATGCTCAAAGTGGCGACAGCTTACACTAGAGTGGAAACAGTTAAAAGCGCTAAACTATTACAGGGTGGACTATGCCCTACTAAGCAGCGGTGAAAAGTACTATGTCAGTGGCCAATAAAATTGGAAGCCTTCTGGCGTGTAAAGTGCGGGCCAAGCAGCAACGAGACAGGGTCTCATGCATAGACAATTTGATGGGACAAAGGCCCTGTTGGATGAAGATATATCCTGCCTCCTTGGGGCATTTTATGCCGGGTTGTGAACAGCTGCCGAGGTGGATCAGAAAGAGCTGGAGCATTATGTGTCCAACTCAGAACTGTTTCCCTCCTTTCGGGAGACGTGTAGGCCCTGTAGGCAGACATCCGTATAGAAGAGGTAATTTCCGCTATAGCCAATTTACAGTTTCAGAAGGCCCCCTAGAGTGATGAATTCATCCCTGCATTCTATAAAACCTTTGCCCAAACCTGGCACCACTTCTGATGTTCTCATACCCAGTATGTCTGATGCAATCATAATGGACCTCCCAAAATATGGCACAGACCGTAGCTCATGCGCCTCCTATTGCATTCCTCAACGTAAGCAATGGATACAGTGGCTAGTGGATCCCGATCAAACTGGGTTCATCCCACAAAAGGGCTGTGGTGACAACACAAAGCTCATAATCCATCTCATAGACAAGGTCTCACAGGCCCACAACCCAGCTGTTATCCACTCTATTGTTTTTTGTTTCATATTTCTTTATTAGAATTTAAAATACAATTACACAAATATATAAATATAAATGCTGCACAACGTGTTGGACATAAAAGGTTCTACTAATAATATAAGTATTAGATTGCTATTAAAAATAGAGGTTACATAGAGTAAAAGGAAAATAGGAAAATAGAAAAAAGGAAAGGAAAAGAAAAGAAAAGAAAAGAAAAGAAAGGATCAGAAAGAGGATGAGGAGCAAATGACAGAAGAAAGGAATATTGCGTATAGCATATATAGTAACCCACAGCTTTCATAGCTCATATTGAGAGAATAAATTGGATAGAGTGGAATATGAATATGAGGAACAGATTTGGAGATGATCATTAAAGTTGTTGAGTGATTCATGTTTTCCAGACTCCAATGGTCCTGGTAATAGATGTCCTGGTCTCAGCCTAGTCCTCAGTCTCTGAAGAAGTATTTATAAATAAGAAAGGTTATTGTTTCCTTGTCCAGAGTGAGGAACAATGTAAGAAAAGAAACAAGAGGGCAAAAGAGTAAAGGAGGAAGGAAACGGAAAAGAGAAGAAATCGGAAGGGGGTAGAGGGGAGTGGGGAGAAGGGAAAGGCACGTGCGCAATAAGGAGCACGGAAAGAGAACAACGTTCAGGGGTCATGAAGATAAGGAGCCCATATTTGTTGGAACATTTCCTCTTGGTCATGTAATCGATATAATACCTATTCATGGGATGCTGTCTGAATCATTATTACCATCAGGCCTCCTGCGAAGGAGACTAGACGATTGCCATTGTCTTAGAATACAAATCTTGGCTGTAGAGAGCGCAGTGTGAAAAAGGTGTCGCTGTGGTCACGTAATGTCAGGTGAAGTTCCAAGATCATGCAGTAAGATGATGGAATGGGTGAGTGGTAGTCGAAGAGGAATTGTTTCACTCAGGGTGTTCCCTACATAAGCCCAAAAACTTTGTATAGAAGGACAATCGCATATTATATGAGGAAAGTCACAACAAACTCCTGAGCGTCTCCAGTACTTGGAGTGTGATAATAATCCTGCTCGTTGCAATTTCAAATGTGACCAGTACCAATCATGGAAAGTTTTAAAAGGACAGAATTTAAAACGTGCTTCCCTTGTGCCCTTATCTAAGGCTTCGAATTTATCGGGCCAAACATCTTCTTCAATAGTAATGTGTTGGCGCTCCTGCCATTTCTCTCGGAGAGATTTGAGTAGTGGTTGTGAATAAAAGTGAGTAGTCAGTACACCATACAATCCCGATATCACTCCCTTGTGCCGTCCCCAAATAAGGAGATAATCCAGTATCGGAGAAGATTCTAATGTCCAGGGATAAGGGCCAACGCATCGCCTCAAGCAATGCTGTAATTGTAAATGCCATGAGGCCTGATGCAATGGGAGTTCAAATTCTTCACAAAGTAGGTCAAAGGATTTCAACTCTCTGTTTAGAATGACTTGGTCTAATGTTTGAATTCCTCTCGATTTCCAACTGATCCAGTTAAGTGCACGACCCTTAATTATGATGCTCTCATTATTCCAAAGTGGGGCTTTGGAGTGCAAGCAATAAAAGACCCTTAGAAGACAGTGTGCTTGATGCCATGCTTGATATGTAGCTTGCATCACTGGGTGTGGAGGAGAGATTTGTGGGTTATGGGTTCCATATAGGAATTGAAGACCATCAATACGATTAAGTAGTGAATGTCCGGTTGTGACCCATTGCAGAGGATCAGTGTTGCCTGGAAGTAGATAGACTAACTCTGAGAGGTGTAAAGCTAAAGAATAATGTTCCAGAGACGGTAAGCTTAAACCTCTATGGGAACGACAAGTCATTAATTTGGCAGCAGCTGAATGAGTATGCATAGATCCCCAGACAAAAGCTCATATACAGGTGTCCACACTATGGAGTGTAGACAGGGGAGCTACAATCGGAAGCATTTCAAGAACGTAGGTAAAGCGAGGTAACGTTACCATTCTAACAGCTTGAACTCTTCCCCACATGGAAAAACCTAAAGGAGACCATTTGGCAAAATCAGTTTCCATTTGTGCTAGGAGGGGTAATAGATTGCCTGAGACCAGTCCTTCTAAACCTCAAACTTCCTAGGTATTTCAGTTGTGACGCCTGCCAGCAAAAGGGATATGCATCAATTGATGCTTTTGTGGTGCCTGAGGATAGTGGAAGAGCCTCAATTTTGTCCCAGTTTACCTTATAACCGGAAAGGGTAGCAAATCTGTTGATAATCTCCAGCAAGTTTGGTAAAGAATGAGGGAGATCTTTTAAAGTAAGAAGGCTGTTGTCTGAAAATAGGTATATCTTAGATATACCACCTGCTATAGGTATACCCTTTATTTGTAGTGAGTGGCGGATAAGGGAAGCAAGGGTTTCCATCACCAGTAGGGATAGAGGGGGCAGCATTGACGGGTACTCCTTCAGATTGGAAAATGGTCTGAGATAAATCCTCCACAATTCACCTGGGCTATAGGATTATCATATAGCAGGCGGACCTTGGCATTAAACTGATGTCCTAGGCTAAAGCGTTTCATGGTAGTAAAGAGGTAACTCCAATCAATGAGGTCAAACGCCATTTCTGCATCAAAAGAAAGAGCCACCGCATCTTCCGTCATCTCTTTTGTAGTCTATAAAGTTTGGGCTAATGTACGAAGGTGATTCCTAGAGGAACAGCCCGGGACAAAACCAACCTGTGTGTGGTGCAGAAGAGGTGGAATGACTTTGCAAAGTTGTGTTGCCAACATGCTTGCAAAAAGGTTTACATCATTATTGATGAGGAATATGGGCTGTCTGAACAGCCTCATGAAAGGCGGAATGTAGAGTATCAATTGTCTCTTCCCCAGACCATTTATAATATTCCAAAGGGAAACCATCTTCTCCCGGGGATTTGTGGTATGGTCATTTGGCAATGGCCGCAGCAATATATGCAAAAAGGAAGGGGTATCCCCGACTAGAGTTCCTAATTCGGGATAAACACAGTGCTTAGAAAGACAAGATAATTAGGAACTGGGTTAATTAAAGGATAAGACCTGACATGAGACAGCAATAACTATAAGTGAACACCGTGTATGGTACAAAAATATATAAGTTTTATTTTATTAAATTGAAGCGGTTTGTTTATAGTTAAAATACAAAAAAATTTCTGTTGTTTTGGGTTTTTCTGTGTGTATGCCTCCACTATACATGTGATGGTAAATTTACATATGTACAGTAATAAACAATTTTGTTCACGATACAGTTCAATACATTTCAATGACATTCATTATTTAGGAACTGTATGGAAGCTTATTTAGACACACTAATCGTTGTGATTTAAAAACATGGCTAAATGTAACAACTACGCGCGTTTCGGCTGAGGGCCTTCATCAGGAAGCCATGCAAATATCCAAATGAACCTTAGTGGGAATATTGCAGGTTCTCACAGAAACAAAGGTCAGAATAGTCCGGGATGTAAGGCTAACTGCCTGGAAGTACTGTCTTAAATTGCCATATTGGATTTGACAGACTAGTTGTTCGTATAAATGGTCCTTGGAGGAATACGAGGAGTCCTTCGTAGGTGAAATAGCTGATTATCACAGACGTAGTGCTTTCATAGATTAAATAGTATAGGGGGAGCCTGTGGTAGGGGTTCCGCTTGCCTTTCTGAGGTGGGGTTTTCTGATATCTGTGAATCCGGCCAAGGTTGAGAACTGTCAGATTAGTCCTACGTAGATGGAGGAACTGCAAACTACTGTGCGGATGCTGTCATCGAGGGAAATGATGCGGAGGAGAACTGTTAGATTCTGTCCGCTTGCCTTCCAATCCGGGGTGCGTGAATTAAAAACGCATTGGATGTCAACGGAAAATTGAGGAGAATCAAGATAGAAAATTCTTTTGGACCAGTTACAAGGAATGATTGAACAAGTGAAGTGTTTATGGACTAATGAACTAATGGAATGAGTGACAAATTGGTGCTAAGAGGAATGAACTGATATAAGCTCATATTATTTCTTGGTTGTACCTTGCCTTGCAATAACTGTGTTACTGATTACTATTATTATTTAATTGTACTGGTATTAGAGTGCTCGGGAGGAACTGTTTTATGTTACTTCTTCATCATTGAAGCAGCGCACTCCCCTCACCTTACATCGAGGAGAATTGCCCAAAAGAGAAGAGTCCAAAAATACGAGTGCCACTTCGAAATCGTCTGTCTTCGCCTGACCAGGAACACGAAGCAGCAGCAAGGAACACAAAACCGCCTCAGGCGCTCCTGTCACACGATAGCAGCGCACCTCATTCGAAAGCAGTGCAAGCCTAGTCAGCTCTACCTCATTGATGCCCAAGTGTTTCACCTGACTCTAGGGAGCGCACTCTCCTCACCTGATATCGAGGAGAATTGCCTAAAAGAGAAGCACACAAAAAGACGAGTGTCGCCTCATAGTCATCCGTTTTCGCCTGATCAGAAACACAAAGCAGCAGCAAAGAGCACAAAACCCCCCCAGACGCTCCTGTCACACTATAGCAGCATGCAGGGGCGACTCTAGGCGCATGGCGGCCGTGGGCAGGGAGCGTAGGTAGTAGGGGCCCCTGGAAGAGGGGGTCCGGGCGGGGCCCCGAAGAGGGGGGGGTGGGGGGGGTCAGGGTGTTTGGAAGTGGAACAGAGCCTGAGGCCGCCAAATCCCTGCCGGGGGCCGCAACGCAAATATGTACCCATCCTCAGAGGATTATAATATTAAGGATATATATTGGTGTGGCGACCCCTGGGGTTTGGCGGCCCTGTGCAGGTGCACACCTTGCACATGCCTAAGGCCGCCCCTGCAGCATGCCTCGTGCAAAAGCAACGTGAGCCCAGTCAGCTCTGCCACAGTGTTTCGCCTGACTCTAGGCATCCCTCTATTCTTTATGATTGGAGACTATTACACAGTTTTATGGTCACTGTGTCAACATTCCCAGCTACTCAGTCGTCTTTTACCAGGAATAGGCTGTCATCTGTATTCCAGCGAACTCTCAGTCACTGTCCTGGGCTCCCCACAGCGAGGAGCACCGGAATTGTGCAGCCATCTTGCTCCGTGGCCACACCACGTCCCTATCCTCTCTATTGTTGCAGAAAAGACCTTCACCTGAGTCTGTTGGAGGCTCCTGCAGACTGTCCTGGCAAGGATGGGCTTTAGCCCCCGCCTGCAGCAATCGATTAACAGCGGCTATGCCCACCCATCCACTAGAGTCTATGTGAATTGCACACTCTCCCTTCCCTTTAAGATCACCAGAGGCACCAGGTCAAGGCTGTCCCCACTCATGTTCGTGCTATACATGGAGACTCTGGCCTAGCATGTTTGGCAGAGTGGGGAGATGTTGGGCATCACTTTGGATAACGAAATGCACAGGATTGTGCTTTATACCAACCACGTCCTTTTGACCCTATCAGACCCACACTGGTCCCTCCTGGGCATTTTGACCGAGCTGGAGGCATTCAGTAGCATATCTGGAATTAAGATTGATTTGCAAAAGTCTCAGATCCTGAATCTCACAATCTCAGCAGTGGACAAAGCCGCCTTAGAGGTCAACTACCCTCAACTATAGCCTATCAGCTGGATACACTACCTGGGCCATAAGATCTGTTCATCTCTAGAACTAACAGCGGAGCACAAATATATAGACCTTCAGCGCAGAGAGACCTTCACAGATGGTAGATGGGCAGCCTGTCTTGGGTGGGCTGGATTGCAGCCATCAAAATGATCCTCTTCCCTAGGATCCTCTATGTCATGTAGGCCCTTACTCTGCAGCCTCAGCAGTATCTCCTCACGAAATTTCAACAACAGAATGAGGCCTCTGTATGGGGAGGAAGAGGCCGCATATGGCACGGTCTCAAGCGTACCTTTCTATTGTCGGCTGTGGCCTTGGCCTTCCAAATTTAGCTAACTACTATATGGCAGTCCAACTGTGATACACATTGGAATGGAACCGGCCAGCATCAGAGAAGCACTGCTGTATCAAGGACCAGACGGTGGCTGGTATACATATCTGAAAGTCGCCCTGGCTAGCCAAACATCGCCAGCCTTGGGGTGTATTCTCCTCCCTGGTCTCCAGCCCCACATTGCAAGCGTGGGACCGGACAGCTAAATCCAGAGGATGAACTGCCTATCCCTCCCCACTTACCGCCATCATTGGCAACCCAGTACCAGATTTCCTCCCCATGCAAAAGGGTAATGACTTCCTTACCTGGCAAAAAGCCAACTACAAATAGTTCAGGGGCCTCTATCACCACCAGGGCCTCATGGCTTTCAAACAACTCAAACAAAAGTTCCACGTGCCAGAGTTCAAGCTGTGGTGGTACCTGCAAATCTACCACCGTGCCTGAGGAGTGGTCGATATATATTACAGCGTTAGAACCTCAGTGTCCAGTGCAGCAGGAAAGGAAATGATGCTGAAACTCACCAAATACTGGTGCTACGCCCCCATTCATTTAGCCCAGTGACGGACCTTAGCATCAGGCCTGTGCTGGGGTGTGGTGAACCAGGCCCACTGATGCACTTCCAATGGTGATGCCTGAAGCTTAAACGGTACTGGGTGTCAGTGCCACAGGATATCAATGAAATGTTCAATACCGCCCTTCCAATGTTTCCAACCTATATTTTACTCGGCCTCGCCAATAAACTGGTGTATCCCCTAAGGTTGCACAGAGGTCGGGCAATCACACTGGCACGGTGTACAGCCAAATAAATCATAACAGTACAGTAGAGCACATATAAAGTACTACAGCATATGGCTTTGATACACAGGTTGTTAGATTTGGGGCATGTCAACACCAAAGGATGAGAGCCCGCACAATTTAAAGAAACACCTACACAGGAAAATGATCAAAGTCAAAACCATGAAGGTTTATTCAAAATTAGGAATCATTACCGAAAGCAAAAAGATAGTGGGTTGGTCAATTTAGATCAGCATCAATATAATTCATAAAAAGCAAGAGTTTTTAAATTAAGGTCAACCTCTAGAATAAATGAAACGCTTGGATCAAAATTTAATAACAGACTGTCATAAAATCTACCTTCATTAAAGTGAGCAAAAGGTCTTTAAATTCTCTAGGAACAATATCAGCACAAGTCTTACTCTGGATAAGATGCAAAAATCTCTGGCACACATCCCAAAACAAGTACATTTTATAGGTTTTCCGGACTAAGAAATCACTTTCTCAGTATAGTGTGAAATGCCACCATGGGCTGAACTAATAAAGTTACATGACCGACAGAACCCAATCAGAATTTCAGAACTTGTGTTACATAAAGCAGGATCACTCTAGAAACCCACCTAACATTAATAAGCAGGTATTCCCTTTTACCTACATACAAGTGGAAATGACATTTCACTACTAAACAATAAATCATTTTATATGAATAAACAAACAGTTCCATCTGCTAGCAGTAACAGCCTTAATTATTTGCAACATTATGAGAATATGTCAGGCATGGTTTGCTTCGAAGCACAAGATACTTACAGTACATGAATCTTCGCCATAAAACAGATTCCATTTGGACTTTTTTATGAACAGCAAAGCCCTGTAGAGAGAACATGCAGGCAGAAAACTTCCCATTGCTAATTTAAACACAAATGAAATTTAGACTTTTAATTAGTAAATCAGCTCTAACAGTTGCACGAGGAATGGGACCTTACTCAGAAGGGAAGAATGAGGTTATATTTGGTACTCTGTAGGTGCTGAAATCACCTCTAGAAAGAGTCATGTAGATTTTCCCATCTTGCTGCATCGTCATTCTAGATCTATTATAATTTCCCCTCTGCGCATAGAAGTTACAGGATACCATATGCTATTCCTCTGCTTCCTACATCGGCAGGGAGAGCATGCCTTGGCTTCTAGGGCCAAGGTACTGTTGCTTTTCTGCCCCGCCCCCATGATACATCAACAGCCCTTCAAACTGCCCTCCCTGGAGCCCTTGTCATAGTCTATGGTTCCAGGTGTCCCCAGATCTAACCTGGCACCATCTCCTTGAAAGGAGACCTGCTGCGTCTCCAGTAATGCACTCTAGACTGAGAATGCCCAGCCGTTCCTCTGCCAGAGATCCAAACTCCTAGGTTCTTCTAATACGCTATACTCTCCAGGAGAATAGGGGGTGAGAGACAAAGTAAATGATTCGGAGACGACTAGCGCTGCAAAAGTATTTGATCTTACTTGCATCTATTTAAGTCACCCAATTTTCTTGTTCACAATCTAACTTTCATTTTCATTCCAAGGCTTCTGTGGCATTCATTCAAGAGAACTTCAAGAAGCGGGACTGCATCTCCTACACAAAAGACCCCAAGTCAAAGTATGTATTTGCAGCATATCAACCTGCTGTTCTTTGTAAACTTATGTGTGGATGTTGATTCCCCTAGGAGAAGTGACATTTTGAGTCCCTTCTTCGCCATACATTTGCTCTGTGTAGGGTAATATGCAGTCTTTCTTTGTAGGTTCCATAGCCCGCCTCTGAAACTTGTCTTGACCTAGAACCCGCTGTTATTCTTTCTCATTACAAAAGGGTTTAAGTCACAAACGCTTTGCAAATAGCGCTTTATGGCCAGGGATGAAAATAATAGGGTGCTAATTACTAAAGATGTGTTGGGCTCCTCCTAATACATCTCCTCTCCTGTAGATGTGATATCTAGTTCTACGACATATGTTAATCGGATTCTTTTGCCTGAAATTCCTAGTTGTAAAGCAGTGAGCTGTTGGTCCCTTCTTACCTCTAATCTCGATTTGCCTCTTGACCACATTTTTTTCTGAGTACCATGGAACACAATATTCAGGACAAAATATCGAAAATAAAATATCAACAGATGAGTAAGTCTAAATTTTCTGTGCCTAACTATACATTCATGTACCTTGGCGAGTATTATATCTATGCTTCCCTATATGAATTTACCTTTTGATATTTTGTCTCGTGGTATTCCGCCAACGATAGTCTTGTATCATGATAGTAGGGGGGTTGATGTTCAGTAGTAAAACCGGGTATTCGTTATCGACTCCTAAACAAAGGCTTATGGTGCACACAGGATAAGCAGTAAAGCCCAATAGCCGAAGAGAGAGGAAGGGGTGATCAGCAAGTGTTTTCTATGCTTGGAAGTATGGTAGAGGAGCACGAATAGTAGCACACAAGCTGGTGACACTGAGTCAATCCAACTCTCACTCCTTATGAATGTTAGCCCGTCTGAGGTTTAAGAATGTATCTATGTCTCGCCACTAATAAACTCCCCTCTGGAGTTCAGTTAGTGCAAATGCTCAAACAATGGGGTAACAATACTTAAAAGATGAACCTACATGCTTTAACTGTAGTTTGTTGCACGCAGTGTATAGTATTACATTAATTAGAATTGACAGCGTACATTGTGGACCGCGTAACTCATTCACATTCTAAATTCTTTTGTATCAGTTAACCTTAGTAAGTATATTTGGTTCCTGCTGTAAAATGAGCCACACAGTGATGGTTACAAGGTCGTCAAGTAACACAAAAAAAATGTTATTCCAGAATTTGACAAATACCTGTGAACAAGAACAATAAAGGGGCACCTTCTTGTACAGGGAGGCCAAGAACTCATTGAACTGTAGCTGTGCTTAGTTATGTGTTTAAAAGGATGTATGTCGTTACAACGCATGCTTTTTCCACGCATGCCTTTACAACGCAGGTTTTACAACGCTAGTCGTTACAACGACTTGCTTTGGGGGGTGCTGGATAGTGAATAGTTTAATTTACTATTCCAACTCCAGTCCCCGTGGATAGTAGGGAAGGTTTTGGATAGTAAATTAAACTATTCCCTATCCTACAGTGCCCTCCAGCGCAAGTCGTTGTAACGACCTTAGTTGTAAATCCTGCGTTGTAAAGGTACTGCGTGGAAAAAGTTTCGTTGTGAAGGATGTTTCCTGTTTAAAAATGGGTGAGCTACTTGAAGCCTGAAAGCCTCATTGTATCTACCTGCTGTGGCTGTTGACTATGCAAGTTTCATACGTTGTAATTTCACGACAATATTTCCCCACAGAGGTTGTTGCATGAGTGTTTCATGCAGGATGTCACAGGGAAATATACTGGTTGTAGTCTCTTTATAGTGGACCAGGAAGTAAGTCGGAGCGAGTCTGCCTTTGGTCTTCTGCTGTACTGTCAAAGTCCCTCTTACTTGATCTTGTGTCCTTAGTACTTAATGAACAAGTAGCCTTTTGTACCTATGTGGAACAAAAGGGGTTGCAAGCACACTTACGGCAGATACCTTCTCCGCTTCTTCTGTGCTGGAAAAGAGAAGCCTTCTTCGTTCAATCGCTATTCATCATCAATCAGCTACCTCACTCAACAGGACAGCAAAATTCCAAAATAATCAATGAATGAAATCATGCTTACAATGATATGTGTTGACATAGATTAATCTGAAATGCAATGAGTGGAGGCATTGTACCCAAGAATGGTCGTGATGTCATCAAGGGAGGCAGCACTTATGTCTTTAAGACCATCTGACCATACCTCCTTCCATGTTATGAGAATGATGTCCTCTTGCCTTCCTCCTTTACTACTGAGGCGGGGTTGGGATGGGGAGCAAAGACATTTCCAGGTCTAGGCAAGAGTATGCGACTGACTAGTACATCAGCAGGAGGGGGAGTCAGATTGTCCAATCAACAATAAGGTTAACCCTCATGCTGGGATTCAGGGAAAGGGAGTTGGACAATGTCACCTAGGGATATACAAAAATCCGTATTCCTTGATTTGTGATTGTCGAAATGTCCACTTTCTCCCTAGAGTAGGTCCTACGGTACGCAGTAGACACAGCACTAACAAGAATCCTTTTCCTTAAATTACCTCCCTGCTTGCTTCAATGGCAGGTAGCAATGGATGGATCCAAGACAGCATTCAAGGTTAATAAGCCTGTCTCTTTTGCCACTGTTGTTGATACTTTTTCATTCTCTCTCAGTGAGGAAATGTGCAAATGTGGCTATTCACGTGGCCTGCATGTGGAAGGCACACAGAACAATGAGAAACATCTGTGGAACTACAAGAAGCACACACAGGAAAAGCCCACCGATGCCTTTGGAGAGATCCAGTTTGAGGGGATCAGAAAACGGAGAAAAGTAAGATTCAGGCTACATCACAAATATGAAAGCTAAGTGCCATGAGTGGACGTGCGCTTGTTATGGTGACTAATAACTCAACCCTTATCTCTGGCTGATACTTTTTTGTGGGTGCTCCAAAGGAGGCAAGAAAAGATGTATTTCATGGAGTGGGTCAATACAAGTAGCACAATATCTGGTCCAGTGATAGGAAGTTATCATAGGAGATACAATCTAGTTATAGGACACGGGCCTAGAGATAGATTGGGTAGTCTAGTGACTGTGTCCTAACTTATGTCAGGAGGTGTGATTTATTAACATTAGGTAAAATTCTGGGGCCACCTGGACTTTGGCACACTTTTTTTGTCGGCATCCCTGCACATTAACACCAGTTGAGCAATGGTGTTCCCTTGGTACTACATGATTTGGATGCAGCAGGAAGTTATGGCATGTCTCACATTACCTGTCGCTCCAAAAATTGTGCTTTCTTTGCTCAGCACGTAGTACATATTTGCATAAGTGTGCCGCATAGAATGTGTTTTATCCTTGTCACCACTTAAGAAATGAAAAGAATTGCTCAAACATTTTCGTAGTATCGTCTAAAACATTACAGCTGCATGTCTATCGATTTAGCAAAAGCAGAAAAGGGTACAAGGGAACCTCCTTTGCAAATGTAAGGCTAGAAATAACACAAAAATAACACTATTAATGAGGTTGTTGAAATATTACAGTTCTCTAAGGACTGACACTGAACAAGACATTGGCAAATATGGAATGTAATTTGGGGACTGGTCTTGCTGAAGTCAAGTAGATTGAGGTGTAGACATGAAAGTGAGTATCAAAGTGGACTCTGAGTTTTTTGCAATGGAACTGGTGAGAATTTCTCAGGAGAAAAATATATCTAAGAAACAATTTACAAGCTATAGATGATGTCATAAAAAGTCATAATTTACTTGGTATTCCATGAAATTGTCAATTTATTTTCTCTTTCTTAAGTCGGAAGCTACAAATACCTTATTTTGATTCTTTTTATACCAATTTTTCTCTTACCGTTTATGTTATCTCCTTTTCCTCTACACTTGCCCCCTAGCTCTTTGGTGCTGCTTGTTTGCTCCCTACACTTTCCTTTTAAGTCTCTTTAATTCATATTTGCCTTTCACCAGCCCGTCTATATGTCCCATCCCCAGATGCCCCCTCCACACTCATCCCTCAGTGTCTACTGTCAGCAGCCTATGCCACACCTGTGTGTCTTACATAGCAGCATTATCCTTCTCCCCATAGGAGATGCCATTCTTTAAAGGTTTTGCGTGAAGGATCCCTATGATGTTAGGTTGAATTTGTTTGAAAGGACAGGCCATATAAAGACCTGCTAAAAAGCCTCACAAATGTAAAGCCCCTTCCAAGATCTTCCAAAACGATTGAAGACAGATTAGAGCCTGTAGATTCATTCCATAATCAAACATGAACTATTTTTTTCAATTCAGAAAATATTCAAAGAAAATAAATAAATCATAGGCAACAAGCTAACAAGACAAAATGTTTCACGGCATATAAGGAATTCTGTATGACTACTACTGTTCCCATGTACTTGGCATGCTTTAGGAAATTTGCTAACATGATCTTTACCGCCATCAGGCAGCGAAGGGATTGAATATGTTGGTTACTGACACTGTCGCAAAATCTGTGTTTAAAATAATATTTATATACTTTTCTAATGGAGTAGTATTTTATAGTCTTGTTCTAAATTTGAACTCGTGTTCATATGCTCTTTACTGAATTTATTTTCATGTTTTAGTGATTTATTGCGATTTATTGTATCAATTTAATTAATTGACACACATCAATGTATTCATTCATTCATTAATAGCTGAACCACTAGGGCGTGCTTCTAACAATCTGGAACTGTAGTTGAGGAGATGAATTTACTAAACAGCACTTTTAGCATTGGGTTAACTACCTGCAACTCTATAGTCAGCACCTGAGGGGGACAGAGGTCAGTCAGAGAGCCGGACCTGAATTTAAATAAAGCTTGTGCAGAATCACCATATTTACCTGTGAAAAGCTCAATTCAATAGGAGGAGTACCTGGTGGCTAGGGGGTCAGTGAAATCTTGATATATTTTTTCAATTTGTTCTTGTAAAAAAGATCATAGAGACTTTCTTACACTTCCAAGGAAAGGATTGTACACTTAAAAAGTCAAAAAAGTTTTAACTGTTTTGTAAACGTCTCTCATGTCATTAGAGGCTTTACTGACTGAGCAACAAAGTCCGCCTGAACCCCTCTTAGTGATTTAAGATCGTTTTTAATGGCAGCTTCATAGATTACTTTGATCGAAGGGAAGTATTTTTTTTCAAAGTCCTTTCTAGCATTTCACATCTGTGTCTTTCATCAATACGATTTGAAGTAAACAACTGAGCTGATGGTGCCTGATGGAGGGATGATTTTGACTTTATTTGAGACAATATTATTAATGGCCACGATAAGCCAATCATAAGCCAGTGGTTGACTCTGTTGACATTATCAACCAACGAGTCCTGAATAAAAGGCAATAGGATGTTGAGGCCTGAATAAAATATGATCATTTATCCTACTCCACGGTTGAGAAGGTTTGAATTGAATCCGATGAGAAGGAGGATCATAAACACTTGAAAATAGAAAAGGGATAAGGAAATGATCAGAGCATGTGAATGGGAGAGGAATCCTTACCATTACTGATGACCAGTTGGAGAAAATAAGATCTGTCACGTGCCCCGTCGCATGTGCAGGAGAAGGGACTAGTTAAATGAGATTTAGTGCAGAGAGAGCATTGCTCAGGTCATGAGCAGGCAGATAAATACTGTTTGGATAGGTGAAGCAAATTACAAAGTAGCAGGGCAAACAGCAATACAGCACACCCAAAACTGTTCCCAAATGTATATAGGTGCACCCTCGAACAGTATCTGCCGCTAGCGATAGTACTACCATGGCAAAAAAAAAATATCTGAAAACCAAATCATGGAGCACTCTATTAAAGAAATATTATTAAAGTAATTGAAGATGGAACGCCTCAAAGTTGTAGAAACTTTATCTTTATATCCATTCCAAAAGTTCAAATGTGAGCTTAAACAACCGATGCATTTCGGTCAAACAAACTTTTTTAGGCCAATGTTATGTGGCAAGAGTCACTGCCTAATAACTCTGGCTCATTCTAATTATTAACACAGTTTACGTCATAGTTCCTCCACATCTATAGTTAAGTGAGCGGATATTGATCTCTGAGTCAGCATGCCATAGTTCCATCATGAACATGCAGTATTGATATTGAGTTGGGTATCAATTACTGTTCACTTTTCTACAGATGTGTAGGAACTATGTCATAAACTCTGTTGATAATCAAAATGAGCCAGATTTATTAGGGTATGACACTTGCCACATAACATTTGCCGTGAAGAAGTTCGCTTAAAGGAAGTTCACTTTTGAAATGGGAATAAAGAGAATTTTTTCCAAAAATGTGAGTATAATTATATTTCTTATGTTTAGCGGTTCCCGATTTTTTTTCACATAATTATTGTTTTCGCTATGTAAATAAAAATCACCCAATACAGTAACCTTAGAATATTGGACCCAATGTGTGGCGATTAGGTCAGTACGAGAGTCAGTAAACTCACAGGAATAGGTTGGGGGTCGATAGATTAGAATACTTACAGTTAAAAGAAGAGCAATAAATGATGGGACGTCTACCATCTTTTCCATCCTGTCAATCTAGATATGTAATTGAATAGCCAGGAGGTATGGCTACTGCTATACCTAAAAGTGATGAATCAGTAATATAGGCTTCCATGAGGAAAACAATGTCCAAGGTGGCCGAAGATAATAGATTAAAAATATCTAATAAATGTTTGGGTAAAGACCTAACGTTTATAAGACAGGCTGATAGAAACCAAATACAAGTCACATAATTCTGCATAGTATGAGGGGGCTCAGACAATCTTTGAGCGACATTTGGGACATGTGGCTCATTATAAAAAAAGTGGAAAATCATTCTATATTAAGATAGACAAGCCTCCCATGTTAAGATAGACCAAGTCCACCCTCGTGTAAGAACGCTTCATCTGCTGGGTGCAAGAAAAATGGGCAGCATGTGGATGGGCGCAAATATGCTTGCCTTGGGTACAGCAATGGAGCCAGCCTGTGTTGCTGCCTTGTTAAATAGTAAAAAACACAGTTGATGGACAGAATGCAGAACAATGTCTTACATTCACCCCAGTACAAAGATCTGAGCCTAAATCCATCGGTTTTTTTGCACTCCACACCACCCTAGGTCAGACAATGGCTATATGCAAATCAGCCTTGACCCTGTGCCTCATGGGAACAGTCAAGCCCGAACTACCAAGCCATGTCTTTCTTAGACCGGAATCAAGCATCCAAGGACCGGTTTCTGGCTATCAGCCTTCTTCAGCCTGGATAGCTTGACTCCAGTGATGTGGAGAGCCTGGGACTCACGTCTGAGCATACCCAGCCCACTCGGGTTGAAAATTGCAAAAAACACAGTTGATGGACAGAATGCAGAACAATGTCTTACATTCACCCCAGTACAAAGATCTGGGCCTAAATCCTTCGTTTTTTTGCACTCCACACCACCCTAGGTCAGACAATGGCTATATGCAAATCAGCCTTGACCCTGTGCCTCATGGGAATAGTCCAGCCCGAACTACCAAGCCATGTCTTTCCTAGACCGGAATCAAGCATCCAAGGACCGGTTTCTGTCTATCAGCCTTCTTCAGCCTGGATAGCTTGAGTCCTGTGATGTGGAGAGCCTGGGACTCACGTCTGAGCATACCCAGCCCACTCGGGTTTTCACCCCGAGTGTGCTGGGTATACTCAAACGTGAGTCCCAGGCTCTCCACACCACTGTAGTCAAGCTATCCAGGCTGCTGAAGGCTGATAGCCAGAAACCGGTCCTTGGATGCTTGATTCCGGTCTGGGAAAGACATGGCTTGGTAGTTCGGACTGGCCTGTTCCCATGAGGCACAGGGTCAGAGCTGATTTGCATATAGCCAGTGTCTAACCCAGGGTGGTGTGGAGTGCAAAAAAATGATGGATTTAGGCCCAGATCCTTGTACTGGGGTGAATGTATGACATTGTTCTACATTCTGTCCATCAACTGTGTTTTTTGCCTTGTTAAATAGGGCATAGACGGAATGATCATGACCTTCAAATGAAAACTAGAGGGCTCCCTTCCCCAAAATGGAAGCTCCTATTAGTCCTTTAGTAAGGAGATAAAATGTGCACCATGCACTTTCCAAAGACCCAGAATGCTGAAAATTCAAAATATATGAAGACAACATTGTGTAAAAAACACAACACAACTCCCCAACAAAGTCAATTCTTGGAACCAATAGCTGTTTGTGCAAAATACTAGCAATCAGTGTAGAAACTTTCTACTCACAGCAATGGGGTTACCATACTGTCAACTTAATGGTTTTAACGTTGAAAGCCACATTTATTGAACTGATAATGATTTTTAATGCTACTAATGTAACAGATCAAATATGAAGGATGAATATTTCATCTTAATGACAATACACTAATTGAATTCAGGGATTTATAGACTTTTGAATCTGACCAATTATTACCCGAGATATTTTTTTAAATAAAAAGTTTTAAGCCTTGATGAAGCAACCTATTTGAGGTATATTTTGGTAAACATGTGTCAGCATATTAACTTGGGGATTATGATTTATCTCATTTCTCTAACAATTTTAGGAATTGTACAACGATTAAAAACATTTTAAATGTGTTTATGAAATTAATTATAACCCTCCAGTCTGTCTTCAAATACCTATGATGAGTTTAGGTCCTGGAGATTGCAGGGGATTCTGGGAAACCACCATTTGCTATAGAAACATGCTGACGCCATTAAATGGTCCAAACAAATGCCCTGCCAGTTTTTAACCCCGTGCAGGACAGGGTCATAAATATCAGATGGCTACCACACCTGTTCCGAAACTATTTTAGTGTTCTTACCGCTTTTCAAAACTTTTTGTACACCGACCTACCCCGATCCTTGGTTGAGTTTATTATTGAAGTATGATGGGGGGTTTACTGGTAGTTCACGATGTTCATCAGCACAGTCTATACCGCTATATCCATCAAGTTCAACTAGCAGACTCGGTAACAGTGGTACACGCTAATATTGTCCGTCAACGTTTGAATCTAACCAATCAGATTAGGGGGCCAAATAAAACTCAAGAACAGGCAGTCAGTAACTAATGTACTGTCTCACTCATTGTCTCTAAAGTTTCACAGAAAAAAATAAACTTTTCATAGGAGCCCTAGAGTGCCTGTTATCAATGATAAGGCATTATAGGTATGGGATTACTCCACATACATGCACACACGCCTGGATGATGTGATCAGTAATTATGCAAGGCGCGTGATGGGAGACGCATGGTGGCACAATGGAAGCGATTGAATGAGTGGATAAGTAGGGGGAAACAAAGGGCACAATTTGTCTGAGGGTATTCAGTGTGCACGTTGATGTCATAGGTGACAGAGAATGGGGTTTAGAAACTTCAGATGTAGGATTAAAAGAGGGATGACTGGCAACAAGGTGCTGGGTTTCAGATTCACAGACTTTTATCCCACCAAATGCATTTTGCTGCTTCTGGTTGGATAGAAGTCTGCAAATCTGAACTCCAGCACCTTGGTGCCAGACACCCCTCGTGGGTTCTTAGTTCGGTTCGTAGCTAATCAAAGTTTGGTTACTTGCGAGGGGTGGGAAGACGTTTGGCTCTAGGCCCATGAAGGCAGACTCCACCTTTGACAGCAGCCTTAGATGCAGGAAGGGGCTTGAGACCGGGTAGGAGGTGAAAGTTTGTGTGAGAAGGGAAAGTGGGCTCTCATTGAGGAAGACAAGCGTCTCAATTCCATTCCTGTCCCCCCTACAGTACATTCGCTTGTCGCCTGACACGGCCCCTGACGTCCTGTACGAGCTGATGACCCGTTACTGGCATCTGAAGACTCCCAGCCTCATCATCTCAGTGACCGGCGGAGCAAGGAACTTCTCTCTGAAGCCACGCATGCGCACCATTTTCAGTCGGCTCATCCAAATTGCACAGGCAAAAGGTGACTGGGTGGATTATTACCTTTAAACAATTAAAGCTTATAGGGGCTGTATAGATTTTCAACATAATACTCCAGTAAAATGTCAGTACGGGCTATTCATTGTGTGACAGGTGACCCTTTATATCCTCTCCATTGCTCTGAAGTCAAGCCACTAGTCCATTGTCTAGTTGTGTGGCATTTCATCCACAGTCTGACAATTTATCAGCCAGTGTTGTTTTTTTACTTCTCTCTCTCTCTCTCTCTCTCTCTCTCTCTCTCTCTCTCTCTCTCTCTCTCTCTCTCTTTCTTTCTCTCCATACTTGGTTGAAGTCATCTAGTTAACCATCTATACATCTTTATCTGTTCACACTTTTAGAAATGTTGCCTCATGTAAATTAAATTATCCATAAGCTTAATTATCCATCCATATGTCTAGCCACACGTCTTTATAACTAATCATTTATATTTATGTCTTTTCACTTTTTAAGGGATCTATTCTGTCACAGCTCAGGTGTCTATCCTTTTAAACAACCATATCTCAATCTTTCTATCTATCTACTAAGTCATCTTCAGGGGCATCTAAAGTCTCTTGTCAGGCCCTCGTGCTTCCCAGGTAATCCGCAGCCCTCCTGACTGAATCTTCCATGCTTTGCACTATCAATCCTGGATTTATATAAAATCCACTGTTCTTTCCTGAAATGTTACTCCAGATTAGTATGACAGTGGCCATCTTCTCTTACGGCCTCCTGTCTGCACATTATGATTAGTGTACATGGCCAACTGCCATGACAGAGGTATGTTGTATAGATCTCTTGTGCAATTTGAAGATAAGCAATAGGGCATCTGGAATGCAGGAGCAGCCTGCATCCTCTGTGAGAGGTCCACCCATGACCTGCATTATTAGACAGCACCATGCCCACCTTGTCCATAGTAAATTTATGATTTCCTTTCTGAAAACAAAGTAGTGTAGGAGCAGCCAACATTTTGCCTGCCAATTGGTACTCACTGTCTGGTGGCCAGATAGAAGCATTTTCTTGCCGGCCACTGTAATTTAAAGTTATAACCGTGGCCTTTGGCCTGCATGGATAACCATCCCGCGTGAGAGTCCCATCACTGTCAAGCACCTTTAGACCGCACTAGGCAATACAGGCACCATTACAAATGTGCAAATGTCTGCCTGTGGATACAGCCAACTTCTCTAATAGCTTTTGACTCATTGTTTTTGATTCATGGCCACACAACATCCTCTTTGCCATTCTTCTTTGTGCATACACCACTTGTGTCTCAGGTAACTGCATGCACATGAAGGGCACCCCCCCCTTCATGTGCATGCTGGAAGCCAGGATCCCTTGCCACTGCCCTTGCCCAGTAAAGCATGCATGTGCCTTGCTTATCATTTTGTCTTCTCACACCTTCACAATGTACCAGTTACAGAACATCTATGCTGTCTCAGCTGTTCTTCAAGGAAATGCACTTTACCCACTTTCAAGTAAATAAACTCTGAGCACACCCATGTACCACCCTCCTTCTTTTATGCTCATAAAGTATACTTAACATACAAACGTGCCTTAACATTCATAGCCCGATCACACCTCTCAACCTCAATGTCCTCTTCACCACTGAGACATGGTTCACATGCACATACACCCTCTAAAAAATCCCCACACTTTTTAGCTCCTCATTTGAATGAGTCTCTTCTCTCCCCTCTCTCTCTCTCACCTGCTCATACATCTACTAAACATGGCTGCAACATAAACATCCTTACTGTTCTCTCTAACTTCCACCACTTTCTTCAGCTCAGACCTTGCACATTTGAACTCCCTGATCTCCACTACACTAAGCCAATCACAGCTGCCCTACTGGTGAGCCCTTCCTCACTCAGCCTCACCACCTAAGTAACTGCACTGTCCCCCATCCATTAAAAACCATTTAATGAAAGGAAATTGGTGTGCAACACCTAATCCTTATACTATGGAAGCAATAATATTCAAAGCTGAAATATAGAAAATACAAATTCCCAAAATTAATAATTTAAAAACAATTTTAATGCTCAAGACGGGCGGCCAAACGGTCATGCACCCTTGGTGCAGCAGCAACTGCTCCTCCTCCCTCTCTCTGTGACAAGCCCAGCCCGCCCCAACCTGGCTTACTCCTTAAAAAAGAAGAAAATGATAATAACATAACATTATTAATGTTGCGTTATTATCATTTTCTTTTTACACTTAGTGGAGCGACACTCCTCCACCTTAGTGGAGGAGCCGCCCGTATATAGAAGCATTGCCTATCTAAATTCAAATGATATGAAACCTCTAAAGTTAATTGTTGCCATTTCTGTGGTATATCTCATCCAAACAAGAGTAGAGGTGTGTTTCTTCATCAGTCAAAGTTCTGACTGTTCTGCCTGTTATGTATGGCATATGTTAAATCATCTCATGATTTGCAAATTGTGGTTTAGCATTAAGGGCCAGATGCATCAAGCGAAATGCGCTCGCAAAAGGGCCAGATTCTCAGAATCTGGCCCTTTGCGAGTGCAATTTTTGCATTTGGGATGCATCATCCCAAATGCAAAAATCGCAAATAGAGAATTCGCTAAAATGCGATTGTTTGTAATTAAGGAATCTCTAATTGAGATTCCTTAAATGCAATGCATGAAAGTATCAAAAATAGCGAATTCGCTAATAGGGCACGCAAATTACCATGAAGTACAACTTCATGGTAATTTGCAAAAACTTTGAAAAATGCACTTTTGTGCTTTTTTCAAAGTTTCATGTTTCATGTTGCGCATGTTGCCTAAGGGCATGTGTGTGCGCAACATATGTGCACAGATCACATTCAGGGGTGTAACAGGGTGTCCTTTGGACACCCCTGCACCCTTGAACTCGCAATCTCTATTTGCGAATCGCTAATTGCGATTCGCAAATTGAGATTGTCTTCCCATTCATTCCTATGGGCCTCTAGGCCCATAGGAATGAATGGGGAGGTATTCATTAATTGCGACTCGCAATTTGCGAGTCGCAATTAAGGAATCGCTATTTTTTTTGTGATTGCTTGATGCATTCCATTTTGCTATTCCTTATTAGCGATTCCTTAATTTTCGCTAATAAGGAATCGCAAAATGGATGCTTGATGCATCTGGCCCTTAGTCCTTACACTATAGAAACAATAATAAGCAATACAAGAGAGGGGCACCAATACTGCATCAAAATACATTTTATTTCCTTTTCATAATGGTAAAACATAATATCACCTACTCAAGTACAGATATATTTATTCAACTTTTAAATAACCGACTGGCAAGTAATTCATATAAATAATGTATCCAATGATATTCAAATAGTGCACCAGCATCCAGTCTTGACACTATGGAAACAATGGAAAAAAACAAAAAAAAGCTCAATTGAATATTGCATGGAAATGTAGCCTGTTTCCATTTCATATGATTAGATTCAGTGTGTTACTACTTTGCAAAGAACTTAGGGACCAATATATATATTTTTAAGACAACCAATCCTCCGACATGGTGATGTAATAAATTACTCTGTCACTTGGGTGGAAGTCAGGGAGCCCAAACTGATATATTTCCATTGGGCCGAGGGAAATTTAATGAATTGTCAAGAACCACCATCAAGGCGGTTTCTATCAATGCTTTGTAACTTTGCCATATGGCTCTGTCAAACATGATGGAGCCATATGGTAAAGTATTTTTTTTTATTTATTTTCAAAAACAAAACTCCAGAATGGGATTTTGTTTTCCAAAATAAAAAACAATGAGCGCTCACCATGGTAGCTATCTTCCATGGCAAAGAGGGGAACTTGCAGTTTTTACTTCCCCTTACCATCAGGTTTTTCCTGGCAGTTACAGGCAAGGATCTGACCAATATTTGTGCTCATCTGAATTAGGAGGGCAGACCATCGGAGGGGGTCTAATAATGGCAGAGACAGATTAGTCTCTGATGTGTTTAGACAAAAGGTCCACCCGCTTTTAAATCAGGTGGGTGGACCATTATGAAGGTGGGAAAGGTACTCCGTCGACATGGCGATGGAGTACCCTTTTCACCAACATATAAATTGGGCCCTTAGTTTACATGCAGCAAGTTGTTAACTTGACCAGTTTAGTAAAAACTTCAGAGCCTTCACAACAATATTGACATCGTTAACATTCTTGCCAACCCACAAATCAGCCCAAGGTCAGTGTCTTGGCACATCTTCAAGCCCTTTTCAGGGACGACCTATAGACCCATTCACAAACTGCATTTTGTAGTATGCTTATGGGTATTACTGTAATACTACTAAATATACTACAAAGTGCAAATCACAAACCTACATATGGAGGTTCTACTCTCCGACTATCTTTTTTCTGTGCGGGCGGGTCTCCGGCCCCACAGCACAGTATCTGCACACATAATTATACTTTTTTTTTCATTAAATGTGGGAGATGCAGACGATAATGGTCAGGCAATGGAAAATACTTACTACTAAAGGGAAGGGGTAAGTTTGGAATAAGGAAGGATTAAAGAAATGTTAGTGACGGGGTATGGGAGGGATTCACACTCACCCACAAAAGAAGAAGCCTAATCCTATTCACAAAACGCACTTAAAGTTACTACACCGAAAACAGTCATAGTTGCACTCAGAGCTGGAGTAAGTCCAACACTACACATGGCCAGCCACTAGTGGAGCAACAGGATCCCATAGAAAATAATGGAGGTAAAAAACAGCAATATTATTAAATTAAATTATTTAAACTAGTTAAAAATATAAATTCATTCACTATAATGTTTAAAATGTTTTTTATTTGCATTTGACAAAGTTTATTACATTTTATGGATTTAAAATATAATGTAATTTATATTATTAAATAATTTCAATTAGTTACATACCAAATTTATGTGGGATAACAAACTTTCCCTGCATACTTTATAAGGCTTTACAATTGTCCACAAAGATGGTGGTATGGTTTACCTGACTTTAAGTAATATTACTATTAACTTCTAATTGCACAAAGTTTAACTGCGGTTCTAAATGATACAGCCTTTTTCTATCCCTAAATGAATATTAATTGAGCACAATTTGCTAAATCCTTTCCCTTTACCAGCTTTCTTAACTAATTCAATAGTAAATTTGTTAAAATTTCACCAATTAATAATACTTTATTGACTTTTGATGCAAAGTTTAGCTCTAATTTGAAGACCTCAAAAAAGAATTTCTTTGTAATAATCCTCAATTAAAAATAATAATTATATTTTTCTGAAAATCCTGGATTGAGGTTGGCAGTTTTTATATTAGCAAGATGAATTAAGGAGATATGTTTTTATATTTTTTCTTTTTTCAGAACTACAATATATTTCATCTACCTGAACCAGAATATCATAGGTATAAATTACTATGTAACTGTAATATTCTCAATGCATATATTAATTATTTACCTTCTGCTAAAATATCTGATATTGAACTATGCATTAACATCATCAGTCGCCTTGACCACATAGCTCCTAAAGTGTGTAGAAAACTCACTTCTACTGATAATTCATCTCTAACTATGTGCGCAGAAAAATGCAATTCTAATCTAGATGTACAACTTCCCATAAATCAATGGAGGAATTAATGGACATGTAATATTGCAGACTATCTATCTGCTTCTATTTTCCCTCCCAAAAATGTTATACAATTGTTTATGGTCTACCTCAATTTTTAAAGCAAAATGAACTGATAACCCAAATTGTTGGCATTGCAAATGCACACAGGATCTATAAAACATATGTGATAGGATTGCCCTCTCATTTTCGAATTTTGGACAAATGTAAGGAAAATTGGTTACTAAGTGTTTTCATGTCAATATACACATTTTATTTAAGTTTATTATTTCTAAATCTCATGCCCTTGTATATCCTTCTCCTAATGATCATAAGAAATTATTTGATTTTCTTACTTCTTTGGCAACTGAGGCAATTTCTTCTGATTGTAAGAATATAAATCTGTTATTTATTCATGCTTGGTGGGACTGAATGATATATCTTAGACATGGACAATTTACATTGCTTCATACCCTAAAAAATCACTAGTGTCTTTCTCCTAAAATGTAGACAACTCTTGACTTATGTTGTTAATTCTAAAGAATTATATTTATATTCAATATTTAGCTCACTTGACATTCTAGAGGCCCTTTATAATTTGTGCTTATTATTTGAACTCTTTTGAGATAGACGGACAACATTACTATTTAAGTTTGCATTGATATGATTGTCGAAATATTTCTTGTACATAATTAGTTATGACTTTTGTATTATTTTATGTGTGTTGATAGTTCTATGTCTATCTTTATATTATAAACAATAACATATTTTCCCTAAATGTATAATTAAATTCATATTAATAAATTGTGTACAGCATGTGGAACAATTTTAAATACATAATAAAAAAGGTTTTTTACTTTTGGTGTGATTTTTTTATGATTCAAAATTAATTAAATTAAGATTCATTTAATATTTTAAAAATATTTACATTTCAAATTTAATTTATGTTAATAATGATGTATTGTTTTCTATATTCTTTTAAAAAAGATATACAATTATTTAACATAAGTATTTTGAATGTAATATTTTTTCTTTTTTTGAATGTTTAATAATCTTTAACACTTTTTTCTCTGTAACTCTGAATATATGGGAAAAGTTACTAATAGTAACTAAACTAATAACTTATTTTTTACATACCTTTTACATTCATTTAAATATATTAAATTAAACACTTTTTAACGAATTAAGTTAAATCTCACATTAAGTAAAACATTTGTATATACTTATTATGTATTAACAATTACAAAACATTAATAGAATCAATTGAATTGCATTGACATTTTTTCTCACAAAAGCATAAACTTACATGTATTTATAAATTAAAATGATTAAATACTTAATCATTAAAAATATTTATTGGTAAAAACTAAGAGATGTGGCATAATGGTCAGAGCTGCCAAATTTAGAACTGTGGAACCAGGTTTGATTCTCAGCACTGGTTCAATATCCTGTGATTCTGGGCAAATCACTTAATCTCCCCATGTCTAAAAAAACCAGAATATTTCCTTGTGTAATGTAACTGGTGCTCATGTAAAGCACTCCATTACCTTCTGGTTGAGTTTGCGCTATATACAACTTTCAAAAAAACAAAAAAACTTTTATGTAGTTATTATAATATTTATATTATTGTAATTTAACATTATTGACCTCTGGGGTTCTATTTTAAATCCCTGCCTCCATTACTTTCTGTTGGTGTTGTAGTATTAGTGATTAGCCATGTGTATTGCTGGACTCAGTACTGCTCCTTTTTGGCTGTAGTAACTGTACACTTGTAAATTTGGCTCCAACTCGTGTTACAGGGTTGGAGACAGGGAAGTCTACACTTTTGCATAAGTTTGCACAACGAAATGGTGAATAGTCCGAAGCAGTAAAGGTACTCAAAAGTTTAAGAGAAAGCTTACACATGTAGATGTACGCAAACTAGTACTCCAGTAGTACTGTTTTGCAAACTGTTATACGCCCTAGTGCATTGACTCAAAATATCTAAAAACGGATTTAAATTGGAGTATTCTGGGAATATTCATATACGATTAGGTTAAACAGGAAGTTCTGTGCCCTCTTTGCATTTTTACAAATGGGGAGTTGGACATTTTGGGAATGATTTGCAAAGGCATGTAGGAGCACTTAGAAGAGTAATAATGTAGTACTAGTTCCTGTACTCATTAATACTTTTGTGATTTGGCTCCTATATGATGACATACTGTCCACCTTCACCAAACCCCTCCCACTTCCTGCACAAACAACTCACCAGACTAATGACTCACTACACACTGGCACCTCCTCATTGTATCTGAAAACATGCCAAATCCTTCCTTGACTTGCACAATCTTGCCAATTATCAACTTATTCCTTTGCAAGCTACTCGAAAGAGCAAGTACTTTTCCACTCCAAGACGAAACTTATAACCATTATCTAATTTATGCTCCTACCCACAGAAATAAAGAGATTGCAAACCAAAGAAGCAACTCCTTTCTAAAATATTCTTTTACACTGCCAGTTACCTAGTCGTTCTCAACAATATTGTTCCAAATAGGCATCACTAGAACACTTCTCAGTGGTCTCACCTCTTTTCTTGCATGTATAGTAGTATGTCCAGATGAACTCCGCTAGACACCCACAATACTTGTCCCTCAGGGATTCATTCATTTTTTGGTGATGTTTAAGCTCTAGATGTAACCTCTGCAATGTCTATTTGCTGAAAAATACATCATCATCCACCATAAAGCAGATGATACACAGCTATACTTCCAAGTGTTATCACATGCTGATGTTCACCGCCTTGGAAGATTCCTATACACCACCCAGTCCTAGATGTTGGTGATACTATTCAACCCTACCAAAGCAGAATTTTATTTAATACCCTCAAACCCCAGCTCCAAATACAACATTGCTCAATAATATGCATCTGGAACAATTCTATTCCTCCCTTTGAGCAGGCTGTCAGTGCCTGTGCTTTTATATCACTCCTGGGGCCCCATTCGGATGGCGGGCGGATCGCCCCCGCTGGCCCGGCGGTGGCCACCGCCGGCCCGGTGGGGGCGATTCGCCGGCCATCCATGTAGAAATGACCCTCACCATATTATAATGGCTGGGTGGTCCGCGGCGGACGGAAAGACCGTCCGCCGCTTTTCCACCTGATCAACATGTCGACAAGGACGGAAAAGGTTCCTGAAACCCACCGCCAGCCATATTACAATGTGGGTTTACAGATGCCTTTCCGTGGCAGCATTGCTGCCACATAAACTGGCATGCAGAATTTTCTTGGGGGGCCCATTGCGGGCCCCCAGGGACTCCGGGGGTTAGGGGGTGCACATGGGGGGTACCTATGGTACTCCCCTGCAGTTCCATGAACAACATGGCAGGCACTGTGCGGTGCTTGCCATGTTGTACATGGAAGTGCACAACATGCCTCCCTGGCATTGTGGTGTTCGGTGCTGAGTGCACTGCCCGCCACAATGTTAGGGATGCAGGATGCGTCCGCCACTTTGGTGGGCGCATCCTAATGGCACACCCGGGACCCCCGCCCTTATGGCGGGCGGTCCCTTTTTACGCCATCCTAATGTGCCCATTAGACTCTAATTAAAAGGACACAGCAAGAAACAAATCACAGTCCTTCTAACCCATATCCTCTAACCCTCGATTCAAACCCTCGTCCTTTCACACATTGACAGAAGCAATGTTCTTATCTCTGGTCTCTCGAAATCCACCCTCACCACCTGAAGGTCATCTTCTATGCTGCATGCTACTTAATCAGGGGTCAATAGAAATTGATCACATCCGCCCCATCCCTCAGAACCTGCACTGGTTTTTCCCTTCAGTTCAGTTGAAGTTCAAGGCAATTTCAAAACATGCAAGGCAATGCCTACCATCAAACTGCACCATATTGCTGCAAGTCATTCTCTATTGAATTACTTGTTTCACTCTCAGCACTGAATTCATGAGGCTTAAGATCACTAAGGCAAGAAAAGACAAGTAGACCAGTATTCTCTTTATGCACTCCCGACCTCTATGACAATCTCATTGTGTCTGAGACTAGAAGGAATACAAAACTCTACACTTTGCCTTCACCTTCTCTCTCATTCCTAACCCCTTAATTCACAGGGTATGGTATCTTGCCATGCTGGAAGTAGGTCTCCATTTTGTAGTACTTCCCCTTTCTTGTCTATAGCAAGATTTTGTAAACACTGTTTCATGTGCTTTATCCAGCACATGTCCATGACCAATCACTGTACAATGCAAAGCCAATCACTGCCCTATATAAAGCACTTTGTAACTTGTGGGTGGTTTGCTCTGCACTTTAGAAATAACTCCAATGAAGTAAAATAGCAAATAGTTTAAACATCTTACCCTCTATTCACCTGACAATGCAACCATCTTTTTATACATCCAGTCACCTGGGCATTATGGGCCCAGTCATCCACTCAGCAACCTGTTAATTTATTCAGTCTTTCATTGAGAATCTCTTTCTCAACATCTTTACGATACAAATGCAATGGAGACCTGAACATAGACCATGATCACCAGATGGCCCCAGAGAAACATGACACTCTGTGTTGCATTGATTCCTTGGTATGAATAAAAGATTATTCCCCATGTGTCAAAATACATTTCTATTTAAAATATCAGTTTACCCAGTCCCTTTTGATCCTACTAGGGTAACTCTCTCATTTTTGTTTGATTCTTTGGTACCCCTAATCCCTCACTCCTGACTTTCTTTTTCTGCCTCCAGGTGCCTGGATCTTCACCGGTGGCACACACTTTGGACTGATGAAATACATTGGTGAATTGGTGAGGGACAACACAATTAGCCAAAAGTCCGAGGAGAACATGATTGCTATTGGTATCGCAGCCTGGGGAATGATCAGCAACAGAGACAGCCTGGTTCACCACCAAAGTACCAAAGTATGTTCTATCCCTACAGCTGGACACTATTGACCCCCAGGGCTCAGATTGTCTAGGAAGGTCCTAGGCATGAATGTGATTTCAAACTTGATAACATGGCCTTTGAATATTGTTACTGGTAACTTTTAGATTAAGGGTAAGTCTGAGGATTGTCAACCTACATAAGAGCTGTAGGGTGTCCAAAAGAACACTTTTATTCTACTTCTTAGCAGTATTAGTATATGCTGCTTCGGAGAAAAACTGCTATACCAAAAATGCTTTTTAAAGGAAATTGTTCATTGAAATTACTCCTTTTAGTAAGAGTCAGTCATAGATCAGGAAACATGATTACCAAGTAATACCTGATCTTCCGTTTGTCGCATTATGGCCAGATATCAGATCTATACCACTGCTCGATTTGGGCTTAGGTTTCAAGCTTCAAGTTTTTTTATTTCTATTCGACTTTGGTTCTTTGTTCAGAAAGGACAAAACATACTCAAATAATGTGTCTTTTGTGCATATTTAAAACACAGATGGGGGATTTAGAGCAGGTTCACCAGTTAAGCAATAGATGGTAATTGATACTGGCAAGAAAGGGGCAGAATGCACTAATATCTGCCTTTTTATTATTATACTATTTTAACTGTTTAACTTTTGATTGTTACTAACCTCTTTATTTTCCTAATCATAGGCCATCTTCTTTTCTTCATATGGCATGCCTGCTTCTGCCACTTTGAGGTCAATTATGAAGTCGTCAGGAAAGCATTCCGGCTGAATCGGTTCCTGAATGCTTTCCGAACAACTCGGATTGGGGGAGTCCGACCGAGTGATTTGGATGCATCCGATGCTTTCGGAAACGTTTTGGTCGGACTCCCATTGACTTCAACGGGAGCCTGTGTTCTGAAAAAGAACACAGGCCCCCAATAAAAAAGGGGTGGTTGGGGAAAATAGTGCACCCTGTGGCGGGCACCCCATGGTGCCTGCTACACAGTGCATGGTTATAAAGAGGGTCCCATGGGTACCCCTATGTAACCCATTGGTAAGGCCCCAGGTGAAGTGGGGCCTTCTGCGGGCCTCCAAATTCGGATTCTGACAGCTGATTCAATTCAGAACAACCGATTCGGAAAGGCTGTCTGAATCCTAATCGTAGACTGCTACGATTCGGCTCTGACCGACTCAGTTACATCCATTGTCTTTTGGAACCCAGTCAGGGAGTTCGAATGCTTCCCAACCATCGTAATCGCTCGTTGGCAAAGATGTCCGAGTAGGTCCAGAAGGTGGGTTCAGAATTGGATTCGACGGAATCAGATCCTTTCCTGACGACAACGTAATTGACCCCTTAGTTGGAATTATTTGGCACCCCTTAATAATGCATAATTAAACAACAGGGGGTGGTGATGGACAGAGTTTCTGAATTAAGCAGAATACTCTCACCCAGTCAAGAGATCAGGGCTTAATCCAACACCGTTTTTTAGCTCACTGCACCATCCCAGCTCAGAACCTGGCTATATGCAAATTAGTCTGTCCCTGGCCCAGTGTATCATGGGAACAGGGCAAACCAAACTACCAAGCCAATTCTTTCACTGGGAAGGAAACAAGCTACCGGGGACCGGTTTCTGGCATTTCAGCCGTCTTCGGCCCGGCTTGCTTGAATCCTGATGGTGCAATGAGCTAGGGACTCACGTCTGAGTATACCCTTCCACGCTTATGGTGGACAAAATAATTAAACAACAGGGGGTGGTGATGGACAGAGTTTCTGAATTAAGCAGAATACTCTCACCCAGTCAAGAGATCAGGGCTTAATCCAACACCGTTTTTTAGCTCACTGCACCATCCCAGCTCAGAACCTGGCTATATGCAAATTAGTCTGTCCCTGGCCCAGTGTATCATGGGAACAGGGTAAACCAAACTACCAAGGCAATTCTTTCACTGGGAAGGAAACAAGCTACCGGGGACCGGTTTCTGGCATTTCAGCTGTCTTCTGCCCGGCTTGCTTGAATCCTGATGGTGCAATGAGCTAGGGACTCACGTCTGAGTATACCCTTCCACGCTTATGGTGGACAAAATAATTAAACAACAGGGGGTGGTGATGGACAGAGTTTCTGAATTAAGCAGAATACTCTCACCCAGTCAAGAGATAAGGGCTTAATCCAACACCGTTTTTTAGCTCACTGTACCATCCCAGCTCAGAACCTGGCTATATGCAAATTAGTCTGTCCCTGGCCCAGTGTATCATGGGAACAGGGCAAACCAAACTACCAAGCCAATTCTTTCACTGGGAAGGAAACAAGCTACCGGGGACCGGTTTCTGGCATTTCAGCCGTCTTCGGCCCGGCTTGCTTGAATCCTGATGGTGCAATGAGCTAGGGACTCACGTCTGAGTATACCCTTCCACGCTTATGGTGGACAAAATAATTAAACAACAGGGGGTGGTGATGGACAGAGTTTCTGAATTAAGCAGAATACTTTCACCCTGTCAAGAGATCAGGGCTTAATCCAACACCGTTATTTAGCTCACTGCACCATCCCAGCTCAGAACCTGGCTATATGCAAATTAGTCTGTCCCTGGCCCAGTGTATCATGGGAACAGGGCAAACCAAACTACCAAGCCAATTCTTTCACTGGGAAGGAAACAAGCTACCGGGGACCGGTTTCTGGCATTTCAGCCATCTTCGGCCCGGCTTTCTTGAATCCTGATGGTGCAATGAGCTAGGGACTCACGTCTGAGTATACCCTTCCACGCTTATGGTGGACAAAATAATTAAACAACAGGGGGTGGTGATGGACAGAGTTTCTGAATTAAGCAGAATACTCTCACCCAGTCAAGAGATCAGGGCTTAATCCAACACCGTTTTTTAGCTCACTGCACCATCCCAGCTCAGAACCTGGCTATATGCAAATTAGTCTGTCCCTGGCCCAGTGTATCATGGGAACAGGGCAAACCAAAACTACCAAGCCAATTCTTTCACTGGGAAGGAAACAAGCTACCGGGGACCGGTTTCTGGCATATCAGCCGTCTTCGGCCCGGCTTGCTTGAATCCTGATGGTGCAATGAGCTAGGGACTCACGTCTGAGTATACCCTTCCACGCTTATGGTGGACAAAATAATTAAACAACAGGGGGTGGTGATGGACAGAGATTCTGAATTAAGCAGAATACTCTCACCCAGTCAAGAGATCAGGGCTTAATCCAACACCGTTTTTTTAGCTCACTGCACCATCCCAGCTCAGAACCTGGCTATATGCAAATTAGTCTGTCCCTTACCCCTTAATAATGCATCATATAAGAGAGCTGCTTGCACAGGAACGGGAAGGGCTATATTGAGGGTTATGTGAACATTTGGCCCATAAAGCTTTGCAAAGTTTTACATTTTAATACTTTGCTTACAGGCAAAAAACTTTGCATTACAAGATTTTGTGGAAGTGCAGCCTGTCTCTCACTCTTCCAAAGGGACATGTTGAAGACCGGTTGAGGTTCCAGAATGCAGAGGTGCTCTCTCTGCACTCTGCCCTTAGTTTACATCACTGACACGTTCCATCAGCTAACAGCTCAGAACAGGAAGAGCCTTTCTCATTATACTTTATTTATTTATTTATGCGTTTTTATATAGCGCGGACCTTACCAGAAGGCGTCAGAGCGCTTCACAAAAGGAACAGAACTCATACATGAGGAGAACATTACACGTGAACAGATTACAAAAGCAGACGTTAAGTTACATGAGGTAAAAGTGACAATTGTGAGCAAACAAAATACATGAGGTAGCAAAAAGTGCACAGGAGGAACAAGTGACAAGTGTGCAGATTACAAGAGAAAACAAAGTACAATTAGAGGTGTAATACTGCAAAATATGCTAGACACTCAGGCACAAGAATAAACGTAACGTAGGCAATGGTGGCACTTGTGCAAGAGTCAAAGGCAAACAACATGTGAGTGGTAGCATACTGTGTGTTACAAGGGAAAAGTGGTATGTGCAAGTTACAAACAAGCATTTACAATGCAACGGTTTCGCCTTTGAAAAAGTTAGACCTATTGGCATTGTAAATGACAAAATTTTTATTTATGTGTTGATTTTCAAAACAGATAAATAAATGGCACTGTCATTTACAAAACCAATAGCTTAATCTCTCGCAAATGCCACACACAAACACACAGACCCACAGAGTCCCACACACATCCATACCTGCAGAGCTAGACGCAGAGCCACACACACACACACACACACACACACATACACAGAGCCACAGACACACACAGCCCCCCCTCCCCTCCCCCCGTTGGGACGCACCCTCCAGGGCCAGCATGGACGGGAAGTCCTTGCAGTTTGCATAAAATGGAAAAACAGTGATGTTTCAATTTTGCTAAAAGCAGTGCAATTACCACTCTTTCACTCACACACTGTGTTCCTCTGGCTGGAATTATGCCCGAAAAGCATATTATCGATCAGTTATCTTACAATCACTTTTCATTTGTAGGGATCGTTTTAAGCATGTTCTTATGTGAGGGTGTTGGTTATTGTGAACATCATAATTTGAAGCCTTTAATTTGCATCACAAATATTGCAGAGACCCCAGTTTCATTTGTAAAAATAAAAGTCCTAGGGCCAGAGGTCTGCCACTGCAGCTGGCATTAACCACAGCTCCTCCAAATGCCAGTGTCTGTATTACTGTGGCAGCATTACTTACAGAAGCTGACATGGTCGCCCCGAGCTTTAGGAAAGGCCCCAAAGTGCTATTTCTATTTATGTTTTTATAGTACATAGCATTGGTTTGCTAAAAAATAGAGAGACAGCGTCGCCTTGTGGTTTACTGTTCTAAATAATTGTCAGTGTTTAGAAATAAGCAACGGTGCCGATCATTGGCAAACACTGGCACTAATTAACCAATGGCAGTGGCTCAAAACACGTCAGAGGATCCTAGAGCAACCTGTTGCATCCACCGCCACCAGTCGCTACTACCTCCAATCTAAAGTACTGCTGCTGCTGGAGCAACTCCCTGCCGTTGCCATCCCCAGCCAAATGCTTCAGGTGGAGCTACCCACAGAGATCAATAGCAGTGTCATAGCGTCATAGTAATCAGACGAAGATGTGAACCCGTTACACACAAATAAATCATGCACATATCATCAACCAATAAACAACAAAAGACACAAATGAATTTGCTATTGGCTTGGAAAGTGTTTTTTAGCCATATGAAGCAGTGTGGGTGCTGTGCAGCATGTGTGAAATTTTGGAGAAAGAAATTTCATGACACAGCCAGCACTGGCTGCATCCTATGGCTTTGTTTCTGGTGGGAAGGGAGGGGGCAAATAACAGAGCAGTACAAGCAACAATGCTATAGGGAGCATGAGGGACGAGGGCTAGTAACAAGGTAATGTAATGAAGGGCGTGGGAACGCAACAGGGTGTCTGTGGGGAAGATGGACAGGTAAGCCACAACAACAGGGGAGGGGTCGAAGTTACAAGGCAAGCAACAATAACGAACAAGGAGGCGGGAGGAGTAGGGAAAAGCAGCAACGATAGCAAAATGGAAAGGGAGAGGGACGGGAGCAAGCAATAACAAGCATTGGCAAAGCCAATAGGCTTTAAAAAATAAATATATATTTTGGCAGTGAGACGTGAAAGAAGGACAGAGGAGTAAAATAATCAGAACAGAAGGACAGGTAGGGGAAATAGCATGGAGGGCAGGTGGGGGATAAGCAGAGTTGAAAAATAAAAGCACACTGGAAACCGAGGAAAGCAGTGGGGAGAAAAGTACACGACAGACAACAGGTGGACACACATGCACTCTCATGGAGTGCTTCACAAAAAGGAAAAAAGAAAACCTGAAAAGCAGACACTGGCGCACGCATAGAAGCAGCCAATCAGAAGGGTCCAAGGGAGGGACAAATACAGGCTGGCCCAGCTAATACATTGCGCCAGCGAACAAAAAGTAAGGAAAAGTGAATGACAAAACAAAAAGGCAGTGTTTTGCAATGGGAAAAGTGCACTTCTAGGATCGTTTTCAGCATGTCCACAAGAAGCCAGCACACGGTCTGGTGGGCTCCGACCTAAAAAACTGTCTTTATTTTATTTATCCAGCTATGTTGCACTCAGACTTGCTTTAGTCCTCCGTGTAGGCAAGAGGTGGGAAAGCAGCTTTTACTTAACCAGAGAGAGACGGAAAGAAGCTAGAGCTACTCTGCCTCTAAGAGATGCTATTTCCATTACAGATAACAGGACCATTGCTCCAAGTGAGGCACTGGAGCACGGGTGCAGCTTAGCGATGAGTAGTTGTTTTCCACCGAGGGCTGCCTCAAGTCCCTCAGGCCGCAACACACAAGAGGATGGGGGCCCTAGGCTGGGCGCAAGTCGCTGGGGGGCAAGAACACTCAGGAGGCAGTGCCACCAGACCGCCCAGCGCAGGGGGACATCACCACTGCAGCGCCCCGTCTAGTCGAAAATACCGCCGTGGTCAGTCTGCTGTGAGAAGGTGCCCATTCAGCAGGGGCAGAGAGAGCAGCCTGGGTAGATATGTAGCAGTGCGGTAGGCGCCCAGCGGATGAGGAGGGGTGTCCCACTGGTGATGGTCGGGGAGGTTAATACTGTTGATCCCAGTTGTTGTACTGCCTGGTGGGAGCCCTGGGCAAAGCTAGTGCTGGATCTTCCGTCTCCCCTCCAGCCAAAGTGGCAGTCATCCCGGGCCGCAGGGCACTCTGCCCGACCACCTCCCGCCAGCCGGCAATGAGAAATTCGGGCCCACCATGTGCAGGATCCTGAAATCAGTCCCCTCACCCCTTACACAAAGCCAGCAGCTGAGGGAAACTCTGGGATATTAATCAGGTCGCCAGCCTAGGATTGTCACTGCAGCGCTTCTCTGTCACCCCGGCCAGCCCGCATCACTATCGGGGTAGGGGGCAAGACGGGGGAATGCAGCCAGGATAACGGAGGGGGGGGGGGGCGGGGAAGGAAGCAGTCTCCCGGCAGCGCCGCGTCCAGCACGGCCAGAAAGCCCAGCAGGGTTACACGCCACTCACCACACCACCCCGCAGTGGTAATAGTCAGGGCAGCCGTCGGTCCACTCGTCCCCCCCACTTCAGCGGCGGCATCCGGCAGAAGGTTATTCAGGCGGGGATGCGCCAAGGTCCGGTCAAGACGCCCGTTCTCCTCCGGCGTCAACAGGATAATCGGCCAATCCAGTCCCAGCGGTGTGCAGCCAGGCTCGGCCAATTAATCACGGTGCCGGGAGTCGGGAGATACGCCAGGATCTAACGCCGGGCCGCCATTTTGTTTTTTCATGGCTGTATGATTCTCCAGCTGCCGCGGCCGATTTCGTGGCGCAGGCTGGACAGATCACTGCACAAGAGGATTCCCCCGCACACCATGAGGCTCCGACACCCAGTAGGAGCAAATTTGGGCCGTCAGTGTGTCCGTTAGTATACATCACGAGCATGCAGCACGGCAAAGAATACATGGGTAGAGAGGAGGGGGGGCTAGAGCGGGACAAAGGAGAGCTGTGGGCGGAGGGAAGGGGTGCACAAATAGGGAGTCAGAGGCAAGAAACAACGGCACAAACAGGGGGGCAGAGGCTTACCTCATGTCCTCGGTAGACGCTGCTCGGAAAGCACAGCACAGGGCGGGGGCGTGTTTTTCGTGCTCTCCCCTTCCCATTGGCTGGAAGGTAAAATTCCAGCCAATGGGAAGAGGAGTGGGCGGGACTTAAAAAAAGACACGGAAACGCCCCCGAATCGCGTTCCGAGGGGAAAGAATGATTGACAGCCAATCTCTTCCAATGGCTAGCCTCCATTTATAGAGCTAGCCAATGGAAGACAGAGGCGGGACGAAGCCCCATAGTGAAGGATCATTAGATTTCGCCCTGGGCGGAGCACCTGCTTCACAGGTGCTACGGCCAGGTCGAAACCTAAAAAGTACCAAACACAAGTACAAGGATAAAACAGCAGTGAATGTTAAACACTCCAACCACAAGAACACACTGGGAAGGCACTTCCATAGTCAAGGAGAATAGAATTTTCAGTAAAAGGAGGTCTTCCTTCAGATAATAGAGTGGACGTGGATTACTTTTGGCGGTGTCTTTGGAGGAGGAGAACTTCGAGGTCCGTTTTGAAGGCCTGGGAGGAGGCGGTGGTCCGGAGCTGCGGCGGAAGGGAGTTCCAGATTCTCACTGCGTTGCCTGAAAAGGATTGGGCCATCGTTCTTTCCTTCTTGAAAGTGGGAGGTTTCCGCATTACGTGATGGTCTAGATCCTCCAGAAAGTTTCAGTTTATTCACCAGGTAGCTAGGAGAGGAGAAGTGCAAGGCTTTGTGGGTGGAACAAGCAGTCTTGTAGATAGCTCTAGCCTCGATGGGAAGCCAGCGGAGGGTGGATAACATCAGTGTGATGTGGTCGCTTCATTTGGCACCATAAATGAAATGAGCTGCTGAATGGAAAACAGATTCAAGGGGGGACAAGTGGGATTTGGGGAGGCCAGTAAGAAGAGAATTGCAGTAGTCAAGTCTGGAGAGGACCAGCGATTGCACCAGGGTTATAAGCTCCGGGAAGAAGCAACGGATTCCCCAAAGAAGGCGCAGGTGGTATCGAGCAGATTTTGCAATGGAATTGATGTGGGGGATTAGATTTAGTTTTTTGTCGAGTATGACACCAAGGGATTTTGCGCTGTCGGCAATGATGGGTTTAGTGTTAAGTAGATTCAACTGTTCCATCCATGATTGTACCGGGGGAGGAGAGATTGAGGAGGAGAAGAGGAGGAATTCAGTTTTGGAGGGATTCAGAATCAGTTGATGAGTAAACATCCAGTTTTAAATGGAGTCGAGAGTAGAGATTAGGATAGAGAGATCGTGAGTGGAGGCAACTTTGAGGTAGATTTGAGTGTCGTCTGCATAGAGATGATAGTGGATCCCGGATTTACTTAGGAGATTTCCTAGTGGTTCTAAATAGAGATTGAACAATGTGGGTGCAAGTATAGAGCCTTGAGGAACACCCTGACCTACCGCCACAGGAGATGAAAGACTGTTCGCTATTATGATCATTTGGGATCTATCAGAGAGGAAGGACGCAAACCATTTAAGCACAGTGCCCTCCATGCCCATTCTCTGTTGAAGAATGTTGAGGAGGGTGTTGTGATTGATAGTGTCAAAGGCTACAGAAAGGTCAAGGAGAATTAGAAGGCAGGACCCCCCACCCCCCCCCCCCCCGAGTCGAGAATCCTTAGCACTATCTGGTACAAGCCGTAGAGTAGATAGAGTTTGGTTCTCTCTATTTTTGTTTATTTAGCTACTATTCATACCAGCTGGTCACAATTTTATGGGTACGTAGTTTCTCCGCTTTGCATATGTTAAAATCACTCTTCCAAAATGTAATTATGAAAGACCGGCAAAGACATAATTGCAAAAATTGTACTAATTGTGAACCATGAGTTGGAAATGAAATGCTGTGCACTTCTTTAGTGGGTGTAATACCTTCCTTTGTTAATTAACCCTTAACAAGAATCCACAGGTCGAAGACTGATTAATCCCACTCTATTTACATCTTTTTAATTTGATTAGCTTATACTACATGATTCGCTTTTGGTAACTTTAAGCCCTATACAGTAGGATTTCACTTTTTATAAACTAGTCTAATTAACTAGATTTGAGTTCAATCAAAAATATATTTCATCCTGAAATCTAACCGAGACATTCACGGTGAGAATAATTCTGTCAGGGTGTACATATGAATTTCTAGTTTATACTTCAATGAATACTGGAACAGGCAGTGTATATATACAGGAGCACTAAGCCTGTGTAAGTGCTAGTATCCCTGAAAGCTTTATGATAGGATTTGCCCTTGTAATGGCTAACCTCACACATCTCCCACACAGCTCACGCATTCTTCATTCTCCATCAGTCAAAACTATTTCCTGTTCGCAAACACTCTGATTCACAGTTTGTGACCTCAAACAATTGTTTGGCTAGCTACCAAAACCATTTTAGGAGTCAGAAACGTTTTAGCAACTCCTAAAATAGGTTTTCGGCTATACACAGATTCAGTATTTGGAAGGGTGTGTTGGGCATCCATTCCAAATGTTGGATTGGTACTTGATGTATCAATGGTGTGTGACTGAAATTCAGATTGCAAACCATTGAAAAGTTACTGATTCCCAAGTTGCGGTGGCAAGTCATTTGCAAAGGGAAGGGGGTTCTAATTTCTGATTTGTTGAAAACGTTTCTGTAGGGGGAGGCAAGTTAAAAGAAATTGAGAGGAAAAAAATCCAGATTTCCTCAAACAATCTCAGAGAAACGAATTTTTGGTTGCTGCAAATTCTCTTGCAAAATATTGTTTTTTAAATTTGCCTTTAATGCCTATTAGGGTGACACTTCAGATATCTGTTTATGGGTGACTATTAAGAAGGTAAAATATCAAAGAAACGTTAAAAAAAAGAAAACGGGGGGAGGAGCCAAGATGGCGACCGGAGCAGACCTGTAGGCTCCCGGCTCCACAAGCCTTTCTCCGCCGCACCGACATCCTGACCTCTATCCTGGTGAAATTTGGCAGCGGATTGTGCGTGACGCGGCGCTGATTTCAGCGGTGCTTTCCCGGACTCTCGACCTGCCCGGCGGCCGGAGATAGCTGCGGAACTGTTTGCAGCCCTGGACCCCGCCTGCACAGTCGCTCTCTGCCGTGCCCCGGAGAACTACTGGCGGCCAGACTATTCGTTCGGCGCTGAAGACCCGAGCGCCGGTACAGTCCTCGTGAGGCACTACCCGTGCTGCGCTGCCTGTAAAGACTCATCGCAGGCGGTGATATGTGAGTGCTTGCTGCGATGCGGCGCCCTTCCGGAACGGATCCTTTGTTTGGGGCTGACGATATGCGACGAGGGTCGCTCGGCCATGTTTGCTCGGCAACGGCTGCCTGATTCCCTGTCTCACTACACTGGTCTGCTGCAGGGCAATTCTCAGCGACGTGTGCCTTATTGGCACTGTATTTGGTGCTATTGAAGCCTTGGCTGGACGCCCGCTTGTGCCACACTCATCCTGGTGATTGCCCCGGAATTTCGCCGTAATGGCTTTGTTTGGCGCTTCGTGTTGTGGGGGAGAGCGCCCGTCCCTGCCAGTGGTTTGTGCTGCCCCGCCTGTGTTAGGGTCCGATTCTCAAGCACCTTCCCTGGGAAGTGAGAAGCAGGGGCTACAGCCACCACTTTCTCTCGGAACTATCCTGATTGCCCTGTGCGACTTCCGAGCTGACATGCACCATGGCTACCACGTACTGGGAGGAAAACTGGACGACATGGCGTCTGCGCTGCGGCAGTGATGCAACGTTTGGACCCAGCGAAGCCTTCATTCGCCTCCGCCTGCGTTTCGTGGGGATACAGTGCTTCCTTCTGCCCGCTGGACGGATGTGCCCGCTTCCAACTCTATTGGCGCCCGAGACCGCCCGTCTGACAACCCCGCCTGGGATACTTTGTTCCCCTTTCACCGGAGTGTGCTACATTGTTGGATTTATCATCGCGAGTGCCTTGGGACCTGTACATGACATCACTGGCCCTGTCGACGGCTCCTGTTTCGTGTCCTCCGACTTTGTCATCAAAGAACTCGTACTCTCCGAGTATCCCTGAGGAACTCCCTACTACGGTCGATGGATTTTATGGTGACTCTCGACTGCCATTTTGTGTTCCTAAGTCACTCTCATTCTTTCTGTGGCCATATTGTCTCTTTGTTTCACAGTGGACGGGCCTCTCTCGGGGAGCGTATTTGGGGATGTATCCACGATCGGGCCAGGGCTAGGCTGCTTCCTTTATTATCGGCTTCTTGGCTGGTTGAGCCGGGTTTGGGACTGTTTTTTTGCGTCCAGTTTACTCACACGCTGCAAATTGACATTTCACTCCTGTATCTGCATCATTGCTTGCTGATTAATTTGAACTTGGGGTGGAAGATGTACTTGTGGCTGGAGGGGACCGGGACTGCCTAGAATTGATCCTCCTCCTGTCTTGTTTGTTTTTGAGAGTCGACGATTAGGGTGTCCTTTTCTCCCTCTCTATATCTGGATGTTACACCTTTTTCTTTTTCTTCTTCCTTTCTTTTCTTTCTCGCTATATTTCGGGTTTATTGGGCGACAGACACACTGCTGGGGGGGGGGGCAGGCCGTAGCCTCTGCATGCGTGTAGGGTGGGGGGTTAGAAGTTAGTTTCTAGTTATAGTTTCTATGGTGCCTTATTTTATTCTTATTGTTGATTTTCTCCTTTTTGTCTGGGTCCATGTCTAGGTTACTAGGGGATAGGTGGCGGCGGACACTGGGTGGGCCGTTAGGATTGTTATTTTGCTGGATATACATCTTGCTGCCATGCTGCCTGGGTGGGACTTGACGGTTGGGTTGATTTCCTGCGTGGTGAATTGTAGCTAACGTCATGCTCCTCCCACATGGATTCTTCTTCTTTGTTTCTTCTTCTTTTATGATTCAGAAAAAGTACGATTTGATTTTAATAGTCGCATAAAAACCTTAAAATTAACCTTCACTGATTCTGGGACACGGTATTACAGCAATTACTGTGTAACTCTTCAATGCTTGTCTAGGATGATGGGGTATTACTGTGTCGCCGTATTGCTTGCATTGGTGCTCCATAAGTTTTGTGGCCGGCCAGATGGTTGTGGGCCCGTATTTGTACTTCTTTGATGCACAATAAAGGTTTTCAAAAATTTAAAAAAAAAAAAAAAAAAAGAAAACGTTTCTTTTTAAAATCTGATCAGTTTCCTTTAAGAGAATCAGACTGCTTTCTGAACAAAAATGTTTCTTTAGTTTAAAGCAATCACAGACATGGAGGTCTACGGACCCTTGTGGACCACCATCCCTGTGAATGTATCCAATCAAAGTGAGTCGCAATAAGTGACCAACCTAATTAATAGTAATTAGGTAGGTCCGTTTGCAACCTAGTCCAATTCAAAATTGTTCGAATTAAAATAGTACTTAGATTGGTAAACAAAATTGAATACTGGTCGCAAAAATACTCGGCACAAACTGCGACCAATACAACCGTAAATCTGGACCTATAGTTGCTGGTAAAACATTGCAGTCCTCGCAGTTTACCTGGGCACTGGTTGCAACAGGGTACACTGCTCAACCAGCAGCCCTCTCACTGAGACAGTGAGCATGGTTCACTGATACATTCTCTGTGATAGCAGAAACCAGGGAGAGTTTCAGGATAAGCCGGACAGAGGCCCTGGGTTTCTCACTCAAGTTCAAATAGATCTTTATTCAATAGGTAATACAACCATAAAAGTTCATAAAAGAAATATATTTGGTAACCATCAAGAATATAAAAGACATACATGTTTTAAAATAACTATTTAAATATCAAGTAAAATCTTAAAGTACACATTGCCCAATTAAATTCATTATACATACATAATTCACCTATTGAGCAATATGTATTAAAAAGATATAACATGCTATTAAATATCAGATAAAAACTAATCATACAACCTCAACATCGCCTAATTTAGTTAATTGTGTGTACCTCTTTCTCAGACTTAATGCCTGAATAACAAAATTTAAAACCGCAAAGCAGATTGGTGGGTACTCTAAGAGCTACAAAAAAATCAGTCCTTCAAAATGCGAGTTAAAAGCCCTCTCTTTAGGAATTGGCCGCATGAATATAGATCTATAGCGGCATAGAGTGTACAAAATAATATAAAATGCTTGGTAGATTCATCAGAAATCCCATCACAAAAATAAGGGGGCTGCTGCCTCAATGCCATCCATTAGAAGGCATCCTCAGCATTAACTCTTCTCTCTCCAGTTCCTCACTCCGAATTCTCTCCCTCCCCCCCAAATCCTATCTGACAAGCATTCTCTTCACCTCCACACGAGCCCCAGCATCTAAGAGATGGTATGGACACATAAAAAGAGACAAACAACAGTCCTGGGGAAATGTAACTCCTGCTCAGTAAACAAAAGATATGCTATAAATCCTGTTTAGACTAAATGACATTGAAAATACTGTGAAGAGCACCAGCATCACCTCTACTAAATAGTCACTCATAGTCAAGAGTCTTGAAGTTCATCCGTATAGTAATTAATTGCAAATTTTGCATCAACAACTACAAACTTTTTTGCAAATGAATTCTTCAACTAAAATATAGTTTGGATTTAGATTGTTTGTAGACATCTGGATTTATTCTCTTTATGTATTTTAACTTTGCAGTATTCATGACTTCATAAAGTTTGCAAGAAAAATAAGTTTGTGGTTGAAGAACTTTTCGACTTCACACATACCTGCCTATATTACAGTCTGTACTTCCTTTTCCATACAGTCTCTATTTCTGGGTAGATATTGGCCTTGACAATGCTCACATTTCCTTATTCTCTTCCAGTTTTTGCTTGTTGCCTTGTATTTCAAATTCTTTGTTCATTGCCTGTAGAACAGTTTCGTATTTTTTGATTTCCCTGTTGGGTTTTTCCCTTTGGCTTTCCTAATTTTTATTATGTTCTGCAGATAAATTAAGATTACCTTTCTGACTTCTTGTCAATGGCTACCCAAAAGGTACGGTGGCATCATGGTATGTTCTGAGTGTTTAGAAAGCATATTACTGCTTGGATCAGAGTATCAGAGGTGGGAGGATGCCAATTTATGATATGTCCATCATCCACATATCATAAATTGGCAGTTACAAGTATGTCTTTCATTCCATCTAGGTACTTTCTGCTAAGGAAAACATGCATGCTCATATTCTTGCAAACGTCTGCCTATGTCTCACCTGGGGTGTACTAGCAGGAGAAGCCAGAGAACCCTTAGGTTCAAGGTCCTCATATAACTTCAGCACCTGAGGAATGTCTGTCAGTAGGACCAGCTACTCCTAGGTAATGTTAGGCTTTAGAAACCAGTGGCCATAGTCATGGAGGGGCCCGGTAGGACCACGGTCCGGCATAATAAAGCTGGGCTCCCTTAAAATTGAACTGGCTAAAGGCAGTGCCCGCAGGTCATGGTCAAGGTATACAGCAAGAAATACTCAATTGATGTTAACACTTCCTTCATCTCTGAATATGTCCAGCATACAAGCTAAAATTAAAGATATGCACTGCACTGTGAATCAAACACCAAACATTTTATGTAATATTCAAATGATCAGTGAAACTGCTACTGCCTGGTCAGGTCTACAAAAAATAGCATATTAATAACTATGCATTTCAACATTGGCACTAGGACACTGAACCTGAGCAGCAACACTAATGCTGGTATGGGGTGTTTCACTGGGGCATTGGCACAGTGACGCTAGGAGACAAGACCACTGGCGTGCAGGCATGGACAGTGGGACACTGCCACTAGGACACGGACATTTGAACACTGACACAGGGGCATGGACACTGACATGGACATGTTGATATGGACACAGTGACATCGGGATATTGGCATGGGTCACACACATTGAAAGCAGGACACTAACACAGAAGTACTAACAGTGACACTATGGCACTGACACAAGTGCTAGCATTCAAGCGGTGACACCAATGCAAAGGGACTGGTGATGGGTGATTGATACGGGGACACTGACATGGGCATATGGACTTGGGAACAGTGGCACTGAAACACTGACAACACTGGGGTACGGATCTGTTGACGCTGACCTAGGGCACTGACACTGGGATCATGACACAAAGACACTGAACTGGAGGCACAGACTTAGGGTCACAAGCATGGATGCTAAAACAGGGACACTAAAATAGACTGCCAAGGGGTACTGCCACAGCAACACAGCCTAGGTACACAGACACACACTGGAACAAGAAGACACTGCCATAGAGACACTGAAACTAACATGACAACATTGACTTTAGGATGCTGCCATTTGCTCTTGAACCGTGACACAGAAGAGCTGACATGGAGAGATTGACACTGGGACACTGATACTGGGGCATTGACGCGGGTAGATGGGGAAATAGGGATGCTGACATTGACACTGAATTACTTAAAGGGGGAAACGATAAGAGGGACTCTGACATATATCCACTAATACAGACATGGGAGACACTGAGAAGCCTACAGACGCTAGTGCTGAAACATAAGAACACCAGCACTAAGACACAGACTCAGTGGGAACAAAAATAATGTAGAGTGTGGCATGAGTGTTAATCATGCTTTATCAACCAAAGAAATATGTCTAGTCGCATTGTGATACTGCTTTTCATACCAATGTCAGTTTGGCTCTTGTTTGACACTGGCACCCTACTTATCGCTTAGCCATACAAATACACATAAAATAACATATCTGGTCAATGTCGATTCTAGAGTGGCAATTATGCTTTTTGTCCTGGGAAAATGTGGTTTCTGGCATGACAGTGGTGCTTTACATACCCACAGCATACTTGAGGCAAGCAGTTCTGCTACCTACCCAGTACGACCACAGAAGGGCTTCTCTGTAGCACCTATGAATCGAAAGGGTAGTAAAAGGAACCCCAGGGGGCTATCTCCCAGTATAAGATGGCTGTTCTTGCGATTATCTTGGGCTGGGAGGATTACCAATCCTACTTGTTTGTGGTTATTAGGACCTTAGAGGACACACCTAGGCTGGAAGGTATCTTTATGGATGTGTAACATGTCATGTTGAACCATCAGGCAGTCATGGATATTCAGTCTAGACTTAAAAATCCCAGCATGCAGTGTTGCACCTTAAAAAAACAATACTGTCTGAAGGGGTGACACAACCTGGATCAATTGGGCAGCCATACCAATGCAAGTGCAATCATTTAGAAAAAACATCAGGACAGTTCATACAGAATGGACTTAGTATTTCAATTCAGATTTGTATTTCTAGACAGTGGGTACATTTGTAGCTACGCACTTACATACTCCCTGTAAAATGCAATCAGAATAGAGCAGGACGCTCAGCACGTTTACCAAAGCGGGATACACATTTTGACATACTGCTTTTCTTCTAGGGGACCTACGTTGCCCACTATGTCATTGATGACGTGCAGAGAGACCGGTTATACTGCCTTGACAACAATCACACTCATCAAATACTGGTGGACAATGGCTCCCATGCACACCCCACCATAGAAGCAGACCTTCGGGCACGCTTGGAAAAATATATTTCAGAGCTAAATGCCACAGGTTAGTATGGACGTCTATCATGGTTGCGCAACATGGAACTAACCTAACTCAACCCACCACCTTACTTTAATGTTCCATCCACTTTGCTTTGAATGTTTTGTAGCAGTAACCGACCATTCTGCAATGTTCTCGCTATGGTATTTGCAAGAAAGTATCCTGAAAGCTTGATGGTAGAAAGTGGCCAAAGGCTTGGATGTGTGTCATGGCACAACACGAACTGCACCTTTTCCACACCCAGCAGAGGATCACAATGAACACCTTAGTATGTTTTTGTCCCACTTTTGGGCAGTATAGTCCAAGACATATTCTGAAGAGGATATTGGTGGTGCAAGGATGCAACAATTAAAACTCAATTCATCAAAAATGAATACAGAATCTAAGATCCAAACTACGTTCTGAAAATTGGGAGAGGGGAGGGTCATGGGTACTTCTGTTTACCAATGGTCCCATGGTCTTAGGTGTGATTGTTCTCCAGCTGCATAACCAACATATTTACATTGCACATTCAACTCTCCAAGAGTTGCTTGGTCGAGCAGTCATGCCTTACCCAAGGGGACAGCAACAGATTTGGAATCCCAATACAAAATGCCGCAATAAACTTTAATAGCCAGTTAGCACAAAACCTTTTAAAACGCTGGGGAAGTTAAAATGATGATCAACAAACTAAAGGGTCGATTAGGATGGCGGACGGACAAAGTCCGTCCGCCATCCTGTCTGGGGCAGGGACCGTCAGCCACAAGGGCGGAGGTACCGTGCCCACAGTGGCGGGTGCATCCCGCATTTTTTACATTGCGGCCGACCGTCGCAATGTCAAAAATGCATGTATGCGTTTCACAGCACAACATGACAGGCACCGCACGGTGCCTGCCATGTTGTACTGTGAAACGCAGGGGGGTACCATAGGTACCCCCCATGTGCACCCCCCACACCCTCCCCTTCACCCTGGGGGCAGGGCCGGACTGGGAAAAGAAACCGGCCCTGGCACACTGCTCAGCCAGCCCCCCCTGCGGTGAGGGGAAGTGCAGCAAAGCAGTGTGCGAGGGCCGGTTTCGGCTGATTTTGTTACTGGGGGCTGATATTGCCGACCCCCGGTAACAAAAAAATGGTCCCCCAGTGGGGTCCAAAACCGGCCCCCACCCTAACGGCCCACCGGGGAAACGCCCGGTGCCTGCTATGGCCAGTCCGGCCCTGCCTGGGGGCCCGCAATGGGTCCCCAAAGCAAAGTCCGTATGCCTTTCCGTGGGGGCATTGCCGCCACGGAAAGGCGTCTCCATCCGGCCATCATAATATGGCTGAGGGTGTCTGATAGACACCGCCACCATATTAGACCTTTTCCGCCGCGGTCGCCTTGCGACCGCGGCGGAAAACCGGCGGACGGTCTTCCCCTCCGCCACGGTCCCCCTCGCCATTGTAATATGGCGGGGGGGAAATAGGTGGCGGACGGTCAATGATGGCGGACGGATAGCCACCGCCTGTATGGCGGTGGCGATCCGGCCACCATCCTAATTGACCCCTAAATTAGGATGGTTCTACCACATTCTGGGGCTGAGTTTTTTTTACAACATATTTTATTGACATTTTGTACCATACAGACCGGAAGGATCCGAACAAAGTGAGACACACATATCCGTTTTGAGATACAGCGATGATTCCTATTTGCCCACTGGCTGTGGTTGCAGAATGCATGGAGACACATAAACCAAAACGAAAATGTAAAGTAACAAAACTATATAAAACATTGCGCATCCATACTCTGAAGTCCATACTCAGCTCCCTCTCGACACCCCTTACTTACAGGGCCTGACCTGTGCTGTACTGTTCTGATCTTGCCTGTAGTAAATTATTTCGTTTTCTAGTCGTTGGCCCATTGTAGTGTGTGGTTCCAGTGACAAGCCTCCCGAGGCTGAGGTTTGATGGCGAACTATTTCACAATGCCTGCATAGTAAAATGCTAAAATATAAATAGTATTAACATTCATGAAAATATGTGATCCTTTGGGGGAAGTTTCGTGTGTTCTTGGCTTTCCTTGGAAATCTTCAGATCTCAGTATTTTTATTTTGTGTCCCACTGACAGCCTCCTTGCGCCCCCGATAGCCACCTGGAGTTTGGAAGGTAATTTTAGGATCCAGTGCATATTTGAGCTGCAATATCTGCATAACTGGAAAGGCTAGAAAGTTGGTTCAAACAGTCTTATAATCGAGGTGAAAAGTCACAACCATGAGGATACTAGCTCAAAATCTAGGGTGAAAGGGAAATATGTTCTTGGCCTGCCGAGATGCAGAAATGTGAGATGTAGGTTCCCACAAAAAAGGAAATTGTACAGGGTAGGTAATGACGATACCGGGTCCCCAAACTCACAGCCCTTGATTCTCCCTCCAGGTATTTAACTTTCTGGGAAAATGGTTTCTCTCAGTTAGGTTCAGCCAGCTGAAGAGCATGCCGTGTGTGCTTCAGTTCCTGGAGATGTCTTCCAGGCAAGCTTGCGTCGGCTGTTGCTTACTCGTGGTTCTCCTGGGAGAGGTCAATACCTCCCCACACATGAAGCATCACAGGCCCTGCTTCTTCCAGGACTTCCTTGAGAGTCTTAGGTTTGTTCCCAGCCTTGGGGAGAGCAATACTTTTTGGAGACCTTCTCTTGATGAGGTGTCTCCTAGCCAGTTGTACTACAGATCATCTTCTACAGTCCAGACATATAAAAACTAATGGCTCTGGTGTAAGGGGGCCCATACTCACCAAACATTGGGGCCAAATATTGGAAGCTAGTGCCAAGTAACATGCTGTGATGGATTTAAAATGAGAACCTCAGCCAAGCAAAGTGAGTGAATCTTCACTGACCATCTTCCTGGGCCTTCATAAAGTAGGGAATAACAGTCACCAGTTGGGGAAATAAAATGGGATCCGCAGGCAGACATGGACTACTGAAGGGCTCGTGTGGTATTCTGTCTGTAACGGCACAGAGGGATGTGAAGCCACAAGAGAGGGGTGGGGCCTCGAGCAAATCAGACATGCAGAGTGGGGGCCTGCTCCCCCCCCGGATAGATCTGCAGTGAGACCTGCCAAGAAACAAATCCCTTGTAGGTCAGTATTTTGTGTTCAGGCAGGTCGCTGGACTAAGGGAAACAACACTTACAACGCAACTTTTACAACGCACTACCTTTACAACAAAACTTTTACAACGCAACATCATTACAACACATGCCATTACAACGCAACCATTACAACCCATGTCACTACAACGCATACCACTACAACGCATGTCATTACAACGCAGTCATTACAATGCATACCATTACAACGCATACCTACACTATCCAACACTTACCCTACTGTTGCACCCCCTGGAGTTAGAATAGTAATTTTTACCCCTATACTATCCAATACTTACCCTACTGTTGCACCCCCTGGAGTTAGAATAGTAATGTTTACCCCTACACTATCCAACACTTACCCTACTGTTGCACCCCCCTGGAGTTAGAATAGTAATTTTTACCCCTACACTATCCAATACATACCATACATGCAATGTAATGGTAGGCGTTGTAATGGTATGCGTTGTAAATGTAGTATGCGTTGTAGTGGAATGCGTTGTAAAGGTAGTTTCAAAGAATTCGTTGTTATGGCATGCGTTGTAATGGAATGCGTTGTAATGGATGTTGGGGTGTAAAAAATGCGTCATAAAGGTATGTGTTGTAAAAGTATGCGTTGTAACGACATACATCCCTGGACTAAGTGTAGAATGCAAGGCATGGGCGAAACTGCGATGCAGTCTCTGATCCTGTCCTAAATATAAGGGATACGTTATGGCCTGATCCCGTGTAGAGAAGCCTCATCTTTGTCTACATGCAACACCTCGGTGCAGAAAAAACCCACTCACACAGCATGCAGTCAACGTGAATACTACATGTCAGTGCAGGCATACCACATGAACTTTGGGAACAGAAGGACTCAGTTATGGGTGACTGAGTACATTTTACATGGAGATGCTGAGAAATCTTTTCCGTCCCATAGATGTCCCATAAAAAAAAGCTCAGTGTCCATTAGCAGACCTGCAATTACATAATCATTGCAAGAGATTTATCTGAGAAGAGCACACAGGCCACCATTGAACGGCACAGAAAGCAAAGACAGTAGAATGCACTGGTTCTGTTTTATTTTTTGTGTTCAAAATATTTGATTGCGTTTTATAATAAAGCAAAGACTATACAAAAAACAGCACCGATAAAGGTAACTAGAAGATTATCCTTAACATTAGCAGAAATGTAATAAATGTACCTATACCATTACAATTGTATTATGAGATGAAACAAAAACATTAAAGAATAAGGAAAGAAGAATAAATACGTAGTAACTTCGATACAAATATTGGTTGCTAAAGCTACTAACTTAACCTTAAATTCTGTATGTATCGAACAATA